>NW_024609837.1:84331176-85646142 GCF_016920785.2 Ixodes scapularis | reverse complement strand
ATTATTGAAGGAGCTCGGCCTCCGACGGTCCGCGTTCGGCGCTGTTTCTTTCGCTCACAGTGACCGTGGCGTCGGCAGTTGTGTCGGTGAAAGCGAATTATTGAAGGAGCTCGGCCTCCGACGATCCGCGTTCGTCGCTGTCTCTTTCGCTCACAGTGACCGTGGCGTCGGCAGTTGTGTCGGTGAAAGCGAATTATTGAAGGAGCACGGCCTCCGACGGTCCGCGTTCGGCGCTGTTTCTTTCGCTCACAGTGACCGTGGCGTCGGCAGTTGTGTCGGTGAAAGCGAATTATTGAAGGAGCACGGCCTCCGACGGTCCGCGTTCGGCGCTGTCTCTTTCGCTCACAGTGACCGTGGCGTCGGCAGTTGTGTCGGTGAAAGCGAATTATTGAAGGAGCACGGCCTCCGACGGTCCGCGTTCGGCGCTGTTTCTTTCGCTCACAGTGACCGTGGCGTCGGCAGTTGTGTCGGTGAAATCGAATTATTGAAGGAGCTCGGCCTCCGACGGTCCGCGTTCGGCGCTGTTTCTTTCGCTCACAGTGACCGTGGCGTCGGCAGTTGTGTCGATGAAAGCGAATTATTGAAGGAGCACGGCCTCCGACGGTCCGCGTTCGTCTCTGTCTCTTTCGCTCACACTGACCGTGGCGGCGGCTGTTGTGTCGGTGAAAGCGAATTATTGAAGGAGCACGGCCTCCGACGATCCGCGTTCGTCTCTGTCTCTTTCGCTCACACTGACCGTGGCGGCGGCTGTTGTGTCGGTGAAAGCGGATTATTGAAGGAGCACGGCCTCCGACGATCCGCGTTCGTCTCTGTCTCTTTCGCTCACAGTGACCGTGGCGTCGGCAGTTGTGTCGGAGAAAGCGAATTATTGAAGGAGCACGGCCTCCGACGATCCGCGTTCGGCGCTGTTTCTTTCGCTCACAGTGACCGTGGCGTCGGCAGTTGTGTCGATGAAAGCGAATTATTGAAGGAGCACGGCCTCCGACGGTCCGCGTTCGGCGCTGTCTCTTTCGCTCACAGTGACCGTGGCGTCGGCAGTTGTGTCGGTGAAAGCGAATTATTGAAGGAGCACGGCCTCCGACGGTCCGCGTTCGGCGCTGTTTCTTTCGCTCACAGTGACCGTGGCGTCGGCAGTTGTGTCGGTGAAAGCGAATTATTGAAGGAGCACGGCCTCCGACGATCCGCGTTCGTCGCTGTCTCTTTCGCTCACAGTGACCGTGGCGTCGGCAGTTGTGTCGGTGAAAGCGAATTATTGAAAGGACCACGGCCTCCGACGATCCGCGTTCGGCGCTGTTTCTTTCGCTCACAGTGACCGTGGCGTCGGCAGTTGTGTCGGTGAAAGCGAATTATTGAAGGAGCACGGCCTCCGACGGTCCGCGTTCGGCGCTGTTTCTTTCGCTCACAGTGACCGTGGCGTCGGCAGTTGTGTCGGTGAAAGCGAATTATTGAAGGAGCACGGCCTCCGACGGTCCGCGTTCGGCGCTGTTTCTTTCGCTCACAGTGACCGTGGCGTCGGCAGTTGTGTCGATGAAAGCGAATTATTGAAGGAGCACGGCCTCCGACGGTCCGCGTTCGGCGCTGTCTCTTTCGCTCACAGTGACCGTGGCGTCGGCAGTTGTGTCGGTGAAAGCGAATTATTGAAGGAGCACGGCCTCCGACGATCCGCGTTCGTCGCTGTCTCTTTCGCTCACAGTGACCGTGGCGTCGGCAGTTGTGTCGGTGAAAGCGAATTTTTGAAAGGACCACGGCCTCCGACGATCCGCGTTCGTCGCTGTCTCTTTCGCTCACAGCGACCGTGTCGTCGGCAGTGGTTTCTTGGTGAAAGCGAATTATTGAAAGGACCACGGCCTCCGACGATCCGCGTTCGGCGCTGTTTCTTTCGCTCACAGTGACCGTGGCGTCGGCAGTTGTGTCGATGAAAGCGAATTATTGAAGGAGCACGGCCTCCGACGATCCGCGTTCGGCGCTGTCTCTTTCGCTCACAGTGACCGTGGCGTCGGCAGTTGTGTCGGTGAAAGCGAATTATTGAAGGAGCACGGCCTCCGACGATCCGCGTTCGGCGCTGTTTCTTTCGCTCACAGTGACCGTGGCGTCGGCAGTTGTGTCGATGAAAGCGAATTATTGAAGGAGCACGGCCTCCGACGGTCCGCGTTCGTCTCTGTCTCTTTCGCTCACACTGACCGTGGCGGCGGCTGTTGTGTCGGTGAAAGCGAATTATTGAAGGAGCACGGCCTCCGACGATCCGCGTTCGTCTCTGTCTCTTTCGCTCACAGTGACCGTGGCGTCGGCAGTTGTGTCGGTGAAAGCGAATTATTGAAGGAGCACGGCCTCCGACGATCCGCGTTCGGCGCTGTTTCTTTCACTCACAGTGACCGTGGCGTCGGCAGTTGTGTCGGTGAAAGCGAATTATTGAAGGAGCTCGGCCTCCGACGATCCGCGTTCGTCGCTGTCTCTTTCGCTCACAGTGACCGTGGCGTCGGCAGTTGTGTCGGTGAAAGCGAATTATTGAAAGGACCACGGCCTCCGACGATCCGCGTTCGGCGCTGTCTCTTTCGCTCACAGTGACCGTGGCGTCGACAGTTGTGCCGGTGAAAGCGAATTATTGAAGGAGCTCGGCCTCCGACGATCCGCGTTCGGCGCTGTCTCTTTCGCTCACAGTGACCGTGGCGTCGGCAGTTGTGTCGGTGAAAGCGAATTATTGAAGGAGCACGGCCTCCGACGATCCGCGTTCGGCGCTGTTTCTTTCGCTCACAGTGACCGTGGCGTCGGCAGTTGTGTCGGTGAAAGCGAATTATTGAAGGAGCTCGGCCTCCGACGATCCGCGTTCGTCGCTGTCTCTTTCGCTCACAGTGACCGTGGCGTCGGCAGTTGTGTCGGTGAAAGCGAATTATTGAAAGGACCACGGCCTCCGACGATCCGCGTTCGGCGCTGTTTCTTTCGCTCACAGTGACCGTGGCGTCGGCAGTTGTGTCGATGAAAGCGAATTATTGAAGGAGCACGGCCTCCGACGATCCGCGTTCGGCGCTGTCTCTTTCGCTCACAGTGACCGTGGCGTCGGCAGTTGTGTCGGTGAAAGCGAAATATTGAAGGAGCTCGGCCTCCGACGATCCGCGTTCGGCGCTGTCTCTTTCGCTCACAGTGACCGTGGCGTCGACAGTTGTGTCGGTGAAAGCGAATTATTGAAGGAGCACGGCCTCCGACGGTCCGCGTTCGTCTCTGTCTCTTTCGCTCACACTGACCGTGGCGGCGGCTGTTGTGTCGGTGAAAGCGAATTATTGAAGGAGCACGGCCTCCGACGATCCGCGTTCGTCTCTGTCTCTTTCGCTCACAGTGACCGTGGCGTCGGCAGTTGTGTCGGTGAAAGCGAATTATTGAAGGAGCACGGCCTCCGACGATCCGCGTTCGGCGCTGTTTCTTTCGCTCACAGTGACCGTGGCGTCGGCAGTTGTGTCGATGAAAACGAATTATTGAAGGAGCACGGCCTCCGACGGTCCGCGTTCGGCGCTGTCTCTTTCGCTCACAGTGACCGTGGCGTCGGCAGTTGTGTCGGTGAAAGCGAATTATTGAAGGAGCACGGCCTCCGACGGTCCGCGTTCGGCGCTGTCTCTTTCGCTCACAGTGACCGTGGCGTCGGCAGTTGTGTCGGTGAAAGCGAATTATTGAAGGAGCTCGGCCTCCGACGATCCGCGTTCGTCGCTGTCTCTTTCGCTCACAGTGACCGTGGCGTCGGCAGTTGTGTCGGTAAAAGCGAATTATTGAAAGGACCACGGCCTCCGACGATCCGCGTTCGGCGCTGTTTCTTTCGCTCACAGTGACCGTGGCGTCGGCAGTTGTGTCGATGATAGCGAATTATTGAAGGAGCACGGCCTCCGACGATCCGCGTTCGGCGCTGTCTCTTTCGCTCACAGTGACCGTGGCGTCGGCAGTTGTGTCGGTGAAAGCGAATTATTGAAGGAGCACGGCCTCCGACGATCCGCGTTCGGCGCTGTTTCTTTCGCTCACAGTGACCGTGGCGTCGGCAGTTGTGTCGGTGAAAGCGAATTATAGAAGGAGCACGGCCTCCGACGGTCCGCGTTCGGCGCTCTTTCTTTCGCTCACAGTGACCGTGGCGTCGGCAGTTGTGTCGGTGAAAGCGAAATATTGAAGGAGCTCGGCCTCCGACGATCCGCGTTCGTCGCTGTCTCTTTCGCTCACAGTGACCGTGGCGTCGGCAGTTGTGTCGGTGAAAGCGAATTATTGAAAGGACCACGGCCTCCGACGATCCGCGTTCGGCGCTGTCTCTTTCGCTCACAGTGACCGTGGCTTCGACAGTTGTGTCGGTGAAAGCGAATTATTGAAGGAGCACGGCCTCCGACGATCCGCGTTCGGCGCGGTTTCATTCGCTCACACTGACCGTGGCGTCGGCAGTTGTGTCGGTGAAAGCGAATTATTGAAGGAGCACGGCCTCCGACGATCCGCGTTCGGCGCTGTCTCTTTCGCTCACAGTGACCGTGGCCTCGGCAGTTGTGTCGGTGAAAGCGAATTATTGAAGGAGCACGGCCTCCGACGATCCGCGTTCGGCGCTGTTTCTTTCGCTCACAGTGACCGTGGCGTCGGCAGTTGTGTCGATGAAAGCGAATTATTGAAGGAGCACGGCCTCCGACGGTCCGCGTTCGGCGCTGTTTCTTTCGCTCACAGTGACCGTGGCGTCGGCAGTTGTGTCGGTGAAAGCGAAATATTGAAGGAGCACGGCCTCCGACGATCCGCGTTCGGCGCTGTCTCTTTCGCTCACAGTGACCGTGGCGTCGGCAGTTGTGTCGGTGAAAGCGAATTATTGAAGGAGCACGGCCTCCGACGGTCCGCGTTCGGCGCTGTTTCTTTCGCTCACAGTGACCGTGGCGTCGGCAGTTGTGTCGGTGAAAGCGAATTATTGAAGGAGCTCGGCCTCCGACGATCCGCGTTCGGCGCTGTCTCTTTCGTTCACAGTGACCGTGGCGTCGGCAGTTGTGTCGGTGAAAGCGAATTATTGAAAGGACCACGGCCTCCGACGATCCGCGTTCGGTGCTGTTTCTTTCGCTCACAGTGACCATGGCGTCGGCAGTTGTGTCGGTGAAAGCGAATTATTGAAGGAGCACGGCCTCCGAGGATCCGCGTTCGGCGCTGTTTCTTTCGCTCACAGTGACCGTGGCGTCGGCAGTTGTGTCGATGAAAGCGAATTATTGAAGGAGCACGGCCTCCGACGATCCGCGTTCGGTGCTGTTTCTTTCGCTCACAGTGACCGTGGCGTCGGCAGTTGTGTCGGTGAAAGCGAATTATTGAAGGAGCTCGGCCTCCGACGATCCGCGTTCGGCGCTGTCTCTTTCGCTCACAGTGACCGTGGCGTCGGCAGTTGTGTCGGTGAAAGCGAATTATTGAAAGGACCACGGCCTCCGACGATCCGCGTTCGGTGCTGTTTCTTTCACTCACAGTGACCATGGCGTCGGCAGTTGTGTCGGTGAAAGCGAATTATTGAAGGAGCACGGCCTCCGAGGATCCGCGTTCGGCGCTGTTTCTTTCGCTCACAGTGACCGTGGCGTCGGCAGTTGTGTCGATGAAAGCGAATTATTGAAGGAGCTCGGCCTCCGACGATCCGCGTTCGGCGCTGTCTCTTTCGCTCACAATGACCGTGGCGTCGGCAGTTGTGTCGGTGAAAGCGAATTATTGAAAGGACCACGGCCTCCGACGATCCGCGTTCGGTGCTGTTACTTTCGCTCACAGTGACCGTGGCGTCGGCAGTTGTGTCGGTGAAAGCGAATTATTGAAGGAGCTCGGCCTCCGACGATCCGCGTTCGGTGCTGTTTCTTTCGCTCACAGTGACCATGGCGTCGGCAGTTGTGTCGGTGAAAGCGAATTATTGAAGGAGCACGGCCTCCGAGGATCCGCGTTCGGCGCTGTTTCTTTCGCTCACAGTGACCATGGCGTCGGCAGTTGTGTCGGTGAAAGCGAATTATTGAAGGAGCACGGCCTCCGAGGATCCGCGTTCGGCGCTGTTTCTTTCGCTCACAGTGACCGTGGCGTCGGCAGTTGTGTCGATGAAAGCGAATTATTGAAGGAGCACGGCCTCCGACGGTCCGCGTTCGGCGCTGTTTCTTTCGCTCACAGTGACCGTGGCGTCGGCAGTTGTGTCGGTGAAAGCGAATTATTGAAGGGGCACGGCCTCCGAGGATCCGCGTTCGGCGCTGTTTCTTTCGCTCACAGTGACCGTGGCGTCGGCAGTTGTGTCGGTGAAAGCGAATTATTGAAAGGACCACGGCCTCCGACGATCCGCGTTCGGTGCTGTTTCTTTCGCTCACAGTGACCATGGCGTCGTCAGTTGTGTCGGTGAAAGCGAATTATTGAAGGAGCACGGCCTCCGAGGATCCGCGTTCGGTGCTGTTTCTTTCGCTCACAGTGACCATGGCGTCGGCAGTTGTGTCGGTGAAAGCGAATTATTGAAGGAGCTCGGCCTCCGACGATCCGCGTTCGGTGCTGTTTCTTTCGCTCACAGTGACCGTGGCGTCGGCAGTTGTGTCGGTGAAAGCGAATTATTGAAGGAGCACGGCCTCCGAGGATCCGCGTTCGGCGCTGTTTCTTTCGCTCACAGTGACCGTGGCGTCGGCAGTTGTGTCGATGAAAGCGAATTATTGAAGGAGCACGGCCTCCGACGGTCCGCGTTCGGCGCTGTTTCTTTCGCTCAAAGTGACCGTGGCGTCGGCAGTTGTGTCGGTGAAAGCGAATTATTGAAGGAGCTCGGCCTCCGACGATCCGCGTTCGGCGCTGTCTCTTTCGCTCACAGTGACCGTGGCGTCGGCAGTTGTGTCGGTGAAAGCGAATTATTGAAAGGACCGCGGCCTCCGACGATCCGCGTTCGGTGCTGTTTCTTTCGCTCACAGTGACCATGGCGTCGGCAGTTGTGTCGGTGAAAGCGAATTATTGAAGGAGCACGGCCTCCGAGGATCCGCGTTCGGCGCTGTTTCTTTCGCTCACAGTGACCGTGGCGTCGGCAGTAGTGTCGATGAAAGCGAATTATTGAAGGAGCTCGGCCTCCGACGATCCGCGTTCGGCGCTGTCTCCTTCGCTCACAGTGACCGTGGCGTCGGCAGTTGTGTCGGTGAAAGCGAATTATTGAAAGGACCACGGCCTCCGACGATCCGCGTTCGGTGCTGTTTCTTTCGCTCACAGTGACCATGGCGTCGGCAGTTGTGTCGGTGAAAGCGAATTATTGAAGGAGCACGGCCTCCGAGGATCCGCGTTCGGCGCTGCTTCTTTCGCTCACAGTGACCGTGGCGTCGGCAGTTGTGTCGGTGAAAGCGAATTATTGAAGGAGCTCGGCCTCCGACGATCCGCGTTCGGTGCTGTTTCTTTCGCTCACAGTGACCATGGCGTCGGCAGTTGTGTCGGTGAAAGCGAATTATTGAAGGAGCACGGCCTCCGAGGATCCGCGTTCGGCGCTGTTTCTTTCGCTCACAGTGACCATGGCGTCGGCAGTTGTGTCGGTGAAAGCGAATTATTGAAGGAGCACGGCCTCCGAGGATCCGCGTTCGGCGCTGTTTCTTTCGCTCACAGTGACCGTGGCGTCGGCAGTTGTGTCGGTGAAAGCGAATTATTGAAGGAGCACGGCCTCCGACGATCCGCGTTCGGCGCTGTCTCTTTCGCTCACAGTGACCGTGGCGTCGGCAGTTGTGTCGGTGAAAGCGAATTATTGAAGGAGCACGGCCTCCGACGGTCCGCGTTCGGCGCTGTTTCTTTCGCTCACAGTGACCGTGGCGTCGGCAGTTGTGTCGGTGAAAGCGAATTATTGAAGGAGCTCGGCCTCCGACGATCCGCGTTCGGCGCTGTCTCTTTCGCTCACAGTGACCGTGGCGTCGGCAGTTGTGTCGGTGAAAGCGAATTATTGAAAGGACCACGGCCTCCGACGATCCGCGTTCGGTGCTGTTTCTTTCGCTCACAGTGACCATGGCGTCGGCAGTTGTGTCGGTGAAAGCGAATTATTGAAGAAGCACGGCCTCCGAGGATCCGCGTTCGGCGCTGTTTCTTTCGCTCACAGTGACCGTGGCGTCGGCAGTTGTGTCGGTGAAAGCGAATTATTGAAGGAGCACGGCCTCCGACGATCCGCGTTCGTCGCTGTCTCTTTCGCTCACAGTGACCTTGGCGTCGGCAGTTGTGTCGGTGAAAGCGAATTATTGAAGGAGCAGGGCCTCCGACGATCCGCATTCGGCTCTGTCTCTCGCTCACAGTGACCGTGGTGGCGGTTGTTGTGTCGGTGAAAGCGAATTATTGAAGGAGCTCGGCCTCCGACAATCCGCGTTCGGTGCTGTTTCTTTCGCTCACAGTGACCGTGGCGGCGGCAGTTGTGTCGGTGAAAGCAAATTATTGAAGGAGCTCGGCCTCCGACGATCCGCGTTCGGTGCTGTTTCTTTCGCTCACAGTGACCATGGCGTCGGCAGTTGTGTCGGTGAAAGCGAATTATTGAAGGAGCACGGCCTCCGAGGATCCGCGTTCGGCGCTGTTTCTTTCGCTCACAGTGACCGTGGCGTCGGCAGTTGTGTCGATGAAAGCGAATTATTGAAGGAGCACGGCCTCCGACGGTCCGCGTTCGGCGCTGTTTCTTTCGCTCACAGTGACCGTGGCGTCGGCAGTTGTGTCGGTGAAAGCGAATTATTGAAGGAGCACGGCCTCCGACGATCCGCGTTCGGCGCTGTCTCTTTCGCTCACAGTGACCGTGGCGTCGGCAGTTGTGTCGGTGAAAGCGAATTATTGAAAGGACCACGGCCTCCGACGATCCGCGTTCGGCGCTGTCTCTTTCGCTCACAGTGACCGTGGCGTCGACAGTTGTGTCGGTGAAAGCGAATTATTGAAGGAGCACGGCCTCCGACGATCCGCGTTCGGCGCGGTTTCATTCGCTCACGCTGACCGTGGCGGCGTCTGTTGTGTCGGTGAAAGCGAATTATTGAAGGAGCACGGCCTCCGACGATCCGCGTTCGGCGCTGTCTCTTTCGCTCACAGTGACCGTGGCGTCGGCAGTTGTGTCGGTGAAAGCGAATTATTGAAGGAGCACGGCCTCCGACGGTCCGCGTTCGGCGCTGTTTCTTTCGCTCACAGTGACCGTGGCGTCGGCAGTTGTGTCGGTGAAAGCGAATTATTGAAGGAGCTCGGCCTCCGACGATCCGCGTTCGGCGCTGTCTCTTTCGCTCACAGTGACCGTGGCGTCGGCAGTTGTGTCGGTGAAAGCGAATTATTGAAAGGACCACGGCCTCCGACGATCCGCGTTCGGTGCTGTTTCTTTCGCTCACAGTGACCATGGCGTCGGCAGTTGTGTCGGTGAAAGCGAATTATTGAAGGAGCACGGCCTCCGAGGATCCGCGTTCGGCGCTGTTTCTTTCGCTCACAGTGACCGTGGCGTCGGCAGTTGTGTCGGTGAAAGCGAATTATTGAAGGAGCACGGCCTCCGACGATCCGCGTTCGTCGCTGTCTCTTTCGCTCACAGTGACCTTGGCGTCGGCAGTTGTGTCGGTGAAAGCGAATTATTGAAGGAGCAGGGCCTCCGACGATCCGCATTCGGCTCTGTCTCTCGCTCACAGTGACCGTGGTGGCGGTTGTTGTGTCGGTGAAAGCGAATTATTGAAGGAGCTCGGCCTCCGACAATCCGCGTTCGGTGCTGTTTCTTTCGCTCACAGTGACCGTGGCGGCGGCAGTTGTGTCGGTGAAAGCAAATTATTGAAGGAGCTCGGCCTCCGACGATCCGCGTTCGGTGCTGTTTCTTTCGCTCACAGTGACCATGGCGTCGGCAGTTGTGTCGGTGAAAGCGAATTATTGAAGGAGCACGGCCTCCGAGGATCCGCGTTCGGCGCTGTTTCTTTCGCTCACAGTGACCGTGGCGTCGGCAGTTGTGTCGATGAAAGCGAATTATTGAAGGAGCACGGCCTCCGACGGTCCGCGTTCGGCGCTGTTTCTTTCGCTCACAGTGACCGTGGCGTCGGCAGTTGTGTCGGTGAAAGCGAATTATTGAAGGAGCACGGCCTCCGACGATCCGCGTTCGGCGCTGTCTCTTTCGCTCACAGTGACCGTGGCGTCGGCAGTTGTGTCGGTGAAAGCGAATTATTGAAAGGACCACGGCCTCCGACGATCCGCGTTCGGCGCTGTCTCTTTCGCTCACAGTGACCGTGGCGTCGACAGTTGTGTCGGTGAAAGCGAATTATTGAAGGAGCACGGCCTCCGACGATCCGCGTTCGGCGCGGTTTCATTCGCTCACGCTGACCGTGGCGGCGTCTGTTGTGTCGGTGAAAGCGAATTATTGAAGGAGCACGGCCTCCGACGATCCGCGTTCGTCGCTGTCTCTTTCGCTCACAGTGACCTTGGCGTCGGCAGTTGTGTCGGTGAAAGCGAATTATTGAAGGAGCACGGCCTCCGACGATCCGCGTTCGGCGCTGTTTCATTCGCTCACACTGACCGTGGCGTCGGCTCTTGTGTCGGTGAAAGCGAATCATTGAAGGAGCACGGCCTCCGACGATCCACGTTCGGCGCTGTCTCTTTCGCTCACAGTGACCGTGGCGGCGGCAGTTGTGTCGGTGAAAGCGAATTATTGAAGGAGCACGGCCTCCGACGATCCGCGTTCGGCGCTGTTTCTTTCGCTCACAGTGACCGTGGCGTCGGCAGTTGTGTCGGTGAAAGCGAATTATTGAAGGAGCTTGACGGTACTACCTTTCACGAGATGCTTGATAGCCGTGTGGTACAACTTATTAACGTAGCTAATGTACGTGTTACTGACTACAAAAAAGATAATCGAGGTTTTCTTGGCCCTACTGCAAAACCTCAGTGCTTTCTTTCTGTGGTCTTTAATACGTACTTTAGCTATTTAATCAGTTATATCGCTCCGTTATCAAGCCCCTTGTAAAATGTATGGCCGTCTGTGCTGTGCGCTGTGCGTCAAACTAAAGTTTTTGGGTGCGTTATATGGGACAAAAGGATGTATGGTGATACCCTTTTTTTTAAAGAGTTCTTTTTTTGTGGTGAGTGTCTTGACGTATATATAAGAGCGTTCCTTGTTCAAATAAACTATACCCGTTGTTTTAAGAACAAAAAGAAAGTTTCGAGCATTTATTTATTTATTTATTTATTAAACTACCCTCAGGGCCCGAAGGCATTACAGAGGGGGAGAGCACATACATGAAACAAAGATGTTCGTATGCGCGACGTGAAGTCTTAAGCCTGATTCACAAGGTGCGATTTTCTTCTGCGAAATCGGTGAAGCGATGAACCGCACATGCGAAATTTCGCGTTGCCTTTCACATTGATTGAGAACATATGCGATTTTCCGCACTTGCGAAGCACATGGTTGGAACCCTTGAATTCGTTTGACGATACTAATTTCGATATTTAACAAAACTATAAAATTTTCAGATTTATTTATTAGCTGCTTGTAAAAAGTACGCGGTATACTTATATTTAGGGCCGATTCAGATGTTTGCATCGACTGCATTCGCATCAACGAAAACGACGAAAACAACGAGTACGACGAATGCGACAAGGACACCGGGAGAGCCACAGCTCATAACTGCTTGAGCAAGCTAGTTGTTGCGTTGCTTGGCATGTCGCGCAAGGCGAACAGTTGTCCCGGTGGCTTCGTCACGTGGACGATGTTCCATATTGAAAGAGGGCAAGTAGCAGCGCGTCTTGACTTTCATAGAGCATGATGGCCGCTACTCTAGATGACCGACGAGTTCAGACTGCTCTGTAAGAAGGAATACCTACTTCTGCGGAAAAAAAACTGCTGCTCCTAACGGAAGCCCGCGGTGATGGTGGGTCGGGCCGTGCTGGCAAAACAGAGCCAAAGAATCGGAGTTTTACTCATTGGTAAGTCGACTTGTGCTTTTCTGCGAGCAGGTTTCTGGAATACTTTTTCTCTGCAGACCCTCTTTATGCTGCACAGGGACCCGGAGCAGTTTCGAAGATATTACCGGATAATGCCGAACGCCTTTGAAAGACTACACGCTTGCCTGGAAACAAAGCTTACGAAGCAATATGTCGTCAGAGAGCCCATTTCGTCGCGGGTGCGGCTTGCTATCACTTTGAGGTAAAATGGTATTCTCTTTAAACTGCACTGTTTGGAGTGAATACGAGGTGCAATTAAACTGGTTTATATGGCGAATTCATTACTAGTTTCTCGGCTTACAGACATTAATGTACACAGCAATGTTTTGTTTTTACTCAGGTACCTGTCATCGGAAACGTCAATGCAGTATCTCGCACTGCAATTCAAGGTTGGAGTGTCAACAGGGGCATCCATCGTGCATGAGAGATGTCCGCATATATGAAAGGTGCTTCGCCCAAAACACATGAAGGTAAGCAAAAAAATCTGATTTCGTTTTTGGTAACTTGTGGAAAAGAGGACGGTTTCACATGAAGCGATTTTAGTTGCGATTTCGCAGTTGCGTCGGCGCTGTTGCGGCAAACAGGCAGGTTCAATGCGATTATGAAATAATCGGAGCTGCGTCAATTGCCAAACATCTTTCGAGACGTCACCAGCGCCGCTGCGACGGTACGAAAAGACAGCCAATAAAAACGCGCCTCATCCAAAACCAACCATATTCTTATTGTCGCATGCATGCTGTGAAAGAGTCGCTGGCGTCTCGTAATGAAAAAAACATTTGAAAATGGAAGTGGTATTCCAGTCGTGTGGTATTCACTGGGGGCCATAGCTTGCGCCGGTTGCTGTTGAGAGCACGTACTGTTAGTGAATTTGCACAACGCTTCTGCAAGGTATATTTCACACCGTCAAGATTGTTTATCTTTGCCAGCAGTACTTAGCAGTTCTTTTTGAGCTCTAGCTGCGAACAATGCGCGCCAATACGGCGTCCACTAAATAAGATGTAGATCATTACGAACAACAAGACTCGCTGTGGTGGTGTTGGGAAATTGATGAATTCAAGTCCCCCCCCCCCCCCCCATGCCCCCGCGTACTCTTTCTACACACTACCAAACCACGGAATCATCCAGAATTCCAAATCAGGGGGTGATGCAATTATTCGAGGGGGGGGGGGTGCTGTTGGGAGGGGGTGGCCTTAGGTCTAGATGCATTGGTCAAGAAATTCTGGGGGGTGTCGCCCCCAACCTGGAGATAAATAGGGTGTGTAGGAAGGGGCTGGCTTTACGTTTATATACATCGCTTAACACATTCTGGGGGGGGGGGGGGGGGTGTCACACCCCACTTGGAGATAATTATGGGAGTCGGGTGTACAAATCACTGCAGCAAACTCGTCCTTTGTAGCTGCTCCTAACTATTCGCAGCCAAAATATCTAAATGAATCATGTTGAAAGCTGTACTGTCAAAAATGGTTTCTCAAAAAGTTTACACAACAGAGAGCCATTGATCTATGATTATAGGGACGAACTTGGGGAAGAGAGCGCTGCAGACCTGAGGATGTTGAGGGCCCCAATGCTATTACTGCGCCACCTTCGAAAGACGGGGTCACACATTACGCATCCTACGAATACGGTTTGCAGACAAATAGTAATTCGAGGCACCGCAGCATCCCTGCTTTGTATGTCGCACGGCAACCAATGAAAGGAGCAGCCTGGCACGCGGCTTATGAAACACGGATGCGTCAGTGAGTCGTGTTCGATCGATGTCTGCAGACTGTTTTTTTTGTCTTTTGTATAAGCAGTCTGACACCGGCCTGACTTGGGCATAATATGATAGCTTACAAAAGTAAGTGGTGAGCGCCTGGAGCTGGGCTAGTTGGCTAAACATGCTTCTGAAAGTTTAACCTGAACGTAGAAAACACGGAGCGAGGGAGAAAAAAAAACAGACACACAGCTTTTCAGATTCAGTTACAAAAGTATTCGCAATTGTTAAGCGTCAACAAGTATTTCTCATATTTGAGGATGCATTTATTACCAGTATTACTATAGGTAAAGTAAGATTACATGAACGGCTTTTAAATAACAACGTAAAACCATGTGTGAACGTTGTGCTGTACTTCTAGTTCCCATCAAGAATCACAGACTAAGGGAAATTGCCAAGGGCTTTGAGACAGGGCGGAATTTTCCTCATTGTGTGGGGAGCGTTGACGGAAAACACGGACATATCGAAGCCCTTGCCGATTCTGGAAGCCTGTACTATAACTACGAGGTGCTGTATATGGGTCTACAAATTTACTTTAACACATATCATGTTTTGTAAGAGCGCATGAAGTGAGGTAACATTCGGCTTTTCAGGGTAACCCACTCTATAGTGCTGATGGCCGTCGTGGACAGCAAGTCGAGGTTTATGGCCACAGACGCTGGAGCGTATGGCCACCAAAGTGATGGTGGCGTCTTCAAGGCGTCAAGGATAGGACAGTGCCTCAGTCAAGCTGCCTTGAATTGTCCACCACCAAATCTGCTGCCATCTTCCCATGTTATCGCCGCGTCCGTCTTCGTTGGAAACGAGGCATTTCAACTGAGGTCGGACTTTCTGAGGCCCTGTCCTGGTTGATACCTCAGCGATTATCTAAAAATATTCAACTATCGACTTTGTAGGGCGAGGTAACCTTTAGAATTGTTGCACTTGCATTATAATAACAAAAATCACAGTGTTGTCTTTGTCCCATTTCAAGAAGGGGCGTCTAGAACGCATTCGAAATTTTGGATACTAGATTTTGCATCTTCCGCAGGCCAATCGACCTCCTCCCAGACCACGCCACTGGAGTCGTCCGCGCAGCTTGTGTACTGCACAACTACCTACAAGACGACAAGTTGCCCATGCTAAATGCCAATGCTAATTGAAGTCGACCACTTCAGCAACCTCGTTGATGGCCAGTGGCGCAAGGAGGTCTCTCAACAGACAAACGCGTTCCTTTACCTACCGAGGCTGAGATCGCGGCACGTCGACCAATCTGCCCGAAAATGAAACACAGCGGCCACCGCAGTGAGAGACCTGTACTGCAGGTACTTTGTAAAGGAAGCTGCAATGTCATGGCAAAGGAACCGCGCTGGATTGAAATCCTAAGTAGTGTCAGCGGTATGGTGACAAATCACGAAGTTTTCAAGTTTTTGTGTGTGAGGATCGTCTGACCTATTTCCGGTGGAACAGGGAGCAGAGGCCACCATTAAAACAATGTTCTGCCGCTGCTAGTTAGCTACTTTTGAAAGGGCGCTCTGGTGAGAGACGGCTTCCGTGTGAGGCCCACTAGGACTTTGAACAGAGAAAGTGTAACATCTGTATTGTACCAAGACCGGTGCTACTGGAGGGGGATGAAATTAAGGACTCTCCCTGTTCATGTACGCTATTAATGTGCTTAACTAGGGGTGGACGTAATTTATACTCTACCGCCCGTGGAGGAGTGACACAGTCCTCTCAGATTCTGGGTTGGATAAGTGGGACGAGTGTTTTCAGTGCACGTTCCGCAAGATCCTGAGCTGAGGCGCAGTCCTTAAAGGGAAGCCGGAACACTTCTTAAAAAAAAAATGAGATAGAGCTTGATTCTAGCGTAGTTTTATCCCGTGGATATGAATATCGCGTTCGTTTTCCCCGAAGATGTAACTTAACGCGAGAAAACACGAAAAACACCTGACCCGCCGTGGCGTCATAAGAGGGCCTTTCGGCCGCAAAGCTCGTGTCACTCGAGGGCCGCGCATGCAATCCCTAGCTTGCCAGGTGTATTCCCCCGTACTGGCACAAGTGTTAACATCTTTTTCTGCCCTTCTTAAAAAAAATAGCAAGAGTACGCGTGCATAGCTTTGGTGGACGCTGCTAAAAGGAAGATTCCGAAAACTCCTTTTGTGGCGACACGCTCCTGGAAGGAGGGCCTTCGGCGGCACTTTGAAAATGATTTCCTGCAACCTCCATGCACCAAATTATAAAATAAATAATTTCTATATTCAAGATCCTGGAGGTGAAATGAAGACGATTTAGGTGTGTTTCCTCAAATACAAAACCGCTTCAGCTTTCCTTAAACTTGGTGTGTGAGAGTTATTTGAGTGGTCTCCGAAGTATGTGCATTTAGGTGGTTCAGGTAGATCTGCAACGTGCTGGAGGTAGTGTAGTGTTGAGAGGGAGTGTGTTTGTACACGCCGAAGAAGCGTAGAATCTGCCCTCTTTGCAGTGTGGGGATGGCTGTAGGGGGTTATGTGGTTAAGACGAAACTATAACAGAAGGCACAATGAGTTTTCTTCTCGTCGTGCCTTGCGTTGTAGCTTCCGGGTCAAGTAGGGGTCAATTTCGTCTGGCCATTGACAAGGGGTACTCGGATCGTCGGCGGCGTGCGTAGATGAGCGGGCGGCCTTGCAACACCGGCGCACAATTTAAATATTTGCCTTTTGGCGCCGGTGCACCCCATGACTCCAGCAACGTGTTATGTTCCTCTTTATTCATATTTGATGTTTGCCAAAAAGGTGAGCCTGTACTTAATTTTTTTTTCTTTTGTAATTGCATCTTTTTTGTCTTTTGTTAGTTGTTATCTTTCAACATTTAAAGCCAGCAATAAAAAATCTATTCCTGGATCACCCTTGCCTCATGTCATCTCTCTAGTTCATTTCCACCCTGGACCTGTTGCCTGCAAATCAGTCAATTTTTTTTTAGAAAATGGGTTGTGGTCTTTGCCTCTTTTACGGACAAACTGGCGGAAACTTTTTGAGGCAGGTATAGCCCAAAGTAGGTCGACAGAGTACCGGCTGATTCCCCACAGGGTGAGGTGCTATTTTACTGTTTTCATTGGACCTACGCTGCCCAATCGGGTCTTTACTTAACACAGAATGCGTTTTATCGGCCGACTTTCATGAAATGAACGACACGCTGGACGTGCAAAACACATTCTGTACTTCCTCAGTGTAGGTCAGCATGAACAAGCTAACGTAAATGTTTAGCTTTTTTTTTAATTCAAAACAATATTAGCGATTGCGAACATGACAAAAACACTGAAGATAAAGGAAACGGCATAAATAAAAAAAAATCAGGTTTTCAGATGCAAAAAAAGCCAAAACAATCATGTTGGTGAAATAATCGCAAACTATGCACGAAACCAAATTGTCGCAGGATTTCTATGACAAATGTCACGCGTGGCACGTGTGACATTTGCGTAGGGGACTCATTGAATAGTAGAAAGACCCTTTCTTGAAATCTGTTTCGGGATCTGACACGAAGGTCTGTCCAGAAACCGAGAATCGCTGATCGGCACCTTGTAATTAAAGCCATTTTACACGCGTGTCGCTCGCGTAGCACGCGTTTACATATCAATAGTTGTCGTCACTATACGTAAAAATGTGAAGCTCGATTTTTATCAAGTGGCTTTAATAACAAGCTGGTGTTCAGCGTTTCTCGGTTTCTAGACAGACCTTAGCGTCATCTGCAAACAGATTTGAAGAAAGGATCTTTCAACTATGCCACGAGTCCCTTACGCAAAGTGTTTGAACAGAAGCGTCAATTGTTATCGCCTGGAATTTTACAAAGGAAGCAACCACAACCCTCGCGTGGTACGCAAACGCCAGTTCGTTTTAATGCCGAACTGAAGCTTACATCCCCCGGCGAAAAATATTCACATGGAAGAAGCACATCTGCCGCCCCACCCCCGCAGCGAATTTTGAAGACGACGACGTAGGTGACGCATTTTTCGTATTTTTGGTTCCCAGGTTGCTATGACCACCATGACGTCTTTCACGAGCCGCGTTTGATTGGCTGTCCGTCCCCTTCGCAAGAGCGGCCGTCCGCAAGGAAAGTTTGGCAAAATACGGAGTTGCGAATTAGTCGAATTCGCACCGCAACTGCGTTGTGCCGCAAGAACGGCGTCGCAATTGCGAAATCGCAGGCAAATTCGCACCATGTGAATCAGGCATTACGAGACTTGGTTGTCGAAGAAAAAAGCGATGATTTTGGTGCTGGAACGTGTACGTCGTGATAACATATATAGTAAAATCCAGCTACATATATCTTAATCTCCACATAAAGGTGGAAATTAGTAATGGTTCGCAAGGAGTCGGACTCTTTTTACTAGAGTTCTTGATGTGAAAACGGGTATAAAAGCTGTGTTTGAGACTTGTCTTGTGCGTTATTTTTATCGTTTCGTGTCTCCCGTTACTATGAAAGTTCTTCACCAGCTCGCCAGTGTTTTTGAAGTGTTATAACGGACTGAACGGTTTTGTAGACCGCAAAACGATTAAATGAACACTTTGTGAAATAATTTGATACAAGAGGGCTATATTCGCGTCCGTTTTCAGGCTTCTTTCAAACGTATTTTCTTTTGATCCACACGCCTGGCTTGTTCGTGTCACATCGTGTTTCTAGGGGTCCTTCTTTCTCGTTTCCACGCCGGGACCCAGCATCGGGAGTCGAAGTCGAGCTCCCATCCGGTCGAGTCGGGGAGGCTCTTCTTACGGGTCTTTGCCGCCAGCGTATTTGCTTACACTCCCGAGCTCAAAATCCTTGCGCCCTCGCACATTTTGTTAATCTTGTCATGATCCTCTGTTATGCGTCTAGCCATCGTGGAGGGCGGCGTCGGCGTGATGCGCTTGTAATCGGAGGATCTGCTGCGGTGCAAGGCGAGTTGGTTGAAATCGACGTCAGTCGCTGCAGGTTGTTCGTGAACAAAAAAAAAAAAAAAGAGCTATCGTGCGGCAGCTTGGCGGCAATCCGGTGTGCCTTGCGGGGTAAACCTGGAAATGGTGTAGGTTTGATTGTTCACGTTGGTGATGACTTAAGTGTCCGTGGAAAAGCAGGCCGAATTTCGAGTAGGAAGGCCGTTCGTGTCCCATACCCTGTCCCTGACGCTGTATGAAGCTGGTCGATGTTTTGCATCGTAGGAACGCTTAATGCCGTGAAGGTAAGCGAGGTTCGCGTTTGCAGCGTCGCAGTTCGCGCGGACGTCGCCGACCTCGTCGGGAAGCGGGGAAAATTCTATTGGTCGACGTGGGACAAATTAAGTTGAACAGGAGTTCGAACGGTGATCTCTGGAGTCTGGCGTACGGCTGCTGGTTCACTCGAAAGCTGGTTGCCTGGAGATAATCGCTCCAATGGACGATGTCGCCGTTGACGTTCTTTCGCGCAAACATGGAAGGATTTTTCCGTTGGCGCGTTCGACAAAGCCGTTCGCTTCGGGAGCCTAAGGTATACTGTTAGGGATGCTCTGAATGTGCCTGTCGGCGAAGTACCGCGAAGCCGAACGAGAGGTTAGGACCCTGTCGTTGTCGGTGATGACGGCTTGCGGCGTACCGAATGAGTATGAGTTCTATAAATCGAAGGACGTGCTCGGTCGACTTGTTAGGCACGGGGCGTGCGACAAGCGCGTGGTGAGGCGGAACGCGGTGATAAAATACCTGTTGCCGTCGGTCCACGTCTTGCGGAGGATTTTGCGGCGCGGCTGCCAGCCGGCGACATATTCGCTTACAAACGAGAATAAACAAGACGCCGAAGTACTTGATTCTTCAAACGGACGCTCTCTTCACCCCCCAGCGAAGGCTGTATACCTCTCCAGAAAAAAATAAAATAAAAAAGTGTGTTCCTTTTTATGGTTACTTGGATCTTGTTTTCCAAATTCAAGCGGCTCCGTCCTCTCACCCTCAATCTCTAATTTACACCCCCCCCCTCCCCCCCCCCCCCCCCTCCCCTCCCTCTTCCACGCCAAGCCGCCGCCGATCCGTTGATCCCCGTGCCGTCAACACGACCCGCCGGAGGTACAAACACCGACGCGCCGCCGCCGGCGATTTCTGACCGGCACACAGGTACAGTGTACTAGAATACTTGGGTAGTGTTGGGACCGGAGCGGCTCGGCAACGGGAGCTCGTGAGGACGCGTGTATTGACAGTTCGTGGCGGCGCTGTAGTGGAGTTATCCGGCTCGCGCAGCCCGCCTTTTCTTTCTTTCTTTTCTTTTTTTCTTTTTGAGCGGTGCATGTAGCGAAAGCTAGGAGCGCGAGCTCATAGCGTTGGCAGCTGCCCTTGGTGCACGGGAGCTCGTGCCGCCGAGATGTGCCCTAGAGCAAGGAGCTCGCGCTTCTAGCCTTTCCTGCGGTACAACACAAGGTGAAACAGAGTAAGGGCACGTAAAAATAAATCGGTATTTTCAAATCTTTTTTTTTTAATTTTTGCGGTAGACAGAGGGTTAATGAAATGTTTGATGGGCCATGTTGCAATTGCAGCTTTAAAGGGAGCCATCATTAAAGGCCAACCTAATTTAAAATTTCGCGAACAAACAACAAGCTTTGAGCGAAAGTAACAAGGCGTTCGTTTTTGCTGTGTTCGTCCGTACATTTTCGTTTCTTCCTCAAGCCTAATTATCTCTACCAACCCGCTCGTTCTGTCCTGAGATATTCATCGCTAAAATTTTTCCTTTCTTCACTTAATTAAAAAAACTGCGCGCTGAAAGCGCGAATGAGGTTGTGCTGATATTGATGCGTAGAAGAATGACGCAGTTGTTTCTGTCCCCTCGTCACTAACTCGACAGCGTTTCTTCGGTGGACTCGCCAGCGCCACAGATCAAGACGACTAAGTTACTATTCTACGTATTATTTTCATAACGCGGTTTCTGAATCAAGCGAAGAAAAACAAACTTTTACTATTAATTTTGCCAACCTCGTTGCCTTTTCGCGAGTTGTCGAAATTGTATTTGCCTTCAATAATGACTCCTTTTAAAACTGCAATTGCACCATGGCCAATTAAGCCGTTAATAAGCAAGTTAACTAACAGATCTTGGTTCATTATTAAACATTGCAACGGTTATTCACCCGTTCATTGTCCACCGAGCCCTACAGATATAACGAAAGACGGCATCCACATATCTGCCACATCCTTTTTTTTGTAAGATATGTAAAGTTCTGTAAAGAATAAAACAAAAACACCCTGAATGTCTGCGTGAACCAGATACGTCCCCTGTGGAACCATGGGTCTTTCCCTTCGAAGACCCAGCTCAGGCAAGACTTGCCTGGTTGTCAGAAAGCAGCTGTCGGTTAAATGCATTAAAATCATCTGGTGGGCTAGTTGGCTATACATAATGAGGAAATTAGCGCAAATACAAGGAAGGAAGAACGTTAGGACAGGAAAGAGCGCTACTTACAACTGGCTTTAATTATAAGGTGAAAAAAGAAAAAGAAAACGAACCCGGAGAGGGGAACAAAGTACTGACAAAAAAGAAGTGATACAGAGAGCGAAAATAATTAAGGTGAAAATACAAATTAAAATAATAAAATAATAAAATAGAATAAAATAAAATAAAGGCAGATCTGCAGAATCGCATCGGCAAATGCGCAGGCAGCAGCACTAGCAGCACACACACGAGACACCGGCAAACCCTTTGCGAGCATGAAGAGGCGAACTGCTGCCGGTGACCATCCCGCAGACCTATTGGTCACACATGAGTAACTTGCAGTAGCCGCACACACACACACACTGGACACACCGGCAAATCCTCCCAGCATGAAGTGGCGACACTGTTGCCGGTAACCAAGCAGCAGGACGCAAATATCAGGGGCACGTGTCGAGGTATCTCAGCTCTTTCTCTGAAAGGAAGACTGACGGGGCACTAACACATTTGCTTTCTTCTTTCTTGATCTTGTACGCTTCATAGATTTCTCTAGCTCTTTTGTCATTGAGATGTTTTAACACCTTCGTCTGATTAAACAAAGGGGTACAATGACAGTCACGAACATGCACCGCAAGATGACCAGATGGAGAGGCTTTCAGTGAGAGGTCATGCTCTCTCAATCTATGTATAGCCAACTAGCCCACCAGATGATTTTAATGCAGTTCCTTTCTTCTACAAAGGGCCCTTTTTCGTACTGTAGCTCTCCCCTGGATTCAGTTTCTTTTTATATCAATGTTATCGCCATGTCCACCTGCAAGGCGAGATTCTATTCCTTCGCCATCAGAAATGGAGTCGTCCCACACGACCTCTATGGGTTGTTCGGCTGCGCAAGGCCGTCTATTCAGCATTCCAAGAGGATTTGCAGAATTGTTCGATCTGAGATGTGGCGACAAGTCCGGTACTACAGAACTTGCCTCTGGGTGTTGGCTGGCTGCGGGTACCACGATGGCGGTCAAGGACAAAGACACAAGGCCTTCCTGGAAGCAGCAAGCAGGCTGACGGAGTTTATCTGGTTGTCGTACGTGCCTCAACTCAAGAGCCTTCGTGCCCAAAGCAAGCAGCAAAAAGGCGAGTGTGTCACATTGCTGGATGTCCCTTCTTTACCTGAAGAATTTACGAAGGTCCTTGAAAAAGGTCCAAAATTTTGTACTCCTCCAAAAAAAAAAAAAAAAAGGGAAGGTGTTCATCTTTTGTCAACTGTGCACGACATAGCTTCCAAAACTCATGAAAATAATAAATCCAGATGCATAGAAGACTGTGTTGAAGTCCGGCAAAAAGCTACTGCCTCTGAAGGAAGCCAGACAGTGTTTTATCCGATTGTTGATTATTTCAGAAAAAATGAATTAAACCTAATTATATCTGACAAGGAAGGGGGGTTCGTTGTAACAAATAGAGCTATCTACCTAGAAAAAGCCCAGTGTGCCATAGACAAGAGTTTCAACCAGTTGCAAGGCTTCAGAGCGAAGGCTGTCAAATCCAAGGCCATTCAGTTGTGCAGCCGCCTGGACTTGGTGCCTCTAAGGAAGCTTATCTCCACATCAAAAAAAAGACCAACTGGACATGTTTTTTACTGCAAAAACGCACAAGCTAGGATGTCCTTTCCGAGTCATTGTAACAGAAAAAGGATCGTGGCAGGCCAATATGTCGCGATTCCTCCTCCGTCATCTGTCTACCCTTCCACTGAATGACCCTTTTTTGATTTCAAATTCTGACGTGCTGGTTCAATATCTGCAGCAAAACAACACGTCTGTTCGCTATGGGTTTTCCCTGGATGTTGAAGACTTGTTCTACTCCATTCCGCACGTCAAGCTCTTCACAGCCGTAAGGGAATCCATCGAAGAAAACGGGACCATCTCCTTTCAGAATCAATGTGGCGTTCAGGTCGAATCTTTTTTAGAACTACTGAAGTTCTACTTGTCAGCCACAATTGTCACGTTCAATGATGCATTTTACCTGCAAAAGAAAGGTATATGCATAGGGTCGTGCGTGGCGCCTGTCCTCTGCGACATTTTTCTGGCCAAATGTGATAGGGCTATAGCCGACAGGTTCACTGACGCACATGTCTCACACATTTTTCGCTACGTGGACGATTACCTTGTCCTCCTTAAACAACGACCTGATAGCAACGAGAAGCAGTTTTTGAGCCACATACGATCCACCTTCATCGAGCAAGCAGAGGGTCTTAAGTTCACTGATGAATCACCGGAGAATGCCACCCTCCAGTTTCTGGATTTGAGACTGTCGTTCCTGCAAGACCACACCTGTTGGATGTATTCCCCACGCTCCAAGAAACGACTTTTACCGTATGACTCTGCTCATTCTAAACTCATCAAGAGAGCTATTCTCACTGGATGCTTCAGCACGGCTCTTAAAAAGTCATGTCCGCATTCAGCGGGGGAGAGCTTTGACGCTCAAGTTCACCGACTGAGGTGTTCAGGTTTTCCTGACTCAATCTTATTTGATGTTGCAGAACGTCTGCTCACGTCACAGAAAAGACAACGAAAATCAGAAAAGACACGGCGTCCTGCTATTGTTCCCTATATCCATTGCTTGGCACACAATCTCAAGAGAGTAGCCTCCAAGTATGATGTACAGGTAGCACTTTCAGCACCGGACAAGCTCAAAAAAAAAAAAAAAAACTTTGCCCAAGAATAAACAACACAAAAGAAGAAAATGTTCAATGCCAAACAAGACACCAACATAAGTACGTGGACTGTAAGAGTCATGTCGTTTATGAAGTACCTTTTTCCTGTGGAAAGGTCTATGTGGGGCAGTCGGGTCGCTGCATCAATGTTAGATTGAGAGAGCATGACCTCTCACTGAAAGCCTCTCCATCTGGTCATCTTGCGGTGCATGTTCGTGACTGTCATTGTACCCCTTTGTTTAATCAGACGAAGGTGTTAAAACATCTCAATGACAAAAGAGCTAGAGAAATCTATGAAGCGTACAAGATCAAGAAAGAAGAAAGCAAATGTGTTAGTGCCCCGTCAGTCTTCCTTTCAGAGAAAGAGCTGAGATACCTCGACACGTGCCCCTGATATTTGCGTCCTGCTGCTTGGTTACCGGCAACAGTGTCGCCACTTCATGCTGGGAGGATTTGCCGGTGTGTCCAGTGCGTGTGTGTGTGCGGCTACTGCAAGTTACTCATGTGTGACCAATAGATCTGCGGGATGGTCACCGGCAGCAGTTCGCCTCTTCATGCTCGCAAAGGGTTTGCCGGTGTCTCGTGTGTGTGCTGCTAGTGCTGCTGCCTGCGCATTTGCCGATGCGATTCTGCACATCTGCCTTTATTTTATTTTATTCTATTTTATTATTTTATTATTTTAATTTGTATTTTCACCTTAATTATTTTCGCTCTCTGTATCACTTCTTTTTTGTCAGTACTTTGTTCCCCTCTCCGGGTTTGTTTTCTTTTTCTTTTTTCACCTTATAATTAAAGCCAGTTGTAAGTAGCGCTCTTTCCTGTCCTAACGTTCTTCCTTCCTTGTATTTGCGCTAATTTCCTCATCATTAGTCGGTTAAATGTATTGTTATGAGCGTGTAAGTTTCAGATGGTTTACCCTCAAGAGGATAATGCGCTGCATATTGTAACCATGTATGCGCCGCACATTTTAACCATTATTTGAACGCCGTGTTGTAAACTATTACAACTTTTTCTTTGCCCGATCTACGTGTGCTTATGTTTTCTGCTCAAAATGATGTGAAATAGTTGCTTGTTTTCTTTGAATCTTATAAAGCATTACTTGTTCAGCCCACGTTGTCTCAGTTTTTGGACTTAAGTTCAATGTTAAAACGCGTGATAAAAATTGTCACGGCGTATAAGCCATTTCTTACAAGTGAACGTCGGGTGGTCCTCGGATGGTCGTGGCAGCCATGAAGAAATATAAGATTCTCACCTTTCTGCGACCGTCGCTTGGGTGGTTCGTCTCATAAATGAACACAACAATGAGTGACAAGTGAAGCGAGCTGATTAAGGTCAAGAAATAGAAGACGGGCAGAAAAGAAGACAGAGAAGTTAACCTAGGGTAATAAAACCATACTAAAACAATCTCGAACTTTAGTATGTGCCGCTTTGTTTCATTATAAAATAAGATAGGAAAAAAAAATACTGCTTCCAAGTTTTAGACATCCCTTTCAAATAACTAATGTCCGGCCTTTGCGACCAAGGAAATGGGCATTCCATTTAAAATGCTCACCATCCGACAAACCGAAAGTCGCAGCTAATTCTTCGCTGAAAGAACTTAAAATTCGCTTCTTTAAAGTTGCAATTGTTTTTATGTAAAGGAAAGGTAATGTAGATTGTACCGTCCAATGCATTGAAGCACCATGTTGCTAATGATCGTGCCGCAGCGTAATTGATGCCGCGGTACGACCGCTGGCAGGTCATAGCTGTATCAGAAATCCTATGTGCACTCCACCAAAGCGGCACCAAAGATTCGTATTTTCGCGCGTGCAGCCGCGCATGCGCACACCTTCCGGATAAGGCGCCGGACGCGACACCTGTCGCGATCAATACCACGCGCTTCAGGCGAGACCCTCCGGTCCCAACACTACCCAAGTATTCTAGTACACTGTAGCACAGGTCTACTCGGAGGCCATGCTCTGGGCTGTGTTCCAAAATTTACTCGATCCGACTCCGGAGTAAATTTTTCGTACCGTGGCGTTCCAAAACTTACTCGAGCTCACTCGATGACGTCAGAACTCCCGTTCCCGAGGCGGGTAGTTTACTCCGGAGTAATTACTCACGCTACCCTCCTCGATCGGGGGGTAACGTCGGATCAAAGCGAGTAAATACGTCACCTGATCTGTTCGTCGTCTGCTTTCTGCGCCGACAGCCGTCAAAGCTCGCTTGCTCCGTTGGTTTTGGTGGCGGACGTTCGAAATGACAAAGAATGAGGTGCAGCATGTGTGGTTATTGCGATTTGTTGTTTTCAACGCACGAATTGACTGCATTACATCCAGACCGTGCACCTTCCCCGGGAAGGTATACTTGTTATTGTCAGAGTGCGAGCGTAAACAGGAGCTTCTCCGCATTCTCGTCCTCGGCGCTGGAGGGAATGTCGTATTCTCACGTTCAAGGCTAAAAATATTTGAAAGCAGTAAATGATAAGGTAGTATTTTTTGTTTTCTCTAGAGTGTGTGAAGTGAGAGGATAACGCTTGTAAAGCAGTGAAGGCTTCAAAGATTTTATCGTAATCATATTCGCGTCAAAGTTTTATATCATTCTTGAGAAAGCAACCTCGCGCTGCACCACTACACCGTGTGGAATCAATTTCTGCAAAACATGATCAATGCAAATTACAATGCGTGGAATATATGCGTTTAGGGCAAAACACCGCGTCGTCATAATTATTATCGTCTCTTCGAGTGCTTTCTTGATGATCAAAAAGATCGTCTGCTATTTTCTGCCATCGCTGCTGTGGTTTCTTTTTGTCGTAGCCCAAGACAAAGCCAATCCGCATAGTATCCAGGTAATTAACCCGGCCGTTCCAAAATCGAGTCGCGGATCGTTTACTCGCGATGTCACGTGGTATTACCCGCTGACGTAGGAGGCAGGTTACTCGGGTAAGATTTGGAACATAGCCCTGGTCCTGGCCCTGGTGTAGCGTAGGGTTCCTGTATAGGCTCTAGTGTAGCGTGGTGATGATGATGATGATGATGATGATACTGCGGCTGCTCCCTTTATAACGGGCGGGCTCAAATAATCGTGCCCAAGCCTGGGGGTGAATTCAGCGCCCCCTCTGTTGTGTATGATGCCACCAATCCTCCAGTCGTCTTTTCGTCTGCTCGATGGTCTTCCAAAAGGCTTCAGTAGTGTTGGCTGCCTCGCTTGTTGACGAGAAGCCCAACGCTGCCGCTAGAGGCGGGACACCTTCGTGTAGTCGGTTCGCCTCTTCGGTGGCAGAAGTGGCAGAAGGTCGGATTCTGCCACAACGGAGTATGATGTGCTCTGCGGTTTCGCTCTCACCCTCGCATACTCGGCATACAGTCGACTGCACACTATTGTCGAAGCGCTGTTTGTACACCAGTGTGCGCAGGGCTCCAGCACGAGCCTCGAACAATAGGCGGCTGCCCAAGCTGTTGTCGTACAGCCGCGTCTCTGCCGTGATTTGCTGTTTTAACTCCGCATACATGGTAAGGGTTGACTTTGTCCGGGCAGCCTCCAGCCACTGCACATTCTCCTGTTCGCGGACCCTCTTCCGCACCACAGACTCCCATTCTTTCTCTGTGGTCGCCTCCACCGGTTCTGTGAAGAAGCCGAACTTTTTCTCAAGCTGGTAGAGGCGCTTTCGCCAACGGCTCTGCAGGGAAGTCATATGTGTGCATATGAACAGCCTCTTGGCCCAACGGCACCGGTCCATGAGTCGAAGCCGCCCGTCATAGGAAACCTTGCTTGTCGCCTCCCTCGCTTCGAAAGACGACCAGCCCAGGTCCCCCTGCACTGCCTCATTCGCCAGCGTGCCATGGCAGCCCAGCGCTTGGCGTCCCACTTCTCGTTGTCTGCGCTCCCAGGCGGTTCTTGTGTCACCTGGTACACACACCACTGCGTTGGCGAACGTCAAACCTGGCACCACCACCGCCTTCCACATTTCGCGGCTCACTATGAATCTATTACAGCTCCATAGGCTGCGCTTACGGAGGATGTTAGCTCCCCGTGTGGCGGATTGACGGAGGTGGACGTAATGCTTTTTCAGATAGTCTGCCTCGTTGGACAACTCAACGCCTAGGTACTTATACTTATTCAGTACCGGTAATACGTCAAGCCCCAATCTGAGGCTATCGAGCTTTTCTTTCTCAGTGCCCGTGAATTGTATCACGGCGGACTTGGATGTGTTGTACTTGAGACCAAGCACGGCAGCCTCATCAGCACATATGTCGAGAAGTTGCTGCATCGCCGTTGCACAGCCCGCCGTCAGCACAATGTCGTCCGCGAAGGTCAGACCCGGTAGCACCCAGTTCACGGCCTCTCCATTTTCAACGTGCAGTAGCGAGAAGCCCAGTCCTGATTTTATCAACCGCTCCTCTAGTCGCGCGACATACAACATGTAGAGAAGCGACGAGAGTGGGCATCCTTGGCGCGATCCACGTGTTACGACGATTTCTTCTGTTCTGACCTCTTCCACTTGGGTTGTCACCGTATTGCCTGTGTATAAGCGATTAATAAGCTCAGTCCACTGAGTCGGCATTTCGAGCTGCTCCAGTCTTGATAGAAGCTTGTCGTGTGGAACGCTGTCATAAGCCTTGGAGACGTCTAAGAAGGTGCATATTAGTCTTCTCTCCTCTTTTCGAGCCACTTCAATGCATTGTGTAAGGGTGTACACGTTGTCCTCCAGTCGCCGGCCACGACGAAACCCTACTTGGAGCTCGGTGAGAATACCCTCTTTCTCCGCCCATGTTGTCATGCGCTCTTTCAGGATGCCTGCGAAAGCCCTGTACACAATGCTGGTGACTGTAAGGGGCCTGCAGTTCCGAAGGTAGCGCCGATCTCCTCCTTTCTTCGGCACAAGCACAACCCTACCTCGCCTCCAGTCTCTAGGTACAGGCTGTCTTCCGATGAGAATGTCCGTGAAGATCTCAGCCAGGTGTTCTCTCGAATCCTTTTGTAGTGTTTTGAGGGCGCATGCTGGTATCTCGTCTAAGCCTGGAGCCGTGCTGCTTTTGACGTGGGCCAGAGCACGTACAATTGACACTAGGCCAATCTTCTCGTCGGAACTCGCGAGAGTACATTCCGTGCTGTTCTCTATAGTGATTGTTTGGACCAGCGCCGTTTCCTGTGGTGCGAACACTTCCATCAAATGCTCTGTGAGACACTGGTCAAGCGCGTTCACCTCCAATCCTGTGCGCTCGTCTATGATGACTGGAGTTTGATCCCCGCCGTCCAGGGTTCCCAGGTATTTCCAAAACTTCCTGGGCGCATCTTTCCCACTTGACCGTATTTCCCTAATTTTGTCTAGGTGTGCAGCAGCCAGCTTCTGTTGTACCAGTTGTTTGGTGGCGTTTTTTTGTTCCTGGTACATTTTCCACTTTTCTGCGATCTCGTGGCTGGATCCCGTGTGGAGTGCGAAACGGTGCTGCCGATTCAACTCTTTTCGCAATTGGATTGCAGCTTGAACCTCTCCATCCCACCATCGCTTCCGTCGCCTCCGGCTACCATGACTCTTTGTTGAATGCTGTCTTATCAGTTGTTTTAGTGTATCTACGTATTCCACGTACCCTGATACGTTCTTCCTCTGGTCGCTTTTCTCAAACATTTCAACTACATTAGCCGCAGCTGCGTGGGAAAGATACGGCCGACTTGTGTCATGCCGCTTGTTTCTCTCTTTATTCCACACTCCTTTAGACAGCTGAAGAGTAATTCTATTGTGATCACTGCCTAGGCTATTCTCCCCCGCTTCATCAATTTGGACGCGTAACAGGTATCGCCCCAAATGATGTGAGATCAGGGCATAGTCAATGCAAGATTTGCTGTCGCGTGCATTCCATGTATATTGACCTTCACAATTGGAGCGTAGGTTGATTACTTCTAAGTCTAGCTCTTCCGCTATTTTCCGTAGCATGCGCCCGCTGTCGTCCTCCCGTCCATCCAACTCGTGTATATGTCCATTAAAGTCTCCCATGATTAGCAGATTTTTTCCGGTTTCCATTGTTCGTGCGTCGTTAGCTATATACTCCATAGATAGACGGTTCTCCTCACGACGCGCGCTTCCCACCGAGAGGTACAGAATACACACTGCCACAGGAAAACCTAAAAGTTCCCCAGTTAACCACAAATGTTCCTTGTACCCCTGGAGGTCTCTTTTCCAGTCTGACCCACTGCGCCAAAAGGCCCCCACTCCGCCTCCACGCCGCTCTCCTTCTACACAATTGCATCAGGGTGTAGCGCAATCTAGAACGCCGTCTCTCGGCAACTAGCGGCGAACGCCCGGAGGTTCCAACTGCGGTCAGAAATGCAAGGAGAACGTGAGAAAATCGTTGTTTCTTCAGTATTCTGGGGATTTACGGAATGGCAATCGTTTTTGACATAACAATGAAATATTTTAGAATAATTTGCGCTAAGTTTTGCGCCACGCAAAGACGTAACTTTTTTTTTTTAATTGCCTGAGCGGCATTATGCAGCAGACGACACGGCGACGTCACACCATTCACGTGACCCGCTCCGGCCAACCCGAAAAGCCCATCTCCGCTGCGAGCAAAAATCGTCCGCTTCAAACGCCATTGCCTTGGAAATTGCTTCTCAAAATTTGCACACGCATCCGATATTATTAAAAATTTGATAAAGTGTTTAGCGCTTTACGAACCTCACGACAGACTAGTTTTGAAAAGTTTGAACTCGCGGTTAATTTTTAATCAGCCGTGTTGTGTCGATATCCATGTATTCTCCCATAGGGCGGGCCGCCTCCTGGAACCCTGAGTACCACGTGACTCGCGCCGAGCCGCTCTGTCGGCCATGTTGTCGGCAAAACACGGGCTTCAAAGGATTGCGCTACTCTGCTCCGTAGGAGCTATATAGTGCTCTAGCACGGCCACTCGATCCCCCCTGTTGGTGCGGCCTGCCGATGTTCTTCCGAAAACAAGAGAGCGCGCGTGAGAGGAGAACTTCTCCCATTTTCCGTGGGGGCGCTGCACATCGGTGAGCGTTCACCTAGAACAGTTAGACATGCCACGGCAGTGGCTGGCCCTCGTCCGATGCCTGTATTCGGGCAACGCGGTGACAACAGAGTTGAATGGTGCCAAATCGGAGCAAGTGACTGTAACAAGAGGTCTACGACAAGGCTGTCCGCTTTCTCCTCTCTTATATATACTCTATGTGTCGAAGCTAGAGAGGCGCTTGCTCCAGTCGGGGGTAGGAGTCTCTTTCACCCATTTAGAAAAAGGAGAGCCAGTGAACTGGACGCTACCAGGTCTCACCTTTGCGGATGACATCGTACTTACAGCGGAAAGTGTAGAGTCACTACAGCAGCTTTTAGTCATTTGTGTAGAAGAGGCGGATGCGCGCTGCCTTCGCTTCAACAGCAAAAAGTCGGCAGTCGTGCAACTAGCCGGACCTGAAGAGCCGCGTCTTGGTCACTGCGTGCTGAAGGGCGAACGAATCCCCCTGCAAGGCACTTATAAGTACCTGGGTATTCTACTCACAAATAAGCCAGAATACCTAGCGGAACACCACCTCCACCTCAGAAAGACGGCCGTGCGAAACACCAGTGTCCTTCGCAAGCGTAACCTATGGAGCTGCAATCGATTTCTGGTTAAAAGGGAACTCTGGAAAGCACCCATGGTCCCTGGCCTAACGTTTGTTAATGCTGTTGTGTGCATTCCTGGAGACGTGAGGGACATTCTGGAGCGCCGGCAGCGCGAAGTTGGGAGGCAGGCCCTAGGCTGCCATGGCATGGTGGCGAACGAAGCGGTCCAAGGAGATCTTGGATGGTCATCGTTTGAAGCCAGAGAAGCAGCTAGCAAGATCGGCTACGACGGGCGTCTGCGACTCATGGACCGAGGACGGTGGGCCAAACGACTATTTGTGTACATACACTTGACAGGGATACAGACAAAGTGGAGAAAGCGACTGTACCAGCTGGAAAAGAAATATGGCTTCTTTACTGTGCCCGTGGCTGCCACTACAGAGCAAAAGTGGGAACTGGAGGTGCGGAAGAGAGTGCGCGAGGAAGAGGCTGTGCAGTGGTCGGAGGCGGCCCGCTCAAAGTCAACCCTGCAAGTGTACAACCGCTGGAAAAATGAAATATTGACAGAGACAACCCTGTATGACAATAGCCTGGGCAGCCGCCTGCTTTTTGAAGCACGTGCGGGAGGGCTAAGAACGCTAGTGTACAGGCAGCGTTTTGACCAACAGGTACAATCAACATCATGCCGGGCATGTGGCGAAACCGAGGAAACTATCAAGCATATTGTGCTTTCCTGCCCAAGTCTCGTACCAAGACACCCGGTAGATTGGGGCCAGGCGCCAGACAACGGGCTGCATCTAGACGAGGCACAATCACACGAACAATTTCTGGCAGAAGCCCTCGGCTTCCGAGTTGGGGACACAGGCAGGGATGCTGTGTGCTGGCCCAGTGCGGACTTAAATCGCGCTGCAGTGGCACTGCAGCCCAGCTGCAGCGACGCAGTCGAGAGGACTAAAAGGAGGCTGGAGGACTGGTGGCGAAGAATGCAACAGTAGTGCAATTTTTTTTCTCTCCGTTTTTTTCGGCTAGGTCTGATTTCTATTCAAACCGCCCGCTTCAAAGGGAACAGCCATAAAATCATCATCATCATCATCGTTCCGAGAAGAAGATCAACAACCAAAAAGCGAAAACAAGGAAGTGTTGTGGTAGGTTTTTTGAATATGAATGGTGCGCGCCGTCAACGAAAGTGGCTTGAATTGTACACGACTCTCCTTACGAGGTCCGTTTCTATATTCGGTGTAGCGGAAACCCACTTGAGGGACATGGAAGAACCACCTATAGATCCAGCCTGGTGCTGGACTGGGTGCAATCGAGTTGAAGGAGAGAGGCGAGGGGGAGGCGTAGGACTGCTTTGGTCAAGTCACGGACCAGCGTGGATTCGGACATGTGAGAACTGCAGGGAGCACCTATGAGTACACGGAAAGATAGGTAACGTGCTGACAGCCGTCTGCATCATTTATCTTTCCGTGGGAAACAACCGCCAAGAAGAGAATAACAATATCATCGAGTGTGTTCGTCGAGATATACACAACCTGCCCACAGGTCTCTGTGTGCTGATGATGGGAGATTTTAATGGCCACCTAGTCGAATTGGATGGACGGGAAGATAATAACGGAACCATGATGAGACACTTGGCGGAGGAGGTCGAACTGGAGATCTTGAACTTGAGAGAAGATTGTGAGGGACAGCACACTTGTATGGTGCGAGACCGCCGGACGTGCATAGACTATGCGCCCGCGTCAAAAAGACTTGGGAGCAATCTTCAAAAGGTGGTTGTGGACGAAGGTGGCGAGCGGAGTGTCAGCAGCGATCACAACAGCATTTTCCTGCACTTCGGCACTGTTCGAGGAACTCCGAGCCGCTCACAGCGCAAAGCTGTAACTCACCTACGCGAAGACGACATATCCACTGTCGTCCAAACTTTTGACGAGAGCACCCGACGTATGCACGCACTAAGCTACGACGACTTTGCAATAGAGCTCAGGACCATTATCGCTAATCACTCCACCGTCAAAAGCGCACGAGGAAAACGAAAACTTGTCCCATGGTGGGATGTCGAAATTAAGAGGTCCATCCAAGTACGACAAGAAGCTAATCGGCGACATAGGCAAGCACTGAGGACTCTTGGAAAATATCCCGTGACCTTGCGACTATGGGAGGAATACCGCAAGTGCATGATACAAACGCAGGACACTGTGGAAGCAAAAATACAAGCCCATGACTGCAAGGTGATGGCGGACATCAAAGATGCAGGAAAAAAGGCCGTCGAAAAGTTCTGGAGATATTTGGGATCTTTGGCTGGCAAAGACAGTACTCCAGAACTGCTAGATTACGACAGTGGGTATCCAGTTCAGAATATCGGACAACTTCTTGAGACACAGCTCTACACACTGTTCGGAGTTGCGGATGTAGAAATTTCCTCGGAAAACTGGAAAACTCAAAGCCGAATCATAGAGGACGTTCCATTGTCAGCGTCTAATGATGAATTTGTATCACTAGTGGGACGAGTGCATGTAGACCGTGCACTCGCGCGGTTGAATGGCAACACTTCTCAGGGCTTAGACGGAATCTCGGCTAAGGTGCTGAAGAATTTGAGACCCGATTCCCGCACCCAAATGGCGCACCTGTTTAGCCGTGTAGTTTGCGGCGATGAACCCATCCCAAGGGACTGGAAGCGTGGCGAGTCACATTCATTCCTAAGAAAGGCGGCAACAAACAACATCTGCGTGACTACCGCCCACTCACTGTAACAGCTGTAGCCTACAGGGTGTTTGCAACCATCCTTAATTGGCGCATCTCATATTGGGCCGAGTGTGCTGGTGCTCTCACCGAGCTACAAAATGGGTTCCGCAGAGATCGTCGACTGGATGACAACTTGTTCACCCTCACCCAATGCATTGAGATCGCTCGGTTGGAAAAGCGGAACCTTCTCTGTTGCTTTTTGGACGTTGCTAAAGGGGTATTCACACGAGAGAGAAATCCCGGGGATTTCTCCCCGGCACGCGCGCATCACGAGATGAAAACGCGAGGCTTTTGCACATCGCAAAGCCTGACGTTTTCGTCGTGGGATGCACGTGCCGGGGAGAAATCCCCGGGATTTCTCCCTCGTGTGAATACCCCTTTAGGCTTACGACAGTGTTCCCCATTCCTTGCTGATCAAGCGGCTCCAGCAGCTCGACATGCCGGAACCTTGGGTGGAGCTAATAAAGCGGCTTTATGATGGAAATCAAGTTGTGGCAACGTTCAACGGAGCCTTTTCTGGTGACGTTCCGGTGCGTAGAGGACTACGTCAGGGTTGTCCGTTATCCCCCGTTCTGTACGTGCTCTATACATCCGGCATGGAGAAGGAGCTAGAACACACAGGTATTGGCTTTACTTTGCGACACATGCAACACGGAGACATGGTTGAATGGCGGCTCCCCGGGCTCGCTTTCGCGGATGATCTAGTACTGATGGCCGACAACGTCTCAGATATGAAGAAACTGCTGATCGCCTGCGAAGCGGAAGCGGCTCGGCTTCGACTGCAATTCAATGCCAACAAGTCGGCCGTGGTGCTTTTCTCCGGGCAGGGCGAGGGCCTTGAATCTCTCACCATCCAGAACACTGCGCTTCCTGTTAGTAGCCGCTACAGATACCTTGGAGTGACCCTGACCAGTGCAGAAGACTACCTAGCAGGGCACCATGAAATTCTCAAGGCGTCAGCGCTGAGGAAGCGAAATGTGCTACGTCGAAAGAGCCTTTGGTGCTGCGATCGGTATGTATTAACCCGCGTACTTTGGAAAGCTATCGCTGTGCCAGGCTTGACTTTCGCCAATGCCGTTACATGTGCCCCCAGCGAGATCCGAGAATACCTTGAGCGGCGCCAAAGGGAAATCGGACGTCAGGCACTAGGTTGCCATGGAAGAGTCGCAAACGAACTGGTCCAAGGAGACCTTGGCTGGTCCTCCTTTGAGGCACGGGAGGCCAGCAGCAAGTTGGAATACTACGCCCGATTGCGACACATGAATGGAGATCGCTGGGCACGGCGGATTTTCATGTACATTCACCTAAGAGGCGCGCACACAACATGGAGACGCCGTACCATCCGACCGGGCATGAAATACGGGGCTTTCTCAATGTCCGACGAGCCTCCGACAAAGAAAGAGTGGGTTGCCAAGGTGAGAGAGAAAATTAAGACCGTCGAGGTGAACCGGTGGAGAGCAGACATGCAAGAACACTCAAGCATGCACCTTTACGCGTCTTTCAAGAACACCATTGCTCCAATCCTCTGGTGTGGTAATACGCTGCAGGCTCCTCGCTGAGGCCCGAGGGGGCGCCTTGCGTACACGCCTCTACCGACGAAAATACGACAGTAACGTGACCGACACCCTATGCAGTGTTTGTGGGGAAGTGGAAGAAACTATACACCACTTGGTACTTGAGTGTCCGGCGCTCGCATCGAGCAAGCCCTCGGGTTTACCGAGGAGAACACGTATGTGCAGTGCTCGAAGCGGAGACTCGAGGCCTGGTGGGCAGTACATTGTTGAAACCAGTGGAAACACTCCGCTTTCTAACCTTTTTTTTTTACTTTTTTATTAATTTTTTTGGCGTGTCTATTTAGTAGACGCCCGATTCAAAGGGAATCGCCACATAAATACAATACAATACAATACAATACGGTCTTGTGAGCTGTTTCACCTTATGTTGTACCACAGGAAAGGCTGTAAGCGCGAGCTTCTTGCTCTGGGGCAGATCTCGGTGGCACAAGCTCTCGTGCAGTAAGGGCAGCTGTCAACGCTATGAGCTCGCGCTTCCAGCCTTCGCTGCGGTACAACATCAGGTGAAACGGAGTATAGAGAAGGCGCCCAACGCGCTCTTGCTCCGCTACCCAGATAAAATATCTGCCTGTCATTGGTTTCGCCGATACCGAGGCGCTGCCGCGGTTGCAGAAGGCAGCAAAAATCGCTCCCCCCCCCCCCCCCCCCCCTATGCACCGCTGTGCTTGGCGAAAATATCGTAGTGTCACTCTGCGCTCGCGTGTGTGGTTTGTGTTGGCATTTTGGAAGCTGCCGGAAATGTAAATGCGCGTTCTAGTTTTGAGTGCCAGACGGCGATGAAATATGCCAACTCCACTCGTGACACAGGAAATCCTGCAGTTGATGAAGTACAATGAAGTCTCTTCCGAACTTGAGTTCGCACCGCTGACTTACATGGCTGGCTACTTGGCCTTCGTTTGCGAACAAAAGGTGACCATTTTTATTTGTAGAAATTGTCGTAATTTCAAAGTAATTAGCTGAAACATTCAACCTAGCAAAGCAATAAGAATTTCTCAGTGAAAGCAAGGAAGGCTAATGTGTAGAACCCGCTAAACTTTGCAGGTGACGTGTCCTGAATGCAAGCGCAACTTAAGGAAAATGCATCACATGACGGAGCATATCAGTTCATGTTTAGCCTTGACCAAGGAGGACTCAGCTATCCACGACCTGAAGCTGTCTGGCTGTGCAAGCTCGTTTGCACCTTTGTCGAGAGAGCTCTACAGTCGGCAAAGACTCGTGGTTGTGGAAGGATTTGCAAGGTCCTCTGCAGCGCTGCGGTTCCACACCTTATGGACTGCCCACTGATGTGGTGTGTTAACTGCCGAGACGCCTACCAGAGCGAAGAGCTCTGCGAGCTCTTTCTCAGAAAACTCTTCAGACCTTTTTTTGTCAAATTGGGCTGGTGACCTAAACAGCCTACTAGAGGATATATTGAGGCTTTCGCGGAAGCCTCTTTCCCGAAAGGTACTCCGCTTGTGAACTATATGACTCTTTTGGTCTGTTTTTTTGTGAACAATGAAGTTTATATTGCTGAAGTTATGCACGCGGAATCCGATTTTATATTGTCCTTCACAGATGAATAAATGGCACAGCTCGCGCGTGGGTTAAAACCGGAAATCATACGGCCTAGCTATATCCAACTATAACTCCTATGTTACAGTGGTAATAGAAACGGGGCAACAGTTACGGGAACAAGAAAACGAGAATTCGCTCATACTGCCAGCAGAATGGAGCTTTAACGCGCAGCCTGCAGCTAAGTGAGCTTTTCGCAGAAAGAATCATGTGCTTTTATTCTACACAGATTTGTCACATCATTCATGCAATCTGGCACTCGTTTCAATACGCCTCGCAAGTGGGCTCATTTTCGCCTTCTGCGCATGAGAAAGGAAGTAGCGGTGACGTCAGAACGCCGAGCCTTGGTTGGCTGATCGCGACCCCCTATCTGAGCGTCGTCTGCTCCTTTGCAACGTCGTCTGCTCGCAACGTCGTCTGCGTCTGTCTTACCTTTCCTGCGACTTTCGGAAGTCGAGCGAGCTCGACTTCGCCTTTCAGAGAGGGCAGACAGACGAAATAACTCGAGCGGTACGTTGTTTTTGTCGAACAACTAGCAGACGCGCATCAAGGAGGGAAGTCAAAGGACTCACTGGCGAGGTGTCCCGAGGCGCCGAGGTTTGTTTTCTAAGAACCGAGAGTGAGGGTGGTTAGTGTCCGCAAGTTCTTTCCCAAATACTTTTTCCCTCCTTTCGTGTGCGGCGAGACTCCTCACTCTTTAACGGCGTCGGCGGGTTGGCGCAGTTAAACGTCGTCTGCTTTGCAGCGCGAAACACATGTAGGACGAAACCGTCCGATCCGACGTCCGACCGCGCAATACGACGGTCGGAGGCGAGGGTTTTCCACGCTCTCCGATGCTACGAAAGCCCTCTCCCCCAAGGTCATTCCGGCAGTCCGCATGTCAGATCGGACGGTTTCGTCGTACATGTGTTTCGCGCTTTAGTCTGCTAGTCAAAGCAATGGTTGCTTTACCTTTCCTGCGTCTGTCCGAGATTCACCGCTTTTTTACCGGCGAGAGTCACCGTTGCCTCGGAAAACAAGGAGATGACAAGAGGAAGAGATTGACCTCTTAATCTAAAATTGAGGTCAGCGATCAAAGTATAAGACGAGAAGGGTTCACAAGGGTCGCGCGGGCATATTCCATTCAGCACGCCAGCCGGTCGTGGGCAGACGGTCGCCGAGTCGGAGTGCCTGCTAGGCCTATCTGCCGTGCTCGCTTGGTCATTGTCGGTGGAATTGTGGCCGTCAGAGCTTTTCCCGGGTATTTGTGGATCTAGCGTTCTTGTTCGTCATGGTCTGTTTCAAGTACTTTTTACTTTTTTATTGCTGCTTGAAGTCGGGACGCGTGAGAAGCGCACGTAGAAAAATAAACGTCCGTTGGTTGTCGCGACCGCGACGCTGTCGGCCATGCTGATTTGATCGTAAGAAGTGCGTAAGACAGCTTCGGAGCCGTCATAGGATTTCGTCGTAACCTGCGCAAAACTTACGAAAATTTCGTTTCGTGAATACGAATTTGTTCTCAAGTTTTGTCTTACGCAGATTTTTGGCGTCAGATCGTTTTGTGAACGCTCTGCACTTTCGAAAGTCGCAGGAAAGGTAAGACAGACGCAGTCGACGTTGCGAGCAGACGACGTTGCAAAGGAGCAGACGACGCTCAGATAGGGGGTCGCGATCAGCCAATCAGGGCTCGGCGTTCTGACGTCACCGCTACCCCCTGCGCAAGGAGCAGACGAACTGGCCCTCCGCATTGAGACTTGCAGCTTCACGAAAAAAAAAATCTAAATAGCCACACTGGGCTGGGCCAGGCGTACCGCTCCTCTCTGACTATAGACGCTTTACACACGCGCCAAATTACAGCCGCCATGAGTGACCTTCTCTTGTCTTACCGAGATGCCGAGCAACTGAAACGGTAGTTGACGATCCTCTACAAAGGCCGATGCTTTAGAAAAGAACACAGTTGAATCTAATATTCTCACGGGTGGTGACTAATAAACAAGAAATAAACAGGAATAAATAAACGTTTAATGTGGCGAACTTGTGCCAAAAATATAAGGGTACAAAAGAAAGATAACAACAGAGCGTCGCGGGCGTCGAAGGCGGCGAAGCAGCACGATCAAACGCTGAGGCGAGACTGACTCGACAAGGTCGCGGGCGGCCTCTTATCTAGAGTGCGTCGCTATCTCGAAGATTCGGCGAAAGCGGCTCGAGCGTCGCGTGATCGGGGCGAGAATGAACACGCACTTTCTAGAAAACAAAAGCAGAAGATACATGGATATAAATAATAGAAGTTCCGTGTGCTACATGAATAAACGGGAACTTTCTGGAGGTCCGTGTCCGAGCGTTGCTTTCTCAGCCCTGCGCGCGGCATTACTCCCCCCTTTAAAAGTGCATCGCCCCGATGCATTGTAAAACAAAACAAAATAAAAAAGAACGATAAACTAAAGAGTCTTTTGGAGCACATAAGGTCCACAGTCCTATCGAGCGTAGTACGGCTTCAGGCGCACGACGTGGACGACCTCAGGTCGTGGTGGGCGGCGTGTCGATGTTCGTGTTCCGTCGGGCATCACCTCGTAGTTCAGCTCGCCGAGGCGACGAAGTACCTTGTATGATCCAAAGTACCGTTTCAGCAGTTTCTCAGTGAGGTCGCGGCGACGGATGGGCGTCCAAACCCACACCCTGTCTCCGGGCTGGAAGTGAACGTCCCTGCGACGAAGGTTGTAGCGGCCCGCGTCGACGCGTTGCTGGTCTTGAATCAGGAGTCGGGCGAGCTGGCAGACTTCTTCGGCCCGTTGAGCAACCACCTGGGCGTCGTCGCTCTCACTGTCAGCTGGCTCATGGGGCAGCATTGCGTCCAGCATGGTCGTTACTTTGCGCCCATGCACCAGTTGAAAGGGTGTCACTCCGGTGGTCTCTTGTACGGCCGTGTTGTAGGCAAATGTGACGTACGGCAACACCTCGTCCCATGTCTTGTGCTCCACGTCGACGTACATGGAGATCATGTCGGCGATGGTTTTGTTGAGTCTCTCCGTCAGCCCGTTGGTCTGCGGGTGGTACGCCGTGGTGCGACGATGGCTGGTGTGGCTGAGACGAAGGACTTCTTGCGTCAGCTGGGCCATGAATGATGATCCGCGGTCTGAGATCAGGACTTCGGGAGCGCCGTGCCGGAGGACAATGGACTCGATGAAAAACTTGGCGACCTCAACAGCCGTTCCTGATGGAAGGGCTTTTGTCTCGGCGTACCGCGTGAGATAATCGGTTGCGACGATTATCCATCGGTTTCCTTGCGTCGACGGTGGGAAAGGTCCGAGTAAATCCATACCGATTTGCTGGAATGGGGCAGATGGCGGCGCAATAGGCTGAAGAAGTCCTGCCGGTCTTGTCGGTGGCTTCTTCCTTCGTTGACACTCGTGGCAAGATCGGGTGTAGTGGTGTACTGTCTTCGCAAGCTTGGGCCAGTAGTACTTTTCGCGTATCCTCGCAAGAGTCCTGCTGTAACCAAGGTGTCCCGCCGTCGGGTCATCGTGGCAGGCTTGAAAAATTTCTTCTCGAAGACTGGAAGGGATCACCAACAGCCACGCCGTGTTGTTGTCGCTGAAGTTCTCCTTGTACAGTACGCCTTGTCGGATGGAGAAGGTTGGCAGTGTTCGTACAAAACCGCGGGGAACGGCGCTTCCTTGCCCCTCTAGGTGTTCGATGAGTGCTCGCAGCTCAGGGTCGTCTCGTTGGAGTGCTGCCATGTCGCTTACATCCAGAGCGCCGAGGAAACACTCATCGTCGTCCTCTTTGGTGCAGGCAGGACCGGCCTCGACTGGGGCCCTTGACAGCTAGGCAGTCGGCGTCATTGTGCTTCCGGCCGGACTTGTACACCACGGTCATGTCGAACTCATGCAGTCGTAGGCTCCACCGAGCGAGGCGTCCGGAGGGGTCCTTCAGATTCGCCAGCCAGCAGAGCGAGTGGTGGTCTGTGACCGCGCGAAAAGAACTTCCATACAAATATGGGCGAAACTTTGTTATTGCCCATACGACAGCGAGGCACTCCTTTTCGGTCGTTGAATAGTTCCTCTCCGCGTTAGACAGCGTCCGACTTGCGTATGCGATAACTCGCTCGGCTCCGTCCTGCACTTGGACTAGTACCGCACCCAGTCCGGTGTTACTGGCGTCGGTGTGGATCTCGGTTTCAGCAAACTGGTCGAAATGGCCAAGAATCGGGGGCGTCTGGAGTCTTCGTTTGAGCTCGTCGAATGACCTCTGGTGTTCTTTTGTCCACTCGAACTTTACGGCGTCCTTCGTGAGGTGTGTCAGCGGTGCGGATAGCTTGGCGAAGTCTCGAACAAAGCGCCTGTAGTAGGCACAGAGTCCGAGAAATCTTCTCACGGCCTTCTTGTCAGACGGCGGTGTAAATGCAGCTACGGCGCGGGTCTTCTCGGGGTCAGGTAGAACACCCTTGTTGTTCACGACGTGGCCAAGGAACTTTAGTTCCCCATAGGCGAACCGACACTTTGTTGGCTTGAGTGACAGGCCGGCGGTCTTGATGGCTTGAAGCACGGCTCGAAGTCGTCTGAGGTGTTCGTCGAAATCTCGTGAGAATACCACGACATTGTCCAGGTAGACGAGGCAGCTCTGCCATTTCAGACCTGCTAGCACGGTGTCCATGACGCGCTGGAAGGTGGCTGGTGCTGTACAAAGTCCGAACGGCATCACTTTGAATTCGTATAGTCCGTCGGGAGTGACGAAGGCAGTTTTCTCCCGGTCACGTTCGTCGACTTCAATCTGCCAATAACCACTCTTCATGTCCATCGACGAAAAATATCGGGAGTGGCGCAGTCGGTCTAACGTATCGTCGATGCGAGGTGAGGATCTTCTGTTTATGCTGCCAAATATTCAGACAGGAATTAAGTATATTTTTATTATCATCGATAAATTTGACTTTATGAACTTCACATAACCGCCTGAGACCGACACGGAAGGACGATACTCGAAAATACGCCAGCTGTTGAGTCTTCGGCAACGTGCTTTTGTTAGCTGTTTTGCAGTGTAAAATACTGGGTTGCAGGGTATGCCAAAAAACACTGTGGTCACATGATATATCGGAAGGAAAATACACGAAATGGGCAGAAAGAAGGAGATGACACGCAATTTTTTCTAAATAATCCCTTACACAACGCTTACTGCAAAAAGAGATGCATAGAAATGCATAAAATGATATTCCTAATTAAACATAGATTCCGCGCAGGGCAAACAAAGATTTTATAAATCCTAATATAAATCACTTTTGGGCATCAGCTTACCTCAGCTCGAAACGCCGCGAGATACTACCTCGGGAGGCTAATGTTATCTTAGGTTTTACGTGCACTTGTTTTGGAACCTTACTTCACGACTCTGTTCTTTATCAGTCATGTGCTCCAACATCTCATTACGCTGCCGTATATCATCGCGAGACTGCTATAAATACTACACAACTTTACACCTTGGACGTCTACTGCTGGTGTTGCGAACGTCGCACTTCACCAGAAAGCTGAAGTATTTAACATGGTTTGCACGTGACGTAATCGCACTAGATAGTGGTTGTCATTGCGAGTTGTTCTTGCTGAGAATATCAAATTCGGTGGGGCAAAATGCACGCTGCAAAAGTTTCGCGCTCAGTGCAAGCTGTGTATTTGAGAGGCACACATTTTTCTTGTTGGTGCATCGGCGTTAGGCACGGCGCGAGTAACTCGCACGACGAAAACGTGCTTTCTGGCAAGAGTGTTTTTACAAATAAAAGTTTTACCAACTACCCATCTGTCACTACCGTTTCCAGGCCACGCTTTGTAGTCTGCGCCGAAAATGCGGGGCAGAGGAATCTTTACGGCACAGTATGCTTTAAAACTACCCCCCTCCCCACTCCCTTTTTTTTTTTTTTTAGTTGCTCCTCAAGATACTTTTTGTTCCTCAGGGATTGCCTGCTCCGTATTGAGTGGTGTTCACTCGACAATTATATTTGTGTCACTTGTTAACAGTAATTCTTCCTTGCTTTTACTTTGCACCACACTGTGAAGTTTAAACAAAATACAGGGCGGTCGAAACTTGGAGAACTTGAGAACGACACTCCTGTGAGACTTAGAGCGGCTGCTATCCCCCTGAGGCCACTAGGATCTTTCTTTTCAGGTATCCATCGCGTACACACTAAAAGTTTCATGTAACGTCGGACTAATACGTCACATTTAGACCCTTTAACACTTCTATTCTCGGGACAACTTTTTGAGGCAGTTCAGCAATAACGAAAACATGTTTGGGAGCCTCAAGGGTGGGCATACATGTAAAATGGGTCGTGCAGCATTTTTTTTTTTACCTTAAGTTCAATAAATACCGCTAAGATGTAATCCCTGACGTTGATACCTTACAAAAACATCCATTAGTTTGCCCCTCCGCGAAATGGCAGACAGTCGAAAGAAAGAAATGAGATTGCTTTCCCCTCCTCAACTCGCAATTAGAACTATCAGCCACGTGATCTGATCCTAATATACACACCGTCAGCGTTTATCATAGTCATACGCAGGGTTGGCAAAGCAGAGAGCATGGGCTGATCTTCAGATATAGTTTTAGTTGGGCTACAATGCCCGAACCCCACTAAAGCGACAAACAGAAACAAACGACAGCGGCTAGCCTTAAACCAGAGTATTTCGCGATTTGACGGGCTTCGTAGAATAAAGAAGGCTATGCTCAAACATGAGTATCATGTACACGATGGTACCATTTGCAGGCTTGTAAACGCTCGTGCTAACTTCTCGAGCACCGAACAACTCAAAGCCGTATAAAGGCACCATCGCGAACATGCTGCATGTGTCTGAGGCTTGTCGCTGTCGTTTGTTTCTGTTTCTAGTTCTAGTGGGACTCGGGCCTATCATAATCTTTGAGTTGAACACGAGCCGTCACCCGAATGTTTGGCGATGTTGGTTGTCATGAACTAGAGCATTCGACTCGGGATCATGACAATCGGGTACATCATGGTGTCACGCGACTCTCAGTGCGAAGTTGTGATGTCATGTCACGTCACGGTATCAACAACGTTAATATATCTAGCGACGTCCTTAATTTGAATCTACGCGGTGAGTCACGTGACGTCGCGGGGTCACGTGATGTGACATTACTTGACAGCATGTCTTGACATCATGACGTCACGTGACGATGTGACACATGGCTAATCACAGTGCCAATAAGAAAGCGCCGCAGAAAACCAGGATTTATTATACATTGCAATTCTGTATATGACGATTTGATCAATATAGAAACACAGCTGCCAGTTTTTTTATTCCCAAATAATAAATTTGTAACACTAACAAAAAAAAAAATACCGCGAACCGTTTTGAACCGGTTACCGTTATATTTTTTTCCGGTTCAGTTCCGGTTCAGTTCCAAGATGGCGGCGAAGATTTCGGTTCGGTTCAGTTCCGGTTCGGCTAAAAATAACGGTTCTGTTCCGGTTTTCGGTTCGGTTCGGTTCCGGTTCGACACCCTGGTCGGGCTTGCACTGCGGGTCCTGGGAGGGGAACGCTGCACGGGCATGCGGTACCCCGCACCTCCACCAAAATGTCACGGGTGGTGACTAATAAACAAGAAATAAACAGGAATAAATAAACGTTTAATGTGGCGAACTTGTGCCAAAAATATAAGGGTACAAAAGAAAGATAACAACAGGGCGTCGCGGGCGTCGAAGGCGGCGAAGCAGCACGATCAAACGCTGAGGCGAGACTGACTCGACAAGGTCGCGGGCGGCCTCTTATCTAGAGTGCGTCGCTATCTCGAAGATTCGGCGAAAGCGGCTCGAGCGTCGCGTGATCGGGGCGAGAATGAACACGCACTTTCTAGAAAACAAAAGCAGAAGATACATGGATATAAATAATAGAAGTTCCGTGCGCTACATGAATAAACGGGAACTTTCTGGAGGTCCGTGACCGAGCGTTGCTTTCTCAGCCCTGCGCGCGGCAATATGGCAATAACCTGGCCTGCTATGGTAATGATGAAGTGAAATAAACGGAATAAGAGGAAACAAAAACTGAAGGTCAGTTATGGCGGCGTCCATGCACAGCTGCTGCAAAGCGTCTATATTTCGTCTTACCTTACACTGTAAAAAATTTCCGTAATTTTACAAACAATTTGTCGTAATTCTGACGGACAGTGTGTCCGTTTCTTACTTAACGGACATAAAACCCGTTTTTCGTTAGGTTGCAACCTAACGTGAATAAAATAGTACAGTTGTGTGCCAAAGAGTACCATAGTAGAGGATAAAAGCGTTAGAAGTGCTTTTATCGTCTAATCCTGCTAAGAGCAATTCGTTATAGTAAAGAGGCCAAAGACTATACCAAGAAACCCGCAGTACCCTGCAAAAGGAACAAATAAAAGTGGGGGGAAACACAAAATAGAAATCAATTAAAAGTCTGCAATTCACGTTAAAGCACATAGGCACTGCTCTACCTCAGTGGGAGTGAAGGTAGCGAGTTTCCTGTCTACAGATGTTTTCGAGCTTGTGATGATTGTTAGGGGGGTTCTGCGTGAGTGCAAATAAAGGGATTGCCAGAACAGTGAAGACCACACCAAGAAGGAAGGCTGTTGCTCTACAGTACGAAACGGTTGAAAGGCACCAGCCCAATTCTTGCAAACAACTCCCTTCAGTGCTGTCTCACGAACTTGCAGTTCCACAACGCTGTTTAGGAGGCATAATAAGACAACCCGTTGGAGGGCCACACTTGAGATCAACTCTGGTCGTCCATTGAAGGGCCAGAATTCTAGCCAATGTCAAAGCAGTGAGTGATGCGGAGTGAGCTTGGCTGCCGAAGAATAGTGTATAGTTGCCCTTCGATGAACACTTTCAACTGATCTTACAAGATCAACCTCACAGGAGTCTCATATGGAGCTGCAATACTTTAGGTGTGGCAGGACCAGGGCTGTGAAAGGCATGGGCGTACCAACCGGGTGGTCAAGGGGGGCGCTTGTCCCCCAATTCTTAGAGTGGGGGGGGGCAAGTCATGTGTTTTGCCCCCCCCCCCCCCCCCCCCCCTAAAACAGCCACCACTAGACCACTAGGCAGGGCAGACACTGGCTGGCAGCGCCCAAGGGATACCAAGGGCACCGCTCCTCAGTCCCGGGGGGGGAGGAGGGGAGGGGAAGGGGGTTTAGTTTGCCCCCCCCCCCCCACTCAAAACCAAGTTGGTACGCCACTGGTGAAAGGCACGTAAGTCTGTTATGGCCTGGTCTACTGGACACGCTAAGTACAAAACCCAGTGTTCCGCACGTTTTGAACAAAACTGTCGTCAGGCTGTGCGAAGAAGCATAGCTGGCTGTTTATAGTAGACCTTGTCGATGTTGTTCTGCAAACCCTGGTGGTTTCTTGGGCCACCTGATAAGCGGCACCAGTATCAGGTCGTCCGTTACAGCAGTGGAGTTGATTGCAGGGATCACAATTAATAAACATGTTGAGAACAAGTGGACTGAGCACACTGTACCGTCGAACTGTCGAGTATTTGGGGCCACTGGAAATGGTTCCATGGTATACACTGCACTCCGAGCGACTCAACTTGAAGACGTCTAGTATGCACACATTTAATTAAATCGTGTTAATGAGCACCAGTGGCTCGCTGGGCAGGTCATAGGACTCAGCTTTCACGGAAGCCAGGTAGCATGCACAGTATAGCAGCCCCTTGCCATGCTTGTGAGAGGTTCCAGCTCCAGGTCGTGGCGTCGCCAAAAGGGTAGTAGAAAAGGTACCACGACCAGCACACCCCTACAGTTCTTAGCACGATCCTTTCTCTAAGCAGTGTGCTCCACTGTAGCAATTGTCAAGGTGACTGCCATAAACCGAATCCTGCATCCACGCTTTACATGCCGCTAGAACTGTTCAGGGATGCGTCTCATGGAGTGAGTGAAGGTGCAGCAGCTTATTCGGGACCAAGTGCCCTGCTTGAGAACCACACTGCGAGTTGAGGCAACGCAAACCACGGAGTACAGGGATGGGGTTCGTCTGGGCGGGCCAGGGTGGTGGAACACGGGGGGCAGCGTCGCTGGTTGCCCGGGCAGGCCAGAGTGCGGTGTCCGTACTCGACACAGCTGTTGCAATGATGGGCTCGAGGTTTGTGGGGACGGCAGCGAAATTCAAGGCGGCGGTAGTACACTGTGTAAGGGACATGGGTTCCGATGAAGGTGATGATGGCTGAACCTGTTGTGCCTACTCGCCTTGCTTGAAGGATGTCACCTTGATAAGACTCCAGATCATTGATGATCTCGTCGGGGGTAGGTAGGAGTGGACGGGAGGGGAAATGTTTTGTAAGGTGATATTGGTGATGCGAAGTAGCCAGTTGACGATCGGTTCGTGATGGGTGCGGAGGACGGTTATTTTGCCGGAGGTGGAGCGACACGTCGGTACATGTATGAGCAAGGAGCTGTGCGGCTTGCAAGAACGCCGGCAAACTGTCAAGAGGCAGCGCAGCTGCGCCAGCAGGACGGACTGGGAGATGCACTATAACTACGTGAAGTTCGGGGTCAAAGTCGGCCGGAAGACGAGATTTGCGGGGCTTTCCAGGGGTGATCCATTTCCCACCTTGGTCGTCTCGCTCTAGAGAGATTTTCATGTCCTGTCTCAGGATGGACGCAGAGATATTGGTGAGCTGCGAAGCGGCGATGTCGGCTGTAGCCATATTCGAAGCAGAAACGGGCGTGCCGCTCGCAGAACGAGACTCGAGCGAACCGATCTCTCGGCGGACGTGCTGCGGCGGGCCGACGGAGCGCGGCGATGTTTATACCAGGATCACGTACAGTCGCGTACAGTTCTCTGGGCTTTGCGGAGCCCGGAGAAGACGTCCGCTCTCGTCGGAGGTTTGCAGCAGTCTCCGGACACTGAAGGTAAGGGCGCTCACATCGCAGAGTTCACTATTGAAGGGGGGCTACTGAGGTTTTAAGAGCCACTGATCGTAGCAATCGCATTCCAAAGACACCGCGTTGTCGTAGATTGTTTTTCACCGGATACGTCCTGTAGGGCTGAGGCCAGGGCTGGGGGATCCATCGCCGGAAACGCGGAGGAACCAAGCAACGACGTGAGGCTTGCGGAGTCGGTTCGTGGGTGCCGACGACATTCGAGCAACGCTTCCAAGAAGACTGGATATTTTTTCCGGCCAGGACACAATACTTAGACAGCATGCTTGGGGCTGATGAGGATCGCAAGAGGTGGATAACAGGACAACCAATGCACAGCAAATAGGTCGAGCACGGTACACGGCACAATAGTGGTCGCCGCCATGTCAAATTGAAACGAAGCTGACGAAGCCAAGCTCCAGTTTAGTACACATTGCGCTTCGACATGCTTTATTACAAATAATTTTATAAATCTTAAAACAATTTTTTTATATCTTAAAGTTTTAATTTAAGTCGAATAAAACAAGTAAATTCACGTTGCGTCAAATAAACTTGGTCGGAACTCGGAACCAACGAGCATCGCCGCATCGCCATCGCCATCGTAACAAAACGCAAAAACTTTCAAAAACGAAGCGAGTTTCAAAACTTTCGGGCGCTTTCAGACTTTAGGAACAAGCATCGAAGAACGTTCTTGGAAATAGGAAGTGTCCTAGGTGCCGGCGTGCCCATAAAACCAGCTGTGGATATGAGTCTAATTGGTGAGTGCTCGCTCACTCGTTTTACTTTTTGAGTCCTTTCTGTTCGGAGCGTTTATAACGTGATCCTTTTGTGTGCAGTCGGCGTGAAAGCGAACGTGTGCGGTTCCTTGTCGCACAGGTGCTTTCCGCATTGGATGACCCTCGAGCTTTTGCCAAGGAAGCCACGGAACCGACCTGTCACTGCACGGGCACTCAGATTGCGGGAACGCAACCAAAGGCAAAGGTCCCACCGGAGGCAAGGGGGGCCAAGCGAGACACTTGGTGAGTGTATCAGGGAGCTTGATTTCTGCAAATCGGGTGGCGGCTTGGTACCAGACAGCTAGGCGGTGTGTTTTGCGGAACCCATGACTGCTAAAGGTACCCGTTAGTGTGATGGCGCTTGTATTCGCTTCCACTGTGCGAGGTTAGATTCAAGTTCGATTTTCGTCCTCGGAAACTACTCGAAACATTGCGTGACGTGCGCCTTTAGAAGTAAGGTCTGTATTGATGATGTTGCTTGCGAAGGGTATAAACGAGTTCTCTCTCGACTGGGGCACTGACTTCTTATAAAAAAAATTCTGTGTATGGTGCACTTATTTACCAACCCTCTGGCAGTACTTCACTGTAAAGGTTAGGAGAGACAAAAAAAAAAAAAAAACGCGCATTGACTAGTGTCAAAAGAAACAGAAAAAAAAAAGTGTTTTAAACTACTTCCTACTCAACTCATAAGCAAAGGGAGAAATCACGTGGTCGTATTTCACTGGAACCCAAAGTTATCCCAGCAGTCTGAGAGTCAGCAAGGGCAAAGCCCTGAATAAAATGCATGCTTCACATTTTGGCAAGTGCCAACAACTATAAAGTATAAAACGCATGTAAGCAATTTAGCGAGCAACAAGAAAAGTGAGGGCGACCCTTTTTGCTATCGCTCGATCAGCTGCACGACGAGGCAAGCCACATGAAAGCGACGGGAGCAAGCGACCGAGGCAATGAGCAAAGCTTTCTAGAAATCCAAAAACCGAGCAATGAGAGCTCTCCATTGCTCATTGCCGTCGCTCGCTAAATCGCATACATGCGGTTCAGCTTGAATTGTATGAATGCGAGAGACACATGCAACTCACTTCCAAATGCCTTTCATTTCAGGGCTACACTGCCATTTGCGTCCAAGTGCTGCACGGGCCTCGTGCATTGGCACTTTGACACCACTTAAGAAACTAACACAAACATATCCAGGGGTTTTAGGTTGGGTTAGCCATCCTACAGAAAGGTGCTGCTCAGTTAATAAACGATTCGCTATTTTCCCGAGCGCCCCGGCCCGCCCGCGAGGAATTGTGGGAGAGATTGTCCTCGCCTGGCCGCTCTGCCTTGAGATCGCATTGCCTTGTCGCTTGCCTTCTCTTAATCCTGTTTTTCGATTCCATTACATATTTTTATCTATTCCAGTGTATTTTTTATCGCTTCCAAGGGTTTCTATTCTCTTCTGTACACAATATTTCTTGTATATATATAGTATTTGTGTCTTTATTTTGCCTTTTTCGATGGGAGTGCCGACGTCGTTTCCCGGTATGAGTACTACCATTGCTACAGATTCCTATCGCACTGTTAGCTGTTTGTGTTGGTTCAATTAGACCCGCGTACAGTCGAGAGGAGCCGTTTATGAACAGCCGCGCACATGTCATAGGGATAGGCACAGCTCTGAATCAACTATCGTGATGCGAGAGCCGAGCGCGCTGTGATTTGGCCACCCACGCTCGCTCCATTTACTCGCACTGTAGCGTATGCCTTCGACTGCCGCTTACTTAACTAAGATACAGCACACCGCTGTATCTTAGGGGGGCAGGGCAGGACCCGAGGGTAAGGCCCTGCCCTGCCCCCCTCTCCCCCCCGCGGATCTCACCAGGGGGGGCACGAGCCTCGATGCGCCCCCGAAGTCTACGCCTATGCTTAGAAGCAATAAAATATACATTGGAATTGATAAGGACAGGTAATGGAATCGAAAAACAGAGGATTGAGAGCAGGCAAGCGACAAGGCAATGCAATCTCAAGGCAGAGCGGCTAGGCGAGGGACAGTCTCGCACAAATCTTCGTGCTTGGGGGATTTCGCAAAAGGGCTATTGATATCAAGTTCAAAATGAACAGCACTCTTCATTGATGGCTGATTCACACGACGAACTGATCCACAGACAGATTGATCATGTCCGCGGTTCGTCCGTCTCCCAAGCGCATCCACACGAAGGAGCAGACACGCAAATGACAGCCAGGACGAGCCGAACATGTTTGTGACCACACTGTGGCACTGTTGTCCAAGATCGAAATCGACATTTGCTGCTTTGAACAAGAACTGTGCGCCACTGTTACGTGCGGAGTGAGACATAACACCATGATAGGCTTAGTGCGAAGTGCCACTAGCCTTACTAAACCAAACCATGGCAGAGACAAGCATGGTCCTGCTCGAGGAGACTTTGGCGTGGAGGCGGTGAAGTCCTGGGCCCGCTAAGTGGCATTTGGAGATGCCTCCACTCACTTTGCTCTTGTGCCGTCAGTAGACCACAGCCACAAGAAAGGTCTTGCTGGGTGAAAGATTGATTGGAGATTCAAAGTGATTGTGGCGTGGTAGGCGCGTCTTTACAGAAGCTTTTCGACGCAGATGAGTACCAGATTCTGCGTCGTGTCAGTTGGGCAAAGTTCCTCATGCCAACCTTTTTGGTATGAGAAATGAAATGAAGGAATATTTTGTTGCAATAGTTTGGGTCATTTTTCTTTAAAAGTCTTACTTGCAACTTTCAGGAAAGCACAAGCATTACAGACCAGCTGCCCTCACAATCATGACCCCCCCCCTTTCTCTTCCTGGTAGTTGCTGTCGGTAAGTAACCTGATAGCCTTGGGCTTTTCCGCTTTTCTAATAGAAATTAGCGGTTCTTGTACATGTGCAAAAGTGAAACGTATGCTACTGCCATGTTTGTCAGTTTTGTAACTCTTTATTCCCTCAGACCGCAAATTTGCCTTCAGCTTGGTTCACATGCACAGCACATTCATGGCATCTTGTATCCAAAAATATCTATTGTGGGTTGGATGTGTGTTGGGGGGGGGGGGGGCATTACTTTGCTGGTTGAGTTGGTAGGCAGGAGATTGCGAGAAGCAAGAGGGTGTATAAAATACAACCGTCACTTTTACTATGAAAACCTTTTAATACAGGACTGGCGAAAAAATGAGAACATGAAAAGGTATGACGTCCCGTCCTCCTCTTACTCTTTACTTTCTGTAACCTAGTCTGGTAATTTAGGATCATATACTACTACATAAGATTCAACAACGTGGAAGGTGTTGGTGCACCTTAACCCATTTTGGACGAGCCTCGCTCGTCCACCTAGGGTTGTTCCTAAACCGTTTAGGATGGGTGTAACTCATCCGCGCACTATACCTCGCCCCTTGGCTCTTTTTGGACATCCCAGGCTTGTTCCGAGCATAGTTTGCGGTGCTGCTCAGAGATGGCAACATGTATTTTTTTATTGTACACATTTTTAAGGATGGCGACCGATTGTGGAGACATGTGCAGCTTGGGCTGTACGTGCAATAAATATAGAAAAAACAACTTAGGATCAAAAACTGAAGAAAAAAGAAACGGTTAAGGTAAACAGTGTGCGACATTATTATGCAGTTTCCTCGTTCCTTCGACAATGTCTAATTGGATACGAGACACACTTTTATGACGTGCAGGCAACGTCAACAAAAATGTTTGGCGTGAAATGACACGCCAAAAATACAATATAAGATAGCTATACTGCTAGGACCCATTGTATGTTCCTGTAACCCTGCTAGATTTGTTTTGAGAATGGCGCAATAGTTTCGTGGATAAATCCACTAAAATGTGAATCCCTCGGAGGGGCGGATCCAAACAGAACTGGAGGCAACTGGAGCAGAACTGGAGAACAAAGCCAGCCTCCAGCGCGATGTCTCCTTGCACGCACTGTGGCTATTTTGGCGTCTCGAGCTTCAGTTTTCTCATTTACCTTCCACGTTTCGAGCATGCGGTTTGTGATGATTACGTCTACGACATCGCTCGCCTTGTCAGAGTGTTCGACATTGATTGCAGCAGCGATGAGTATGATTGCTATCAAGAGATGTTGAAAGCTCTTCATTTTGACTGCGACCCGCTGGCGACAAACTCCAGTGACGGCGAGTTACGGACGAACTCGTTGTGGTCACTGTCGCCCGGGAATATCTCGCAGGCGCATGCAGGGTGGAAGGTCAACGGGCCGGCGGCGAGAGCGAGAAAAGCATTTGGGTTACCGAGTTGCGCGAGCGGTTTTGATCGTACCGCGGCAAGGAGAGCTTGGGCGATCATGGGGGCCCCTAGAATGAAAGAGCGTTCATGGTCACATGCTTTATGGGCACCATGATGCGACTAACTTGGGCAGTGTTGCCTGGTCGCCAGATGAAAATGATACAAATTCGTAAATTGAATAGTGCAATTACCAGAGCTCTAAAATTGCGTAACTTGGTGTATATACTACGTAGTCTATGAGCAATCCATTTCAAGAATAATAGATCCGTTTAATTTTCGTGTTATAACCCCTTTAAGTCACCGCAGACTCCGCTGTCCACTTATCGCCGATTCACATGAACTTATCCGCAGATAAATTGATCAAGTGACAAGACGTCAACGGAACATCAGTCCTCCAAGCACATCCATACGGAGGAGACGAGCAGATGACAGCGAGGACAAACTGAACCTATTCCCGGCCCTGCATTTCCGCAAAATGCAGTGATGTGATTGCTGCGCCCATTGCGCCAAACTGCGCCAAGGAGCTAACCCTGCTACATCCTGCTACATTTTGCCAAAATACGGGTAATCTGCGCCAAGCCTGCGCCAAAAGACCAATTTTGGTCGTCTTTCAAAACCGAAACTAAACTGAGTACCGTAATTGAGCATGCGTGAGCTAGGTGGCGCAAGCGGCCGCCCTACAAAAAGTACCCTGTATCAATCGTCCATCCGGTCGTACATAGTTTTTCCCGCCGTCTTTCGTTTTACGCTTTCGTCGTCTCATGTATCTCGTCTCGCGTCTTAAAAAAAAAAAAAAAAATTCAACGAAAGACGCGGGCGTGTGTTGACGCTTCAGTCGCTGCACAAAGCGCTCCTGTACTTTTTGGCCCTAACTCGCGATGTCTTGAATCGATGCGCTCAGGTTCTTTTTTTTGTGTGTGTTTAGCTTGTACCTTGCCTGCCGGCCTGGTAAGCACGTGCCGCGGGACTGTTTCTCGTCGTATGCTGGACAATTACATTTTGAATACAATTTTGCGAACCAGTTGGCGACGGAGCGGAGTGGCATGGTGTCTGTTTCGATCGAACAGCCATCTCGGCTCACGCGACGGAGCACGTGAAAATGCAAGCCTGCCGAAGTTGCCCTCACGTGCATGCGAACATGATTGCACGACAGAGGCACTAGCCGGGACGCTTGCAACCCACTGTTTTACGTTTGCTTACTTTTGACGAAAATCTGGCACGTCGGGAACCAGTAAAATGACAAGCGGTTTTTCGGAATAGCTCGGCAACGCCCAGAGCACTGTACGCTTGTGGGATGTCTCAATGCCTCTTTGGAGACATTTAAAGTGGACATTCATTACTATCTGAAGGCAAAGCGAGGCTTCCAGTAGCCTTGCAGAAAGTTTCGAAAAGCAAAATGAAAAGCACGCGCTAGCCTTAATGCACCTTTGTCTCGTGTAGAATTTCACATTGCACTGCAGTAGTTACGTGTTTCATCAGTCGGGGACTGCTTCCAATTATTATATAACTACAGTAGTCAACCTAATGCTGTGATATTTACTATTAAGCTTGTCGTTTTCAAATAAATTTTAATATGTGCAGTTTGGTTCTTATTTATCTATAACGGGTACATATATATGTATGATTTAACTTAAGCATTGCGAAATGTGTCGTGCCATTGGCATTTCAGTTAAATGTTGAAAGACACCCAGGCGGTCTAACTTGACCATAATTTGTTTATTGCGGCGAGCGAAGTGCCCTTCGTTCGTCCAGCACTTAAAACGAATATGTTTATTTTTCTAAAAATATCTGCTCCAAAAGCCACTTTTGCTGCTCCGAAACACTGTTTTGGGTGCTCCAAAAGTCACTTTTGCTGCTCCAAAACACTGTTTTGCCTGCTCCAAAGGCGACATTTTCTGCTCCAAAACATAGTTTTGGCTGCTCCAAAAGGTGCTCCAAAACGGCTTAGGCCAATCACATCACTGAAAATGCCAACATCGCACTGTGGCACAGTTTTCCAAGGTCAGAAGTGATGTTTGCGACTACGATCACTGTGCTATTATGAAATAGTATTGTGTGCTGCTGTTATATACCGAGCAAGACAAAGCATCATGACAGGCTTAGCGTGAAGCGCTACTAGCTTTACTAACCATAGGACACAAGTATCGTCCTGCTCCAGGGCCGGTTTTCTCGAAGCGATGGTAAACCCATTTTGGTAAACCACGGTGCCTTGGAAAGGAAAAGTACCTAGGTACTGTAATAAACGGCTGGATATAGAACAACAATAATTATCTTTGATTGGGTAATAAGATGCGCCATCTATTGGTGGAACAAGCCAGTCATTTTGTTTATCCTCTTTTTCCGCTGGTTGTTATCGAACTAGTATGGTATTTTAAGTCAAAATATAGTAATTTTGTACTTGAAGACCAATTTATTTGCTTCAGATGGTATGAAGAAATTTTAGCTACTATGCTAGAGTTTGTCGACGAATATTCGAAAATGTAAGAAACATTTCCTTCAATATGTTTCGCCATAAACAACGCATAACTTTCCCGTGTTTCTTTCAGTCTGGCAACGCCGGTGCTGTAGTCTCGTTTTCGTTCCTAGCGACGCATGTTTCTGCGATTCCTGCTGATCTCAACTGTTTGCCCTCTCTTCCGTTTGCCCAACCGATTCGCCGGTGACGAGAAGCTAAGCTTCTCGTCACCGTTGAATTGCTGGCCACCGGGGATATGATAGAAACCTCAATGCTGTCGGCATACTGTCGGCGCACTGTGAACAAAAAAACAGTACAATGTCTCAGCTGTTCACCCGGAACGAAGACTTTATTGAGGGTAAACCCCTTTCTCCGCAAATTAATCGCTGCTCAAAAGTTGGCGTGCATAGTGTAACAAATTAAACGTCCTAGTATAAATATGTACCAACACTCGTTCGCAAAATATTTTTTTTTACTCACCATAAAAACGCTTGCGAGGCTTAAGTACCGTCATATGTCTAGGATCCCGGACTGCTGAAGAGTGATGCGTTCGCGGAATGCTGCCGTCGGTTAGTTTAGTAGTCCCTCTGAACTATCGCTTTGCTTGACGTGCTAATAGGTTGATGGTGAGTCATTAATATAACAGCCAGATCGAAATGAATGTTCAGCAGAACCAAGCAGAACTATTAGCCCTCATGCAGCGACGCCGCGGCCATTTTGCTTCTAGGTACTGCTCCTCCCTCGGCGCCCCTGCTCTTCCAGTCACGTGACCTGGAATTCCCCCTTCTAGGGACAATAGTTAACTTTAAACCACGGTTCGCGTTCGAGAAAACGGGCCCAGGAGGCTTCAGCGTCTAAGTGATGAAGTCCTGGTGTTGCGGAGGGGCATTTGGAAATACCTTCACGCACTGCTTGCTTGTGCACCACTCTTCAGCACACTACAGCCGTAAGAAAGGTCTTGGCTGGGTTGAAAACTGGGTGGACATGCAGGGAAGCTTGCAGCTTGCTAGGCAAGTTTTCACTGAAGCTTCTTGACACCAACCCGGAGGAGTACCAGAACTTGCGGCTTGTCGGCTGGGCAAAGTTCTTGCAGCTTCTTTCACAAGTGAAAAATAAGAATGGTTCGACAAAATGAAACAGCGAATGGACAAAGTACAGTGCACTATCTTTGTTTGGCTCATTCGAAAACCAAAAATATTGCTCTGCTGTTGGTGCTCTACCGCAAACGCTTTTACTGTTAAGGCCCGTTCACACTCTTGCGACTGACTTCGACCGAGAGAGACCAGACCGGTTTTTAAGCCTTTTGCGACTTCTTAGGACCGGATGCGATGCAGCGGAGTTGGACCTAAGAAGTCGCAAGAGGCTTAAAGACCGGTCTGGTCTCTCTCTGTCTAACTCGGTCGCAAGAGTGTGAACGGGCCTTTACTCACCCGCTAAAAATCTGGGCATAGAAGGGCACTTTGCCCTTAAGTCTGGGCGTCTGCTGACGAGGTGCAAATCGGAGGAATAGCCGACATGATGGTAACGTGACAAACGGTCCACGGATGAAAATTGCGATTCAATCCATCGCGTGAATCTGACATTATTTGACAATTGTCCTAATATGATTAATTGATCCCTATTAAAAAAGAACAATTGTTCTCTGAAACAATGTAATGAAGCGAAGTTTTTATGAACAATGCCTGCTCCTTTGACAACGGAATAGTATGAGCCTTGGTATAACAGGAACTTTCCGTAGATCAGACATACATTTATTCCATGCTCAAAGTAAAGACATGAGTTTGTCTTGGCAATGCCAACTTCCTGTGTATGATCTGTAAAAAGTCGTTAATGACCGTGGTCAAGGGAGAGGATTTTCTGCTTTCAAGAACAGGATGGGGTGAAAGAAAAAGTGTCTCAATGAACGCTCCAGCTTATCCACTCAGCCAAGTTTCTGCAACATGAACTAGGCTCTAAGAGAAAGACGTAGGATAAGCACTTCGAAATCTTTAGGATTTGCCAAGGGATGAAATTAATTAGATGCACAAAAAAGTAGACGGAGGAGGATGGCAAGAAAATTTTGGGGCTTGTGTTCTTACACTTGAATTGTTTGTGCAGGAACCATTACTGAAGCAGCACTTCATTCCTGAGGCAATAATTTATTGCTAGTCAAAGCCTGTTTCCAGAAATGCACATCAGGTGAGCGGCTTTTTTTTTTTCTCTTAAACATGAGGTGCTCTTTAACATTGCCCTCCAATCCCAAACCACGGCTAGGAGATTCTTTTCGGCTTCTGGTTGGCCAAAAGATCTTGTCAAGCCCTCTATTTGCGTCCCGGTGTTAGGCATCTGCATTGCCCTAACTTCGTTTGCGCTTTCTTCTCTGTTCTAAACTCCCAAACTTAATTCAAGCAACAAGCATCGATGGCGACAGTCCCTCGGTCATCGGGACACCATCGCTCGGTTTTAGGGTACACGAATAACGACAGAAAGCGTTGAATACAGTCTGAGGACCTATGTATCTTGCACGGAATCCGGCAAGGTGAGTGCGGCTGTTTCTACATGACCCCAATCTCCGGTGGCAGTGGTTTGCTTCTGTAAACTGAAAAGACTTTTCTCCAACGCTATCCTCTCGACCGTGCTCGTAACATTTTGTGAATGGAGCGCACACCGAACTTAAAGGGTAACTGCAAAGAAAAAAAAGTTTTTTTTTAAACAGCCTAATTGGGACAAGCATGTCACAAAACAAATGTTCCGCGAAAAAAATTATTTTTTTAATCAATATTTACGCCACAGGACGTAATTTAGTAGAGTCAGAACCTCTCCACATTTGAAACTCCCGCTCTTTCGACCCCCACGGAAGAGGAGTACGCCCCGCCCCTCACTCTCCTTGCGTTGCGGAGTTGAACGACGCAGCGTCTCGACTTCCGGCAAGATCTGGCAACCACGCCAGGCCGCGGTATTTTTTTTGGTTTGATGCGGTTTGCGAGCACATGTAGCGAAGACGTGACCGGAGAAGTGCCCCTGTGATGTTCCCGGAAGATGGAAAGTATCGTTCGTAATCGTCGTGCGCGCTTTGAAAGCGAAGGGAGTCACAGAATCCACGAGTGCGCAACCACAAGCCAAGGTTCACGACAGCGCTGCGTTGGTTTCGGCGATCTCGTTCTGTTTGGTGCAACACGGCGATGCGACAGAGCTGAAACGTTTGTGGTGTGTGTAATGCGGTGCTAACACGGAGCGAAATTGGTTGTTGTGGGGTTGACATTCAACCAGTTAAGTCCCGTCGTCGTCAGCTGATCTAGTCAAACTGGTCCGGGAGGACGCTGGGAGCGTTTTTAAAAGTAAATCTGCCTCGTTCTGTTTCAAAATGTGGAAGTTTCCCGACGCATACCGTGAGTAGAAAGCTGCGTGCGTTTTCAACAAAATTACGTCGTTTTAATTGAACAATAGACTCCGCATTGTTGTCCTAAATCTGCCGTTTTTATGCTTCGTGTTGGACTGCGTTTGCAAAGCGACGTGTTGCATCGTGTGGTGTGAATAAATTTGGGCACGATTTCGTACCTGCCTACAGATGCATGAACTGAGACCATTTTTATGTAGTGGACATAGTGCTTTTTTATTTTCTGTCTAGTCGCGGACGTTAGGTGCACACGGGGCGAATCTCGACTGCCTCCAGAGCGATATGACGAGAACGTAACTAGACACGTTAGTCGCTACGCGAACGCCCGATTGCCTCCAGCCAAATAGCATCCCTTTCGGGGCGACATGGCTGCTGGAAGGCTCACTGTCGGGATCGCGCATCTGACATCTCCGAAAAGTCAGCATTTGCACGCACAAACAAGCAAAAAAAAAAAAAAAAAACACGCTAAGCAAGCAAAGAGGAAAACGAAAGAACCGCGCTATGAAAGCCAAAACTCCGCGTCGCTTCCTATCACTAACACCTGCGACAGCTGCTAAACACACACTACTTCACTTCAAGAAGTCTCACTCAAGCACCTGGGTCAGCACGAAACGACGAAACACTGATCACTTCGGCGAAACGATTAGTCGAGGTAGGCGAGACAGGCGGGAGCAGACTTCGGCGGCCATGAAAGAATGGCGAAGCTTTTGGCTTTTGTTTGTATGAATGCAAACGGAAGTGCCCGTCTTGTAAACCTTTTGTAAAGAATAATAACTCTCATCACATGGGTTATTCTTTAAACGTAAAAATATGCCGCTCAAAAGGAAATTGCAACATATAACAAAGGTTTAACAACCAAAACCTAAGCTGTCAATCAAACTCTTAGCCAATGAGAACCTTTTGGGATTGACGTCACATAATCACAACTTCGTGGCGCGCGATTTAAAACGGACGAAATAGCCGCAAACTAAAACGAGTCTTACGCAATAAATATTGCTGTAAAAAATGTTTTTTCTCGCGGAAAAATTGTTTTTTGACATGCTTGTCCCAATTAGGCTATTTAAAAAAAAACTTTTTTTTCTTTGCAGTTACCCTTTAACGCTGTACCGTCGATGAACATGGGGTACGCTCGCAAGGTGCGTGCAAGTTTTCTCGAGATAATGGCTGTTTCAGGTTGTAACATTTTCTAACTTAATTTATCTTAATATTGATATTTCAAAGTGTTGACAATGACTCAATTTTATCAACAACGCTGAGTTGAAGGCTCATTTCTGCCGCCGGGTGTGGCTGAAAATTGTCGAAAAGCTTGTTCTATTGGTCTTCCTGAATCACGATTGCCTGAGCAATACCAGAGAGCCATGAACCTATGTTGACCGTCACAATGCGACTAGATACTTATTCTAAAAATTAGTACATAATGTAGCCGGGAAGAAGCCTTCAATTTCTGTTGCTGAAAGTTGAAATATGCTGATGCATCAATTTTGAATCGTTGAATCATTGACCGACTCGCTCCGGCAAAAGGCCCATCTCGACTTTGCTGTTTTCAGCTCTCGACAAAAGACACACTCGTTGGCACGGGATCCTCAAATAAAACGTTTATAAACACCGATGCATGAGCATGTTTCTATGTTTATAAACAGTGATGCATGAGCATGTTTCTATGTTTATAAACAGTGATGCATGAGCATGTTTCAACTTTTAAGCAACAGAAATTGAAGGTTTCTTTCCAGCTACATTATGTACTAATTTTGAAAATAAGAATCTAGTCGCATTGTGACGGTCAGCATGGGCTCATGGCTCTCTGGTATTGCGCAGGAGATTGGGATTCAGGCAAAGCAATAGAACTAACTTTTTGACAATCGCCAGCCACACCTGGCGACGAAAATCAGCCTTCAACTAAGTGCTGTAGATAATAAAATTGAGTCAATGTCACCACTTCGAAATATCTATATTAAAATAAATTCAGTTCCAAAATGTTACAAGCTGAAAGCAAATATCAGGAGAAAACTTGCACACACCTTGCGAGCACACCCCGTGTTCATCGACGGTACATAGCAGCGTTAAATGTGATGCCCACTCCATTCACAAAATGTTCCGAGCACAGTCGAGAGGATGGCGTAGGGGAAAAGTCTTTTCGATTTAGGGACGCAAGCCACTACTGCCGGAAATCGGGGTCATGTGGAAAGCGATGGAGCTTAAAGGCACTGTAGTCGCACTCGCCTTGCCGGATTTCGTGCAAGCTACACAGGCTCTCGGACAGTATTCGACGCTTTCTGTCGTTATTCGTGCACCGTATAACTGAGCAATGGTGTCTTGATGACCGGGGGACTGTTGCCATCCAAGCCCGTGGCTCTAATTAAGTTTGGGAGTTTAAAACAGAGAACAAAACACGAAGGGCAATGCTTACACCGAATACTGGCAAAGCCTCTCATCTGGGGCTTTCACTGTCTTTAACGCTCCAGCAAGGGGGAAAGCGCCGGTAGCCCTTTCCCCTTTTATCTCTCGCACTCTTTTAGTAAAACAGTTTATACACGGTTCTGCTCTGCTTTAACCCCGTTAAACAAATTTCTTACCAAGCACCGGTGCACTGCGGAAAAGCAACACCAGCGGAAGCAAGCTCCACGGGTGTTGCTTCTCCGCAGTGCACCGGTGCTCCGAAAGAAGTGCGCTCAATGGTGCTGCGAGAACAAAAAGTATGAATTACACGAAAACATTGTTCGAGTTAAGCGGCTTATAAATACATTGAAAACGTAGCGGGTCAACCAAAGTTTTGAAATTCGTTTGACTTAACCAGAAGTATTAAATATCCGAGTTTGAATTATCGCGAGCCTACTGTATATACTAAGGGAGATCTGGCTCAATCCAATATGCTTAACATCACTGAATAGTTGTGCAATTTTAATTGGCTAGTTTTATTTCTCAAGCACTTGATATGTTCGGTATTCAAATCAATGCAAATTTTTACTTTGGTTCAATTTATGGGGGGTTTATTTTATATGTCATGTTTAGTAGGAGCTAGGCTAGTTCGTAAGCATGTTGCTCACTTACTTTAACCATGCATGTCATATACAATTTGTTGCGATTGTGTTTGAATGCAAATCCTCTTCTGCTCTTTATTTCAAGCTGCCCTTACATGCACCATGAAGATACCGAGGAGGTCTTCAATTGAATGACAACTTCAAGCACAAGCATGGAGGGGCATCTAAATGGCCAGCACAAGGACAACTATAATGTAAATTTTCTCCAAAGTTAAAGCAAGGCATGCCTTCTTCCAATAAAGGTATTGTGGCGAAACTTCTTAATTGGTTCGTTTGTTGAGCTGTCATCTATAGGAACAGCTGAGCTCACACAAACAAAATCCTCGCAGTGAGAAGTACCGGTTGTGTGCTCTTCCTCTTTTGCAAAACATGAACTTTTTGGCTGAGGATGAAAGATTATTCAAGTTCATATCTACAATGACGGAGCTATGAACTCTCCATACCAATCTACCCCAAAAGCTTCATGTGACTTAGGCTTGCTTGAATATGGAAGCTTTTTGCACTAAATAATGAAACACTTGACATTTACGTCTTTTTGAACTGGACTCTCCGTAAAAACAAGGCATATAATTTTGTAGAATGGCGAAATTTCTGTAGCCCACATTACGGACAGCTATCCATATGAAATGTGAAAGCTGTCCGCACTAAATACCGAAGGACTATACCTTTCCGAATTATATAAGGCCAAAGCTACGAGTCATCCGCACCAGTCCTGCACCTCTGATAAGTCAGGTGACACCCCTGGCAGATCTAGAGCTCTGCCAGGTGAGTCGCCTGATGTATCGGAGGTGCAGGTGGTACGGATGGCTCGAGGCTTTGGCCTTGTATAATTCGGAAAGGTATAGTCCTTCGGTATTTAGTGCGGACAGCTTTCACATTTCCTACGGATAGCTGTCCGTAATGTGGGCTACAGACGTTCTGTCATTCTACGAAATTATATGCCTTGTTTTTACGGACGGTCCCGTTTCTAGATTACGGCAAACCATACCGGCAATATTGAACCGGCAACTTTTACCCGTAAAATGGAAAACGGATAACTGTCTGTAAAGTGAACTACGGACGTTTCGTCATTTTACGGAATTATATGCCTTGGTTTTACAGACAGTCCCGTTTCTAGATTACGGCAAACCATACCGGCAATATTGAACCGGCAACTTTTGCCCGTAAAATGGGGTGAAAATTTTTTACAGTGTAGCATGGACCACGGTGGCATGGACTAACCGCGAACGCTGTGCTAGCGAGAGCGGGTACGAGCGCTCATGCAGCCGCCGAGGCTTCCTTCGAAGCAACTATCTTGCGCTTTTAGCACGCGCGGCTAACAAGTACAGTCGGGAGCAAAAGTTTGCGGGGCACGGGAGCGCGTGCCGAAATGCATCGCCGCGCCCTCCGACGGCGCGCCGCCGCATTAAGGAGACGCGATTTGCGCATGCGCGCCTTTCGTGTTCGCATTCATGTCTTTTTCGCTCGTTTCTTTCCGACGCACTCCTGATCACAGGAGTCGGCGGCCAGGCGCTCCGTCACCCAACGCGGCTGCTGTGGCGGCTGAAGAGGACGCCAGCGAAACGGCAGCTTGCGCCCCTGGCGCCGACTCCGGTTATCAGGAGTGAGTCGGACGGAAACGAGCGAAAGAGACATGACTAGGGGTGTCGCGAACCGGCCGCGGTTCGAGTTCGACCAGGTTCGACTTTTTCGACCTTTTAGTGGAAAGTTCGACGAACCTTGTATTGAGGTTCGACTCGTGTGCGCATGCGCGACAGGCTGGCCAGTTGGCTTCGGATTGGATGGTAATGGCTAAAAGATGAAATAAGTGCAGCGCTGATTGTCTATTTTAGTCAATACAGTACTAAACATTAAGTTATTAACTTACTCAGTGATTAGAATTAGTTTCTTTTAATTGCAGCTGTTCAGAAAATAAAATAACCCCTTGCATAAAAAAAAATTCTCCAAACCTAGACATGCTTGTATTAAAGGGATACTACAACGAAATTTCGGCCCAGGGATCCTGGGTTCAATCCCCACCCCTGCCCGTTTCGATCTGGATGAGCATCGTACCGGCGTGCGGTCGTGTATCACTACTGCGTGGTGCACGTTAAAGACCCCAGGCTAGCGGTTGTACTGCACTGGCTAAATTGCTCATCTACAGCTGGGAGACTCGTCGCCCCTGTGAGGCAGACCAAGTTCTAGGCTGTATAAACATACCACACAACCCAAAAAAAAAAAAAATTTCGGCGCTCATTTTTTGGTCTATATGTGTTCAAAAGAGCAGTATCACATGGAACATACCAATATCTTGTTAAAAAAGTCTCGAAAAGGAATTTTAAAACGAATTAAACGATCAGCTAAGAGCACCTGGTGGATGTCGCTAACGCATCGTTTGTAATGCTCGTCTAGGAACCTTGACAGCTAGTGACGGAGGTTGTCTCGTCTCCGGCCACGACGAGAGAAGGGGGGAAGGAGGAACTCCCCTCTTCCCGAGAATCCCTTTTGTGTGTCGCAGAAGTCGCTGTTGTCCCCCTAGAAGATTATAGAAGATTAACCCGTCACTCAAAATTCGTACAAAAGCAGCCGCTTCGGTGGCTGGAACGACTAGGCCATCCTCTCAACGTCAGCCTCGCCGTAGCTTTGCTCGTCTTGAGACGACCTACGTCACGATTGCGTTGGATGTCACGTGCTCTAAGCTGGGCCTTCTCCGAGCGCTTGCCAGAGTGGACCGTTTCTAACGAAAAATACAGCCACCAGGCTCAAAATACAAACGTGCGATTGTCATTTACGGATATTGTGGATCATATTCAACCCTTTTTTTGAACACGACGGGAATATTTCAAATTTCGTTGAAATATCCCTTTAAGGTCTGGCCACACTGTCCATAAAGTCGAACCGGTCGAATCTGGTGAAAAGTTCGAAGGTTCGTCGAACCGGTTCGACTCAGTCGAACCCCGGAAGTTCGACCAAAAAATCTGGTTCGACAAAAGTTCGCGACACCCCTAGACATGACTGCCAGCACGAAGGGCGCGCATGCGCAAAGCGCGGCTTTTTAATGCGGCGGCGCGCCGTTGCACGGCGCGGCGATGCATTTCGGCACGCGCTCCGGTGCCCCGCAAACTTTTGCTCCCGTCTGTACGTGCTAACGTGAAACGAAGTATAGAGTTCCTCGATATGCTCGCCCGAAAAGAACTCTATCTCTCACCGATAAGGAGCGCCACGGCTGGCGCTGCGGGGTAAAGTAGAACGGTAGAACTATCGCTCTCACCGGCGGAGTCAGGCATACGGCAGGCCGCTCCCAAGGGGAATCCTAATCGAGTGGCCGTGGCTCTAGCCATGCCCGCTTTCGCATGTTTCCAATTTCGGCCGCATGGTGGCACGGTGGCGACACAGTTCGAGCCTCACTTTCTTTGCAGTGCCGGAGTGATTTCACATTTCAAAAAATTGGGTTGTGTGTGTGTTTATACAGCCTAGAAGTTGGTCTGCCTCACAGGGGCGACGAGTCTCCCAGCTGTAGATGAGAAATTTAGCCAGTGCGGTACAACCGCTAGACGCCGGTACGATGCTCATCCAGATAAAAGGGGCTTTACATCCAGATCGAAACGGGCAGGGGTGGGGCTCGAGCCCAATATCCCTGGGTTCTGCAGCGCGAGCTTTCGCTCCACGTGCTCCGAGCTGGTGTGCGCTAGAACACTCGGCCACCGATCCCCCCATTCACATTTCAATATTCTAAGCTTAAAGAACAAAATGGCTAGGTGGCGTAAGCTACCGCCCGATCCAAAGGGCTCAGCTGGATTCATCCATCTATCTATCAATCTCGAAAAAAAAAAAGTGAAATTTGCACTGATCTCTATGACAATTGACATAGAGATCAGTGGAAATTTATTTTAACTTTTTTATCTTTTGCTTTGGTACAGTTACTCTGCACTGCAGACGCGAGCACGAGCAATGCGTGTAACTTCTCTCGTAGCATACTCGTGCAATTTAGCGCCCGTTGCAGTACCCACGAGAATGCTGGGAATGTAGCGCACGTGCTGGCGTAAGACCTAAAACAAAAGGCATCTTGTACAAGCTCGCCTCATTATAATTTTTTTTTTCTTTGAATACGAGGAATGTTAGCGCGTGCGGCGTGTAGACCTACATTCCCAGCATTCTCTTTGATGCCTTGTCGTCGCGAGTCTGCCTTCCGAGTGCCTGCGAAGCTGTTCCAGCATATCGTACGCAGCATCGTAACCACAGATCGCAGCCAACCGGCCAAGCTTGCCAATCGTCGCGACTTGAAGGCCCTCATCTCGCGCAGCGCCCGTTGCAAGTGCAGGTATGTGTTGTGTCACACAGGCGGAAACCATGCAACTGGGGCTGTGTTCCAAATCTTACCCAAATGAACCCGAGTTACTCCGGCGGGTCGTGTCACGTGACAACACAGATTGAAGAACGCTGGACGCGGGTAGGTTTTGGAACGCCAAGGTACCTTGAAGTAAGATCGAGTAAATTTTTGAACATGGCCTGATAGTTCCTCCAGGCCGGCGCAGCCGTAGCCTTGGCTATTAGCCTCGAGTAGGCCTCGAGAAGTTCGCGTGGCGCCCCCTTACGGCGAACCGGGGTGACGTCACGGCGAGGAGAGAATTTTTCCCCGACTCGCCCCGCTCGCCCTGTGGGGGCCGTGACGACGCTAGCTGTCGGCGCGCTCGTTTCTAGTTTTTTTTTTTTTTTTTTTTTTTTTGCATGTTTTTTGTAGGAAGTGTAAATTTTTATATGTGCCTTTATTGAGGTATGGCCTGTAGCTACAGGCGAAACTTCAACCAACATTCGGGATTTGTAACCCAATTTTAAAGGTAAAAGGGACAAGCAGGCTTATAAAATGTACGGAAGCACGTCAATATCGGCCTAACTCAACGTCTTGTACACCGGGTAAATGAAGTCCAGCTCCTCGAAGAGCTTGCGGCACACAACGCCAAACCAGGAAACCGGTGCTGGGAAGCGAGCCGATGCGAGATCGCGGAGCGGAGTCCTCCCCCTGACGTCACGGTACACCTCACCCAATCAGGGCGCAGCGACCGCAGCGACGCTTGTGTTCGCTCTCGGGGCTAATAGACCTGAAACGAAGCGATTTACAGCGCGCGTCCCTGGTTTTGAGAGTGCACGTCTGTGTTGCCCGACTGCGCTGAGCTGTGGAGTTTCTCGTCAGTGGGCTGTGGCAGCCTGCAAAGGCGCAATTCTGGGCGCTGGTGGCGGCTGAATTGCCGCGTTTTCTTTCTTTTTTTTTTTTGTTCTGTGGCGAACATAATTTATAGAGGTCTTTAAGAAAGCAGTGCTGTATTTTTGGGAACAAAAACAAATATTTTAAAGCTGTTTTGGTGAGTCCATGCGCGACAGAACAAATGCAACTGGAATGTTTGTTTCATTTTATGTTCCTCGTTTTACGGCACCATACACTCAGCCGTGTCAATCAATGGAGGTAAAAATATTCGCCCACACAGGATATCCGAACTGCATAGATATTCCCCACCCACAACATGAAATTCAATGAGTCTCATCAATCAAACAACATATATTGTACGTACCCCACGGTGCCGCGTTATCCGGACAGGATTTGAGAAAGGTTTCAAATAAAACAGCATATCCAATATACAGTGTCGACGATAGTCACTTCACGACGATTGGACGGAATCCGGCGTGTTTTGGGAAACATGTAAAAGAGAGCTCCTTTTTTTTTTTTTTTTTTTTTCACAGCTTTAAAGCAAATGAACGAACGTGTCTATTCCGTCCCCACACCCCGGACCCAACCCTATCAGCTATTTTACGCGAAAACCCGGAACACAGCCGGGAAGGCTTTTTTGAGATTATCTCAACAGAAATAATCCTCCAAGAACGTCGAACTGCCTGCGTCGCGGGCTGCTTGACGTTCGCTCTCTTCATTCGTTTCCTGCGAAGGCCGAGCAGGCTACGAGCCCTGGTATTCACTGCTTCTCACAGTGGAAGATAACATACAAAGGTAAGCATCCTAAGCAGGCGAATAAAGTAAAAACTTCCAAGAAAAGCCGGCGAACTCCAAATATGCAAAATGCAGGTGGGGAGTCACGCTGCCTGGGTTTCCACGGCTCAGGCGGGTGCCAGAAATTTCTGGCTGATAGGGGTCGCTCGATTCGCAAAATGGCAGCGGCCAGAGCGCTCTTTTTGCAAAGGTCTACGCTAGGGGTGTCGCAAACTTTTGTTGAACCGGATTTTTAGGTCGAACTTTCGGGGTTCGACTGGGTCGAACCGGTTCGACGAACCTTCAAACTTTTCACCAGATTCGACCGGTTCGACTTTGCGGACAGTGTGGCCAGACCTTGATACACGCATGTCTAGGTTTGGAGCAAAGAGTTATTTTATTTTATGAACAGTTGCAATTAAAAGAAACCAAGTTTAGTCACTGAAGACGTTAATAACTTAATTGTTTTGTACTGTATTAACTGAAATAACCAATCAGCGGTGCCCTTAATTCATCCCTTAGCCATTACCATCGAATCCGAAGCCAACTGTCCAGCCTGTCGCGCATGCACACACGAGTCGAACCTCAATACAAGGTTCGTCGAAATTTCTGCAAAAGGTTCGAAAAAGTCGAACCTGGTCAAACTCGAACCTCGGCCGGTTCGCGACACCCCTAGTCTACGCACTCCGAGCACCCGAGCGAGCGGAGAAGCGAGAAAGGAGTGACCGATGAGCGAAGAAAAAAAGAGAAAAGTAGGATGACGTCACGGTGACGTCAAATATGGGCCGTGTTCCAAAATTTACTCTATGTTACTCCAGGGTAAAGGTTTTGTGCCCTTGGCGTTCCAAAACCTACCTGCGTCCAGTGTTTTTGAATGTGTGCTGTCACGTGATACGATCCTCCGGAGTAACTCGGATCCATTTGGGTAAGATTTCGAACACAGCCACGTTGACCACCCCCGGGTTTACTACGGCTGATCGAATGCCATTTCATTGAAGCACGTTTTATCAAAGCACGGTTCAGAGAAAGCAGAGCCTCAGTTTAGAGGAAGTCCGTTTATCAAAAAGGGGACGCTTTTTAAAAAAAGGCTTTCCTACTTCTCGCCTGTTTCACTGGTGTGCGTGTTAAGCCAAGCCCCCCGCTGCGCTCCCGCCGCTTCGCGGCGGCAGTCTGCGGCGGCTCATTACAAAAATGTTAACTCACCTGATTTACCCGTACACGCCGCTTCGCGGCGGCCAAATTCGCTAAAAGAAGGCTCATCGCCATTTTCTTTAAACTGGGTTCTCTATAAAGGCATTTGATAAACCGGGGTCGGTAAAACGGCGTTCGCTGAAACGAGCTTCTCTAAACCGCATGCCTCCGATCACCCCCTCCGACAACTAGGACGGGTACCGCCGTTAACATCCATGTTCCCTCGGGGCCAAGGAGGATAGAACCGATAGAACCTCCTTGCTCAGGGCACTCTTTCTGTGCTCAAGCGTAGGGTTCTTGTTTCCGCCGCCTCAAAACATGGCGTTACAATCGCCGCCTCTACTGCTGCCGGGCCAGACCTACTTGCCCCTAGACGGCGCAGGTTGTCCTGTCGCGTCCTAGGCGGCCGGTTCAGTGCCGCTCGTACCCCGCCCCCCCCCCCCCCCCCCCCTTAATTTGCTTGCCTGATTTCATTTCTCCTCGATTTCATTCTCGTCTTCTGGGGCTTTTATTTTATATATTTTTTCATAAACCACTGTAGCGCAACTTCAGAGAAGCTGCTCCTCAAGTGGGTAGAAGGCAAGGAGCACACATTTACTTTTCATACATTCTTTATTATTTACACAGTTTTCATACATGAAATGGAAGATATATACAGAGATAAAAAAATTTACGGAAGAATAGAACAGGTGGCACGAGAAGCACTTAAGAGCACACTGAAAGAAATATACATTTATAAAAGATATCGCACTACAGTTTTGACCAGCAGAAACTTCAATGTTTTGTAGACAAAAATTGTGAATTTTTTGTTACTCAGCTGATAGATGACTTGTTTTACGGTTTTCGCGCTTTCCTATCAGCTGCAGACCTTTTCAAACGAGGTTTTTGCAGATCTCTTCTTTTAAAAGGCTTAAATTTACCAAGGTTCATAGCAGAAAATCTGGAGGAAATTCTAGCCGATTGCTGGGCAGAGAAGGTCTTCGACTGTTCTGTCAAAGCACTAAGATTCTTCATCACATTATCCTTGTATACCAGACTGAGAATGCACTCCAGAAAGCACTCAAGCTTGCCCACAAAAGTAACGCAAGGCTCTGTGGCCAAAAAGAGAACACCAAAAATGCCTGTGTCGTCCTGTGCGCTTAGCACGTGGTACGGCTCGATCTGCCTGCGAATTTTAGGTGCAACGTCGCTCATACGTGCGAAAAAACGAAACAAACGTGTGTTAAGTGCTGTGTTCATGGGGTTTCTGCCGCACGAGACTGAAAATCGCAACCAGGATCGCACAACATGAAATGGGCTTGCAACGAAAGCGACAAAAAACAAAACTTTACCTCTCACTTTGGGATTAGAAAGAACGACAACACTTTCGACTTGCTGAAGTTCCCGCACCATTTCGCAGCGCAGCAGCGCCAAGGTATCCTCTTCCGAGAGCACCAGAACTTTAGAAGTCAAATTAGCGCGGACCGAGCGAACACCACGTTTTCCGCAGAACACTCGGAGCAGATGATCACGCTCATCGGATGTCGGCAACCATTGCACCGGTTGCGCCGTTGCTATGGCCACCGGCCCGGCGGCAATGTCGATTGTAACGCCATATTTTGAGGCGATGGAAACAAGAACCCTACGCTTGAGCGCAAAAAGCGCACCCCAGAGTAACACGGATGTTAACGGCTGTACCCGTCCTAGTGGCCGGAGTGGGTGATCAACATATTTGACGTCATCCTGACTCTTGGCGGCCTCTACCGAGATTTCCTTGAATGCCGCTGGCTGCGTGAGCCTGGTTCCTCTTTTGTGTGTGATCAAAGGCGTCGCTGTGGTCGGCCTGCCACGATTGGCCGAATGCTGACTATGACGTCAGCCATAGATTTCTCATCGACGGAAATAAGAGGAATGTAAGAACTTGAATTTTGACAGTGTTGTCAGTGTTCCTTTGAGACAGCAATGATTTCAAGCCTCCACCGTGCTAATTATAAACACCATCGAACTTGTTGCTCGCAATGTGATGACGTGGCGAGAGGAAACCATGGGGGGGCGCCACCAAAACATCCCGCCGCTAAATAGAGAGGACTTCTTTTTTTTAGGTTACCTTCTGCAGCAGTATGACAGGTGGCACTACCTGCTGTGTGCCAGGCTGTCACAACAACACTAGCCGCAGTAGGCATGTGTCCTGGCACCGCTTTCCCAAGAACAATCAGCTGCGAAACGTTTGGGTCAAGAGAATCGACAGAAAAGGTATTTACTATATTTTGAATTTATTGTAACCTATGGTCGGGGATCGAGACACGGTGTTTCTATTGAGGCACGGTGTTTCTGCTATTCAATGATACCAATGTTATACTGGTACGTCATAAAGTTGATGAACAAGATGGGTGCCGGACATTTCATTGAATGCCATTTCATCGAACACCGTTTCATCGAATAAGTGGACATTTTATCGAATGCCGTTTCATCGTATCACTTGACGCCATTTCCTCGAATTTCCCTTCACTGAATTTTGGAGTAATAAATACTTTTACATAATTTACTATCGCTTTTGAGATAGTTTTGACGTCGCTCTAAGTTCACCAGAAATAGAATTACTACCCCGTCAATTTTTCATCCACCTAAACGTTGGCTACTGAATCATAGAAGGTAGCTATCATATTAAAACTTGAGTTGATATGCGACTTATCCTTCTCTGGCGAGGTAGGCGGCTGTTCTTGGCTACACACTTTTTCCCACTTCATCCCTCTATTTCTCCCCCTTGAAAGGCACCTTCTTAAAACAGCTCATCTCTGCAGCGCCATTTTTTATTTTGTATTTGCTGATTTACCTGTATTTTCATTTTATCCTAGGAGAAGAACTTATTTTTTTTTAGAGGATATATGTTCTTAAAAAATATCCGTCTTCCCTCTTCAATAATTTATTGTAACCGACAGAACCATGGACCTGTCGGATCATTGACATGCAGTATATATACTGTAATGCATCTGTCTCCGTGTCCCATATTATGGGACACTGAGACAGATCGCTGCTTCAAGGATGGCTTCGTCTTGAAGCAGAATGGGTCTCTTCAAGGATGAAGATAAACCTATACGCCCTTGAACGGACGTGTGTTCATCACTGCACCTGATGATCACAGCTTTAGAAAGTGTCGGCAGTCTTCCGTTTCTTATTGGCCACATTAACGGAGGTAATAATTTTACTGAAGGTGTCTTCCTTTTATATATGTATAAGTTTATAAATTATAATAAATATTAAAACACTAGCTGCTATTCCCTTGGCGTTAAAAATATTTCCTAGATGTAGAATTCTTATTGCTCAAGTAAGCGGCGTTCGATGAAATGGCGTTCGATAAAACCGCGTTCAATGAAACGGATTCGATGAAACGACGTTCGATAAAATGGCCGAACCCAGAAAAAAAATATGGTTGAAAGCAGGACTCCAAAACCAAACATCAATTGAATAAAATAAAAAAACAACTTTGTTTAGTATTTTTGAAGTTCCGTGTTCTCTTCTCTTGTGGACTGCCATGTTGGTGCACCGTCAGTTTGTGCATTGTGGCACATTGGGGCTCCATTTATCTGAGACGTTCGGTGTTCTTTTATCAAAGGCTCCCCTCTGCAGACGATAAAAAATGTTATTAGCTTTGCGACTAATATGCATGCCTTCATTCTAAGGTACTTTTTCATAGTTGTGTTTTAAGTTTACGAAGAGAGGCATGGCGTAATGCTAATGCTTCTCTTGTGTGCAGGCACCACTGGAAAGCAGTCATTATGGACGCCGACTCCTAACAGCAGAATATGCGGTGCCCACTTCAGCGAAACTGGACGAAAAAAGTACATGGACAAAGCCCCCCGGTTTTTCGGAACCAGGACACTTCCTAAGTGTATGTAATTGCTCTGTTTTTGCTTGCAAGAGTTGTTATTCCTCCCTACTTTCATTCTTGTTTACTGACCATTTTATTTGGGGCGAGATGTTTAAGTGGCGCCACCTCGCGGGCGCCTTCCTGTGACAGAGCCGGTAGGATGCGAGCAGACTATGCGCTATGTCAAAGCACGGAGTGGCTACATGCATATCTATGCTGATTAAAAGCAGTTTATTTATGAAAGAAACATGTATGACGTTTCTTGAGTAATCTAAGGAATAACAGTGCCTCCAAATTGCTTTTTATATAAAAAAAAAAAAATTAAAATGTTCAGAAACAAGTTTGGAGCTTATCATTACAGCTTGCACGGCGTGCGTCGGCTATTCACAGCCTCTCTGGTTCCTGTTTTTTTTAGATCTCTGGAGGCTGCTGTAGAAAAAGGTTTTGCATTCACCAGAGTAAATGACGTGCTGTCTTCTTAGCTGTGCATGTGCACACAATTGTGTTGCAAAGCGCTGCACACTTGTTTTAGCTATTGACCTTGCTGATACCATTCTTCTATCGAAGTGTAACTCACACTTGCTGACGAGCCTTTGCTCGTCAGCAAGTGACACTTAGCTCCTCCCGCATCGAGTATGTGGCAAAGAAGATTTTTTCACATCGCGACTTTTCCTCAAAAGGAAAGAGGAAATTTTCATCAATTCTTAAATTGTCGGACATGGCCCAGCAAATTCGGGCAATTGATTAATTTGTTCTATCCAATTTTTACTAAGCATTGTTTACAAATTTAAAATCGCTCGCTGAGAAGCGCAAATAATTATGCAAACGGTAGTAATCATAGCAGTGTGTATACCTAATTTTTTTGGTTCTTGCACATCTTTTTAAAAACTGGAGACGACTGAGAAAGAAGGAGACAGACACAAAACATCTCGAATGCAGCTCCTAAAATTTACTGACACAACTGTTTTTTATCGTCTCTCACACACACCTCTCCCGGAACTTGCACACGTCTTCGTGACCTTCCCTCATAAAGACGTGTGCAAGTTTCGGGCGAGGTGTGTGAGAGATGATATATAAACGGTTGTGTCAATAAATTTTAGTAGCTGCGTTTGAGACATTTTGTGTTTGTTCCCTTCGTCCGTCGTCTCCAGTTTTTCAAAAATGTGTAACATCAACCAGCTCGCCTATTTACTTACTCTTTCTTCAATCACCGACTTACTAGATTTAAGACTTTGATTGCGAGGGGGTCTTACACGTTTCACGTCGACCAGATGAATAAGCAGGCATTCAATTGAAACTGCTGTTTCCATTGAATTGAAAGTGTTTGTTTGCTGGTTTACGAAATTGAGAAAGTGATCAACTTGGAACCAATAAGGGACCAGCACTCACAAAACCCATTGGAACCAACAGAAGACACAGAGCTGCTTTCACTGATGTGTTTACTACACACACAAAAGGTTCTCAAATTTCGATTTTCTATTTTCAGTTTGATAAGGCATTTCTTCCTCAGGCTAATTTTGTTTGAATCATAACAAAAAAATACACCCTATTTGCCGTGGTAGATGAAGTAGGGTAAAGCGCTGGATATTCTATTTTCATCATCCAGTTTCTTGTACTGAGGTAGAGAACAGCACACCATCATCCAAGCACTTTTGCACCTCAGTACCAAAAGTGTTTGATAATCATGACTACACGTGCCATGGTTTCAGGCTTTGGTAAAATCTCCTACTAATATCACTTCATCAAATAAACGCAACACATGAAACAGGCTTTGCCGAGCATTACCAAAACAGTTGATGAAGCGAGCTGGCGAGCCGAAAGATCCAAGTTCTGCACGGTTTGTCCCAGTCCGTCCTACCCATGACGCCATAAACAATGATGATGATGGCCAGAGAAGCACCCCTTGGAGTTTGCGCATGCTGCTATATATGCAACAATTGATCCTGTAAGTGATGACATCACAACATGGCGCTCCGCTCCGAACAAACCGTTGCATAGGGACTTGACGTGAGGTCAGAAATTGTTCGATAAAAAGTAAATAATCTTTTGTAAGCGCTGCGACTTCTCAATGCCTGATTATGAAAACTTTCTATCGTTTCAGTACCATAAAGCGATGACAAAAGCCCGTAATAAAGTTTCACGATCGGTTTTTCCTCGCTAGCAGACGACACAATGCCTTCGCGGGTTCAGTGGTTCTTTGAGTATGCAACTGCGTTGAATGAACTTGGTGACGATCGACGAAACTTCTATTCTCGGGGTCAACTTTCTGTGGGATTTCGGAAGCGAAAAGAGCCCGTGCACAGCCTTGATCAGTGCTCGAGGTGCAATCGCGTGCAAACGCCTCTCCGTGGAGCTTGCTTCCGCAGTATTTGAGAAGGTGGAAAACATTGGGCTTGTTCGACTTACCTGCATCTCCTGCACCGGTGCAGAAAAGTGTAAGGCCATGTACTTCCCATATCTGTATTGAGATGCGACCGGAAGTATGCCGCCATACCCTTTTCTGCACCGGTGAGGAGGTGCAGGTAAATTAAACGACTACCGTGTAGCCGAATCATGTACGACGACTTGAAGCGTGTCAAGGTTGAAGTGCAGGCCAGCACACGTTTCAAAAATTTCTGATAGCACAGTTGCTTCAGTGCACATCTCTGTGATCAGACGAACTGTCCGTAACAGATATATAATGTTGCAGATGGAAACGGATAGACAAGCGTGAAACAGAAATTTAAAAAAAATTACCGCATCTCCACGTGGTGAATGATGTTGATTGGGGCGAAGCTCTGGTGGTGCTTGTCTGCGTAGATGCTGAGCCGCAGCATGCCGAGCCTTTCGTTCGTTTTCATCCATGTCACGGTACGGTCAAATGCTCAAATGCACATATAGCCACGTTCCATACCACACATTCTCTTTCTGACATGGATGAAAACGAACGAAAGGCTCGGCATGCTGCGGCTCAGTGTCTACGCAGACAAGCACCACCAGAGCTTCGCCCCAATCAACATCATTCACCACGTGGAAATGCGGTTGTTTTCTTTCTCCCCTACACAAGCACGGGAGCACGTGCTCACATGCTCGTGAGCGCGTGAGCTCACGAGCAGGAGCACATGCACCCGACGGCGGACGGACATACGGACATGGCTAGCCCCTAAGGAGCTTCTCCCCTAAAATTTAATCGGCGAACTTGCACCTAGAAACAAATGGAAAGATGAGTGTCGACGGCGGCAGCAGCAGCTAGGGACGATGCATTGGCATGACACCTGGTTGCGAGTCGACAAAGCTGCGCTCGGCTCCTTGTTTACTTCACTGGGCATCTCGAGCCTTCAATCTAGAATCTACGTTGGTGAGCTAGGGAGAGACTGACTAGGCGAGGTCACTCTGGCCTCTTTATCTTTTACACTTGGGGTAAGAGTAAGCTCCAATCTTCTAGAGGCATGGAGAAGCATTCCTTCTCAGTCGTGCAACTAAAGAATCGGTAGGAATTTCTCTCAGTTTGGTGATTACAAGCTAGGTACAAAAACAAAGTTTGGTGTCTCGAACCCCTCAAAGCAAAGTCAAAATAATTGTTCTTTCATTACAATGCACATAAACTGCAAAATCAGAAAGAGGGCCTGACGCTGCTTTGATATCATGTTCTAAACAGATGCTTTTCTCGCTGTATTTCTGGCAGATCTCTATGCGTGTGATGATTTTCGTCAGACAGTATCCCGTATCGCTCCCAAACACAATTTGTTTTTATAAGCGTCCTGCAATGTTCCAAATAAATACAGAATCAAAAGTCTGAGGACTCTTAAAGGGGCCCTGCAATCATATTTAAGCATCTACCTTTTTTGCGGCAAGCCAGCAGGCACGGAGAGAGTAACTAAATATCAGTGCATCATATTTTAACCGGAAACTTGCTCCACCTACGAGGGCGACCCGCATTGCCGAAAGCGCGCGATATGCAACATTGGTCCTGGGCTTACTACTGGTCAGAGCCGCTAAAAGCTTCTTTTTAGCCTAAATACAAAATATAAGTGTCGCAAACCATTTCAATTATTTATAAAAGTAGTTTTTGTTCAGTATTTTAGATCAGAAAAGTAAAGCCTGGTCCTGGCAAAAGGGGCCACACGCAAGAATGGGTATTCTAAAATTATGTGTCCTCTGTATGCAAACGTGCTAGTCACATTTGCATACACTTGGAGGAGGGGCTATGACCAAGGCAGCTGAACTGGATAATAAACGAGATGAGACGCTAATTTAGAGGCTCAAACAATATCGCTGCATGCGTGGCGGAGTGGGCAGCACGTGCAGCTGCCACGTGGAGGAACGAGTTTCGAATCTTACTCGGTTGGTCCTTGTTTTCTTTTTGAGCGTTGTCCTTGTAGAAAGTTTCAGCGTGTTCTCTGCTGCTGTCGTATGTTCTAGATGGGAACATTCCTAAATGTACCGCACGTATAAAAGCTGCAGTAACATGCTGTTTTGGGACGGTAAGTCGTATGTTGGGCCGTGCAGAATGTATCTCTGTCCCTTTTGTCTGATGCTAAGCACCAGTTTGCCTCATAAAACATTTAATATATTCAGTTCTCCATTCATCGGACAGTTTCTACCTTTGGGAATATGGTGTCACATTTGACATACGGAACTTGTGTACCAACACTTTATTTTGGTCATTTACTTCAAATCTTTTACACGGACGAGGCAAGTGCACCTTTGGTTCTAGCCAGTGGCATAGCTGGGAAAGAAGTGCGAGCATTCTCCTTGATGCCGGGCAGGGGGCTCCCCCCTGAAAGTTTTGAGATGTGGGCGTCTGACAATTTCCAGGGTGACTTTTGGTGTTCACGATTCTCTCGTAACTGCACAGCAGTGATTTTGTTTGCGGGTATTATGCAGTTCCGTTGCATTGTGGCACACAGGTCTGTCAAAAACGACAATCCGGGGCATCGTGCGCTTTCAAAATGAGTGTCGTCTTGTTCAGCGGAGGCAAAATATGGAGGTGGGCCGGACATAGTAGACGTAGGCAGCCATCCAGATCAATGGGTGGCAAGGCCTCTGCCACCCACTGTGGGTAGAACCCTACGTGCCAGTGTTATTCGACGAAAGGACTATTGCTCCTACTGGAAACGTCGTAGTGTTTAGCCGATTGTGGATGGTCGACCGCAACAGCACTTTTAGTCGTGCACTTTGCCAAACTAGCTTGTGCCTGCATAGTGCTACACTCCGTTTCACTTGAAACGTGCGAGCGTAACAGAACGTAGAGTGAGATGGGGGCTTTCAGCATCCCTGCCAATTGTGGGCAGTTGTGCGACAGAGCGCTGTTGGGCTCAATATGGTCGTGCTTATAGCTTTGGCTCTGCCGCCACACGGAGCGGGACAAACCCTTTCTAGCTTTTCCCACTGTTGTGTGTTATTTACTAAGTTGCATCTTTGTATGCAGACGTTGCAGCACACCCAAGTGCATCTTACACAGGGCAGCACCACATGCAACTACCACAGCTATTGGAGCTGCAGGTGTGCTCTCTTTCAAATCTCGACCTTGGACAGACAATGACCCGCCCCGCTACCCAGGAGCCTGTACAGCCTGGCTGCCCTTTGATCGACGATGGTGCCCCCGACGCCGGGGACGTCGCGTCTAATGGTGAGCTCACAATCCCGAGATAAGCAGTAGTGAATAATTATCTGAGAAAGCCGAAAAAAGCCCCCAACCTGAGCTGCCCTTAGAAGACATCTCTGTCTGCATCTTCAACTTCTGTTGGCCCAAAACAAAGTTCTTCCCAACTGAACCGTATGCAAACATGATGCTTTCTTCAGAAATTGCATCCATTGTCCCATTTTCTTCCCTTTTTTCTGGTGTTTAGGTCGCAGACACGTCTTCTCAACGTTGAGGAATCCCGTGTTTGTGTCCCGTTTTCTTCAACATAAGCACCAGCAAATGCTGAGTTTTTGTTTGACTACAGCAACTGGCAGCAAAAACACTGAATCCGCGTGGGGGAAAAAAATTATGCATGCTCGATCATTTTGACAAAGACCGGGGAGCACAGTATGTATTGAGCACAAAGTACCACCTCACATTGTCATCTTGCGTCTCAAGGCCACATGATGTCACATGACTTGATAATGTGACGTGGCCATGTGAGCCAATTTCTCTGCTTAACTTGGCGTTTAAATTGATGCAGTGCTTCTTTCGTGACGTTTATGTGTGGCAGTTCTCGGTAATGATGGGCCATACTTTTTCCGAATCGAATGTTTGCCGAATTTTTCTAAAGATTCTGTAAAGACTCTGCCAAAATACATTATTGCCAGACCTAAAAGTTGATATACCGTTTATTCGTGCAAAAAAGATTTTAGGTGTTTTTTTTGTAATGCATATTGACACAATTAATTATTAACTAGATATTCTACAAGATAATTGTATCGGCGTCATTTTTGTGTGTTTACTGGTAATTTTAAAGTGACGTTTTGCAGAAATGGTGTGACAATGGGGTTGGGTTGTAGCAATAAGCGCAGTCAGGATACTCGAGTTTCAGTTTTTATGCTTCATTAGTGCAAGCTTGCAAGTGTGTATTGTTGAAAAAAAGGCAGTAAAACTGTGTTCTATATTCCTCTGCGAGTAACCGTTTCGTGCGCAAAAATGAATGCAACAACTGTTGAGCCTTCCCAAGAAGAGATAACAATATTCTGTGTGTAGTTTTATGCAGATAGATGAAAACCGCGAAATAGCGCTAATTAAAAAGCAATATTATATTGTTTTGGCACAAACTACTTGTGAGCCAAAAACAGGATTGCTTTGATGTCAACGAGAGCTTTAAAGCACCTGTCAGTCAATGTTGCAACTATCTCGTTTCATCACTGGAAAGATCAAATAAAAATCACGTTATCCTAAATGTACCAGATCATTTGCCACTTGTGCAGCGAATTGTGTCATTTTTGCATTCATTTCTGATCGATCTTCTGTTCTTGAGGCTGAAAATATTGAAGAGAACCACACTCACAAAGGCCGACAAACACACAGTAACCATGTCGCCTGCTCTGTATCTCGCCGTGACCACATGGTACTGCACTGTACGACAGTAATCGCACGACCACGCGGCTTCCATTTGCAATTCATGGCCCCGTCGCGTTCTTTCGCATGCACAGACATTTGCCCAATCTTTGCCGAACTTCCCTTCAAAAGTTCCGCATCTGCCGAACTTTGCGGAATCTGAAGTTCGGCAGATTCGGTCCATCACTAGTTCTCGGCAACGATTCTCCGATAGAATTCGGTCAATAAGACATGAATTGCCTTAGCCATCCATCGATGCATTTAATCGGCGCAAGTAGCACAGTGCACTCTGTCTTCAACATTGCTCTGACTGTGTGCGTCATCACCGAGGGGCACTACGCACCGAGGAGCGCTGCGGAGGGGCTGGGCAAGTGGCAAAACTTAGAGACACAGACGGTCATCACCTTTTCTTCCTCCCCGCAGCTTGATTGCAGAGTGACCCATAAGCCACGTGACTTCGATATAGCACTTGATAACTGTGTTCCGTTCTGTTGTGCCTCGCTCCCAGAGTTATGGCGCCAGAGTTGCCACGGCAACAGAAACGGCGGCACTGCAATTTCATCTGGCTTGACTCTGCATTACATCCTGCGTTACTGCCACCTTTGCCATGATAGAGGGTGAAAGGGGCAAATTTTTTTTTTTTACATAAATGGTTGTTTGTTTATTCTATTTAACAGGTGATTCGAATTTAAAAACGGGGTAACCAGATATTCGATTTACCACGGTTAGGCTACTAAATTCGGTTGCAAAACGCTCGCGAAAAGCTCGGCATTTTACTCTAAGAGTAGGGGGTTTCGACAAAGATTAACTTGAGCAAAAATGTCTAGAAGTTTGTGTTTTTTTGGCATGGAACAGTTTTGTCTTTTTGGCATGTTTATCTGTTTTTTAGTTTTAACCAATTCTCTATTTTTGACACCCGACACATGTTCCTCAACGTTTTTAGGTTTTAACCGATTTTGTATTTGTGACGCTGGCGGATGGTTATCTGTGTTTCTTGGTTAAGACCGGAAAGTCTACGGCTTAATTCTGAACTGCAGTCGAGATCGTTTGCTTGAAAGGAATATTTGCTTGTGTAGCCTTCTGCCCAGGGGCTTCACCTTTGTCACCCTCATGTCTTACAAATCAAGGCCGATCTTCAGATGGAATTTCTAGCCGCATGTTCGGGGGCTCAATCCTTGTTTCTGGTGAGAGTGGGCGAGAGAGAGCTTTATCGACTTCTAATTCCACAAGATGTCATAGCGTCTTGCAAGATAAACGTTATTGGCATATAAAAGAATATATATATATTTTTGGGGAAGCTGAAGTTTGAGGTTTTCTCACCAAAATAATGCTTCAATCAATCAATCAATCATTTAATTTTCAAAGGTGAGAAAGTATTGTGCTTGGAAGGTCCAAAGGTACGAAAGGCAAAACAAAGCCGCCTAAAAGGGCACAATGGCCTGCATTGGGGGCAAGGTTAAACTGCACGCGACGCGAGAACCGTCGTCTACTTCTCATCAACCGGCATACGTTGACGACAGAAGTCACATGGCTGTGGATGGGCTCGTTTTAAATGCTCTTTTCCTCTCCAGCAACGGTCACTTTTTGTATGTGGGCAGCAAAGCGACTACATTTTTTTACAAGAGAAGCATTGTTTGTTGATTGGCTGCGCTGCAAAATCAGATTCATTCGCAATACAAACTTTTGTTAGATCACATTATGTGCTAGACTCAATTTATACCAGACGGTTCATGTTTTTTTGGTTGAGTTAGGAGGTGATGGATAAGTGCTTGGTTTCATCTTGCTTCCGTCTGGCAATGTTGCTTCAACGCAGTCGAATCCCCATTCTTCTCTCATGTTAGCAGACGCACCCCCCCACCCCACCCCCCACCCCGTCGCTTCAGGGCAGACGAACCCTCCGCCGACACATTGATTGTCACGAGCCCAAACTGAGTGCTCACGCAGTGCTCACGTCCAATCTGTGGGCCAGATTTAATTATCGTCACATTCTGAAAATCTCCACACCACACACACGGCTATGAAGATTGCGACCGCTATGTATGTGCAAAAAATGAAAGCCGTTTACAACTCCCTGTAACGCCGAATTAGAGCGCAGCTCTTGGGGAGGAGGAGAGAAGGGTACTGGGTGGTTTGGGTAGACCAAGTGACCTCGGGGGGCGGGGGGGGTCATGTGACCTTGGGGGGTCACGTGGCCTTGTGGGAATTACGTGACCTTGGGGTGTCACCTGACGTCGGGGCGTCACGTGACCTGGGGGTCACGTGACGATGCCGATGACGTCATCAATGACGTCACTGATGACGTCATCAGTGACGATCACGATGCGGATAGCGGTGACGTCATCAGTGACGTCACTGATGACGTCATCAGTGATGATGCGGATGCCGGTGACGTCATCAGTGACGTCACAGATGACGTCATCAGTGATGATGACGATGACGATGCGGATGCCGGTGACGTCATCAGTGACGTTGCTGATGATGTCATCAGTGATGATGCCGATGACGATCGGGATGCCGGTGACGTCATCAGTGACGATGACGTCAACGGGGGGTCACGTGACCTCGGGGGGGGGGGGGGGGTATCCCCAGGTCACGTGACCCCGGGAGGGGTCATGTGACCTGGGTAACCATCGTGACGCTCGTGAGGGTAACCCTAGTACCCCTTGTGAGGGCAACTCTCGTGACCCTCGTGAGGGTAACTCTCGTGACCCTCATGAGGGTAACTGTCATAACACTCGTGACCCTCGTGAGGGTAACTCTCGTAACCCACGTGACCCTCGTGAGGGTAACTCTCGTGACCCTCCTGAGGGTAACTCTCATAACCCTCGTGAGGGTAGCTCTCATAACCCTTGTAACCCTCGTAAGGGTTACGAGGGTTAGTAACCCTCGTAGCCCTCGTGAGGGTAACCCTCGTGAGATTAACCCTCGTAACCCTCATGAGGGTTACGAGGGTTACTCGGTTACGCCGACGGCGACGGCGACGCCGCTCAAGCCGGGAACGGGCGCCTAAGAGCTGCGCTCTAAGAAGGTAACCTAACAGAGGCTAATACAGGAAAAGGTCGTGAGGGGCAAGAAGTATTTGTGGTAATAGGAAAGTTTTAATTAAGATGCATGATGCGAGTCCTACGCTATTACAATCCCTGGGAATACTATGTTTCTTCATTGTAATAATCCATAAAACTCAAATGCAAAAAAAAAAAATTGTCAGGCTTAGGAAGAGAGGTTCAAACTTGTGTTGCTTACTTTGCATTATTGCTGTCTATTGGTATCCTGGGGAATGTTACGATATGCGCAGTTTTTCGACTGCAATTAGTCTTTTACAGCGCTTTACGGAGAGAAGGCGAGAGAGGGCGCAGGATGCTCGTGGACAAGAAAGCTAGGGATGTTTATAAAACAAATCTCTAAAGCTTAAATAAGGACAGTTGTATAAAAAGAAAAAGCCAACTACGCTGACTTGATGTAACAATATTAACATTTTAATCGGGCGTTTTGTCTCCCATGCAAGAGACATATCATCAGTGCATGTTCAGGCACTCGGACGAGGGGAGTACAGAAGCGGCATTCACACGCACTTTGGGAAGGGGGCCTCGGCTTGCATTGCAGGCAGATGCGTCACTATGAATGCACCACGACTGCAGAAACTTTTGCGGGCCTCACCTTTGTTCTCGTGCCAAGGTAGCTGCACTCTGAAAATCCAAGCGTTGACCCGTTTTCCAGCAGTGATCCCTCGTTCAGTTTTTGACTTGGCAGCATGTGTGGCCTTTTCTGCGTCTCAGTGTGGTGTGAACTGTGAACCGCCAGGATTGTGACTCATCCTACAACGGTGAGACCGGCCGGAAACATGTCCGTGGCATCCTTGTTGCGACTCCTTATTAACCTATACTTGTTTTCACCTCGAGAGCCGTAGTAAAAAAAGTCCGGCTCCTCGTGGCGAATTACTCATTTCCCCCTTTATGTAGATAATTACGATATATAGAGGTGCATTCTAGATTAGGTACATGTTACCTTATCAAGACCTACACACTTCAAACGCTCAAAGCATTTCTTCCTCCGACAACCAAATCCTGTAAGAACTACTTTGCGCGACGTATGAACAATACACAAAACTTCTTTTTTTCTTGGGGTGAAAACGCTTCCTTTGTGTCTTGGCATACGCCAAATACTTTGGAGCATCTCAGGTTAAACCAGCATCATCTCGTTTCTTTTTTTTAAATATATATTTGTATCCTTATTTTCTTACCATTGTGTAAATGCCCTTTTGAGCCCTCGAGGCACAATAAATGATGACAATGAATTGTTTTTAGTGCACCTTAGCATAAGCTAAAATTTCAATATGGCGTCCCTCCGTTTGCAGAACCCCCAAATTTTATTGAGTGGTACGCAGCCATCTTGTCTCTCTAAAATTAGGTGAATCCATGTCTCTTTTTAATAAACCATGTTAATGGCACCTCTGTTGTGGCTGCTTGACCCGTTTCCGGACCCTTTGTGTAATGCCTTTTTGGGCATTAAACCGAGGCACAATAAATGATGATGATGATAATGAATTGTTTTTATCGCGTTTTAGCGTAAGCTAAAAGGTTACTATGACGTCAACTCTATTTGCAAAACTTCAAGATTGTGTTGAGTGGGACAAAGAGCCTGGCAGCCATCTTGTATTTGTGAAGTCAGGTATGTTGTTGAATCGGTGTCTGTCTTGGGGCTTTGCACCTTGCAAAACATTAGCATTATTAAAAAAGAAGATGTTTACAAATCTCTGTAATGGGAAATTAGAGCGCAGCTCTTGAGGAGGAGGAGGGTGTGCCTTTCCTCTTTCTTCATACCGTCTTCTCCTCCTTCAATTCAGTTTCCCCGCTAAATTTAGCGGGGAAAATGACATCACATGACTTGGTGTCTTGTCCTATGAACAAATTCAGTTTCTCTAGGTTTAATAGGAAAATTGATGTCGCGTGACCTCAACACCATTCCAGTTCCCCGCTACGTGACCTCAACACAAATTCAGTTCCCCGCTAAATTTAGCGGGGAACTGAATTGGTGTTGAGGTCACGTAGCGGGGAATGCAATTGGTGTTGAGGTCACGCAACTTCAATTTTCCCGCTAAATCTAGCGGAGAAACTGAATTTATCTGCTAAATCTAGCGGAGAAAGTGAATTTTCCCGTTAAATTTAGCGGAGAATTGAATTGGTGTTGAGATCACGTGACGTCAATTTTCCCGCTAAATTTAGTGCGGTTGTGCCACGCCAACGCCACGAAACATGGAAACGGGCACCTAAGAGCCGAGTCCTAAAGGGATCTCGCTTTCTTTTATACTCGCAGAGCCAGATTACTATGAGGAATACCGGGAACCTGACAGCCCAGTGCCGCCTCTTACGAAAGGTACGTTGTCGACAACACTTTTTTTTACAGCTTTGGTTTTGCAGCGATATTGGTGGCCAAGTGAGTCCACGCATTGCAACTCAAAGCACTTGAAGCAAAAGCTTGCGCTGCGGAACCCAGGGTTCAATCACCACTTCTGCCCATTTTACTAATTCATTCATTCATTCATTCATTTATTTCACCCTTTAAGGCCAGGTTAGGACATAAGGGGGGATTGAATTGATCAACACAATAGTGACTCAGAGCGGTAACGCGTATACAAAAATAAAGGCAGCAGAGATTACTATGCATGTATTCGATTTAAATGGGCTGGTAGAAGATTATAAAACACTGCTGCGTTGGTGACACCAGCGACAGAGGATGGCAGCTGGTTCCATTCAGGGATTGCATGAGGAAGGAATTGTTTGTTAAACACGTTTGTTTTACTGGAGATTCGTTTATTTGGACAAGAGTTCTACAGGTGGTATGATATTTTATAGGGGGCTTGAGAAGAAGGCACTTGTGAGCTTTGGGCAATGGTAATAAATTTTACAAAGTGGGCAAGCCAGATAACTTCCTCTGGGTTTGAAGGGGTGATAGTCCAAGTTGTCTTTTAGGGAAGAGATACTGGCAGAGTAGACATGCAACGAGCATGGCACATTTATGCAGTCGTGCATTGCTATTGTGGGATGCATCTTAAAGACCCCAGGCTTCATACTGCACTCTCAGGTAAAAATTCCCATTAGATACAATGGGAATTCTAACTTGTTTAATTGGAACCAATTGGTTCTAGTGGGTTCCAATTGGAAGCACACTGGCCAATTGGTCTCACCAATTGGAATAATTTTTCCAGTGGTAACCTGAATGGATTCCAAATGGTTCCCATTGGTTCCCATTGGTAGTGACCGATTGGTTGTTTGAAAACCTAGCGGAGGCATTGGACGGCCATTGGGGCAGGCTATCTTCCCACTGTATAAACATACACGCAACACAGTGACCCTATTCGCTATATGTCTCACTTGTTTTTTTTTTGTTTTTTTTTTTCCTGCTTGCTGAACCCTCAGAGTACACGGATGTGACAAGGGTTACATTTCACTTGGGTACAGGTCTGTAGTGCATAAACTGGCAATTTCGGCCGTCAATCGCTGGCAGCAAATTTAGTGTGATGCCATTCTTTGCAGAGTCGGGGGTTTTCGAAGAGAACCGGCTACGCAACTTCGCAGCAGTGGCCGTTAAGACTGGTCTGTTTCGTTAGTATATATGATCTTATGGCTAGGTGCCATTCTAAAGTTTGCAACCACTTCTACATGCAGAGCCACAAGATCCGAGGGAAGTCGGCGCCGAGGTGGTTTCTGCTGGGACAGGCACATAGCTGTGCTATTTATCTCGCAGTTTAGGGTCTCTGTTGGCCATGAGATTTGGCCATCACGTGCACTGCAGTGAAGAGAGCACCTGTATGCACCATTTTACGCTAACTTGAAGCACGGTATAGTTTGCAAGTAATATATTGTATATAAATAAATCTTTTCAGAAATTCAGTCTGGCCACTTCGATAACAGTCGTCAACAGAGTGATCATCTGTCATCCACATCATCATCATCATGAGCAGTGAAAAAAAATTTAGCATACAATAAATTTTTTTGGAGCGATGCTAAAATCATAAAAATGGTTTTGTTGCACTCTCTAATGTTTGCGGTTTGCTCTTCTAGAGTGGAAAGAACTGGGAGGAGCTTACATTTTATTTTTAACCTCTTGACGACTTTAGGATCCACGAAGCCTTGCTCACCAATAAACCCAACAATAAACTTGGTTTCTTTTTTTTTCCCCGTATAAACAACAAGTACTTTACCTTATTTTGGGTCATTCTTTTTCGTATACATCAATGAGAAAAATTTAGTTTATGCGAGCACTTAGCTATATAATATTCCTTTATCCCTTTATAAACACAATTATACCCCAGATCTTTCCTGAGCTCCCCACACTGCAGATCCTATCACTTCCGCCGATCCACAAGCAGTCCATGAAACATCAGTGGTTGATGACCACTAGTCTGGGACACAGTTATCAAGATGAACGACTCCGCTCCACCAGACATGGCGTGTGTGTTGAAAAATGCCGGCGCACACACTTCCTTGCAGAACACGCAGGAGTCAAGTCCTGCAAACTTCGGAAGGGACACGCAAATGACGAAGCTCAGGACGGGCTTAGACGCGAAAATGCAATGTGCGCAATGCGCCAATAAAAATGAGCACGACGTTTTTATTGCTATCTATTTTTACGAGCATGTGGCATATTTCAAGTGTAATCCTATTCTGAGATTCATCCCACCTCATCTTCCGTCCATGGGCCAAGTTCGACGTCAGCGAGTTGGGCCAAGTTCGACGTCAGCGAGTTGGTCCAAGAGATGTCGGTTGGTCACGCCGGGTTTGCCACCCGCTGCGATTAGTCAGCACCACACCTCACGGGATTGCAGACGCTCGGGAAAGTCGGGAACACCCCAGTACCTCCCCACGCGTTCTGCGACAGAGTACATACCACAGTGTGTCTAGGGTTGAACGACAACTAAAAAAATTTAACCCGATTATTCGCTACCGAATAATCAAATACTTGTTAAATTAATCAATTGCGTCGATCTCCAGGCATAATATGTAGAGTGTGTATTTTCCGGTTTTAACCGAAAAACACCGATAAACATCCGTCGGTGACAAAAATACAAAATCGGTTAAAACTGAAAAACACCGGTGGTTGGATATTTTCGCCCCGGTTAAAACCGAAAAACACCGGTCGTTGCACGTTTCCGACCTAGCGAAACCCTTTCCCCGGAGAGGTTCGTCAAACGCGTTATTTCGTGGATCCTGCATTCTTCCAGTGTCTATGCATGGCTTGCACGTGGCGTCGGTCCGCCCTCCTTTCTGGGGGTGAAAAGCATCTAGTTAACGCAGTGAAAGCTAAGCTCTCACACGCCTTTCCCCTACTATGTCGCCCACGGCCCCCTTTTGTGGAAAAATTAACGCAGCGGAGGGTACGCTCTCGCGTGCCTTTTCCCCATTGTGTCTGGCCAAGTAATGTCGGTGCAAGCCATGTATTCAGAGGTTGCTGTGGTTCCTGGAAGACACTACCAACATCCGTGTCATACAGGGCTACTGAGCTTTCAGAACTGAGATGCGTTCCTTGTTATCTGTTTAGTTTCCATGGGCTTTAGGGGAAACGGAAAAAGGGTTTTGTTGGCGGGGGAGTTTTTTGCTGTATATAAAAGAACCGTTCTGTAAAAAAATTTGCAGACGTGTTTGAGAAGGCGCGTCCGTCCCGCGTCTGCGGGTTTTCTCAACGTGAGACTGGCATCCCTTCGTCGTCACGCGGAGTAGAAGGCCACCAGGGTGGGAAGTAAGCAAAAAGCTCAGGATGACTACGCTACAGATTTCATGGATGAATCGTCGTTCTGGTTCCGCGTGGCAATTGTTAATCCGTGCATAAACGTGGAGCTGCCAGAGGGATTTGTGCCTTATGAAAGTATCTATCGGCTGGTCCTCCGAGACGAGAGCTAGCTGAGTGACCTAGGATCAGAGTTTCTTTGTTACCGCCAGTATGCTGTGACTGGCACCGTTGATCCAGTGTTATTTTGGAAACTTCATTTACCTGACTGTCCACTACTGTCCCAAGCCTGGCTGGACATTTTGGGATTTCCTGTGTCCAGCGAAAATGTGGAGCGTGTGTTTTCGAAATTGCGGGTTGTGAACCGCAAGGAAGGTGCTGCCATGACGGATGCAAGCCTCCCGAAGTATGCTTGCATCGACTATAATAACCGAGTGTGAGAAATATATGCTTCTTCGAGAAGTGTATGAAATATGTGAATAAAATTAGAACTCTCTGTCTGTGATCAATCGCATTTTTTTCCACCGATAATCACCGATTTTAGCCTCGTCATGAGACGTTCCACCGAAATACACCGGTGTTTCGAAAATAAATAAACATCGAAAAACATACGCCAATTTTTCTCACAAATAAACACCGGAAAGTACACACCCTAATAATATGCAATATATAAAAGGACCAAAACATTTGGTGCCTATTTCTCGTTTTGTATAAATGGCAACACAATAATTTGAAACACGCATCATTGTTCTGAAACAGCTCGAGTAAATAAAATGACTCTGCATGCCTTTGAAACGAGTGTTTTAACTTGCAGGATTGGAAATTCTCGTTCAATATGAACGGTATTGTGTAAAACAAAGGTGGAACCAATAGAAAACACAGCCGGGCTCGGGCAAGGTTCGGGCCCAAGCTTTATTGGGCAGGGCTCTCTTCAGCTAAAATAAATATATAATAATAATAAAAATAATAATTCCGGCCCGATCTGATCTTTAATGCAGACATCCTTTGTGCCCTAGGTTTTGATGCAGGTACGGTAAGAATGTTGTGCAGAAATATTTGTGGTAATGTTAATGTTTACTTGAAAATAGTAAAAGATGGGAAAATAAAAGAAGGGTCGGTAAAAACGAGGAAATGTACGCAGTTCGGAAGTGTTTCGGGGCTATCCGATCCGACGGATGGCGTCGGCGTGGTTTCTCGTCATAAGCAGCAACAGGCAGATGACACATACCCCGTCCCACTCAAACGCAGTGGACTCCATTACCCACTAAGCTGACGAATTGGTGGCTTGTTGAGCCAGTCAGCCGTCGCTTTTGCATTGCATGATCACGCTCTTTTCACATACTATCGTGCAGAGAATGGGGTTGAGCAATTAAAGGCGGGCGATTGATTGGTCCAGCGAGTACGAAGTATACTCTCTTCCTGTCGGCTTAGATGTGTGTTGCAGCAACTACTATAGTGGGCGACAGGTTAAAGCTGCAGTTCACGTATACATTGCAGTGCGAAAACAACACTAGGAGCAATGTAGACTTGAACAATGCACTGTTGCAGCACGAAGTCAGTGCTGCATTAATTAGCGTGGCAAGCACTATTTCCAGTGTTGACCAGTAGCGCCGAGCGTAACGGAATCCGCGCCGCTAGCGAGATCACTTCCAACCTCGGTGAGGTCGAGCATGGCCAGTTCCTTGTTGCCACTATTATTTGCTTACTAAACAGTTCCGAAAACCATCCCACTGAGTAGCACTGTGGCCTATTTGTGAACAGGCCTTAGGGTTCAGTAGATGCTTGAGCTTTTGGCCTTTGATAAACGCTTTCTTGCGTGGACAGACAAAGTGCAGTGGGGGGCGACAAGCGGACGCTAGAGGTAAGGTTGCTGGGAACGACCTGTACAGAACAGGAAGCAGACGATGCAGTCGAACAATTGCACTATTTCTCTTTCTCCAGGGCCGTAGGGTAGGTTTTGATAGCTTCCGTGGGGAAGGGAAAGGCGTGCCAAATACCTCCTAAATAAAAAAGCCTTAATGCCAACATTGCTACAATTGGTTACACCGTAAAGGCTGGTTTGCACATTTGCGTCGACTGCATTGTGTCATGCAGCACAGTGCCTCCCTATTGGCTCGTCGTGAGTGTTGCCATAGCAACAGCTCGAAGCAAGCAGTCTTATTGAGGTGCAAGTGGTTGCAGTCACACTCAAATGCAACTGTGTGAACGGGCCTTAACGCTACCAAACCCGGCTAATCGCTGGGCATGCCATCAGGGGCCATATTGCCAAAGCCAACGATTTGCCGGGCTGAATAAATTTCTGTTTTAAAGGGATACTGAACCGAAATTTCAAGCTCGCTAAACAAGGCCGGGCGGATAGGCGGGAAGCTGCAAAACCAAAAAATATCTCTTCTACGGCAATATATATCTAACGGATCGCCATATTTTTTGGAAAAGAAGTGCGCGATTGAACCTGGCCAACGAGACAAGGCACGTCACGATTCTCATTCTCTCTCCTCCGCGCTACATCCCGTCAAGCTGGTGAACCGAAGCGAGGAGGAGAGAAGCAAGCCGCTTCTCCTCATTCTCAAATTCTTCCGGAGGACAGTTACGTTAAAGAACTCGCTTCATTGCGCCCTTTTCCAAAAGTATGGCCATCCCTTTAAGATATTGATGTACGAGTGATGTTTTGGAGTTTGTAGCGTCCAGTTCAACACTTCTGCCGACTTACTTTGCGAAATCCAAATTTCGGTCAGTATCCCTTTAAGAAGCCATTCAAAGATGGCGCACTATGTAGACTTGGGGCATTGTAGCTAGATACATTGCCAACAGATGGCGAGAGTTCTGTTCACTTTGTTTGAGCTTATTGTTTTGTATGGCATTTTTCCCGCTCAATCGCTGCCTGCTTGGAGGAGATGTTAGCGTCCAGTGTACAGTGAGGAATTTCTAACAAAGAAATCATAGATCCTCTTCGACAGGACGGGACGTCTGGTGAGGATGGCGAGTTTTTTGGAGCCTTCTGTCAACGACTGGAGTGATTCTGACAGCAGTTCTGAGTCCGAATCACGACAAGATAGCACTGGTTGTGTGATGCCTAAGCGACCGAGGATGGAGTTCTTCCAGATCTTTCAAATGAGGAAGAATCTGTGAGGGCCTAGTGATTTGCAGACTTGAACGAACCACTTAAAGACCGACGACCAGTTCGCGCTTTCCACTTTTTCTCTGCTTCCTCCTCTCCCCCTTACCCGTCCACCGTTGCCCGTTTTCTCCTCCCCCAAGGCGAGGAGGATCTTCTGCCTTGCAGAATCTCGTGCCTGGTCGTCGGCCTTTAAGCATGTAAGTAAACATGTTTTCTTGTTTTCTGCACTGAGTTTTACTGGAAAAGCTTATGATACAAGCAAAACAGTCGACCTAGCGTGGCGGGTTTTGGGGAAAAACTTGCGGCATGGACGGCCCGGCAGCGCCCGACGCGGGCGGTTGCGGATGGGTTGAAGGTGCACTAAAGATGTTTTTGAGATTGTATGTTCTTGGTGATAACTCCTTCTACGGGATCTTAGCATCCCAGAAATCGAGAAATTATGCTGTGCAACGTCTATTTCATTACTAAAAATGTGATTGAAGTTTGTGCCATGCTCCTTTCTGAGCAGAAAAATCTGGAGCACAGAATTCAGCGAAAGCGCCGACGGCGTGACGATGGTCACGTGTCAGCCAATCGCAAGCGGAGGCACTGCTGGTGCCTCCGCTGAATTTTGTGCTCCAGATTTTTCTGCTCAGAATTGGGGCGTGGCACTTCTATCAGATTTTTAGTAGGGAAATAGACGACGCTCAATCAAAATTTTTGGATTTCTAGGATGCTCGGAGCCCCGTAGGGTACTCCTCCCACCTTTTTCTACTTTAGTAGAGTGGACGCTGGAAAGGAGGTCGCCTCCTTTCCAGCATCCACTTTGCTAGAGTGGAAAGAGGTGGGTTGTCACCAGCTACGGGTTACGCACCCCGGCCAGTTGTGGAACTTCTGCGGAGGGAGGTGTGCCCCCTCACTCACTTCAGTTCGTCTCTCGTCGTTTGAAGCGCCATCTAGACAATTGTTTAAAAACTGTTTTCCATAGAGCATGAGCCAGTATGAGCCATAAAGTATGGTGGAACAGGTGGAACGCCATTTAGACGCTGTGCTTCGAAACTTTCGAAACCTACGCAAGCCGTGGTGAGAGAGAGGGGGTACGGGTACTCTTTGAAGCAGCGTCTAGGCGTCTATGACCAGTCCTGCCTTCTCCTGCGTCATTAAAGCAGGCCACCGAAGGCCAAAAATTACATTACTAACGTTGATATTAAAAACACTTGCTAGGTAGCGCAAGCTGCCGCCCAATTTAAAAAAAAAACGTTTTTTTATCAAACATTATTTTAGAAAAATGAAATCATTTTTTATATATGAATTAGGCAGTTTTAGGTTATGCCAACACTATCTAACAAATCTTTTTTTTTACACACAATTGTATTTATCACGATTGTTGCAATCACAGCCTCGACGCCAGGCGCTAGCAAGATCAGCAAGATCGTTTCTAGTGATGGGACGAATCACCGGAGATTCGGATTCGGTCAGATTCGGAAATTTCCGAACTTCCCGCGACGAATATTCGGGAGATTCGGAGATTCGTCGGATTCGTCGCTGGTTGCAGGCGGCAGCGTGAACCTTGTCGTAAACCTCGCGAATGCGGTTAGTTGTGTCTTTTTTAGGTACTGTTACTGCATATAACCAGATTTCGTCTTGTTTATTTCAACGTATGGTATGTACTGTACTGTCATTCTAAACCCTGGCACGCGCCCAGGTCCCGCTGAGCTGATCGGTGTGGTTGACGTAGCCCTAACCAATGCACTGTCTCAACTTCTGTGCGGTTTCGTGGTGATCGGTAAAATGTAGCGAAATGCTATGCATTATATTTATACATAATGTGGCGCAACGCACAATAAATATATTCAGGCAAAGAAATAAATCGTCTCCTCTAGAGCTGCGTGTAAGGCGCGAGAGCGAGATGACTGTTGCTCGTCACAACTTCCGCGTACCGGCACCAGTGGCGAAGAAAAACTCCGCACTGTCGTCACTGTCGTTTCTTCGTTGTCGGCAGCAAGTTTTGTGTGCGTGAACTTCATTTGATGAAAAAGAAACACAACATAGGGGGGAGGGGTCGGTCGGTCCAACGCAACTTTATTGTTCGGAAACAAACTCTAACTAAATCGAATATCATTAACAGTTTCAGATTGTTTCCTCTGTTCTGATAACAAGACCTCATTAGACACACGTTGAAGATAATCGACTCGAACAAACTCACTTGTGTGGTGGAAATACAAATACACGTGAAAATACAAACTCACTTATGCGCCTGTATTTCCACGTGCACCAAGCATGCGTATTTTGGTCGTAATCCGGAACCGAAACCAATTTTCCCGCGATGTCTGGCTACCGTTCTCGACAAACATCCAAAATAGCAAAGCAAAACATTTTATTTATTACTTTGATATTATATTACAATATTATTTAGTGCACTTTGTAGAATTTAGTGAATTTAATATCACGAAAAGTTGAAACACTCATCAACGTGATCTGGCAACCATGGCAATGCTCCGAATCTTTCCGAACTTATCCGAATCGCTTGAGATTCGGCTACTCTTCCGAATCTTTCCGAATCTTCAGATTCGGCTCCGAATCGAGATTCGGATAAAGATTCGTCCCATCACTAATCGTTTCGTTTCACTTTCCGCTTCGCTTTCCTTTCACTTTGCGCCGAGTGGACCGAGCAGCATGGCAGCCAACGTGTCTGACGCAATGGAATCTATGAGTTTAGGCGACCACGAAAAGGCATGGACCTTTTAACAGTGACCCCGATTTTCTGACGCACTCGCGCCTCGTAATGTTGGTCCCTTCATTTCGGCACGTTTGTGCGAAACGCTTTGGTTACCACCTTGTCTCCGTGCGTGCTTCATGCCGGGTCGGCAAGGTGCGTCGTCTGGACAGAGCTGTCGTTCCCGTCCTAGCAGAAAGTAACGTGCCCCCGACTGACGTAGTTTTTCGTGGCTACCGTGGTCTAGCATTTGGCCCGCTTAACGCATGCTAGGCACTGCGATGCGGTGGGACATTTCGATGTCGTTTGCTGACGCTTGATTGCGTCTTTTCAGGCTGGTGCCGGCAAAGCGAAAGCTGAGGTCAGGGCGCCTGCCCAAGAGGTACGTTTTCAAGCCGGATTCTAGAGATCCGACTTATTTATTTGCTTATTCTTCACGCTTGTTGAGCCATTTCCTTTACGGCCTGGACGGGGCCGAGGTTGATCGCCGTTTTGTCACTTGCAGCCGCGAGAAGGTCATGTAATTTGGGGTGACGTGAGCTAGCAGTACTGCGCCTTTAGAAAGATGTGTTCATTCATTCATTCAACTCTGAAGCTGCACCGTTAAGAGAACAATTGCTGAAACCTTTTTTTTTTTTTTTCGTTAACTGTCTCCCCCTTTTTCTTTTTTCGATGCGTCGTCTCAACCAAAATGCCTGTTTGATATGTATTTATTTATTGAATAGCTTACAGGTTGAAGTTAAATTACACAAAAGGGGGAGAAACATTTGGAGCTGGAGGAAAAGGAAAAAAAAAGAAGTAGAGTACTCGAAGCAAAACCATAAAGCAATCGATGCACAATAAAAAAAATCTGAAATAAAAAAAAAAAAAGAAACGACGCCGTTACTTGATGAGCAAATCGGATCCACCACAATGTTAACCAAGAACCGCAGTGGAACGAGCGAGAAGCTTGAAAACTTTTTTTAACAGTGACGCACAGTCTTGGAAAAAAAGTGATTTGGAGAGAAACCTCTTGGAGACCTCAGAGGGGCAGCCAAAAACTTAGTAAGAGGCTTTTACCGTGTGGCCGGCGTGTTCAGTCAGTGAGAACACGAGTCTTGGCCAAACGCTTGCGTTGCACTCTTGTCCCACATGGGCCCTAGGCTGACCTCTTGCAGCTGACGTGGGAAGTGCAGCACTTGACCTCGTTATGAGCAGGCACCGGTACAACGCGGGGATGGTCTGAGTGGAGAGCATCATAATAGCACCAATACCGGTGGATAATTCCAAGCAAAGCAACAGGTTGGTGGCACGAAATCACTATGTGCAGATGAAGCCGTGGCCCGGGTACATAGAGGAGCGCATCCGCCTCTGGGACGAGCTGAAGGCGAAGCATGATCGGGAGCTGGCGGCCCGGGCGAGCGAGCCGATCAAGGTGACCCTGTTGGACGGACGGGTGCTGGACGCACAGTCGTGGAAGACCACCCCGTACACCCTCGCCGCAGAGGGGATCAGGTGAGCCCGGGACACCATGACTGGGACGGGCGCGTTTACTGCGTCCTCAAAAGTGGTCCCTCGATTTCGGTTTCGTGATGTCTTGGAAGCGTCGGCCGCAACCCCGGTGACATCGCAGCGACGGTGGTTAAGGCGGGCGCCTCTTCCGCTGCAGGTCGCACTCCGGCTTGACGGTCCGTCAAAGCTTTGGCGGCAAAGAGTTGGACCCCGCAATGACGGCGACGGATATGTTCCTTCACACTTTTTTTCCGGGACTTCTATGCCCAACCGCCAGAATCGCTAAGTTCGGCAGCAGGACACTGGGTTTTCTGACGTCATTTGTTGCCACTTTGGGGACCGCTTCTGATGCATGGATGGGATCGGGCGCTAAACACACCCCAGTCAAATGCATTTCAGGCACCGCCGTTGGAGAGGTGGCTTAGCTAAAGCGGTGTCTGGCTGCGTCTCTTTACGACTCTCGCATGGTCTGCCTACTTCACGAGGTCTAAAAGTGTGCAAAATATTTGCGTACACGTCCCGCTCAAACGTAGAACATGCTGTCAAAGTCATGCGCCAAGAGGAGGGGTAGAGGGTTTGTTGCCTTCCCTTCCTTCAGTACAACAAAGTGAAAGGGTGTGGGAGTTTCATTAAGGGGCTCTGAGACTTCGGAACTAGGGTGAATGGTGTCCAAGGGTTAAAAAGGTAAACTTAAAAAGGGAGGGGGATCATAAAGAGCGATGAGAACCGGTACGACAGCACAATACCAGTGTTCTGATGGGCGGAGGCACGTTAGGCTACGCTTCATTCGTAGTTTGCAGAACCCCCCCCCCCCCCCCCCCCAGGCAGTCCTTGTCACTCGAAGGAATGCCGTGGACACTGGCACCTCAAATGATATTATATTGTTTATGCTGAAGGGTTTGGGAGACAGAAGAGTGTAAAGCTTCCCTCCCTCTCGCCCATCTTACCAGCAGACGACAGTACAAGCTTCCAATTACGGGGGAGCTTCGACTCTTGCTTCCGAGCAGCACGAGGGAATTAGTTAATGCGAACTGTTAGCGAAACGTCTGGAATGTTCTAGAAGTTTTTCTGCATTGCAGTAAGGGCCTGGCTGACAGCGTGGTGATTGCCAAGGTGGATGGCGTGTTGTGGGACCTGGACAGGCCCCTGGAAGCTGACTGCTCTCTGCAGCTCCTCAAGTTTGACGACCCCGAAGGTTCGTGTCGTTAAACCTCCTCAAGGTTTGGCAGAATCTAGTCGTTACATTGACCGACATGTCGCCGCGTGCGGGGCAGAGTTTACAAGACGTGCGGCTGTCCCACTCAGCCCAGCTTTCTTTTATAATTCTCCACTCTTCTAGAAAGTTCCAGCTCGTTCTAGGCTGTCGTCGTGTGTTCTTGTTTGGAACATTCCCAAGCTTAAAGGGCAACTCCGCTCAATTCCGAAAAATTTAGGCTTCCATGTGATTCACATTCACAAAGCACTACTAAACAACTCTACGTCTTCGGATTCGCGAAATGTGGAATATTATTTGTGTAATCCTAATTTAAACATCAGCAGATACCGAAATTGAAACTTCGGTTGCGTCAGGCAACATTGGTCTCGGGTCGTCAGAGTCATGGCACGTCACGTCGAACTACGTGGTCTTGTGACGTTCGGGAGAAAACAAAAAACCAAACAAGGTCTTTTTTTTTTTTTTTTTACTTGTTATTGGACGCGGGCAGGTTGCTTTGCATGGCATGGACGGTGATGGCCCGGGGGCGAGGGAGAAGGGGACTAGACGAAAGAGGAGAAAAGGAGCGGTAGGGCAGCGCATCCATGTTACGGTGATCACGTGAAAGCCCGGTCAGCCAACACCGGGAGGAGAAACTCATGACGTCATTGTTCAATTTCGCTCTGAGAAGTAAAAACAAACAAAACGTGAGAATGACGTAGTCATGCCTCTGACGTAGTGGTTCAACGTTGGCCGCTCCATCTCCGTGGCATTGACTGCGCTGGTGATTGCGCCTCGCGCCGCACGCTAGAGTTGGCAGATTTCGGCGACTTGGCTCACTTGAAGGTTTGCTGGCCAGTTTATTAAATATATAAACGGAATTAGATTGTAATATTTGACATGGGGTCTTCCTATGTGATACTGAAGAGGGCTACATAGTTTTCTAAATATAAGAAATGAAGCAGAGTTGCCCTTTAAAGGGACACTGACACCCCCCAAAATTGATTTTTTATTTTTTGCCAGGCGATTCATTATGGTATCAGAAGACTACCCAATCAATATTTTGCTATGTCTCATAGATTTTTTAATAAAATTAAAAAAACGCAACTGCTCGAAACCGAAAGGGAGGAGAAAGATAGAGGAGGAGAGCGGTGGCAGGAAGTCACGTGGGTGTGATAATTTTTTGTCCCCCAAACAACGCATTTGCAGCTTTTTAGAAGCCACAAAAAATGGGTATCATATTTTTTATTTTTAGTATTGTGTGTGCCTTCGATGACCTACGACTTTGATTATATTTGGTGGTTGTGTCTAAACCATAAAGAACAGCACGTGGCCAAAGAGATGAGAGTGAGTGCGACTCAAACCGGCCAGTTCTCGGTTGGCTGTTTTTGGTCGTAAAGAAAACGAATTTCGAGCCGCGAATTGTTTTCTGGATAGTTGGGATCGCATATGTAATGTACAAATCGGGGTGTGACATCTGCACCAATTGCACCATTTTGATACAAACCCAATTTTCTGTGCCTAGTTGCACCATAAACGCGAAATCGGTCGAAATTGCGCCACACTGTGCCAAAGTAACTCAAAAGCTAAAAAAAGAAGTTTGCCGCGACGCTAGATTTAGCGGGAAACAAGAGCTTGGTTGGCAACATTTAATCTCGTCGTAGTAAAGTACACGGCACGGGTACAGGGTGGCGCAAGCAACCGCCGGATCCGAAGATTTCAGCTGTAGTACCTTTCTATTATACGTGGTCTTTTCTCGATTTTCGTTCTACTTTCTGCTGTCATTTCCGACTGCACGCTAATGGTGCGCTGTTAGCGGTCTCGCCGACTGGCCGCTGGAGGTACAACGCACAGGCTATCAAGATGAGCAATACTAAGTATTTCTTTCATCTTGAGAGTAAACCTTTTCTTAAAAGAGCCATTGAGCGCCTCCATTGTGTAATCGTTCATTCGTGTCCGTAATCTCGTCAAAATGGACGGTGCCGTCGCCGTGAGTACTTTTGGTTATCACACAGGTGCTTCCAGAGTGTTAGCAATCGAATGAATCGGTCACAGACCCGTATTTAGCGTGAATGTGGTGCTCGTAGTTTTTCTACAAATTCATTATTTACCTTGCAACTCACTTTTGTGGGGAGTTTTTTTCTACCTGTACGTGCTTTCTACGAGTGTCCGATCGATGTATACTTGTAGTGAAGCTTGTGGAATCACCGCTTTAGAAAGTTTTGCACTACAATTGCGCTTTGGCACCAGTTTGTATAAGCTTGAGGTACCTGGTGCCCACCTAACTTTGCAGCAAGCCTGTTTTTCTTGTCCTCATTTATGCGCTTAGAACTCGCGTGTGCCTTTTCCGTTTTTTTTTTTTTTTTTGTGCATATTGGCGTTGATGACTTATTGGAAACAGGGTGGACAAAAATAATGATTAAAAAAGAAAATCTGATTTATTTGATTTATATCAGATTTTTTTATGATTTAAATTGCTGATAAGCTGCTCTAACATTTTCTGCTCCTAAACTGCTCCAAAGTGTAGAATTTTTGTGCTTCGAAGTTGCTCCAAAATGCATAAACTGCTGCTTCAAAACGAGAATTTTGTGCTCCTAAGCTGCTCTAAAATCCAAAATTTTCTGCTCCAAAAATTGCTCCGAAACCTGTTTCACCTGTCTCACCCCTGAAAAATAAAAACCTCGGCGGGCATAAATACCCTGCGAGTGTTTAACGCGGGTATTAAAGCGGCAGTAATACACTGCTTTGGGGCCGTCGCTCTTCCGTCGTTTGTAGAGGATGCTCAATACCTTCTGTTTTAGTTTGTAGGCGCAAGATTACCTCATTAATTCGTAATACTAGGGGATGACTCGAAGCGATTTACGTGGTAGGAATAATGTCTTATAGGTACGGTATTTACATGTTACTTGTTCTATGCTGCCAGACTTCATTGCTCATTTCTTCCTTTTGAGCACTGGGAAGGAAATGTCGGCAGTATACCCTGATGGTGCACAGTGTTAGCCGACTCTGTGCAGATATATGTTGCAAAATAAAGCGAGGGGAGCATGAACGGCACTTTTATACATGTAACATTGAGAAGACAGACTAATTAAGAAATGATGGTCGATAAGACAAACATGATGTTGGGACTTAAAAGGAGCTGTGCAACAATTTCGGTGCTTTGCTTAAATAATTTGGGAGTTGGTGTCTCTCGACCTTTCTGAAGTAAAGAACAAAAAAACGCTTTTGCCTGCATGTCCTTTTTTTTTATTTTAAGAATGGACAAAGATTGAGGTTTTCGACACCTCTCAACTCCTTCACCATCTTCAGAGTCACGTGCGCTGTGACGTCACTGGGGGTCGTGCGGTCGCAGCGAGAACTCATCCGCTCGTGACCGCGTGACCACGTGCTGGCGCAGCGCGAACAATATGGTGAAAGGAAGAAAGTCTCATCCGGGTCCGGCCATCCCTGTCCCCCTCCAGTTCGCAGTAGCAGATAGAGCTGACGGTTTTGTAAACGTAGGATAGATGGCGCCACTAAAACTCCGCATAATGAAAGTTTTGTCGATGATACCAGGTTTCTGACGCATTTATGGTTACGTTGGAGCGACAAGATTTATAGAAAAGTTACCTTTTATCCAGCAGGTAGTCGCACAACTTGCTATCTTTCTACAAGGTCCCCATTGATGTCATGCTGCATGGTTCTCATGGCTTCCGCTCGCGGCTGCAGGTTGGGGAATATCCTAATTTTTGCCTCGCGATTATGCGGTGGAATTGCAGCATTTTGAAGGAAGGAGGTGCGTTTTCTGTCCTTTGGGACAAGATAAACAATGTCAAAAGTAGAAGAGGCCAATTCCTTTAGCATCAAAATCGTTGCACAGCTCTTTTAAGAACATACATGTGATGACCGCAGTTTATTGCAGAAGTCCGTTTGTGCTCATGCACAAATGGACTTCTGCAATAAACTGTGGTCCTATGGTGAGAAGTCCATTTCATGCTCATGCATATGTCGTTTGCAAGTATGGCCTCAGGATTCCGCCATCTTCCTCGGTTCGGGTGCACTTGGGCGCGTCGGCGTCGCAATCGGATTGTGACGCACCCGAGCACACCCCAACTGAGCAAGATGGCGGCACCCTAAGGCCGTACCTGCAGTCGTGTATGCATCCTCTCAAGTTGTTTCGCATGCAATACATAGTGATTGCACAGCCATATAGTGGTATGATGCTTGTCGATGTCGAAAGTCGTCGCTCTACACTTTTGCATTGTACTCATTGTGCATTGTGGCTCTCAACACATTCTGCATCAAAAACAAAACATCCGAAAAGCTTTTCCAGCGTTCCTTTGGCGCTGAAACGAGCGTGGCACCCGCCCCGTGTTTGGGTGCAGGGCAGCAGGTGTTCTGGCACTCGTCCGCCCACATCATGGGGGAGGCCCTGGAGCGCATCTACGGGGGCTGCCTGTGCTACGGTCCCCCGATCGAGGGGGGCTTCTACTACGACATGCACCTGGACGGGGGCCAGGGCGTCTCGGCCGTGGACCACCCTTCCATCGAGCAGCTCATGCGCTCCATCGTCAAGGAGAAGCAGCCCTTCGAGAGGCTAGAGCTGCCCAAGGAGGAGCTCCTGCGCATGTTCCAGGTGAGGACGTCTGCTTCTAGGCGGAGCCCTTGCAGCGTCTGGATGGACGGACGAATGAACGGAAGTTAACCCCATACGACAGGTGGTAGGTTGTGTCGTCTATATTCGTTTTCACCTCAAGAAAAAAAAAAAGGAAGTTTTGCGCATTGTTCATATGCCGCGCGAAGTAGTTCTTGCAATAGTTGGGTGTCGGGGGCAGAAGCGATGCTTTTGGCGTTTAAAGCATGTACATCTTGCTAGGATAACATATATCTGACCTAAAATATGCTTACATATATCTTAATTCTCTACATAAAGAGGTAAGTTAATAATGGTCCACGATGGGCCGAGCTATTTTTACTACAGTTCTTGAGGTGAAAATGAGTATAGCCTAAAAACTAATATGAAAACATTCAGTTTTTTTTTTTTTTTTTTTCTTTCTTCAAGGTAGGAGCTGGGTTTGGAGAATAACTTTCTAAGAGCCAAAGCTAGGCTAATAAAATTTATGCCGTCTTTGTGCTTTGTTGAGAAAGTAAACTGTACAAGGTTTGAAGCCTCTTTTATCATTATAGTTTGCATTAGAAGATTTTTGCATGTTGCTAGCTTGTGCAAGCTCCTCAGATCTAATAGCACACTCCACCATGATAAAACTTGACCTAAAATGCCATGATGCATGCCTCTGAAGGGTGAAACTTTTGGCTTACTTTTTAGTTGCATTCCAATAAAATTCACACAAAACAGTTCTGTAATTCTTCACTTTTAATTATTATAAAAAAAAAAAAAAAAAAGTTATGTTATTTTCCCAAAAGCCACAGGTCATATATTGATAATCAGCGGCATAGACTTTCCATTTCCCCGGGGGGGGGGGGGGGGGGGGGGGGGGGGGAAGAAGGGGAAGGGGAAGGGGAGGGGAGGGAGGGAGGGAAGGAAGGGAAGGGAAGGGAAGGAAGAAGAAGGCGTTACCTTCTCGCCAGAACTGGAGATTGAAGCTAACGAAAGCAGGCTGAAATTCCATTTCCCATGTATTTTGTCAATAAAGGCAACGTGGGCATTACAGTCTAAGCTCATTATAACAGACCTGGTTACAACGGACATTTGGTTATAACATACTGATTTGTGAAGTTCGGTTGGTTTTCCTTTGCATACCATTGACTCAACTTCATATCTGCATACAACATACTCCTTTTACAACAGACCGAAATCTTGGTCAAAATCAAGGTCTGTTATAACGAGCTTAGACTATTTTGTTTACATGCCACTACTATGTTTCACACTTAGCATACAACGCTGTCAAAGTTACTGGTGCAAGCATGAGGCGTGATCTCATTGATCATTTGCACGCATGCTCGCACAAACGAAACCATAGAGAAAGCCACGTGCTTGCGCCAGTAGTTTTGGCAGCGTTGCATACTAAGTATGAAACGAAGTACAGTTGAACCTCGATCTAACGAAGTCACCAGGACCCGCTAATTATTTAGTTAAATCGGGAACTTCGTAAAATCGAGGAAGGGATAGCTTGCGCATAGGCTGTGCAAGGAATCCGTATTTGTTTGTTAAATCGGGTTTTGTTAAATCGAGGTTCAACTGTATAGAAGCTTGTTACATGGCGCGTAAACAGCGTCTCGGTAAGGATCATGACCCAAATCTGTGAAGAAAGCTATTTCACAGGGGCCTGTTTATTCCCGCTTCTTATTTCCTTTCAGGCTTTTAAATGGTGGATCTCGGGACAGTGACAGGTCAGACATTCAGTGGAAAATTCCCCTCAGACGGAGTTAGATGCGCGGAATATGTTGTCTGAATGAACAGCTGAAGTGCCCGCTTCAGCTATGACAGGCTAAAAAAAGTCTTGAAAGCGTCGCGACATCTCTGTCGGTTTTTAGACAACAAAAATGCTTCTGAGAATAGGAAGCATCCCCGACACAGTGAGTCAGTGACTGATTCTGCAGACCTGCTCGCCAAGAAAAAAATTTTAATTTCTTGCGCGTCTACAAATGAATGCCCTTTCGGCTAAGAAAATATTGTACACATTTTTGATTGGTCAGTGAAGGGCTTTACTACCAGTCTTGTCACCGAACAGCGACTCGAATACTCGTCCAGAAAACAACTTTTGGCGGAAAAATTTGTAACCCCAGCTTCGCACAAGGTATAGTGGTATCAAATGGTCTTTGCTACCGTCTGAGAATTATTTCTGGCCCTCTTAAAATTGAAGTCAGTCGTATAATTAAAGCTTCTTGTGCCACCATTACCCCACTCTCCCCTGCTGCATGTGTTAACAAAATAAACAAAACATGACAATAAAATACACACCAGAAGCCAAATAACAGCATCGCAAAACACAACAAAAACAAAGGGACACTGCTTTGAAACAAAAGCCTGTGGGAAAGAGAGCGATTGGGCCTTCGGAGTCTCTACGAAGGCCAACTTTGGGGAAAGAATAATCATCATGCCCGATACGTGTTCCTTTTGTCATTTTTAAAACGTTTGTATGGACAGTGCGGCGCTAGGCGGCACAATCCGCTCCCCTTTTCCGTTTTATTCTGAATAGGCTTCATGAATATTCCCAGGGAAGGCATTCATACATATACGCCGCAAACAGTCAGTAGAGTAGCAAGTGCTTGATCACTTCCTTTGAGGCAAGGTCACCGGAGCTTATTACCTGTGGAAACTATTTTATATTAACTCCCTGGGTTGAGGCTTATTTGACAAAGAGACGGAAGCAACTGAAGGATCGTGATTGGAGTCCCGGAATAACGAGCGGGGCCAAGCGAAGTTCAATTGAAACTTAAACCGTGAGCCGACACGAACACCGCAAATGGAAACCTAAACTCAGAACCCATTGACATTCTTGAAACGTAAGCCGTTCTCATAGGAAGTCAACTCGCCCAGTTCCGACTCGGCTAAGAACGTGACAGTTCATCCGGTATCCTGTGTAAAAATTAAGAAGAATGGCTCTCCGATGGGTCCCTGCATTGAAAAGCGAAGTCCAGCTCGTCAAAAAGGGATTACACGAGGCGGAGCACCGAAAGGAACGAGCATCCGGGACAGCAAGGTCGCCGCGTGGGGAGCGTGCCTCCAGGCGGAGAGTGCGCGTAGACAAGCCCTGCCAACGGCAACTTGTGTCTGCTAGGGATCAAAGGATTAACACTTTTGGTGCGCCTGCGTATCCACTCGGGGAGTTTGGTACTATATGGGCATCTCAAAATACACTTTACACACAAAATGGCCCGCAAAATTTAGATCCTTGGTGCAACAAGTAGGAATATTCCTGAAATACGTGTTTTACTGGTCACATTTATGCAACAAAATTTTAGACCCGAACTACCCCTGCAGAAAAAAAAAAAGATTCGCTTTTTTGTACTGGTAGTTTAGTCTTGCAATATGTTTGCATAAATGTGGCCAGTAAAACACGTATTCAGAGAAATTTCTACTGGATGCGTCAAACCGCTGAAGTTTCCGGGTCATTCTTTTGCGGAGCGTCTTATTTGGGGACACCAGGTGGTTAGCTGTCACAATGTCCGTGTCCGTTTGTTTATGTCCTTGTCCCTTTTTCTCCAGTCTCGGGTTTACCAAAATGCTCGGTAAAGGCTCCGACTGCTGCAGGTGACCCTTATGGGGAGAACCCACGGAACAAATAACACAAGGACCTTCTCCTCCTCTCCCCCCCCCCCCTTTTTTTTTTGAGCCACATTCCGGGTCTGCCCCCCCCCGGGAAAATGGAAACTCTACGCCGCTGAACCTTAGCAAAGAATATCTCTACAGTGAGAACTGAAAATCTCGGTGTGTATCGCACTGATCATAAAGTAGTCATGAATGTCGTTGTGAAGTAATAAGGGGTGTGGTTAAGTACATTTCACTTGTCTCTGGTTTCACTCTTTGTAGAGCCACGTGTGTGAATTTTCAAGTGACGTCGCAATGGGTAATTGTTGTGGGTGTCGTTTACAGCTTCGCCGTCCAACCACTTTAAAAGCGCGGATTGGAGCCACAGTTTTTTTTGTCATTTCGATCGAAAATTCTTCAAATGCGCTTGTTTTCGGTTGCGTTTTCAGGACACAATAATTAATTTGTTGCTAGGTTGGTTGATTATAACATAAAGGATGAAAAAAAAAAAAAAAATTTTATGTCTGCAAACTCAAAAGTTTTGTCAGTTTTCTCAGACGCGAGTTTGCTGTAATCGCCGAGGCTGGTCCATGTTTGCGCAGTACAACCCGTTCAAGGTGCGCATCCTCCAAGAGAAGGTGACCACCCCGACGACCACGGTGTATCGGTGCGGTCCCCTCATCGACCTGTGCCGGGGACCCCATGTGCGCCACACTGGCAAGGTCAAGGCCCTGCAGGTCACCAAGGTGGGTCGGAAACTCTGCAATGTCGGACTTCTGCGAAGCCGCCCTAGGGCAGCCCCGTGCGGAGCAATCTTTTTCGGCCCCTCAATGTTGCGACCGCTGCAGCTTGCCTACTCTAAAAAAGTGAACACGCAGGCAAGCTGGGGAATTGCTTCCATGTGTCAAACTCAGACGAGGCAAAAAAAGTGTACACTCGCTTCATCTTGCTGACAAAAAAAACAGAAAGCACAGAGAGCACTGTCTCTTTGATCATGATTGTCATGTTACGCTGCGACGTAAGGTCCTGCGACTATGTGCTTTCCTAACGTTCATGTGACATCACTGACACTGTGACATCACGTGACATTGTGATGTCATGTGACGTGAAGTTGCATCGCACAGTCGCATGACTAAGTATATGTGCTTTTCTGTTGGTCACGGGACGTCTTGTAGTCAAGTGACATAAGCTCCCGTATTGTACACTTCCCTGGTGGTGATGCGACACCATGGCACCGTGACATCTCAGACAAACTATATACCGTAAAATCCCATAAGGGCGCTCTTCCCCGAGAGATCGCCCATCCTGTTTTTCTGGTTGAATATCCGTAACATAGAAATAGAGAAGCATCTGCCGCTCCCTGATTTTTGTTGGATATCGCGTGATATCCGATGGGAATCGCATCAACCGCGCGATCTGCGGTACAGGTATGTGTGACAAGCAAGTTTGCCGCAGCTTCACACGTTTCTGTCTGTGATCTGTGCGCGCACCGCGCAGTGTCGTTTCCGCGACATGCTATTTCCCTATGTTTTGTCCGCTATCTGCGACCCCAATGTCAGTTCCCGTGGCGTGTAAGTTTGTAATGGTTTCCTTGTGTTTATCGCACGTGAAACGAATCTGCTGCATCCGCAGTCTGCAGTGTCCTTTCCCGTGACTCAGGGGTTCGTTGCGAATTCCCGCACGTTTATTGCATTTTGAAATGCGAGTTTGCTGTGGCAGCAATCTGCACTATCGGTTCCCATGTCACGTGGGTTGTAGGGGTTCCCCCGTGTTTATCGTTAATGTTTAACGAAGTTTTGCTGTCTCATTCCCAAAGATAGCCCACCTCATGTTTTTCACTATTTACCTCTTCATTTTGTGTGGGTACCCCTTTGGGATTAACGCCACGCTACGCATTGAGAGCGCCCTTGGTATACGCCAGAGTCGGGCAGTTTCTCGAAGGGTGTGTCTCAGCGGGGGACGTCCTCTGTCGCTCGCCGGTGCAGAACTCGTCGGCCTACTGGGAGGGCAAGGCGGATGCGGAGGCGCTGCAGCGGGTGTACGGCATCTCCTTCCCGGACGCCAAGCAGCTCAAGGAGTGGCAGAAGTTCCAGGAGGAGGCCGCCAAGAGGGACCACCGCAAGATCGGACGGGTGCGTGACCACACCCTCCAGACGAGCGAAACGCCGTTTCGGCTTACGACGGACCACAGCACGTCGCGAGCCGTCCTGGTCGATCTAGCGCTCCAAACTTGTTGACGGACCGCGTGTGGGGGGGGTGGGGTGGGGTGGGAGGTGGGAGGTGGGAGGTGGAGGGGGTTCAAGACAGGAGCAGAACCGATACCACCTAGAAGACGAGGCCTGCACGCGACGTCGTCGTTAGTGGACTTGCAGCCCGCGCCGAGCGAAAAACGCATAGAAACTCTATGAGAGACCTTGCGGCAGATGCGTCTGTCTTGGTGTCTCCGCGTCCTGGCGTCATGCTCGTTGCGAGACATTGCGAGATGCGCTGGCGGCGATGCCGACGCAACCTTGGCGCTGCGTCGTCGTTACCGCCTACCAAGAGGATACCGTGCATCCTCCCATTCCACACGAAGCACCCACCCCGAGAATTTGAAACATCCGAAAAAATATGCGCAGTGCATATATATGTAAAAGTGATGACCTCACATGTGCCCATCCCCTATTTTTTTTTCGCGATTATCTTCAAATTTTGAGCGAGCGCTTGCTCGGTATTTTATGGTAGGTTGCGCCGCCAACCTAGGCGATGCAACCTTGGCACAATGGGGCAAATTGTGAGCGCCTTCACATTGGTGGTGCCAAAAGGAAGGAAGAATGTGTTGGAAGAGTGGAGAAACTAAGCGGATGGTAGGTGAGGCGCATTCGTTTTGCCGCAACAAAATGAGGTTGTTGCTCGTAAAATTTTTCTGCTTTTATACCAGGCACAACGCCAGTGTTTTTGCACAAACTGTAGCTAGGAAAACACTACATATAGGCCTTGTTGCAATTGATGTTTTCCTGCTTTTTCGCTGATATCAAAGCGCCGCCGGCAATACGGTCACACCGGGTCCGCGTCTGTGCCCCATTGTTCCGAAGCTACCGGAATGCACGGGACCTCTCCCTCTAGAATATTGTCACGAATGACAGTTGATGAGGCGACGAAAACTGAAGCAAACTAAATATTTAATGGGTCAAACTTGTGCTCAAAATAAAATAGAAAAAGGCTAGCATCGATGGCGGCGAAGCAGCAGGATCAAATGCTGGAGCGAGACTGACTCTGGCTTGCCACGCGGAGCCCCTTATGTACACGCTTGGGCTTCTGGAGCAATCGAGGTTAGAACGTTCTACGCGTAGAACGTTCTAACCTCGAACAAGCAACAGTGTTCTCGAATTTTCCAGAATGCGACAATACAGAAACAACAAAAAGGTGTATCTGCAGTCAAGCATCCAACTGCGATTTTTTGTGTGGGAGTCAAGCACAGTAACTGTTAGGCAACAGGCGCGCTGCCTACTTGGCCAACTGTGCACGCTGCAATATTATATTAACTGTGTGTGCCCTGCACGTCGCTGTGCCTCGCCCAGCCAAAGGTCGCACGACGCTTGCCTGGCGTTGGATTGGCTCCTATGGCTTGTGGCGTCCTTTGCTGTACATTGAAGGGTGAAACGGAGTGTAGTAATGCCTCTGGCACTGAGAGTAAAATAATATTAAACAAATTAATCTAGTACTACCGTTCATTTCTTTTCCACCATCCCAAAACGAGTCTTGTTAGACTCGTTTGCTCATTTTCCCTTGTTCGAGATATGCATCCCAAAGTTTTATCTAACCTGTTTAAGAAAATAAGCTTTTGGTAAACTTAATTTTTTTTTTTTTTTTTTACAAAACATACAATGTTGTTTATACGTTGCACTCCGGTTAGGGCCTGTTCCTTTAGTATCTGGCCAGAATGTTGTCTTTAACTGAACTGCAGGAGCAAGAGCTGTTTTTCTTCCACGAGCTAAGCCCTGGGAGTTGTTTCTTCCAACCCAACGGTGCCTACATCTACAACACCCTGGTGGACATGATCAAGGTAAGGGCCGACGTCTAACCGCTTTGGGAACTCGTCGCTCGCATCCAGGGGTGTAAAAGTCGCTCTTAAAAAGTAATAGGGTTACAGATCACACTTACTAGCCGAGCTAAAATGTAATGAAGATAAAACGTACAGTTACATTCTTCCATTGCTACGTATCGTTGCTTGCAGTCGTTCACAAAAAGCAACCGAGTTGAGTTTCAATTATGGCAGTCGAGTTCTGCTGCGATTGTTCCCCTAGAGCTGGGTTTTCAATGCTCAAAAGATAATGCAAACTAATGCTAAATCTTTGTGGATTTCTGAACATCATTTCATGAAATAACTTAGCTTGACCGTGTTACACATTGTTCCAAAAGCATAACTTAGTTGTAGCTAAGGTTGCTGAAATTTAAATGCAAGTTGGGAAGTACTTACGGTCACCGACCAATTTTTCTAACTTCACAGGGACCGAAAAACTTTCCCAATAATAGTGCAGTCTGAAATATCGGCAGATTAAAACACTTGCCTGTATAATGTCCAAACAAGCTTAAAAAAAGCTGAGTGCCTTGCTTCAGGTTACGCCTGCGCGCCTTGTTTCAGTTACGCTTTTGCTTGAAATCGGCCACTTTCTATTAGCTTGAAAATCGCTGCCTTCTTTTCTAGCAATATGGTCAAGTACTTTCCGTGCTGCTTAGTGACACTTAGCGGCAGCAAAAGAACAGATGTGGCCATGACCTCCAGGCCAGCACAGTCTGTAAACATGAATCACCGAGACGAAATGAAAGACACAATTCCACAATTGCAGTGGCGACTGAACGAAGCAAAACGCTAACAATAATAATAATAATGACGTGCAGCTAAAAAAAAAAAAAAAAAGTTGTATAGCGTTATTTAGCGGTAGGACTTGGCAGTTGCCGAGTAGCACTGCCAAACCAAGCCAATCCATGTGCAGCCAACCTAGAATCCAAGATGGCGGCTTCTCGGTGGTATATCCTGCTGATCGCATGCGACGATTTTGTCAAAAAAATAGAACTTGTGGACTTCAAGCTGTCCGGAACATCGGTCGTGAATACGCATGATTTCTGTTAGGTAAGTCGCGGTTCCTCAAGTCAGAATTATTGGCGTCCGAAAATCTGTCGGCAACTGCAGTTGCTATTCTTGTAACTACCGTAAAATATTGCAGAAGCACCCACTTCGTTCAAGCGCCCACTGCTTACATTTTCCAAACTTCAGGATTCTGCAAATTATACGTTAAAGGGGTACCTAACCGATTTTTTGAGCTACCTCAACTAACTATATTTTCTGACTCCCCGGCCTTTAGCCTTTCCGGTATGCTATTTAGCATCGCGAAATTCATAATAGGTATTGTGAAATCGGCAAATGAAAATGGTGCAAAAACCAATATTCAAATATTCGCGCACTTTTCAGTGATGTGACGTCAGTGGAAGGCAGGCTTGCCAGTCGAGCAAGTAGTCTAAAAATAGAATATGCCCATCATTTGTTCTGTGCTGGAGCGCGGATACGGGAGCGAGCTTCCAAAGCACTCATTTGGCACCAAGAAACTGCTTCAAATCCGTTGGGAACAACTTCTGTAGTAGTTTTGTGGACCTAGGATAGATGGCGCCACTAAAACTCCGTATTATAAAAGTTTTGTCGATGATACCAGGTTTTTGACGCAGTTATAGTTACGTTGCAACGACAAGATTTGTGGAAAAATGAACTTTTATCAAGCAGGTATTTGCACAACTTCCTTTCTTTTTTACAAATACCCTATTTAGGTCATGCCGCGTGCTTCTCATGGCTGCCACTCGCGGGTGCAGGTCGAGAAATATTCTAATTTTTGCCTCACTATTACGCTGCGGAACCGCAAGATTTCGGAGGAAGGAGATGTGTTTCCTGTCCTTTGTGACAAGATAAACAATGTCAGAAGTAGAAGATGCAAATTCTTTCAATGTTAAAATCGTTGCACAGCTCCTTTAGTTTCCTGGCCAAACTTGGAAAGAGGCTCTCTTTGGCGAATTCTCGGAATATTCAAAATGTGCACCACTTGAGAAAGAAGGAAAGCCTCCAAATTGTTGGAGTTATTTGGGAACTGAGAAAGTAGGTGAATTATAAAAAATGTTTCCTGAAATGTTTTTCATTGTGCACCTTTTGGTTTACTTTGTCCCACATTTCACTTGACAAGTGTGCACAAAGCCTGTTATCTTCATTCGGGATAGCTCCGAACGCAGTCTTTCCGTGAAGTCTTCTCAAATGTGCCTGGAATCTTGAATAACAGTTGGGGCATTCAGAAATCAAGTTATGGTAGTGGACCAACTTTTTCCCTAGTAATTTCATTTTGTGAGGGTTGAGATTTGGACTGCATAACAGAGTGGAATGAACAGACCTGGCAGTATCTAAGTATTCTAAGAGGCCACGGTTCACATAACTAGAGCACAACTTGCACTACAGGTCATTAAAGGGCCCTTGTCAAGCTCAGTTCAAACGTTCGATGTAGACTACTGCTGTGCTTTTATGCAATCATTTCACAAGCAAGTTTCGCATTATGTAAAACAAATTTTTGTTTCATCTCTTGGAATGCAGTGTGCATCACACAGCAAAAGCTTTTTCTTGTTTTCCCTAGGCTGAGTACAACAAGCGAGGTTTCCAGGAAGTGGTGACTCCCAACATGTACAACAGCAAGCTTTGGCTCACCTCTGGTCACTGGCAGCATTACCAGGTACTGGCTGCCCCATCAGCTCTTGCTTAGCAGGGGCAGTTGGTTACTGGAATACAAAAAAGCTGGGGGATTTGAGTTTGTTGTGATGTTTGTGCCCAACCAGAGGCCCTAAACTCGTCAAAAATCAAAGTCGGAGCCGGAAGTTTGCGGAGCACGCCGATTGGACGTCGGCGAAAAAAGCGCGAAGTCATCGTCGTGATAGGCCAATCAGTGCGCTCTGTCAACTTTGGATCCAACTTTGTGTTTGACGAGTTTAGAGGCCCAGATGGCACTGGATGCTTTGTGCAAAAGAAATGTGCCTTGCGTTTTGAACAGGTGATGCAGCGGTGAATTTTTGATGACCATTCAAGTAGTGTATGGCCGATGTCCAAACTGATGCGTGTTTTCTTTTTGACACATTCTTGCTTGTTTTAGGGACATTTCTGTTTTCCCCTCAAAACTTGTGTAGTGCAACATGTTGGCATTGTGACTTCTGCAGCATGTTAGTGCAACATCTTGGAATAGCACATGTAAGCCTTGCAACTTACATGTGCTGCATGTTGCACAGGTGCAGCATGTTGGGAGTTATGTTAGTGGCGGTACACTCAAACCCGTTTATAGTGAACCCGAATACAGCGAATTATTGTCTATATCGAACACTGAAATATTAAGAACACAATTGCATGTAAAAAAGTATTTTTATAACAAGCAGCCCATTAGCTATTTTGAACTGAAAACATGTGAGCACCCATCTTGTATAAAAAGAAAATTGAAAATATGCGAGTGCCCCCGCCTCATTTAAAAAGGAATGCTTAAAGTTAAAGCCTCTCAAACAGCAAATAAAAAGAGCAACCTCTGAAAGTGTAGAAAGACACACAGACATGCACAAAAGAAAAAAGAAAATGAGCAAAAAAAAAGTAGGGGTGTGCGAATATTCGATTATACGAATTTGAATTAAATCGAAAGTTCCCGAATAATTTGTTTCACGAATCGAATTCCTAGTATTCGATCACTTGAATATTCTATATATTCGGGTAAAGACGCGCAGTCGGCGCGGAGCTGACAAAAGAGACGTTTTTTTCTCCTGATGCTAGTGCCTTGATGTTCGACAGACCATCCGAGAAGCATCTCTTGGTCCTACCATTGCACAAAAATGTAATGCACAGGTTAGAAAAAAGAAAAGTAACGAACGCCACAAACTTTATAGCACGCAAATTTACTCATGATCGTGGCACAAATCTAACCTTGAATCACAGCCGTTGTTGGGAGGCCGGGATTCCGCGCCATGCCTACTTCTTTTCACGAGCAAAGCCCCTCGTTTCAAATTGCGGTGCCGATGTAGAACACATTTGCCACACTCACAGAAATCGGCGACTGCAAGATCACAAAAAGAAAACCACGTTAACCACGCCGATGAAACCAGCCGAGTTGTTGTCGTCGTCGTCCTCTCGGAACCGCAAGTTGCAAATTCTGATTCGAAACGGAACGGAAAAATAGTGTGCCTAGATTCGAGAGAGTTTCCAACCAGGACTGGTGTGGCGCCTAGGTCAGTGCCCGATGCACGCGCCGCGTGCATGCACCCGCTCGAGATCATGGCTTGTGCTGTCCGGATGTTCTGGGCGGCAGCTTGGGTGCTTGATACATAACAACACAGCGCACAGCAGGCCAAACCAACGACGTGCATCTGGCACACCCCAGCGGAGGACTGAGGATTAATTTGGACCACCTGGGGATCTTTTGACATGCAACCGAAAGCTCGGTTACACGGCACCTGCTCCACAAAAAGAAGAGCGGAGAAGCTTAACTCATCGGATCCGGAAGTAGTCACATAATCCGTAAACTGTGTGTGTGTCATTGAAGCAGCAGTAAGCATGATAATCAAGCTAATCCTAGACAACCAGGAAAGCTAAGAATAACCAGCTGAACCTAAGCTTACGCTACGTATATCCTGGCATAGCCGAGCTAAGCCACTGTTTTTTTTTTTTTTTTTTACTTCAGAATATATTGTTTAAGCCTGTTTATTCAGATTTTATACTTATTTGTTTATTTATATAAAACCAAATCTCGGGTTCCTTCCTCCCCCCCCCTTAAAGTTGAGATCAAATATCGCAAAATGCCCCTCTTTTTTTTAGATATATAAATATAAAAAAGGACATGTTGAGGTGTTAGGTTGTGCTTTTAACGAGAAAAAAAAGGCACGCATGGCTGTAACTTTGTTTTTCTTTGCAATGCTTGGGGTAGATAGATTATGTTTGCACCGTAAAATTAAATCTTTAATGTTTTTTTGTTTTTTTTACCAGAATTTCTATACATTTTGAGCTCCTGTTTTGTACGAGATGCATATTCTGCACCAGGCGCATACTCTGCACATATAATCATATCATTCACAGCACACTTTGAAAAATCCTACAAATAAAATCACTATTCGATATTCGATTGGATGTTTGGCTTTTTTTTCTTAATTCGTTTTGGTATTCGATTCGATAACTACTATTCGCTATTCGCACACCCCTAAAAAAAAAAGTCAAGGTCAGGACACGCTGTTGTGTGCAGTCTCCAGTCGAAGTTTTTTCTCCTCGCCAAGTGCTCTCTTATTGGGAAATTTCAGAGACTGCATGGCTGCTTCCTTACCACCGCTTGCTATGTTTTGTTTGTTAGCACTCTCTTTCGTTTGACTGTGACTTTCGTGTGCTAATCGGGTTCGCACAGGAAATGGCCGCCGTCTTTGTCAATCTTTGACAAGCTGGAAATGTTTCCTTGGCGCAAAGTACAGATTGTAGCGATCGTCAAACTTCTGCCTGCAATCATGGGGCATTCGCGACTGGATAAGTGGCAAGGTTTGCGTGTAACCAGCAGTCTTCTGCAACCAGCAATCCCCGCTGCGGCCTGGCTGCTCTGGGCGGCTCTTTTTTGTTTCTTCTCTGTACGGTTCAGCTGGTTTTGTTTGGACTCCAACTTCACTGGAGAAAAATCACAATTCTTTCGAGGACACGATTGCCATAATGCAGATTGTAGATCTTAGCCCAGATGAAAAGGCGGTCAGTTAAAAGGGTAAAAGATTTTTTCTTTGGTACGCGCCTGGGTTTTTTGATTCTGTTAACGTCCTCGCAGAATAAACAGTTGGAAAGCTAGTTTTTGTTCCGGTGGGAAGCGCACTCAATGCGGTGACCTGCTGAGATTTTGCGAGGGTATGTGTTAGGCAACGATGTTTTGACAACCTGCACTCATCATATGTGCTTGTGGTCTTTGTCAAATTTGAAATAGAAGAATGATTATTTGCTTATAGCAAGCATCAATCCACTCGGTTAGGATAGCTGCAGGAATTTTGTCAGTCACGTGCCACAGTTCATAAATACTGTATGTTGCGGCCGGAAGTGGCAACCCTGGCCAGAGCCGCCAGCCTACTTCCGGAAAGACGAACAACGGTTGTCCGCGCGCGACGCCATCATGCCGACTAGGGTCGGACGTCTGTAACCTGTACCCTAATGTATTCACGTTTCTCATCTCCTATAAAGAACCCGAGTTACAAAGCGTTGTGTTTCCTGACGCGCTAACAATGGCGACGAGGCTCGATAAGGAGAGGACAACCGAACGCCGGTACGTGAACGTCAAGTGGTGTTAGTCGGTGCGTCGGTGGGACCCGGGAACAAAGGAGAAGCGGTGGCCGCCATGGCACAAGCTCAAGCCCTCTACGCCGCGCCGATCCAGTATGACCCAGCGGTGGAGAATTGGACGAACTACGTGGAGCGACTGGAGGCGTACTTCGACGCCAGCGGGGTGAAGGACGACGGTAGGAAACGTTCGATCCTAATATCCGCTCTCAGCCCGGAGGTCTACGCACGACTGCGAAGCTTGGTGGCGCCAAACAAACCGCGAGACGAAATCTTCGACACGATCGTGAAAGTGCTTACGCAGCACCTCAGTCCGGAACCGTCCGAGATCTACAAGACGTTCAGGTTCCAGTCACGAGTGCAAAATGAGGGAGAAAGCGTCGCGGACTACCTGGCCGAATTCCGGAGAATCGCAGACCACTGCGGTTTTGGGGACGCACTAGAGCGCAACCTAAGGGACCGATTCGTCATCGGACTGCGCGAGAAGACTGTGCAGAGGATCCTCCTGGCGAAACCAAAGAAACTTACGCTCAAAGAGGCGCTGGACACAGCGTTGGCCGCGGAGTTAGCAATGCGGAATGCCGACCGGCTTCCCGGCTCAAGTTCGCTACCCACTACTGCGGGGAACGTGAATGCCTTGCGGTTTAAGAAGCACAAGGGACGTCAGCAGAAAACGTCTGGGACGAAGACTGCGCAGCCCTGCATTCGTTGCGGAGACAGCTCTCATGACCCGCCGAACTGTCCGCACAAGAAAACGACGTGCTTCACGTGTAACAAGCAGGGACATTTGGCGAGCCGGTGCTTTCGCACTCAGTCGACACCGGCGATCAACCGAAAGAAGCAGCAGGCCAACCTGCTCACGGAAGAAGCACAGCTAGGACAGGCAGAGGAAACTTTCCACTTGTTCACAGTGCACTCTCCAAAAGCTACGGTTGAGCCAGTCAACGAAGTGCTCCAGTGGGGAACAGTAGAGGTGACCATGCAGGTTGACACTGGCTCCCCTGTGTGCGTGATTTCTAGGGACACCTACTCCAAGAATGCTAAGGTCTGGCCACCCCTACAGGAAACTACCAAGGAGCTCCACTGCTACCTGGGGAAACTACCAGTGCTGGGAGTCCTGGCGATGCCAGTAAGGCGTGGAGACAAAAAAGTGCAAGGACAACTGTACGTTGTGGATTGTACGGGTCCATCCTTGTGTGGTCGAGACGTCATCCAAGCGTTGAACCTCCTGGAAGAGCATCTAATCGGGAGCATGCAAACAAGTGACAACCAAGTACAGGACACGGTCAAGAAGCTGAAAGAAGACTTCAAGGATCTCTTCTAGCCGGGGACGGGGTTGATGAAGGGACCTGTGGCCTACATCAACTTAAAGAAAGAGGTAAACCCCAAGTTCTGCAAGGCCTGGTCTCTTCCCTATGCCCTACGTGACAGGGTAGGAGAAGAACTGGCCTGAATGTGCAAAGAGGGGATATTGCCTCTGGTATTCCACAGTGAGTGGGCAACGCCAGTAGTGCCAGTGACCAAGGCCAATGGAGGTCTCAGGATCTGTGGGGACTTTAAAGTAACCCTGAACATGGCATGCGACATCGAACAATACCCACTTCCCAAAGTGGAGGACATCTTTGCGTCTCTGAAGGATGGCCATTGGTTCTCGAAATTGGACCTTCGGGAAGCCTACTGCCACGTGGCCTTAGATGAAGAATCCAGACAGGCAGCAGTGCTCAACACCCACAAGGGTCTCTTCTGCTACAACCGGCTGCCATACGGCATCGCTTCAGCACCAGCGATCTTCCAAAGGAAAACCCCGCAGGGGGCACCTGTGAAAGCAGGTGTTTGGAGAGTGGCGTCTCCACGGACCCCGAGCCATGCGGGTTCGCCCGCCCACGTATGGCTGTGCGTGGCTTTCCCGTGTCCGGGGAAAAGGGCATCCTGGTGGTTGAGCCGAGCCCGGGGTAGGTTTGGACCCTTCGGGGCCCCCCGGGTGAGGCAATACACCACTTCGGCCCCTGCTTCTCGTAGACGGGAGTCCTGGTAAGGCCCGGCCAGGATGATTCAGTCTAGTCGCCACTTCTACTATCCCCTCTCTGCTTTCACCCTTGTCTTCTCCTCCTTTTCACTCTTCTCATTTCTCTTCTTTCCTTTTCAACTCCTTTGGCGGCAAGGGCTAACCTTGGGTGGCGACAGACACCTTGTCCAGAACCACTCTTGGTTATAGAGACTGGGCAGCACTAATAGCGTAACGTCTTCAGCCAAGCCATTCTTGTTATGGAGCGTTGCCTATTCCCTTGTTGGGCTCGGTGGTGGGCGGTGCACCACAGTTTCCGAAAACCCTCCCCCTTCATATGGGTTCTCAAGCTAAAAAACCTTTTGATTGGGCCCCGAAAAGGGTCCGCACCGAAGCACTGCAGATAGAAAAACCAACATACACATTTTCAAAGTTCCCCAAGTTTCTTGTCATGCACTCTGAGGATGAAAAACCGCTTGGCAAGTCGTCCCCTTTCCTCATTTCAAAAGTGCTTGAAGGAGTGATTGGGAAGAATTACAATGCAAAAAAGATGGCATCTGGTGATCTCCTAGTGGAGATACACAGTAAGCAACAAAGTGATTCACTATTAGCACTAAACTGTGTGACTGATTACAAAGTCACTGTCACACCTCATAGAACACTTAACACAATTCAAGGAGTGATCTCAGAAGACGACCTGCTCGAATGTACAGAAACCGAAGTAGTTGAGGGCCTTTCCACACAGGGGGTAATCGCTGCTCGGCGTATTACCCTTCGCCGCGATGGTGTTGAACGCAAGACGAAACACATCATCCTTACATTTGAGTCAACTACACTTCCTGAAGTTGTGAAGGCAGGATATCTCCAGTGCCGCGTCCGCCCCTATGTGCCAAACCCTCAGCGGTGTTTTAAATGCCAACGGTTTGGCCATGGGTCACGGAACTGTCGAGGAAGTGACACTTGTGCCAAGTGTTCTAGCAAGGAGCACGTTGCTGATGTGTGCGAGAATGAGCCCCACTGTGCTAACTGTAGCGGTAAGCACCCAGCATACTCCCGATCCTGCCCATTATGGAAACAGGAAAAAGAAATCCTCACCTTGAAGGTTACCGAAAATATTTCATACGCTGATGCAAAGAAGCGTTTCGCCTTTGTATCCAAAGGCTCTTATGCCGAGGCCGTACGCAGGGGACCGGTACGGCCAATGGTTTCGACGGGAACTCAGACGTCTACGGACAGTCTGCGCCTCCCGTCGAGGTCTCCGTCCTCGGGAGCGGTGCCAGTGACACCGCTTTCGAACCGTAAGGTGGATGCTGCCTCTTCTGCATCCACCTCAGGGCAGGGGCTAACCCCCCCTGCTCCACCTGGCCCTTTGGCCCCTAAGGGCCGAGGCCTACCCCCTCGCTCCTCTGCTCCCCAGAGGAAGCCCGGTGAGACGTCGAAGCAGTTGGCCCCTAAGGGTCAACCGACGACACCACCGGAAGAGCCCATGGAAGAGTGTGGGCTCAGATCCGACGACGAGGCTATCCTCTCGGGATCGGAGTCCTCCCTCGCTGCTCCCACTACCTCTAGTGGGAAGCAGAATGACTGCGCGAAAAAGAAAAACGCTCCGCGCATAAAAATCGATTTTAAACCTTAGTAAACCGTTTTTTTACCCATTCTTGCAGTTTATAAGTTAAAGTTTATTTTAATTTTAGCACTGCTATGAGTAAACAATTAGGTATCATGCAGTGGAACTGTCGCGGCCTTCTTCGTAATATTGATGACGTTAATTTTTTTCTCGATGAGCTTCGTCCTGTGGCACTCTGTTTGCAGGAAACCCATCTGACCGACAAACACACACAGGTCTTACGCCGGCACCAGGTTTTTAGGAAGGATCGCCTTTCTCCTAGCCCTTCTGGTGGTGTCGCAGTTGTAGTGCAGAGCGGGGTTGTGTGTGCTCAGGTTCCTCTACAAACACCACTCGAGGCAGTAGCAGTTCGCGTTCTCCTTGACCGACTCGTCACCCTGGTCTCTCTCTACCTGCCACCCAACGTTCCACTGCAGCTCCACGAGCTACAAGGACTCATAGATCAGCTGCCTAAGCCTTTTTTAATTCTAGGTGATTTTAACGCCCACCACCCACTGTGGGGTAGTGTTCGTCAGGATTCTCGTGGTGGAGTTTTAGAACGACTTTTATTATCCTCCGGGCTCTGTCTTCTGAATAAAAAGGAGCCAACGTTTTTTAGTGCTGCTCATAACACCTTTACTTCAATAGACCTTTCCATATCATCACCAGCTTTACTTCCATGCTTTTCATGGAAGGTTTTAGATAATCCATTTGGCAGCGATCATTTCCCCATAATTTTAGAAAGTTCAATACCCCTTCCTTCGCTTTCGACCCGCCTTCCAAAGTGGAAATTAGAGAAGGCTGACTGGGCTCTTTTTGGTTTAAATGCCGTACTGGATCCATCGCTTTTTCGCAGTATGTCCCCCGAGAAGCGACGGTGTTTGTCACTGAATGTCTAATTAATGCTGCTGCATCTTCTATTCCGCAAACATCCGGCGTCCTACCCCGGAGATGCAAACCCTGGTGGAATGAGGACTGCAGAGTCACTCGCAGGAAACAGAACAAGGCATGGGGTATATTTCGCCGTTATCCCACTGCTTTGAACCTGATTGAATTTAAAAAATGTAGGGCCAAGGCACGTTGGACACGGAAACAGGCAAAGAGGACATCATGGGAAAAATATATATCTTCTCTAAATAGCTTTGTCCCAGCTAAAGAAGTTTGGGATCGCCTGCGGAAAGTTCGAGGAGATTACCAATCTTTCCGAACTCCTCTGTTTTCTTCCCCCTCTGTATCGCTGAAAGATCAAGCAAATGTTCTTGGGGAGCATTTCCATCTTATTAGTAGCTCCTCTAATTTTAGCGAAAAATTCAAGAAGTTCCAGTCGACTGTTGAAAAGCAGCCCATCTCGATGTCGGAGGGTGGTTCATTTTTTTACAATAGACCATTCACAATGTGTGAACTCAAAGTCGCTCTTGGTGCAAAGAAGCAGTCTGCACCAGGGCCAGACAGACTCCACTATGAAATGTTGAGGAAACTGTCCCCTGAATCTATGAACGGTTTGTTAACCTTCTTTAATCAACTATGGCAAGCTGCTGCCTTTCCTTGTTGCTGGAAACATGCCCACATAATCCCTTTTTTGAAACCTGGGAAAGACCCTTCTATTCCTACGAGCTATCGTCCCATCGCACTCACAAGTTGCTTAGGGAAGACCTATGAGCGGCTTGTGAATCGTCGTCTTGTCCATTTCTTAGAGACTGAGAATTTTTTTGATGTAAACCAGTGCGGCTTTCGGGAGGGACGAGCGACCACCGATCATTTGGTTCGCCTAGAGACCTCTATACGTGAGGCATTTGTACACCGGCAGCATTGTGTCTCGGTGTTTTTCGATTTACACAAAGCATATGATACCACATGGAGGTATGGAATACTTCGCGACTTGTACAACTGTGGTGTACGAGGCCGCATGCTTCAGTGCATACAGAGCTTTCTCAGCGAAAGAACCTTTCAAGTCCGATTGGGCTCCACACTTTCAGATGTTTTTTCTCAAGAAAATGGTGTTCCTCAAGGAGGAGTGTTGAGCGTTACCCTCTTTGCTGTAAAGATTAACAGTCTAGCTAAGGTTATGCCATCATCAGTAACTTACTCTCTATATGTGGATGATGTGCAAATCTCTGTGTCTTCCTGTAACCTCTCCAGTTGTGAACGACAATTGCAGCTTACAATCAATAGAATGTGTAAGTGGGCAGAAGAAAACGGCTTCAAATTTTCTCCTGAAAAAACAGTCTGTGTTCCTTTTTCATTACGCCGGGGATTGTCTCTTGATCCTTCCTTGCATCTTAATAGCATTGAGATATCCGTCCAACAAGAACACAAATTTTTGGGTGTTATTTTTGACAAGAAACTTACCTTTGTACCCCATCTGAAGAATTTGAAACGGAAATGCTTGATGTCATCAAGCATCCTAAAAGTGCTATCGCATATGTCGTGGGGTGCTGATAGGCGCTGTCTTCTACGACTGTATAACTCCTTAGTTCGATCCCGCCTCGACTATGGTGCAGTAGTATATGGGTCAGCGCGGCCATCCGCTCTTAAGATGCTTGACCCAGTACACCACCTTGGACTACGACTTTCTACAGGTGCATTTCGCACATCTCCCGTGAAGAGTTTGTATGCTGATACGCATCAAATGTCCCTTGAGAAACGGAGGCAGTACCTCAGTGTCTCTTATGCTTACAAAGTATTTTCAAATCCAAAGCATCCCTCCTACAGTGCCCTTCATGCTTGCAGAAGTTCACAACTTTTCGAAAACAAGCAGAGCATTGTTAGACCATTAGGCCTCCGTTTATTAATATCCCCCTCCATGAGATTCCCTTGCTTAAAAACACTCATAGGGTTGCTCCATGGGATGTTCTGCCGATTTTCTGTGACTGGTCACTTGCAAAATACAGTAAGAGGGTCATTTCACCACAAATCCTCCGGCAGGAGTTCCTCTCCTTGCAACAAAAATATGCAGACTACCTGGAGTTTTATACAGATGGGTCCAAATCGTCGTCTTTTGTAGGGTGTGCTTTCTATTCCGCCTCCTACAGCAAAGCCACACAAGTTGACTCTAGAGCAAGCATTTTCACTGCAGAGCTTTATGCTATTTTACTAGCGGTCGAACATATACTCGACAATAGTATAATGAAAGCTGTAATTTTTGTCGACTCGCAGAGTGCCTTATTGGCTGTGTCCTCCCTGATGCCCACAAAGAACCGCCTTGCACAACATCTACATGGTAAGATCAATAGCGCCCTGCGATGCGGTCGGGACATTAAGTTCTGCTGGGTGCCAAGCCACGTTGGGATTTTGGGCAATGAAGAGGCGGATAAATTGGCCGTGTCTGCCCAAGGCTCGTCTATAACATTCAATTGCTTACCTTACCAAGACTTGAAACCACTTCTGAGGAAATCTATTTTTCTCAAATGGCAGCTTGAATGGGATACAGAGAGCAACAACAAACTTCACATTATCAAGCCCGTTCTGGGCGTTTGGGAGAGCTCTTACAACAGGGAACGTCGTGTGGAGGTTCTTCTATGCCGTCTAAGAATAGGTCACTCCCGTGTGACACATCAGTATCTGCTTTGTGGTGAGGATGTTGCACTATGTGAACATTGTGGAGAGCTTCTGACCGTGTTGCACATTTTGTGGCATTGTTCGTCCCATCAACCACTCCGTCAATCATGTTTTCTCGAACTTTTTAGGGATCATCTCCCATTTCATCCCTCTTTTTTGCTTGGTGATAAACCTTTAGTTCCATTCAGCCGTGTCTTAGACTTTTTAAAACAAACTGGATATTTATACCATTTGTAAATATGTAGCCTCAAAGTAAACTTTTGTTATAATATGTTCTAAATACATTAAGTTTGGCGCATTATGGCCCTCGTTGCTGCTGCGCCAATAAACTCCTAATCATCATCATCATCATTCCAAAGGAAAATGAAGGCGTTGTTGAAGGACATTCCGGGAACGCAGGTTTTCTTGGATGATGTCTTGGTGGCAGAGGGCAAAGACGAATTCGGGCAGACGCTGCGGAAGGTTCTGCAGAGATTCAGGGAAAATGGCATCCGACTGCGGGAAGAAAAATGTGTGTTTGGTGAAGAGGAGGTTACCTACCTCGGACATAGGATCGACCGACATGGGCTGCATCCATCCGAAACGAAAGTGGAGGCCATCGTGAAGGCTCCTGCACCTCGCAACCTCCAAGAACTTCGGTCCTTTTTGGGACTCATCACATACTACAGAAGTTTCCTGCCTAGGATGTCTACACTTCTAGCTCCGCTCCACAACCTGCTAAGGAGTGAGGTGAAATGGAAATGGGGAAGAGAAGAACAGGCTGCATTCGACGGGGTGAAAACTACCTTGCAGAAGTCCAACCTTCTTGTGCACTATGACCCAAGTAGGGAACTCATTTTGGAATGTGATGCGTCACCCGAAGGCCTAGGAGCAGTGCTGTCTCACTGCGTGAATGGCGTCGACAGGCCTATTGCCTTCCGGTCAAGAACCCTTACCAAGGCTGAGAAGAACTATTCGCAGCTAGAGAAGGAAGCGCTTGCGCTCATTTTTGGGGTAACGAAGTTTAGGGATTACCTTCTCTGCAGGAGCTTCACCCTAAAGACGGACCACCAACCCTTGGTGGGATTGTTCAAAGAAAGCAAATCGATTCCAAGCATGGCTGCAACACGCATCCAGAGGTGGGCACTAACGCTTGGAGCGTATAAGTATGTCATCAAGTACAAGCCTGGGTCACAAAACCTGAACGCAGACGCTCTCAGTCGTCTGCCGGTGGCAACTGTCCCAGGTGGAGCAGAAACCGAAGAGGCCCAAGAGATGGGGGTCTTCACAGTGGACATGTTGGACGCCAGCCCAGTGTCCAGACGACAGCTAGAAGACCTGACGGGGAAGGACCCAACCATGCGGAGCCTACGAGACACGATCAGCAGAGGTTGGCCAAAAAGGCTTTTGGACAGTCGCCTTCAGCCGTACTGGCATCATCGTAATGCGCTCACGCTGGAAGGGGCCCTCATCTGCATGGATGGAAGAGTGGTGATTCCAGAGTGTGCACGGAGGGCATTTCTATTGGAGCTTCATGATACTCACATGGGAGTCAATGCAACTAAGGCACTGGCACGCACGCTGGTGTGGTGGCCAGGCATTGGAGCTTCATGATACTCAGATGGGAGTCAATGCAACTAAGGCACTGGCACGCACGCTGGTGTGGTGGCCAGGCATTGACCGTGAGGTGGAAGAGTTGCTTCACCGGTGCACAGTGTGCCAACAGGCGGCTCCCATGCCACCGAGTAGGGAGCCACTGGCATGGCCAGCAACTAAACAGCCGTGGACAAGAGTTCACGTGGATTATGCCGGACCAGTAGAGGGGAAGATGATCCTGGTGGTGGTCGACAGTTTTTCTGGCTGGATAGAGGCATTGCCAACGACAACAGCGACATCGGCAACGACGGTGGAACTGCTCAGAACCACCTTTGCTCGATTTGGCCTGCCCACAAGTTTGGTGTCGGACAATGGTACTTCATTCACAGGAGCCGAATTCCAGGACTTCGTCAAGAAAAATGGAATACGTCACATACGTACTGCACCGTTCCAACCCCAGTCTAACGGCCTGGCAGAAAGGGCCGTGCGCTCGGTGAAGGAAGGACTAAAGAGGGTGTCTGGTGGGTCCCTCACAACTCGCTTGGCGAGATGGCTCCACATGCACCGCAGAATGCCATCGGGTGGTCGTCCCAAGTCTCCAGCAGAAATGCTTCTGGCCTATCAGCCGAAAGTTCGTCTGGACTTACTGACAGCCCGGGCAGAGAGTCACAAGCCGGCAGGGCCAGCCAACCAGTCGCCTACATGGAGCCGAGGTCAGGCTGTTTTTGCAAGGATCTTTGGTAAGGGACCTCGCTGGCTGAGTGGAACCATCACGTAAGAACTTGGAAACCCCATGGCGCTGGTGCAAACACCTGGTGGGATGATCCGCAGACATCATGACCAGCTACGCCTGAGGCACGAGGTCAACGCACCTGACCCTCTGCATCAACCCAGTGAGTGGAATGAGGATTTAATGTTAGAATGGGGCCTATCCTCAGCGGCTCCAGAGACGTCAAGGGCCACCCTGGAGCCAAGCAAGGAGCAGCGTCCTCTGCGACAACGCCGACCACCCGTGAGGCTGGACTTGTAGTTCCTCATACTAAGTGTGGGGGAAGTGTTGCGGCCGGAATTGGCAACCCTGGCCAGAGCCGCCAGCCTACTTCCGGAAAGACGAACAACGGTCGTCCGCGCGCGACGCCATCATGCCGACTAGGGTCGGACGTCTGTAACCTGTACCCTAATGTATTCACGTTTCTCATCTCCTATAAAGAACCCGAGTTACAAAGCGTTGTGTTTCCTGACGCGCTAACACTGTAAAACCTCGATATGTTTTTCAGGGGGACCGCAGAAAAGAATGTATCATCTGGGAAAACGTAACAACCGATAACGCACTTGGGGTGGCTCTACACGAGATAGAAAGCAGCTCTTATACGATGGTTTATTTTATGCGTACTTACAGGACTGTTGACGACTCGGACATGTTCACGAAAGCGCGTAATATCCACCTGCCGCTTCGAATTAATGTTAAGCGGTACAACCCGTTTCTCCAGGGTGGCCCAGGCAGAGCTCCAGCCTTCAGGCAGCATTGGGAATGTTGAATGATTCATGAAATGTTAGCAAGAATCCCAAAGGCTTCTAAACACAATGGTTTTCTAAGGTAAAAGCAGTGTTCCGATATTTTCACTAAGATTTATATTTAGCATTCATATAATGCCGGAGAGCGGCACGTAAGGTGGGAGATATGTCGGGTTATGCCATCCAACTTTGACAATACTGTGAGTTTTAAATGTCCCCTTTTTTTCTCTCGTTTCAACAGGATAATATGTTTTCCTTTGACGTTGAGAAGGAAACATTTGCCCTCAAGCCTATGAACTGCCCTGGTCACTGGTGAGTTGTAATTGCACCTTATTTAGTTAGTTTGCCACCTTTTCTGTAACGCAGGCTGCATTACGTACGACTGATGTGAATTAAAAAAAAAAGTGTCATTCGAAGTAAAGAAATGATTCTCTGAAAACGAGGTTATCGACTGCAGCAGGTGCAAGTCCACTAATTGAATTCATAGATATTCTCCTCAGCTGTTACAGTTCAGTTGGATCTTCGTTATTGGTCAACGAAATATGGCGGGTGAACGATGCAACACACACTTGCCGAACTTAACGGGATGCAAGCCCGCACGGCAAGTAGCACCGAAAGTTCTCTACCAGGGCACCAAACATATGTTCACCAAGAACATATTTTATGTACTAAAGGGTTTGTCGGTACGACCCAAGCAACAGTTCTGCGGGTCGAGGGTTCGGCACTGAAAACTTTATTCTGGTTGGTTGGGTCCTCATTAGGGTGACCAGACGTCCCGTTTTGACTGGGGGCGTCATTTTTTAGAAGGGCATTTCTGTTGCCACACTGCTTTCTCTCAGTTAAAACCCTTTTGTCTCATTTTCGTGGTAATTTGTATGCATAGTTGCCAAATCAGTGCTAAGCGAGTAGAAGAAATGCAAAAGAATACCTAATACATTTAAAAAAAAATAAACATACAATAAAATTATTACCTCCCATAGAGTAAATCTAGAGCTCTTTCTGTGGTTCCATCTGTCAATACGTTCCGTTTACACGGACGTTTGTTCGGGGCACTTCTTCACATTACTATACACAAACTCAACTCTCCTACGTCACGCCGCGGTGGTGGCGCGTCGGACGCACTTCCGGTCTGGGGCGGTGGGCAGAAGTCGCCGTGCGAGACATGCATTCCTTTTTTCTTTTCGGAGAAACCAGACAAAAAACCTGCTTTCTCGTGAAAATGCTGCGACGGGGGATGTACCAAAAGAGTGTGGAAAGGTTTGAAGATCAGTTTTCATGTGTTTCTGCTAGCTCCGTTCGTCCGAGTACGTGGATAGTAGCCGTGAAAAAGGTAAACCAGACGCTGTCGAACTACGGTCGCTTGTGCGGGCAACACTTTGTGGTCGCCAGATGCATTTGCTTTGTTCCAACATGAACGAGAAAAAACCGCCAAGTTGTCCGGACCACTCACGGGTTCAGTGCGTCTTCAAATTCACACGGCCGCCTGATCGTCCGGACTTTCGTCTGCTCTTTCGAACTTGTCTGCTTTTTGTCGTCTGCTCGTTGAAACAAAAGCGGCCTGTAGACCAAACTTTGACCCGGTCATTGCAATAAGAAGTAATTGCAGGCCCCAAACGACTTAGTAGGCTCGGTGTAAACAGTACATACAAGATGTTGATTATTGGGAACAGTGGCCATCACCGACTTGTTATGCTTGGTCTGTTTCCACTTTCGAATTTCAGTATCAACGTCGATCATCGCCGCTACCTTGTACACTTTTGCCGCACGAGCGACGTCGCGACCGAAAATATCTAGAAGATTCTCATCGTAGTTTTGGTGTCCATTCTGTGGCGTTCACGCAAATGAATTGCCGCACGTCAAATTATTTACGCAAAGTTTAGCGGTGTAACGAGCCTTGATAGTTTCGCTCAGGCGATTAAAGTGGTAAGATATTGCTATGAGGACGTAGAATCGACAATTCCAACGCGAAAAACAGTATGCAGACTTACACAGACGCCGACGGGGGGATCGGTGGCCGAGTGGTCTAGCGCACACCAGCTCGGAGCACGTGGAGCGAAAGCTCGCGCTGCAGAACCCAGGGATCCTGGGTTCGAGCCCCACCCCTGCCCGTTTCGATCTGGATGAGCATCGTACCGGCGTGCGGTCGTGTATCGCTACTGCGTGATGCACGTTAAAGACCCCAGGCTAGCGGCTGTACCGCACTGGCTAAATTTCTCATCTACAGCTGGGAGACTCGTCGCCCCTGTGAGGCAGACCAAGTTCTAGGCTGTATAAACACACACACAACCCAATTATTACAGACGCCGACAACGTGACATTCCAATGGTTTGTGGACGCGGGACGCGGTGCTTCTTGCCCGCACTCCATTTCGCATGCGTTCGAACTGTCGTCTGTTCTTTCAAACTTGTCTGCTTTTTGTCGTCAGAGCGTTCAAACGACAGCGGCCCGTAAACCAAACGCTGACCCGGTAATTGCGGTAAGACCTAAGTGCAGGCCTCAAACCACTTTTGAAGGTTGGTTGGGGTAAGTAGGTTAAGTGTAAACAATAGATACAAGAAGAAGTTGATCATTGTTACCAGTGGCCGTCACCGACTTGTAATGCCCGATTCTACTTGAGGTTTTCAGTACCGACGTCCACCATCTCAGCTACAGTCCACGCTTTTGCAGCCCGAGCGACGTCGCGACTGAAAATAGCGAGCAGAATCTCATCGTGGGAGTCAAGTTTTAGCGCCCCTTCTGCGGCGTCCACGTGAAATGAATCGCCGCACGTCACATTATTCACGCACAGTTTTCCCTCGTTAGTTTTGCTGAAGCCGCTCAAGTAGTCAGACATTGTTAGGAGAACGTAAAATCAACGAATCCAACGCGAAAAAGAGCACAGGGACTCCCACCGACGCCGAAAACAACGCAATTCAATGGTTTGTTTATGGGCGACAGCGGGCTTCTTGCCCACCATCCACCGCGCATGCGCGGCGCCGGTGGCGTCCGCTAGGGGCGCTCCGGTTTGTTTGTAAACATGAGTTGGTGTATATTTGGCACGCTTTGTTTTTCTTTAAAAACTAGGAAGAAAGCTGGTTGCGTATTCAACTAAACTAACAAGTTTGGAAAAGTTTTGTATTTGTACGGTGAAGTGAAAAGAAGCAGAGCTTGCTTTTTCTTTTGCTTCACTGCTTCACTCGCCCCCCACCCCGATGCCCAGTTTTTCTACGCCGCAGATTACGGTCATTCTAGCCATCATAGATCGTGTTTCGGTAGAAACCTTGGGAGCCACGAATACTCCGTCACTGCCGTTTTGAAGACAGCGCAAAGTAAAGACTGGTTGTTACATTTCTGTGTGACTGCAATCGGCTGTGTCGCAGCCAACCGTTCACTGCTTGCAGCGAAAAAAAAAAAAAAGAAAATGACCGCATTTTTACGTGGTGAAGGATGTTGATTGGGGCGAAGCTCTGGTGGTGCTTGTCTGCGTAGACGCTGAGCCGCGACATGCCGAGCCTTTCATTCGTTTTCATCCATGTCAGAAAGAGAATGTGTGGTATGGAATTACGTATGCATTTGAGCATATGACCGCAGCGCCCTCTCGTCTATAAACGTTGAGCCAATGCATGCAAAGGTTAACGCGATTATATACGCCTTTGACCGCAGCGCCCTCTCCTGTATAGACGTTGAGCGGCTACATGCAACCTTTCATCGATGACATCTTCAGCTCTTGAGTTACTACCACATCTCAAAGCCCCCTACTCGTCCTGCAGTCGTGGCCGAGTGGTTAAGGCGATGGACTAGAAATCCACTGGGGTCTCCCCGCACAGGTTTGAATCCTGTCAACTGCGCAAACATTTTTTTTTTCATCTTTTTTTTTTTTTTTTTTTTTTGCCCTACACGAGCATGTGAGCACGTGCTCGCGTGCTGGTGAGCACATAAACTCACGAGCACCAGCAAGATCGATGTGAGCACGGACGCCGGACGGACAAGGCTAGACCCTAAGGAGCTTGGCCCCTAAAAATCTAAAATCCTTCCAATTTGCGCGTAACTAAACCTTCAGTCTAGTTATGCGCAGGTCAGTAGTGTTCCGAGGCTACTTGATAAATTGCGCAAATTGTCTCCTCGCGCCGCGAGTAGCTACGAGCAGTTGAGACGCAGGAGAAAGGACAATCGAAAGCAGACGCGTGAACCAGCCCCGAGTCGTTCTCTTCTCGCATGACGTGTGTCTTCCCGCGTAGCCTGATGTTTGACGTGCGACCGCGCTCCTGGCGGGAGCTGCCACTGCGGATGGCGGACTTCGGGGTCCTTCACCGCAACGAGCTGTCCGGGGCACTGACGGGGCTCACCAGGGTGCGCCGGTTCCAGCAGGACGACGCCCATATCTTCTGCGCCTCCGAACAGGTGAATGCACACCCTCCTCGAGCGCACTCTCCCTTTCACCTTGCAACAAAACCGCCGCGGATACGTCAGGCCGTCCTGGCCAATCCAGCGCTTGGACTGCGTCGCACGACTACGCACCCAGCCGTGTCCCTCTCGAAGGCCGCGCGACACTCGTGCGTCATTGGACTAGCTGCGATGGCTCGTGGTGTCTGTTGCGATGCGTCGTTAGGTGAAGTGGAGAAAGGCTTGTATTTGGCTGGCCACAACTCAACAAAGTCGCACTTGCGGCGCGGACGTAGACGAACAAATTCCTATGATGGCACGTAATCGGAATAAACGAAATGGCACAAAAAAGGACAAAAAGGAGACAAAAAACAGTTGGTACAGCATAGCCCACTTATAACAAACTCGGAAACGGATATAAGAAACAGATTTCAATTGCCTGTTACCTTTTGTATACCTGCAGGGCGACGGGGGCCAGTTTTTTAATGGAAAACATCGGGAGGTCCGCTACGAATACAACGAAAAAAGACAGCAAGATGCTTGGATTAAATGCAGAAAAAGCTATTTACGATATATTTCTAGAAACTAAGGATAAAAACAAACGGCGGCACACCATAACGCAACTAATACGCCCACCACACTTCGTCTGAGCGAGGGAGGAACCCGCGCTACTCGGGAAGTTTTCCCTCTCACAGTACGTGCAACATCCACCGCTGCGCACGTTGTGCGGGGCATTTCGGGTTTTTTGGCATTTCGGCGTTTCCGTTCTGCGTTTTCCCGTCCTCTGGACCCCAGCCCACCATGTTGGCTGCACCGTAGGCAAAACGCTTTATTCTCTCTGGTTCTGCTACATTACCTAGTACCCTAGTCTCGTGATGTGGGTGCGTATCAGCGTATCTACAACTGCATTGCTCTTCTGCTTCTCACCGTCTATGAAGTCCTCTCTAGTCGCGTATTGTGCCTTCTGGACTTGACCACCTTGCTTATTTCTCTCTCCGACTACGAGCCTACGCCAAAGTTTTTGCTTTGGTGGATACCCTTAGAGAGTACTTTGCCGGTGCTGAGCAGGCCGACTCGGAAACAGCCTTTTCCTGCATTTGGACTCAACTCAGCGGGCGATCATGAAGGCATCTCTTACGCAGTGCTTACAGTTGCGGATCGACAGCCACTTTGGAGTGCATTAAAATCTCGTACTAAAAAAAAAATGATCCTTTTTTTTATGGTTAAATATACTGAAAGACTGATGTAGCGACCCGATTTTGGATTCTCGCGGCATTCATTATAAACAGGCTGTACTGTACTAGTTCAGATGTGTCTAGTAATGTGTCGAACCAATTGTGAGGCAAATCGGTGACTACCATAATTTTGCCGGCTCGTGGTTGTCTGCTCTCGCAGATAGCGTCTGAGATGAAGGGCGCCCTGGAGTTCCTGAAGCACATCTACTCCATCTTTGGCTTCACCTTCAAGCTGAAGCTGTCCACCCGCCCAGAGGGCTTCCTCGGAGACATAGAGGTCTGGAACGACGCCGAGAAGGTAACCACATCCAAGCTTCTTGTGCCCACGTCGTGTGCACACTTTTTCAGTAATTAACTGCTTTAAAAAAATTTGCTCAGAGCAGAAACAGTCTACATTCGTAACACGTAGAGTAGACATTGGACTTCGTTCGCACGCATCGGGTCCTACTGTACCACTTGCTTGATTTCAATCACATTCGCAGTGGCAAGAACATTCCTGCCATATTTCATTGTCCTATGTCAATTCTGAAACTTGTTACGAATGTTATAATATGGAAGTCAGTGTATTCGCTTAGAAAAACTTTTTAAAACAAAATAAAAAATTTTGATTTATAGGTGTAATATGGTCATAGGAATACCCATAGCGCATATCCAGCTATTTATTTTGCTGTATTGCATTGGTTTTCATAAGTATAACTCCATAAGAAGAGTAACTTTTTTTTTCATGTCAGCGCTTTTTTTACAAATGTAGTTTTTGTAGCATAAAAGAATGTTAAAGAATGTTAAAAGTAAAAAAACTAACCAGCCAGGCATGTTCCTCACAAAATTCTATCCTTGTTTTGGGAGGAGGAGGAGGAGGAGGAGGGGGGGGGGGGGGGGGGGAGGGAGGGGAGGTCGCCCATGACATGCTTTATGAGGCAGAGGCACCAGCAAAATGAAAGATTTCGAGGGGAAGTGGGTGGGCCCCGTGCCCCCCCCCCCCCCCCCCCTGGATATGTGCCTGTTTTGGGGTATTTGTTGACTGAACTATTCGAACTATTCGATTCAAAATTATTCGGCCAAAATCACTATTCGCTTCGAATGTGATTCGGACCCAAACTTCTCTATTCGCCCATGCCTAATTCCAAGTGCTCCGACCCCTACCCTTTCTTTAGCATCGGAGGACCGAAAATATTTTGTAAAAAATTAGCTATGCAGTGTAAACTAATGAAACTTTCTGGGAATACTCTCTAGATGTGGGTGGATGTAAATAGGACATTTTTTCAAAATCAACTTCTTTTGCAGAAATTGTTTTTTCTGGGTAGTGTCCCCCCCATAAAAAGGCCGGTCACGAGGCCAACGGTTTGTTAATTTCTCGTCCACCGGTCTTTCCCTCTTAAAGGGCAACTCCGCTTCATTTTTGATATTTAGAAAACTATGCAGCCCTCTTCAGTATCATATAGGAAGACCCCATGTCAAATATTACGTTCTAATTCCGTCTATATATTTAATAAACTGGCCAGCAAGCTTTCAAGTGAGCCAAGTCGCCGAAATCTGCCAACTCTAGCGTGCAACGTGAGGCGCAATCGTCAGCACATTCAATGCAACGGAGTTGGAGCGGCCAACGTTGAGCTACTACGTCAGAGGCATGACCACGTCATTCTCACGTTTTGTTTGTTTTTACTTCTCAGAGTGAAATTGAACGACGACGTCATGTGTTTCTCCTCCTGGCGTTGGCTCAACGGCGTCCACGAGATCACCATAACGCGGATGCGCTAGTTTACGCTGCCCTGCGCGTTTATCGCATGTCCGGTTTCTCCGTTCCCCCACTCTCCTCTTTCGTCTTCTCCTTTTCCCTCTCTTCCCCGGGCGATCACTGTCCGCGCCATGCGAAGCCACGTGCCCGCGTCAGGAGTCCTGTACCTCACCCCCACGAACGTCACAAGACCACGTGGTTCGACGTGACGTGGCCATGACTCTGACGACATGGGACCAATGTTGCCTGACGCAACCGAAGTTCCGGTTTCGGTATCAGCTGATGATTAAATTAGGATTACACAAATACTATTCCACATTTCGCGAATCCGAAGACGTAGAGCTGTTTAGTAGTGCTTTGTGAAATGGAATCACATGTAAGCCTAAATTTTTCGGAATTGAGCGGAGTTGCCCTTTAAAGGGATGGCTGTGCCCCTTATTGAAATTCGCAAAAGGGAGATTATGTATTGGCGGTGGCTAATCCACTAAGCCATGCTTACCAGTAAACTTCCGAAGTCGAAAAAAAGAAAGGGAAAAAACGACGCAGCCATTGGTCGCTCAGTGCCATAAGCATCGCACCAAGATCTCGTGGACATCCTAACGAGAGAACTGCTCGCTCGACCTGTCTTTCTGTTTGGGAAAACAGTCTTCCTGCTCTGTATGTTGCTTGACGATCAAGCAGAGAGAAGGCAGTGCATACGACTCCCTTTGCATGGCGGTTGTGGTAGAATCGAGCAATGCATAATTTCATGCTGAATTTTTTTCATTTCTTTTGCAGCAACTCGAGCAGAGTCTGAACGACTTTGGTTACCCGTGGACTCTGAACCCCGGGGACGGAGCTTTCTATGGACCCAAGGTGAACTGTTTCTTTTATATGGTGACTTGCCCCATTCGGTGTTCACGATTGCTCACTTTGTGCCCGTCTTCCAGATCGACATCACCATCATGGACGCCCTGAGGAGGCAGCACCAGTGTGCCACGATCCAGCTGGACTTCCAGCTCCCCATCCGCTTCAACCTCTCCTACATCAGGTGGGTCCATCCGCAGTTCCCGCTGCCACGGCGGCCAGCAGTTCCGAAGCCCCTTTTTGAACGAATGTGTTTCATCGGCTGGATTCTCCGAGAAAACCACCACAGAGGACTGACATTGCATGACGTCATAGTCCTTCGTGTGATATCAGTCGTGTGACGTAACATTACATGATGTTGTGATCTTATAATGTCACACGACACATTACACACACCAGTGATATGTGCCCTGCTCATTCACAACACATTCTGTTCTCCCCAATCTTTGTCAGCATGATGAAGTGAGTGTGCTTTCTGTTGTTTTCTTTTCACTGCCATTTTTATGTCCTTACTATCTTCTAGTCTGGCGGGCTTGACTAGGCAGTTTATCCACTGGCAAGAGATTATCCTTCTTTTGCTTGTTGTTTGGACTGCCTGTTCCCGGGGAAAAAAATTAAATATTGAAGAGGGAAGAAAATGTTTACTTTATAAATACTTTTTCTCTTTTAGCAAAACACCAGCGTGCGTAAAAAGAGGTTGATACCGCTTCCGTGCTTCATTAAATGGGGAGAGTTTATTATTAAGTACTAGCTAGCTAAGCTTTTTTTTTTAAACTTTTAAAATTATATGTTACACTCAGCTCGGTGTCTCAATTTTAACTATCTTTTCTAATTAAAAAATGAAAACGGTAGCGCTAGAACGCTGGTACTCATTGAATTTAGAAGCGTAGGTACAGCTAGATATTTTTGACTGGGTTTTCGTCACCAGAGATATATGTACCGTTCAGACTTGTAATGACTGAAGGGCCGCACTAGTTGGTGTGTGTAAAAGTGCACCGGAAGAATGTTGAGCCCCTAAATGTGCTTTTTGATGAAAGGAGCTCATCCGTGATTGGTCTTTGCTTGCAGTGAGACTGGAGAGAAGAAGCGGCCAGTGATCATCCACAGGGCCATTCTGGGATCGGTGGAGCGCATGATCGCGATTCTCACCGAAAACTATGGCGGCAAATGGTGGGTGTCCCGCAAATTTGACCACATTATGGCGAGAAAAAGGGAAGATTGCGCTTGTTTAGGTTGCGTCTCTTCTAAAAGAATCAACAACCTAAGGCAGAATTGTCTTTCGTTTGCTCGATTCCTTTTTGCACGCCTCATAGCCCCAAATAATTGTAGACCGTAGGGTGACGACAAGCCGGGGTGTTCCTTTTGTATCTTTCCACGTCATCTTGCCTCGGCGTTCGATTGAATGCTGTCAGTATGCACAAATAAATTAATGAAAATTGGCTGTGACCTTTATCTCCGAAGCTCCGAAATTTAGGATATGCTGTAATTAAGGAGCAGTTTTAATTTTTTTAGAAGACATTAGACGGTAATTTTTGGGAAGGTGAAGAACCTATGTATCTTATCAACTTAGCGAGGACTCTGACCTGGTGCATAGGTCACGTGATATTGATTTCCCCGCCGAATGTAGCAGGGAAACTGAATTGGTGTATTGGAGCTTAACGTAGGGTCAAATGATGTCGACTTGTTCACAAAATTTAGTGGGTAAGCTGACTAGGTGCGTACTGGTCAAGTTGTGTAATTTCCCTGCAAAATTTAAAGAAAAAATTAAAAAGCCTTTCATGCTTTTACAATAAGAAAATGTTGCGGTCTGTTCCAGGCCGTTCTGGCTGTCGCCACGGCAAGTGACCATGGTGCCCGTGGGCCCCATGTACGACGACTACGCCCTGGAGGTGAAGCGGCAGCTGTGTGCCGCCGGATTCCGCTGCGACGCCGACCTGGATCCCGGCAACACGATGAACAAGAAGATCCGCAACGCCCAGCTCGACCAGTACAACTTTATCCTGGGTGGGTTGCCCGCCGTTGCTCGGTTGCAGCTTGGTCATATGTCCAATTTGGGAGTCTTGCGTGCCGAACCAACCAAGGGCAAGCACATTGATACTTTAAACCCATGTTGTAACAAAAAAAAAAAAAATTATCTCCATGATACTTTAGATTTATGTCAGCAACCAGCCTGCTGCATTAAATCCTTATTTCTAACTCTCTTTGTTTGCGTTCCGCGCATTGAAGAGCATGCGGGAAGGGCCTCAGCTTGCACTTTGTATTGCTGCACCGCAGTGTTCTTCCGCAGCATAAATCCCGTCTGCTTTCAGCGCCGTCACCATGGCAACGAATGCTGATTCTCCGAATGCCGTCTGCTAGCCAAAGTGTAATAGTTTTGTAATGAGCAGCCGCAGACTGTCGCCGCAAAGCGACGCGAATGCAGGCGGAGGGATGGGTTAACAACGCTTCCCAATGATACATGCGCCGTACGAAAAGGTCATTTGGTGTTAGTTGCCATGGTGACGGCGATGAAAGCGGACAGCCTTTATGCTGCGGAAAAACGCTGCGGTGCAGCAAAACAACACGCGTTCTGAGGCACTTTTACACGCTTTTCAATGGGCGGAACACAAACAAAAAGAGTTCGAAATAAGGACTTACTGCAGAAGGCTGGTTTTTTCCCGCACTTCATAATGTGACGAACGTTACACGAAAAGCGTGTTTTTTTGGCCATCTCGTGCCCATTTTTTTTTTTATCCGTAACGTGATGGGTCTAAACTATCACAGTGCCCCAAGGGCACCTGGCATGCTCCGGTGGAGAACTGGGGGTTAATTTTGACCACCTGGGGTCTGGCTTTGGTCAAGGGGAAAGCAAGAGCGTTCCTGGTTGCTGACAGCTTGCACATAATCTGCCGAAGAGACATTTTTGACCCGCTCGCGAGTTTGCTATCGGACAGTATTTTGGGTGAAAACCTCTCGCAACATACAAATAGTGGGAGAGATCTTGCAGCCTCTTTTGTGCTCGTCTTGGTACTCTTTCGTCCATTGATTGACGTCGGCTCGTGTACGGGAGCGCAACAAATTAAGATTTGCCTAAGAAGTGTAGTTTGTGGCAGTGCGACAACTTAAGATTTGCGTTAGAAGTGTAGGTTGTCAATGGCTTGCAACGTGAAATGGCAGACGATCATAATTTCAGCATGCGTGCGATCTCGCTTTGCCGCGGTGCTCGGTTCAAAGCAGACGATAAACTTTTTTTTGGCCTGTTAGCAGACGGCATACAGAGATTTCTTGTTTTTTTTTGTTTGTTTTTTCGCCTGCGAATGACGCTTCAAAACAGACAAATTGCGTTCTTCGCTCATGTTAGCAGACGAACCATCTACTAACACTATCTTTGCTTGCTCTGCAAGGGACAAGTCGGATCCCGCTCTTGCACTGATGGTAATCAAAGTCTGACCCCTGTGAACAGTAAGATGATGCAATGGACACCGTTCCGTGCATGAAAATGCTCAGAGTCAAACAACATAGCCCCCTTCTAAGGGTTGTTTTTACCTATTTTACTCTTTTTAGACTAATTATAGAAGTAAATTGTGTTCAGAAGCAGTTCTTTCCCAGCACCTGAAATTTGGCAGTTTTTCGGGATTCCTATTACGGCTTTTTGATTTCGTAGCTGGCAAAACGTCTTCTGTCTTCTTCAACGAGGTTTAATCAGGTAAAAGATCATCAACGCGATAGTTACAAAAATGCAGAGGGAAAACCCTATTGGCCTAGTAGGGTGGGGGCAGGAACTGTGTGCTTCTGGTTTTTCAGGCTAGGTGGCACAAGCTACCGCCTCTTACAAAAGGTACAGCCGTTAAGATCCATTCGTCCATGTTTGCAGTGGTGGGCGAAAGGGAGAAGACTTCCGGCACTGTGAACGTGCGCACCCGCGACAACAAGGTGCACGGCGAGTTCTCCGTGGCGGATGTCATCGAGCGCTTCTCCCGGCTCAAGCGGGAGTTTGTTCCCGACTCGGAGGAAAGCTTCTGAAGTGGCTTCCCGATCTCAGTGAATAAAGTGCACCGGCACAGTTTTACTTAGCACGGTGGCTCTTAATCAGTGTTTTGAGGACCCCTTCTGGATCGACAGAAGTGATGGAGGACCCCATTAACCGGAAGGAAGGAGAGGGTAATGGACAATTACAATAACGAAAGTGTAAGTGTAAGAAAAAAAACAACTAAATGCATGCAAGCCAACTTTGAGGCTCTGAAACGGAGAATAATTAATTCTTTTCTTTGAGTGCACATGGTTGAGTCTGTTTAGCTTTGTGGGTCAGCCAACCTCGACTAAAAAGGACAGTTCTACTGGTCGGCTTGACCAAGGGTCTAGGGCTTCGGGCACCTTAAGAAGGCCTTCGAGGACCCCGAAGGGTCTCAGACACTCATTTGAGAACCACCGACCTGGCAGGTGCCCTGTGGCGGTGAAGTTTTTGTGAAGGCCGGTTGAAACACTTGCATTTCAGTGCGGCATGGCGGGGTTGTGATTAGTTTGCAGGCATGAGTTGTATTGCCTCTTAAGGAAGTTGGAGTCTGTTGAATTGCTCTACTTTCGAGTGTGAAAGACTTGCGGCAACACCGATTGGAAGCGGTCGCCCGTTTGAGTTGGGACCTTGCTTGTTTGAGAGAAGTTTGGACTCTGAGCGGGTTGTTCCCTGATTGGGATGGTTTAACAGAATGGGGGTTACTAGAGCTGTACATTGGCACTGCCGACCCTATGTTTGCCCTGGATGCTGCCTGCCGTTGGTAAGTTGCAAGCAGCAATAGTGATTCGTATTGGTCTTTGACTACCTTTCACTCCATTTACATGCCACTGTGCGAACAAGCTTCATGGTAAGACTGTCCATGGTATTATCCTGCATGCGCCTTTGCGTATTTAGATATATCGCACTCCAGTGAAAATTTGTGGTCCTCTGATTTCTATTCTAAAACCTCGGATCCCCTGAACGCTGGGTGCGTGTTGCCTCGGTATAAGCTAAAGCCATTGTTCCGGGTGGTTACGTCGTCCGCGAGGTCTGGAGTTCTACCAGAAGTTCCATTATGGGAGTTGAGGGAAGCCCATTGCTGCAGACTCCTTTTGGGGCAAGCCAATAGACTCCGGGATGTGATCACTGCGTAGTATAGCGAAAGGACACTTCACCCAATGTATCTGTGTACTTTTCCAACAAAAAGCGAGGAATTTGCGCGAGCATTGCACCAAAAGGTAACTTCACTGCTTCGTAGCTGATGTGGTAGGCTCGTGTGAATTTTTAGAACTTTAAATTATCGCTTAAATGCAACGATTTTATCTTCGTATTGAACACTGTACTCTGCAAAGTGTGGTAATATTCTTGGTATGTTTATTTCGATCCTGCAGTTCTGTCGGCAGTAATAAACGGAAGTATTTTACGCATTTGCTTCACAAACAATTGCCAGAGCTAAAGCATTCGATTATTTAATGGTTTCGGCACAGTTATTTTTATGAACGTAGTATTTTTGTTTCAATATAAATTTTTGAGATAAAAATTGCCAGTGACTTTTTCGTGGATGCTGTACGAAACATTTAAACGTGAGTAATTTTTCTTATATCGTGGACGCTTGCATGTGTAACACTGGTACTGCACGAGTGGGTTGGTCAGAACCGTATAGGTTGGTTAGCTCCATTGAGCTGCTTGCCGTGCACTGTGAAGAAGCGACACCCGTGAAGTAGACAGATTTTTTTGTCTCGCTTCACTGCAGTGCACTGGTGCACTGCAGAGAAGCAATATCCGTGAAGTAGACGCCGCAGTTCAGCCGCGTGCTAAGAGGAAAAGCACTTGCCTAAAGCAGGAATGGTGCATTCCTGCTTTAGGCAAGTGTTGTTGGGGAAAAAGAAAAAAAAGTAAAGGAATTTTGTGAACGTTGTTTACCTCGCAGTAAAATTTGCAGATTAAAACTGCACCTAACGTATATGATGGACTGCAGTATGCAGGCCAGTCGAATGAATCCCTGGTCATGATTTGGTTATGCGAATTTGATATTTAAGGAATCAATAGAATGGCTCAGTTTAAATGTACTGTCCCTGCATTGCTGAATCAATGCGGAGCGCAAGTTCGTCTGCTAGCCTTTGCAGGGGTTGTGGCGACGTCAGACCGCCGAGCTCCAATTGGCTCTGATCGAAGGATAGTGGGTAGACCTCAAGGCAGCTTGCTTTGAGGTAATCTGAGCTCGGCGTCTTTCTGACGTCATTGCAACTCCGGCACAAGAAGCAGACGACTTGCTCTCGGGCATAAGGCTGTAAATCCCAAAAATTGCATTCCTTAAATGTATGATGCTAGATTTGTAGTTGCGCAATAGTGTAACAATTCTATCAGACTCCACATTGGACCATTTTACAAATTCGTCGGCTTACAGCACCAAGATATATTCGTGGGTGGAATACAAACAACTTTGCACTCTATCTGCGTACCACATACACTCGTCTTGAAAATGCATGTAGTGACAGCACTAGTCGAAATTCCTAAACATCGAGCATGTTGGTGGCACAAAGGCAGGGACGGCGCCAAAGGGAGGCGAGGGGTGGCGGGCACCTCCCCTAAAATTTGTCCTGCCACCCCAAAAATATGCCAGCCTTTACACCCCCTTTCCCTCACCCTAATTTTCGCGCGCAGACCCGCATACGCTACATGGCTCGTCATTTTTCTAATTTCCTCGTCCCATGGAAAAGGCATTGGCTTGAAGGATAGCCAGCCTAAAGAGGCCTCATACCGGACGTTTTCAACTTCTTCGTGCCGTCCGCTTTATTTTCTTTACGTAGCCCGTGAAGAACGATGCATGAATATCGGTATATATGGCTTGCCAAAGCTAACGAGCGTCGTCTACCAATCAATTCCTCTGTCGCCAACCATGAAAGACTTCCTGAAAGTAGCTTCACCCAAGTGATTACTTGAAGAGACTTGGAATCCCATGCATCTGCACTGCGCCGTCGCTTTGTACCTGCCAGAAAAAGGTACTCAAGGGCACTTTTCATATTCCGACCAAGGAAATCTCTCAAAGTCCTGAGACGCTTGGGCCGACTGGCGAGTTCCCAAGGGGTGGCTTTGATGTATCTTGGTGATCCTGCTTATTTCAAGTCTCTATGGGGTCCTTGAAGCAACTTTGGTGAAGGTGACTGTGTGTGCTTGGGAAAGGGTATAGGTCGGAGCCTGGCGGTTCGAGAACTGCCATGCTCCCATCATTAGTGACCCTGGGGCACGGAGCCCCTTCGAGGGACTATGGGAGATTATGGGTAGATTTCCCCGCTAAATTTAGCGGAAAAATTTCCCCGCTAAATCTAGCGGTAAAATTTCCCCGCTAAATCTAGCGGAAAAATTTCCCCGCTAGATCTAGCGGAAAATTTTTCCCGCTAAATCTAGCGGAAACAATTTCCTTGCTAAATCTAGTGGAATAAATTTCCCCGCTAAATCTAGCGGAACGATTCCCCCAGTAAATCTAGCGGAAAAATTTTCCCGCTAAATCTAGCAGAAAAATTTCCCCGCTAGATCTAGCGGAAAAACTTCCCCGCTAAATCTAGCGGAAAATATTTCCCCGCTAAATCTAGCGGAAAAATTTCCCCGCCAAATCTAGCGGAAAACATTTCCCCGCTAAATCTAGCGGAAAAATTTCCCCGCTAAATCTAGCGGGGACATTTTGGTCACAGGACCTCGGAGGGGGGTCACGTGACCCCCCCCTCGAGAACACGGCGCCCTCAGTACCCTTCCGTCGTCCTCCTCAAGAGCTGCGCTCCAATTTGGCGTTACAGGGAGTTGTAAACAGCTTTCACTTTTTTACAAATAAATAAGACCTGCCAATACACAGAGAAACTTCATGTGATATTAATAAAAAACCGTGGATCACGCCCGAGCTCGTCAGAAAAATAAAAGCAAAGGATAAACTATATGCGAAATTTATCAAATCTCAAGATTCTGCGAAATTATGTACATATAAAAAATACCGCAATCTACTGAATCGAGAGCTGAAGAATGCAAAACGTGAATACTTTTGCAATCTATTGTCTTTTACCTCAGGTAAAAGTGCACGTAATCAGTGGAGCCAATTAAACCAAGTCTTGAACTTAAGCTCCAGGGTACCGGTCACGTCAATAGTAAAGGATGGTTATGAAATTACCGGAGAAGAGCTATGTAATGAGTTCAATCGGTTTTTCATTGACGTCACAAAGAACCTATGTAGCCCACCTGACACGCCTGGTGACTACACATGCCAGGCACCAGGTGTCCGAGACTCCCTATATCTATTCCCAACGTCAGAAAACGAAGTAATTGCCACATTTACAAGTCTCAGGTACAATAAAGCCAAAGATAAAGATGGATTTCAAATCAAGCCATTCATATACGTCGTCGATCTATTGGCCCCAGTGTTAACTCGTATATACAACCTTTCATTTGCCACTGGCGTTTTTCCAAAACAAATGCAAGTCGCAAAAGTCGTCGTTATACATATAGGCGGTCCTACTTCTGATTTGTCAAATTACAGGCCAATTTCCATTCTTCCAGTGTTGTCAAAAGGATTAGAAAAAATCATATATCATAAAATTAACTCTTTTTTAACCAAACATGGTGTCTTGTCAGACAACCGGTTTGGTTTCCGACGAAATCGATCCGCGGAAATGGCACTCGGTCAGCAAAAAGAAATAATAATCAACGCATTTGAAGAAAAACATTTAGTGCTTGGAATATATGTAGATTTCTCTAAAGCATTTGACTTACTCAACCATAACGTGCTAACATATAAGCTTAATCATTATGGGATGAGGGGCGTAAGTTTATCACTTCTTCACTCCTACCTAATGCACCGTAATCAGATGGTATCACATAATTACTTAAGAAACTGTCATCTGGTGTACCGCAAGGTAGTATTTTAGGCCCTCTGTTATTTCTGATATATGTTAATGATATTTTTTATGCTCCCCTTTCAGTAAATATTATTGCCTATGCTGATGATCTTACAATGCTTGTAACAGGAAAATGGTTGGCGAGTTGTCTGCATGTGGCAATCAATTCCTTTCATACTTGCACCAATGGTCCGAAAAAAATCACTTGAAGGTTAATACTAACAAAACTAAAGCTATAATATTTCGAACGAAGAATAAAGTAATATCTGAAGATATTCAACTTCTACTAGGACAAAGCAGGATTAATATCGTACCAACGATGAAATGCTTAGGCGTTGTGTTTTCCGAGACGCTTAACTGGGATGCACAGATTCAACATACACGCATGAAAATGAACAAGATAATTGGTGTACTGTGTCGCCATAGATACTCGCTTCCGACAAGTGTTAAAATCCTCATTTATAATGCCTTTTTACTACCTATTATTACTTACTGTCATATCATCTGGGGAACAACCACAAAATAAAACAAACTCAAATTACTTCTTGCGCAAAAAAGGGCAGTAAGGCTGATTGCGAATGTCTCATGGTGCACGCATACCGAACAATATTTTTTCAAGTTCAGTATTATTAAGTCAACCTCTCTTTATGCTTTCAAATTGTTGTGTATGTATAAGAGTGCTGTCGCGACTAGCAATGATGTCCTGTTAAGTATGTTTAAACTCGAACGCCACACACCCGCATATAACATACGTCACAACATTGCTTGGTCATTGCCATTTTGCCGCACATCTTATCGCGCCCAATCATCATGTTATAACCTACCGCTTTATCTCAACATTCTTTTGCATAATAATATTTCTATAGAAACAACCCCCAAGAAAAAAATTGATCGATGTCCTTCATCTGTTAGATCTACATTTTGTGTAAGAATTGTGTAACTGTTCCTTTCACTAAATATGCATAGTGCCCCATTACGTTGAATGTGTCAGTGTACTTTTTTTTTTTGTGGAAATGTTCTTCTGTTCCTGTTTACTGTTGTCGTATGTAGGGGCGCAGGGGGCCCTCAAGCTGCACCACGCAGCTTTTTCCCTTGCGTCCCATCTCACAATGAGAGATAAATAAATTCCAATTCAATTCAATTCAAATATTGCAGCTTAAAGCAGTCCCTATAGTGGCTCCAGCCTTCCCCGCACTGCTTGCAGTTTTGGCAGTTTCTAGAGATTTTCCACCCGAGGAATCTGCCCGTAATTAGCAACAAATGCAACAATATATGGGGCCTGTGCCCTGCGCGGTTCTTGGAAATAGCAATGCAGCACTGAAATGAGCGACCCTTGGAAGCAAATGCACTCTCTCATGGCATATCTTGCACATTTGCATAACAGTTGGTCCTTGTAACAAATGCGAGGTGTGAATTTTATCAACGGGCTTTATTCAAAGTTAGCATCGCTTCAAGGCTAGATGCCTTCGACGTTGCAGAAATTCTAGTTCTCCACGCGAGATTTTAGATATCAGTGTTTCGTTCTAAGCCGCCCTCGAGGTAAAATTGACCGCTAGACTAAGCATAGTATAGTTTCTGTTCCTTCGCTTCATGTCCAAACGAAGCAGAAAGCTTGGGCTAGTTGATGGAACATGCTTTCAGATGGTGAATACGCACACAAAAGATAGCCACGAAAGAAAGCATACACATAGCGCTGACTTACAATTGATAACACACACTAAAGTTGCAAGTTAGTGCAGAGTGTGTGCTCCTTTCATGACTGGTCTTTCACAATCACTGGATTCTGGCTCCCGCTCTGCTGGGGACAGCCTGCCGAGGGAAAGTGCTCAAGGCAGCTGCAGCGAGGAGTATTGAGCCTGGCGGTGCCAAACAGCAGTCTCGGTGGCTGACAGCAAACAAGGTGGAGCAGCGCGAGGCCCATGCAACGCAGCATTACTCGTGACCGCTCTTTCACGCCTTCACCGACGAGCTCGAGAACCTTGGCTGGACTGCCATTTCTATGCATCTCCGGGTGAAGCGGCAAGCCGTAGCAAAGCGGCCGTAACTGTTCTCACCGCTTGGAAGAGAGAACTTAAAAAGAACCTTTTGTAAGTTTTGGAGTGGCAGTCAATGCTCCGAAAACAGCCTATGCTCTTCAAAGAATCTAAGGCTCTTGGCGAAATGTCAACGTCACTTCCAGTAGATTCCTTTTGAGTCTGCTCTACGTGACAACCTAAAATGACAGCAGAAACGTAATAAAATGATGTAACTCATCAATATTCCATAGCGCAACTCCGCATTTTATTCGGCAATAAAGTTACACAGGAGCCCCGAAATGCAAAAAAAAAACAACAAAGATGATGCCCACGATGTCACGCCGCCGGCGACGCCCCTACTTGTCCTCGTCCCAGTCTCCGCCTCCCGCCTTCGGCTTGGGTCCGCCCGCTGGCTTCGACATGATGATCTGGTCAACACGAAGCACTGTCGACGCCGCATTGGTAGCATACTGCAGGCCCCAGTGCTTCGTCACCAGCAGATCCAGCAGACCGGCCTCCAGTGCGTTCCCCACAGCGTCTTCCTTCAGCCCCGCCGAAGAGTCTCCCTGGTGGTGTGCCGCGCGGAGCTGAGCCAGCAGCTCTTCCGGCCTCGACGCGCCGGAGTTGTGTGCGAGGGTACGTGGAAGCTGTTCCAGCGCCTGCGCGAACTTGTGTGCCGCATACTGCTCTAGCCCTGGCAAGGTTTCGGCCCAGGACGCAATCCTCTTCGCCAGCTCGATCTCGGCAGCCCCGGCACCAACTACGAGCCGACCGTCGCGAGTGGCAGCCTTGAAAGCGTTGACGCCGTCGTCAACAGCGCGTTCGGCGTCGTCGAGCAGGCTGTCCGTCGAACCCCGAAGGAGGACGGTGGCGACCTTGGATCGGTGAGCCCCCTCCTGGCGGAAGACTACAACCGACGTGTCTCCGAGTTCGTCGACGTAGACCGAGTCGCAGAGTCCCAAGTCTTCGGGACGCGGCGGGGTTAGCTTGGGGAGGGGGGTGGCGCCGACCACGCGGCACAGCCGGCGTACGTCGAACTTGGACGTCAGGCGGACAACCATGAGCCCGTGCTTGTTGAGGTAGTGCAGCGCCATGTCGCCAACCTTGGCGCCGGTCACAACGACCTTGGCGCCGGCGTCTGCTACGGCCTTGACCTGCGACTCGAGCAGGTTTTCCTCTCCCCTGGAGAAGTCGCGGAGTTCTTGCGCCGACTGGAGGAGTACTGTGCCCTTGGTCTCCGTCTGCGTCGAGTCGAAGGCGCAGGTGTAGACGGCCACTTTGGCGTCGCTTGCCTTGGTGACCTCGCCCTCGACTTGCCGCTTGAAGACCATGCCAAGCACCATCTCGGAGCGGTCCAGGCCGGCCCCAAGCACCTTGCAGACTCGGATGTTGTCCACGTTCAGAGCGCCGGACTCGGGAAGCACCGCTTCGCAGGCCTTAGAGACGATGCGGGCCAATTGGTCCGCTCCGGCGAGCGGTTTGCTCGACATGGCCGTCCTGACCGCCTTTTCGGCCTGCTCGAACTTGCGTAGGTCGCGCAGTTCGTCGACGGTAAGCTCGGGTAAGATCTCGATCGCCTTGCGCAGGGCGAGTTGGTAACCCTCCGCAACTTGGACCGGGGTGAGCCCCGTGCGAACGAGTTCTTCGGCTTGTTCGAGCAAAGCGCCGGCGAAGAGAACGACGAAGTTGGTGCCGTCACCTACCTCGGCCTCTTGCATCTGCGACGCCATGACGAGCAGCTTTGCGGCGGGGTGCTGGACTTCGAGCTGGTTCAGGATCGCTGCTGCGTCGCTGGTGACGGAGAGCTTTTCGAGGTGGTTGATGACCATCTTGTTGAGCCCGTTGGGGCCGTACGCGGAAGCGACACTGTGCGAGAGCTGGACGCAGGCTTCGATGCTTCGGAACAACGCCTCGTCGACGCCTTGGAAGTGTCGAGAACCTTCTTTGAGCATCTGAGACAGCGCCGTGGTGGAACCTCCGCGGAAAGACATGGCTGATGTTCTGCGTCAAACGTTCCTCGGGAGAAGTAAGGAACCGAGCTGAAACGCGAGTTTGAACACCGGTTTTCGCTGGAGATTGCTCACCTCGTGTTCGCCGGCTCTGACAATGCGCCCCGTCCAAGATTCCCTTATTTGGCACACCGACACGAAGGCGCTCGCGGCGTTTTTTGCGGCTAGTTTCGACTTGAAAAATGACTCGACTACGGCCTCGTAAAATCAGTGACGTCAGACTCAATTTTTCGCTTGCTTTTGCCTTGACTTAGCTTAAAACTTGAAGAGTATATAAATAAGTGCGCTATTTTTAACTACAACTTGTCTTATTTAATTTAGCGTAGATTTATTACGCACTTTTCTAAGCTTGACTGTCGAATGAAACGCTAACTTCGAAACCATCCGAATGCCGCCATAAACTCGTGAGTTTAAACATGGCGGTCCACAAGAGCGTGTCATGCGGAGCAGACCTGCATTTCGCGACCGATTTATCCGAAGCGATCATTTCGGCCGGCAATGCAGGGTACGTACCAAAACTCGCGACGTTCCGGCGACAGGCCGAATCGGGGGACAAACTATACAATCGCGAGCGTTTTTTGCCGGTCCCACGAGCTACCTTCCCTATCGGCGTTCGACTTGTATGCGCTTTTTGTTTTATTTTTCTGTTTCATTGTCATAAGTTAGCCCACGTGCCAGTAGATCCCGTTCAGCCTGTTCCTTTTGGCTTTCTTCTTTGCGCATGGGCGGGACTTTTAGTCACAAAAAGTCCCTCGCTGCAGTTCGTTTTTTTGTGGCGACTGTCAAGGCTGAATACAGTTACGTCACAAACGAATCACGCCGAGCTGAAGAATCACTCGCCGGTTAAGGCTCAAACGCTAGTATATTTGTTTTGAGCCGAGATGAGACTCCATCGAAATATGTCTTGTCAAGAGTACCGGATACGACAGCGAAATCTATTCCTTCGAGTGAGACGCCAAGACTAGAGACGGCTGATCGCGACGTAGTGACTCAATAACAGATTATTTGACGTCCTAAAAAAAAAAAAAAAAAAAAAAAACATTGGTCACTCTAAAATCAGCTTTGTCATAAACGCCCCAGAAACATGTCGATGTTGCAACTGTCCTGTAAAACCAGTGACGTCTCACGATCGTTGCAGTGTTATGGACCCCACATAATGACTGCATTATGTTGCGTCTGTGTATTGCAAAAAAAAAAAAAAAAAATTTACCATAATAAAACTATGTAGTGTCTAGAGTTCCGTCCAAACGGAAGAGTAGCAGACGCAGTAGAGTTCCGTCCAGACGCAACATAGGGAGTATTCACTGGACGCCATATTTGAGGGCGATGTTTAGAGCGCATGCTCGGAACGAGCTCACGTTAACAGGCTGCTAAGACCGGCACTCTTGGTGGAGTGGAATGCACGTGGCGAAAGAACTGTGGAAGCTCGCCGTCAGCACGCGCTCAGCAGTCGCGCAGACGGCTATGGCCGCCAGTGAATACTTTCTTTAACATGTCCAGCAGAGTTCCGTCGAGACGGAACGATAGCAGGCCCAGTAGGGTTCCACCCAGAGGGAACAACAGGAAGCCTCGTAGAACCCCATTGGTTCCGAGGGCCTAGTAGAGAGTATTGTTCCTTTTCGTATCTAAGCTAGAGGAACAATAACAAGCTCTCGGTCAATTGTTCGCAATAATGCGCTGCGATCAAGGGGAAACATGGGAAGTGGAGACAGGGAGTACTCCCTCATTACGACAATGCGCCCAGCCTCTGGTCTTGCATTAGAATAATTGCCATTCCTAACTATAGCTTTGAAAATGATATCAACCACATTCTCTGTATCTGGCTCCCAATAAACTACAAACTCTTAAAAAAAAAGAATGAAAGAAACATCTTTATGGGAGGAGACTTTTAATGAGTATATGAGGTAATAGAGGGAGGGTGTGTGGTTTGCAGAGGTTGGACAAACTGTTTTCCAAGAAGCAGAAGAAATGTTATAGGATTGCTGGGACAAGTAAATTTAAGTTAAAAAAGAAACTAAATTAAAATTAACATGGGAACATTGCTAGTTGTTGCTTTGGAAATGGGTCGGGGGTGGAGCATATAGAGATCAACCCCCGAGTATGCTGGACGAAGCTTTAGTGGCACGTTTCTTTTTTGTCTGGACGGAACTTTAGTGGCGGCAATAGACCCCTTTCAAAATTTGTGTGTCAATTATTAGAAGGTCGGAACCCCTGCACAATGGTGGAACAACTGACATTGTGGAACGTGCAAGTCATTCCATAAGATTGCAAACTTCGGAGTGGGGCCAACGCTAGGAGCCAACGAGTCAATCAAACGCCGTCAAAAGTGGAACGTTACAGCGCACGTCACCTTTTTCTGTAGGTGTGTTTTTTCTGCTACTCCAACCAAACTCGTAAAGTGTGTCGTGATGTTGTGGTTTCAGTCCGCCATTGTGCAGGGATTCCACAGCTGCCAGGAGAGGCCAGTATTTCGAAAGGGGTCTTTAGTTCCCTCTGCACAGAACTCTAATGACGACTGTCGTTCCGTCAGAACTCTAGTGCTGACAATTGTTTACTCAAGACGGAACCCTAGCCACAGCCAAAAGACAAACTGCTTTCATAGAAGTGCAACATTTTAAAATAATATGAATGACACACTTTTCTAACCAAAGACGAGAAACCCTTCCAGAAACATAGACACTCCAAACAGACATAAAGACCTATTACAGGCACAATCTAAAGAAAACCAAATGAAACAGACTTCCACAGGAGGACACAAGTGCTCAAGAGAAATAAGGTGGAAACGAGGTTGAAACAAGGCTGATAATTCCCTAGATTGAGGGAAGAAGTCAGTTGCTGACATTCCTCAAGCATCCCTGTCCTTCATACCACAATAAGCCAGGATGTACCGAATGGCTAGAAGACGCAAGTATATATACCCACAGACTGAAGACGTAAGGTGGAACCATGCTACCTACGTTTGATTGGATTATCCAGTGATAACACATGCACGAAAAAGCGGCAAATGCCGCGATGTTGCGCTTTTAGTGCTGCTTGATTGATGACCGATTGGTTAGGACAGGTAGATGTCTAATTCATTATCTATGGCTCTGAAGCAACACAAAAAACTGCACCAACAAAAGAAAATATTGCAATGTTTTTGTTTTTTGTTTGGCAGATACAAGTTTATTGCCGTCGACATAAGCCACCCGAGATACCGGCAAGAACTGCTGGATCCAAATCCAAAGAGCAAGCCGACGCCCTTCGCGCGATCCGACCTCGTGTTGCCGTCCCAAGGTAAGCTCTCAAATGTGCCAACGAGGTCGTGAGTGGCGTCCTTGCAACACTGGCGGCTGCCTTGATCTTTTCGCTGCCGGCATTTTCTTTTTCGAAAGATATGCTCCAGCGATCGGGTTTTTTTTCTGAAGGGATAGCACAAAAAGAAAGAGTCGATGCGCAAGTTTTTTTAAAATTATCCGACGGGAGCACTTGCAGTGCTTGCAAGCTGTCCGGGTTGAGAGCATCGCATGGAAATATTGAGGACGAAAAGGTGTCGCCTCTTTTCTATTTAATTTTATTTCGCCTGTCCACTCCCGCGATATTCCTCCTGATTTAGGCTCCTATCCGGAGGTCCTTTATAGAGCTACTTCGTAGGACGATGAGCTCTCATTCAGCATTGTAAGTCTGAATCGGAAAAACCGGCCCTTCAATTGCCGCTACCGCCAGAGCAGCCGACACGAGAAATGACCGTCTAGTGCATAACATAGTGCGAACGCGACGTTTAAGGTTCCATAAAGGCATAACAAATAGTAACACCTTCCGGGGTGCATGCGGTTTATCATTTAGGTGGGAACTTTAAAATGTGGGATTGTTGCCATACATGTACGGCAACGACTGCCAGAGGTTTAATTGAACACTGGCGGGCCAGGTGGCGCAAGCTACCGCCCGTTACCAAAGGTACAACCGTTAATATTAATACATCCATCTGGTGATTGCATCCAATGCTACACAAAAGGGCGTTGGAGGACATTGAGGCCTTTTTTACGCGGAATAACTGAAGAGCTAGGGTTTCACGAAAAAGATGTTCCTAAAAAGAGTAGCGCAAAGGTGTAGCACGCTGACTTTAGTGGAAAACGTTTCCTCAGTAAATTTAGCGCAAGTTAGCATGTATCTTGAGCTCAGCAAATCGCATAAACAAATGCCCGGGGCAGCTCAGAGTACACTGCGCATCCTCTGTCCCCAATTTATGTGTAAGATTGAGATGCATTAAAATTTTTCAGTTTTGTGCTATGGAACTAGCTGGGAATTCTGCAACACCGAATGCCCAGACCTTGTAGGCCCGTTTACATAGTGGGTGTTGCACTTTTCTTGATTACCAGTCCTCTGGCTTTCGTCCCTGTTAAAAATGCTGGGCTTATATTTGCATGGTCTTGTTTAAGCACTCAACATACCTGAGATGGGTTTTTTGCAAATGTCTCTAAGTGACGTCAGACCTGATAAGAGGAAACTGCTGCCATTTTTATGGTTTTATGAACACACCACTGATTGGCTCGCTTGTACTCATTTGGTGAACAGCAGAATTACTCCCCCCCCTTCCCCCCCCCAACGACAACGGTTAATTAGATAAGAAAAAAAAAACAAAAAAAACAAAGGGACTGTGTCTTTGCACTTGCTCCTTGGCCCTTCTCCCGACTACTGTCACGCAGTCGGGAGAACTTCTAGTTTATCTTGCAAATTCAGACTTTTGTGTCCATGCTTTCATACCGACTGGTGAAAGGCACAACGATGCAAGTTTCTTTTTTGACGGCACGTAGAATGTAGTCACTTTTAAGTCGGAAAGAGCAGGGCAACATGAGCTTGATTTGACTGCATTGTCACGAGGCAGTGAAGTTGTCTTTACTTCTCCAATGTGCAGACTGGAGCTCCCTGGTGGTCCTAAAGGTTTCTCAGTGGATAGACGTTGATTCGCCCAACGAGACCACTCGGAAGATGTCAGAAAAGGTCAGTTCCCACAGTGTCTCTAATCCTCGAAGAATGCCTACAGCCTCGGGTGTCGTCTTACAGAGCTTCAGGTTAGGACGACATAGTTTGGACTGACGTCTTCGTCTTCCAGTCGTCAGAAAACTTTGCGCGATTTCACTGTAGAGTGTCCGGCAAGCTTGGGACATTCATGTCTGAAAGTTTCTTTGTGATCTTTTCTTGATTCCAGGTGGATATTTGATACCATTCTGGAATTTCCTTTTAATGCGGAGAGCAAGTCGTCTGCTTCTTTTGTAGGAGTTGCCGTGACTTCAGAAAGACGCCGCACTCTGATTGGCTCTGAATGAAAGATAATGGGTAGACCTTAAGGCAAGCTTACTTGAGGTCTACCCACTATCATTCATTCAGAGCCAATTGGAGCTTGGCGTACTGACCTTACCACGACCCTTGCGAAAGAAGCAGACGAACTTGCACTCCGCATTATTTTTCTATAGCACTTAAAAAGTTGCCATCAAAAGGAATAGTATTTTGCAACGTACAATACTATGTTTCACCTTGCGATGGACCGCAGCATTCGCTCCCAGCGAATCCAACCCTGCGAGCGTATTTCGTGGCAATGCACCCGCACTTTGCTGCACCCCTCACGAAGGTCACGCGACGCCCGGAAGCGTTAGTTTGGCTTGGGTGGCGTGTAGCGTCCGTCACGCATTCACTGTACTTGGTTTCACCGCAACTTGGCAGAGAGCGAACGCCCCGACTTCCTCGAGACAGTCGAAGCGACAGAGGCAAAACACGTGACCGTCTTTGCCAAAGGTACGGGGGCGACAGTTTAACGTGAGTTGGAGAAGGGAGGAAGAAGGAACTCCTAATTTATCCAGACCCTCTTTTGTGTGTCCCATACGACGCTTTGTCCCCCTAGAAGGTTAGCCGGTCACTCGAAATTCGTACAAGAACGGCTTGGACAGCACTGCCCGCAACTAGTGAGATGGCGCCACAAGTCTCCCGCCGACATGCTGATAGCCTCACTAAAACCGTAGCCTTCGCCATCTGCCAAGTCACGGTGAAAAGGAGTAGCATCATCATCATCATTTATTTTGCTCAAGTTTGCAAAAGTTAATACATGAGAGAGTGGACATGCATGTAAATATATAAATATAAAAAGCGACAAATGCAACAGTAACATAATACTAGAATGCTGTAATCCCATTTGAGGTGTTAGAGAGGAAAAGGGTTGTAGCTGTTGTAAATGAACAAGTTGGATAGTGCATTTCAGTCTTTTACTGCCGATGGTAATGTAGGCATTCGATAAGAGACTGTGAACGAAGAAATTTTTACGTAATTTAGGGGAATGGTCAAGACGGGGGAAAAGTATGGTGAGGAGGTATTAGTAACGATTTTCTGAAGTGGCTGATAGGGTGATAAAAGATTGGGTGAAGAAAGAGGCGGGATACACGGCGGTGGAGAGAAAGTGTGTCTAGGTTAGCTCACTGGCATAGCACGATTGTTCCACATTAACCTATACAAATGGAAGTGGTGGTGTAGCGTCGCTTCCTGTACATTTCTAAATGTGCCCCAAGATTCCTAAAGGTGTCACCGAAGGAACGTGACTCGCGCAGGTGTTGGAGAGAGAGCTGTGCTACGCCGCGCACGTCGGCGTGCCGGCTATCATCATCAACCTGAAGGGACCCCGCTGCATCAACATGGCCAGGTTACTTCACAACTACCTCCTAGTCTCCACGTCTTACCAGGTAAACGCATCTTTCTTGTCACCGACCATTGTCTATTCAGCCCTCTACCAAAGAGTGCTTTGTGCATTGGAACGAAATGTTTCTTTTCTAGAGTGTTTTTTAACGTGGAATGTGTTTTATCAGTCTAATTCTGTGAGAAAATCATTGCAAAGGAGCATGATGCCGTGATGCCACATGATGCCACATGATGTTGTGTGATGTCACAGTCAAGTGACCTTATGACATCATGGGGCGTCTCACACTCGTAGCGTGTGCCCAGCTCGTATGCCCAGTTTTTGTCAACGTGTTTTGCTTTTTAACACAGGATGCATTTAAAGGCTGGGAACCCTGAGGAAAGTAGGATGGAATGCCACCGAAACTGTTACGAAGCATGTAACAGATACTTCAGAAGACAGTCTGAATAAACGAGCGATAAATTGAGAGAAAAAAATTAAATTCTGAACGCGCCCTAACAGTAATTGGACCAATGACCTTGTGATTGCTAGCTCGACGTTCTACCACGGAAAACACCGTCACGAAAAAAAGGACAGAGTTTGGTATAAAATAGGCAGTGACTATTTCAATGTCCACATTCAATATAATTTTAAATATTATTTTGATGTCCATGATGCCACTTCCTGAAGACGTGACAATATTTTCAAAATCATTTTGACGTCGGCCATCAAAATATTTGTTTTTCTTTATTTTGATGTCTCAAACCTCCAACTTTGGAGCTTCGGAGTTCGGACTGGAAAGTGATTGAATGTGGCGGTCAAACGAATATCATTTTGCTTGCTGGTGGCATTGCGGTTCAACACAAATTTTCCGAAAACAAAGGCCGTGCAGTCTATCACAGTTTTTATTACCTTATAAAAAAATAAAAAAATCTTTTAAAAGCACTACATGAGCTACCAGGCTGCACATAACATTTGTGGTTGTGCCCAACGTTACAGATTGCAGCACCGTTGCTTTTTATTATTTATTTTGCATGTTTTTATATAAACAAAGGAGCTGAATCTTGTATCATAAAATTTGCAGTTGATTGGGCTACAAATTTGTTGTTGTAAAATGCGTGTATCTATCTGTACAACTGTGTCAGAACCTTTGTTTGTACGCACCAGTCAAGAAACATCAAGGAGGCAATGTTTGCATTCAGAACCTTTTATTTAACATCCCAAACATTTCATAGTTAACTCGCTTCTTATACACAAACCAAAAAGGAAATCTAAACTAACCTACTCACAAAAGCCAGTTAATAACAGGGCGGGAGCCAAATGCAATGCGACACTTTGCAGCCATACGAAGACACGCTCGCACGCTATGGAGGCACAAAAAGCGTGCCAAATTTCTCAATGTTACATGGTGTATGCACTTACGCTTGTTACGTGCAGGCAAGACAGAGGGTTATCCAGCTTGCCTTTGTTTTGTATTAAAAATTTAAGTAAGGCGCGTGCCGAAATGACGTAGGAGAGCGCCGGGCGTGTCACATCCGAAAGCATCAGCTGTCGAGTCACTCCCACACATACGCTGAATAAGATATTTCCACCGCCAAGTAGGATCGAAGCTTCTTAGGCAAGCAACACAGGACTCCGTCAACGCATCAACACAACCCTGACAACACCATCAGAAACTAAGCTAAACGAAACTATGAAACGGCTACCACTGCGACTGCTGCATTGACGGGTTAGGTCGAAATTATAAAGCCGCTTCACTTTGACGTTTTGCAGGAGTGACGTCGCAGACATCAAAATAATTTGTGAAATATTTTGACGGTGCACGTTGAAATAGTCACCACCTATGAAATAACATGCTCTACGAAGGATAAATAAATAAAGAATCTGCAATGTTTACCACAAACTCCGAAGAATGCCACGAAAATGCATGCTGAATATACCGCCTCTATCCTGTGGGATTGAGGTGAACCACGCATCTCTTGCTTTCGCTCACATTTGCAGAATTTACCAGTGTTACCAGCAAGCCACGAATTACTCCCCTGACAAAAAATAGTTTGGTCTGTCGAGGAACGGATTCTTGTGACTCGCCTCTTACAGAAATGACAGTCGCTTTCACGTGTCCCTTACTTGTTTGGGTGTTTCCCCTGAATCAGTACTCCAAGTTTTCAAGGAATTAGGGTGGAATGAGGTTTACCAGTAGATACTACATCATTGCATTGTTTCATTGACTCGTGTCTTGAAACGACGCAAGCGCCATTTTTCAATTCTCAGTTCTGTACTCTGTTTCAGGCTAACTTGGCGAACTGTGGAGGCTAGGGCCCCATGACCCAATAAGAGCGACGAAGTGAGGCACATGACCCGACATCACGGGAGCATTTTTGTCACTATGCCAAATGAGAGCCGCGAGGCCCAGAGGAACTGGCTAACCAAGTGTTGTCTGCTCCGAAACCAACTGACTTCGGATGAACGTCCACCGCAGCAACATTTCCATTTGCTAGAATAGCGAACATTTCGTGAACAGTTCATGAGACAACCATACGCTCAATTTAGCCGCGAATCTGTGACGGGTGCTAATGCCAGGGCACAGTGCAATGTAGTACCAAGTGGAAACAGCTGATTACACGACTGCGATCGCCGGCAATCACCAACAACCACGGCGCTACAAGGAGAAAAAAAAATTGGGAGTGGATTACTTTTACAGCGAAGCTGTTTATGGCTAGGGTTCCATAGATTTTTCGCGTGCAGTTACTAAACACTCTACGCTCGCACCGCCGCACATACGCGCTTTCCCCATATAAAATAATCAAAGTAAATAACCAAAATAAATCGTTGACGAACGCACATACAAGATGCCATTTGTTTAATTAAGCTTTTGCTTTATAACAGTTACTGCTGCAGACGCCAGCATGTGCGGCACGTGGAACACCATTCCCTGCATTTTCTTTGGTCTATTCAGTAGATCAGTTATCAATAGGGGCCATTTTCAAAATCAGTAGACCCTCAGGTAGACAATAAAGGTTTCTCAAAGATTTGCCGCTGTGCGACCTGTGTTGGCCATGTCTACGCTTGCACCACCCTCTCTTTGTCGTCGTTCCAAGCGCTTGCTGCGTAGTTTCCTTTCCTTCTGCTCTCCTGGAGTGGCGGTCCCGTCGCGCGTGTCTATTTTCCACTGGGCTGGTGGTCCCATCGTGCGTGTCTAGTTTCCTCTGGCTCCTCGGGGCGGGTCTGTGTCGTGTGCTGAACAGCTTCGCTGGTCATCCACCTCCACAGAGTGGACTGGCTCAGGATTTTTTTTTTTTTGTTTAAATATAATTGAAACTTATAAATTTTGATTATTTATTCTTTAATCTTTGTATCTTCTCATTGAAGCGTGCAAGTTCAATTGCCGTTAAAATAAAATAAAAAAAATTAAAGACGTTGACGATTTCCTGTAATGCCGAATTAGAGCGCAGCTCTTGAGGAGGAGGAGGGGAGGGCACATAGAGAAGGGTATGCCCCTCCTCCTCCATTCCCTCTCCTCTCATTCCCCTTCCTTCCTTACTCCCCCTCCTCCTCTCTCTGCCTCCCTCGTGACCCTTGTGACGTCACTCGTGAAGGTCTTGACCTTCACAAGACCTTCACTGTGAAGGTCACGTTTCTGGCTTGAGCAGCGTGACCTTCACTGTGAAGGAGAAACGGATTCCTAAGAGCTGCATTCTAAAAGAAGCGAAGAACTACTTTTTGTCGTGGACAGTGCTGTTGCTGTGGCGATAACCAGGCACCCGTGGCCTCAACCATGGAGTGTTATCACGAGCCTTGCTCCGGCGCTCTTATTGGGTTGCGGGGGCTGCAGCCTCTACGGCTTGCCAAGTTATCGTGAAAGGGAGTATAGGAGTGACGAGACGACAATTGTATTGGCAGCACTGAGAGTTTCAAACGCGATCTGGAATGCTTTTTGCTATTTTTATTCTTTTTTTCTTTATTCAGGTACCCACTTTGCCATCAGGCATTACAGTGGGGGGGGAGGGGAACAAACAATATACAGACACACTAAAAAATTTGCACATTCAGTGTGTGAGAAACGGCGGCATTGGAAGCTATTGAGACAATGCGCGATAAAAGAAAGTTCCAATCGCGCGCGGTCTCTACAAAAAAGGAGTGTCGCAGTACGTCGCCCCTAAAAGGAATTTCTCTTAATTTTTAAAGCATGGTCGTTCCTACTGGATACGTAAAAAGGCACTTTCATATATTTATCCTTTCCTATACCGGTTTTACCATAATAAATATTCTGTAAAATACCGAGCAAGCATCTCGCATCGCATTCGAAGCTTCCACCGGTGCTTGCATAATTGTCGACTCATTGCTGCCAAAATCGCTCGCTCGGTGTTCCACGTGATAGCTATCATCTGTTGCAACACAAGATCTGCTGTAGAAGCTGTGCGTGCTCACTCGATGGCTGTGCGCAGAGACTCTGAAACATTGTCGAAGGTAGAAAGCTCGCACTGGAAAATGGTCTAAGATATATATCGGTGAGAACACGCAGCACGGTGAACACTGCGACGCGATCGACCAGAAGATCTGTGCAACGCGCAAGTTTGTCTGCTTTTTTAGCAGGGGTTGTGTTAACATTAGAATGCCGAGCTCTGATGGGCTCCGATTGAAGGATGGTGGGTAGACCTCAAGGCAGCTTGCTTTTAGGTCTACCCACTATCCTTCAATCGGAGCCAGTCAGAACTCGGCGCTCTGATGTCCCCACAACCCCTGCAAAAGAAGCAGACGAACTTGCGCTGTACATTGGCGCGCGGTTGAGTAGCCTAGGTCGACAGCATCTCTGCCGTCCAGACGGAGCAACTAAGAAAAAAAAAAAAAGCTAGGGGAAAAAGAAACGAACAAAACAAATAAAATTGTCTGGTACCCATGGCACTCTTTCCACTCGGAGCATCTCTCTGACCCTGACAGATGCTGGCTTGGGAACCGTGTCAGGGATCTCTCCGCTTCAACGCTTTCATAAAGCTGGTATTGCTGCCGTTGAGGCAGGGAATTAGGGTCAGTGACTAAGCGTTGTCTAAGCAACGCGTATAGCGCAAGTACCAAGTTCTACATGACGTGGCGCACCCAGAAAACAAATTTAAAGACGGGCGTGTGTCCGATAGAGAAGTGTGGGAACTCGGGCCCGCAGCAGGTCGTCATTAGCTGCAGAGACGTGTATTGGGAGAGTTTGGCCATTCATTGGTTTGAATAGGCGAGCATGTCGTGGCCATCCATCGGCCGCGAAGCAGCCCCTTGCTGTGGTCGTGAGATATAGAAATGCAACTCGACTAATTTAAGCCGTTTGAGCGTCACTAGAGTAAAAAGGTATAAGTCTTGGTGACTTGTGAGGTTTTCGTCACGTCCATATTCAACGGTAGAATAAATGAGCGTGCTCTCCAAACCAGAGTGAACTGCATAGTTGCGATCATTGCTGCTGCGAGATTGAATGCTTCTATTTCACGCTTTAAATGTTGTTTCCAATATCGCGACGTCGAGGTCTGCTGATCGGTTGACGCTGCGTCGCACTTTGGGTCTGCACTCTAGCCGCGGAAGAATATTCGGTGCTGGCGGCGGCCTTTGCTCTGACCATTGGCCAAACTCTCCCAATGTAGGGCTGTGATTGGCTGCATATTGAGGAGCCATCTGGTGGCACCACTTGTAACCAGGCTAGGAGAGGACTCTATACGGCATCTACGACATACACGGTGTCTATACCTATTGGCCTCGAGATCGACCTAGAGGTGGCGCTACGGTCGCGCTATCATCATCACCAAAGCGGGGATAGGAGAACGGCCGCCCCATAGGCTCTCCGCGTTCGCGCGCGAGACTGCATAGATTCTTGCGTTTATTTTGTCGCATACTATCGGTGGGAAAACAATTCTTGCAGAAAAGGATGCGATATTGTTTGGTGCTTCAGTGAAGATCGAATTGTGTTGCCAGCGTGCGGCCTAAATTTATATAATAGCTTCTGTGGGTGCGTCGTCTGCTCTAGGCAGACGTTGGAAGGGATGGATCACCACGATTGATGCCTGTCTCTGGCTGAACTGGAATATTTATGTTAAATATTTGTTTCTTTTAAAATGAATGTATCGGTTCATCAACATGCAATTAAAAAAACACAATAAATTTCAACCCAGGTAACATAATACTGGTACTGTGGGCTGTGAAATTGCAGCTTCTATGCTTTTCTTAACTTCTAGCTTTTGCAGTAATATTAATATTTAGAATGGAGATAAGTTAGTGCTGTATTGGAAATTACCATGCTATTGAGTTCCTCTGCCCTTTTACTGTGCCAAAGTGTGGGTAAGTTTTCTGAGTCTGAACAAATCTACTGCGTTGCGATGAGGACAGGGTGTCTCTTCTAGTTAAGATCTGCAAACTGAACGGTTGGCAGGACAACTGAAACAAGTGAAACAAACTGTTCTAATATATCTGCCGTGACTGTAATAAACGGGTGTAACCGAGCAACGCGGCAATGTTCCTGTTATTAAATGCTTTTCTCAGGAGTGTGGGTTCACCTGCTTCAATTTTCTTGGTGAGGGCCGCAGATGTCAAGAGGCTAATAATATAAATTTCTGGATAAATAATCTTGTATTCAAACACAGTAGACTCTGCGACCCCAACAAACGACGCGCACCACGACACAGACAGCATCGGCCGCAGTGATACTCTTTTACTGATGAGGGCTAGCCACCTTCACGAGACTTTCCGATCACCCTCCGCACTCAACTAACGTATATCGGGACTGGGCAGTTCATCGATTAACTTTCAGATTATTCGAGTAATGCTTTAATTGCAATTTTGTTTTGCCGGTTAATGGACTACTTCCAAAACTGACGCGCCCCACCGCGGCGAAATTCCACGCAGTGCACTCTGGGAACTAGTTGGCCACTCAGTTTCGGTTTCGACTGAGCAGCTTCACCTCATGCTATCACTCCGCGACCGAACGCGCTGCTTGCGTTTTCGATTATCTGACTTTTCACGAACGTACAATAGACTCATTCTCGAGCGATACAAAACGAAGACCGGGGCACTTTCCTTGCTTCCCGAAACACCTGATATTGTGCGTCCGTATGCGAACGTAGTAAGACGTGGCTAAGTCACCTCACCCTACGAGTGCATGTTTGAGCTCAATTTCAATAATCCCGTCTAGTACCACTGAACTAGAACTGAAATTTGTTAATCTGGAGCCTTATACGTATTTTGCTTGCCAAACGTCAGTTTCTTGTTACTTCATTGGGCGAAAAGAAAGCCGCATCCTCACAGGGTATCAAAGTTGAGTCCAGCGTTTACGCATGAACTTTTAAGGAAACGCAATAAATTCGACCTAACTACTGCACAAAAGTTACTATGATGTCTTCCTCGTGTCATCATATATCTCCCACTCGAATTTTATGCTGGTAGAAGATTAATTTCTCGCAAACGCTGAGATCGGCTAGCTACGACAGAGGCCCTAACAAGCGTCCCCTACTCCTCGCTAAGCCTTTTTGGACGAGCTTTTACTGACGCCCAAGATCTGCGCCTGAACGGTGCGTCTGAAATTATCTCGGCATACTCAGGCAGGAGAAAAAACAAACACAAAACAAATATTATGGCCATTAGCAACCGTCAAACGCGCTTTAAATTCGTTCGAGCACTTGTGTGAAGAATGTCGCACCGTGCGCCGGACGGGCATGAACCCCTATGCTGTGCGCATAGGGGTTCATGCCCATCCGTCGCACTTCCGGGGAACGGTCCGACTCTCTTCACACAAGTGCTCGACTTTTGCTTTTTTCAAAACGGTCTGTATGTGCGAATTTGCCTATATGATTGCAGGATAACTTTATGTGCATACGCGATGTTGAATATTAATGGAATGCAAGCGGGTGGGGACTTCACTTCGTGCAGTGCTGCGGGTCAGTACAGATAAGAGATAAGAAGTGTGTCAAAATTGAGCTTTTCAATGGCGCCTCCGAGTTTTACCTCGCATACTCAGGCATATTAAGAAATACAGTAATTGCAAAAAGTAACATTTCGTCTATGGACGCACGAAACAAACAAACTTCCTGATCAACAACACTAATGTAAAGGCGCGAGCTCGATGTATGCATACTTATTGGTTGCTACAGCTTGTTGATTCGTATACAAGCAAGATCCCCGAGCTTCGCAGCGTCGAGATTCCCAGCACTGGCTCGTCCACATACCTCGATTGGAACACTAACAGGAAGGCTCAAGTACAAAAATACAACAAGCATGTGTTAAGACAAGCTATACGTCTCAGGCTTGTGCTAAAGCTTCGAGGCCTGGCCATTTAGGTTAGTTTAGAGACCACAAATGACGCTCTCGGGACCAGAAAACCATCTCTTGTCGACGTGTCGATCGAAACCGAAACCATGCCACCCTCCTCCCTGGCCAACTAGTTCCCAGAGTGCAACGCGCGCCGTGTTGCATGCAGGGCTTTATGGAAGTAGTCTATTGGAGTCTTGTGCTGGAGAAAGTCAACAAGGAGTAAAAAGTGCCTGCTTTAATATTTTTGACGTCTTTATTTCTTTTGTGACACTGGCTTGCACGGTAAACCATTTCAGCGTGCTTGTCATTTCACCGAGGGTGATTATACTGTTTAAATAATAACTTAAAAAATACTTAACTCTAAAAGGCTTCCCGTGTTCATATTTATGTAGGACTCACAACGTGAAGTTAAGGATGGGAATGCAATATGCCATTTATGACATTAAAACCAGTAAAAAATGTGTAGTCTTAACGTCTTTCATGCTATATGACCGGCGAAAAATCTACATACGGATTTATTGATTGACTAGTCTATTAAACAATAGCGATCAGTCGGGTTAATTTTCTAATGACCAGAAACCCACTCAACATTCAATGCTTTAAGAAAGCTACGGTTTGTGCGAGATAACAAAAATATGTGAGACCAGCGATTGTATACAAATCAACACACTAAGATTATGGAAGCTTTCGACTTAATAATAATCGCCGAATTTCTACGCATGGGAAACGATACAACACAACCTTTAGTAAGAAGAAACGGCAACAAAAGCATGAAACCTTTAATAAGGAATGTCAAGCTCAGCCTGAAACAAGCTTGCATCGTCGAGATCCATGCTTCTGAGCGTGCGCCCGTAGCAGACGACACATGGCGGTATCCCCGTTTTCGCGCGTTTCCAATTTCGGCCGCACGGGGGCGACACGGTTCGATCTCGAGGCGAATATAGTAAGATCTTGCACCGTGCACCGGGGGTCGACCGACTAAAGCTGCTCTCTGTGGTTCTCACCTTGTCGGCGGCCATAGAAAGCTGACGCTGGAGACGGAGCATGTACTGGAAGTCTCATGTCTCAGCAGACTGGCGCATTTTCCGGGGTATAAACCGTGGTTTCTACAGCGGATCTGTTAAGGGCTAGGTTCCCCAGGATCGTGTCTGTGTATGTCGACGCAAACCTACCTGGACAGCTACCGCCATCTATAAGCGACGGCGGCAGGCACACAACCAGGATGGTTTCCGCCGTCGCCCGTAGATGGCGGCAACCTTTCCAGCTATAATAGAAGAATGGATAGTTGGGCGCGTTACGTGAAAAACAGACGACGACGAAAAAGAGGCCCGGCGACGGCTGAACAGCTCCCGGGTGCGACGGCGAGGTTCCGGAGGGAGTTCGTGGAGAACCCGCTTAGCGTCTCGTGCGCCGTGTGCAACCGACTGGTTCGTTGGAAACATACCCACGATCGGCGGCGTGTTGGACAAGAAGAAGCGGGAATCAAGCGCGTGCGCGTTGCGGCAGCGTATCGAGTACAGTTCCGCTGGTCTTCCTTCTTCACGAGAGTGGAAAGGCTGAACGTTTCTTACCCAAATTTCCTCTGGTGCGTCTCGTACGACGGTGTAACGTGTATGCATTTCTTCCTGTCGATATTGGCCTTAACTGCGCGAGACCACTTCGACATTTACGACGAAGGAGCACGTGCTGATGGCCTGCTGTTCCAGCAGTCCTAAGATAATCTGGAGAGGGGTGGAATAGGACCGGTCTTCTTCGCACCTATGCCGGCACACCCGCGGGCTTATCTATGCAGTCTTGCCATGCTAAACCTACAAAAAAAATTTACTTCCACCAAGGTGCACACTACGTACAGTGATGTCTCGCTGATATGGATGGCCCGTTGTACTATGGACAAAATTTTCAGGGACAAACTGGGTGAATATGTGGACTTCTGTCTCATTATTATGGATTAATTTTGGGGGAAACGGATGTGTCTGTATCAACAAAACACAACTAGCAACTTAAAAAAAAAAAATAAACTGCTTTTTACAGGGGTGTGCGTCTTATGCGGCAGTGCAACTTGTAGACTGAAAAACATGGTATGTAAGATTGTTGTTTCCTCCCTCCAGTTGATGTTCCATGCGTGGATAGCGTTGCCGATGGAATGGCCAGGCATTCAAAGTGCCCGCTACGTTTGCCGGGCCTCGGGAGATGCAGACGAGGAGGATGAGCAAGCAGCCACGGAGGAGCCGACGGGAGACGAGGAGCCCTGGGAATGGTGACATGATAATGATAATATATTTACTTGTGTTAATAGTTCTTCAGGTCGAGGCATGGGTCTGTCAAAGCCATTTAAAAGCGCGTCAGCCAATCGCAGGCCGCCTCTTCGAAAGAGGCGGCTTGCGACTGGCTGACGCGCGCCCGTCGTCACGCCGCCGGCGCTTCTGCTGAATTTTGTGCTCCAAACTTTTCCGCTAAGAAATGCGCGTGGCACGAACTTCAATCCCATTTTTAGTAGGGAAATAGACGTCGCACGAGCACAATTTTTCAATTTCTGCGATGCTAAGATCCTGTAGGATGAGTTATCACCAAGAACAGACAATGTCAGAAACTTCTTTAGTGCATCTTTAAAAGTGCCCTGAAGCAACTTTTTTACTGGTATGCTCTTTGGCAAGGGAATCTGAAGCGCTGGATGCAGTGGAAATCGGGGCGACAGCAGCTTTGCAGCGGTTGCGGACCTATTCGCGTTGCTGCGTACATCGCCGCTCCTTTCGCAGCCTGTCTCCTTTCCCCGAAGGGTCGCGCGAACGACCCATCGTGAGTCCAAACCGAAACTGATAAGAGCATAGGAGTGTAGGGAACAGCGCGCAAAAGAGACGAGAACGAAGAAACAAACGTGACGAGCACTGCGCTCGTTACATGTGCTTCTTTTTCGTCGTCGTGTTTTTCGCGCTGTTTCCTACAATGAATTCCCACCAACGCTCCCAACTATCAATTCTTCTATGATAGCTGGAAAGGTTGCCGCCATCTACGAGCGACGGCGGAAACCATACTGGTTGTGTGCTTGCCGCCGTGGCTTATAGATGGCGGTAGCTGTCCAGGTAAGTTTGTGTCGACATACCGGACACGATCCTGGGGAACCCTTAACAGCTCTGGTGTAAAAATGAGTTGAGTTTGGGACGCTCACGGGACTTCTTTGCCTACGTTTCTCAACCCCAACTCAACAGCGCTCAAGTTCCCGGCAAGTCCGGGGAGGTCTCCTGTGCTCGCGAGGGGACAAATTTGTACTTTCGCTTTTTTCAAAATGCGCCGCCGGCGTCGGTGCGTTGTCTGCTAGGATCCACGGGGGCCTTTGAGATCTTAAAGTAAGCACGCTTTAGAATCATGAAAGGTGGGGTGCCTGCGCCGCCTCTTCCACCTCTTGGTGTCGGGTATGTCGACGGGTCTTTTCTTGTTTCCATACTTTATAAACTGCATTTGTTTCTTTTCTGATCTAAAATACCGAACAAAAACTACTTTCATACATAATTGAAACGGTTCATGCCACTTTTTTTTTTTGTATTTCGACTAAAAAAAGCTTTTAGCGGCTGTGACCAGTCGTAAGGCGGGAGCTGGCCAGGACCAACAATGTCACGATGTCGTCACATACCGCGCTCGTTCCGTACCACAGGGCGCTCCCATTGGTGGAGGAGGCTTCCGCATCGTCCAATTAAAAAATGACGCACTGATATTTAGTTACTCTCTCCGTGCCTGCTGGGTTGCCCGAACCCCAAGAGATGTGGAAACCGCAAAAAAGGTAGACGCTTCAATAGGTTTGCAGGGCCCCTTTAAGGTTTGTGGGGCAGCACCCTACTGGTCATAATCACAGTGTCCCCACACACAAACAGTATGAAGGTCACCATGCAATATCCACATTGTAATGCAATAAATGATATAAAAAAATGCACACACACTCACACACAGTAGGGCTGTTTCATTGAGATCTTGGAGAAGTTGTCCAAGTTTTTATGTTTTAGTCTACACCATACTCGTCTTCAGGTAGGACATTGAAGGTGTCATTATAACAATAAGGCAAAATAAGAAATGGCAGAGGTAAATACTAAGGTGAAATAATGATAATATTAAGAGTAAAACGCCGTTCACACACTTGCAGCCGAGTAGGATGGGGAAAGACAAGACCGGTTCTTAAGCCTCTTGCGACGTCTTAGGATTGGATGCGCTGCTGCGGAGCTGGTCTTAAGATGTTGCAAGAGTTTCTAAAACCGGTCTTGTCTCTCTTCGTCTTAAAGGGACACTGACAGGGTATTTATGCTCGCTGAGGTTTTTAGTTTTACGTGACATATGAGAGCTCAACTACCCAGAACAGAATTTGCGGCTCGAAATTCGGTTTCTTTCCGCCCGAAAACCGCCGATCAAGAACTGGCCGGTTCGAGTCTCGCTCACTCTCTTTTTCGCGGTCACGGGCCGTTTTCTAAGGTATCGATGCGACCACCAAATTTAATCAAAGTCGTGGGTCACTGAAGGCACACACTCATTATTAAAAATAGAAAAAAATATGAAACCCATTTTTTGTGGCTTCTAAAAAGCTGTAAATACGTTGATTGAAAAAAAAAGTTCCTCAGACAACCGGAAGCATTCTGTGCGTTCGTCATTTCGCGTATCGTGGGACTCGCTGGGACGGCGATGGCAGCGGACGACGGGCGTGGGACCTCTATTTCAGAACTGTCGTTCGCGGTACCGGCGAATTCTGTCTACCGTTAAAAGAGAAATTTGGGAGTGATCAAAAGAATTGGTATTCATCCCGTACGACACGCCCGGCCACCAAGCCGATTTGCACGAAAACGTCGCCGAGCCGTTGATCCCTTCTCGTGGCTGAAGACATCGCTCGCGCAAACGTCAAGCACGACGTGTCTACTTCGAGTTCAATATGCACGCGTACGATTTCTTTACCAGGTGCGAATGTCCCCAAAGCGTGGTGCTTCCCGACTTTGACCCAGGAGTGCTTTTGCTAGAGAAAAATCGACAGCAAACTTTCCAACTTACAGTTTACCGGCTGAATTTTTACTAGGGAAAGAGATCCTCCAGAAAAGCGATGCGCCAGTAGCTCAGTGGGAAAGACGTCCGGTTTACACGCGGTAGCACCGGGTTCGATCTTCCGTGGAACTTAATTTTTTTTTCTTCAAACATTTTTCGATGTTTACATATATATATATATTTTTACAATCATCACTGAAGAAACAAACAAAAAAATAACAAACTAATGTTGTGGACGATACTTCGCTGATTTAAATGGTATGGGATTTCCGTTTTGACACCTGCGAGCTCACTGTAATCACTTTCCACAAAATGCAAGGAGCATATAAATCAGGTAACGTCCGCTTTCCGAGGTGCCCGTATATGTTCTACAGGACTTGCAGCCACCCGTTGGTCCCGATCCCGTTGATCTTTCGGAAACTCTGTCGCACAATGCCACTTTTTTTCGGATTCAGGAAATGTGAGCCAGCTCTTCACGCAACATCTTGGGTGTATTCTTTTCGGAGCCGATCATGGGAATTCACCACGGGCACTTACTACTCATGTCCAACTCCTCAATGTACAAAACAACTCATTTTGGAGTACAGAACAACGAGCGGAACAAACATAACTGCAAAAAAATCGCACGGCGAGCAGTTCCCGCACGCCCCATCGCACGCCGCATGTCCTGTCGTCTGCTACCGAAGAGGAGAAAAAAAAAAAAAACGCACGGTAGGGTGTAGCCACGTGACTTCCGCCACTCACTCTCTTCTCTCCACTTCTCCGACCTCCGTCGGGTTTCGGTTTCGGTTTCGAGGAGTTGCGTCTTTTGGCTTTATTAAAAAAATACGCTACTCTGTTGCAAAATATTAATTGGGTAGTCCTCCGACACCATAATGAAGCACCTGGCAAAAAATAAAATTTTTTTTTTTGGGGGTGTCAGTGTCCCTTTAAGGCCCGTTCACACACTTGCAACTCCTTAGAACCGAGTGCCTTGAAACCTCTTAAAATTTCTTAGGATGAGAGAACACACTGGCACGCTGGCACCATCTATGCGGTGACCCTGGGACTGCATTTCACAAGAGCGAAGGTTTTGCAGGATTTCCGAAGTCAAATGTGAATAATACCTATGAAAAAGGCTCGTTTATAACAATTTATAAAAGTTTTTCAAGCCAAGAAAGAAAGGATGATTTGCGAGAGAAATAGAAGGTATGCGGTACCGCCGAATTTGCACTGCTACCCAATAGATGGCACCAGTGTGTCCTCTCGTCGTAAGAGATTTTAAAGGGAAGATGGGGCACTTCTGCATTTGAGAAAAAACGCTTGAATTGCGTTCATTTGGCCTTTAGAATAACAGATATCAAAATTATATTTCAATGAGACGTGCCGGAGAGCCATACGAGCAATTTCAAAACAGGACTGAAGCCCCGCCCCCCTAGCCTTGGGCAGCCAAAAAATCCGTCGATGACGTCACATACAGCGACTGTCTTTGGCATTTTTCTCGCGTTTCACAATACTTACGCAGCAAATGGTTTGGGTATTCGGGTTCACGGGGTAAAAATACACTAGAATTCACTTCTAACTCATTTTTTCCAAGAAGCTCCATAGCTTCCCTTTAAGAGGTTCCAAGGCACTCGGTCTTCATAATATTAAGAAGTTGCAAGTGTGTGAGCGGGCCTTTACTCGGTTGCAAATGTGTGATTGGCGCTAAAGTTTCATGCTTTGGCAGTGGCAGCCACTGAAACAGAAACTTGTGTACAGAATTTGATTGGGTTAGTGAGTTGAGCGGATGAGTTAGCGGGTTACCTGAGTGGGTGGGTTGGTGATTCAGTTGTGGGGGTGAATTAGGGACTGAGTTGAGTGAGTGAAGCTATGATTGAGTTGGGTGGATGAGTGAGTTCAGCGGGTGATTCAGTGACTGAGTTTGTTTGTGAGTTGAGGGGATAAATTAGTGACTTTAGTTAAGTGGGTGGATGAGTTGAGGGTGTGAATTAGTGACTTGGATTGGGTGGAGGAAGTAGTTGTTGAGTTGGGTGGGTGAGTGAGTTGAGTAGGTGAATTAGTGACTGACTGAGTTGATTGGGTGGATGATTGAGTTGAGAGGGTGAATTAGTGACTGAGCTGAGTCCTTGAAGTAATAATTGAGTTGAGTAGGCGGGTAAATGGAGTTTAAATTGATGAGTGAGTTAGGAAATTGAGTGGGCAAGGCAGCAACTGATTTGAATGGGAGGCTAAATGAGTGAGAAAGGGAGAGGAAAAGCAATGGTGTTACTGAAGCATCACCGAAAGGTCAGACTCCACCCAAATGTGGCACCAGAGCTTGGGATAAGGTGCCATCGGCAAACTTTTCCTGGTTCATTCACCCAAACTAGCTCATTCACTTAAATTCACTCACTCACTGAGGCAAATTTAGCTCACTAACTCGCATTCACTCACCCGCAAATTCAAACTCACTCACTCACGCTCGTACGATTCTAGTACTATTCACAAATTGTTGCTTTCGCAAGGGAGGGACAGACCTAAGTTGCCCTCGTGAGGCGGAGGGAGTGACGTCGACGACGGTTAGTCGAGATGGCTGGTCCGTGCCGCAGGTGGAACACCTTCCGGAGCATCTGCGGCACGGACAAGCGCCTCGGGGTGGCTCTGCGGCTGTCGGCGGACCTCCCGAACGAGCAGCGGTTGCGGCGCTGGCTGGGGGAGCCCGTGCGCTGCCTCCTGGTGCCCACTTCCCTCTTCATGACCAACAAGAAGGGCTACCCCGTGCTGCCCAAGCCACACCAGGTGGTCATCATGCGCTTCCTCAAGGTGCGTCTGTCTCCCCCATTGGGTTGCTCTGGAAGGAGGAAACTCTCCCTCGATTCCTCCTTTTTCTTCGAGAAATAGCCTCCTCCATCCTGCTGGGAGTAGCTTGGTGACCGGCCCCTCTGGAGAGAGGAGGAAAGTGGGGGAGAGAGGGGAGGGAAAGAAACTGGGAGTTGGCTTTTAAAACATCAGTTTTTCAGGGTGCGTCTAGCCCAGAGTTGGCCATAGAATGTTACTTCTACGAAGTAACTTTAGCAAGCTAAGCCTAGCACAGATTTACCCATAGAAAGTTACTTCTCAGAAGTGTTTTTTTTTTAAAGGTATGTCTATGCCAGAGTTATAAGTAGAAGGTTACTTTCTCAAAGTATGTCTGCACCAGAGTTCATTGTAGAAAGGTGCTTTTTAAGAAATAGCTTTTTCAAGCTATGTCTTCCACAGCATACTTTGTAGGAAGTCACTCTTAAGAAGCATCTCTCTAAGTAGCTTTCTCAAGGTGCATGTACCCCAGGGTTACTCATGGAAAGCAACTTCATAAAAAGTAACATTTTTCAAAATGCTTGTACCCCAAGGTCACTCGAAAACTAACAACTTTGTATGAAGTACCTATCTCAAGGTGCGTCTATCCCAGGCTTACTTGTAGAAAGTGGCTTTCTTTTAAAGTAGCTGAAGGTGCTCTAAAGTGCCCAAACATAAGATACAAACAGATCTGTTTACAGTTACCAAACTTCGAACAAAATTTAAAAGCAACTTCGTTACTCAAAATCCCTTCAAGATTGGATTGAAGTCTTTACTATAGATAGTAAAGGACAAGATTGGTGGGATTTCAGACAAATTGGCCAAAGCCTCAATTCACCTGAATTGAGGCTTTGGTTTCAATTTGTTTGCTGCAGCAGTGGTTGTTGTTGCCTTTTTTTTTATGTTGCATGTGTCGCATCTTTTGTTTATTTTTTGTCCGCAGCTGGAGTGCCAAGTCCTTGTTGAAGGGAGCTGTCACCATGAACACATGAAACTGTACTACCAGTACATTGACCACCTTTACAATGTGAGTTTGAAGCCGTTCAACAGTTGGGGTCTTTGGATCACATTGGGTGCCTGCTGGTTTTGCCTGTCGCTTTGTCATGATGCTTTTCTTTCCAATTGCTGATGAAGGAAATAATGGTTCCACATCAGTGTCCTCACTATAACCATATTTCAATTGCCTGTACCAGTATTATAAGGATCTCTACACTATATCAATAACTTTAGTATATCAGTCTGCGCTATAAAGAGTCTCAAATGCCGTATAATTGTCAGTTGTACATTTTCGATCTTGAAGCACGCATGGAGCAGTTGGCACAAACAGGCGATTGCCGGTTTTTCTCGTTTCTGCTTTTTGTCTTGGAAATGTAAGGCTGTCAGGAAAACTTTTAATATTGCGGTGGAATCGGCCTACCCAAGCCCTCAACATTGTCAGTAAAGATTGATGTTTGGCACAAACTTGCACGAGCGAAATAGGAAAAAGCATCAGTGTCGTGTTACTTGTGTTACGCAGTGCACTTTTTACTCGGTGGGCGGGCTAGAGTCATTGGATAGGGGCTCGGAGTGCCGAAACAGAATTTCGCTGTAGAGCGCACCAGCATCTTGTGTCCACGTGTCAAGTTTCTTTTTGGCCGAGTCGTAATCTAAATGCGGTAGATCCTGATGGTGTAAAATTTGGGGTAGCATTGACAGAGATGCACTGTACAAAGTTTCTTAGCAGACGTTTGTACGCACCTAAAGCCATCTCGGCATGTCATCCCGTATATGCACGGAGGACAATGCGATGCGCTGCGTGCGGTACCATCAGTGCCACCTTCTGAACGGACCGCAAAGCTTGAGAGTGGAACGAAGTGTGTGAAGCTGCAAACTCTAGGCTTTGACTGAATGGCTGTTGTCGATGACTGAACGAGAATGGCAGGGAGGCTTTTCAGGTGTCCCGCCTCCTGGGCGATCTTTGTACCTACGATAACACTTTCTTGTCTCATTAGCTCTGAGTATGTACACCGAGGAAGTTTAAATACCCCAGGACCAGGCACAACGTCACGCTCGGCGATGCCGGAAAAATACTTAAATCCCAAACTGCCTGGTGCAACAATACCGCTCTCGTCGTTTGCTCGCCGCTTGGCCGCCTACGTTAAACTTAGGCTCCGTCGCTTTGTGCTTGTGGTCTGCTTCGCCTGCCTACCGTCACGGCTGGCTTTCGATACGATCTGTGCACTGATGGAAGGCAATAAACGTGAGCCGGAAGTAGAGCTTCTACAGCATTCTCAACCTGGTGGCACTCTTGGCGTTTGTGAGCACGGCGCCCAACATGCCCGATTTCCAAAGCCGCACTACAATGGCTCGTTCTAGACGCCGCTCCCGGCACACCGTCTAGAGCAGGGGTCTCAAAAACGCAGCCTGCGACTCGCTGGGGCGCGGCCCGCAGGTAACCGGCTAAGAGTCCCGGTTCCCATGTCTCGAGCGGACGACATGGCATGTGTCATAGTAATATAATCTCGACGATTCATTTTTGCTCGAAAGGTAGCTTTGCTCTTCTAACGTATTTACATATTTTTTTACATATCCGCGTTCATTTTCCCTTTGTTTAGTTTTATTTTTGTTTCCCAGGTTTTTCTAATGTACAATAATTCCGCTACTAGGCTGCAAGCGGGAACTATTTGTCGAAAGATGCATCTCGGCTGCGCGAATCTTGCTCAGCAGGAGCAACTGCCATAGATAAAGCTACAACCTCAAAATTCTCGCCTTAAAAAAAGAAAAAAAAAATGTCGCCATTAAAAAATATTACTATTAAAAGAGAAGTATGTTTTCAGTGTTGTGATAAAAATCATCAGGAAAGCAAGAACTGTCAAATTAACTGATTCCTGTTTAAATACGCGTTGAGCTTCGTTAATTCCCGAGGGAATTGAGCAAGGGGAACGACAGTGTACTTGCTCTCTTGTCCCAATAAAAATGCCAGCAGGTTGGAATGGCGATGTCTTTTTAATTCTCACCACATCAGATCAGAGCCCCAAAGTAGTCATGTAAACAACTTAGATCTAAAGATGCCAGTGTCAGAGCTGAGTTTACAAAAAGCGTAGAGCACGAGGTCTCTTCCCTTTTAAATAGTTTCACCCCCCCCCCCGGTCTAACGTTGGCCCTCGGCCTTTCCCACTGTGGGATATGTGGCCCCCACACTCAAATGAGTTTGAGACCACAGGTCTAGAGTGTCCGCCGCAGGCCGACTTCTCGCTGGCCAGGCAAGCGTTGGGCCATGAATCTCTCGTGTTGGACACCGATCCGGTGGACGTCGTCACGTAAATGGGGGGCAATCAAATGCATTGCCACGGCGATACCACGGCAACGCGATTGTTTGCCCCATGTTTACGTGGCGGCGGCCATTAACTGCGTTTGTCATTGGCCGAGACCGAGGGGCATTTCGTAGCTACACCTGCTTTCGTTACACTTCGCTCCTGATATGTAGAATACGAATGCCACCTCCTGCCCACCGTAACTTCCTTGGTGTGCACGCAGCCAGTGCACGGCGGAAGGCAGCGAGCGCATGCTAGAGGTTGGGCATTCGAAAGAGACATCCTGCCATTCTCATTCTGCTGTTTTCATCCTATCAGTTGCTGTAACAAACTGCACTTTTTGAACAAGCGAGGGTCGAATGTTTCTGTTGTGGTTGTTTTTCAGACTCAACCGCCGGACGATCCATTGGCCGAGTTTGCAAAAGGCTTCGAGGACCACCTCCAGACGCCACTCCAGGTGCTGGTTGCAGTGTAGTTTTCTTTATATTTTAATTTATTTATTTATCGAAATACCCCTAAGGGCGCGAGAGGGGCATTACATACAGTGGGGATACATGTAACACTTACGTAGTCGCAAAATATTGTAAAAAATAAAAACAAACATAAAAAGGTACGCAGAATCATGCTAAACAGAACTTAACGAAGAATAGCATGGCTCATGGTCACGTACACAAGCAGCTGGGTCACACGCGCAAAAATAAAAGTACAGGTGCTGCTTAAGACCACAAAAATAAACACAAAGCGATGGTCACGGCAATGATTCACGCAGTAACGCTACAAAAGCGTTGTGCTTTCTGGTGAGAGCAATTACGCTTGACAGCCCATTCCATTTGGCCGTAGGCTGTAGTAGCGGGGAGAACTTATACAAGTTACCGTAGAAAACCGCGCATCCGCCCATTCCACACTAAGCGCCCATTCCCAAATTTGCAAGATCTGAGAAAATATGCACAATACATTTATGTGTAACATTGATGACAGGGCAGGCACCCATCTCTTATTTTTTTGTGATTATCTCCGAAGTTTGAGTATTAACGACTTTATAGTTGAAATAAACGACTTGAGGATCATCAATCACACACACAGTCATGTTTTCGATTTGGAAGGTACAAACAAGGTCCAGAACAGCATTTTTTGGCGTAGGCTCATTGAGGAGCTGTTAGCAGTTGGGGTAATATTGTTGTAGGGGGTTGCCAAAAAATGAGTTCTAAGAAAATGTATATATTTATGTAAGCTATCATAATTCAGTCTAATCCATTCCAATGTAACCAATAAATTGGATTCAATGCAAAAAAAAAAAAAAACTCGTTTAAGAAAGAAAAAAGCTTTTTTGATGTCTTGCGTGTGTTGTACAAAATGTTATCACACTATGTGGTGTGAATAGCCTTTGTCAAAAGTTAAGAGCCCACTGTGCACATGGCCAGGCCAGGATCGGTCCTGTGCGATGGCGGCTATAAAATGGCTTCTCTTAGTGCCTACCGTAATATCCCGAGAGATAGCCCACTTAAAATATCAATAGCAAATCAGATGCAAATGTGAGGTATAAGCTAACATTTGGTGTGACATAAAAATAAAAGTAAAGAAATGCTAGTTTTTGGATCTGGTAACCCTAAAAAAATTGCTGTGTGTATGTCTATACATCCGGAAGTTGGTCTGCCTCAGTGGGCGTCTGGTGTCTCAGCTGTAGATGAGCAATTTAGCCAGTGCGGTACAACCGCTAGCCTGGGGTCCTTAAAGGGATAGTACAACGAAATTTCGGCGCTCATTTTTTGGTCTATATGTGTTCAAAAAAGCAACATCACATCGAGCATAGCAATATCTTGTTAAAAAAGTCACGAAAAGGAATTTTAAAACGAATTAAACGATTAGCAAAGAGCACCTGGTGGATGTCGCTAACGCCTCGCTTGTAATGCCCGTCTAGGAACCTTGACAGTTAGTGACGGAGGTTGTCTCGCCTCCGGCCACGACGAGAGAAGAGGGGCAGGAGGTTCTCCCCTCTTACCGAGAATGCCTTTTGTTTGTCACAGATGTCGCTATTGTCCCCCTAGAAGATTATAGAAGATTATCCCGTCACTCAAAATTTGTACAAAAGCAGCCGCTTCGGTGGCTGGAACGACTAGGCCATCCTCTCGACGTCAGCCTCGCCGTAGCTTTGCTCGTCCCGAGACGACCTACGTCACGATTGCGTTGGATGTCACGTGCTCTAAGCTGGGCCTTCTCCGAGCGCTTGCCAGAGTGGGCCGTTTATAACGAAAAATACAGCCACCAGGATCAAAATACAAACGTGCGATTGTCATTTACGGATATTGTGGATCATATTCAACCTATTTTTGAACACGACGGGAATATTTCAAATTTCGTTGAAGTATCCCTTTAACGTGCACCACGCAGTAGTGATACACGACCGCATGCCGGTACGATGCTCATCCAGATCGAAACGGGCAGGGGCGGGGATTGAACTTAGGATCCTGGGTTCTGCAGCGCGAGCTTTCGCTCCACGTGCTCCGAGCTGGTGTGCGCTAGACCACTCGGCCACCGATCCCCCCTGGTAACCCTCAAAGGTTGTGGACTGCGCTGTCCAGTCACCAATGTCCGCTTATCTCGCGCCATGGTTAAGTAACGCCGTTTTTGCCGAGGTCGCCATTGGCCAGGGCCCTGAAATCACTGGAAGTGATTTCTTTTGGTGTTTCTGAAGAAAATAGCGAATCACGCCAAAAATAGGAGGCAGGCTATCTTTCGGGGGTGGGCATCTCTCCGGATGTTACGGTCGTTTGATAGCCTGGAGGAATGGATGATGCGTAGAGCCCTGCGTACATGCAGATTACCTGCAGTCTGTCCACAGATATCTGCAGTCAACTGGTGGATGTGGATAAAAATGAATCAGATTGGGGGGATTGCGGATCGGATGTGGATGCCAGGGGATGCAGATGCGGATATCTGCAGGTTTGGACACCCATTTTTGTAGAGGCAGCCCACGAACGTGTGCGACTGCAGAACTTAGAGTGAACAAATGAGTGGTATACTATGGAGCGCATCATTGAATGTTTCGCAGGAGCAAATTACTCTCTCGGCAAAAAGGTGCCAATTGGGGAGGAAGTTGTTCTTTATGCCAAGAAAGACCCGATTCTCACGAAAGATTGCTTTAGAGCTTTCCATGTCACCAAAAATGCTGCCTTTTGATAAAAGAAAAAAAAATGCAGGGGCATTAATCGTCCCGGGAAAGTGCGTTCTTGCTCGGCAGGGAAAGAGCAAAAAACATTCTTGGGCAAAGAAAACTCAAAACGTACAAGCCACAAAAAGGTAGAGCCTCCTCGGCAAGGGAAATGTCGCGTGTATGTGTGTTTTTTCTCTCGACAGTCGGCTAGTTGCTGATAAGTATGTGGTTCAAAGCATGCAGTTTGGGGTTGTGTTTAAAACTGAAAACGATAGGTGTTGCCTTTATCGAATACTGCAATATTATCCCAGTGATGTACTTCCTTCTTACCACATTTATACAAGAACTTCGCTGTGGTGAGTTCAGTGGGAGTTTTGCTCTGGATTAACACAAGATAAAAACTGACGGTTAGGATCTTCTGCCCATGCAACCTGGCATTTTCTCATTCGAGAACAGCTCTACTTCGTTTTTTTTTTTTTTTTTTTTGTATTTAACAAAAACATGGAACTTTACTCATAACGTAAATATAATTGAACAAAATATTATAAAATGACTTTCCCCATATTCCGACTCGAAGAGTTCTTCATGCAACGATAAGCAAACAGCTTATAAGTAGAGTTTTGTGTTTTCAGATAAATCAATAAAATCCGAAAAGGATTCACCGGTAAAAATGTTTCAGATATAAATTTATTAAAAAAAACTCAGAATTTAGGGCCGGTCAGGTGTAGAAATTTAGCTGGTTTATATGTTTTCTCATATCGTGGGGGTTTTTTTAGGAGCTTTTTGTTACTACATTAGTTGCTGCAGAAGAATGTATTTTGACCCCTTTCCAGAAGAAAAAAAAAAAAAAAAAAAAGCAATAACCTTTTTTGGGTTTTAGTCGAACACTTGTGACCTAACATTCCGCTCCACTTAGAGCCTTTTTCCTGGACACGTGTCTTTCTCAAACGTTCATCAGCCTCTCCAACCTTTTTTTTTTGTTAAAAACTGGACCTGTCATTTGCATATATGTGAGCCAAGGAATGCCTAAATTTTGAAGTAGTTGGCAGCAACAATATTATTGTTCGGAAGTTTTAGCGCATTAAGTTACCATGGTTAATGGGAAGGGCAATCCAGAGCACTTGATACCGGAATTTCAATTGGCACATGCGTGCGAAGAGAGCTTGTCTTGAGAGAGATGTTTGAATTTAACTAAGGGTATACTTATTTTCGATAAAGTGATTTATATCTCGAAAGGCTCATTTCTCGTCATTGTCTATAAAAATGTTGCATGATAAAGCTTGTGAATTGCTTTTCTGTACCTATACCAATGGCGGTAAACATACAAAAAACTCTGAACTTCAAGTGCCATAAAAAAGAAAGCTTTGAAAAACACTGAATTTTCTGTAAAAAAATAAACTGTGAAAAGCTCCCTTTGAGTTTGCTAAAAAATAAACTTTAATTCACGCTTCATTTCGTGTAACATGAATGTGCAAACTCTAGATCGGATCCGGTTCGGAAATTTGCAGATGCAGTTCGAATGCAGTTACAATAATTTAAGAACATTGCGGATGCCGTTCGGGTGTGGATAAAGAGTCTGCGGATGCGATTCGGATGCGGGTGATGAAACTCTTGCCCGCACAGGACTCTTATGATGTGTATGTGTTTTTGCCGGCAGCCGCTGATGGACAACTTGGAATCGGTTACGTACGAGGTCTTTGAAAAGGATCCCGTGAAGTACACTGAATACCAAAGGGTAAGCATTAGTCTCCCCAACATATTGTCCTTTCTTTTTACAGTGGAGCTGTTAAGGGCTAGGTCCCCCAGGATTGTGTCCGGTATGTCGACACAAACCTACCTGGACAGCTACCGCCATCTATAAGCGACGGCGGCAAGCACCCAACCAGTATGGTTTCCGCCGTCGCTCGTAGATGGCGCCAACCTTTCCAGCTATAATAGAAGAATGGATAGTTGGGCGGCACGTTAATGGGAGTTCATCGTAGGAAACAGCCCGAAAAACAGACGACGACGAAGAAGAAGCACATGTATCGATTACAGCTCCGCTGGTCTTCCTTCTTCACGAGAGTGGAAAGGCTGTTTAAGGCAAACAAATTTCTTTAAAAAAAAAAGCCTTAAAGTTACACTAATGCGGTTTGTGCAAGTGAGTTATACAGCCAGAGTCCCATAGATATAGGGGGCTAATCGTAACGATCAGTCTGCTAATTAACTAAAATATGTTAATGAATGTTTTAATTATTGAAATAAACATGTAGTTATATTTATAAATTTGTTGAGTGCCATCGAAAACAAAATCGGTCAATATCAGAAAGACTTGAGAAGCACGATGAAGCGCTAAAGTTACTGCTCGTGCAGCAGGGCTTCCAAGGCTTGAGGCCCAGCGTCAGAAATCTGGACTCGTAAATTTCGAGTCGACGTGTTACACACCGTTTTAAAGGTGACTCGCAGAATTTGGAGACCTTGTTGGGTTTATCAAATGCAGCAAACTGATGGAAGTTACCATGATTGTAGAACTTCGTAGTGTTTCACTGGTGTCCGATTTATGAAACATGCTCTTTTATGCGCCACTCTTCCGAAGTGTTACTTTTTCTAAACGATGAAATGTTCTTGAGCACGAAAATTAGGACTCTGCACAGTAATTGCTATCGTGGCACCCACCGGCGTGATGTTGGCTGCCATCTTCAGTGGTTGCGCCGTCTCGGCAGTTTGATTTGATTGTGGTGAAAGTTAGCTTTGTGTTTAACAGGACCATATGGAATACCGGATTTATTTTAGTTTTGTGTGTTACAGGCGATGTACTTGGCGCTAATGGACAAGGGTGAGGTAGTTGGCAAGTCTACAGGAATGTGAGTTGATTTGTTAGCTTGTGAACTCCTAGAGTGGGGTTCCCCTGGGTACTCTTATGGTACCTGTGAGTGCCCAAATCGTCTGGACCATCCTCGTTTCTAAAGCACGAGCTCTCAGACTGGGTTACTAGGAGCCCAGGGGCACCCTGAGTATTCTTGGGAGCTTTCTGGGCTCCCGGATTTTGGTTTCTAGCGTTCCATCGAAACACGTTTTGTGGAACCGTGTTTCGTATATAACTATACATTGACACACTTTTCGTGGACAGTGTGATGTTTCGTAGATGTAGGCCTGTGATGTTTTGCTGACACCATATTATTTTTTACTATGTAGCTTGTATTGGGGGGGGGGGGGGGGGGGGGGGAAGGATTATTGGCTTCCTTTTTTTTTTTTGCCGGAAGATGCGGAATCTAAACCCAGGCAACTCCGGATAGGGCAAAAAACGAATTCCCCGACCCTAGTCCTTGGCTGATTGCGCTACGCTTGGTCGTCCCTCGCTTCGCTCAGGGAGAATTGAATGTAATTTCCGACGCCCAAGCTAGCACCGGGCCTCGTTGGAACCCCGAAGGGTTCGGCAAGCTAGGCTACGATCCAGGTGGCGGTGACTGAGAGGATGTGCACGGAAAGAGACTCTTTCGACGAAGCGTTGTGCGGTGTGTCGACAAAACGTTGTTCGGCAAATAGACTGCCACTGCCCAAATTTCATCGCCTTCCCTGCCCCTAAGTCGAGCGTCTCTCGTAAGCAACGAGCGACGTTCTGTTGCGGCACGATGGCGCACATTTTGGGAAGAAAACAGCGGCAGAAGGAGATGAGAGGTAGCGTGTTCCTTGCATAAAGAGCACTTAAGTATTTGTGTCGGTTATCGTGACTCGTAAGAGATGGTGCGCAGTACCGAGGCACCTCCGGTTTGTTCAGATGCAACCCGACCTTAAACCCTTGACAGCCGATTGCCGACAAACGTCGGTGCCTCTCGCAGCACGTTGATGGTGGTCGGCGCGGGTCGCGGGCCACTGGTACGAGCTGCCCTGAGCGCCGCGGAGTTGGCGCACCAGAAGGTCAAAGTCTACGCCATCGAAAAGAACCCCAACGCCGTGCTCACGTGAGTGTGCTTCCGTTCTTGTGGCACTTGCGAAACATGACGCGCATCGCTTTAATAGAAGCACGGTGCCCGCAACGTGTCTTCGGTTGGTGCTTTTAGCGTCCCATTTGTACATCCCAAGCGGCCCCGAAGTGGCAACAAACGACGTCACAGAAGCGTCACATTGTTGGACACCGCAATCCTGGCAGTTGGTGCTAGAAGCCCAGGCAGAAAGTGACATGTGACGCTTCAGACTGAAGGCTGGATCGCATGCACAGTATCAAGAACGCTGACACTGACGAGAAATTTTAAAAATGCTATGCCAGGTCTTTTGACTCTACACGACACCTATTCAGGATGACTCCAGATTCCACTCAAAAGTGCGTAAGCATTGAATTGTTTGAAATTACCAATCACTAGGGAACTAAAGGCACACCATTTCCATGATTTCTTGAGTGCAGGCCGGGGTGAGAGATATAGCAAGTGGTCTATTGAAGAAACAGAGATTTAAGCATGTTTATGAATATTTATTTTTCGATTGGGCAATACAGGACTAGAATTCACTTGAAAACAGTGTTGTTGCGCTATCTTAAATTGATAATTTTACCGCTGCACTTAAACAAGATATTTTCTTAGACCGCTCTTTGTGTGCTCGTTTTTGTTCCAAGTATTTTAGCAATGTAGCACTCCTGCTATGGATCTCAGTTGAGAGCCAGTATTGCTAAAATAAAAACTACTAAAACAATGTGAATTGTGAGGACTTTACTCCAGAAAAAAAGGCATTAGTTACTGGAGTGAAACTTTCGGACAGTATCCATCAGGATACTTGAAAGCTGATAGAACTACCTCTAAAAAATGTCCCTTTAAGAAAAAAACAAAAAGAGTTGCAATTTTAGCAAGGTATTTTCCTTCAGTATGTTCTCATGAGCGCGTCTTTATGCGTCCTGCAACCCAGGCTGCTGTCCCAGAAGGAGGAGGTGTGGCAGGACCGGGTGACGGTGGTCTCGTGCGACATGCGGGAATTCGAGGCGCCCGAGAAGGCGGACATCTTGGTCTCAGAGCTGCTGGGGTCGTTTGGGGACAACGAGCTGTCTCCAGAGTGCCTGGACGGCGCTCAGAGGTTCCTCAAAGGTGAGAGAGAATCGGTTAATTAGGAATTCTCCCATTTCCGTCACTGTCACGGCAGAGGCAGTGGTAACACGGAATGTGTCGCGCGTTGCTTCGCGGTGATGGTGCGTGGAGGAGCTTGGTATGCATGTTGCGCCATGTGCAGCCACGCTCGTTTGACTCCTCCTTGATGACGAGACTGTAGTGCTGGATTTTGTGCACCTCCTGCCAGAGGTTGACGGGGGGCGTGGGTTGAACGCTAGTGCTACATCGGCATTGGGTCGTGGCTCGTGTTCGTTGGGTGAGGACTCGAGTCCCAGCCCAACGTTGACCCAGCAGTTGTGTGACACTCTTCTGCTAAAGGGGTCGGTGGTAAAAGGTGAACCTGTTGACTTTGTCCCCGGAGATCCGACTTTTCCTGGGTAAACGTTCGCTACATGCCCCTCTCATCATGCCTTTCTAACACACAATTCATGTCATGCCTTTCCGACACACCTTTCTCATCATACCTTTTGGAAATATCTTCCTTGTCATGCCTTTTTCATCATGCCTTTCTCGTCGTGCCTTTCTCAGCATGCCTGTCTCATGCGTTTCTTGTGATGCCCTTCAAACATAATTTCTTCTCATGCCTTTCTGGGCATGCCTCTCTCATTGTGCCTTTTCAATGTACCTTCCTCGTCATGCCTTTCTCACAAACAGTGTCAATTGCTCTCCACCAGAGGACGGCATCAGCATCCCCTGTTCGTACCAGTCCTACCTGGGACCCGTCCAGTCACACAAGTTGTACAGCGAGGTGACGGTGCTACGCGAGAAGGACAAACACCCTCTGGTGAGCGCACGCTCCCCTCACTCACCCAACCCATGTGCCGTCCACCGTGCGGCTATGTGGGAATTCAGGGGAGATAGCTCGCAAACTGTCGTGATTTCGAAGCTCTTCATGCCCGACGTGTGTTGAGGTATTTATGTTAATGTCGCATTTCTCCTTGCTTTCATGATGCTTAGACAAGTAAGATTTTGGTTGGATCGATGGTTAACGGGGAACTATCGCACAAAAAAGAAAAAGCCGAGAAACTTTATATTGCAGTTGGTAACAGGTCGCTCCGAACAAAGATACCTGATGAATAGTGAGCACAAGGTGCACATCAGATTTGTTTCCTTTTATTTCACGTCGATCTAGATAGTCTTCATCTGGAAACATTGGGAAGCCTTGTTTCAAGCCTCAAGAGATGTGTGTAGGTTGTTGGACTGGAAAATCGTCCCCCTTCTTTTGCAAGATCACTTGGCTAAAGGAGAGCATCTCACTAAACGCAGCAATGTCTATACGCTCGTGTCATGTTGCAAAAGGTAAATTTTTAACGCTCGTATCGAAATTGCTCCTTGGTCCCTCCTGCCATAAATTAGTTTTGCTTCGTTTCCGTTCACTTTCTCATGTTTAAAAAATTAAAGACGTTTACAATTTTTTGTAATGCCAAATAGCCCATTTGCAAAACGTACGGCAGGGGATTTTGGGAACCCTCGGTACACATCACACGCTTTTTCGTTGCGACTCCGCGACTGCGTGCGAGTAGCGCCAGCAACCGCCAGCAGCTGTCGCAGCCATCCACCATCCCGCCAATCCGCCGGAACGTTGTACATCCTCGGCGGCGCAGTAATAGTGTAAACGCATCGCGATGGGTGAAGCTATTCACTTCTTTGAATACGTTGTTTGTTGTAACTTACCTACATGTCTGGCAGTGTCACTTAATCCACTTACCTTTCACCGCAAACATGGTAGGGTTCGGCTAGGTTCGACAAAGCGTTGGTGCAGCAGATGACAGAGCCAGTACAAAGGAGAGGGATGAGATAGGGGCAGCCTCGCAGAATAGCCAACGCGATACCCTCTCTTTCATTTCTGTGTGCTCGTCACTCGTCCGAATCGGCTCTCGGCTGCTCGAACGTTGTTGCCATGGTACCCTGCTCCTGCTTGTGTATACCACGTGGTAGCGGGAGGAAAGACGATGGGTGGGGGCATACTGAGGACTCCCATAATTCGTTGCACGGTGCGCGCGGGTTTTTAGGATTTTTGCGAAGGGTCTATTAGAGCGCAGCTCTTGAGGAGGAGGGGAGGGTATGCTCATGTGATTTCACGAGGGTGACTTCGCTCGTGACCATCGTGACATCACTGGTTACCTTTGTGACGTCACTGGTGACCCTCGTGACGTCATTGGTGGCCCTCGTGACGTCATTCGTCACCCTTGTGATGTCACATGTCACCCTCGTGACGTCACTGGTGACCCTCATGATGTCACTGGTGGCCCTCGTTACGTCACGCGTGAGGTCACTGGTGGTCCTTGTGACGTCACTCGTGGCCCTCATGACTTCACTCGTCACCCTCGTAACATCACTTGTGGACCTCATGACGTCTCTCATCAACCTCGTAACATCACTCATGGCCCTCGTGACGTCACAAGTAACGTCGTGTGGTTGCACCGACGGCGACGGCGACACCGCTCAACCCGAAAATGGGCGCCTAGGAGCTGGGCTCTAAAAAAATTGACAATGAGATTTGTATTTCACTGCCTGCGGTACAGAGTTAACCCCCACGTTAGGCTTCTCTTATGAATACCTTTTCAAAGTAGAATAAAAAAAAACTGTTGTATTTTAGTTTATTAGGTAATTAAACTGTTGTATGCAGAATTGTGTTTAATGACGAATGCAGCGGACGCCAACTCCAGTTACGGCGTTCCAGGCATGCAATGCCATGTCAGCATTGCCACAGCCTGCTTTTGTACTGCTCCTTTTTTTTTTTTTTTTTTTCAAAACTTTTGCAACTATTGTGTTTATTCAAATATAAGTCGACCTTTTTTTCTTTTTTTTTTCGGCAATCGTGACTAAAGAATTTTGACCTACATTCACGACCAAATTTTGCGACCGTATTGGAGGCATGAAGCTATCGAGTCACCGAGCCGGCGTTGCCGTAGAGCCGCGCCGCTTCTTGTTTCAAAAAGCTTTTGGTAAACAACCAAAAACAACCGCGGTGGCCGGTGCCTCTCTCGCGCGCACCCCTTGGGCGTCGGATTTCGCCATCGCGCCTCTAGCGTTCGCCTTGCTGGGCAATGGGGAACGAGAGGAACGCGATGTGCCATGCACTTTGCCCTCCATCCTCGCAAACGCGCACAAAAAAAAAAAAAAGATGTTACTTTTGTTAGTTGCTTGAGGCGGCTCGGCTCGCGTGTTGCTCATGGCGAAACGGCGGCTTTGCTTGCGTCTTTGTAGTTTGTCTTTCGTCTCTTCGCACCTTCTTTCGTTCCTTCTTATCGTCATTTTACAACGGTGTCAGTGAAGTATTGTTGCAAATTTGCGAGGATGTCTACCAAGCTGACGAAGCTTTGGACGACGATGACATGTCCAGAAGTTCTGACGGTGATTAAGTTTTTGGCATCGCCCCGTGATTTAGCTGAGAGCGATGTAAATAAAGGTTTGTTTCTTTTGCCCAAAATTCCCCCTGGTCTTAAAAATAAAAAAAAAGTCGACCTATATTTGAATTGTTTTTGTTTTTTTTATTCTCGGTGGGTCCAACAAATAGGGTTCGACCTATTTTCGAGTTAATACGGTAGTTTATTTTTGTGGCTATTGTTGTGTTGCTAGCAGAGCTCGTACCACAGGGTTTTGGCAGCCTTTGCTGCCGAAACTCAATTTTGACCATGGCACGCTTTGCTCGCTTTTTTTCTAGGTTAAATTTACCTCAAAACGGCGAAACTGCATTCGTGCTAACAGTGTTGTAGAGTATAACGATGACGATTATCATCCCTGGAGAAGGGGAACAAGGGGGACAAAGGACAAACACAAATCTCCAAACACAGCTAGGTGACTGGTGCGCGACCGAAAAAAAATAACCGCATCTCCACGTGGTGAATGATGTTGATTGGGGCGAAGCTCTGGTGGTGCTGATGATACTGATTTCGTTCATAAGTAGTGCTGATGGTGCTGATCTTTTTTTTATTGTTCATAGGTAGTGCTGAGTTTGGGTTACGTTTCGACTTCATTATTACTGCTTTAGGGCCGGTGAAATGCAGAGCCAGTGGTTCTTCTAGCGGATCAGCTTGGATCCACTAGAAGCCGTGCGAACGCATCTCCGCCGCTTAAGTCAATGGTTCATGTCGGAAAGAGAATGTGTGGTATGGAACGTGGTTATATATGCATTTGAGCATTTGACCGCAGCGCCCTCTCGTCTATAAACGTTGAGCCAATGCATGCACAGTTGAATGCAAATATATATGCATTTGACCGCAGCACCCTCTCCTGTATAGACGTTGAGCGGCTACATGCAACGTTTCATCCATGACATCCCCAGCTCTCGAGTTACTACCACATCTCAGAGCCCCCCCTACTCGTCCCGCAGTCATGACCGACTGGTTAAGGCGATGGACTAGAAATCCATTGGGGTCTCCCCACACAGGTTCGAATCCTTTTGACTGCGCAAACATTTTTTTCTTTTTTTAACAAGACAGATGGGATGGCAATTGATATGAGCACGAACGCCGACTAGGCTAGACCCTAAGGAGCTTCGCCCCTAAAAATCCACCTGGTCCTGGTATCGAACCAGGGACCTCTCCATTTCCAGTGGAGCGCTCTACCAACTGAGCCAACCAGGAGTTAAACGTCAGTAGAGCAAACAAGTTTTATCAGCCGCCTCCAGTTTAACACCAACACTCACTCTTGTTGGTGTTAGGCTGGTGGCAGCTGATAACACCAGTTTGATCTACTGACACCTAACTCCCGGTTAGCTCAGTTGGTAGAGCGCTCCACCGGAAATGGAGAGGTCCCTGGTTCAATACCAGGATTAGCCGGATTTTTTCGGATGCGCACCAGTCACCTAGCTATGTTTGGAGATTTGTGTTTGTCCTTTGTCCCCCTTGTTCCCCTTCTCCAGGGATTATTATCGTCATTATTGTCCAGCACGCTTGCACCTTTGCATTTAGTTGCATTATCACTGTAGAGTATACTTTGTGCATCCCTTTCAAAACCTGCTCGTATATTCCTCTTTTTCCCCGGCTTTTCTTTGTTGCAGACCTCGTTTGAGACGCCTCACATTGTGCGCCTCCACAACGTTGCCATGCCTGCCAGTCCTCAGCCCCTCTTCTCGTTTGTCCACCCCAACAGAGGTCTGACTTTGCCTTTTCATTGTTTCACTTTAAGGATGGTGTGACAACTACTTGCAGTGATGGAGCTGCGGTGGTTTTCGTTTAAATGTTTGCTGGGTTGGCGCCATTGCCATGTCAGTTGCCCTGTTAAATGCCTATACAAGCTTTACGAGCTTACCACATCTTCACACTTACTGTGTCCACATTTGTCTTTCACTAAGGTTAGTCTTCACTATATTCAATATAATATCTTTATCTAACCCTTCATTGTTTCTTTCTCACTTTTCTTACGTTATCATGCATAACTAGGCAACTTATGAGAACAGATATGAGGGATTGACGAAAGCAGGGTCACTATACTCATTCTCACCTCAAGAAGCGTAGTAAAAAAAGTATGACTTCTTGCGGGGCATTACTAATTTACCTCCTATGCTAAGAATTGAAATATATGTAGGTGCATTTTAGGTTATATATATGTTATCTTATTCAGACGTACTCGTTTCAAGCGCCAAAAGCATCGCTACTGTCTCCGATGACCAAATCTTTTAAGAACTATTTCACGCAGCGAATGAACATGGAGCAAAACATCCTTTTTTCTTGAGGTGAAAACGGGTGTAGTATTTTTCACAAGCGTGCACAGAGGAGACGAGGTCTCATGCCCACCCAAGCAGCTTTCTCATGCTCTACATTTAGCCTCGTGCAATGCTGCATGAAGTTTTGTGATCCAAGAGAAACGGTGGCACGAAAAGCGGAAAAGCGACTCTTGTGGGCAAATTTGTGCAGTTTCGATCGGACCCCACGAGTTTCCAGGTGACTGTAGTTTTCGAGATTTTTCGTACGACGGGCCAAACAATTGCCCGTCTCTTCTCAGTGAGTCATGAGGTTTTTCAAAGTTGTATGGTCCCATATTATATGTTGACTTTCATTTTTGGTTTTTGCAGACAAAAAGATTGACAACAGCCGGTACAAGAGCCTGAAGTTTGAAATCGAGGACCACTACATCTTGCACGGGTTTGCCGGTTACTTTGACTGTGTCCTGTACAAAGACGTCACCCTGAGTTAGTCTCACTTCTTTGTTCTAATTTTTTTCTGTACGGTTTAATTCAATTCAATTCAGTTTCATTGACTTTATAGTTGGGGATAAAAAGAAAGGAAACTAAGCAACACAGTGTAGCTTGACAGGTACCTGCCCTTAAGATGTGATACTGTAGTTTTGTCAGCACATGAGCTAATCAGTCACCCAAAAAAGTTTGCAACGAACAGTTCACAACATCAGTGGTTCTTTTAAAGTGTATTGCTATTGAACAGTTGCCTTATCTGACCATTTGACATTCATTCTATGTGAATATACTTTTTAATAAGCTCGTCTATAATGAGACTAGTCGGCCCTCTCCGAATTACTGCTCAAATAGTGGGGATAACACAGTGAAACCTTGTTCTATGTTCCCTGCACTTGTACAGTTGTTTTTTTTTTTTGTTTTTTTTTTGTTCTTCAGGCATATATCCCAACTCACATTCACCGGGCATGTTCAGCTGGTTTCCCATCTATTTCCCCATCAAGGTCAGTCGTGCGCTTGCTCTTATAGTGTGACGGGCATCGTATACCGGTGTGCGGTCGCGTAATCGCCAGTGCGTGATGCATTAGCAAGGACATCCATTGAGTATTTGGTTTTGCCTTTTGGGGATTCTCGGTCGATCTGCAACCTCTACAGATTTTGGAAATCGAGAAATTTGCTTGAACGTATGAACAGCTTTGAATGTGGAAATCGCGGTGTAGGATTCCTGCATCGGCGAGCTCGTAAATAAGCACCCTCTTAAAAAGGCTTGCCCGGAAGGTACGAAAGACGCAGTGTTCGCCGCGGACACGCTTTGAGCAAGTTAGAAGCCCGTCTGCTTCATACGCGTGCGGGCTTCGAATGTCTGCGAACAGTTCTTGCACGACCGACATGACAAGACCGTCCTTTGTATGGCATGTAGTTGAATCTTTATAGTTTGAACTTGAGGGGGACCGAAAATTCCTTTGAATAAAGTAAAAGTTTGAATTACCGGGAGTTTTCTCCCGTACAGATGTATAAGATGGGACCCGCAAGTTAGTTTGAATTAAGAGAGTTTAAATTAATGAGATTTGACTGCACTAGCAGTGCGGACCGCAGCATTACGGTACGCGGCTGCGACGGACCCCCGACCGTTTCAGGACCCTGTGAGTCTCCCCAAAGGATCGACGCTCGAAGTCCACTTCTGGCGGTGCGTGACGCCGCGCAAGGTGTGGTACGAGTGGCTCGTGACGCAGCCGCAACTGGGCACTGTGCACAACCCGTGCGGACGTTCCTACACCATGGGCCTCTGACGACCGCAGCCGACCAGCGTCAGTTCCAAGGACAGACTAATGCAAAGTGTGAGTCGGTCGCGGCGCAGAACATTCTTTGGCGACCAAGTTGGTGCGAAGTCTGCGCCGTCGACGCTAGTAAATGTGATGCTTTTCCAACGTGTTTTCGTCGTCCTCGATCTTTTTTTTTTTTTATGTTTTGTTTGCTTGCTTGGAAAAATGGGTTTTTGTGGAAATCTGTTTTCTTACGATGCTGGCTCAATCGGCTGGTTGTGTTCAACCCTTTGCTCGTGGCATTGGGTGTTGTCTGGATTGTTGAGAGTGCGCAAATGATGTCTTTTTCGTCTGTTGGATGTAATTTTAATCGGGTTACATCGTTGTTGTGCCAGGCTGTGTTTGTCACGAAACAAGATTTCCCGTAAGAAAACTGGCTTTTTTTTGTGTTCTTTGTGAGGGTTTGTCTTGTCTATCAAGTTTTCCTGGTATGAGCGACTACCTCTGCTCCTTTTGTTATTAGACGTGTCTACAAACTACCTTTTTGTTATAGTCTGTCTTAGTAGGTTTAGAATAAGCTCCTCCTACGAAGCACTCTGCTCGTCTTGATTTGTACTTTCCTCCTCCCAGTGTTCACCATGTTGGAGTGGAGAGCTTTGTGGAATGAGCTTGTCCTTTATTCTGAACCTGCAACAAACGAGTGGTATATTAGACATGTTTGTAGCGACACATTTTCTACTTGTTTTGTCTCTCCATTCATCCATGCAGGCTATGCGGAGCGCAAGTTTGTCTGCTTCTTTTGCAGGGGTTATGGTGACGTCAGAATGCCGAGCTCCGGTTGGCTCTGATTGAAGGATAGTTGGTAGACCTTAATGCAAGCTGCCTTGAGGTCTACCCACCATCCTTCATTCGGAGCCAATCAGAGCTCGGCATTTTGACGTCACCACAACCCCTGCAAAAGAAGCAGATGAATTTGCGCTCTGCATAGTTTAAAATCGACGTTATGAATGAGTTCTAAATGTGATGCTGGGAACGAATGAAAAGCGGTGCAAAGTAAGTGCTTCTTTTTTTCTTTTTTTTTTAGATTGTACTCAGTTTTGCAAAAGTTTGGACTGCAGAAGTGTGCAGTCGGTGTGTATAAACAAGGTGCAAACTCTGGTCACTATTATAGGGGGCTGGATAGCGCATAGCCGCTCTCGGACGGGTTTACTACGGTTGATTGAATGCCATTTCTTCGAAGCACGTTTTAGAGAAGGGGCATGTTTTATCGAAGCACGGTTTAGAGAAAGCAGAGCCTCAGTTTAGAGAAACTCCGTTTATCGAAAAGGGGACGATTTTTAAAAAAACGCTTTCCTACTTCTCGTGTTTATCACTGGTGCACGTGTATCACTGGTGTGCTGAGCTCCCGCCGACTCGCGGCGGCAGTCTGCGGCGGCCCATTACAAAAATGTTAACCCACCTGACTTACCCGTACACGCCGCTTCACGGCGGCCGAATTCGCTTAAAGGAGGCTCATTGCCATTTTCTCTAAGCTGTGTTCTCTATGAAGGCATTCGATAAACCGGGGTCGGTAAAACGGTGTTCGCTAAAACGAGCTTCTCTAAAACGAGCTTCTCTAAACCGCATGCCTCCGCTCTCCGACCAGGGCGCAAGCAACGTTAGATTAGGTCAGTCACTACAACTCGCCTCCCGTCGTTCAACGTGGCGGTAACCGCAGTGTATTCTATGGGATACATATGTTTCGAAGTACAGCGTCTAGATGGCGTTCTGCCGTACCCTATGGAAAATACAGTTCGTAAACTAAAATCTAGATGGCGCTTTGAACGATGGGAGGTGGACTGAAGTGAGTGAGGGGGGGTACCCCCTTCCGCAGGAGTTCCACAATTGAGGTAATCTAGTAACATTGGGCGCAAGTTAAGCCACCGGAAGTTTGATGCTTGTCCCGGAAGTCTGGCGTCTGCTGGGCTTCCAATGCATTCAGTGTATGTTTTGGTCCGTACTTTCTGGTGTCTGAGTGGGTTTTAATGATCGTGCTGCGAATTAAATCCCGAAATTGAGGCATTTGAACTTGGGACATACGCGCACTTGATCAACTAGAATCTCAAAAATGTTTACATTGAATGGCTTCCCATCATGCTTCTCTGGTCTGCATGCGCTCATACTGTGCAACAAGCGGGCTCTCTTGAGCTGAGCAGCGAAAATCCAGCGCCCTCGATGCTTTTCGAACTAGCACTCTGAAGGGTTACAAAGCCTGCCAAGCGCTTGCTTCCGGTGGCTTCATACCCGTTTGCTGAATACGCCATCAAGACCCCTCTGAAAGATTTGACATGTAGTCGACAGATGGGTGCTTTCTGAAAGAAAAAAAAAATATTTTTTTTTTTTTAGCACTGCCGAATTTGTAGAAACTTGGAACAGTCCTGGTGGTTCAGTTTATTTATATCTAAAACAACTTAACTTGTGGGACTTTCGGCAAGGCAGAAAATCATGCCCTTTCTCTTCATATATACGTGGGAAAGGGAGGAGTATTTGAACATGGTTGACTGGTGGTTCTGGCAAATTTGGGGGTCAAGGTAATTCATAATATAACCATGTATGACGTAGATAAAATTACGCTTGTAGTGTGGTCGTAGAGGCCAACAGTAAAATCTTAGTGAGGCAGGTATTTGCGGTCGAACCATCAAAAACTGACGGTTCGTAGCACGACTCACGAACTAGATAGCGCGAAATGCTGCCCTATTGCGAAAAGGGGAACAATAATTGTGAATTTATATAGGACCGGCCTTTTACTTTAATAGACTACTTCCATAAAGCCCTGCATGCAACACGGCGCGCGTTACACTCTGGGAACTACCGTAATATCCCGAGTCATCGCCCACCCCCCTACCAACTGAAATTCATTAAAAAAGTGGGGTGAGCCATGTCTCGGTGGGTGAGCACAAAGACTTCAAAAAAAGCGGAAAAAACCGCGTATTTTTCTCTGCGTACCTAGCGCTGATGCACAAGAGATACATCAAACTCAAAACTCGATCTAGTTTCATTGTTTTATAGAAAAGAATGTTCACGAAAGAATATTTTACTATAGCGAAGTCCGTTGCTTGCATACGCGCTAGAAACACCGCCGATCTGCATATAGCGCGAACGTTTGTTCTGTGAAAGAATGTCACCACTATGTTCTCCTAGTTGGTAAAAAAAAAAAAAAGAAAGAAAATAGAAAAACCGACCATACGCAACGAGCGAGCGAGCGGACCAAAGAAGCGACCAAGAGCAATGCTGGGAAAGCCGGCGGTCGCGTTGGCAAATACTTTGGCGTCGGGCCAAATCGGGCGCCTTGTCAATTGCAAGCTCTTGCGCAACTATTTTGTTCGGTGCGTACATACGTGCGTCCGTGCACGGCGGGCTATCAATGCACGGTTGGGACGCTCTGCAAACGTCTGTGTAGGGCGTTCCAGCAAAGCTTTATTTACGCGTTGGCTTTGCCTAAAATATTGCACAACCGCGGTCGCGACAGGCGAGAAGGAGCGGGTTCGCGGTGACCTTACTTCGGCCGAGACAGACTTTGACCTAACACTCCGCGGTTACATTAACAAACTCTTATTTTGTTATCTCCTTTGTTTTCTTTTCGCACGGATACACAACCACTTTGGGGTCGCTCACGGAGGTAAACAAAAAGAAGTGTCTTTCCCTCCTTTGTTTTACTTTGTCACGGACGTCCTCGAACTGTAAGGTCCGCGGCTGCGTCATTCGGGTAGGATGAGTGTTCGCGGATCATCGCAGAGTCCGCGCTGGGGTATTTGAAGGGGTGGGCGATGACTCGGTGTTTTTTTTCGGAAATCGATATTGGCCCAAAAAATGGTGTGGGCGATGGCTCGGGGATGGGCGATGACTCGGGATATTATGTAGTTGGCCAGGGAGGAGAGTGGCATGGTTTCGGTTTCGATCGACACGTCGGCAAGAGATTATACACAGAGCCGTTATTGTATGTTTTCTCGTCCCGATAGATCCGTTGCTCTGGGGCAGGGGGCGCGAGCTCATCCGGAAGACTTATGCAAGACGCGACCAGGTTATGCTGGCTGCATCATCCGTGTGGTGCTGTAGCGTTCGATTTTGCACGTGCCTCTTTCGAATACAAGCAGCTGTCAACACTTGTAGATGCGCGGTAACAAAACGCTTAAAGAAAGTAAAAAAAAAAAGACCGGAATTCTGGAGCTCGCGGCCGCAGCGTTACATTAAACTTTCCTTTCATCTTCGCTTTCTTTCATAGCTTCCTCGAGCACGTATATTTCACTTTACGTGATAGCGAAGCCGAAGCTACTCGCAAAAGCGCGTCCTCCTGAAAGCTGCTCGCACTGCACGAGCGCGCGTGCCTGGCAGGGACGCTGAGAGCTCGCAGGTCGATCATTTAGCCTCTGCTACGCTGGCACTTAGAATGGAACGGAGTAGAAAAAACTCTAGTGAGAAAGTGTATTGATGCAAGTTCGAAACGCGAGCCAAATATTATATTTTTCTCGCCTGGAGCGCTGCTCAAAACTTCAGAGCGAGCCATTTGTGGTCTCTAAACTAACCTAAATGGCCAGACCTCGAAGCTTGAGCACAAGCCTGAGACGTATAGCTTGTCTTAACGCATGCTTGTTGTATTTTTGTGCTTGAGCCTTTCTGTTAGCGGTTCGAGGTATATGGACTAGCCAGTGCTGGGAATCTCGACGCTGCGAAGCTCGGGGATCTTGCTTGTGTACGAATCAACTAGACTCCAGTAAGTATGCATACATCGAGCTCGCGCCTTTACATTAGTGTTGTTGATCAGGAAGTTTGTTTGTTTCGTGCGTCCATAGACGAAATATAACTTTTTGCAATTACTGTTTTTCTTGATACGCCTGTACTGCCCCGGACAAGGAGGTTAGAAGTACTAGGAGGGGGCACGTTGCAATATTGGTGAAGCCTATATATATATATATATCTATATATATATATATATATATATATATATATATATATATATTTTTTTTTTTTATGTATATATGTTTGTGTAGCGGGTACAGTGGGCCTCTATGGCATGGGCAATAGCCTTTTCACTGTCGCCCGGGTTTTAGAAACCGAATAAAGCATTATTATAACCAGCCATAAAAAGTTTAAACGATTTTGTGCCCAGCGTGACCGCAGATCCCTCTGGCGATTGGTGCGCGTGACATGTCACGTGTGAGATGGATGGTTGATTGTAGAAGGACTCCTTGCAGGCTTGCGCGCGCTCCGTCCGGTAGGTTTTATCAGATCGAAGGCTAGACTGTGGTGTATTACCCCACAGCAAGACGAAGGTCTAGCTACGGTCACGTGATGTGGTCACGTTGGCATGGTAAGTGAGGAGTGTAAGGAGGAAAATGAGAAAGAGGCGAGGCGTCAAGGGAGCATATGGCTTGTGGAGGCTACGCGGCCGACGTCATGCCCTCTCCTACCCTTCTATTCTCCATGGCCCCGCAGCACTGCACGAATTCGTGAAGTCCCCACCCGCTTGCATTTCACTAATATTCAACATCGCGTATAGGCATAAAGTTATCCTGCATTCGCACATACAAACCGTTTAAAAAAAGCAAAAGTCGAGTACTTGTGTGAAGAATGTCGCACCATTCGGTGGAAGTGCGCCGGACGGGCATGAACCCCGGTGCGCCAAACGAACGAAATTATTCAAAGCGCATTTGACGGTTTCTAATGGCCATAATATTTGTTATGTGTTTGCTTTCTTCCCCTCTGAGTATGCCGAGGTAATTTCAGACACATCGTTCAGGCACGGATCTTGAACGTCAGTAAAAGGTCGTCCAGAAAGGCTTAGCGAGAAATAGGGGAAGCTTGTCTCCGTCGTAGCTAGCCGATCTCAGCGTTTGCGAAAAAAATAATCTTATATCAGCATAAAATTTCAGTGTGAGGTATGTAATGACACGAGGAAGACATCATATAGTAACTCTTGTGCAGTAGTGAGGTCGAATTTATGGTGTGCGCCAACGCTGGCTTAACTTTGATACTCCTTTGAGGATGCGGCTTGCTTTTCGCCCAATTAAGTAACAAGAAGCGGACGTTTGGCAAACAAATACGTGTAGGGCTCAAGGTGACCAAATTTCAGTTGTAGTTCACTGGTACTATACTTCGTATCAGCTTCGGTCCAGACGCAGCCAAAGCTACAAACGCGAGCTCCGGGCTTTCAGCATCCCTGCCAAGCACGCGCGCTCGTGCAGTGAAAGCACTGTTCTGAGCCACATGCTCGAGCTTGTAGCATCGGCTGCGTCTGGACCGAAGCTGAAACGAAGTATAGACGCTTTACACACGCGCCAAATTACAGCCGCCATGGCTGACCTTCTCTTGTCTTACCGACATGCCGAGCAACTGAAACGGTAGTTGACGATCCTCTACAAAAGCCGATGCTTTAGAAAAAGACACAGTTGAATCTAAGATGGCAGTAACCTGGCCTGCTATGGTAATGATGAGGGGAAATAAACGGAATAAGAGGAAACAAAAACTGAAGGTCAGTTATGGCGGCGTCCATGCACAGCTGCTGCAAAGCGTCTATAGACGGGATTACTGACACGAGCTCAAAGATGCACTGGTGGGGTGAGGTGACTAAGCCACGTCTTACTACGTTTGCATACACGCGCACAATATCCGGTGTTTCGGGAACCAAGGAAAGTGCCCCGGTCTTCGTTTTTGTATCGCTCGAGATTGAGTGTATTGTACATTCGTGAAAAGTCAGATAGTCGAAAACGAAAGCAGCGCGTTCGGTCGCGGCGTGATATGAGATGAAGCTGCTCAGTCGAAACCGAAACTGAGTGGCCAACTAGTTCCCAGAGTGCACTGCGTGGTATTTCGCCGCGATGGGGCGCGTCGGCTTTGGAAGAAGTCTATTAAAGTAAATGCTGAGTAAATGCATTACGTACTTTGTAAAACATAAATAGTAAAGTTTAAGTGCACGTATAGTTTTCTTAGATTATTTCAGAAGTACATCATGCTTGTCAAGTTACGAAGAAACTGACTGCTACCGCCAGATTGGAGTCCGGCCGCTTTATTGGCTTTATTGCCAAAATTTACCATACCTCCTGCATGGCGTAGGGATTTGTTCGATTTGTTATGCGGCTTGATCGGCTTGATTTCGGAGTGTGAGGCGTTGACGCGACTATACGTATTTTTTTGTGAGAATTGATCGAAGCACGGCCCCATCGAAAACCAAAGGAAGAAACATGACGGAAGGCCAACAACCGAGCTTGAGTGAGTAAATTGGGACGTTTGTTAGAGGCTGCAGCTCCAAAGCGAAACTCCGAAGTTAGCAACTGCCACATGCCGGTACTTACCGAGTTCGTTCCTGATTTGATATGATAATATCGTAGATATTATTTTCAGGGACGCTACACGAGTGAAATTATGGTTTATTCATTTATAATTTATATCGTACGAAAGGTACTGTAAACGCTTGAATTGTGTCCATGAAGCAACGCGTGCGTGGGGTTGCATCATGTTACACCGTCGGCACAGTTTCTCGGTTGCAATCTGCCAAAATCGACGAGACATTGGTCTCGTACTACTAAGCTTCCCCAAGAAGCACACATCTACAAATGGCATAGAAGGTCACAAAACAGCTAAGTAACACAGCTGTCACAGCTGTGTTGTTTAAATTAAAAACACGAAGAAAAAAAAAGTGCGTTTTTTTTAATATATACATACATACATACATACATACATACATATATATCATGGCTTGGCATGTTGAAGTGTCGGAACGCACTGCAATCTGGTCGCTTCACTAGCACTTACCACTATTTAGCATCACTAACACACAACAGCTTCACCATTGGTAGAACTTTTCCAGGAAAATCGAATATATGTTCAGTCATTACCCATGCCAGCACATTTTATACTATTTATTTAAGTTCATTGCCTTGTAAGTATTACTGTTTACTGTCTCAAGAGGTCACTGTCACAAGATATTACTGTCACGAGAGATTACATAGTATCATAAATAACCGAATAAAAGATGATGTGAGCCTATGCCCCACCTCCTGCCATCTCTCAATCCATTTTGCCTCCCCCCAAATGCCATAACCTTCAAAAGAAAAAGAAAAATGATAAACTTGGTTAAATCACGTTTGTAGCCCGAGTAACAAACCTCTTGTAGACGTGCCTCATGCAATTTGATGATGATGTAAGCAGGCGTCAAGACTGAGGAGTGAGATCACGTAATTGAGACTTGGAATCCATAAGCAACCATGCAGAGTCCCTGTGCTTGCCTCATGTAAACACTCCTCATAAACAGATAGTCAAGCGAAGTGAAATCACCTACACTTCCAGCAACTCGGACAGCTTAGGCCCGCTTCAGACAGGGCGATTTCTCCCAGCAATTTGACTTCGCAACACCAGCAGCACAGGCCACCCGTTGACGCGCAGCAACCGAATTGCTACAATTTGGAAATCATCATTAAATATAGGTTTTCTTGCACTATTTAGACACAGTTACGCGCTATAAACATGTTTTTATAATGATTTCAAGTAGGGATCTTGAAATATTGTGGCCATTTGTCTGAGTCACCGTCGGCAAGTGGTGAATCTGGTAATACATTTCCATTCAATCTAAATTTAGGATTAAAAATAGTTAGTCCGGCTCGAGGAAAGTTTGTGACACCCCTAGTTGCAACATAACTGTAAAGGATGCTTCACCTCCAAACAACGGAGAAAAATGGCGCTACTATATCGATGCATAATTTTTCTAGCGCCGCAGAATCGGACAGCGAGAAACGTGCGCTTCTATAACCACATGCATTTGCTTGGAAATAGCAAACATGACGTAGCTGTAACAGCGCGCTACAACAAAGGCTATAAAGGAGCGAACAGAACAAGACATACTTCTACAGCTTGCTGTGTTGTTCGTTCCTCTTCAGTCTTCCTTGTTTTGCGCTGTTGCAGTTACATTATGTTTGACTCTCACCAATTAGCCCAGCTTTCAATTTCATTACTTTATCTCACTTTGCAGTATTTTACTAGAGGAGGGCTATAGTCCTGCTCCTTACGTCAGTGGGGGCAAAGCCTCTTCTGCATATCTTAGGTTGCAACAAACTATAGCGATGAGAAGGTGCAAATGGTTCTTCCAGCACCCAGTGGGAACTTTCGCAGACTTGTTCACAAAAATGCTGCCGACCAACAAAGTAGCAATGTTTATTTTCAAAGCGATAGCTTTAAGGAGCTTGTGTCGCAGAAAAGCCGGCATCGGTGGGACGGAAAAATCTTGATTGGTCGATAAGTAATTAATTCCCCTTAAAGAAAAAATTTTTAGAGTTTTAGGCGGAGCGGGATCGAACCCATGACCCTTTGGTCGCGAGCCAGACACGCTACCGACTAGACCATGCAGACGCACTTGCACGGCTAGTGAACGAGCAGTGGTAGCGACTTCTGCGACACACAAAAGGGATTCTCGGGAAGAGGGGAGTTCCTCCTACCCCTCTTCTCTCGTCGTGGCCGAAGACGAGACAACCTCCGTCACTAGCTGTCAAGGTTCCTAGACGGGCATTACAAGTGAGGCGTTAGCGACATCCCGCAGGTGCTCTCTGCTAATCGTTTCATTCGTTCTAAAATTCCTTTTCGTGACTTTTTAACAAGATATTGGTATGTTCGATGTGATACTGCTCTTTTGAACACATATAAAACCAAAAAAATGAGCGCCGAAATTTCGTTGTAGTATCCCTTTAAAGAATGCGACGATCCCTGAGTAGCAATGGTATCATGTATGCTTGGGTGTCAAACTATATAATGTAAATAGATATAGTGAACAAGTTTTGGAACTAGAAACATGTGCAACTTTTGACCATTTAGAAGTACTACGACGTTTTTGAGTTCTTGTTATTGTGAATGTCCCGTTGTTACATATCTGGGACTACTACTTTAAACCGTTTATTATGAGACGGCTGTCCTGCATTTCAATAAAACCAATTATCGGAGAAAGCGAAAAAAAAAAAAAGAAACGGTTTTTATGAACGTGTAATTGGTAGCTAAAACCATAAAAATTAAAACCATAAAAAAACTGTAACGAAATCAATATCAACAGGAAACGGTATCTGTAACCGAAACAATATATTTTTTGGTTTGTGTCCCCGGTGATGGGGCACCCATCACTGGATGAAAGGATACCCTTACTGAGGTCATATTGCTCATTACTCAGTTCTCTCCACCTCAAATATTTCAGAGGCGATTTACACGTCGGAGGCGTCTGGCAACGACGAGTCCGGCGACGGATCTGAGGAGCGTCCGGTGAGGACACTTCTGCAGGTAAGAAACAAAATGTGAAGGCTGAGTATTCATGGTTGCTGTAAAAAGTAATTTTAATTTCAACTTGGAGCAGGTTTGTATTGGGACGCTAGCTATGCTTTGAGAGCACAAGTCAAGTGCCAGTCATTTTGATAACAGTTACAGTCTTTAGGAGCTAGTTTTGGAGCGCACCAAAACCTAACGCTTCGAAGCAACCCACAAAAAAACAGTCGCGTCCACATTCCTGCTGCCCGCTTCACGGCACTCTGGAAATGTGAATCTAAATAGACACGCAGGCACATTATTAATGCAGAATGTATTTTACCAGAAGCGAAATTGCGATCCGTGTCGCGTCGCCGTCGTCCCTGTAGCTTGGCGACGGAAGTGACGCCATCACCTAAATCTAGCGGGCTAAGGTTCGGCTAAGTTGGGCGGGACACCACTATAGTTTGCACGGTCATGTGGCTGGCACCGCAACAGGCCACCGTGTCTTGTCATGGTGTCGCATGACTTTGGGTCCCACGACTTTCAGTGGAAAGTCACAGTTTCTCGTGATGTCACTGTGGCAATGTTATTAGGTCTCGTTACCTTGGGCGTCAAATTGTAGTGCAACGTGATAACAGGTCACACTACAAAATCACGTGACCACGTTGCATGACGTCACGACCCGACACCGCATGTTGCAGTGCTGAGATTTGCACATACGTAGCTAATCCATTCTGCATACGGGACGTTTAGGCGGTAGATAGAAGGAGTGCCTCAATTTTCACTAGTATTGTTGTATTAATGCAATACTTACGAAGGCCGGTCTGCACAATTGCGTTTTCTTACGACAGAAGTCTCGTGATCTCTTACGATGAGATAACACACTGTAGTATTTGCGAGATCATATGGGTGTACTGTCTTTCGAGAAGTGGCTAGCGGAGCCGTACTTGATACACTGTGTGGTTCTTTTTTGTCGTCGTCTGTTTTTCGTGCTGTTTCCTACAATGAATTCCCACCAACGCGCCCAACTATCCATTCTTCTATGATAGCTGGAAAGGTTGCCGCGATCTACGAGCGACGCCGGAAACCATACTGGTTGTGTGCTTGCCGGCGTCGCTTATAGATGGCTGTAGCTGTCGAGGGAGGTTTGTGTCGACATACATGGACACGATCCTGGAAAGCTTAGCCCTTAACAGTTCCGCCGAAAAAAAATAAAACCTTTCTAATTTGGTCTCCTTGTTTTTAAAGGCAATGAAGATAGCGGGAAGTGAGCCTTTCCCCACGATCTACGGAGACGGCAAAGACGACGAGGTAGGTACTGTCCCCGTTGCCGACCTTGGAGGAGGTCCAAAAACGCCAGTTTGATCCCCTTTTGTCATTGCTTTCTTTGTCCCAGCGATGGACGGTGGTGTCCCAGTCGCAGATCAAGAAGGTGAAGAAGATTTGGGTGCGGGAGCAGTACAAGAGCGCCGACCGGGAGAAGAAGGAGGCGGACGACAGCGCCCGGCGGGAGAAGAACCTCGAGGAGGCCAAGAAGGTCGTCATCCGCATGGACCCCAGCCTGCCCGCACCTGTCCAGGTCGGCACTTCCTCCGTTTCTGTTTCCGCTTTTTCTAGACGGAAAGTTTTGGACTTTCAGGAAATACCGCTTAGCATTACTCCTTGACATTCGTAACCTGTGAATAGGGTTTTGTGTTTTCAGAATTCATTTTCCTTAGAGATAAGGAATGCGGTTTTGAAGGACGAAGCAGCCTTGCAGACAGTTTTGTTGAGGCTGTGTTCCTATTAAAAGAAAACATAGCTGTAGGTAATGTTTTTCTTTTTTTTTTTTCCGTGAAGGTCGTGTTTTTCTTATTCTTCGATAAGTTTTTTTCGGTTTTCCAAGGTTTTGCAATACCAGTAGGAACCCTACCTATGAAACTAGTTATTTTTCGACGCAATGGCAGCTGCATAAAAAATGAGAAAAACGAGCGGCGTACTTTGTCCCCTAAGCTCGCAGCCAGAACAGGTGGCCACGTAATCTGATGGCAATGCTTGTTATAGCCGCGTGCCAGGGCAGGCAAAGCACAGGCACGCGCCGAGTTCCACGCATTGTTCTAGTTTGGCTATTGTCGTCATCGACAGCCATTGAGCATGAGTTACTACTTGAATGCATGTCGAGGCATTGATTGTCACGAGAACAGATGAAATGCACTGCTTACGTCCACTCTAGACTGCATTTAAATATTATCACCAAGGGTATTGCGAAGCTTGCGAACGAAATCCTGAGAATTGCATTGTTGACGACGTAAACATGCAATTCCACAACTTCCTCGCCGAGTTTTCAAAGGAGATACTGAAAGAAAACGTGCACTTTTATCCTTTAAGTTACGCAGCGACAAAGAAGTTAGGGGTCAGTGGCATTGCGTGCGAGTGTACTTGGGTCCCACTTGTGCCAAGTAAGCTTACGTAAAGTGAGAAGCATTCCTATCCTATAGCGTTGCACGGCCCCTTAAGCCCTTGGCTACTAATCACTCGAGTTGCTCGTGTCATCCGTTGCAAACCAAAAACCTCGACCACAAGTTTGGCTTGTGCTTTAATTTTTGAACTTGTTTTGTGCCCTCGCCAGCAGGTGACAGCGCTACCACTGTTGCTCCGCCCCTCTCGGGTTCTTCTCTTTCCAATTTCCCCCAGAGAAGAGTCTATTGGGCCCTGGGAAAAAAGAACAATAAAGATTTTGATGCCAGCAAGTGCGGGGAAAGGCTGCATGGCCTCAACACGAAGGTTCACTTTAGCTGGTAAAGAAATACGCGAACTTTTATTTGAAAGTAACAAGGGCTCTACCATTTCCGATGACGAGTTACCGTCGGCTACAGACCTCTCTTCGCCCAAATCGTCTGGGGAACCATGGCGGAACGGGCACAATGTTCCGGCCGGGTTAGAACTTGACACCAAAAACAAGGGGCTAGGGTCTCACCTGCCCCAAGCGGCAGACACGCCCAAGTCCACTGTGGGTATGCGGAAAAGCGGCAGATGCGCTGCCCACTAGCCCGGCGCCCGGCGCGAGACGTCACGAGACAGGTTTGTTGTGACGCAGATGCGTGCTAGGCAGCAGTGCGTGAATAGGCTATGGCTGCCAACATAGCGAGAACGGCGGCGCATGTCTCTCGAACGCCCGGCTTCCAGCACACGCTTTGTGCCTTCCCTGCTTGCGGGACAACAGAAGTTCATCCCTGCCGTCCTCGTCTCGTCGGCGGCAATGGTGGGCTCGATCGATTTACCTGCACCAGCCCGCTCCAGTGCAGAAAAGTGCGGGGCAATGTGCTTCCGGTTGTGTTTTCAGGATAGGCTACAGTCCTAAGTCAAATACGGCAATGCACAACGAGTGCAGACGGTGCGGGAGGTGCGGGTCGAGCCCACGGTTGTTTCTAGGTCTCGGCGAACGACGACTCTGGGTGTTTGGTTTCCCGCAGATCAAGGTGCGGGACGCCTCGGCCCACCGGGGCAAGCGGGTGAAGCTGTTCGGCTGGGTGCACTTCCTGCGGCGCCAGGGGAGGTCCCTCATGTTCCTGCTTGTGAGGGACGGCACGGGCTTCCTGCAGTGCGTCCTCAACGACGAGCTGGTCAGTCGGTCCGCTGGTGGAGGCCACGGCGTCGTTTGATCAGTGTGTTCCAGAGCTGTAGGAGTCATTCTTCGGGAGTGACTAAGTCACAATTACGGAGTTTCCTTAGCCGAAATGTACCGAGCATTTTAAGTGACTTTATTTTAGCGGGCTCAATGTTCGCAAATTTTTCCAATACATGGGATGAGAAAATATTTAACGAGCACAAAATTTCCCGATTAGGAGTAATGTATGCCGTTTATCCATTACCAGTGGAACTTGTATTTGCGCAATAAATTTTTGTCATATGTCTGAAATTGCGAGGCTCACGAACATTAGACCCTCGCAAAAATTAAGCTTTTTACTGTAAGTCAGGAATGCTATTAAGTTTTTGTTACAGGTGTATTTACACTTGGCGTCAACTGCACTACGTTGCCAAGGGTAGGTTAGCTTCCTGCACTACTGCGAGAGCACATTCCTTCGTCTTGCATGTCGTTCGCATGTGCGAACCACACAGGAGACACCAAACAAAGCTATGTGCACATGCAGGTGCTGTAAACAGCTTAAAGGGGCACTGAAATTGTTTCTGAGATCATTATTTTATGGTGGTGACGTAATCTATGCGCTGAAAGCATCCCAAAAATCGAAAAAGTACTGCCGTGCGTGGCCTATTACCCTGTTAAAAAAAATGTTCAGAGGTTGTCGGTGGCAGCGGTGTGCAGGGTTTGCGGTTTGCTTTTTCATCGTGAGCTACGCTGGCGTGCACTGGGCTACACTGTGCTTTGTCGCGTTGCGCATGGGGCCGGAGTAAATACTCCCGTTCGCAGCCAACATTGGCCAATGCGATCGGGCACGTGCCCTCATCGACGTTAGGATGCGCGACATTGACGAGGGGAGCGCAGTGGAGACAAAATGCTATGGCCCGCCACAGCTAGGTGGCGCAAGCTACAACCCATCTATCCATCCAATGGAGTCGGGCGGGCACATCACTCTCTGTAGAGCGGAAAGCGAGGAAAAATATAGTTTGCCGGTTTCGAAGCAAAATTTCAGTATTACGCTTTTTACACCATGAACATTTTGCGTCTTTGTCAAAATGCAATGCACAACGTGCTCAAAACTAGGTATAATGATAACGATTGTGATCTACATTGGTCCAGAAAAAGAAATAGAATGTGAGGGAAGAGAGTTTACATTATTTTTATTGCCATGAGATTAGTAGGCAATGTTGTAAGCTGGAAATAGACATAGATGTTAAGTGACACCTATTATGCTACATAACACCAAAAAATTTTTTTTCAAAAAACCTCATTTTTGCAAATTTCTCAACTGGAGGAAATTGCTCCCGTAAATATGTCACTTTATGTCAACAAATACATAGCTTATATCACCTATATTGTATATTGCAATATCATACTGCAAATCATTAATTTTTTTGTGCACATGAAATATTCTCAAAACCCATGTTGCACAAAATTCACGAATATAGTCATGTACAGTGTCTTTGATAGACTTGGAGCACTGCGGAAGCTAAAGTAGCCTCGACACTGTAGCTCCAAATGGTTGGCGCCGAGCATATAGTTGCAGCTCACAATGAGTAACCGAGTTATGCTTGACTTATACTTTTAAAATATCCCGCGACATCATCAAGCGACACAATCGTTGACCAAAGTTGGTTCAATTTCCATCCAGCTCAGGAGCTATATTTGTCCCAGTTTTCTTTTTTTTTTTTTAACCAGCTCTTTGCTCGTGGCAGTCTGAGACTGTGACTAAATGAATGGGGACTGGTAGATTCGTCAAGTTTGAGACTAAGTTGCAAGTTGCTCTAAAAAATGAAGCCGAGTTACAGCTGCTGTCACGGATATTTCATTGTAACCTGGGATGTATAGAGTTAGTACTTCAATATCTTCAAGTGGTATACTTGTTGCCATTGGTCCATTACTCTTCTAGTGCCACACATACAATGCGCTGGTGCTGACCACGGAGTCGACGGTGTGCGTCTACGGCGTTCTGAAGGCCGTCCTTGAAGGAAAGACGGTGAGTGGACGTTTTCTAGGTTTCCAAGTGTTCTTGTTACTTATTAAAGTGTGGCCTGCGATTGGAAAGGGATTTGTTTCTTTAATAAGCCACTCGCGATTAAGTCCAATCTAATCATTCTCCGTCTAGTTCGCTCCCGCATGTCACTTTGGTGTCCATTGTGGATTATCCTGTGGATTATCTTTCTTTCCGAGAAAACTTGAAAAAAATGTAACCTGAGTAAGATTCTGCAGGCTGTGCTATTAAACTGCTTTGCTGGCATAGAGGGGCATGTTGCATTGTCTTCGAAGCTTTTGGGGAAAAATTATGACTATTGCATCAGAGCTTTTGATGACACGATAATTAAAAACCTTGAGACAAAGGAAAAACCTTTTTTCCAATTTGTAAAGCACCTTAAAAACGAGGACAGAAGGAAGAAGAGAAAAGACCAAGCTTGGTCTCTTTTCTCTCGTGTCCTCGTTTTTTAGGCGCTTTACGAGTTGAACATCTGCCAACTAGCCACCGATCCATTTTACTTTTTCTCAAGGTTTTTAATTATGCCTGTGCACCAGCTCGCCTGCGTTTCGACTCTTGTTCCTGATCACATGAGCTATTTTATGCTCTTGTTTTGTTCCTGTTAAATAATTTTTTTTTGTGACGTGTCATTTTTGTACAACAAGCTTTTCTCTCCCTTAAATGTTTAAAAAAAACCAGGCACCGGGAGGGCACGAGCTGCACGCCGATTACTGGGAGTTGGTTGGCGACGCACCAGCCGGGGGAATCGACAACGTGCTGAACGAGGTACCGTGGCGCTCTTGCGATTGGGCCTTGTGATCGGGCTCGCCATTTCCCAGGCTAAGGCATAGTTAAGGTATGGCCGAGCCATACATTGACGTATCGCCCAGCCTGTTACAATAACGAACATACCGTAATATCCCGAGTCATCGCCCACCCCCCAACCGCCTGAAATTCGTTAAAAAAGTGGGGTGGGCCATGTCTTGGTGGGTGAGCACAAACACTTGAAAAAAAACGGAAAAAACCGCCTATTTTTCTCTGCGTATCTAGCGCTGATGCACAAGAGATACATCAAACTCAAAACTCGATTTAGTTTCATTATTTCATAGAAAAAAAATGCTCACGAAAGAATATTTTACTATAGCGAAGTCTGTTGCTCGCATACGCGCTAGAAACACCGCCGATCTGCACGAACGTTTGTTCCGTGAAAGAATGTCACCATTATGTTCTCCTAGTTAGTAAAAAAAAAAAAAAAGAAAGAAAGAAAAGTCTACAAGAAAATAGAAAAACCGACCAGGCGCAACGAGCGAGCGAGCGAGCGGACCAAAGAAGCGACCAAGAGCAATGCTGGGAAAGCCGGCGGTCGTGTTGGCAAATACTTTGGCGTCGGGCCAAGTCGGGCGCCTTGTCAATTGCAAGCTCTTGCGCAACTTTCTTGTTTGGTGCGTACATACGTGCGTCCGTGCACGGCGGGCTATCAATGCACGGTTGGGACGCTCTGCAAACGTCTGTGTAGGACGTTCCAGCAAAGCTTTATTTACGCTTTGGCTTTGCCTAAAATATTGCACAACCGCGGTCGCGACGGGCGGGAAGAAGGAGCGGGTTCGCGGTGACCTTACTTCGGCGGAGACAGACTTTGACCTAACACTCCGCGGTTACGTTAACCAACTCTGATTTTGTTATCTCCATCGTTTTCTTTTCGCAGGGATACACGACCACTTTGGGGTCGCTCATGGAGGAAATGCGTAAACAAAAAGAAGTGTCTTTCCCTCCTTCGTTTTACTTTGTCACGGACGTCCTCCAACTGTAAGGTCCGCGGCCGGGTCATTCGGGTAGGATGAGTGTTCGCGGATCGCACAGTCCGCGCTGGGGTATTTGAAGGGGTGGGCGATGACTCGGTGTTTTTTCGGAAATCGATATTGGCCCAAAAAATGGGGTGGGCGATGGCTCGGGGATGGGCGATGACTCGGGATATTACGGTACTCGCGGTTCATGTCGTGTCTCGATCTGCAAGTTTACGAGCGCTGTAGATCAAGTGCATGGCAGATCAAGAATGTGACAGAGCTTGATCTGCAAGTTTCCATCGTTCACATTTACAAGTCTAGGTTTGTAGATGAAGCAGGTCTCAGTGCTTGATCTATAAGTTTACAAGCACTTTCACAAACAGTGCCTGTAAGCTTGTAAACCGTTCTGTTGCAACAAGGTGGAAGGTCAACTTGCTCCCCAAAAACTGGACCACTGGGTGCTCTTTCTTTTGAGTAATGCAAAATGGGAAGATTTTCAGTGCCGTCGGAGGACATGTTGGCAGGTCAGAGCTAAGGCGGGTTTTGGTGGCAGTGCCCAACCGTTAACTTATCGCGGAGAAGGAAACATGAAGTTTGTAGTTGGTTACTCAGTTTTTCAATTGTATACATGGTTCTAACCATTTTGCAGTATGCCTCATGCAAGACCCTGCTCATGCTTTCTTCATGTTGGGTTATAGCTGCATTCTTCGGTTCTCATTATTGGATTTTTATTGTTTCAGGAATCGCACGTGGACATCATGTTGGACAACCGCCACCTGGCGATTAGGGGCGACACGGTGAGTGAGCTTCGTCCGGTAAAAAACCATGCAGTTGTTCGGTTAGTCCTGGCGAGGACGAATGAACCATAAACATCCTAAGGCAGTTGAATCTTGAGAGTCAAGTATACCAAGAACTATAGTAGTGATAAAAAAGAAATGCTCTAATCAAAGCCTTGAAAAATTGATCCAACATTTCAAAACTTGCTTTGTTTTTTTTTCTGCGTTTTTTAAATGTTAAGTCACTTATTTTAGGGCCGTTGTTGGAGTATTTCTCTTTTACTACTATCGTTCCACCCAACTAGACAGATTTCTGTTTAAGATGTTTACGTTCCAGTACTAAGTACTATGCCTTCAATGTCTAAAGAGTGTTGGCATGTTCTTCTGTTTTGAAGTACAAAGTTTTGGACAAAAGTAACTAGGGAGGGATATGTTAGTGTGTTAAGCCAGCTTTCTACGTACATCATTCGTAAGACATTTTGTTTTAATTAATGCACCATAGTTGTGGGATTTATGGTAGTTTTAGGCGTTCTATCACGGTCTCAGAGACCTGGTGACATGGTAGGGAAAGACGATTGGTTAATTTCAGATACTAATTTGAGCAATTAAAGGATGCAACTTCAGATCAAGATACGTAGGGAAGTTTAGGGATCCAACACTCGTGAAACCATTGAATCAAGAATCTCGTCCCTTTCTCTCTGTAGAAAGCTGTAGTATATATATATATATATGGGTGGTTTCATCTCAAATCGTGCAGGCAAAAATGGTCGAATTTTTAATTTTGATGAAAAAAATATATGTTATGGCGCCGTTTCTAAAACCGCAGTCGACACAAACCGCAAGTTCGTCGGATTTTTTGTTCTCGACTTACGAATTTTTAAAGAGGCCGCGGCGAAAAGCAGTGTTTTTCACACCCGTCGTGGGTCGGATGTTTCGCTTGATCTCCCGCCATGGATTTTCAGTCCACATTATATTATCTTTTTTGAAGCACTCTTTGGACACATTTAAAAGGCTCCAATACCATGAAATAATTTTAGGCCTTTTGCTTTTTTTCTGAAAAAATGTCAAAAACGCCTCCTCGGTCAATTGTTGACGAACTTTGACAATTAATTACTGGAGATCTACTTGGGTTACACCGATATTTTTTATGTCCACGGAGAGCCCAAAACACGCTCTTTATATTTATTATAAAATGCCTTTGCTGTATAAAATATCCTTTGCGGTACGTTTACGTTAATATTATGCAAAAACCATAAAGCACCATTTTTGAAATTGATTTTCTCAAAAAACCCATTTTTTATTTTTTTTATTTTTTGTTCAGATGTAGATATGATAGTTGTCTACACGAAAATCAAGCCTAGAAAGTGTATATTTTGTTCGTATGTTCTACATTTAAGCATCAATATCGTACAAAAACGTGTTTTTACGGCTCGAAATGGACTTGCGAATTGCGCGTCTTCACAAGCTTGGAATTTTTTTTTTCTTTTTTTCAACGTTCCCACATAAAAATGAAATACAGTATTTTCACCCAGATATATTTATTGATTATTTAAATTTTATTATAGGCGGCAAGCTACATCGGAGGAGTTCCAAAAAGAGAAAGCAACACTTATTAACAGACCAGCAGGTGTCGTAAATTTTTAACGTGTAGGAGTCGGCAGACGTCTTATTGATTCGGGGCCCTCATTGGCCTGCATGAACGTCCCGCCCTTTCGGAGCCAGCAGATGACCACGACCTTTCGCTCTCGTTGTGTTAGATGGGACGGCCCGTGACAGTAAAGCGAGCAGCGCACCCTGTGTCACGAGGAGTGAAATGGTACGATTCTGTCGTTGATGCAGCGAACAGTGTCAGCCACCCAGGAGGAGTCTGTCAGAGTATTGCACAAGGGAAAGCAAAGGAATCGTTGCCTGAAAGGATGAGGACACCACGGCTTTACAATGTCGACGGTCAACAACTGTTCTGCCAGCCAAAACAACGCCGCGTGCGCGCTAAAACCGGCGGCGCGGGACAGAAATCCCGCAGACGCACACACGAAGATGGGCCGGTTTCGTTAGGGATGTGGGGGAATTTGAAACCATCCATCCGTGCATGCGTGAAACGATACCGCCTGTTTGCCCTAGCTTCGAGCGCCCTATCCTTACCTTGAAACGGCCGTGCTCTCTCTCTCTCTCCGGGGAGATCCGATAGCACCGAAGGGTTATCTATTAAACTTGAGGAAGAAAACGAAAAGGGAGTGTTTAAGTTTAATTATCCCCACCAACCCGCTCGTTCTGTCCTTATAAAGGGTTATCTCTTTTGGAAACAGCAAAGCCCGGAGACTGACATCAAAACGAGCGTGTTGGTAAATATACTTGTGTTTGTATTCTGCCCGGAGACTAGTTGGGTCGAAGTCAGCCTCCTTGTCAACTATAACCGTTTGTGAAGAGTGGGCTTCCCCTGAGATGAAACGTTAGCGCCGGCTGACGTGTTCTTTTGAAAAAGGGAAGGGGACAGAGAAAGTTTGAGTAACTGCAGAAACTACCTCGAAAGCTCCTCTCCCGATATGAAGCTTGAAGCATAGTCTCGGTTACCTTCTCGCGCATCGCCTGCTCGAATCTATTCTTCACTTTCTTTCGTACAGCCACTGTTCCGCATAGCCGTCGTGGATGTGCGCAATAGAGGGAGGAACAGATTAGAGCATCTGGACGCCGTCATCCTGCCAGACTTCAATGTCGTGGGACCGACTCGTGCGTGTTTCTTCGCCCCGCTGAACTTTGTTTCTCGAATGCGGTTTTTTCTGAACGTTCTTTTTTTTTTTTTTTTTTCAATGTTTTCTTACTAACTGTTTGTTAGCACTGTTCGGTTGTTGGGTTTATTTCGTCATGGCGTAGCGGCCTGGCGGTGATGTAGAGAGCGTGTTCGCACGCATTTGGTTGCGTCCCGTTTAGGGAATGCCCGGGGGAGTTGGTTTTTGTTCTTGCCATGTGCGGCTGAGTTTTCCCGTCTTTATTAAATTATTGATTTTTTTTTTTTTATTTGCGTGCCGTCGATTTCTTTGTCTGACTCTCCACCAGGCGTGGACCTATCGCCTTGCCACCGCTCGAACCTAAATACTTTTTTTTTTTTTTTTACGCAGTTTTCGTTAAGATCGGAGTTGGGCAATTTAATTCCTATTTATTTATTTTTATTTCCTACCCCTCTCCATGACACACTCTCTGTGTGTTTCGGACCGTTTCTATGTCACCACTTTTGTGTATTACGGAAGTGAAAGGACATTCCCTGGTGACCTGTGCGATGTGCTGTGAGCAAGCCCCAGTGTTTGGTTTCGTGAAGAATTGTATATAATATATCGACAATGTGGTTACTTTCTTTGTCTTAATAATATGACAGCTAATAGCTAGTCGTGCTAGTTTACTTTGAAAGGTTTATAAATCGAAACAATACAACGTCTGTGCCTTTTGGTTATTGAAAGTCTACTAGGCCTGCTGATTTGGTTAGATATATATCTCTTGGTTCCCGCTCTTATCAAAACATACATAAATATTCAATACCACAAAATCTGTTTATAATTGATTACAAAATGCAGAAGAAAATTCAAGAAAACTTTTTCACAATTCATAGAGACGCATGGGTCGCTATGTCTGACTTAGGTCTTGCAAAACAAAGATGTCTTTTTCCGATATTGAGGCCTAAATATAAAACATGCAAACAAAATATACACTTTCTAGGCTTGATTTTCGTGTAGACAACTATCATATCTACATTTTAACAAAAAATAAAAAAAATAAAAAATGGGTTTTTTGAGAAAATCAATTTCAAAAATGGTACTTTTTGGTTTTTGCATAATATTAACGTAAACGTACCGCAGAGGATATTTTATACAGCCAAGGCATTTTATAATAAATATAAAGAGCGTGTTTTGGGCTCTCCGTGGACATAAAAAATATCGGTGTAACCCAAGTAGATCTCCAGTAATTAATTGTCAAAGTTCGTCAACAATTGACCGAGGAGGCGTTTTTGACATTTTTACAGAAAAAAAGCAAAAGGCCTAAAATTATTTCATGGTATTGGAGCCTTTTAAATGTGTCCGAAGAGTGCTTCAAAAAAGATAATACAATGTGGATTGAAAATCCATGGCTGGAGATCAAGCGAAACATCCGACCCACGACGGGTGTGAAAAACACTGCTTTTCGCCGCGGCCTCTTTAAAAATTCATAAGTCGAGAACAAAAAATCCGACGAACTTGCGGTTTGTGTCGACTGCGGTTTTAGAAACGGCGCCATAACATATATTTTTTTCATCAAAATTAAAAATTCGACCCTTTTTGCCTGCACGATTTGAGATGAAACCACCCATATATATATAGTATTTATAATCAATGCAACATAGTTTTAGAGGTATGTGGTATCTTTTAGAGATCCAGCCGTGGTTTCAGAGATTTGGGGGCATTGTAGGGACACAGAATTGTGGTTTTGGGGAAATTCAGGGACGCAACTCGTGAAACTTGTCTCGCTTTTCCCCGGGCAGCACTCCAAGATCATGTTCGCCAAGTCGGCAGTGATGCAGTGCTTCCGGGACTACTACTTCAGCAAGCACTACGTGGAGGTGATTCCGCCCACCATGGTGCAGACGCAAGTCGAGGGGGGCTCCACCCTTTTCTCTTTCAACTACTTCGGGGAGGAGGTGAGTCCATGATTCACACAAAAGCACACTTCTTTTTGGTTCTTTTGAGAGATTTTTCCATTCATGTGTCTGCACATACCCCATGGCAGGACATCAATCAATCAATCGGTTCATGTTTTATTGTGCCCCCAAATGGCTGGCAGGCCTTAGGAGGATTGAAAAGGTACATGGTAAAAGAAAGAAAGAAAAAATGTCAGTGATGGGTAACATGAGACATAGAAACTTGACCCTATCACGCGACATCACTGTTTCATGTCGCACTGCATCCGGTAACATGATGTCATGTGACACCATGACTCGACGCCGTGATATCACGTGAAGTCATAGCATCGCATCACACCACGACTTCATGTTGCGACGTCACATCATGTGACATCAGTTAATAAACAATATGCTCTTAACTCCCCGAAACAATTGTTTAATGTTGTCTATATAAATTTATATGATCAATCCTTACGTACTGCCTTCCATGCATTATAAGACTATAAGGGCAGAGGTCACTGTCAATTCAATTACACAAATGCATTCTCTTGTTTTTTGTTACCTCAACTTCCGAGATTGGGTGCAAGTAACACGCTTGTAGGCCCTCATAAGTGTCTGGTTTCCCAAGCTTCGAGCAACCGCAGGTTTCCTTTTAGGAATAAAGGATTTGCAAGGGTAGGGTGCCTTAGGAAGTAATGTGTACATCTCGGTAGCTCTTATCAGGAACGTGGTAAGTTGGACTAGTTGGTGATTGTTGGACACAAAGAAAAAATTGGCTGCATGTCTGGCCATTCTGGCAAATGTGTTTAAATGCAGTAGCTTTATAGGGCCATCGTTGGCAAAAAGTGTTTTGAAACAAAATAAAATGTAGTTTCATACCCCAACAACCACTGCAGTAGTTGTTGGGCTTGTTCTTGACGGTGTTGCTACTGTCTTCTGATTTGGACCTTATACAGAGCAATGGTTTATGTACCGAGAAGTATGTAACATAGTCCAGGAACACCTCACGCGAAGACGCGATCGATGGTGGTCGGTTCCGCTCCTGGTCATCAGAACCCTGATGTTGAGGCGGGCGCCCGCATTTCTGGTGGCATTGTGAAGGCTAGAGGCTAAATGGTGTGCGTAGAGAGGAGGTGGGATTTGTATGGAAACAGATCACGACACATTTTCTCTTTGCGACACTATGCACGCTTCCCTTCAGCACCCCCTGGATACAAAGCATTTCAGCTAAATTTTCTGAGTCGCCAAGAGAGGGAATGCGCGCTTTCCTGCCCTTTCCGCTCCTTGTTCCGCACACTCTTTCTACATCGCCTGTTTCTGATCCTATCTTTCTTGCCCTTTCTGTCTCTCTCCACTCGACACGCTTTCTCGCACCACCTGCGTCTGCTCCTCCCATTCCTGCTTGCGTTTTAAAGATTGTTTAGCGGTTACGGTCTGTCCGACCTACCTATAAAGCTACCGCTTTAAAACAGCACTCAAAGGGATGGGACTAAAGGAACGAACACAGAACACGCACTGTGTGTTCTGTGCTGTGTCTGTTCCTTTGAGCACCGTTTTTCATCATGTTCATCAGGAACAGCTGGAAGTTGCAACTGATTTTGGAAACTTGGGCATCATTGATAGGGCATCCCCAGTCATCTTTAAAACTATGTTGAAGATGAAGCAGTGTAAACTTGTTTGATGTAACATTAAAAAAAAAAAAAATTTGTTTCCTACATTTTATTTTTTAAAACAATATTTCTAAAATGTTATTTTTTATTTAATTTCATTCTATGATACCGGAACTTAATGTAGAATTGGAAAGGGAAAAGTGTTCCCAACCTTGCGTCTAAAATCCACTCCCTTCATCATGCCGGCTGCAAGAGTTTGACTGCACAATGAGCTCTGTTTTTTGGGTAGACCCTGGCTGGCAGTGCTCTGCCTCGTAGTTTGGAGCTTGTCTCTCACGCTGACCGGCGGCTGTCTCCTCGTACAGGCATACCTGACGCAGTCGTCGCAGCTGTACCTGGAGACGGTCATTCCATCCCTGGGTGACGTCTTCTGCGTCGCACAGTCGTACAGAGCCGAGCAGTCGCGGACTCGGCGACACTTGTCCGAGTGAGTACCTCTCTTTCCATCGATCCGACAAGACGTCTCAAATTTCTAAAACTGCACGTTTTACGGTAAAATATTGTCTTTTTTTACCGCAAGAATGGGCTATGCATCGCCGGACGTCTTCGTCCAAATGTAGCGCCAGCATTTCGGACCAGATGCCAAAGTTTCAGAACTAACTGTTATCTTAAAATAGGCAGGAGAAACTGTTGGCAATTTATAAAATGTAGTCCCAAGAAATGCCCTTTCACGTGTGGCAGCACGTTTTCATATAGGGGCTCATGTAAAAACGGTGAATCAATATGAAAACATTGATAGTGAATATGCGTGAAAACAATGAATGCAAACTTGCGAAGGCAACGAGTGTAGGCGTACGTGAAAACGACAAACACGAGCGAGTCAACGTATGTCAATTTGCTAACCCGCTTGTACATTGCACGCAGGTTCACGCACATAGAGGCAGAGTGTCCTTTCCTGACTTTCGACGAGTTTTTGGACCGGATTGAGGACCTTGTGGTGGGGGTCTGCGAGCGCATCCTCAAGTCGCCGGCCGCAGAGGCCGTCCTCGAACTCAACCCGGTGGGTCAATCGCGAGTCTCATGCATTCAATTTATCCCCGAGTCTGGGGCTCGATTTTGGTCGCAGCAAGATCTGATGTACCTCTGACAGAGCAAGCAAAGACAGCATTTGTAGATGGTTCGTCTGCTAATGTGAGCAAAGGATGCGGTTCGTCTGCTACGAAGCGTCGTCTGCAGGCATTTGCTACGAAGCGTCGTTCGCAGATAAGAAAATAATACGTCGTCTGCAAACATACGCGAAACAAGCTGATCGGACGCAGGCTCGTATTGTGACCGTCTGCTGCTTCATGCTGGAAGCCATATGCAACTTGTGCTTCGTTTGCAAATCTTAAGTTATTTTTGCTGCTAAACACAAGCCGACACCGACTGGTGGATGAAGGAGTGCTAAAGACAAGTACACCAGAGTGCACTCACCTCTCTCACTTTCGTTGAAAATATTGGCAAGACGTTCTCACTAAAATATTGCGCTATTTAGAACTCGCAAACGGGCCAAAAATGTCTTGCCACAAGCCGTGGCGCCACGTCCAGTCGGCAGCCAACAACCCCCTCGTTTTCACTTCGACCGAAATTTAACAGCTGGGTTCACGTTCTGTCGAGAGTGAGAGGCCTCGCCAAGAAGCAAAAAACTGGTAGCGTGCCGGAGGCCTCGTAACATTGCCTCGTGGTCCGAATCCGGCCAGCAGGCCGCTAGTTTCCGATCCCTCTTAGTCCCCCAGCGCCTCGAGTGCGCGTACGTGCGGCCAAATTGCAACGAAAGGCGACGAGCGCATTCTGGAGGCCGGGAGTTTGTAAGACGCGCCCCGCCGTTCTCACCTCGGAATTGTCGCAGCTGTCTCGTAGCCCATGCGCTCACCCGCGTGCCGAGGTGTTTTTCACCGTTGTAGTAGCATCTGCGCTAACCCGCAGTCGTTACCCACCGTCCGCCCGTCGCAGGAGTTCAAGGTGCCCGAACGCCCGTTCCTGCGGATGCAGTATTCGGAAGCGATCGAGTACCTGCGGTCCCACAACATCACCAAGGAGGACGGGACGTTCTACGAGTTCGGCGACGACATTCCCGAGTCGCCGGAGCGACAGATGACGGACCAAATCAACCGGGTTCGTGTCGTCACCTTTGTCCCACCCGCTGTTTTGCAGCGACAGCCGTTACGAAGGCTCCCCAACTACATTCGCGGCTTTGGTGTTGTGCCTTCGCCTTCGCCTGCGCTTGCGCTTGTTTCTTGCTAAGCGGCAATGTCTTCTGCTTCTTTGGTTGGCGGAGAATGGCACCACACTTTCCTCCCCAAGGAACTCAGTTTGCGTGTAATGTAGGATGCAGAACAACTCACCACTCGTCACAGTTTAGTCTTGGGCAGGGACGTTGACATGCGTGTTCTTTTCCCACATGTTTTGGTGACAAGGGGGCTGTGTCGCGTGTAATCGTATAAAGTGGATATGCACAAAAGTGGGTGTTAATACGCACAGTAAGGGCTGTTGCTGTCGCTTCTTTGCACGTTGAAGCAGAGCTGCAAATTTTTCTTTTTCTTTTTTTTTGCAAAGGTCGGCGTTGTTTTTTGTTTTTTTGACCCATTGTTTTTTGTCGTTTTGTTTCTCTCACTTTGCAGCCCATTCTGCTGTGCCGCTTTCCCGCCGAATTGAAGGCATTCTACATGCAGAAGTGTGCGGACGACCCGCGGCTGACTGAGTCGGTACGTCATGGATTCAACATTGTTGGCTAAAACCATTTTTTTTTTAATGCCGCTAATGGTGTTTGCTGGATCAACCCAGCAAACACCAGCAACACGTTGCTATGGGTATTCTTCTCACGTCGTACCATTTCAACGACAAATGCACCACCTGTCTGGGTAAGCACGCTTTTACGAGTTCCACTCCATACAGTAATCCCTCGTTATAATGAAGTCAACGGGACGGCAAACAAATTCAATATAAGCGGTAATTCGATAAAAGCCATAGAGCCGAAAAACGGCATCACCAGCCTTCTAGGTGGACTGAAACACTAACAAACACTCTGACCGTATATTTAATCAAACAAACCTTAGTTATGAACAACAAGCGGCAGCTTCACCGAGTAAAAAAAATTAAGCGGAAATCACCGATAATTTTATCCGGGCATCAGTTCTCCTCCAACTGCTCCAAGCACTGCAGAACACTGTCACTGCCGCTGCACTCCACTTTGTTTTGAAGCAGCTGTAGGATGTTTCGCGTGTCTGCAGTGTGTCTGCCTCCCAGTGATGTGATTGCTGCGCCAATTGCGCCAAACTGCGCCAAGGGGCTAACCCTGCTACATCCTGCTACATTTCGCCAAAATATGGGTAATCTGCGCCAAGCCTGCGCCAAAAAACCAGTGTTGGTCGCCTTTCAAAACCGAAACTAAACTGAGTATCGTAACTGAGTATGCGCGAGCTAGGTGGCGCAAGCGGCCGCCCGACACAACGTACTCTGCATCAATCGTGACATTTTAACCCTGGAGCCGGAGAAAAGAAGGGACGTAGGACAGGCAAAAAACTCCAATCTCAGTATTGAACCAGCTTGCCTGCACCCTTGGTTTAGTTACATCAATCGCCCATCCGGTCTCGCATGGTTTTTTCCGCCGTCTCTTCTTTCAGGCTGTCGTCGTCTCGTGAATGTCGTCTCGCATTTTTTTTTTATTTATTTATTTATTTTTTATTTTTACAACGATAGATGGCGGGCGTGTGCGGACGCTCCGACGCTAACGTGCTGGGTACCTGCCATGCAATCACACTGAAACGAAATTAAGTTTTTGTGCGGCAGGAGTTACTTTTTGAGCTGAAGCACTCGCTTCTGCAAGCAACGGCCGTGGGAAAACTATATTTGGTCCTGCCTACCAGTCCGCACGTCGCTACAGAGATGGAGCTTCCTAAACTGAAACATAAGGACCGCCGCATATTCATCAACATTTCTGTTCTTGTTTAAAACATACGCTACTACAAAAAATCCCTAAATAGTTCGAAGTCTGCTGTGTTTAAGTATTGATTACCTAGGTTTCTCTTGGTGGGCTTTCTTTCGAGGGGGACCCCGGTACGTGAAAAATCTGTCGCGCAAGAAAGTTTGTGAAGAGAAGTGAGCTAAAGCAAATAATGCAATATCTGCACGCTGAACCCGCACAGCGCGCTTGTTTGTCTCGAGTTCAGTCGTTGCACAAAGCTCGAAGAACGTTTTGACCCCGACTCGCGATGTCCTGCATCGATGCGCTCAGATTCTTTTTTTGTATGTTTAGCTTGTACCTCACCTGCCGGCCTTGCAAGCACGCGCCGCTGAACTATTTTTTGTCGCATGCTGGGCAGTTACATTTGACACATTTTTGGAGACCAGTTGGCGACGGAGCGGAGTGGCATGGTTTTGGTTTCGATCGAACAGCCGTCTCCGCTCGGGCGACGAAGCATGTGCAGCTGCAAGCCTGCCGAGTTGCCCTGACGTGCATGCAAACATGATTGCACGACAGAGGCACCAGCCGGGACGCTTGCAATCCACTGTTTTACATTTACTTTTGACGAAAGTCTGGCACGTCGAAAATCAATAAAAACGGTGGGAAGCGGTTTTTCAAAATTTTTCGGCAACGCCTAAAGCACTGTACACTTGTGGGGTGCCTCAATGTTTCTTTGAAGACGTTAAAAGTGGACATTCATTACTAGCCTCAGCCAAAGCAAAGCTTGCAGCAGCTTTGCCGAAAGTTTTTGAAAAGCAAAAATACCCGCTAGTCGTGCAGCACCTTTTTCTTGTGTGCAATCTCGTATTGCGCTGCAGTGGCTATGAGTTTCATCGGTCGGGGACTGCTTCCATTTATTATATCACTAGTAAACCTAATGCTGGGATATTTACTACTAAGCTGGTCATTTTGAAATAATTTTTAATATGTGAAGTTTAGTTTTCAAATAAATTTAAATATGTGAAGTTTGGTTCTTATCTGTCTATTGTGGGTACATATAAAGGTATCATTTAACTGAAGCATTGCAAAATCTGTCATGTCATTGACATTTCATTTACATCTTGAAAGACTCCTAGGTGGTCGAACTTGACTATAATTCGTTTATTTCAGCGAGCAAAGTGCCCTTCGTTTGTCCAGCACGTTAAACGAATATTTTTTTTTATTTTTCTAAGAATATCTGCTCCGAAAGCCATTTTTGGTGCTCCGAAACACTGTTCTGGCTGCTCCAAAAGCCACTTTTGCTGCTCCAAAACACTGCTTTGGTTGCTCCAAAAGGTGCTCCAAAACGGCTTAAGCCAATCACATCACTGGCCTCCCTTTTTCGAAGGAAGACAGACTCGCTGGTACCGCAAATGACATTTCTGAAGGAGAGGTCCCATGCTCGTCGTCCGCCGCCATCGCCGTCCAGCCCCACGATACACGATACGACACCATGTTGAAAATTACACAGTGGACACACAGAATGCTTCCGGTTGTGTAACTTTTTTTTTCAATCAACTTATTTTCAGCTTTTTAGATACCACAAAAAAAATGGGTTTCGTATTTTTTTTTTTTTTCTATTTCTTATATTTAGTGTGTGCCTTCAATGACCCACGACTTTGATTAAATGTGGTGGTTGTGTCTAAACCTTTGAAAATGGCCCGTGACCATGAAGAAGAGAGCGCGACTCAAACCGGCCAGTTCTCGATCGGCGGTTTTCGAGCAGAAAGAAATCGAATTTCACGCCAAAAATTCTGTTTTGGGTAGTTGAGTTCTCATATGTCACATACAACTACAAACTTCGGCGAGCATAAAGGCTCATTCACACATTTACAACCGAGGACAGTGTAGACCGCATATAACGTATGTCGCGGGAGTCACGAAATTCCGCACTATAAGCGGTACCGCGCTATAACCAAAACATCAATTTTTCAGGCCAAAATACATGCTATGAGACAGCTTACCTTTGTAAAAGAATTTACTTTATGTTAGATGAAAAATAAAGCTTAGTTTGAGGAAAGTCTTTATTTCACCAGACTAGTACACTTCTCTCTCAAGTGTGTCACACATTTTGAAAGAAATGAGCAACTTTTGCCTGGCGCAGCCTTTTAACGGCGTCGCGGGTTGCGGACGGACATTGCGAGCATTCAGGATTGCTAACCCTAATCACTTTTCTCCGGCGATAAAAACGCGTGAAAATTCGCATCCTTTATACGGTACGCGCCAGTAATACCTTCAACTTGAGCACAGGCATGAAATGCTCCCAATAAGAAATCCGGGCGATGTTCGAAAACACAAATGCTTAGAAAGCACCACTGTAGTGAAAGTAAACAAACACGACGACACGGGCATTTCTGCCGTCTTGAGAATGCCGCCACGACATCGCCGCTCGAGTAGGTGGATCTTCCCTTCTAGTACGTGCTGGGTTATCATAGCGACACACAACGAAAATTCAGTCAAGGATAGCGTTTTTATGCGGAACGATGAGCTTCCACCACGCCGTCTACGTCTACGATCAAAACCGACGCCATGTTTGCGGATAGAAGCAGCCGGCCCGCGACCGGCATGCAACGCGCGCGAACACTTGTCCTCGACCTGCAATTGGTCTGTCGTTGCGGTTGTTTCCAATGCAGCGGAGGTATGCACGCACGTGAACGACATGTGCGTGCGTCCCTCCGTCGCTATGGCAACTGAAGTCTCTCTCCCCGCTTCTTTGAGCAACCTCCTTGCCCCGCGAGTGCCGCTTGCGGCTCACGCCGTTATCCAGTGTTGCACAGAGAAGCGTGCTCGCTGCGCCAGTCAGTCGGCGCGGTCGGCGGGCTGTTGCAGAAACCGCACTATAACCGGTATTTCCCTTCGCACGCCTGCATTTTAAGCGGTATGTAAATACATGGAGTTCTATGGGAGGCGAACCGGTGGTTTAAAAAAGCCGCGTTATACCCGGTTCTGCACTATAAGCGGTTGTGTTGTAAGTGGTCTATACTGTATGACCGAGAGAGACAAGGCCGGTTTTTAAACCTTTTACACGTCTTAGGACCAGCTCCGCTGCAGCGCACCCGGTCCTAAGACGTCGCAAGAGGCTTAAAAACAGGTCTTGTCTCTCTCGGTCATGCTCGGCTGCAGGTGTGTGAACGAGCCTTAAATATTGTCAGTGTCCCTTCATTGCGACACATTTGAGGATTGTGTCAAAGTAGCACCACATCCTTATTGAGACTGGCAATTTAAATGTTCCTCTTGTTCGTACATGGCACATTTCTGTAGCCGCTCGTTCCACCTCCCTCCGAAGCCCCAAGGCGAGGCGTCTGTTGCACATTGAGGTTGTGGCCACTTTGCACTCAAAATCCCGAAGACGTGAGGCGGCTAAGGTAATCGCTCGCAGAAAGAGCGCAGGGTCACAGCAACAATGCAATTTCGGTGCCGTTTGATTGGCTCCGTCTAATCGTGGCATCGGCTGCGCTAAGATTTCGGGGGAAGCGGAGTATAGTTCTCCGACGCTGGTACAAGCCGCTTGGCGTGGACCTTTTGGGGTCACGCGACTTTTAGCCTCGGCTCAGAATTATTTTTGCACCGAAAACGATACGGTTCCGTAGTGGTAGTAAAGTTCATTGTGAAAGCATACGAGAAAAACAACTGAAAATGCGGGATCTCTGGCCGTACAACGACGAGTTTCCAAACATTGGTCTGCATCCGTGTAGGGTGTCCAGCTTTAAAAAGTGGCAGTGTCCGCAAGACCCATTCTCCGAGGGTTCGATGCGGAAAATTTCGGAGCCCCCTTTAGGGTTACCTCCTCCGTCAAAAACCTTCTTCACCATCACTTGAATCGCTAACATATTTTGTGTGAAAAGCGAGCAGAGAAAAAGCTGCCTCAATAAACAATGTGCGGATGGGCACGCGAAATTCCGCTCATCCAAAAAGAAGTAAAAAGAGTTACACCATATTGCATAAAGCTATAAAATGAAAGGCATAAAGCTTACATGACCGAGAATAGGCGGTGCAAGACAAAATTGTCAGGGCACACTCGTCCGCGACGGGAATATATTTTTGTCTGGCAACGTGCAACACACCACATTAAAGGTGCCCTGCAATCACATTTAAGCGTCTACCTTTTTTGTGGTTTCCACGTCTCTTGGGGTTCGGGCAAGCCAGCGGGCACGGAGAGAGTAACTAAATATCAGTGCGTCATATTTTAACCAGACGACACGGAAACCTCCTCCACCTATGGGGGACGCCCGCAGTGCCGAAAGCGCACGAAATGTGACGTCTTTGGTCCTGAGCTTACTACTTACTGGTCAGAACCGCTAAAATCTTTCTTTTTGTCGAGATACAAAATATAAGTGTCGTGAACCGTTTCAATTATGTATGAAAGTAGTTTTTGTTCAGTATTTTAGATCAGAAAAGAAACAAATGCAGTTTATAATGTCCGAAAACAAGAAATGACCCGTTGACATACACGCCACCAAGCGGCAGAAAAAACTGCGCATACTAGAAAGGGCTAGTGGGATGAGGCACCGACGAACGGTGAGCGTAGAAAGGTCCCGGATGTACGCGGCGGCGCTGCGGTCGTATACCGGCTCGAGGATCCGACCGGTTCCGGGTGTTCCGAAGGCTTTCGGTGCAGGCTTGGCTGGCGATTTTGCCATCTGGCGGTATGGCAGCGCGAAGTGGCTCCCAATCTGAACTGATATTTACCCCGTGTTTGCTGTCGTTTGTGGCCAATGAAGTGTTATGCCAAATTAAATTAAGTCTTTCATCGTGCAGCAAATGCAATGCGAGCCGCCCTGGCCGCCCGCTTCATACAGCCTATCCAACGCTTGCTTTAGTGGCGCCCTCTCGAGCCGTCGACACAAAGTGCGGCAGTTATGAGCGCTCGATGAGCTCACTATCCCTCCTCTAGTTCACGGCCACTCCAAGCCAGGACCTACGACGTCATGAAGGAGGTTATTTTTTGCTTGTTTTTGTAATTCCAATTTGCCTATACCTTTTAAAATAAAGTGAAATTTGAGAAATGGAAAGTTTCATTAAGTTACTACGTTCAGTGTGCTCAGGATTGGTGCAAATTAAAAACTCGTCAAAAAGTTTTTCAAGTGGACGAGATATTGATGATGACCATGAATGCAGGCGGATCTTCTGATGCCCGGTGTAGGGGAGATTGTGGGCGGTTCCATGAGGATGTGGGATGCCGAGGAGCTCGTGCAGGCCTTTCAGCGGAAAGGCATCGACCCCACGCCCTACTACTGGTACATTGACCAGCGCAAGTACGGCACCTGCCCCCACGGCGGGTATGGGATGGGCTTCGAGCGCTTCGTCACCTGGGTGCTCAAGAGGCACCACATCCGGGACGTCTGCCTCTACCCGCGCTTCGTGGGGCGCTGCAAACCTTGAACACTCCAGCTTCGCCAAATAAAATAAAAATATGTTGCACAACTACCTTTTACCTTCGAGCAACCCTTTACTGCCGCGACCCATAGCCGAGAAACTCCTTCCGATCTCAACATTGACAACAGTCGGGCAGTTTGGGAGTTTATGTAGCTTGCAAACAATAATCAACGTCTTGGGAGGTTTAACATTTGGAAGCTCAGGGAACCCACCAGGGTACTTTGGGGTAGCCCATGTCCCTAGGAAGGCAATTCTAAGACATGGGTATGCTTTCTCAAACAGATCTCTAACTGGCACGATTGTTACAACTTTACCTTTGTCCCCTCGGTCTGGCTGGTGACCACGGTGCAAGAAAGCTCGGGTGGAGTGATGGCACTTCCAGAGTCAACCTTTCGTTCATGTTTCTTGCCGTATTGTACAACTGTGTGACTGCCATGCAGTGACACGGCAGTGTACGTGCGGCACCAGGGGCACATCTCCGACTGGCATATTTTACCGCATCCTCGTTTATGGCCCTTCGATTGCCGCCCAGTGACAACACGTTTGTTCGCCGTGATCCTGGCGGTAGCAGGCTGGCGGGGGTCAATGTGACAGACACCAGTTTAGCAGCCAGCCACTGACGGAAGCCACAGTGGTGGACGCGAGGCGGCAAACAACCACAAAGGCAAACATTGCGTCCGGTTACCTCCATCTCCAGGACGACCACAAGCGCGACATGCCGGCAATTGCGATGTAGTTTGTTTGCACTTTGAAAGCACTTTCAATGCATCGGCGGTGCGGGATGCAAAACACGCCAGTCGAAGTTGCGCTCTAGGCGCAGCGGTGGTATACATGGCGGACGCGTTTTACTGTAGTTCGTTCCGCAACCGGCCAGCTGACAAACTTGGGTGGCCGCGAGTTTGGACGCTACAACGGCAGCGCACATGGCGGCCCTTCTACAAACCCACCTGGATTGCAATAAGTAGCACGACACACTGGTTCTTGCAATATATTTTGTTGCCCGTTTGGGGGATGGTGACTCTATAATCCGCAGGAAGTGAAGAGACCCGCTAGGACACGAGCTCTGAAATTGGAGTCCTAGAAATACTACTCTGTTTTTTTTTTAAACAACCCAGGCGTTCCTAGAGTACCTCAGTTTGCCCGACTATCACTGTTTCTAAGGAGGCTGGGATCCTAGTTTAGGCATAGTGACCTTACCCAAGGATGGTTTTCTACAAGACGAAACAAACGGAAGTCTGTTAGAAGTCCAGTTTTAGAGGGAAGCCGTTATGCGCTAGGAGCTGGAAAAAAATGCATATGCGGATGATGACACAAAGTTCTGGATTGGTCGTGGCAAGTATGAATAAATAAAAAGAAAGGGCCACCAGCATGAGTCAGCTTTCTCTGGCATTGTGAGATAATGAGGTCCTGAGCCCTTGTTATCTCTAGGCATCGTCCTTGACATCGCCCTTGAGACAGTCCTAGACGTCGTCCTCCAGGCATTGTCCTAGACGTCGCAAAAATAACAGCTTCGCTGGTCCTCCCATCTTCATGTGAAGTGGAAGGGCTCTACAATTTTCTGGTAACCCTCACTGGTTTACTTTCACCCCAGTTATAAGGTGAAAGCCCTACTTGTCTCATTACGCGAAAAGGCGTCGGCGCTGGGCCCGAAGGATGGTCATTAAAATGTCATCAAGCGCGCTTTGCTCAAGGTCAAGGCAGCTGTGCCCCAGAAATAAAACGCAAAGTAAAGCACAGCAATGCAAATGCCTCGTCACAGAAGCTATCGTGAAGCCGGTGGGGTTCTCTGCACCTGTGCACTGGAGGAGCGTGATGTCACTGCCGGAGCGCCATGTGAAGAAGGAAGACGGGGCACTCTGCTTGTAGGAATGCTTTCACGGTAGTGCATAAAGTAGGTCACCGGCCGAGCTAAAAACTTGGCATACAAGAACCAAAAGAGCAGAAGCAGGTGGTGTGAGAAAGAGGAGAGGAGCGGAAAGGGCAAGGAAAATAGGATCAGAAACAGGTATTGTAAAGCGTCGCTGGCACTCGTGTTTGATCACGTGATGTGACTGGCGGGTGTAACTCATCAGCTCGGAAAGACGCATTGCTGAGTTTTGTGTCCAAACAGTGGGGACGTGAACGCTGTGTCAGTGTTCGGCTCGCACTCATTCATTCAGTGAGGGCACTAATTCCAGCTGAACATTGATGCAGTACTCGAACCATGACTTCCATCACTGGAGTGCAAAACCGGAAACGGTTAGGTGCCGGCCATGTAACACCTTCTGTGTTAATAAAACAAATGCAAGGACAAACAGACACTCCAGGCTACAAAACAATATTGTCCCTCGGACCTTCTCTTTCTGCCGCTGCACCAACTAGTACAACTCCACGACCGCACTTCGACGGACCTCCTCCGCCGCGGCTTCCATCTTCCCGTCTCTCGCAAACTGTCCCAAACTGACCCGCACGTGGGTCTCACTTGCTGAGGTACCCGTCGATCTTCTCTAGCATCTCGGGCACTGCCTTGAAGAGGTCGGCCACCAGACCCAGATCGGCCACCTGGAAGATGGGCGCCTCGGGGTCCTTGTTGATGGCCACTATCGTTTTGGAGTCCTTCATGCCTGCCAGGTGCTGGATGGCCCCCGAGATACCGACTGCGACGTACAGCTCCTGCGAGGAATGTTAGTGGTGACGCGCAAGAGCTTGGTACTCGCTACAGAGGAGAGACTATAACACGCTTTAAAGAGACTGAATTCCCATAAGCATTTCTTGAAGCGTCTGGATAGGGCATGCATGTCACAAAGTACTCCCCCCACCAATAAAACAGTACCTCGGTTTTGGCAACCCGAATAACCTTCCGATAAAATAAAGGTAGCCAACAAGGCATATTCGACATGTGTGCAAGAAGCGTGCAGTGTCTGTCCCTTAAGCCAGTGAAACTAAGCCCTTCAAACAATTGCCAACATTTGGGAGAGCTTTTTCTGGGCTTCCTTCTCAAACAGTGCCAACAAAAATTCTTTCAACAATTCTGGAATGCCCCGAGCTATGCCTGCTGTCACTTCAATTTAAAATATGCAGAGTTCACATGCCGCACGAAGTGGTTCTTACAAGGTTAGGTTCTCGGGAGAAAAAAAAAAATGAAAACCGCCTACCACATCTAAAGCATGTACGTTAAAAAAAATTACAGTAGGACACGCAAGACTGCTTACATGTAGGAAAGCGAAAGCATTATAGTCCCACGGGAGAAATGTTTTCCAAGTACGGCATCTAGGACAACCTCAAGGTCCACTTCTAGGACGACCTCTATGACAACGTCGAGGACGATGTCTAGGACGACGTCGTCCTTGAGCATACGAATGAGCGGCGCATGCTTTATGTCATATTTTTATGGCCATCTTTCGGGCACAATGACGCCGCTTTTTCGCATAATCAGACAAGTAAGGCTTTTGCCTTAATAACAAAAAAATTTGCAGCTACCTTTGTATTCAAAGACCTATATAAGCATGATGGGGACTATTTATCTGCAATTGTTTAAACTGTTTGGAGGACATTAAACGGTCGTTCCGGGAGTGAAGAACCTATATTTTTACCAATTTGGGGGAAACTGAATTTGTGTGTTGGAAGACAAGGTTGTGGGGGGGGGGAGAGAGATGTAGGGGACTGGAGGAAGGTGGGGAGGGAGGGAAGAGGAGAAGGGAGGGGTGGGGAAGGCATTCTTGTAGATAGGAGGAATCTGATGTGCCACGTAAAGTATATTTCCCTGCTAAAGTTAGCGTAGAAATTGAACTGTTGTATGGCTGAGGGCAAGTTCGTCTGCTTCTTGCGCAGGGGTTGCGGTGACGTCAGAACGCCGAGCTCTGATTGGCTTGAGTGGAAATATAGTGGGTCTCCGAGACCCACTACCTGGGCGCCGTCTGCTCCTTTGCAACGTCGTCTGCTGTTCAAAAGCTGCCTTTCCTTTACGAGAGAGCTCGACTTCGCCTCCCAGAGAGGACAGACGAAATAACTCGAGTGGTACAATCTGTTTTTGTCTAACAACTAGCAGACATATATCAAGGAGCGAAGCCAAAGGACTCGCGGGCACGGTGGCCGACCCGCCGAGGTTTGCTTGCTAACAACCGAGTACGAGGGTGGTTAGCGTCCGCAAGTTCCCTCCTTTTGTGTGCGGCATTGAGTGCATCGCGGAAGTTGTGTCGTAGACTCGCTGACACCAAGAAGTAATTATTGTTTTTGTTTTTAACGAAATTTTAAGGAAACTTATTTTTCTATGCCCTGTTATTTAAACAGACGAACACTTGCTCGGGGGTAATCCGATGGACTTCAATTAGCCCTCTGTATTTGCTCCAGTCACTTTTTCTAAGCTTACTGTTTCAACAGGCGGGGATAAAAACACGCTGCTTCGTTCAGTGTAGTGCGCGTGTGGCCCTGAACACCTAAGGGCATCACAGACCTGTTGTTGCTCTGTTTCGTGCGGCTAGGAGTCGCTTGTCCCTCTAAGAAGGGTGCAAGGTGCAGAGAACCAAGCACCTCTTTAATAGGCTAGAGTCTCGTTCGTTATCGGGATTAACCAGACAAATCGCTCCACCAAATAAGAACGGACAAGCACCACCATCAAGAAAGAGCTCTCAATTTGTCAATCCTGCCACAAATTTAAAATGCGATACACCGTCGTGAATGCGCCCAGCACATTCGAAGACGCAGCACGTTTTCATTTTCCCTGGTAACACTGCCCCTTGGACAGTGCCTGATTGGAGCCGACCTCTAAATCACACAGGACAGAAGCGGAACATTTTTTTCTCTTTTTTTAAACCAGCAACTACGCGAAGGACTCACGGCTACAGCCACAGCTGCTACAGCACATTCACCATTGCCGACGCCGAGATGTTTATGGTTTACATCCGCGACGCAACCTGACCCGCCCCACACCCCCTCCTCTTCGAGGAGGCGGAGCTTAGTATAACCTCCTCTCCCACCTTGACACCTCCTTTCCCATGCTCAGAAGACCGAAATGCGCCCACTTGCAAGGCGCATTGGTCACGAAACATCAGGTCATGTGGCATTGATTTCCCCCGCTAAATTTAACGGCCAAACTTAATTGGCATTTAAGTTCCAAGAATATTTATGCTAGATTTAGCGGAGAAACTTAATTGATGTAAAGTCCATGTGACATCAATTTTCCCACCTTGTGCGTGGGCACATCACGTTAAGTCCCATGAAATCAGTCTCCCCACTAAATTGATCAAAAAATGCATGAATGGACGAATGGGTTGAAAAAAGTTTGAGATGGGGGTTCAGTTTAAAAAGCATTTCATGCTTCTAGAACTGACATTAAACGCACAGAGTACCGTAATTGATCACACAAAGGTGGAAACCACAGCTCATTACGCTCCGTGCAAGCAAAAGCCGAGGCTACAAGCACGAGCATGTTGCCCGAGGCGCTTGCACTGCACGAGCACGCCCACTCGGCAGGAATGCTGCAAGCCTAGAGCTCGCCCTTACAGCTACAGTAGCATTTCAAGTGAAAGAGAGTGTCGTAATGCTCACCATGAGCCGCACATTCTCGAGGCGCGAGCGGGTACGTCGGTGCAGAAATTCTAATCTCGTCTCACCCGCGGAATTGCATCTCGGAGGTCCACTTACGGGAGCCACAATCTTGCCCGTCTGTCCGACCTGCATGTCGTTGGGCACAAAGCCCGCGTCCACCGCTGCCCGCGACGCCCCGACTGCGGCGCCTATCTTGTCTGCGAGGTCGTACAGCATCTTGAAGTTCTCGCCGCTCTTCATGCCTCGTCCTGCATAAAACGTGGCGGCACAGCGACCGGTTTGTCACGACCCGCACCGCGAATGCGCAGGTCTACAATATTATCGCAAATAGTACTAGTATCTGCAGAGAATGTCTAAAAAAAAGTTACCCATTTTGTAGCGTTAGCTACACTGGCCGAGGATGAGCAGTTTTGCGTGGCCCTCATAATGAGCCATGCTCATTATGCGGAGCGCGCGGTGGAGCTCCACATATTGAGCACGCATAATGAGCACGGCTCATTATGAGAGCCACGCGAAGCCGCCGCCGCGCTCGCCTCGCCGATCTGCGCATTCCAGAGGAGTGACGTCATAGCCGCGGCAGACGCACTGGCGCTGCCGCGTGCCCAGCTGTGCGCCTCCGTAGCGCAGTAGCCAAGCCCAACGTTGCACCGGAGCCGCTTGATAGCGCCTTTCGTTTTGTGCGCATAAGCTCACGCTACGTATATCCTGGCATAGCCAAGCTAAGCCACCGCAAATTTTGTTTTTTTTTGCAAAAGTAATTATGCATTGCCTAATGCTCAGTCTTCCCCCAACTGGAGTGCTGGTTGGAGGGAGGGTGCAAAACGGGGCAAGACGCACCTCCATATACAGCACATTGTAAAAGGGTCGAGTGTGAATGATGGCAGGTGTATGTTACATCCGCAGCACCATTTAAATTGTGTATTATAGCGTAATATTGTCTTCATTTTTTTTTTCTTTGGAGGGGAGTGGGGGAATGCATTTTGTTACATTGTTTTGGGAGTTAAGTGTTCCCAAAAATGCCCGAAGCTAGGATTTCAAATTGCTTGGTCGGTTTTCTTCTAACATTGAAAGTAAAGTTTAATTTTAGAGGATTATGAACGGTACAAAACAAGTTTAAATCCAAAAAAATAATTGTATCTCTGTGTGCTATTACAAAGGCTACAGAACCTAACGAGGCATAAGTGAAAATTCTAGGATGAAAATCTTTGAGGCCAAAGATTTCCTATACACCAACATGCAGCTTTAACGTTGCGGTGCTGCTGCGGTGCCGCTGCTGTCGTCGCGGCGCAGACACTTTAGAAGGTACTGGCTCCTGCGCATGCGCAGTGCCCGCACTTGGTGCGGGCAAACGCAGACTTGTTTATAAAGCGGCGTGTCAGTCTGTACGTCTTGCGTTGGCACAAAGCAAAAGATAGCTCACCTCCCGAGATCACCTTCTTGGCACTGGTCAGCTCCGGCCGTTCGCTCTTGCTCAGTTCCTGGCCCTCAAACGCCGACAGCGTCTGGTCAAACTCCGCAGTGGGGGCTGCGTGAAGCGCAATCGTCGACAAAATGGGTCGATGCCATAACAAAGAATACTGTACACGACTCGGTTTCTGCGAGGACCTAACGTTTGCGAATTACGCAACCCAACAAAATATTACGAAAAGTTCATCACGCCAATATGTTACCTCATGGTAACAAGCACGTAGCGTACCATTTCAAATCGCAAAATTTTGTTTCTGCAAAGTATTCTTGAAACTCAGAAATTGAAAAAATCTCGAAGCAAAAGTAGTTTCTGGTACTTTTAAAGCCAAGCTCTTAGGTGCCCGTTTCTGGATTGAGCGGCGCCACCGTCGGCGTAATTGCGGTGGAGTTTTTGCACGGTGACGTTTCGGCACCATGCCGAAACGTCGCCCTCGTGACGTCACCGGTGACCCTGGTGACGTCACTCGTCCCCTAATGCACTGCGGTGACGTTTTGGCACCATGCTGAAACGTCGCCCTCGTGACGTTTTAGCATGGTGCCGAAACATCACCGCGGTTACGCCACTGGTGGAGGAGGGGGAGGGGAGGAGGACGAGGAGGAGGGAAAATGAAGAGGGGGAGAGAGGATAAGGAGGGGGAGGAAGAGGGAGAGGGGAGGGAAGGACGAGGAGGGAGGAGGGGTATACCATTTCCTCACTGCCCTTCCCTCCTTCTCCTCAAGAGCTGTGCTCTAATTCGGCGTTACAGGGTGTTGTAAACGTCTTATTTTTTTTTTTAAAGGGGCGGTGCAATGATTTTATGATTAAAAGAATTTTCATCTCGTCATTTTTACATTGTTTATCGTGTCCCAGAGAATAGAGAAAACACTTCCTTCATTAAAAATGTTGCGATTCCGCTGCATAATCGCAAAGCAAAACTCGAGCTTTTTCCCCCACCTGCAGCCCCAAGTGGCAGCCGAAGGAACTACGGCGGAAAGATTACGTGACCTCGCTCGGCTCTAAGCTGCAGCCTAACGCCCGCTAATGCACACAGAGGGAGGGAGGGGAAGCGTCCTCCGAGATAGCACACGGGAAGCTACACGGCACTCCGAATGACGTCACTGGGAGTGCGACCAGGTGTGACCCTGAAGACTGGGAGTGAGTTGAGGGGTGCCCGAAATACCAATCTTTATCTTTTTTTTACGCAAAAACTAGGACACGCAGGCGAAATCGGTTTTCTGTTCTTTACTTCAGAAGTGTCAGGGGGCAACTTCCACAAATTTTTGACCGAAGTCCGAAAATTGTTGCACCGCCCCTTTAAAGGTATACTTGTAGTTTGATTGGAAGTTGGGCTAAATGGAGCGATACAACTATTTGCAATGTTTTCTTCGAGTGTAGGTATTAGTTTTAGATAGTAACTGTTTATTCTTTATGCAACAGGGGCAATACAAATGCAATACTACTGGACTGAGCAAATGAATTGGCAGTAGTATTTAAAAATAAATAAAATGCAAATGCCCCAACTTCGGCCTCCAGCTCCTTATTCACGAGGCATCCTAACGTAATGGTTGCTGACGGCAATACGATTAGAGCTAACTGTTCACGACCAACGAAAGCGTTTAGGTCCCTCGAAACTGAACGGCAAATGTGTGCGACTGTGGCCCCGTCGTCGGCAGTGACGAGTGCGAGGAGAGAAGAACAAAAACGGAACATGGTGGTGTAACGACGTAAAAACGAACACCTACCGTCTTCCGAAGCGGCGCCAGCGCCCGTTAAACCAACGGCCTCGAAGCATGTTCCCCGCACGAGGAGCACTTTCACGGTATCCTTGGCCTTGAGCGTCTGGACTGCGTTTCCTGCCGCGACACGGAAGATCCGATCATCAGTGGACGAAGCCAGGAATTCTTGCTCGTCGGTATCTTGTCAACGTTAGGGCTAGAGTCTCTGAGTAAGCTAGGCTTTGAGCACGGGTCGTCTGACTTTTCGACCTCAAGATGCTCTCGCCTGCCTCGCTTTATAGTCAAGGAGCCCTTCCCGGTCTTGACATTGATGCAAAAGAGCGGGGCAGAAGCCAACGCATCTTGTAGACGGTAATGCAAACGGTAGCGAGCATTTCGCTCACTGTTATGCATCAATCAATGGCCCAGATCTGCTAAAATACAGTCTAAGCTCAGTGTAACAGACCTGGTTACAACAGACATTTGGATATAACATACCGATTTGTGAAGTTCGGTTGGTTTTCCTCTACATACCATTGACTCAACTCCATATCTGCATACAGCATACTCCTCTTACAACAGACCAAAATCTTGGTCAACATCAAGGTCTGTTATAACGAGCTTAGACTGTAGGGCTTTAACTGGGAAAACACTTTACTTGGAAGCAGGGACGTTCGAAGAGACTTGGAAGGTTCGGGAACCGACAAGGGTACTGTGGGGTCCTAGGAACCCAGGGATTCCCCAGAGTACACCCTCAAGGATTCTCCAAGACCCGAAGTACCTCCAATTATCCCCGTCTCTAAAAAAAAAAAACTTCTCTCCAGTGGAAGCTTTATTTCTTTTTTAAACCTGAGCCGGTGATTCTCAAACGGGTGTCTGCGGACCCTTTGGGGTCCCTGAAGGACTCCTTGGCGTCCGCAAAGCCCTCAACCGTCGACTGACCCCGAGATTAAATAGACCAAACCGTGCGTGTCGAATGAGAGCACAGTTGATTATTCTCCACTCCCAAGCTTCGATGTACGCAAGGTGAAACAGAGTATAGCAGCAAAACTCTGAGGCATGCACGCACAAACAATAACTCCGCAGTCTCTCGACACAATCAGATAGAAGTGCTTCGCCCTAATTCGCCGACGCCGAGCTGTGCCACACGTATCGGTAAATATTTTTGTCCGTTTCATTAACATTAGACTGTCTCAATATCGCTGCCACTTGTTTAGTCGTAACTGCACCGTTAATGCCACCGTCCCGAACGTTTACTGACTTTGCGCCGCCATCTGCAAAAGAAAGGTACGGCTCACAATTCCTGACACCAAACCGTTTTCCAACGATCCAGTAACTGCCGCACAGGATTTCCGTTTCGTTCCGGCTCGGGTTGAATATAAAATGCCCGATTCCGGTTACGTTTTGTTCAGGCTCGGTCAAAAATAACGGTTTTGCTACAGCAGTTGGGTTCGCATCCGGGTTTGGTTCGACATCCTGCAATCAGAAGGGATGGGCGTTCCCTGAGATTGAAATGTTTGAGAAACCCTGGCTTAAAGGAACATTCTGGCGTTTTTTTCATAGTCCCCGATTTCCCTGAAAATGTGCTAAATACACCAACAAACATTGCAAAAATAGGCCCCCAAATATTGGGCCAAAAAAAAATTTTTTTAGAAATTTATTGATATTACATAGTTGTGAATTGTGTTGTGTGTATGTTTATACAGCCAGAAGTTAGTCATCCCCAATGAGCATAGTTGTTGCAGGGCTAAGACCATAACGAAGTTGCAACGTACCCGCGTAAATGGAGCGCACAAATGTGTCGGGAGACTTGATGTCCAGCACGTCGGACACGGGAGACACGTCCAACTTGGAAGCCACCCGTGGAAGTAGGTTCTGGAACGAAGATAAGCGTTCAATTGTCTTTCTATTCCACCTGCGGTTCCCGGCAGGGTGAGGACGGCGGGGAGAGGTTTCGGTCGTCCCGCCTCCGGTGCGAGCTTCCAACCTTCCATAACAATAACGCAAAGACATTTTGCGAGTCTCCCCGTTGTTCTCGTCCTGCCACCGACCGTAGTAGCACACGACACGAAAAAACGCTCGAGGTCGCCTTGCGTTCCTGCGAGTAAGCTATGACGCTTGGAACACCCGTTTCCAACCGGTGTGCTCAGCACCCTGAAGTAGAGCAGGCGCTTCAGTGTCCCCAGAAGGGCAACAAGATGCAGCACAGGGGACGGCGAAAGAGCACTTTGGACTACCGTAGTCCTGGCAGTGCATTGAAGAAGCACCGGCGACGAAGACGAGCAGAAGCGGACATTGCCCTTGTCTGCTCACCTTCTTGGTAACCCACGGGCTGCTGGAGTTTACGGCTGCGGGGCAAGCTACGGCAGAATGCAAGTCTGCTGTATCTACGTTCCTCCGCTGCCATGCCGCCGCCGGGATTACGGAGATTCACGGCGTTATACGCGTTGAATCTCCGTAATCCCGGAGATTCAACACCACTGTACAAGCCTAGTCGAGAGTACGGGCTGAACCGCATTTTTTTTTTGCCCTGCATACGTTCCGGCTTACGTACGGGCTTTCGCACGCTTTACACAATAAAGATGTCTGCGTCATGCTTCGAACGCAAGTACAGAAGGGGTCCTCCTTGCCTTGCCGAACGCAGTGGAAGCAGCCACAATGTGCGTGAACTGGAACTGTTTGCAGGAGGCCAGCACGACTGGTGTGATCCGCTCTGCGAATGCAAACAGAAAAAGGAAAGAAACAAAATTGATTTCTCTGGGCTTGTGTAAACAACCACTACAAAGCTGTTGAGAAACCACGGCGAGAAATTCTATGCAAAAACTTTGAGCGTAGTTGTTTGTATGTTTACTTGTGTTTCTTTTGAAGACTAAAGTAAGATTGTAAGCAGCTTTGGCAGTGCAAAGTTGACAATGCAGAATGTGAAGAAAAAATGAGTGAAGGCAAGCTGTTGGAGGTTTATCACGATTCAGGAAAAACAAGTTTTCCTTATCATCACTTTCTTTTAGATTCTTTCTTTTTTACTGTCCCTTCTGCTATTGAAAACTATTGTTTCCCTTACCCAGGCTAATTTACATTGTATAAAGTGTGAGCTTTAAAGGTACGGTAGAACCTGCGTCAAACAAATCGGTGCTAACAGCAATTAATACACCGAGCAAGAGCGCTGCTGAAATTTGGTCCATTAACCATGCAATTTTACCTGTTTGTGAAACTTAACTGGGGTGCACAGATTCCTAGACAGCATGAATTTTGTCAGTCATCGAAATGTGGCAATATGCGTATTTGCGCGCATGAATCATTTGGCCAGGGCGGTGCGAACTGCTAACCTGTGGTTTTTAACTAACGTCACACATCAGTAATTACGCAAGCGCACAACAACACAAAAGTCATCCAGATTGGAACAATTGGGGGCGAAGAACAGACTTCATTGAATCTGTCTGTAACTGCATGCATCCTCAAAGACACTTCAATCCCCTACAGGATAGGAACACTAAATTCGGAAGCGATGTGAAAGATTGCACTGGAGGCGGAGCAACTGAAGAACCTCCCTGCCATTCTAATCCTGGCAGTGACTAGACTAGACTACAGACTCACCGGGCAGAAGGCCATCGAAAGCCTCGTTGTCGGCCACTAGCAGCTTCATCAGTCCATCTGCTTTGCTCACCTCGGAGGCCGCCTGCCACAAAAACACCGGCAGACGATTCTCAATCTTTTGCGGTCGTGCACGTCAAGCCGTACCCCAAGGAGCATTTAAAGTTTCTCTTGAAAAGTCGCAGACTTACAGTTCCTTTAACTGAAACACAATTAAGTTACCAATATGGCTATCAATGCAGAATGTCATTCTTACGGAAGCTAAGTCAGATCTCGCAAGCGTCGCGTGTGTTGGCCGCCTGCAGCACAGCAGCGCCGCATCGCATGACACTGCTCACACCACACGACGCTAAGGCGTCGCACGACGCCATTTAAAGAGATACTGAATCAAAACCCAAAATATACCTCTCACGTACAGAAATAAGTTAAACGTGATTAACTCAATCTGCTAATGACAATCGCACGCTTGTATTTTGAACGGATGGCTATATTTTTTGTTCCAAAAGGCCGATTCCAGCAAGCGCTCAAAGATCCGCCATCGGAAAGCGCGACGCATCCCATGAGACGTGACACCGAATGGCCCAGCACGGGCAAAGCTGCTTGGGGGTTGGCGTGGTTATGAGCTCCGCCACTTCAGTGTCGTCAATGTCTTAGAACCTGGCCGTTCTCGTTGCCCCTCCCCGCTCCCCGCAGGAGCTGACTAGGTCAAGAGGGAGGGGAAATCAGGATCTCGACAGGGCTCGCGCGGCTGCAACTTGCTGCCATACTTTCGTGGAGCAGACCTGCTTTTAATGGGATACTTTAATGAAATTTGAGATATACACGTCATGTTCAGAAATAGGCTGAATATAATACACAATATCCGTAAATGACAATCGCACGTTTGTATATTTTGAGCCCGATGGCTGTATTTTTCGTTATAAACGGCCCACTCTGGCATGCGCTCTGAGAGCGGCCAGCAGAGAGCATGTCGCATCCGATGCCATTGTGACGTAGTCCCTCTCACGATGAGCAAAGCTGCAGCGAGGCCGACGTTGTTAGGATGCCCTAGCCATTTCAGCCACCGAAGCGGTCGAACCACGCCAGCGATTGGGCCACTGCAACTAACCGCAAAGATGCTTTTGTGTGAATTTTGAGCGACGGGTTAATCTTCTATTGTCTTGTAGGGGAGAACAGCGACGTCTAGAACACAGAAAAGAGAGTCCCGGTAAGTAAGGAATTTCGTCCCTCCCCTCTTATTGTGCTGGCCGTAGAGCAGTCGGGATGACGTCAGATTCAAAGCTTGTATAGTTCTAGGCGATACAGTTACCTTCACTACCTGTCAAGGCTCCTAGATGGGCGTTACAAACGAGGCTTTAGCGACATCCACCAGGTGCTCTTTGCTAGTCGTTTAATTTGTTTTAAAATTTCTTTTTGTGTCTCTTTTAACAAGATATTGGTGTGCCCAATGCTCCTTTGAACACATATAGACCAAACAATAAGCACCGAAATTTTGTTGTAGTACAGTAAAGCCTCGTTATAACAAAGTTCAAGGAGCGGTCGTAATTATTTCGTTATAACCATTAGTTTGTTATAGCCAATGTCCATTTCCCACTATTAGCGAGCAAGGGGAATTATGATTGCTTTGTTCTATCCATTAGTTTGTTATATCCCATTTTGTTATAACGAGGTTTAGTTGTATCTCTTTAAGGTCATAGTGACGTAACAACATTCAGTTTATTCCTTCTAAACAATGTTTTGGTGCCTTTTCAAGCAAAAAATTGGTGTCTCCGTGGCGTGGCCAGAACGTGGTTGACAATAGGTACTAGAATTTCGTTGCAGTATCCCTTTAAAGGGACACTAACACCACCCAAATTTTTTTTTTTTTTTTTTTTAATTTTTTGACAGGTGATTTATTATGGTGTCGGAATACTACCCAATTAATATTTTGCTACAAAGTCACATGTTTTTTTTAATAAAGCCAAAAAACGTAACTGCTCGAAACTGAAACCGAAACCCCAGCACCGCACAAAGAAGTAGAGAGGAGAGAGTGAGTGGCGGAAGTCATGTGGCTACACCCGACCATGCGTTTTTTTTTTTTCTTCCGGCTGCAGCAGACGAAATGCGTTCCGGGATTCGTTCGCCGTGCAATTCCTTTGCAGTTACGTTTGTTCCGCTCGCTGTTCTGTACTTCAAGATGAATTGTTTTGTACACTTAAGTGTTGGCAATGTGTAGTAGTAGTAGTAGTAGTGAGTGCCTGTGGTGAATTCCCGAGATCGGCTCGGAAAAGAATGCTCCCAAGATGTTGCGTGAAGAGCTGCCTCACATGTCCTGCATCTGAAAGTGGCATTGCGTGGCAGAGGTGTCGAAAATTGAATCCCATACCATCTAGTTCAGCGACGTATCGTTCACAACAATTTTTTTTTTCAGTGATAACTGTAAAAAAAAAAGAAATGTAAACATAGCAAAATGTTTGAAAAAAAGAAAAATGGTACGCCTACACTAGGGATTGAACACGTGCCCACTGCGTGTGAAGCGGACATCTTTCCGCTGAGCTACTGAAGGAACTCTTGATATCTAGTAATGCAGACGGTCGACTGCATGTCGGAAAGTTTGCTGCTGATTCCCTCCAGTGCATACACTCCCAGATTGAAGTCGGGCAGCACCACGCATTGGCCACATTCGCACCTAGTAAAGAAACTGTACGCGTGAGTATTGAACTCGATGTACGCACTTCGTGCTTGACGTTTGCGCGAGCGATGTCTTTGGCCACAAGAAGGGACGACGGCTCAGCGACGTCTTCGTGCAACTGGCTTGCTGGTCGGGCGTGTCGTATGGGATTAATAGCAATTCTTTTGACCAGTCCAAAAGTTCCCTCTCGAAGGAAGACAGAATTCACCGGTACCGTGAAGGACAGTTCTTAAGTAGAGGCTCCACGTCTGTCGTCCACTGCCACCCGCGAGTACCACGAAACGCAAAACGACGCCATGTTGAGAATTATGCAGTGAACGCACAGAATGCTTCCGGTTATCTGTGCTACCTTATTTTTCAATTAACACATTTGCAGCTTTTTGAAACCACAAAAAAATGGGTTTCATATTTTTTTTTTTTTCAATTTTAGTATTGACTGTATGCCTTCAATGACCCACGACTTTGATTAAATTTGGTGGTCGTGTCGAAACCTTAGAAAACGGCCCGTGACCATGGAAAAGAGAGTGAGCGTAACTCAAACCGGCCAGTTCTTGATCGGCAGTTTTCGGGCGGAAAGAAACCAAATTTTGAGCCGCAAATTCTGTTCTGGGTAGTTGGGCTCTCATATGTCACATACAACTAAAAACCTCGGCGAGCATAAATACCCCGTCAGTGTCCGTTTAAAGGGGTGGTGCAACAATTTTCGGATTTTCGCCAATCAATCGCGAGAATAGACCGATCTCACCGAGTGTTTGGTGCATGCGTGACACCGCCATAACTTTAGCTCAAAGAAGGAAGACGGCGGTGCACGATAGGACTCGTGCCATCTCGTGCTGTACATGCGCAGAGCTTTAGCAAGGTTGCCGCACGTGCAGAAAGACTAATCCCTCGATGCTTTGCGGCAGCGTAGTCAAACTGGCTGTTGAGATCGGTCTATTGGTTTGTGTCGCTTATAGAATGAAGTACAAAAAACTATCTTTTCTTGCACAAGCTAGCTTTTATATTCAAAAAAAAAGAATCTAAACAAATGGAAGGTTTGGGGTAGTACTCAACTTGCACAGTCTTTCGCGTGAGGTGCACATGTGTTGTCACTGGGAGTATCACATTCAATTCTATATTCAGGACCCCCAGCCCTCGACTTCTGAAGGTCCGATTCAACTATGATACCTTCCACTGAAGATTGAGGCGAGCGACCGAGACAAAAGACGGTTCGCCATGAGAAAGACGAGAAGGGTAGCGGCAGAGAGAAAACGGTTTCGTTCACTTCCGAGAGATCACTGACTGCCACGTGCAGCTGCAGTACGGAAAAACAAATTTCTTCCTTCGGGATAATGGAGCTCATTAGCAGTATTTCCGGGGGCGGAGGGCACACTTTATCTTACTTGTGCCAAGATAAACAATCTAAAAATATAAGCTGCAACTTTTTTTTTTTTTTTCACAATGAAATTGTTGCACTGCCCCTTTAACACCACGACCTGACCATGTCATGTGACAATTAATCAGTCTGGCAATAAAAAAAATGTATTGGGACCCCCCCCAACACTTGCATGTTGCAATTCTGCATGTGACAGCTTAATTGATAGATCCAAATACAGTCGTCAATTTCACGTAACTTAACTGCACAAACCTTTATGCAATTAAGTCACGAACCATAAAATCCTAGGCACACCGAAATGCCTTGTCAGCATCCCTTCAAATTTAGTCTCTCGTTCCATTCTGTCACGAGCTCCGCCAGCCTGCAATTGCCAGACGGGAAGACAATAAAGAAGCCGCACCTTCGAGATGCCCTTGCCGACGACGAGACAGGCGACGTCTCCGCCAATTTTCTTGGCAGCTGCGATGGCGCTGAGCGTCGACGGCAAAAGCTGGCCCTCATTGTGGTCCGCGATCACCAGGGTGCTGTTGTTGCGCGACAGCGCTGTTGTGGCCAGGCCCTGCAATCGTTCAGTCGAGTTTGGTGGAAGTCGGCAAACAGAAGCGGCTGCTTTTAACTTCCCAAACTAGAAACGTTTTTGGAATACCCAGGCTTCACTCTTTCTGGCATGCCATTCATTACCTCTATTTTCAAAATAGCCATTGAGAGAACAGTAAAGGAAGGTGATGCCAAAACCAACAATCAAATTTTAATGCGCACTCCAGCAGAGCGACGTCGCATGTTGTTTAGCTTGCAAGTCAAGCGGGAAGCCTAGATTTTCTGGTGTTTTAAGCATGCTTTTTTGTTGTTTTTTTTTTTTGCTGGCACAAGTTTTGTTTTTGTAAATCGTCAGGAACGAGCTGCACTGCCACCATATTATACAACATCTGACATCATGTTTTCGCTGTTGTCAGTAAGGCGTCTCAACCTTTCAGACCAAATTTGAAACTTTAATAACTTTGTGAAAACAAACGATTGCAACTCGTAATTTGGGTTGCCGATTTCGAAATCAAAATTTTGCCAGAACACTGACAACGTCCCCAAAAGTGTTTGTATTTTTTGCCAGGCGATTTAGTATGCGATCAGAAGACTACCCAATCAATATTTTGTTACAAAGTCGCATCTCTTTTTAATAAAGTAAAAAAAGCGCAACTGCTCAAAACTGAAACATGTGCACGGAGGCTTGGAGGAGAGTTGCCGGAAGTCAGGGGCTATCACACCCTACCCAGTTTTTTTTCTGTCCGTCTGCTTCTCGGGGTTGTCAAGCAGACGACGACAAGGACGTTGCTTGAACCGTTTGTTGTGCGATTCTTTCGCACTTATATCCATTCCCCTCGCTGTTCTGCGCCTGAAGATCGATTGGCCGGTACCACGAACGACAGTTCCGAATGAGCCACGCCACGTCCATTGCAACATTGGTTCGCTGTGCGTCGCCTTTCCGGCGCCCAGCCCGCAGTACGTCGCCATATTGAGAATGATGTGCACATCTACTTCCCGTCATCTGTGCAACAATTTTTTTTCGATCAGCGTATTTGCAGTTTTTTGAAGGTCATGAAAACAGGGTTCATATTCTTTTCTATTTTTAATATTGATAGCGTTCTTTCGATGACCCACGACTTTAAATGTATTTGATACACATAGTTTGAACACCACGTGTAGAAAAGAGAGTGAGGGCGACTGAAATCGGCCAATTCACGACCGGCTGTTTATGGGCCGAAAGGAAACAAATTTAGTAGCTGGGCTCTTATAGGTCATGCTTGAATAAAAACTTTGGTGAGCATAAATATCCTGTTAGTGTCCCTTTAAGACGTCGTCTGATGCGTATAGATTTAAAGTGGCTATTGGTTGCAGTTGGCTCATTACTGTTTAATAAAACCGGTATGTTACAAAATAACATCCTTTTTTCTCCCCTTCTAGTTCGCTGCTTCTGGGGCAAACAGTTCCATTGCATTTCTACCTCTGGCAAGACTATACACAGCTTGCATAAGACGTCATCACACCGTACCAATGGTCGTTCCTACTTCTGCCGACTAAGGCAAACTTGGTGGTGTGGAATCTATGCAGCAGGAAGAAGCAATCTATGCACATAGCAGCAAGATCCTTCACAATACCCACTGACGTGATATCAGTGCGAGCCCCCCATGTACACTCCCTATCACTTTAAATGCGGGCGTAGCAGAAGCTACAAGAGCGAGCTCCAGGCTATCGGCATCCCCGAGAAACGCGCTTGTGCAGTACAAGTTTGTAGCTCCGGCTTTGCCCGCACATAAAGTGCGCCAAAGTATATGCGTGGACCATCAAATTTCAAGAAATTATACTTCTTTTGTTTGTTTGGCTAATGGGTGAGACGGTCCAATAAAAACAAAGGGGGGGGGGGGGGGCATACCTAAGGGTGAGGAGGATGACTGTGCAAAACTAAATTTCACTTTTTTTTTTTTTTTTTTTTTTTTCTTTTTGTGTCATGACTGTCGCTAGAATGCATCGCACTGCGCTCAGCTCTGCACGATGCATGCATTATACAGACTGCGTAATTTGAAAGTGGGACTATGTATTTTGTCTAGAAGCTATCTCGACTGCCACATGTTATAGAGATTAGTAGCATTCTGGACCGCTTGCGGAATAGATAAGGACACAGAACACGAGGATTGTACCGGCCTATAAAAAATGTACGTATCATTTCGAGTCCTCGACCATGTCGAGACTTCATTTTAGTAGAACTTTTCGGTGGCATTGATTGGAATTCGTTCCCAACACGATCATTTCCGGGATACGTACAAGCGAGACCAGAGTCGAGTAGTACTTAAATCGGGAAACGAAATCTCCCAGATTTGTGTCAATATCGCGAACCGCTGGGTTGCACTTGAAACAAGCCTAAACGGAGGTTGACGTTGGTTAAAGTTCTCGCGTTTAGACAAATGTGGCATTTCACCTGAGCGACATTTCTTTGCAGCAGAAGCCTCAGCGACAGCATGTTCGATGTTTGGAGAGAACTTTCCAACGGTCACGGAAGGGTTGCGGAATGGGAGAGAAAGTATGACGAATGTCCTTGGGGGAATTTTCACGAAATCGCCGGGCGCATCACAAGCCACTCGACCGACTGTGTCCACTAAAAAGACGAGTGTACTTTTTACTCTCAAGGTGGCGCTAACCGCTAACCGCGCAATCATCATTATCGTTACAAAATGTGTTACCTCTGTCGTGGTTCGAATATTCTTTTAATGGTACCGCTACTTGACCGGCTTGGTGTGTTTGGCTTGTGCTTCGACTTTCTATGAATCTGACGGATCTTACGTGTTTATCGGTTTCGGATTCGCGTGTTGGTGGGACGGAACTTCGTTCGTTTTTGAGCTTCCGGTTTAAGCAGTTTAAGTGTCTAAGTTGCCGTCTAATCGTGTTTTTGGATGGTCAGCTGCTCGCTTTCACAAAGTTTTGCCGTTTTGCTGTCTGCTAGCCGTCCGCTTTTCTTTCGTTTAAATCTGATATGCCGAGTTCTTCGAAGTGTCACAAGTCTCTGACATTCCAACGTCTCTGAGAGCTTGACACACTGGCTGATGCAACAAACACAGCTACGTATACAAGGTGTGACGGTTACGTTTGCGTCCACGTTATCGCCACGCGATCAAAGGTTTTCGCTCCTTGCAGTACTGCTGCAGTTGTCTGCTCCGCACGTATTTGCGTGGGCTGCATCTCCGCAGTCACCGTGACTGATCCATAATGTCGGGGCTTCCAGGAACCATCTTCTTGTTCGACGTCGACGGTACGCTCACTAAAAGCCGGCAAGTGATCACGCCCGAAATGTCCAGTTTCTTGCAGCGGCTTCGCGCCCAAGTTGTTGTTGGAATCGTTGGTGGTTCAGACCTGGGCAAGATCGAAGAACAGATGGGTGGTTCGAAGACGCTAGCAGACTTCGACTACGTCTTTTCTGAAAACGGCCTGGTGACCCACCAGAAAGGAAAACTCGTGAGCAAAGAAAGTTTTCTCAATTTCCTTGGCGAAGACAGGCTGCAGAAGCTCGTCAACTTCTGCCTTCGCTACGTGGCGGACTTAGAGATCCCCCAGAAACGAGGGACTTTCATCGAATTCCGCGCCGGCCTCCTGAACGTCTCTCCGATCGGCCGCAACTGTAGCCAGTCGGAGCGAGACGCTTTTGAAGAGTACGACAAGGAGCACGGAGTTCGGGCCGCCTTCGTCAAGGCGCTGCGGGACAAATTCCCGGACTATGGTCTTCAATACTCCATCGGCGGCCAAATCAGCTTTGATGTGTTCCCACGGGGCTGGGATAAAACCTACTGTCTTCAGCGGCTACTCGATGACAAGTTCACCACGATACATTTCTTCGGCGACAAGACGTTCGAAGGGGGCAACGACTACGAGATATTTGTGGATCCACGGACAGTAGGGCACACAGTGACATCTCCCGAAGATACCATGTGTAAGGTTGAAAAGCTGATAGCTTCCCTCAACGCCGCAGCTTGAGGGTTTGGATACTCATTACAGTGCTCTTGACATCGACCCATCGTCAAATACGAACATGTTCCTTTATAAAATAAATCGTGTTTACAAACTGAAGTAAAGGTTTACGTTTACGGTGTGAGTGTTTTGTTACGGCGGGCTAAAGCAACGTTTGTCCTGCAACTGTTACAAGTTTCCAGGGTAAGCTGGAGGTGCTGGAGGATAGGCAGGACAGGCTTGACATAACGTCTGGTCATGTCCAGTATTTTGACCGTTCCTTCGGTGAATCCACTTCGCTCTGTAGATTTTTGGTGTTTTGTATAGTTCACTATAAAATTGTACACTACAATTATGATAATAATTTCGTTAATAAAAACTCGCGTTTTTGACCAGATATCATCAGTGGTTTGACGGGTTTCTCTATGCGGCAGCGACTTCAAAGTAAACAGTCTGCGAACCCTGAGAGACGCCCTTTGCTTTTGCACCTTTTGCATTTCTTTGTCTCTTTGCACACCGACGCATCATCATCGGGCGGTAGTACGTGCTACACGGCTCTCCAGTACAAAGAACGTTAGTCTTGATCTCCGATTTCGAAGTTTCACACTGACATAACATGGCACGGCGGAATACCGAAGAACAGGGGTGCGTATATTTCTCATTTGACGCTCTAACAAGCGTGAAAACTCGCTCACGAAGTAGCTAGGACTGTCGCACATAGCACTATCGCGGAACGTTTTGTCTTTGGTGGGTTTTTGCCGTTTTTTTTTTTTTTTTCTTCCGCCCCGCTCGGCGGCTTTTATTGCGATAACTCTACGTAACCTTGCGACGTAGGTGATGCTAGCCGATTTTTGAACTTTGGAAATAACCTTACACGACGCTCTGCTTCAATTTCTTCGATCGGAAATTTTGGTCGAACGCGGCCGCCGCGTTCGATCGAGGAAGCCATGGCTGCGTGTTTCCAGAAATCGGCGCAATGGTGGCCACAGCGCGGGAAGAACGGAACATTTTTTCTCTGCCGATTTTTCCTCAAAGACCGAACCGATTCAGGCCCGAATACCCTCGTTTTCATCTTTGTTTTTCGTACCGCGAAGGTATTCGGTAATTGAAAGTGCTTCTGTACGATAAAGAACCGATTTTCGGCGGAGTTCGGGTGACTGATTGCCGGCGATCTGTTAAAACACGCCGTCTTTTTTTTTTTTTTTTTCCCCCTCCTTTTTATGTTGTGTGGTAGCGGTTCTTCGAGATTTCCCAGTGATGTCTGGTTGTCGTCGAAGGTCGATAGCGAATAATAACGTTCTTTTTTATTTGTTTTGCAGGAAAATCTTCGTTGGCGGTCTCAGTTGGGAGACTACGCAAGGTAAGCTTAGTTTCTTTTTCTTTTTTTTTTTTTTTTCTTGTCCTTGTCGCGAGCCGTCGCTCGCGCTGTCAACGAACTCGCTTGGGGAGAATTCGTCATCGGCGCCTGCGTCGTGCCACTGACACATTGATAAGAATCGCGTTTCAGGCAGACGGCGCCATTTTTTATCTTTTTTTTTTTGTGCATTTTTATGAAATCACAAACAACGACAGGACACGCGGGCTTCTGTTTTGTGTGAATGTTACGGCTTTTCAGAAAAGTAAGGTTCGTTTGACGTTGTTGTTTTTACAAAAATGTTTCATCTTGACAAAAGAAAAAACAAAAAAAAACTGCCCGTTGAAAGTTTATTTTACAGCAACCTGAACTTGTTTAGGATATCAAACAAAACCTCCATTTAAAAAAAAAACAAACAAAAAAAACTGCCAAGTGAAAGTTAATTTTAAAACGATCTGAGCTAGTTCAGAACTTAAGTATGCACTACTCAGTTTGCCTAGAGACATGAAGCCCTGAATCAGACTTCTTGTTTAGTTAAATCAATTTCTCTGTTGTGAGCGTGGAACGGGTGCAGCACAGTTCGCATTGGCATTGTATAGTTTTCCTATGTCCCACTTGGCTCTGGTAGGGAGGGAAACAAGACTTGCACCTAATCTCCCGGAAATGTGAGTCCAAAAAGAACAAAGGAAGTTGGCATACCTTTGAGTGACTGAGGTTGAAAGTTTGCCAGCGTGCCCGTGTGTCCCCTATTATTTTTTACACCTTGGTCTGATCGGAATAGGCATACTGGGGACAGCCTATCAGCTACAAGAGGAAAAGAAGAGTATGGGTAACTGTTTGGCAAACAAAACACTTCTCCAGAGACACAATATATTTTATTCGCATGGAATGCTAGAACAGTCTCTGGACGTCACTGAATTAATAGAGAGCTTTAGTAGCTTGTTCCAATACCTTGGATAACAATGCCCGGTGCTCCGCTGACACCTTTGTGCGTGTGTCGTATCGTAAACTACGAAGCCTCTACTAATGTTTCGACACATTCGCAGAGAAATACAAGTGAGGTTAACCGGAGCTTCAGTACTAGCAGGAAGGTGACGTCATAATCTGCGATGCCGTAACCGCTTCACTCGTCACAACAGCGCCGGACGAGGTTTCTTCTATCATCATACATTTGGTGGTTACACAAAGTTGTATAAATTCTAGCCGTTTTGTCGTGAGGACATGCCTCGGGCAGCTCGTTACTTCTCGACCGTCCCGAATGTGCGGTTTAAATTTGCTGCTCAAAATCTGACTTCCTTCTGCACATAAACTGCCCAGTTTTCGGACTGCCGTTGTCACGGGGGAGAGAACCACCCAATTTTGAGCAGCAAGTGTTTCCTCACGACGTATGGAAGAACCAGGCTTGCACGCCTCATAGTTTCCTTTTAGAAGGAAAAAAATTGCCATCTATAGAAAATTGGGAGCTTCCTGGGACGGTGAGGAATGAGCTAGGGAAGTTAACTGCCCGTTTCACAGCCAGTTTTCGGCGGGAACAGCGAAGTCTCTTCTGCCTTCCTCCGTGTGTTCCAGTACATGGAACACATCTCCCACTGGTCTGTTTACTGTGCCCTAAGAAGTGGTCCCTTGATTCCCGCCCAGTGACGTCTTGGAAGAGTCACGTCGTCCGTGGCCACGATCGTAGCAGTGTCGTAGCAGGAGTGGTAGACGTAGCAGACGCCTGTTCTGCTGCGCACTGCTGTCCAGCTAAACAGTCGACGAACACTAGGGGGTTGGGAAGCCGCGACGACAGCAGCGCTTACGTTCGCTCAAAGTTTTTGCCGGGACTGGAAGCACCCATTGACTGGGATCGCACCCGCCATTTGTTTCTACTTTGGGGTTGCTTTTGATGTATGGGCAGGATGGCACGCTAAGCACACCTGTCGGAAACTTGTTCTGGGTACCATAGTTCTGGAGGAAATACTTTGAGCCATCTTTTTGTGGATTTGTGGAAGCCTGCTTGCTTCGTTGTAGGACGTGCGAGGCCAATAAAATATCGCAATAATAAAAAAAAAAGACTAGGTTCCTGCCACCTGTCCCCTGCCGGAAAACAGGATTGTAGCCGGGGCCCTTCGACAGCGGCGTGCAGCTGTGTCCCGTGTGCTCGTGCTGTGCGAGCTGGTGGACACAGGTGTGGAGAGGGAGAGGGGGACGCCTCGCTTCCCTCTCCCCTTTGCAATTAACTGCCAGCAGTTCCGTCCGCAGTGGCTCGCACGCGCTGCCTTTCGGGGTTCACCTACATACCACTGTTTGCCGAATGATCTCGTTTTCTGTAGCCTCTTTTTTTTATTTACGAGCTGGGAGCTGAACAGGCTACTGGTCCCTGTGACGATTTGCTGGATTGCTTATCTCCGCTGCGAGTCCATTGCGCGATTGCGGCCACCGGTGGGCCCTCTTATGTCACCCGCTAAGGCGTCGTGAAAGCTGTCGTCACGTGACAACAGATGCAAGGTTCACGTGATTACATCCTCGACAATGCTTCAGCAGGTAGAGTAAGATGGACGATGGGTGGCTTTGGTCGCACAATGGGCTCGAAGCGGAGATGATCAATCAAGCAAATCGTCGTAGAAATCAGTGGAACATACCTTTTGCTAAATTACCCAGCTGCCGAGGAGAATGCTAGACGGATGCCAATGGCCGTACCCTTTATAGCGGGCAGTAGCTTGCGCCGCCTAGTGTAGAAACAAGTATGATTGCAATTATCACTGGGCAGTGTTTGATATTGCCGGCTGCCTTTGGGGGATCGGGCAAGGCAACTAAAAACATTGCCCCTCAGGTTGGGCAATGTTTTTCCACCAATCTTCTAACCGCCCGTTTGTGACTATTCTTTTCTCCTCCATTCTTCCACCCTCGCCCGCAAACGTTGGCGCACACATTACTCGAGCTTGACTTACTTGCGTCAAAGATGTGAAATGGGACCTTGCTGAGATAAGGCGTCTGCCAATGTGCCATTTGTTTTGGATTTTGCTCAGGGAAAGTTGCTGTTTGGAAATGATAGCACGTGTGGTGCGTGAAACTTGTATATGTGCTACGCGTGTGTGCCTTACACGTGTGAAAAATTGGAAGTAAATTGCTGAAGTGGCGACCATGCCATTTGTTTTGGATTTTGCTTGGGGAAAGTTGCTATGGCAGAAGCTAGCATGTGCAGTGTGGCAATTTAGAAAAAAAGGTCTGTTTGGCGGAGGAGGTTTTGATGTTCTACGAATGCCTGTTCGTTCATCTGCAAATTTCACGGGCGATTTTGCAGAACTTTCCCTGGTAGAAACCTTTGACGTAAAATGGCCTTTGGTGCACAGTTGAATTCTAAAGCAGGGCACACGTTCAGCTACAGCAAAGTCCCACCAAGCTGGTCCTCTAATTTCAGTCACTTTGCATGTTTTTTTTGTTTTTTTTTTTGCAAATATGCGATTGCTTTTTTTCTGGTCGTGGGTAAAATGCCCGCTTTGTGTGGATTTTGTTACTTTTTTTCCTGAGGAGACTGACATACATAGAAAAAAAGCTGAATAAATGTGCTTTTTAAATGATACTAACTATGTAAAGTGTATGGGGCACAAGGACACGAAAAGACAGGACAGTGGGTGGTATACTTAATAGTCACTGCTGGTGTTTTAATAAAAAAGTCTGAGGGATCCTTGCGTATTTTGATTGAAACGCTGTCCCGTCTTCACCATATCCTTGTTGGTCTTTTGCGCTTTATATAGCCCACCTTAACATTTTGGTACATTTGTATGATGAAAACTACAAGGCAAGAACTTGATATCCACAAAAAATTTAATTACTAGAACAAATAGAAATGTGGAATATACAGGATGTTCCTTATTTTGACAACAAAAAGGTTCCACAAGAATTAGGATTCTAGCTCAAAAAGGTTTCAAGCTGCCAAGAAGCTAGTCAACCTTCACGACCGATACGCCATTTGGCAAGCCAGTTTCTCACTTTTACGAAGCACATGTTACTGACCTTACAGCGCACAAATATAACACACTATTTGTGCGCTGTGGAGTTGGCAATGTGTTCAATCAACTCCTCACCCAAGCTGCAGTTTTGAGAAGTACAGGTCTTGGCAACTAAAATATGATCTGGATTCACGACCAGACCCACTGCTGCTATTAGAGTCCAAAAAATCGATGCAGGATTTGTGAGCTGTCACACTTGCGAGTGCGTGCCCAACTTGTGCCAGCAGATGTGAATTAGAAATTAGTCTCAACAAGGACATTGCTGTGGAATATCTTTTCTTTCCAAGAAAATTAGGTTTATGCATGACGGAGACATTATCAGAGCGTCTAATGGGAAAGGATTTTGCGAGATATTTCCATAGTATGTTCCTTCGAAGCGAGCCCAACTATAGCGGTGACCGGGTCTTTCGCCCTTGTCGCGGGAAGAGCTGGCAGCCATCCTAGGCCAAGGGTCATGACGCGCCCGCTCTTTTTTTTTTTTTGCGACTCCAGATGGCCTGTTGAACTACTTCAGCCGCTTCGGCGAAGTGGTGGACAGCGTGGTGATGTGCAACGAGACGGGCCGGTCGCGAGGCTTCGGCTTTGTGACCTTCAGGGACCCCAGCTGCGTGGCCACGGTGCTCGCCGGAGGGCCCCACCAGCTCGACGGACGCACGGTAACGCTCCTTCTCCTCTCGCCCGTGCGACATAGTTTCCACGACGTGGACCTCGACCGTGGAGTCCAGTTTGTGCCGCGAGGCCCTTTTGTGCTCTGGCGTCTGCTTACGACCGGCGTGTCGCAATCTCTTCTGTCGAGATGAGTTCTGGGGTCGGCCCACCTATGGGCCGACCCTGGAACTGCGTTTCATTGGAGGGAAGGTTTTGCAGGTAAAAAGAATGCATACTGTTAATGAGAAATGGTCATTTACAACATTGTCGAATGATTTTCAAGCCAAGGAAGGAAGAATGATGCGCGAGAAAAGATGTGTTGAAATAATGCTGTTCCATGGCTGCTCGCTGTGGAATTGAGCGAGTGCCGGAGCTTCCACTTTGCTCTCAACCTGTCGCCAGCTATAATGATGTCGGTCTTGCAAGTGGAGCGAGGTTTCTCGTCTGAATTGTAACCGTGCCCCGCTTGCCTCGCCCCGCAGGTGGACCCGAAGTCGTGCAACCCACGCGGTGCCTCACGCCCCCAGGGAGGCGGAGGTGGTGGCGGCCCACCGAGGGTAAGCTTGTCCGTGACCTCGTTCCGGCCGTCATTGATTTGCATCAGGGAAGCCCCGGGGCTACTGGGAACTCGATTTAGTAATCTGCGGTACCGCGACTGGCTACTTGGTCAATGTTGTCACCACAGCTGTGCTGATTCGTGTAGAAGTACAAATGCTGGAGGAAAAAAAACCTGAAAAATTTTATTAGTTCTTGAAAGCAGATGTAAAGCCCTTAGCGTGGCGTTTAAATTACTTCGAAATTATACGGCTCCATAGGTCTCAGGAATTGTATTAATCTGACTGTTTTCTCCGTGGTGGCTTCTTCGTCCCCGTGCCCGTCCGTTAGGTTCTCCGGGGAAAACTCCTGCGACCCATTTGCGAGTTCACGATCAATCAACATTTTAGTGAGAATGCGCACGACCTCTCACCATCGTACGAGTAGTGAGAGGTCTTGCGGATGCCGACATGCTTGTTCTTGGTACTCCTTCATTTGGTGGTCGGTGTCACCCCGTGTTTGGCAGGAAGACAACTTGATATATGCAAATGAGTTGTGGGATGTGAACGACTTGCAATGTGAGATAGCGGACGATCCCAACTTCAGCCTATGTTCAATCTCGCTTTGCCGAGGCACTCACTTCGTAGCAGTTGTTGCACGTTTTTTCCGATGTGTTACCAAACAACATACTTTTTTTCTCCCTTCTTTTTTTTTTTTTTTGTCTGCAAATTTTCATTTCGTAGCAGACAAACTGCATTCTTCACAAGTACTATCAGACAAACCGTCTGCAGATGCCGTATCAGCTTGCTCCGTGAGAGGCTATTTAGACCTTGCTCTCACGATGACCTAAATTTGACCCTGCCATGACCTTGGATGCAGGGTGGTGGCGGCGGTGGCAGGAAGGGCAGTGGCACCAAGATCTTCCTGGGCGGCCTGCCTGCCAGCGTGAACGAGTCGGACCTGCACGCCTTCTTCTCGGAGTACGGCAAAGTGAGTGCGAGCTGCGGTTCCATCTCGGGGTCTGTCGTCGGGAGTCCTCCAGGGCCGCTCTGTGGTTGGTTCCCTTTGTGTGAAGTGAAATGCTGCACGGTTGGAATACAGAATTGTGTTCTTGTCGAAGTTGGAGAGTCGCTTCACTACGAAGGAAGTACCGTTGGGCGCACAAGGAATAGTTAAAAAAAAAGAAAATATACAAAAAGGCGATTGAGGACTTTCAGACACTCCGAGAGGCTTTGTGGGAGCTCCAAGAATTGCAGCCAGAAAAGAAAAGGTTTTAGCATGTACAGTCATGTCTCATTAAGGGGGGGGACACCACCTTAAAATTGCTATTTTTTAAAAAAAAAACTAATTTTCCTATTTTAATGTATTGTGGTTCCACAACTAATGGTGTATGCTCCTGCAAATTTTTATTGCAATATGTCAATTATTTATGGAGAAATCAACTATATTCCGTAAGTCACATGTTTTTAAACGTGAAACTTCCGTTTCCTGTTTTCAAACTGCTGTAGCTTTGCACCGGTGCACCCTGGAATGATGATCATACTCTCGTTGGAAAGAGCAGTTTTTCACAGTTTCAGTACATTCAATATCTTTGTTCGAGAGTAAACTCTGTTCGGGCAAGAACACCATAGAAGGCCCACCCTGATTGAACACAAAACTGACTAAAACCAGCATTCATTTATAGAAAGTCACGTGGGTGTGTCTGCTTTGTATTTCGATGATGCCTGCCCCGCCCATACTTGCTGATGTTGGTCCGTGTATTGCAAGCATACCCAATTCCTCACTCATTTCACAATCGATGTCCAGGTGCCGACAACAAAACGACAGTCTAAGAGTGTTTTAAGCTCGGACTCACTCAGCAAAGCCATGCAGGAGATTGGGTGTAAGCGGAGGGCACCATCTACGCTTTTGGTGCCTTTTAGTTGCCACCACCACCAGTAAAAGCAAGCGTAGTGGTGTGGAAACTTCAAACGGGTTTTTCCTCAGTTTCACTTCTTTGCAGCAACTATTGTTTTAGGAAATCTATCGTTTCAATGAATCTCAATGTATTCTTTGCTGTGGATATTTCTGAACTGAAATTTAATGAGAGGGGGCTAGATATTTATGTTTCTATTTAAATACAGTTCTTATTGCCCAAAAAGTATACAGTTTTGATGAGGAGAAAATGCCCCATTATGAGGATTGCTTTTTGAAATTGATATTTTGCCTAGAAAAAAACTGATTTTAAGGTAAAGAATAGATAGCGCCACTCACCATATGTTCTAGCTAAGGCTGAAGCTTAGAAATGCTGAAAATTCTCCAGCATTTTTATGACAGATTTCCTCGCCAAGTGAGGCGACTTACATCAGTAGCTGTGTACGTCGTGTTGATTATTGAAAAATAGTCCTACAGAGATGAAATTTCATAGAGCGCAATTAGGCAACGAGATCAACAGACCCTCCAAATTTCATCAATATTGAGCAACTGGTTTAAATGATGACAATACCGCATTTACTCGATTCTAAGCACCCCCTTTTTTTTTCACACCCGCAATGTTCAAAGAGAGGGGGGGGGGTGCTAATATTCGGAACATGCCCCGAAAATACGAAATTTGCACAAGAAATATGAATTTATTATAATCAAAATGAAAGAATAAATGTTCTAAAGGAAATAAACAAAAGTAAAGACTGGAGAGCAACCCACTTGCCATCAGTTTGCGCCACGGTCGACTAGTTACTCTTGTGACTGGTCTTTTGAGGATGGTGTAGGGCGCAAGTTATCGACCGTCGGCTGTGATGCGCAGCATTGTGGTCACCCTTGGCTTCTCATAGCCAGTCGTACGCACTTTTACTTCTCGGGCGCCTACTTCGTTCCCGATGCACGTCCTTGGCATGTCAATGTACACAGAGGTTTCATCGGCATTGCCGATCTGCCAGAGTCCGCAGCGAGACTTGTGACGCAACTTCATCACATAACGTTGGAAGTTGACAAGCTCTTCCTCGAAGTCCACCGATAGGTTCTGGCAGATAGTGGTGCGGCGTCTCAGAGAGAAACCGTTCCTCTTCATCATCCGCTCCGCCGAGCCTCGGCTTGCGCGGAAAGCTGCACTCCGAACTGTTCAGCAGCGCCGTGATTTTCGTTGACTTCCGCAAACCACGTGCACACAGTGAACGGAGTACGATTGCGACGCGGACGAATAGGCTTAACAGACTAAACAACCGACTGCAGCAAGCACAAAGAGACCAAACTGACAAAACATCTTCAAAGGAAAGTACGGCAACGCACCCTCTTTCGCAACCTGCACAGATGCGTAAGCTGAAAAGGGCAATATGTGCTGCCATCTATTAACTGATGTTGAAACCAAAAGCCAGCGGCCGTTTGCGACTCCGGCGCTCGGCGATACCGGCGTCTCCGATCTAAAATTTCTTGTTGAGAGAGGGGTGCTTACATCCGCATGCAAACTTATTTTCAGGTGTTTATGTTTGAAAGAGGGTGCTTAGAATCGCGAAAATACGGTATTGTTCATCCCGTTTTTGCTTGAAAGCTTTCCCTATGGGGATATAGGGAAATTGTTTGGCTACAAAGAGGACAAATACACACTTTTTTAAGTCTTATTGTGGGGAGGTGGACAAAGGAGTCTTTATTATTGAGGCCCAACTGTGACAACTGGTATGTTCTGAGAGGGAATCTGAGCGTCTGCGTTTTATCTCTTTTCAGGTGGTTGAGGCGATCATCATGTACGATCAGGAGCAAAAGCGCTCGCGTGGTGAGTTGGCCGCCCGATTTCGTTCTAGCCACAGCACTGTGAGATTGTCGAGTTGTGCGTTAGAAGTGGCTTAGTGCTGGTTTTGCGCTTTTGCATTGGTGCGTCTTCGAGGCAGGTTCTGTGCAATTGCATTTGAGTTGTTTAAAGGGTCAACCCAGTCTTTTTTTCTTTTTTTTTTTTTTGTTAGTTGTGTTGATTTGGAGTTTTGTATATTAACATTGTGTTATTTAGTCCTGATACAAAACAAAATTTTGGTATGGATGTTTTTAATAGCGTAGACATTGTTTTCTCGACGAAATGCATAGTCGGCCCTTGAAGGAGTGTTAGTTAATGTACCTTGTCTCGTTTGAAATGCTTTTGTAATTTTTTTTAGGTGTTTATTACGCAAGCTTTTTCTCCGTCTTCTATAAACCTTTTTCTATGCCGTTCTATTTTATGCGTTCATTTCACGGGGTGCCGATGAACCTCGTTTGCGGCTAGCCGATATACTTGTAGACTGGTCTTGCATGGTTTAGATTTTAGGGCTCTGTTAGCGCTGCATTTATGCATCAAGTTTGTGTCTGTGTGCACCGTATTGATTGCATTCATTGTGCTAGAAATGTCTCTGCTGTTCCGCCATTAACTCTGCTCTCGTATAACCTTGGCTTTGCGCTCTCATTCTTTCGCTTGTAGAGTCTGATCTAGAACTATCTTATTTTGTCGAGAACTGGCGTTGACCCTTTTCACAAGCAACTGTGCAAAGAAAAATGAATATCTTTGGCTTTTATTGGCTCCCGTATCGTTCGGGAGCTCGATACAAGCCTCTCGTTGCCAGCAAGCCGAAAGAGCCGTACATAGAAGGAGATGTGGGTACGGTCCGTTTTGCCTTAGGATTGGGCCGCAGTGGACGTTACGTGCCAGTCCAGCGCTGCGAACTTGTCACGTCGCCACGTGTCTGCGTGCATTGTGGCGGCTCCCAAAAGTGTACAGATAGACGTTGGCCATTGACACCAACAACACAAGCTAGGTGGCGCCTGTGGCGCCTAGCTTGTGTTGTTGGTGTCAATGGTGTTAGCGCCAGCTGCTACCCGATTTGAAGTGTTCTGCCGTACTCGTCCGTTCACGCTCGTTCTACGTACGGCTCCGGTTGGCGACGCGTTTTCGTCCTAGGACTGTGCCGAAGTGCGGCCACAGTGGTGACGGGTAAGTTTCCGAGTGCAGTGTTGCGGCGCACCCCCCACGATGGCCGTGGAGGAACGGGTGGCCGACCCCTCCTCTGCAAGAGAGAGAGATCACCAACCCCACACACGGAAGTGCGGCCGGCTCGCCGGCGCAAAAAGACAAGAACCTGCTTCTCTGTTTTTTCTCACTTGTTTTTTTTTTATCGGAGGCTCACGCTTCCCCCTCCCCTCCCTGCGGAGCGCTGAAGTGGGTGTGTGAAGGCGGGCCAGCAAGCTGGAACAGATGCGGGTGGCTGTGAAACGAAACGACGCTACTTCCTTTTTCAAGGGCTACCGTCCCCCTCGAAACGGTAACTAAACTGTAGCTAGGCATGCTCGTAGCAACTTACGTACACCTAGCGCTAAGTCTTTGCTAGCCTCTCATGCCGTAGGCAACCGACCGGAGACGAGCCCCCCGAAGGAGCGGTTTGGTGCCGGTTCGAGATCGAGCTCGGCCGTCGCGCCCCTTTTGGCGAGCGCGGCGATTGCTAGCCTCGAGATCGGAGCAGCTAAGTAGAACCGGCGGATTACGGCAACACAATCTTGTCTGAGCGACAGTAAAATGTATATGTAAAAGAAGACTAACACTAAAAGACGAGCAGGAGTAGCCGAAGCTAACGATTAGTAGCCACGATTAGCCACAACCGAATGCGGACCTCTTGCTTGCCTGTACGGGGCGAAAGCCTACGCCCTACCCCCGTGGGTTCCGCACGGGCGTGTAGCCTGGAAGCCATGCGGCGTCGTGCGTGCGACCTTTTGGGATCGGGCGTGGCGTCCGGTTTGGGACGTCTGCGGGGTTGCGAGAAGTTTGTCCCGGCCGCCGTCCCACGCCGGAAGGGGAGGGTGTTTGTGTCTTTCTGGTGGGAGTTGTTTGTCGGAGAGTCGCAAGAGTGTCTGCCTGCCTGCTTGACGGTGGGTGTGCGGGGGACTGTGACGAGCGGAGGCCTCTGTTGCGTCTGGGTCGCAGGCTTCGGCTTCGTCACCTTCGAGACTGAAGACCCCGTCCATCAGCTGACTGGGCAGCGCTACGTCGAGATGAGCGGCAAGCAGGTACGGTGATCCCCCCGACTCCTTTAAATGCCTGGATAGGTCGGAAGTCGCAAAATAAGCTTTCCTCGAGAGCATAAAAGAAATATGATGCAATACTCTCATTGAAAGTGCAGTCACTCGTGCTGTCTTCTACAGTACCACTTGTTCGCAGATGTGATCTTTTGAGGCCGGTTTGTCGCGCTTCAGCATAAAGACGCTCGCGAGGTCTATTAGTCTTGTCTGCAAAATAGTTGTTGCGCAAGTTGACATGCGACATGATGACCTCCGTGACACGATGGCTTGTGTGATGTCAAATACTGCGGACGGTACTTGGAAGTGTCGAAGCGGTCGTTTCGTAGCAACATTGGACATTGTCTCAACGGAAAGCATTTTTATATACACAATCGTGCTGGAGAAGCTGGAACTAAAGGGGTTTGAGCAAGCACCATTGTTTTATATGGCATAAGTTAAGTTGGCACGAAGACCACTTTTTGCGAACAAGGGGGAACCCCACGGACATTCTGCCAAGACTGCTCAGTTCAGTCTGTTTTTGTCTGCCGTACACCAACGTGGAATCTGAAGACTGCTCAAAATGCTGGTAGCTTTTCTGCATTGTAGTAGTGAAAACTTCCCCGATTTGGGAACCAGTCGCATGTCTACGAGCCTTACCCTGATTGCGAACGATTCTTGTTGAAAGTTGTGAATGGAGGACACGTTTGGTGCTGTATGGCAGAGGTATTGATGGTGCTGCAGCATATTGGTGTGTGCCGACCATCTTTGTTCTTGGTGCAGGTGGAGTGTAAGCGTGCCGAACCCAAGGAGAGCCGCATGCCCAAGGGTGGCGGTGGCGGCAGGGGTGGCTGGGGAGGCCAGCAAGGTGGCGGTGGAAATTGGGGCGGGCCCCAGTGGGGAGGAGCGCCCAATGGCGGCGGTCCCCCGTCTTCCGGCTATCAAGGCGAGAACCCCTTCCCACTGCGACACTTTTCTGTTGTGCGTTGTTTTGGGGGAGTTGGGGCGAGTAGGAAACCTTTTTTAAGGCCTGTGCAGTGATGTTTGGTTGGGCACGTACAGTCCAACCCGGCTATATCAAACCCATTTACATCGAATTATCCTTTATATTGAACAATTTTTGTGCGCGGTAATGTTACAGTGATAATATATAGCAGAAGTTATGGTTACATCAAACAAAAATAGCTGCCTCTACTGATACAGTATAGACCACTTACAACGTAACCGCTTATAGTGCAGGACCGGGTATAACGCGGTATTTTTAAACCACCGGTTCGCCTCCCATAGAACTCCATGTAATTGCATACCGCTTAAAATGCAGGCGCGCGATGGGAAATACCGGTTATAGTGCGGTTTCTGGCACAGCCCGCCGACCGCGCCGACGACCGGAGCAGCGAGCACGCTTGCCTGTGCGACACTAGATAACGGCGCTGACGGCGCGAGCCGCAAGCGTTGCGCAAGCGGCACTCGCGGGGCAAGGAGGTTGCTGGAAGAAGCGGGGGAAGCGAAGAGAGAAACTTCAGTTGCCATAGCGACGGAGGGACGCACGCACGTATCGTTCACGTGCGTGCGTCCCTCCGCTGCGTTGGTCGAGGACATAGAGTTGGTCGTAGTCAAGGAGAAGTGTTCGCGCGCGTTGCATGCCGGTCGCGCAGCTGCTTCTATCCGCGAACATGGCGTCGGTTGTGATCGTCGATGTAGACGGCGTTCATCTCATAGCGTAAAAGCGCTATCCTTGACTGTGAATTTTCGTTGTGTGTCGCTATGATAACCCAGCACGTACTAGACGGGAAGATCCACCTACTCGTGCGACGATGTCGTGGCGGCGCTCTCAAGACGGCAGAAACGCTTGTGTCGTCGTGTTTGTTTACTTCGACTACAGTGGTGATTTCTAAGCATTTGTGTCCTCGAACATCGCCCGGATTTCTTATTTGGCGCAGTTCACGCGTGTGCTCAAGTTAAAGGTATTACTGGCGCGTACCGTATGAAGGATGCGAATTTTCACGCGTTTTCGTCTCCGGAGAAAAGTGATTAGGGTTAGCAATTCTGAACGCACGGTACGTCCGTCCGCAACCCGCGACGCCGTTAAAAGGCTGCGCCAGGCAAAAACCGCTCATTTCTTTCGAAAGGTGTGACACACTTGAGACAGAACTGTACTAGTCTGGTAAAATAAAGACTCTCCTCAAAGTAAGCTTTATTTTTCATCTAGCATAAAATAAATTCTTTTACAAAGGTAAGTTGTCTCATGACATGTATTTTGGCCTGAAAAATTGATGTTTTGGTTATAGTGCGGATTTTCGCGACTCCCGCGACATACGTTATATGCGGTCTACACTGTATATCGCACTGCCAAGACCACCGTTTTGCTTTGTAAGCCGGTTTTCCCCCAACGCGAGCGTACGCATTAGGAGAAAGCCAGCTTGCAGAGCAAGCTGGCTTTTGGGGGTGGGGGGGGCTGGGGCTGGGGGCTGGCTTTCTCCCAACGCAGTTGCCTGTCTTAGGGGAAAGCCAACTTTCAGAGCAAACAGTGCTCTGCAGGAGTAGGTGCTCCTTGCTCTTGGAGTCTGTCAATAGCATAGAAAAATATTGTTATTGCAAGTGCAATGAAGCAAAAGCAGCAGGAGTTGCAAGACTATTTCATGGTGTAATACAGTGGTTCTCAACCATTGATGATTCGCGGACCCCTTGTAGATCGCCGGAGATGGTGGAGGACCCCGCTCGTGGTTAGCAGAAGGGGAAGGTATAGGTAAATTATGATAGTGATTTAATAAATCAGGGGTGGAATGGCTGCGCCATTTGTGCCATTTTTGGATCCAAGACGCAATTGGACCCAACACGCGATTCTTGGACACGGACTGACTGCATGCCATCCGCAGGTTATTCCGGTGGCGGCGGTGGCGGCTACAACAACTGGGGCGGCGCTCAGTCGGGCGGCTACAACTCTGGCGGAGGAGGTGGTGGCTATGGCAGTTACGGCTCGGGCGACCAGAGCTACTCGGGATACGGTGAGCTGCTCCCTTCCGGCGTGGCCGTTTTTTATTTTTTCGGAAACGAGCGTTGAAGTTGCCCGTTTTTTCCTTTTTTTAGGTTTTGGTGTTTACGGTAGGTATAGGCGAGTTTTGTTACTCGACTTTGTAAACGGTTCTCGGGGTTTTCGCTCCTGGATGTGTTTTGTCATGATGGGCCGTCAGTTCTTTCTTATGTGTAGCAGCGTGCGAGACTAAGCGATGGAAACAATGTTTTGTCTTTTGGTGTCGCATGTTGTTTTTTTTTCAGTTTGGGCGACTTCTGTTCTGGAACACTTCTTCGTTGTTACAAGATAGCGAATCTGTGTATAGGCTGTCCCCCTTGATAATTCACGAAGTTGTTTTCGCCACATAAATAAGATGCATTGCCAAATGCTGATTTTCCACCCAAATAGAGGAGCCTCCGAGGCTAAGAAATTTTCTGAAATTTTGAATGGAGAAATGGCGGTCGACGGATCTCTCGGATACATGGAACCGAATGACGCCGGTTACCGGAAACGAGCTTCATTTTCGCATAGAAATTTTCAGAAAGTAATTTATAACTTGAATGTGAGAACGACGTCTCATTTAAACTGCAAGTGCTACAATTAGCACTTAAAGCGTTCAGCAATGTGCAATTTATTTTTGTGGTGAAAAAAAAAAGGGGGGGGAAACATTGTAGCTTAACCTTGCACTTTATGGCACACACTAGGATAAAAAAAAAAAAGAAATTAATAATGAACTTTGTATGTGATAATTGTAAAAAAGTGAAGGTTTGAGTTTCAAATGAAAAGAAGGCGAGTAAGGCCGCCGCCTCATATTACCAAGTCTCGATAAGTACAGTAGAAGAAGAAAGGTTGTCCTAGTTTGGAGGCATGCAGACTTTTTTCCCATAGAAGTATGCTTCTTTGCCTAATGAATCTTCCTAGCAAAGCATGCTAAAAAGCTACGGAGACCAAATTGCGTTTGGCGTATGTGAAAAAAAACTTGGCACTTACTGTTTTGGACAGAAGTGATTGTCGGCTATACAGTATAGACCACTTACAACGTAACCGCTTATAGTGCAGGACCGGGTATAACACAGCTTTTTTAAACCACCGCTTCGCCTCCCATAGAACTCCATGTAATTACATACCGCTTAAAATGCAGGCGCGCGAAGGGAAATGCCAATTATAGTGCGGTTTCTGGAACAGCCCGCCGGCCGGTGCAGCGAGCACGCTTCCCTCTGGCTTCCTTGTGCGACACTAGATAACCAAGATAGCGGCACTCGCGGCGGGGCAAAGACGTTGCTCGAAGGAGCGGGGAGAAGCGAAGAGAGAAGCTTCAGTTGCCATAGCGACTGAGGAACGCACGCACGTGTCGTTCACGTGCGTGCGTCCCTCCGCTGCATTGGAAACAACCGCAACGACAGACCAATCGCAGGTCGAGGAGAAGTGTTCGCGCGCGTTGCATGCCAGTTGCGGGGCAGCTGCTTTTATCCGCAAACATGGCGTCGGTTGTGATCGTCGACGTAGACAGTTGGTGGAAGCTCATCGTTCCGCGTAAAAGCACTATCCTTGACTGTGAATTTTCGTCGTTTGTCGCTATGATAACCCAGCACGTAATAGAAGGGAAGATCCAACTTCTCGTGCGGCGATGTCGTGGCGGCACTCTCAAGACGGCAGAAACGCCCGTGTCGTCGTGTTTGTTTACTTCGACCAAGTGGTGATTTCTAAACATTTGTGTTCTCGAACATCGCCCGGATTTCTTCTTTGGAGCATTTCATGCCTGTGCTCAAGTTGGAGGTATTACTGGCGCGTACCGTATAAAGGATGCGAATTTTCACGCGTTTTCATCGCCGGAGAAAAGTGATTAGGGTTGGCAATCCTGAACGCTCGCAACGTCCGTCCGCAACCCGCGACGCTGTTAAAAGGCTGTGCTAGGCAAAAGTCGCTCATTTCTTTCAAAATGTGTGACACACTTGAGAGAGAAGTGTACTAGTCTGGTGAAATAAAGACTTTCCTCAAACTAAGCTTTATTTTTCATCTAACATAAAATAAATTCTTTTGCAAAGGTAAGTTGTCTGATGGCATGCATTTTGGCCTGGAAAATTGATGTTTTGGTTATAGTGCGGATTTTCGCGACTCCCGCGACATACGTTGTATGCGGTCTACACTGTACTTCCTTTTCTTGTAATTGAGAGGCAGTCATCCACTGTGGAGGAAACTAGTCACTTGGGACCAGGGTGTAAGATAGACAGGTGGGGAAACGGCCCATAGAAGCCTACCGCAGCGCCGTGACCAGATTGTGTACTCGTCTGCTTGCGGGTACCCCCGATTTGCGACAGATGGCGCTGCGGCGAGAGGAAAAAATCTGAATCGTATTTGCGTGGAACTCGATGGGAGAGTATGCAAAATAAACCGAGAGCACAACAGTCCTCCATCGAAAATCTACGAGAAATCATCTCCGTCAGTTTAGCCGGTCGCCACCGGTCGCCCACCCGGAGTGAGAGTTTGCGGTGCTCCACATAGATGGCGCCACAGACAAAGAGAAAACCGAGGGGGACACAATCGGGTCGCTCATTTGGCTCTCGTTTCTCCACCTGTCTATCTTACACCCTGCTTGGGACACTCAACTAAGCGGTTAAATGTAGAACCTGTCGGTGCCCTTAAAGATGAAAGTGTGAGAAAAAGTGCTAATGTAGTACCAGTACGGGTGACGATACATAATTTCGTTTAGGTTGTAAATTTAAACTTTTCTCATTGCACGAATCACTTTTGCAACAAATTAATGAATGCATTTAGGCTACCGAACTCGCCTGTATTTTAAAATTTCCAGGGCTATGGCAATTTTAAGTCAAGCATGAATTAATTAACGGAATGAAATGAGCTTTGTTTTGATAAAACCGAAATAGTAGGTTGGTGCGTTCTATCTTATTTGAGTGCGAAGCCCATTTCCGAGGCTTCCAAAGATGCGAGTGGTTGTTTTGTCGTCAATTGTGCAGGCTCCTACGGGCAGCAGACTTCCAGTTACGGACCCATGCGCACTGCCGGTGGCTACGGCGACACTTCCTACACCGCCACGGGTGAGGGGTCTTTGCACTTCCGGCGTTGGCCGGCAGTTCTGTTCGGCTGGCGGGTCCAGAGCATTGGCTTTGCATGTCACTTTCACCCAGAGACGAGCGTTGATGGGGAACCGCCACGGTAGACTCTTGGAACGCCACTCCGGCAACTGATCATGCGCGAGCTCCCCGCAGTCGCCATGTGATAATTCGAGATCCCCACGGTTTGATCACGGTTGATCTAAGATGTGGGGTACAAATTTATTTTTTTTTTCTTCTCAAAGCCTTGATTGAAAATTTGTGTTCACATACGGTGTTCAAAGCTGGTGGAGTGCCATTTTCAGTACGTATTTGTTGGGCTAGTCGGACATAAGACATTTGAATTAGTTAACGTAGGGGTCGTGTTGCAATTGGGGTATTCACGGCCTTCACTTCTAGAGGCCGGACCATTCGAAAGAATTCGCAAAAATATATAGGCTGTTTGGATGATGTTGATAAATTTTCACGTTTTGCAACTCTATTTGCAAATTGTGCGCAAGCAGCGCACCGCAAGCCCCGCCCACAGCAACGCTTAGAAGGGTGACAGTCGTGGCAACCAAATAGTCGCCTTCTTGGTGGGTAGGCAGACGACGCGAGTCATATTGTGACTGAAACCCTGGGTCTCATTAGCGCAAGAATGTGTGCAAATAAGACCCAGGAAGAGCCCATCCTCTAGCAGCAGTGTAGCACAGAATATTTTGTGCCAAGTACAGGCACTGTAGCTTGGAGGCATTTCCACTAACGGCGTACCGAAAACTTGCAGGCTACAACGGTGCGGCAGGCAACGGGGTTGCACCCGCAGCTGCAGCGCCCACTGACGGCGGGCAGGGGTACCACCCGTACCGAAGGTGAAGAGGGACTTCCAGGCCCCCCCCACCGAGAGGAAGACACATCACGTCGGTCGTTTTCACTGCTCCACCCACTAAACAGCAGCCCACATACCTTGTGTACATTTTTTCCCCCCACTTGACTAGTAAAAGGAAACTAAGCGTGCCCCCGGGCACACCAAACCGCCGCCTCTTTAATGTGTCCGACATGCAGGACACGAACACTGCCGGTGTGCGTTTCTTTCTTAGGATTTTGGGCATTATTCTTTTGCCATGGGTTCAACATTATAATAGACCTTTCATTAAATTAGCCAAGCATCAAAGAGAGTGTTGGGAACGTGGGTACACGCACAGCACATGCTCGCCTTTCCTATAGAGAAGATTCAAAGTAAATTACCGAAATAAAGTGTCTGTGGAATGACGTGCGAAGTGTCAGGTGGTTTAGATTTTTGCTTTCGAACAGTTGCAACTGAAGATGCCAGCACATGTACCTATGTTCCTGGCATTCTTTTTGTCGCTCGGGTAATTCAGCAAAAGGTCTATCGGCTATTTATCGTAGCTAGTGCGTGCATAGTACTGCAAAACGTTCAGCCTAGCTCTGGACCAGGAGTGTTCAGCGTTAATTGCCACCTCGTTTCAACTCTGCGCACCGCGTTGTAGTGCAACGCAAAGAGTCGTGTGGTGCAGTTGGTCGCAGGGACGAATGCAAGTTCGTGAACTAGCAGGGATGGAACTGCTGCGCAAGTGTGCGCCTAATGACTTTTCATGTGCCGCACTGATACAGTAAGAACAGTTTCGCCAAGGTGCGCCCAGACAAAAAACGAGCCTCATTAAAATTGGCCATCTCGCAGTTTGTCGGCAACGTTGACACCGGACCTTGGGCCGAAATGAGACGCCTGTGGATCCGTATCCAATTCCCTGTGTCTGAAGTTTGCTACGGCCAACGTTAGCTGCTGCTGTTGCATGCTCGCCATGCTTTCCTGAAGTCCCCGAGTCACTTCATCTGAAGATATAAATAGCGAAGCAAACTGCAACTATTGCAATCCCGCAACCAGTGTTAACTCGGCCCGCGCAGGTAACTTTAACAAAGAAACGAACAGCGAGGCGTAGGATGGAGCAAGGTACGAGCTGCCAAGTTGTGATTGCGCTTTGAAGACTATGCGCGAAGTCAAGAGCTGCCTCAAGCGATTTGGCAGTGATGTCACGAAAGTGCCTTTGATAACAGGCTTGGATAACAGACTGAAGTCTCATAAAGTTGACACAGAAAGGCTAGAGGTCGAAAAGCAAGATGAGAGGCAGAAGTGTAAGAACAGTGATCAGGTACAAAGAGAGCTTGTCTTCAGGAAGAAGAGCAACAACTTGGTGCATCATCTGTGCGTGGCCTATGCTTGAGCATGCACAGTCGTTGAGTCTGGACAAGTGCTGTTGGTGGAGGCTAATGCGAAATTGGCTCAGAATCTCACATCCATGAGCAGTTTACAAACTCCCAATAGATTTATGTGTGCAAGGACATTTATCATCTTTTTCTAGTCACTGAAAATTGAGACTATTTTTGTACCGGCATTTTATTTTATGGTACACCTCACTAGTTAATGCTTAGCAATTAAAGCTATTTGTACCTGTTTATATTTACCTCTTTGCAAGTAGGTTTTATCACGTTTCACACTGTCGTGTGAAATTTTTCTTCATGTATTGTGCAATTTGCACGTAACTTTCGGAAAAATATTAAACTAAAACGTTTATTGAAACTTCCAAGTTCACATGGAATTGTCTATGTGCTAGTTTTGAAAACCAAGTGACATTTGGCCTCCATTTCAACATTCTTAAAATTCGTATGCTGCTCCAGGACCTTGTTTGTGCTGCTCCCAGCCTGCTCCAAACTGCCTTTTTTTTCTGCTCCCTCGATTGCTCCAAAGCTGCTTTGCCCAGTTCCATCCCTGGACTAGCCTTTAGGGGAGGTGAGAGTCTTTGGCGACAAAAATACCTTCCCAAATTGCACTGAAATTGATGCTGAAACACAAATTGTGGACTGCAAATGTTCAGGAGGGGAAATTGCAAACAACCACACAGTGTGCCGCGATTGACAGCTGCTGCGTTGCGGAAAGGTACGTTGAAGGATATTCGCCACCAGTGTGCTGCACATTGTTTGCAAGGGGTTCTTTGCTTTTAGTGGAACAGAACAGTCTCTCCAGCCAGTTCGCCTATGCTGCCGCAATGCATCGAGGGAACTTTGGCCTTTGTACACATGCAACAACCTCGCTGGAGCTCTGCTCGCGTAGATGACGAGGCGGCAGGAGCCCTCTTGTGCGCTGTCGTTCGCCCTCCATGAACTAAAGTTCTGATGGCATTGCACATGTGCCAAACATTTGGTGGAACGATTGTATGGGGTCAAAAAAAACACTGACTTGCTTTTTTTTTTGATTGAGGGCGTTTACGACTGCACCTGCGGTGGAAGAAGCAAAATGCTGTGTAGAGGCAAAGAGCAGACGAGAACAGAACCTGGGCACTAAACTCTGTTTGCCCTTAAAGGGTTCTTCGATGCCAGTCTTCCTTCTTTCTGGTATGCTGCATAGTGCCGCGAAATTCAAAATAATTGTGAAAAGTGGCAAGTGCAAAGGATGCCATAACCAACATTCAATTATACCCATGCTTTTCGGTATGCAGGTCGAGCAGGCAGTCGAGAAATGGAGTATGCCGAGATTTGTAGTTGGGAACAGTATCTACAGTCCAAAGAATGAACTTTTCTGCCTTCCCCTGATGTCTGTTTCATAGGTTCTCCCTCCAATGAATACAAAGGTCACTTTCTTAAAAAGTGGGATCGGAGACAAGTTGGAATCCATTGAAGCGGAACAAGGAGCATTTTCAGTGAACTCTTTTCGACTGTGGAGAGATTTGAAATGGGCGCATCACGCTTGTGGGAGGAGTTTCTCCTAGCTTCTTGGGGACTTGTAACCGACTATAGCAAATTTTCAGGCAAATCGGGGATTACAAAGAAAATGCTGGAATACTCCTTTAAGTCGAGAAAGTTTGCTTGTATCCCACCATAGCTAACTAGCCGCATTTATGTCCAGACCATTGTTGACCCGAAAACTGATTACTAGAAGTGGGCGTAGGTGTTTAAGAAAAAATTGCAAATCAAGTTAATTGGGGTGGGTTATCTTTTGGAATCGGCACCAAACATCTGAACACACTTGAGTAGTTTCATTAGTTTTTATCAAAAAATAAGAGGAAACAAAAAAAAAGAAGCTCTGCCTATACTTTATAAAGGTACGGGAACCGAGCCAGCTGTACTCCGTTTGTTCGCAAATGCGATCGAAATGAAAGCTAAGAGCACAATGTTTTGTATTTTTTTAACAGCACTGCACACAACGATGACCATAAGAGTCTCCTGCACGTGGCTTTGGCTTTTTGCAATCTCTACCATCCTCATCTTATCAGCGACTTTAGAGTTCAGAATGCAACGAAGGCGGGAAGATGGTGGAACTGTTAACAAAAACCTCCGTGGTCATCAATTGTTCTTTTTTTTTCCCCCGAGAAGAATAAAACCCATGCGCTGATGGAAAAGGCTTGGGCTGCCACATATGTGTGCAGTTGTCTGCTGACTAGAAGAATGGTTTGTGGATGACAGATGCTATACACAATACGTTGTACGGCTGGGTCTTACGAGAGAAACGACACACTTGGCCAACGCACGCGTCTCGTGACGCGATATTGAGGTCACATGACGTGGCACACGCACAGCGGGTGCCCACGTCGTTTGCAACATGTTTTGCTTGCCTCGGAGTTTTTCGGACACGTTTTGTTTTGGTATGTTTTAATTTGCCAGTGAACTGGACTGACACCTTACACCAATAGACCCGTTGCAAAACATGCAGCACAGTCCGTGGTGCTAAAAAGAATGGTTGGTACAGAACAGGTCGCAGCAGACGAAAGAAATGTGGGTGAAGACTCCCCCTTCAGTGCAAGCTCGCTGGCTTCTGCAGTGCTTTGGTTGTGCGTGCCTGCACCTTCAGACTTGTGTTAGCAAGGGCGGAAAGCTTGCGCTGAAGGTGGAGCTTCTAGTCTCAGCTTAAGGGCAAACGGGGCATAGCAACTGTGCCAACCAGTGTTGCGGGATGGGCACCACCATTCCATTCCATTTTGGGGAACACGAGCATCCAACCATTCCTTTCAACTCCTTGGAATGAGAACACTGGGCCCATTCCCACTCCTGCAATGGCTGAACTCCACCATTTCATTTAATTTCTAAACATAGAAAAAGGCAATTGACAGCCACATTGTGCTACTGGAAAGGAGCAGCAAAAGCTGCCGACGTTATCAAATGAGGAGGCTACTACAAAAGTATGCAAAAGCTTACTCAAAGGACTAGTTCTACTAAGCTCAAGTGTAGTTGCACGAAGCACTTCGCGACGTCGATCACGTGATTAAGCTTAAAGGGCTTTCGAGTCTCCATGGACGGCAAAAATTAAAACGACCCATTTTTTCCACAAACAGACGTGGTTGGCGTGTTGTTCATTTGACAAGGCCTTAAAAATGTCTATACCCTTTTTTCACCTCAAGTTGTTCATATGCGGCGCAAAGTAGTTCTTACAAGATTTGGTTGTAGGAGGAAAAAGCGATGGCTTTGGTGTTTGGAAGGCGTACACCTTGATAAGATAACATATATCTTATCTCAAATTCACCTACATGTCTTAATTATCAATATAAAGGGGGAAATTAGTAATGCTCCGCGTGGAGCAGGGCTTTTTTTACTACGGTTCTTGAGGTGAAAACGGGTGTAGTTCATGCATGGCGCAAGAAGAAGGTATACACCTTGCTCTCTACTTCGAAGGTCTACCTTGATCTCTTGCTTAGCAGCAAGTAACACACACATCATGGCTTTTTAGATACTCGCTTTCACCTAGCAATGGTTGCTACGAGCTACACGAGCCAATCCTTAGTTCGTAGCTGTCTTGTGACTTCGTGCTCCCTTCGTCGCTCCACCCAACTGGAAGGACACTAGATGCCCTCTGGGCTATGAATTGGCTCCTGTGGCTCGTAGTGTCCTTTGCGGTCCATCGTAACGTGAAACAAAGTACACAAGTGCACGCCTCCACGCCGACACCAATCGGTGCCGTACATAGACGTGAAATGTAATTATTAGGGGCGAAGCTCCTTGGGATTTAGCCTTGTCCGTTCGGCGTCTGTGCTCACATCGACCTTGCTGGCGCTTGTGCTCGTGAGCTCACGTGCTTGTTTAGGGACAAAAAAAAATTTTTGTGCAGTCGACACGATTCGAATCTGTGCGGGGAGACCCCAATGGAGTTTTAGTCCATTGCCTTAACCACTCGACCACGACTGCGGGACGAGTAGGGGGCTCCGAGATGTGGTAGTAACTCAAGAGCTGGGGATGTCATGGATGAAACGTTGCATGTAGCCGCTCAACGTCTATACAGGAGAGGGCGCTGGGGTCAAATGCGTATATAATCGCGCTAAACTTTGCATGCATTGGTCAACGTTTATAGACGAGAGGGCGCTGCGGTCAAATGCTCAAATGCGTATATAACCACGTTCCATACCACATTCTCTTTCTGACATGGATGAAAATGAACGAAAAGCTCGGCATGGCTGCGGCTCAGCGTCTACGCAGATACGCCACCAAAGCTTCGTCCCAATCAACGTCATTCACCACGTGGGGATGCGGTAATTTTTTTTGTTTAATTATTATTGAGATGTCGACATGTTGTAGCAGCCGTTCAGTGAAAACTGAGGAGCCGACGCCATTGTCACGAATATTAAATTGACTTTGTGCCGCCATGCGCAGTTCACATTTTATTACCCATTTTTAATGAATTGGCAGCCGCCACACGAGATTACGGCTCCATTCCGGCTTGGGTTCAGTATCAAATGTTTGATTTCGGTTAGTCTTGTTCCGGTTTGACGCCCTGGTTAATGCTAATCTCGCATGATTACCAGTCGCTTTGTCACGTCACCAGGAAGGACACCTTGTCCATCTACAATTATTTAGTTTTGGTTGCTTCACCGAGGGCGCGCCATTCTCCTCCTCGAAAGAGCCTAAGCCAGTGAGACAGTCGAGGGGTCGGTCACCTCCAGTGCTGTTCCAAGAGCCCCTTACCACGCACATAACGAGTTGCACCATCAGCCCATAGGCCCTAGATGAGAATCGACACAGTTCACATAAAAACCGAGCCCATTCCATTCCGGGCTGAAGTTCCATTCCCGTCGTAAAAGTGGGGAGTCAGTCCAGAGCGGGAACTCCGCAACACTGGTGCTAGGGGGGGGCCATGGGGCCCGGGCCCCCCCTGAAATTTTCCATTTTGCTGGGGTCTCCTCCTCCCCTCCCCCTCATGCAGCATTTAGTCATAAGCAACCCCCCCCCCCCCCCCCCCCCCAAAAAAAAAAAAAATCCTGGCTATGTGCCAGGCTGTCCTGGGATTTTTGCAGAAGGTCTATCGTTTCTTGACATACTAGCACTATACCCTCGTTTTGCCTTACAATGCACTGCGGCGGATGCTACGAGTCGTCAATCCAGTTCTCTGTGCGTTGCTCCGCCTAACATGTAGATAATGGAACATGCTTTGAGCTATGGATTGGCTCCGGTGGCTTGTAGTGTTCGCTGGGGTATATTGTAAGGTGGAGAACAGTAGGGGTCTAGTTGCCGGCACTGGCTATGGGTAAGGCAACTCGCTATTTGCCTCAAAGTGCACATCAATGGCCACCAGTGAATGCAGGAGAAGCTCCACTGTCAGGATGGGCCGTGCCAACGGGTCATCCATTTCAGATGTTGGTAATGATTTTCACCATTGGAAAATGGCACCACGAGATGCCATTTTCACCAAAAAATTTCGCAGGACCTCTCACGGCACCTTTCTTACGTGTAGAGGCGGTTTTCCAGCTTGGTCAAGTTTTTTTGCGCTGCGACCGACCGTCTGCCAGAGCAGTTGGTGACACAAAAAAGAATCACCTGGCGCTCAATTTCTATATGTGCAGGTCTTTATTTGGTCTTAAGGCCGTCGGCAGACATGCTGACGGAGCCCCCAGAAATGACACTATACTTCGTCTCATCCAACGATGGACTAAAGGCCAAAGCTACAGGCAGCTAGGTCCAATCACGTTCAACGATAAGCTATGACATGCTTAACATTGATTAAGGGTGCTCCTAATCAAAATGCGCTGCATCATTTCTGTAGCTTCGACACTGCAAAGAGCCTGTATGTCCTGGCTCTCTTTGCAATGTAAAATTGATGAGTCACTCAGTAACGTTCATCGAAGCGAAAACCAGGCAATTTCTAAGTGGCTCGTGATTGGATCTGGTGGTTCGTAGTTTTTGCCTTTAGTCCATCGTAGGGTGAGACGAAGTATAACAACTAAATATCTGCGTGTAAACAAACAAAGTGGCGGAAGCTGTTTATCGACGGCAAAATGCGATTTGCCGGAAAGAAAAGGGCGTTTTGTGGAACCAGGTTGCCGTCTACTTCCTGCAGCACGTCGTGGCAACGAATCCAAACCCAGGGTGGATTTGTTGTTTCGCAATCTTCACCTCCAACACCAAAAAAAATTGTTAAAAAGAAAAAAAGAATGCAACTTGGGGGAAGTTTTTAACTGCCAAATCTCAACTAAATGCAAAAAAAAAGAAAAAAAAAAGAAAAAGGTTTTTATTGAATTGTAGCCACGTTGTCTTTGGCAAAGTTTGGGATGCAGCAGAGAAAATAAAGTATTCGGGTCGGGCAGGTCTGCTGACCGACCCATCCAAAATAAAATAAAAATTACTCTTTGCAGGAATGTTTAGCGGCATTTCAAATATCCGTCGTAGCTGGGAAATTAAGCCAGTGCAGTACAATGCCTGAATTAGGGATAGTTGGTATGACATTATGAGGTACACTGTGCTGTGAAGCGCAGAGTACCTCGTATTTTGTTTTATAGTTTATGTATTCGGTGTAACTTTGCAGTGCAGTATACCTGATAACAGCACACTACCGCTGTTAGCCTGGTCTTAACGTGCATCACACAGTAGCGAATGCACGGATGCGCACCAGGACAATGCTTATAGAAATCAAAACGGATATTGGCGGGGATCGATCCTAGGATCCTCCCTGGGTTCAGCAGTGCGAGCTCTCGTTCCACATGCTCCTAGATGCGGCGAGACAACACCCATGGCAACCGACCCGCCATTTAAATGTCTGGTCTATGAACGCTATTTTCATGAACCATGCTACATGTTGAGGAGCCAATGTAGCACTCGTGTTCAAAGATTTGACACACGCTGAATGGGTGGGCGATTGTTTAGTGGAGGTGCTTTGAAGCACCCATCACATTCTGGCACGTCAGCCAACACAGATGAAGCAGTGAAAAAAGCTCAAACAACAATTGAAAGAATTTGGCAGTTTCGTTTCGTACCACGTGAAAGCCTATACTCAGTTCACCCTAAAGCTGAGACTAGCAGCTCTGACTTCAGCGCGAGCTCGCTGGCTTCCACAGTGCTTTGGTTGCACGTACCTGTGCATTCACACTTGGTGTTAGCAAGTGCAGAAAGCTCGCGCTCAGTTTAATGGTGAATGGAGTATAGGAAGATATTGAAACTTTCTCTCTGTCGTGATCCTTTTTGTTGTGAATTTCTGTAGATTGTAATTAAGAGTACGAGCTGCCGCTCGTGTCTGCCAGATTGGATACCGCGTCCATGAGCGCCAAAGGCGCCACCTTGAGCACCTCCACGCGCCCGACGTCGAACCAAGCGGTCACGTGAAGCACATCCACCACACAGTAGTAGAGACGGTCCGAACAGTTGTTTTTCCGGTGGAGCGAACGCGGGTCCGCGGACAGGAGTGCTGTCAGCGCTTGCCGCGCCTGCGTGCCGTCTGCCAGGTGGTGCAGGCACAATGGACACTCTGCCTCCTGGCACTCGTCGCGTCCGTGGAAGCGGGCAAGGTCGCCCAGCGCGGAAGGCGTGAAGTCGACACGAAGACCGCCCAACGAGGACGGGGAAGACGACTCGCCAGAGATCCAAGAGGCACATCTGGTCGTCGTCATGACACCATCAGGCGGCGATGTCTTGCCGTCTCGTGCCATTTGGTTCGGCGCGTCGTATTCGGGGATGTACGGCTTGATGTCGAGGATCGGAGTTCCGTCTACTAGGTCCACGCCGGAGATGTGCAGGGTGCCGTCTGCAAAAGTGGCACGGTCATGTCTCGTTCATGTGGACACCCCGTTATGTAGACGAAAAAGTGTCAAAACAATGCCTCTTTGTCTCGTTTTTCTTTTTAGCGCAGTTTTCACTCTTGTAAACTCAATATTTTTTTTCATTTGGGATTACAACTGTTTTCAGTTGGAATGTCAACTCCGGCAATATTTTTTTTTTTTTCTCGATATTGTGTGAACATTTATAAATATCATGGCTGAAAGTTTGCTTTCGGGCAAAATTGAAACTATCTGCTAGAGGGAAGGCAACACTGATCATCAGCCGTACGGCAGCAACGTGACGTTATTGTGGTGCTGCGTTGCGCAGTACAACCAATCAACCGCAGCTCTCCTGTGACGTGACATCACAAGGGTGCTGCGCCAGTGTTTCCGCCCGCTTTCCGCCCGCTAAAGAACAGCTGGTTGCATCTTTAAAAATGGTTTCAGTGGAGTACACGGCTTCACTTTGATCTAATATTTCAGCCGTGATCACAATTCGTCCCACTAAAGAAATACCAGTCCTCCATTTTCGGCCGCAATGTCTAATGAGACGTTACAATCGAAAATAGCGGGCAGAACCTCAACACGTCCATTCTGCGGCGTCCATGCACAATCGATTGCTGTACGTTGCATTAAAGGCGCGAAGAGTGGGGTTGTAACGAGCCTCAATAATTTCGCCGAGGCCATTAAAAGTAGTCGGACGTTGATAGAAGACGAATCTACATTCCAACGTGGAAAGGAGACTGGAGGCTCACGCCGACAACATCGCATTCCGATTGTTTGTTGATAGGATATGGTGCGCTTTCTACCCACAATGCATTGCATGCGCGTGGCGCTGATGGCGTCCGCTAGGGACACTACAGTTTGTTTGTCGACACGATTTGGCGCATAAAGCCGTCGGTCTCGTGCCAATGAGCCGTGAACACAAAATCTCCAAAACTGCAGTAAAGGCTACGCATCCAAGAAAGCTCATTGTCATTTTGCAACTTGCCTTTGACCGCGTCCAGCCGAACCAGGCTGAGACCGATTGGGCACGGCCGGTGGGGCGATCGCGTTCCAAAGACACCGACAGAGCGGCCGTCGAGCCGCGGCGGACGAACCTTGCTCTTGTAAGCAAACGTGCCCGACTCCGTCTTGTTGTTCCGGTCCAGCACCGACAGCAACCTGCATAGAAGACCGGCGTGCAACCGGCGTCGGTAATCGGTCAGCAAAGTGTAGGTTGGTTCCGGTCGGTACGAGCCAAACTGGGGCAGTGTGTGTCGCGGGGGTATGATTGAGTGCGAGCACGATACGTTATATGGTCGCCGACGAGGCGAGAACGGCAGGGAGGAGCTTTGGTCGCTAGGGACTAGTGATGTACCGAATCTGCCGAACTTCAGATTCGGCAAAGTTCGGCAAATGCCAAACTTTTGCAGCAAAGTTCAGCAAAGATTCGGCAAAAATTTGGAAAATGTCTGCGCACACGCGAGAACGTGACGGAGCCTTGGATTGCAAATGGACGCCGTGCAGTCATCATCGTTGGTTGTTGGTACAACCAGTGGTTACAGTGCGGTGTGGGGAAGGCAACATGGTAACTCTGCGTTTGTGAGCGAATGTGGTTCTCTTCAATATTTTCTGCCTCAAAATCGACCAGTAATTTACGCAGTCCACTGCGCAAGTGACAAATGATGCAGTGCATTCTGAGGATTCTGAGACATTGGCCGACAATTACATTAAAGCACTCCTCGCAATTATAAGAATTCTGTTTTCGGCTCAGGAGTAGTGTGTTTGAAAACAAAACAATATTGCTTTTTCAATTAGCGTTATTTTGCGATTTTCATGTATCTGCAGAAAACTAAACACAGAACTTTAATGCTCGACGTTGCGCATCCGACATTCACTCTCCCCATCTTCCGAAACGTTTGTGTTTTAAAGCACAGTGTTAAAGCACAGTTTTAAAGCAAAGTGTTTTAAAGGCATTTTAAAGGTTAAAAACCAGGCGTTGCGAATATGGGACGTACACTTTCATGCAAAGCTGACGTCAAGTGACTCAGATCAAAGAACATACATATTTACAATATTATTATTCTCTCTTCCGGTAGCCGCCTGGGTGGCTCCGAAGCGAGAGCACCCTACGGATCCCCATGTGGCGGGTTCGAATCCCGACCGAGGTGCCCGCAGTATGACGGAGGCTTATTGCGGAGGATGCACCGTGTGGCTCTTGGTTGCACGTCAAAAGACCCCCAGGTGGTCCAAATTAATCCTCAGTCCTCCGCTGGGGCGTGCCAGATGCCCATCGTTGGTTTGGCACGTAAAACCCCCAAATTTGACTCCTCTCTTCTGGTGAAGGCTCAGTAACCGTTGCATTCGTTTTCGCGCACAAAACAGTGACTCCCAGAGTAAGCAAGAACGTAGCGTTATTGCCTTCATTTTAGCAATGTACACACACATGTAGGCTTGCGCTGATGATGTTTCAAAACCAAAACTCTCATAGCGTGATTCGTGACTGCGCCACGCTCACTTCTACCAAACGTCGTCGTCACGCCACTTCCGCAAGGAATCACTAAAATTGCCAGTAAACACACAAAAACGCACCGATAAAATGATCTTGCAAAATATCACCTTATTTAGTAAACATGTTGCATTTAAGTTAAGAAAAAGAGAAACATAAAACCTTTTTTTCACCAGAAAAAAACTAAATATCAACCAGTCTGGTAACAATGTATTTTTGCCGAATCTTTAGGAAAGTTCAGCAAAAGTTCGGCTTTGCCGAATCCCAAGATTCGGCACCGAACTTTTGATTCGGCAAAAGTTCAGCCCATCACTACTAGAGACACAAGCCTTTAGCCTGCAAGGGACCTTTGGCCAGCCTCGTTGATTGCTCACGACGGGAGCGCGCGCTGGCACCATCTGTTGAGCAACTTGCGATCTGTTTCCTAGTTTTTTGTGCACGTCATTCTTTCACCGTGGGCTTGAAAAAACTTTCTGACGATGTTACGACCAACCGTTTCTCACAAATATTAATTTGATTTTGCGAATACTGCATAATACTGCATAAGTACTAGCGAATAATGCTAGTAGAGCTACATTATAGATGGCGCCGACGTGCTGGCGTGTTCCCTAGACAGCCTAGATATCAAACCGTAGTCAGCGTTTGCAATGCGGAGCACAAGTTTGTCGGCTTCTTTTGCGGCGGTTGTGGCGACGTCAAAACGCCAAGCTTTGACTGGCTCCTATTCAAGGATAGTGGGTAGACCTCAAAGCAAGCAGCCTTGATGTCTATACACTATCCTTCAGTTGGAGCCAATCGGATCTCGGCGTTCTGACGTCACCATAACCCCGGCAAAAGAAGCAGATGAACTTGCGCTCCGCATTCAATGGTGATAGCCTCCTACAGAAATTGGTCACAAGTGCGCGTGTGCCGCGTTTTTGCATGGCGGGTGGAAAGGCAGAGACGTTTGCAGATGGTCAATGCTTTCGGCACCTCGCCGCACACCCGTATTGCCCACACGGCCCACAAACCATGTGACTCAAATTGAGCAGTCCGAAACTATGTAATACAGGCTCTCTAGTCCGGGCTGGCCCTACACCATCAAGCACCCTGGGCAAACTCTAACCGTGCCCCCCACCCCCCTTTTTTTTATACACCCTTGTCTGCTAGGCGCATCGAGCGCCGTGTTCGAATCATTCAAAATGTTAAAAAAAAAATTTAAGAAAAGGGAGGGGATGCAGTGTCGCACCCCTTTTGATGGTGCCCCAGGTCGCCCACCCCTAGGGCCAGCTCTGTCTTTAGTGTTCCCTCGTCGTCAGGCTGCACAACACCGCACAATGCGCCCGGGGGTAACCCAATGCGAGTGCGTGAGCCAGCCTTAAAGGGGCGCTAAAACAACTTTCTGCGATAGTCTATTCACGGTCACAAGTCAATTTATGGGCTCTAAGCATTTTTAGAAAACCAAACATTATGTTCGCGTGTGACCGAATTCTTTATTAAAATCAGTATTAAGGATAAATTGTCCCAAAACTATTGCAGACACCAAATGGCGGCATCGAATGAGGGGAAGCCAACGTTACTAGAACACTCAGTTGGGAAAGTCGCCGTCGAAACTTGGGCCGCTGGCGTCCACCGAGACCGAGCTAAATACGACAACAGCGCCACTCTTCATCATTGGTCTGTACTGTGGTCACCTTGAGCTTTCAGAAAGCATGTTTTTGCATAAAAACAAACGGAAAAGACTCTTTTTGTATGAAATGCATTTTGCGGCACAATTAATATTGTTTTTATACAACCATGCCTCAGCGGTGCTTTCAGGTAGCGCGTCCCGACCTAGGTGTATTTTAACTTGGGTAGTAAGACGCAGCGCGTCCGCTTGGGAGAGGGGGTGGCACCCCTGTAACCTCTTCCGCTGCATCTGTTTCAGCTCCAAAATGGCCGATTAAAGCCAAAATAGAAGTCACGTGCAGTTCCTCGAGTGGCCGCTGCGGGAGGATTGGCGGCGTTGTGTTCGTCATTAGCTCGGTTCTCGAGGAAAGATCGGGGCCACTCTTTCAGATAAGTCTCTATGGCAGTTTTCCCAACTGAGTGTTTTAGTAACGTTGGGAAAAGCAGAGAAGCCCTTCTTGTCCGATGGCGCCACCTGGTGTCTGTGATTGCTCAGAGATAATCAATCTGATGCCGATTTTAACAGACAAATCGACCAATGTAATGTTCAGATTCTTTTAGTATGCTTAGAGCCCATAGATAGAGTTATGATCATAAAGAGACTATCGCAGAAAGTAGTTTAGCACTCGTTTAAAGGGTCATTGATAGGGTATTTATGCTCGCCAAGGTATTTATTTGTGCATGATATATGAAAGCCCAACCACCCAGAACAAGGCTCCAAATTAGTTTTCTTTACGCTCAAAGACCGGCGATCGAGAACTGGCCGGTCTGAGCTCATCCTCTTCTCCAAAGTCATGTGCCGTTCTCTATGGTTTATACACACACACCAAACATAATCCGTCGTGGGTCACCGAAGCGACACACTCAATATTAAAAATAGAAAAATATAATACCCATCTCTTGTGGCTTCTAAGCCACAAGCCAACTACATTAAGCCAACTACATTAAGTGAAAAAAAAAAGTTGCACAGAGATTTAGAAGCACTCGGTGCATTCTCTGTGTAATTCTCAACGTTGTGTGGTATTGCAGGAGTTGCGGGTTGGACGGCTGGACGAAGGAGACTAAGAAATGGCGGCTAACGACGGGCGCGAGACCTGTGCTTCAGAACTGGAGTGCTTGACGCTTGCTTAATTTTTGCGTTTTTTGTGCAAAAAAAAAAAAAAAAAATTAATTACTTGTTTGTTGTTTATACAGGACGAGTTAAGTATGCCAGAACACGACGACATTGTTACCCACTGTAGATTAGCAATTTAGCCAGTGCAGCGAGACTGTTAGCCTAGGGTCTTAAATCTGCACCACGCAGTAGGGATACAAAACCGCACGCCGGTACGATGCTCATCCAGATCGAAACGGGCCGGGGCTGGGGATTGAACCCTGAATTCTGCAGCGCGAGCTGCAATGTGCAACGTGCACCGTTTTCATAGCTTCGCACAACCGGAAAAACTCTCCTCCTCCACATTTCTTCTTCCTCCCCAATCCAGTTTTGTTTCTGGTTTTGAGCAGTCACATTTTTTTTTACTTATCAAAAATATCTGTGTGCTGTAGCGACATATTGATTGGATAATCTTCTGACGCCATATTAAATCGACTGGCGAAAAATTTAAAAAGAATTTTGAGGGGGTGTTAGTGTTCTTCAAAGAAAGTCCCTTTTCACTTTAGCAAAGCAAACGTTGGAGAGGACAAAACAACCAGTCATAGTGAGTGGCAGAGAGCTTTGTGGGAGAGGCTTGTAGTGCTGTTCTTAACCTGTAACAGACTTCCTGGTGTGAAGTTAAAAGAATCTTCCGTGTGTTGTGTGTTGCAACAGTGTGTTGCAATTAAGCTTTTAGGAAAAGGGGTGAAACTGGCTGAAATTTACAAAAAAAAAAAAACAGTGATGAGACCCTCAGCTGCAGTAAGACATTAGGGTTTTGTAAAGAGTTTTGAATGATGACCCTAGCTGTTGAATGATGACCCCAAATGGTTCTGGGAGTGCGAAACACCTGACCTTGGACAATCGATAAATTGACTGCCGGCCACTTGTGCACGAGACAAATCTTCCTCTGGGGACTGATGAAAATTCCTGGTGAACACCTGTAGTTCTGAAAAGTTTGGCTGGGACTCGTCTTTCATCAGTAAGAGCTGGAGTCCTTCTATGACACGTCGACACATGACACTTCTATGACACGTCATGGAAGTGTCATCTCGCCAACTGGGATCCTGGCAATGTCATGGCAGCGGTGGTGAATGTGGCACATGCCTGTCCTGATATGGGTCGCTCTCCATCCACGGAAACAGTCCGAAGTCGCCATGCTGCGGCACCCTCACTTTTTGTTGAGATTTCTGGCACCAATCGCTAGGACTTTACCATCTGACAATGTAATGCGTCCGCTTCTGCAACGTCATCTTTTGCCACTTTTGACATATGGGCAGAGTAGGATGGAGAACGCACCAGCTGAAGAGGCTTTCCAGTCACCGTACTGGCACTACGGCCTTGTTATCCCCGAGGTGTTGCCTCAGACCACGGTGCAAGACACTCATGGGTGTGGAGCCCATGCGCGTCGCAGCTGCAAGACAAGTCCTCTCTTTACCTCGGTTGCAGGCGGCACCACCAGATGACTCTTTGACAATGGGCTAGTGGTAGCCTGTCGTGGGCCCTGGTCCCCAGGCCCAGTCCGTAAAGTCGTTACCCGAGTGTGTCACGTCATGGTAGAACTTCGCACTTGCGCTACGCGTGTTGTTTAAATGCAGCTTTTTCGTCCAACCCTAGTTTCGTGCCTGAACGGTGGCAAAACGGTTTTGCGAACGCATTAAAGTGAAAAGATCTCTAGTGCGGTGTTCGAGCCAGCATCCGTCGAGGTCGGAGCAGGTGCGCTGAGCGGAAAGCACGTGCGACTGGGTGCCAGTGTAAATGCACTTTTTTTTTTTTTTTTTTTTTTTCTTCTTTTTTTCTTAGTTGTGCTATCTGGTTGGTGGAGATGCTGTCAGCATACACTACTTGGGACTTTATCTGGTTGATCGCATCATTGCATTCGCAGTGCCGCCTAAAAAGTAGCTTATAACCGTGACCCAGGTCATCTTTTTAGGGGGAACGAGAAGATGCTGGAAAAGGATGTTTTGCATGCAAGCCGCACTGGCACGTCAGCGCCTACTACAGAATGAAGAGGCTAACCAAACGTGTGAGAACTCCTCCAGCCCGTCCAGGCAGTGTTGTGGGCGGTTGAACACCTCCTTGTCGATAGATAGAGTGGCACTGCTTTGGGAGCAGATGCACGCTTGGCGCGGAGTGGCGTTCTTGGAAGGAAAGGCCGTCCGGATACGGCCGATCGGAGCGAAGACGAAGGCGCCGTTTTCTTTGCCAGCCTCTGTGGAGAAAAGAAAACCACAACAATGTTGCACATTTTTTTAGGAAGCTGCTTGTGACTGCTAGTACTAGTAGAACATGTTTATTAAGAGAAGAAAAACAAAGATAGCTTGACTAGAGTCGTTTTACCTTACACAGTGAAGGAGCAAGTCCATGATCCAGTCTTCATACCATAAGGGTCATCAATTTGCAACTCCTTACAACGAGATAGCATACCCGTGCCGTCCATTGGGTAGCCTCACCCACTTCTGGTTGGCACATATTTGCTTTCTTTCACCTTGGGATTGAAGCAATCTTACCATGTCCCATGGATAGTGCACATATTTGATCTCACTAATACTGCAAAATCTTGTCTTAATCTTGCAAATACTGCAAAGCCTTCAAATCCTGGAAAAACCGTAAAGTGGACCAGGGCTGTTCAATAGATGGCAGCAGTGTGTTACCTCGTCGTAAGCAGCTATGAGCAGTAGCAGTACGGTCAGCCACGCCCAAACTCAAATCTGTCAAAATCAAGTCAAATTTGGGGATTTTACGTGCCAAACCAACGACGGGCATCTGGCACGCCCCAGCGGAGGACTGAGGATTAATTTCGACCACCTGGGGGTCTTTTGACGCGCAACCGAAAGCTCGGTTACCACGGCGCCTTCTCCGCAACAAGCCTCCGTCAGATTGCGGGCACCTCGGCCGGGATTCGAACCCGCCACATGGGGATCCATAGGCCTGCGCTCTCGCCTCGGAGCCACCGAGGCGGCTAAACTAAAATTTGTGAATCAGCCTTTACTCTGCAACAGGTTACTTTTACATCTATATTATTCCGATAGTGCCGCTTCAATAAACTGTGTTGTGAGCTGAAGTGAACCATGCACGATTACTGAGGGTGTGCAAATATTTAATTTCATTTATTGCTTCCTTAAAGGCCCTTTTGCAAGGGCATTAAATGAGGGGGCTAGCAGGCAGTAAATTCACAACGAAAAATGTATGCCTAAAAAAAAAAAATCGCACAAAAAATTAAAAAAAAATTGGTAAAGAAAACAGATTTAAAAAGATTTTGCATTTTTCCCTTTTCTTAGTATCCAAATGTTGGTTTGAATCAAACAGCACAATGTCCTCCCTAGCCTCAATGCTGTTAAAAGAGACGTTCTCGTGGCTTTCACCTGCACTGTGAAGGTTACGAATGCAGCGGTGCTGTTCGATTAGAACCACTATTCACACAGCCCTAGTGATAACACTTAAATCTCTGCATTATAAGGATAGGTTATTACTTCAACCTTTTCAGCTCTAAACTGGCCACACGCGGTATTATAGAGCTGGTATTCACCAGTATTCATTAAATGACAATGCAAATTGGTGAAACTGTTTCAGCATATGCTTGCCAAGGATGAGTGGCCGATTTGGCTAAGCCGGCCGGTTGTTCATATTTAGGGTTCTGCATTTTCAGATAAATCCAACAAATCTGGTTATCAAGAAAAAACAAACAAAAAGCTCATTAGTCCTTGAAGTTACAATAGCAAAAGAGAGAGAGAGAGAGAGAGGTCATCTTGATTGTGATTTATTGATCAAACCAAATGGGTGTTCGCTCGCCTCAGCCTTCTAGGCAGGTGACGCTGTATTTGTGTCGCCACGCCCCTTTTTTTGTAGCTTTTTTTTTTTTTTTCTTTGTTGCTTTTGAAGTTTTGGTTGCTGGTGAAGCCTTCTCGAAGTCCTCCCTCCTGCTTCTTCTTCTTTTTTTTTTTTTTTCCTTTGTTCTTTCTTTTCTTTCACAGTGGCTATTGATGGCCGGCAGAGCTCCCGGCGCAGGTGTTTGGTAACCGGTGCATATGTGTAAGAGCCTGGCACGCTGCCGTGTATAGGCACCTATCCCTCGTGCAAATAAATTACAATTACAATTCACTCAATCTGCATTAAAAAAAAAAAAAAAGTGGGTGTTTTACAAACACGCTTGGTTTTAGCATAGAGTCAGTGCTCCCGAGTTTAGTCCTGTGGAGGGGTAGTTTCCTTTCACATTTCAAACTAGTGGCAAAAGGGGGATTACCGTTTATCTCATCGAGGTTAGCTCGAGATTCAGGACAGTGGGTCATTGTACTTCTGGGTCCCAACAAAAACAACTAGCATTTGGCTTTCCAGTTTCAACCATAGAATTAGTGTTTTTGAGTGACGAATGGATTTGTTTCAATGCCACTGGAAGCTACGAACCCTCAGTTTTTTTACGAGGACTTATAAACTTTGCGTGTCTTAAAGCAAAATATTCATGGTCAGCGATTTTTTATAAAATTTTCACCATGTACTAAATATCCACCCAAGAGCATGCCTACAAAATATTTAATAAAAATATTCATATTCTTCTGAGAAAATTAATTTTGAAGCTTAACACCTCCATAACACTCACTCCCGCTCTACTGGCAACAACGAGCTGGGCCACTCGCGACGTCAAAGTTGTATCCGAGAGCAGACGACGCACCCTACTCCAGTGCATTCTGTGTTGTAGCAATAGTGAGTGTCTGCGGTTTTGGGAATCTCGTCTGGTTTAGGCTGTTTGCAGCACGTGATAGATGGTGGAGGGAATGGGCGATCGGCTGTAGGGTGCCAATCACCCATTCCCTCCACCCCCCATCGCATTGTGGAGTCCGACCGAGAGGTGTCTGCGACGTAAGTTGGTTCGAGCAGACCGACCGGAACGCTGGCTCCTAGCGTTCGCGTGATGCCAGAAAACAGTTTACACCTTGCTTGTAAATGAAACCTTCCGCGCCTTTCTGCTTTGAAGCGACATCTGGGCCCACATGTAGACGGAATGCGAATGCAGCCCCCATGGGCAGTCCCCTCGGGGGTCGATGCCGGTGGATCGCCCGAAATCTCGTGCTGAAATTCTTGAAATATTTGTTGGTCATTGCTTGACTAAGACAAGCTCGGTAAATTGTAGTCCATTATTTCCCGCGGACGATCGCAACGGCCTTCCAACTGCCTTTGACGCTTGGCGAAACAGGCTCAAGCTGCGCATGTCAAAAGATGGCAGACCAGTAATGCTGTAAGGTTAGTTTCGGTTTTGATTATATCATATTTCTACGATTAAGAGTTATTTTAAAATTTCGGGGGAAATTTCCTGCTTTAAGCTCAGTTTCTTGCACTCTTTTAGAAAATGTGCTTAGTAGCTAAAAACTCCGGTCAATATTTTCAAATTTTGGATAACTACGGTTTTCAACTCAGTCAGTTTCGCTAAATGACCAGGTATATAAATTTTTTTTTCGTATTTTGAGTAGTTTTATTGATATTATGGCTCAAATTTTGGTTGCAAGCGTCTACGGCAAAACCTGAAGTATTTGCCAGAGAGAGATGGCAAGACTGATCATCAGCTGTATGGCTGAGACGTGACGTCACGGTGATGCTGCTTGACTAAAAGCTAACCTGCTTGCGACCTGCTGAAGAGCAGGTGGTCGCATCACACGCGTCATTTTCTATGAAAAAATTGTCATGCTCGACCGTTACACGTAGGTTAAAAAAATTTCGCAGCCCCAAGGGGGGTCATTGTAAAACTCAAAAACAAGAATATTGACGGAGAATATTGTCCAAGCTAAGCAGGGCAGCTAACAGTTGTCTTATAAAATAAATTTATGTCGCCCGACATCACAGATTGCCTCTTTCGACGCCAATCTACGTCACACATCATGCCAGAGCCATGTAAAGCAAAACGAGCTACTCCCCATATAAGCTCAGAACTGGCTCCGCTCGATTCGAGGCATCGCCACGGCACGAGGGCAGACTACCGCCAAGCGTATGCCAGCATACCGCCAGCGTAGGAAGCAGCAGAGGCGACGGCAGAGAGACGGGGAGCCCACTTCTACCGCGGCCCCGCAAACCACCGCCAAACGCTCCGAAGTCTAGCGTTTCAGCTCCACATTCAGCGATCCCCAGTCTTGGTCAGCACAATCAAGCTACACTTCGTTTCAGCTTAAGTTCAGACACATCCGAAGCTACAAGCTTACGGGACCGGTCGAGCAGCATCAAAAGTGCAAGTCACCGGGCCTTTTCTGTTTTGATTGGTTCAGCAACGATAGAATACATACAGAAACGTGACGGACACCTTGACGGTACACTTTTAACGCCGTCTGATTGGTCCTATCAGCTTGTAGCGTCGGATGCGTCTGGACTTCAGGTAAAACGAAGTACAGTGCAATCCACTTACAACGATACCACATGTAACGATGTACTGTTTATAACGATCGGTTTCTAGAGTTTTTAGACTAGAAACGCTCAGTTTTTAGTCCAGACACAACAATGATCAGTTATGACGACTGAGTGTACGGATTTTTCAATATTGTTATAAATGGATTGCATTGCATGATACAAATTATTATCCTTTTGCCATTCGACGCGCCTTTCACCATGCGACCCCACGCAGTCGCATGGTAAAATGGTGGAATGAAAAAAATTGGGATGTGTATGTTTATACAGCCTAGAACTTGGTCTGCCTCAACGGGCAACGAGTCTCCCAGCTGTAGATGAGAAATGTAGCCAGTGCAGTACAACTGCTAGCCTGGGGTCTTTAACGTGAACTATGCAGTAGTGGCACACGACCGCACGCCAGTACGATGCTCATCCAGATTGAAACTGGCAGGGTGGGGATTGAACAGAGGATCCCTGGGTTCTGCAGCGTGAGCTTTTGCTCCACGTGCTCCGAGCTGGTGTGCGCTAGCCCACTCAACCACCAATCACCCCCAATGGTGGAATGGAATAAGAAAAGGAGCTTCTGACCGCTTCCCACGAGGTGATGTGCCGTGGGAGTGGACGGGAACAAAGGAACGTGCTGCGGCGAAAGAGCCGGCTGTGGCGGCAAAGGCGCGGGCCGTGGCACAGGCGGTGGCAACCTTGCTCGTGGTGCAGTGCGGACGCGCTTTGGCTTCTTGAAGCTAAATACAGACGGCACGGCATCGTCGCGCAGCATCCTCTGTCCACTGGCCACGTTGGGAACAAAATCTTCGGTCACAAAGTGCTTCGAGCACACTTTGGTGGCCATTGACACCTGGAAGGACGGCCCTTCGTCGCGCTTTATGGCGACTATCCATCTCTTGCGGGTGTCTTCGTTTCGTGGGAACCTATGAAACGATACCTGCAAATGCAGATCAAATTTTGTTAAAATATACAAATAAATCCCTTGCACAAGAACAAAACAAAAGAATGTTGGCAACATTGTGTTGTATGTTTAGACAGCGGGAACTTAAGGCCAGTTCAAATGTACAGCGCAGCGCTACCTCGGCGCTATTAGTCAGTGCTGGGAATAGTGCTGACCGTTCTGATGTAGCACTGACTTCGTGGTGTATTAGTGATACAGCATTGCATTAGTGCTCAAGTCAGTGCTGTGCTGTCTGCGAGAGTTGGCCCTTAGTCGGCCCCAGTGGGCGCCTGGCTTCTCCGCTGTAGATGAAAAATTTAGCCAGTGCAGTTCTACTGCTAGCCTGGGGTCTTCAGCGCGCATCACGCTGTAGTGATGCACAACCGCAAGCCGATGTGATGCTAGTCTAGACCGAAACGAGCAGGGTTCTGCAGTGCGAGCTTTCGCTCCATGTGCTCAGAGCTGGGGCACTTTAACACGCTTAATTATCTCACATAAATAAAAAGAAGAAAAGAAGCCAATTAGATGTTTGCATTTAGCGGGAAGTATGTTTACCAGCGTGTGTCGTGCTCAAATACATAGACCCGCATGAGCCCTTGCTAGCACACAGCCATCATAGATTTTGCGCAAGACCTACATTAATGTTGGATCAACATTGTGCAAGTATGCTCATGTAAGTTACATTTGAAAAAAAAAAAAAAAAACTACCTAAAATATTTTTTTAAGAACACATTTTTAACAATGTATGCTATCGGAAAGTTTAAAAAGCGAAAAGTTTTAAACATTCATTTTTAACTTTTGCCATCAAAGCTAAGGTCAGGAACACTATCCATGATAATGAGTCAATGAGCAGAGCCAGTTTGTGGGGTTTCTATACTGAAATTTTGTAAGGATTGCAACTGTTAACTGCCTTCCTGCATTTTAATGCACTTGTTATGAAAAGTTGCTGTACCTTTGACTTGAACTGGCCACTATCATTACTGCTTCTAAACGACAATTTTCCTGAGTGTTGATTTTATGTAGTTTTATATAACGCTTCGAAGGACTAATTTATATACTTGAAACTTGCATGGCACCCTCTTTCAGAGCTACAAATATGCCCCGTAAATTTCATAGAAATAGCTAAGGCTAGAAAGGTGGTTCACACTGCATCGTTTTTTTTATGTGACGTTAGAGTCACCGAAACATTACTGTTTCGAATGTCGTGTGGCAGGCTATCTCCTGGAACTGATAGCCATGTCTTCATAATTTGTGTATAAAAAAAATAAGGACTGAATATGGTCGCGAAGTTAGACAAATTCACATTTGAAGACATCGCGGCGACCCAGAATAAATATGAGCCATATGTTTGTGAGCACGGTTCTTCAAATTGTGACGTCGCTTGCCATCATGATTTTTTTTGCAAAGTAGCACACCCAAGTTTTTAACGCGAAAGCGACGCCCCAAAAAACAGTTTTTTGCAAAAAAAAAAAAAAAAAAATAGAACATTGCAGGAGTGCAGGAGAACTCTTTTTTTTAAATACTGTAAACGACTTAATTTTCGCGAATTTCGCTAATCGCCTCCGATTCGCGATCGTCCCGCGAACAATTCAAAAATCGCGAAATATTGAGCCCGCGAAAAATAAGCTGTTTACAGTATTTAAAAAAAAAGAGTTCTCCTGCACTCCTGCTATGTTCTGTTTTATTTTTATTTTTTATATATATATATATATATATGTGCAATGCACTTAGAACATGAAAAAATAACGCAAGCTATGATGAAACATATTTGCGAAAAGAAGACTCCCCTAGCACCATGTCTTCTTGCGAAGCATAGAGATCGTACATACTTTGCGAAGCCGATCGTTACAAGCGGGAGCGGGTTGCGCGGGCTTGTGCGCACTAAAGTGCGCACAAGAGGCGCGTTCAAAAGCACGGGGCTTTCGTGTGTACTAAATCGCTGACATGCGCATCTTTGAAACCTGGCGCGCAGCGAAGCTACGTGCTCACGAAGCTCACTGTACAGCATCCGTCAGTCATACTTTGCGGCCTTCTACGGAGCTGAAACTAGCAACTCGGGCTATGAAAACTGCAAACTTAAGAATAGCGAACGCAAGCGGCCGAAAGCCCAGGGGCAACGCTGGCTTTCGCACTTGTTGGCCGCGCTATCAATCGTCTCCGCGGTTTGTCGTCAGACAACGAAAATATCTACGAGTACGTACCTTAGCACCGGACGTGTCCAAATAGCCACTCTGCTTGCAGAGGGGTACGCAGCAGTACGTCGGCATCGCGGAAACAACGCGTGTTTTCGCAAAGGCATGCGGCGAGAGCGACGGACGCGGTGCTGACGCTGCGTAGGTTTCCTTCAACATGGTGGCCGGCATAGGTGGATGGATATTAACGACTGTGCCCTTCAGAACGGGCGGTGACTTCTGCCACCTAGCCTGAAAGCTAGAGATTCTCTAATACAAAAACGCGCACCCACGGCGAGGGAGGCGCTAATTTTCCCCTGTTCAAGCCATGTCGGCGTTACCCCCAACACCAAACCCACTGGGAGACGGGATTGTGATATTGAGACTGGGCCGGAGCCACGTGGGAGGGAGTCTTAAGTCTCCTCTGTCCCACCTGTTCTGCAGCAAGGTGGTTATTTGGGCCAGTTGGTTCATTGTCTTAAAAGTACTACTTCATTCAATTTTCTGGACTGACGAAGGCTAGCGGGTTGAACATGAATACATAAAATTGAAAGAATAAAACACAGAGGACAAGAAAGTGGTTGTCCTGTGGTTATTCTTTCAATTAATTTCCACCCCCACTAACCTCCTCTTTGTTGTACTCTACTAATAATTAGGGTTCCGTGTCTTCTAACAAATCCTAAAATTTTCTTCAATTCGATTCTATCCGAAAAGCTCAGAATTTGGAAATCATAATATGGCAAAAAAAATAAAAAATCAAAGAAAGCAGTTTTCTTCAAACAAGTTTGGCCAGAGTACAGGTTCAGCGGTCATCAGGAGAGGCCTCCCCAGATTCTTTCAAAATCTCCTAGTACTGACCCAAGAATTGGTTCATTGTTTATCCAGTCAGAATTCGTTCAGGACAATGGGTCATTGTGATTCTGGGTCACGGCACAAACCATGCACTCTTTTGGTTTCTAGATTGAACTTCTTAGAGCAAAGTAAATTTTTTAGACACAAAAGAATGAACAAATAGGACGAAGCACAGAACATGCCACGTTTCAACTATACAAGAGAGAAACTTATTAACATGCTTTGTTTTTATTTAAAAAGAAGCTAGGGTTGATAACCGTGATTTCACAAGAGGGACAGCTGAGGCTTCCGTCTCACCTCCCCTCTTCATGCAGCCGCGGGAACAAGCACTAGCATAGGATGAAAAGAACAGCTTTCCAACGACAACATCAAGTTCAGTTATTTTAAAGCGTCCTTTTCAAGTTTTGTCGTGGGACAGTCAGTATTACTAATGGCAAGGGCGCCAATGTTATATGGTACACATGCATTCTTATAAATCTGGGGTAGGTTTATTCCACCTGCCGGTTAATATATATTTTTATGTTCACTTTTGAAAATTCGGAAAAATAGCAAAAATAAATTCCGTACTTCGTCCATCCTCTCCGGTTTAAAAAGAGAAAAGAGAATCTAACAAAAATAGTTTACGATAAACTCCAAATTTTTGGCAAAAATTAAACTAAAAAAAAAAAAAAACACCCTCCGAATTTCACGAGAAAGAAACTCCAAAAACACGAACTTCTAACTAAAATGCACCCTTCCATCTTCTCTTGGCGAAATCCAGGACCCCAGGTACGTCTGTTGCCCCTTCGCAATGTCAATCTGTTCATCCAGCACTTCTTCAACAGGTAATTTCATAGACATGCGACATTTTATCGACAGTTTGTTTCATCAAAAAGCTTCTTGCGTTTGTTTCACCGACACACCTTGTTACGCTTTGTCGAACACAACCCTGCTGTTTTTGCAACAAACTTTTTGCGTTGTGCCTGGTTTTATGGGGGAAGAGAGAAAGGGGCACCGAGGCTTAAGTAAACATGCTTCAGTGAATCACATGCCAGCCTTTAGCAGCTTTCAGATTTGAATACACACTTATTAAAATACACCTTGTCGACAAAATGTTGCAGGAGCATGCGTCCACGAAATGTCACAGTGTCAATGAAACATCTGTTCATGAAAAGATGTCCATGACGAAACGCTACGGACCTCTTCTGGGAGGGGGGTACTAAGCTCTTTACAGTTTAGGATCACATGTTCCTCCCTTTCCTTTTTACATATCGTGCACATTTCATCTGTATCTCCATTCCTCTCAAATATATTGTGAAAAGTAAAGGTGACAGGGGGCTATTATTTTATTTGACATACTGTCAGTCCTGATTAGAACTTTGACAGGAGTGGCAACGAGTTACATTTGCTGCTGGCACTGTGGTTTCAGGCTCCCATGTTAAAGTATACTCTTTTGTAAGAGACCTCACGAATTCCATACATAAACCTGAATCTTTTAGCTGTGTACACAGAATTTCTCGATTTACATTGTCATACACTCCTTGTATGTCTAAAAATGCCATCCATAACAATCATTCACTTGCCTGCGCTATTTCGATACGCTGTGTGACAGCATACAAATCACCTTCTGGTCTTCCACCTTTACAAACGTTATACTGGAACTCTCCCAACATTTCTTCTGTTCCTGTCCATTCTTCTACTCTGCCCTTTGCCACCTGCATAGCTAGTCTGTATAGGACAGAAGTTACCTTTATGGGGCGGTAGAATTCGATGAGCAGATGCCTTTACCTTTGAACAGTAACCCTATCCTTCTTTGTTGCCAAGTCTAGGGTGCCCAGGGGCGGATGCAGGAATTTCCTGAGGGGGGGGGGGGGGGGCAGGTGTTGGTCAGCATATCATATGTATAGGAACCCCCTCCCCCTCTCCCTCGTTTCACGCCCTATTTTACACATGCAGAAATCAAGAGGGGGGTCAGGACATCCAGACCCTCCCTCTAAATCCGCCCCTGAGGGTACCTTCCCCTCAACAATTCTTTCCACACTTGTCGGGGCTTAAATTTAGTTGTTTTGCCTAGAAGTTTAGCTAGTCTCATTGGTACGCCATCTGGTCCACTTAAGGTTTCTGCTGACAGCCTGACACCCTACTTCCATTTCTTTTCCGTTCTCTTGGAGTTATCCGAGGTACTTGACTAGGGTTGACTTGGCCACCAATACAATCTATCCATTCCATGGTTTCTAGATGCTTCAAGTCTGAGATAATTTCCTCAATCAATTAAGAGATCAGTGATAGCAGTCTATCAAAGCAACACTTGTTTGCAAGTGAAGTCATAGGACAGTTAGTATTGTCAATGGTGAAGATGCCAATGCCAAGCCCAGATGAAGAAATATAATTGATACTGGTGAGTTCTTATGCATGTTGGGTATGTTTATGCCCGGATATTATTTATTTCATTTTGAAGTCTAGGTTAGGTGCAAAAGCTTCCATACAACACCCCCCTTCTCCGATGCAACTAAACAAGGGATCAGAGAAAAGCCTGTTTAAATAATCTAATTTTGGAAACTTGGAAGCATGGCAAAATTAATTTCAAGCTTTGGAGAATAGGGTATCCTTTAAAATACACAAATTGATTCGCCCCAAACGTTTGGCAAAAAATAAACTCGGAAAACACGGAACCCTACTGACCCTACTCATTATTACAAATAATAATAATAATAATAATAATAATCATTATTATGTGTTATTATTAATGTAATAAACAAAATTAATAATAAAAAACATGGTTTGCATGCGACGCCACTGCACCATGCTGGCGGTCATTGCTACTTGCTCTTGCCAAGAAAAACAAATTCGGTGGTGCATGTATAGATGCTTTACAGCAGCTGTGCATAGGCACTGCCATAACCGACCTTCAGTTTTAGACTTCTTTTTACTAGTTTACTTCACCTCATCATTACCATTGCAGGCCAGGTTATTGCCATTTTAGATTATACTGTGTCCTTCTCCTCAGCTTTGGCCTTTATGAAGGCTCGTCAATGCCTGTTTCAGTGGCTCGGTATCTCGGTAAGACAAGAGAAGGTCAGCAATGACGGCTGTAACCTGGCACGTGTGTAAAGCTCAGCAGCAAGACCACCACAATGGTTGCTGATGTGACATCCAGTGGCGTCACTAAGGGGTGCGGCGGGGGGAGTAGACCGCCTCGGGTACAGCGCTCATTGGGTGGATGGGCAGTGAAAGGGAGGGGGGGAGGTGTCATGGCGGGCCACCGCCCCGGGTGCCACTGACCCTAGTGATGCCTCTGGTGACATCGACGCTAGAAAAATCTTGTGCGGGATGGTTCATCTGGGCACTGTGTACTCCTTGCTGAGCAATCTTCAATATTGAACTGCCACGATTTATTCGCAACTTTCAGCAATGGTGGTACTGCTGTGTGAGAATTGCTCTCCTTAGCTGCTGGATGATCGTCTGCCAAATGAAGGTGCTTGCTTACCACTTCTGACGTGGAAGTATCAGGTACAGCTCTTATGTCGCTCGTATTTCACAAAACTATAGTTACATACACGTTGCAGGCCCAACCTCGTACTGCTGTACTACGACGATCATCCGGATAACAGCCACTTTGATAGGAACTAGCACGCCCCTTATGCGGGGAGCAAGTCGTCTGCTTCTTGCGCACGAGTTGCAGCGACGTCAGAATGATGCCGAGTCCCGATTGGCTTTCATTGAAAGGATAGTGGGAAGACCTCAATGCAAGATGCCTCGACGTCTACCCACTATTTTTTTTTGATCAGTGAATAAGATCTTGGCAGTCTGACATATCATCGCAACCCCTGCAGGAGAAGCAGACAAACTTACGCTCCGCATAGGGGGTGAAAGTTGCGAATACGGGGTGGTGTACAACGTTTTATTCACCACAAAAATAAACTAGGCATCGCTGAATGCTCAGTCAGGGTTCAAATGTAACGCTAGCGGTTCAAAACCAGACGCCAAAGATTCCGAGCTTGCCATTCAACGACTCAAATGTTATTGAGTGATTTTCGGAAATTTTAAATGAGTAAAGGGCAGCCGACGAACCCCACGGATACATAGAGATGAATGGTGCAGGCTTTCGGGAACGGTCCTCATTTTGTCGTTGAAATTTTCCGAAAATCGCTTACTTTTAAATAGTGGTTAGTTCTCGAACTTCGGCACCTAGTCCGCACTGCTAGTGCTACATTTGGGCACCAAACTGAGCGTTCGGCGATGCGTCGTTTACTTTTGCGGTGAAAAGAAAGCTAATCCTTTTCTAGGACAAGCTGTACTGTACCAAGCTGGCATAACGCGAAAAGCCCCTGGTCGCTTGGTGCTCAGCTTGGTCCACCATCATGGCGGCTCTGGCTGGTGACAGCGTGAAACGGGCTGTAGTAAACTTTACCACGCTTCTCAGGTTCGGGAGGAGTTGGTTCGGCTTGCTCCGTAGGCTGAAGAGCTTTCCTGATGTCGGCGCACTGAGTTTTGAATTGAACGTTCATGGCGCGGAGAGTTTTCCTGCATTGAATGCAAGTTTACGGGTGAGACCATTGCAAATGTCACAAAATTGTTCTTAGGAACAAAATCGCGACGCACTTACCGCAAGTTTGATATCTCGTTTCGGCACACCGTCAACTCGCGCTGCAGCGATTCTACAGAAGACATTTGAAGTGCTCAAGGCGCAAGGGCGCAAGCTTCGGCGACTGCTTCTCTGATCGGCAGCTGTTTACGAGAGGAAGTGGCTATTTTGACACCTGTGACAACAAAATGTCACTTCCGGTATGTGGGACGTTATTTTGAAGACGGGTCCGTTCAAGGAGGGGTCCGTTCGTGTAGCGTTTTTTCGGCTGAAATTATCAGTTATTTTAAAATTCACAATTATTATGTTTATCATTGGTATTTGTAAAATATTTTTAGGTTGGATGGATGGATAAATCAGAGCCGTGTATCGAGAGAGTTTGGTCAATGGGAGGCGCGGGCAGAACCAGGGCTCGGAAAGAGGGCTTGGCATACTCTCTTGACCAACAAGAAGCCGAAAAGAATCCCCTAGCGGTGGTAGCGAGAAACAGTTCTGATCAAAGGTATATGTTCGTATATGGTTTTAATAAGCGCGCAAGAGTGAAGCTTAGTAACTCTTTGGTGGTTGAAAATAGGGTGTACGTGATGTTTCGATCATGATCATGCAGAAAGATGTAAGAAACGAATGCGCCGCTCAACTCTGTTTTGCTCAGAAAGAGTGTGACCGCTCGGACGGCAGATTCCCGGCCCTCGGTGCTTGGCGTACAAATTATGCCGATCGTTCCGCTAGTCGCACTTTTCTACCATCATTTTGGATGAGCGTGATCGAAACATCACGTGTACCATATTTTCAGTCACCGAGAGTTACTCTGATGCACTTATCAGGTTTGTTTCTCGCGACCACCGCCAGGGTATTATTTCCGGCTTCTGGTTGGTCACATTCGAATTTCTGAAGACGCCCTGGAACACGCCCAGCCCGCTTTCGGCCAATGGCGCCTCCTCATTTGTCTCCTATACTTCCCAACGAATGTCCAAACCAGTGGTCCCAGTGGTCCAAACGTGGTCCAAACTCTCTACATATACGGCTCTGATGGTAATCAGAGTGATGGTAATCAGAGTAACGGGCGGCAGCTTGCGCCACCTAGCCTAACATTTTGTCATCTCTTTTCTTTTAATTTGTATGAATTTGTCATAACAGACCCCCCTCTCCTTTATATTAAATTTATTGCTTATTTTTATCTGTATTTTTTAAAGAGAATGGCTAAAATGTCTTTTGAATCTTGTGGTGACTCGCGCCACCCGCGCCACCTAGCCGATGACGATGACGATAATAAACCCTGGAGAAGGGGAACAAGAGGGACAAAGGACACACACAGATATCTAAACACAGCTAGGTGCGCGACCGGAAAAAAATCCGACTGGTCCGGGTATCGAACCCGGAACCTCTCCATTCCCAGTGGAGCGCCCTGCGGCCCTGCCATCAGGGACTCCACTGGTTGCGATTAGGGGTGTCGCGAACTTTTGTCGAACCAGATTTTTTGGTCGAACTTCCGGGGTTCGACTGAGTCGAACCGGGTCGACGAACCTTCGAAATTTTCACCAGATTCGACCGGTTCGACTTTATGGACAGTGTGGCCAGACCTTAATACAAGCATGTCTAGGTTTGGAGAATTTTTTTTTTTATGCAAGGGGTTATTTTATTTTTGTGAACAGCTGCAATTAAAAGAAATTGATTCTAATCACTGAAGAAGTTCATAACAATTTTTAGTACTGTATTGACTGAAATAGCCAATCAGCTCTGCACTTAATTCATCTCTTAGCCATTACCATCCAATCCGAAGCCAACTGGCCAGCCTGTGACGCATGCGCACACGAGTCGAACCTCAATACAAGGTTCGTCGAACCTTTCATTAAAAGTTCGAAAAAGTCGAACCTGGTCGAACTCGAACCGCGACCGGTTCGCGACACCCCTAGTTGCGATCCAACAAACATCCAAGATTTTTTTTTTTTAAGTATTTTTCTTGTTGCTTACGTCACACACTATGGCTTACGTAACTGCGGTGACTGCGGCACCACAGACCTCCTGGTATGGGCTCCTCGCCTTGTGTGGTGTCGCAACTCTTTCCGAGTTGAATAAAATATCATTATTATTATTACCAACTGAGCTAACCAGAGCAAGCAGGTTTTATCGGCTGCCACCAGTCACCAACAAGGGTAAAATGGCTTGCATTTTAAGGTTGCAATTAAATGCACAGGTGCAAGCGAGCTGGACAAGAATGACGAAAATAAGCCCTGGAGAAGGGCAACAAGAGGGACAAAGGACAGACACAAATCTTCAAACACGGCTAGGCAACTGGTGCTCCACTGGAAACGGAGAGGTCCCAGGTTCGATAGCCGGACCAGGCGGATTTTCCCGGTCGCGCACCAGTCACCTAGTTGTGTTTGAAGATTTCTGTTTGTCCTTCGTCCCTCTTGTTCCCCTTCTCCATGGATCATTTTCGTCATTCTTGTCCTGCTCGCTTACCTTTGCATTTAATTGCATTATAATCATAACCTAGCCGATAACGCATCAAATTTACAAAAGTCAACGTTGCAAGTCTACTGAGGGGGTCCCCCTCGAACACCCCAAAATAAACAAACCTGTAGCTTTTGGTTCGTTCATTTTTATTAAAGTCCGCAAGTGAAGAGTGAATGCTCAAGTTGTCCATACCGACAAACTAGCAAAATGTCAATTTTAAATCGGAAGTCAGCACGCTACAAAAGTGCGAGCAATGAAGAACCAAGCTCCTTTATGGGTAGCTTATTTTGATATCAAGGGAGCATACAATCATTTCAGCCAGGAGAAATTCTGGGGTCGGTTGAAGGTGTATAACTTACATGCAAAATTGTTAGGTTTCTTCAGCAGGTGTACACATGACAACATGGTAGTTATAACATGGGAAGCAGACTACACAACCCAAAGCAAAAAAAAAAAAAACAAAAAAAAAGGGCTCCGGCAGGGCTGTCCAGCTGTCACTATTCTTTATGATATATCTCAGTGAAATGGAAAAGAAGTTAGATCGGAGCAACTTAGGTTTTGATGTGAGTCATATGGAAGGAGGGAGAAATGTAGTACAGGTAATACCAGGACTGGATGTTTGCAGACAAACTTATGGCAGATGACCAGGATATATTACAGGAACTAGCTGGAATATGTGGAGAAGAAGGGACACGTTGGGCATGAGTTTTATTAGTGACAAGTCTGGAGTAGTGGTGTTTCATGATGAAACGAGGGAACCCCTGAGGATTCAAGATGTTATAATAGACCATGTAGGAAAATACAAATGGGTGTCTGACTCAATGAGGGAAGGAAATATCTAGAAAAACACGAGAATATAATTAGAAAAGGGGAAAGAAATTAATCTATTATGAAGCTCAAGGCACTATGGAACTATAACAGATATGAAGTGGGCAGAGGTATATGGAAAGGAGTGATCCCAGTTAAAAATACCCATTGGTTCCAATTGGTTTTTCTAATTGGTACCAGCTGGCGTAACCATCTGTGTTTTCGGACTCCCAACTGGAGAAATACCCATTGGCATTTTTTCCAATTGGAACCGTAACCAATTGGTTGTATTCCAATTGGAACCATAACCATCTGTTTTCTGACTCCCAATTATAAAAATACCAATTATTATTTTCCCCCATTGGAAGTGTAACAAGTTGTGTTTTGGGACTTTCCAACTCGAAACTACAAAAAGAGCCCACTTGCTTGTTTTTTAGCTACCATTCATTGAAACAAATCTTGAAGCAAGAACAAGCAATTAGCTTAACTGGACATTCATTATATGCACAGGATGCAGAACAGTGAAGAGTATATGTCAAATGAAAGCTTTATTTTGACTAGCAGGATACCTAAATATTACAGATTGAACGTTGAGACCAATGTTTCGCGGAACTTGGATGCAGTTGATGACAGGATCGCCATCTCATTCATGCTCAGCTCTGCCTCCTGCATGTCGAACATGAGTACCAGTTAAGTTGCATATCTAAGAAGCATTGTGAAAAAATGTAGCAAAGTCTAGAGCTACAACAAATGGGTAAACACTTGGCTCACATGAGGTCAAAGTTGTATGATGCTCGACGCGTCATTAAAGGGGCAGTACAACAAACCTCGTACTTTCAGTAAATACAGCTTTTGATTATTCATTGACATTCACAGCCTATAAAACACATAGATTTTCTATCCTCGCATGGCAGTTTCACAAGAAACAAAAAGAAATTAACAGCGTTTACCTCCTAAACTTGCGAATAGAGCAAGTGACCACATGATCTGAAGCTGATTACATGCCACCTATGTTTATCATATCCACACCCTGTAGTTGGCAAAGCACAGTGCACACAATGAATTCCACAGATTGCTAAGGCTCGGCTACTCCTGTCGTCGCAGTAACTGAGCACCAGCCACTACTTGAGTGCGTGCCGAGGTATTGTCTTAAGCTCAAATAGAATGCTCACGCTGTGCTCATGTCCACTGTATGAGCCACACTTGAATATTGTCACCGTGGGTATCACAAAGCTTTATGGCAAACTCCTGAGGATTGATGTTGTTGACAATGATGACAACACTATCCCCACAACCAAAGGAGAGAATAAAAAGAGGTATTCGCTTTTACTCTTTAAATTATGCGGCAAAAAAGAAGCTCCTTGGTCAGTGGCATTGCATGCGAGTATTTCGGGTCCCACTGGTGCCAGTAAGCTTGTGTAGAGTGAGAAACATTCGACATAATATTGTTACACGGCTCCTTTAAGTACAGCGTTCCCCCCAAATGTAGCATCAGCGGTCCGAAACCAAATGCCAAAGTTTCAGAACTAATTTATCTCAATTAAAAGTTATAACTGATTTTCAAAAATTATTACGAGAATGGGGCACATTTTTGATAACTGGCACCATTCAGCTCCATGTATTCGAGAGCTGTTGCCAGGGGCGGATTTAGAGGGGGGGGTCCGGATGTCCTGACCCCCTCTTGATTTCTGCATGTGTGAACTATAGGGCGTGAAACGAGGGGGAGGGGGTTCCTAAACAAATAATACGCTTACCAACACCTGACCCCCCCCCCCCCCCCTCAGGAAATTCCTGCATCCGCCCCTGGCTGTTAGCCACCATTTTCCCACTAAAATTGACACCTGTACTTCATTCTCCTACTGAAATTGACACCTACTCACTTTTCCACTGAAAACTGAAACCTGTAATTAATTAACAATGCACTCAAGATTATTAACTAGTAACTGCTCACACCACAATTACAACTTCTGAAAGCATGACACATAATGTGTTCACTCTGTCTAAAAATACAAAAAGTAAATTAAGACATAATCTCAAAAGCAAATTATGGATATTAAGGTAAACTGTGGCAAGTCAGTGCTTTCAGGAGGAATTCATAGTTTCTTTTTTAGATGTGCCTAAAACACTTTTTTTTCACTGACATTTCATTACACTGGGTAACAAAGACTTTCAAGCGGACAGCTCAAAGGAGTTTGTTTTGTGGAGCTTCATTCATTCAGGCTCCTACCCTGCACTGACCATATAGCTAGGAGTGTCTCAGGATATTTATTAATCAGAAATCGCCTATTTGCAATGCAGCAAGCATCAAGAAAAGAAACAAAGAAGTTTCCTTACCTTGCACCCTTAAACTTTGTTATCCATCCTTCGCGCTCCAACGAGGCGGCAGGCCAAATGAAGTAATTATAACCACACTACTCAGCACTCGCAGCAATAAAACATGACTTGTTGAATCTCTACTGTAACCATGCAGCAGATGTGCGTGCCATCCACTGATCTCAATGACAAGTGCCATCGCCCATCGGTATGATCGGAGCCATGTGCGCATAGAGATCACACGCGGACGCCATCTTTGTTTGCCCAGTGTGCACAGATGCTTCCAACGATTCCCGCCGATTTTAGCGGAAAAAAAAGTTTACTTGCGATATTTAACAAATCGATTACAACACAATGCAAAAAAAAAAAAAAAAAAAAAAAAAAAAAAAAAAAAAAAAAACCCTTCCGCTTTTACTTTTTATGTACAAATTGTCCTCATTTTGAGATTGAAAAAAGTATGGGCAGGTGATCCGATCAGACCCGATAGCGATATCCGATATAATGCATGCGCAAAGGAGGCGTCGAAATTATCGACAAAAACTCTTCAGTGGAGATTTTAGAAGATTGTTTCAATGCCTTCGATACAAAAAACAATATTTCTGAAAAAGGCCATTTTTACATTCACCAACATCTAGAGAATATCCCCAGAAAGTTTCATTTGTTTTGACTGCATAGTTTTGTTATAAATTATTTTGGGTCCACCACTGCTGAAGAAAAGCTAAAGGTTCAAGCACTTTGAACACATTTCTCTCCAGCCGAAAACTATTGTTTTGCAATGGCACAAAAAGAAAGGCCCACTCATTGTTTTTGCTAACTGGAATTTAATGGGCAACGCAACGGTGACTGATTATTTTTTTTTTTTTTACAAATACAAAGGTCTATTTGATTTGTTAATGTGATGTTGGTATAAAAAAATTACTTTAAAAAAATTGTTTTCTCAGTTGCACTGAAAAAAAAAAGTTGCATATTACATTAGTTTAATTCCCAGTTATAGTTTTCCTAAACAATGTCAGTGCGTTCCTGATAAATACGACTAATCTTTTGTACAATTTATGTATACACAGATAAAAATTTGAATGTCCGATGATTGGTTTAAATCCCAATAAGACTATTTACTATTTGGAAGTTGTTTATTTCAATTAATATTGGAATAATTAAATACTCAATGAAATGGCCAATTGGTGCATCACATACCAATTGGGCACTGCCATTACAATTGGGATCTCAAAACAGATGCTAAAGGAAAACATTCCATTTGGGACAACCAATTAGAAAAATGTAACCCAATTGGTATCACTGGATACCAATTGGAAACAACTATCCCAACTGGGATGACCAGTTGGAAAAATGCATCCCAGTTGGAATGGCCAGTTGGTGGATTAGGTTCCAATTGGAAATCTCAATTCCAATTGGAGTCACCAATTGGAAAAATGTAACCCAATTGGTATCACTGGATACCAGTTGGAAACAACTATCCCAACTGGGATGACCAGTTGGAAAAATGCATCCCAATTGGAATGGCCAGTTGGTGGATTAGGTTCCAAATGGAAATCTCAATTCCAATTGGAGTCACCAATTGGTAATGCCAAAACCAGTTGGATTCTGTGATTCCAACTGGGATTTCTCAGATTCTAATTGGTACCAACTGACTTTCCAATTGGAACCCATGGGTATTTTTAACTGGGATGGTACCAGGACTGTCTTTTGGCAATGGGGTACTATGTATGGATTAGAGAAGCGTACTTGAAGCCAAATAGCAGAAGCATACTTAAGTATGCTTCTGCTGTTTGGGATCTTAACACTGAGAGCCTCATCAGCGCCTTGGAAGCTGTCCAGAATAGATCTGTGCGTTTCATTCTTTCTAATTACCATCGTACACCAAGCTTGACCTCTATGAAAAAATGCCTATCCTTGCCAACTCTTTCTTTACACCGAAAGTTTTATCAATTAAGTTTATTTCAGAAAATCCTAAATACTGAACTCTTATTGGAGCCATGCTACATATCATCATGCAATGATCACATACATAAGGTCGAAATTCTACAGTGCTACACTAATAGGCCTACTACAGATCATTCATACATTGTCCGTCTGCTGACTGGAATCACCTTTCCACATCCATCGCCACTATTGTTAATCCTGTTGATTTTAAAAATGCTGTATCCATACTACTAGAACTTGATTCGTGATTTGAGTGTTCTATTAACTTGTACGTCATTATCCCACCCCCTCTGTAATGCCTTCGGGCCCCAAGGGTACCAATAAATGAAATGAAATCAAAGAAATTCGACAAAGAGTAGGAAGAATGGCACTGGGAGCACATGGAAAGACACCAAATGAAGGTGTACAGAGGATATGAATCCCAGAGAAAAGCTCACCGCAAAGCCGGCGGATGCAGGGAAAAGCTCACCGCAGTTTTGACCAACCTGAAGAAAAGCTCGCCCAAAATTTCGTCCTTTCAAAGCTAGGCTTCAAAATTACACAGCGACCAATGTTTCGGTAACAAACGGCGCAATCATTCCAACTTTTGTTTTTATAAGCCATCTCGCGGCTGACAATTCTAGGGTTTGTAACTTGGGTTTTTTGTATCACCATGTATACTTCTTATCTTGTCCCCGTCCACACTGGAATTAGGAGTAGAGGGGGTACCTTTTGTTATGTTGTTCCCCGTGACGAAATAGGAAATGGTCTTTTGTTTAGTGAAGATAGACCTCGGGTTCTTTAGTTCTAAGCGCGTTTTGCCCATTTACTATTTATTGGCCGAGAGTTGCATGATCAAACAGCAGCATCTGAATGCATTTGCTATATAAACCAACCTTTTCAAGCCGTATAGCACTTCTGCTGTCACCATGGAGGTTATTCATACTAATAAGGGAAAGGCGAAAGTTCTGCTTGACGGTTATGACTATGTAATAAAGCAGTAAAAAAAATCAAAGCCGTTTACAATTCCCTGTAACGCCGGTTAGAGCGCAGCTCTTGAGGAGGAAGATGGAAGCGTACTGAGGGGTAGGTGACTCCTTGAGGTCACGTGACTTCAGGGGGTCACGTGACCTGAAGGGGTCACATGACCTTAGGGGTCACGTGACCTCAAGGGGGTCAGTGACCTCAGGGGGTCACGTGACTTCTGGGGGTCACGTGATCTAAGGGGGTCACGTGACCTCGGGGGGTCACGTGACCTAGGGGTGTGACGTGACCTGGGTGGTTCACGTGACCTCGGGGGGGGTCACGTGACCTCGCGGTTACGCCGACGGCGACGCCGCTCAAGCCGGAAACGGGCCCCTAAGAGCTGCGCTCTAAAATGGGTGGATCCGATGGCAGTGTCGAATGCAGCGAACAGGGGGATGCAAAGGAGCGGTGACTACGGACCATGCTGCAAGTATAACAATCTTTGTTTTCCACTGCATAGATTACCACCTATGGGCAATGGGTGCATTTGTATGTTTGTGACCATGGGCGTACCAACTGGGGGGGGGGGGGGGCAAGGGGGGTGCTTGCCCCCCCCCCCCCCCCCCCCCCCCAGTTCTCAGAGTGAGGGGGCAAGGCATGTGTTTTGCCCCCCCCCCCCCCCCCCCTGAAACAGCCGCCACTGGCACTGGCCGGCAGCGCCCAAGGAATACCAAGGGCACTGCCCCCTGGCTCTGGGGAGGGGGGTGTCTGGTTTGCACCCCCCCACTTAAAAAGTTGGTACACCACTGTTTGTGATGCATGTTGATGTGATTTTCTGTACTAACTACAACTTATTTTTGGTACTTTCGTCATTCAAGAAAGGTTTTGAAGCTTATTTGTGATGAGAAACTGGTTTTGTGAAATGCAGTAAACCTAACTTTTTTTTAAAGGTGACAAAAAATGTTGCCAATGAAAAAAAACAAAAAACACAAAAAAAAAACAATCTATCTGAATGGAATCTATAAACTACATGCACACTGACAAGCAATTTAGCATATTTTAAGTGTTCAATGTGAAAAGGGGGTTCTGTCTTTATTAGAGCTATCATAAATTTTATTATGCTACATACTTGTAGAGCACAATATACATTGTTAGCTGATATCTTTAGGTTGACATTTCAAAGTGTCTTATATTAAGAAGTTTTCAACTTTACTTTTCTGTTCAAAGTAAGCAGCGTCTCATATACCCAAGCTTATATACCGCTTGGTATTGCAGATCGCTTGCTTCTGGTCGCTGACCGAGCACAACCACTCCAACGACGCAAATGGTACTAAGGTGACAAAGTTACTACAGACCCGAAAAGAAAGCACAAGGAACGTCAGAACCTCCAAGCTCTTGTCTCAAGCACTAAGTAACTCGTTGACAGCTGTGTGCGAGAACATCGGGAACCTGGAGACGGTATGTTGTGACCTGCGCAAGCAAAGAAACCGGCTGCGCCCAAGGAAGCCACACTCCACCACAGAGCTCCAGGTCACAGACATCTGGGCAACAACCAGAGGGGAACTACCACAACAGTTCGTCATCTAAGATAATAGACCTGAGCGGCGGGACCTCATTCTCGTTTTTGCCAGAACTCAACAGCTGAGAGCCTTGTGCACCAGCCGAACCTGGTACATGGATGGTATGTTTTCGGTATGTCCTCGACTTTTTAAACAACTTTACGTGCCGAGGTGCATAGTCGGCGAAAGCTCTGTTGCCTGTGCCTATGCTCTCCTTCCTGGTACGAGCCTTGCAACCTACGAAGAGCTGTCCCAGGCAATCCTTGAGGCTTGTGAAGCGAAGGAATACATCCCAGATCCGAGCACCATGAGTAGCGACTAAGCAATTGCTGCCATCAAGGGTGCAAAAGAAGTCTTCGCGCAGAACATTGCACCCAGGGGATGCTTCTTCCATCTCCGCCAGAGCACTATCGCAAGGTAATTGTGCTTCAAACATGCTCATTCGAGTAGACAATAAGCAAGTAACTTTCTTGCAATAAAGTCAGCTATTGATATATACTCATTTTGAAAAAAGAAAAACAGGTAAAAAAATGAAAGCCGCTTACAACTCCCTGTAACGCCGAATTAAAGCGCAGCTCTTGAGGAGGAGGAGGGAAGGGCACGGGGGGGGGGGGTAAACTAACCAGGGGGGGGTCACGTGACCTTGGGGGTCACGTGACCCCCAATGCCGATGATGTCATCACTGACGTCACTGATGACGTCATCCGTGACGATGACGATGCGGGTACCGATGACGTCATTAGTGACGTCACTGATGGCTTCACCAGTGATGATGACGATGACGATGCGAATGTCGGTGACGTCATCAGTGATGATGACGATGACGATGCGGATGCCGGTGACGACATCAGTGACGTCACTGATGACGTCATCAGTGATGATGACGATGACGATGCGGATGCCGGTGACGTCGTCAGTGATGATGACGATGACGATGTGGATGCCGGGTGACGTCATCAGTGATGATGACGATAACGATGTGGATGCCGGTTGACGTCATCAGTGATGATGACGATGACGATGGGGATGCCGGTGATGTCATCAGTGATGATGACGATGACGATGTGGATGCCGGTGACGTCATCAGTAATGATGACGATGACGATGCGGATGCCGGTGACGTCATCAGTGATGATGACGATGACGATGTGGATGCCGGTGACGTCATCAGTGATGATGACGATGACGATGTGGATGCCGGTGACGTCATCAGTGATGATGACGATGTGGATGCCGGTGACGTCATCAGTGACGATGACGTCATCGGGGGGTCACGTGACCCTCGGGGGGGTCACGTGACCTCGGGGGGGTCACGTGACCTCGAGGAGGGGGTCACGTGACCTTGAGGAGGGGTCACGTGACCTCAGGGGAGTCACGTGACCTCGGGGGGGTCACGTGACCCCCCACGAGGTCACGTGACCCCGGTGGGGGGGCTCGCGCGGTGCATTATGGGACATTTCCCATGATGCACCGCGCGGTTACGCCGACGGCGACGGCGACGCCGCTCAAGCCGGAAACGGGCCCCTAAGAGCTGCGCTCTAAAAAGTTAATAAGTAAAAGATGGGCGTCTGACTTACCATTAAAAGTTTATTGTGATGTTTCAAATGCTATGTTAACCCTCGCTCTTTCTTTCTTATGTGTTTTTGCATTATAATGTTCTGTACAGCGGCATAGACTTTCCATTTTCCTGGGGGGGGGGGGGGGGGGGGGGGGGCAGGCTTAGAAGTTCTCCAGGGGGGGGGGGGGGGGTGCTGCTGCACGTTACTTTTTCGCCAGAACTGGAGATTGAAGTTAACAAAAGCACGCTGGGATTCCATTTCCCATGTATTTTGTCAATAAAGGCAACGTGGGCGTTATTTTGTTTACATGCCACTACTAGAAGCTCGTTACATGGCACTTAAGCAGCGTCTCGGTAAGGATCATGGCCCGGGCCCGGGCCCGGGGGGGGGGGGGGGGGGGGGGGGAGGCACGAGCCCTGATGCCCCCCTGAAGTCTACGCCTATGGTTCTGTACTAGTTGGGTTCTAAGTTCGCACTGTTCTTCGTATAGGTATGGGAGTTGGGGCTCATCACCAAGTACTGGACAGACGATGTCTTCCGGAAGTTTTGTGGCATGCTTGATGAGCTTGCCTTTCTACCTCCCGACCTCATGCCAACCGGACTCGAGTACATTTGGAACCACGCTCCTGACGACATGGACAATCTCCCGACGTCCTTTGAAGCGACGTACGTGAGTGGAACCTTTCGCACTGTTCAGACTGTGGAAGCAGCTGGGCAACTGCCAACAACCGTGCGCCACCGGCACTTCGAGTTCCCTCCGGAGCTCTGGAATGTAATGGAGGCTATGCTACAAGGCGAGGACCACAACGACAACACGTGCGAGGGGTGGAACAATACGTTTAAGCTCCTTGTTGGGCATTGCCATCCCAGTGTTTGGAGGCTTCTCGAGTGCCTCCAGCAAGACCAAGCAGTGGTTGCTACAACATTGCTGCAAGTCAAGTCGAGGAGAGCCACCTGCCAAGAAAACAAGGAGGGATACCAACCGCCTGCAGAGCCTACTGCGAAACGTCTGCAATGACTATCTGCAGCATAAGCAGCTTACTGTGCTTCTTGAAGCTGATTGTAACTGCATTCGCTTTTGAGGCGTAATAAAAAAGATTGTAGTCAAAAGTGCGGTGAGCTTTTCTCTGGGTTGGTCAAAGGTGCGGTGAGCTTTTCTCCGCATCTGACAGTTTTGCAGCAAGCTTTTCCCCGCCGCCCCAGGGGGACATGGGCTGGTCGTCTTTTGAGAGCAGGGAGGCAATTAGTAAGGTGAAATTTGAACAAAAGTTGACCGAAATGTATGATACGCCGTGGGCACGGAAGGTATATTCAAGTATTTATACATGAAAAGTTAAACACAAGTGGAAAAACTTAACCCGAAAGCTTACATTTAAATACCTACACACTAGTGATGGAGCTAAGCAGACTACTTCAGTGGAAAAGGAAGTGGAAGAGGCAGAAAGAAAAATGTGGGAGGTAAGAATGCAGGAAAAATCAGTTCTTACAATGTACAGGTCACAAAAACAGAACATAAGTGAGGAAAATGTGTTTGACAATTCACTGGGAAGTGCTTTGCTGTTTGAGGCGATAACGGGAGTTTTGAGGACAAGGACGTATAGGGCTCAATTTCAGGAGACAGACACACTATGCACTGCCTGCCATAGTGAGAGTGAGACACTAGAGCACTTGGTTTTAAAGTGCACAGTGCTTTGCCCTGCCCTCCCTGAAGGGGTATTAGATTTGGCCGGGGCCCTGGGTTTTGCTGTTGACGTTGGAAGGATGGAAGAGAAAAGGATCACAATAACAAAAAGGCGATTAGAAGATTGGTGGAAATTATTTAGGAAAAACTGAGTGATGCACAACTAACAAGCACAGCCGGGGACAGGCGGGGCGGAGGGAAATTGGGATTCCCTCTCACGTGGCTCCGGCCCAAAGTCTCAACCCTGCCCCCAGCGAGTACGGTGCTTGGGTAACGCCGACAAGGTTTGACCAGAGGAAAATTGACGACTCTTTCGCCAGGGAAAAGAGACGTGGTGCGATGCTTTTAGGTTTTTACACGATCCCCCAAAGGTCATATTGGTGATATCTCACGCTGCGTGGTGATAGTCAGGGGGAGAAAATCGCTCTAGAAAGGCGGGAGGAATCATATGGTTGTCTTTTCAGACTTAGGCTAGGTGGCACAAGCTGCTGCCCGTTACAAAGGGTCGAGCCATTAATTAACATCCATCCATTTATCCATCCAATCATCGCCCTTTTTTGCTTGTTTTTTACTTCTCTGGGCAAGCGTAATGGGCGACGTCAGCAATGTTTTTTTAGCGGTGTCCACGTGATTGGTGTAACGTGCCTGCACAGCGTGCTCCTTGGGAGCCGTAAGGCTGCCCCGCCGTGGTCTCGCCGTTACCGCTGTCTCCTGTGTCACAACCGCTGTCGTCTTCTCACCCTTTCTGATTATTGTCTCTCAGAGTTTCGTCCACACTACAGACACAACGTGTGCAAGCTTATGCCACAGTTGTGCAAACGTCGTCGAATGTCGTAGACACCAAAACGTGAAGAGTGCAACGCAGACGACACTTGCGCCTGGCACACGCCCGCCCCAATCCCGCCGTCGTTGCATAGAGGATCATGCGACATCTCATACCAGATGATAGCCATGTTCTTGGTGGCCCGAGGTCAATGTTGCTGGACGAAGCCAAAGTTTCGATTTCTGCTCGTGTTTAAAATTAGATTTAAAAATATATACCCCATTTTCTGAGAAGCAAATGACATAGTGTCTTTTACTAGGGCTTTTTATTGCGAATTCAACCATTATCCCAAAATCTTCTAAATTGAGACAAGTTGCCCTTTCACAAACAAACAAAAAAACCTTGCAGCAAAAAACCTTTGAGCCGTGAGCTACATCAGTAAGGCTCCTTTCATCATTCCCACGGTAAGAGGGTTTCGCTGTCAGGCTCGGAATCAGCTAGGGAGACATCTTGGCCCTTTTCTATTGCATACCTCAGCTGTTTGATCACGTCCAGATACCTCTCATACTTTGTCATCGCAAGTCCGGCTATCCTAGCCGACACCTGCAAGAGCAGCGTGCTCACTTCTCGGTATTTCTGCACTTGAGATAGGGTTCTTTGTCCCATGACCGAGATGTCGCACATCTCCACAGATGCAAAGACTTCATCGCTGTCTGTGAAAAGCCGGCAGGCTCGTTGGTAGTAGTCTCTTGTCCAGCGAGCAGCGATGCCTTTGGGGAAGAACAGGGGAAAGCTGTTCTGTTTTCTCAGGAAGAAGATGTGTCTGCAGGGCAACTGGACTGACCTTGCAAAGCGACACGTGCAGGACTCACACGACGCCGTCGGATCTTCAACGGTCGTCATGGTCTTTGCGGCATTGAGCTGCTGAGATACCCCCTTGAAGGCGTAGGGCGTGAGCAGCTTGCAAAAGTTGAGTTCGTCATCCGTGCTGTTTGGAACGGTACACGTCTTCATGAGTACCGCAGTCGCCCGCTGGTCCCGCTCGATGCGGAGGCCCATCGTGACAACCATCAGGTCTTCAAAGAGCTGCGGCAACGACTCGTACCGGAGCACCGCCATAGTGATCTTCTGGTTGACAGACTCCACCCTGTTGGTAGTCCGGTTGCCCAGCCTGGTCGTCTGCTGGAGTCCCTGCACCCACTCGGCGCGGACGTCGTGCCAGTTAGACAGGAAGTAGTCCAGCACCTTTGGGCACAGTGTCGCCTCCAGGGCCTCCAGCTTCTTGCCGTAGTCCTCCTCACCGTCCGCGAAGCACATGGACCGAAGGATTTTCAGCAGGTGGGTCCTCTGCTGGGAGCTGATGCCCATCTTGTCCATGGTCACGTCCCTCTTGAAACTGTGGAGCACGTAGAATGGGCAGATGATCTGCTCGGCATTGGGGAAGATCTCTCCCAGAACCTTCCTCAAGATGCAGTCCCTGTCCGTCACAATGGTCTGTGTCTTGTCCGTCTGGTCGCAGTGGACCCGGAGACGCTGGAACACGGCCCTGACGGTTTCTTCATCCTCCTCCGCGCAGAGCAAGAGTGCTACGACCTGCACTTCTCCGTTGGAATCTTCCGTGGCCACCACGTGCAGAGGCGTCCTCCTCTCGCCGGTCCTCCGGACAGCATCCACGAACAGTACTTCGGCATAGCTCGCGAAAGTACTTTTCATCTCTTCGTCCTGGTAGAAGACCCCTACTACCGCATTGTCCATCGTGACTAGGATTTCCATGGTGCCTCCGGTGCTTCGTACCTGTGTCGCGATAGCATCAAGGGCGAGGCCCTGCAACTGCTCTAGTGTCATTGCTGTCTTCGTGTTGTGGTTGCTCAAGCGGAGTATGTTCCCGGCGCCATCCACAGTCTTGTTGGCCATGAGAGCAAGCACTCTTCGAGCTTCCCGACGCGGGTCGCCGGCCAGTCGCCGCTGCTTCGGGAACTGCCTGTAGCAAGCCTGAAAATCGTTACTGGTTTATTAGGTTGGCGCTCATTTTCTCGAATGAAGACTAAGCCGCAACACTGATAGAACTATGTATACTATAGCAGGCGACAGGTTAAGGATGCAGTGTATGCCCTGACTCCAGCATGAGCATTCTGCCTTTGATAACAACTTGCTGCACGTGTAACCAAAGCCTGGTAAAAGGTTACAATTGCGTGCTGGAGGCGAAGCTTCAACTGCATTCTTAAAGGGGAGGTGCAAAAATTTTTATGCTTTGCATAAATACCACTTAGAATGAATCCCTGATATTTATAACTCATAAAACATGCATTAGCATTTCTCCTCGTGCAATGGTAGTCACAAAAAAATAAATAAAAATGAACTGGCAATGTTTTTATCTTAATTTGCAGCCAGAACAAACAACCATGTGAGCTGGAGCTGATTATATGCCGCCAATGTTTATTGTACCCACAGGCTAAGCAAAGCACAGGACACGCGCCGAGTTCTAGACATTGTTTGGGTTCGACTATTTTCATCATTGCAGCGGTTGGACATGAGTCACTACCTGAGTGCTTGTCGAGCTATTGATTATCACGAGCCAAAACTCAGTGCTCGCACAATGTTTGGGTCCAATCTATGAGCCGTCTTCAAATACTGTCACTGGGGAACTATGTCAGCACTGAGATGTCCAAACTATGTCATCAAGCTTTGCAAAAGGGAGATGAAAGAAAACGCACGCTTTCATTCCTGGAACTGCACTGTAACAAAGAGGTTTGTTGGTCAATGGCGGCATCTGCGAGTATACTTGGGTCCCACTAGTGAGCTCGTGTAAAGGGAAAAATGCATTCCAACTAAATATCGTTGCACCGTCCCTTTAAAGAAAAACCTGAAAAGAAAAAAAAAAAAATTGTAAACAGTCTGGTTGGGACACTCGTGCCAAAAATTAATTTTATGCAAAAAAAAATTTAGAGCAATAATGACGGCGCGAGAATTATTTTAAATTCTGCGTGCAAAGTCCATGATGTCACGGAATGGTTGGTTGGTTGGGGTTTTATGGCGCAAAAGCATCTTAGGCTATGATGCGCCAGGTACATACACTATTGCAGATAGGGTTTCGAAGAGGATAGAACTTTAGTAGTTGATGATAGGTTAAAACTATGTGTATGACTTGTAAGTAGTTATGGCATGAAGTTGGGTGTAAAATCATAGTCGGTGTAAAAGGCCGATAGCTTTCAAGAAGCTAAAAACGCAGTGATGCGGAACTAATGGTTCGTTGCCAAGCAAAATAGGGAGGTTTAAAGGCGTATGCTCTTTATATAGCTGAGAAAAATGTTTCCGTCGGTCTAGGTCATAAGCAGGGCATGCTAGTAATATGTGTGCGACAGTTAAAGGATTACTGCAGTGCTCGCACTCTGGGGCTTCCTCCCTGCGCAGAATGTGGCCATGGGTGAGGTATGTATGCCCTATCCTTAGCCGACACAGGACAACCTCATAAAAGCGTTCAAGGTGTCTTGCACTCTCCCACTCACTAAGCAGTGGCTTTACAGTATGCAGCTTGTTATTTACTTCTTCATCCCATTCTTGCTGCCACTTCTCTCTTATACGATGCCTTAAAAGTCTGTGATAGTCTTTATATGGAATGTCGTGCCGTTCGACTTCTTTGTCACCAGCAGAACTAGCTGCAAGGTCTGCTTCCTCATTACCCGGTATACCAACATGGCTAGGGACCCAGCAAAAGACTATTTTAATGTTCCTTTTGGAAGCATCGATGATTTTATTCTGCAACTCTATGATTATTGGGTGTTTGGAGGTATTTAGTGATTAGAGCGCTCTCAGTGAACTGAGTGAATCAGTATACACAACTGACTTCATGCTCTTCGTTTCTATAATATGATTAACTGCCAGGCGGATACCACATTGTTCAGCTGTTAAAATAGTGACTGTATATGCAATTCGTTGAACATAGCGAACAGAGGGGCCAAACACAGCACATCCAACGAACGTTTCTGTCTTGGTGCCATCTGTGTAATACGAGCTGTGACCAGCGTATCTACTTTGGATTTCATATAATTCCTGTCTGATGCATTCTGGTGGGGTGTCTTTCTTTCTGTACTTAGTCAGTAAAGTCACACAAAATGAGGCTATCTTCCCACGGAGCTAATACTTGAGGTACGGCGGTCACGGGCATTGTAGTGCTCAGTCCAACCGAATCTGCTGCAGCTGCATTTCTCGTACTAAAAGGCGGGATTACAGAGGGCTTGTTGTCAAAGGTGCGCTTATATCTTGTTTCTTCCACAACCTCGCGTGCAGGATGCAGGGTGAATGAACGTATTCTAAGGGAATACATAAACCCCCAAGCAAACCTTCGCTTTTTCAGAGACCATTCATTTGTCTCTGCATAGAGGCTGGGGATAGGCGACGTGCGAAATGCACCTGTAGACAGTCGCAATCCCTGGTGATGAATGGGGTCAAGCATTCAAAGAGCTGAGGGCTTTGCCGATCCATATACACAACTACCATTGTCGAGGCGTGAGCGAACCACCGAACTGTAAATTCGTAGAAGACAGAGACGATCAGAGCCCCATGAGGTATGAGAAAGGACTTTAAGAATGTTTAGCGCTTTCTGGCATTTTACCTTAAGATACCTAATATGAGAAAGAAAGGACAGTTTACTATCAAAAATAAGCTTTAGGAACCTCTGCTCCGGTTTTGTTGGAATTGGAGTGGAGTGGATGGTCATTGATGGATCTACTGTAGCTCCCCGTAAGCGAGAAAAGCAAACAGAAATTGTTTTTTCTGGTGAAAACCTAAAGCCAACTTGATCAGCCCACTTGAGCGGATTGTTTACTGCTAATTGGATCCTACGTTCACAGAAAGCAATGTTACAGGATGAGACGGATATCTGAAGATCATCAACATGAAGTGAATACTGTACGGATGATGAGATGGCCCGGGCTATCGAGTTTTTTTTTTTATTACAAAAAAGGGTGACACTCAATACGCCTCCCTGGGGAACACTGTTTTCCTGGCAGAACTCTCGAGAGTAAGTAGTGCCTAATTTGACACGAAAAGTATGTATCGCCAAATAGCTCTTTACGAATGCTAGCATCCTGCCTCGAATGCCATAGCTATACATATCTTGTAGGATGCCATGCCGCCAGGCAGTGTCGTAAGCCTTTTCTAAATCGAAAAAAAAAACAGAGAGGCAGTACTGTTTATTTACAAAGGCCTCACGAATGGTAGACTCCAAGCGGACAAGATGGTCCAATGTAGATCGTGACGAACAGAAGCCACACTGATATTTATCAAGAATATTCTAAAAAGTACATGAGTCGCTTCTTAAGCATTCTCTCCAGAGTTTTGCTAAGACAGCTTGTTAGCGCTATTGGGCGGTAACGATGCATCCTTTCCAGGCTTTAGGAAAGGAATGACGGTTGCCACTCTCCAAGACGATGGAAATGTACTCTTCTGCCAGATGCGACTAAACAAATACAAAATTATGTAGAGTGTGGAAGGGTGAAGGTGAGTAAGCATATGGTAGTGAATTTCATCTGGTCCAGCAGACGTAGGTTTAGTTTCATGAAGTACCCGTTCCAGTTCATTCAGTGTGAGAGGTAAGTTGTATGCCTCTCGAGCTCCGCCGGATGTCCGCACGGATTGGAGTTCTGCTTGTCTCTTGTGTTTCAGAAAAGCAGATGAACAATTCTGAGAGCTAGAAACACGTTCAAAGTGTTTCCCAAGGAGATCTGCCTGTTCTTCTAGGCTCTCAGGGCACAGTCCGTTTTCGGAAAGAAGCGGTACTGAGTAAGCCCGGTAATGCCCATTGACTTTATGTACTCTATCCCATACTCCCTTGGTGGTGGCAGTGCTGTTAATAGAGGAAGCATAACCTTGGAAACTTTGACGCTGTGAGACGTGGCGGATGTATCTCGCATGAACCTTCATCCGCTTCAAACTGCTGAGATTAATCACTGTTGGGTAACGTCTACATATGCCCCATGCTCTGTTCTGCTTTTTTCTTGATTTTTCACAGTCGGCATTCCACCATGGTTTAGAACGGCGGGGTAAGCGAGATGAAGTCATAGGGATAGCTAAAATTGCAGCATTGAGAATGTGGGCGCTAAGCAAATTGGTGACTTCATCGATAGACAGTTTGTTAAGCGATGTACAAGCGAGCTGGGTTGCTTGGCTGAAGACAGACCAGTTTGCTTCCTCAAACCTCCAACGGGGAGTTCGTGTAGGCACTGTAATGGGTGGATTTAGTCGGTTCAGAATGATAGGAAAGTGATCGCTCCCAGAATACAGCCCAGGGAAACAAAGGAAATAATGCTGGATCGCAAAGAGACAGATCAATAGATGTGAAAGAATGAGTTGGGGCACTGAAATACGTAGACTCTGCTTTGTTCAGCAAGCATATAAAGGCCCGTTCACACTCTTGCGACTGCTTGCGACCTCTTAAACCTGGGTTCCTTAAAACTTCTTAAACCAGAGAACACACTGGCGCCATCTATTGGGCAGCAGTGTAAACTCGGCGGTCCGGCATATTTTTTTTTATTTCTCGCGCAATATCCTTTCTTTTTTGGCTCGAAAAGCTTTTGTCAATGTTATAAACGAGCCTTTTTATGGGTATTACGCACATTTGACCTCGGAAATCCCGCAAAACCTTCGCTTTTGTGAAATGCAGTTCTAGGGTCACCGCATAGATGGCGCCACAATGTCAGTGTGTTCCCTCATTCTAGAAACATTTAAGAAGTTGTAAGAGATCTCGTCTCTCTCAGTCGTCCTCGGTCGCAAGAGTGTGAACGGGCCTTAACTGTCGAGGAAAGAAAACGCTCTATCATCGAGCCACGTGTATCTCGTCTTCTACTACTCCGAAGAGGATTATGAGCATTGAAGTCACCGAGAATTAGGGCAGGTTGGGGTAATTGGTCGTGAAGTGATTCAAGCTCTTTGCGGGATACAGGATAACTTAGAGGAATGTAAAGCGAACAGACGGTTATTACACGCTCCAACAGAACACAAACTGCCACGGCTTCCAGAGTGGTATTCAAAGGAACCTCAACACATGGGGTAGATGGCTGGACAACTATAGCTACTCCACCAGAACTGTGCGACAAAAGAGGTTGTCCCTGCGAAAAACCTGAAAGTGCCTTAGGATATTAGAGTGACTATTGTTTAAGTGCATTTCCTGAAGACAAAATGCTATAGGGTGATGCTGGTCTAACAGAAAGTGCACGTCGTCGTAGTTTCGAAGCAACCCTCGACAGTTCCACTGCAGGAATGCTGCCATTATGCATGAATTAGAAGAGAGACCATTCATCTAGACCTAAAAATCAATTTTGATGCGGGGTGCATTTTTCTTTTTAGATGTGTTCTTCCGCCTATCTGTGTTACCACAGGAGGTCGAAGGTAAGGACTCAGAGCTTGAGTAGGGCCTGTCGTCCTTGGACTTGGGCCCGCTCTCGTCCATCGGCTCATCGGGGGCCGCCTCTGGCTGACCCCTAAGGGCCTGTGACCCCGACGGCTCACCAGGTTTTTGGGTGCCTTCAGAGGGACGAGAAGGAAGTCCCCGACCTTGAGGTACCTGGGTTTCGAATGGCGCAGGGATTGAAGAACCCTGCGCTTGAATGGACCCCGAAGCGATAGGATCTACCTTTCGCTCTGGGGTTGAAGTGGTTTGTGCCACTCCAGATGAGGTTGAGGGGGACTGAGCGGGGGGACGCAGGTCGTACGTTGACGTCTGCGTTCCCGTTGATGCCGTCGACCGCGCCGGTCCTCTGCGCGTGGCCTTGGCATAAGAGCCTTGAGAAATAAAAGAATATCTTTTCATTGCCTCTGGGTAAGAAATATTTTCTTTCTCCTTTAGTGAGAGGATTTCCTTCTCTCTCTTCCACAGGGGACAGCTGCGAGAATATGCTGGATGTGTTCCTCGGCAGTTGACGCAAAGATGGGTATTGTTGCCACAGTTGTCGGAAGGGTGGTCAGTGCTTGCACATTTTGCACAGGTGGCTTTTCCTCTGCAGGTTAGTGACCCATGTCCAAAGCGCTGGCAGCGGAAGCAACGCCTTGGATTGGGGACGTAGGGGCAAACTTTGCAGTTGAGATACCCGGCTTTAACTGTGGAGGGGAGCGTCGTCGAGTTGAACGTTAGCACAATGTGTTTTGTGTCCCATTCTTCACCGTCGCGACGGACAGTAATACGTCGCACAGCGACCACCTCTGGATCTTGCAGTCCCTCAAGTATTTCGTCGGTAGATATTGCAAGAAGATCATCTTCAGAGATGACACCCTGCGTGCTGTTAAGTGAGCGATGTGGAGTCACGGATACTTTGCTATCTCTTACTTGGTTGAGTGCAAGAAGTGCTTTGCTTTGCTCAGCATTTGTGACCTCCACAAGCAGGTCGCCAGATGGAAGTTTTTTGGCTTTAAAAGATTTGCCAATCACAGTTTCTAGAGTCTTTGCGACCAAGAACGGGGAAAGCTTTGCGAGTGGTTGATCTTCGTTCTCCGAGTGCATTACTAAAAATTTAGGAAAATTCATGACTGGCAAGGTACAGTTTGTCGATTTTGTCACTTCGGTCCAGACCCTTTTCGGAGCCCGATCAAGGAAAGATTTAGTTTTGGAACCCATATGAATGGGAAAAGGATTTCGGCACCTGCGGCGTGCCGCCCACCATCGAGCCTAACTTAGGGAGTAGTCAGCAGCTCATAACAAAATGGGCTTTCCTGGAACCGCTGATCTACTAGCACTTGCCCAGATGCTATACCCAAGTCTGGTTAGGATAAGGGTATCTGCCACCACACAAGGTTTGCCCTTGCCACCAAAGAAGGTGAAAGTGAGGGAGCGGGAAGGGGAGAAAAGAGAAAGAGGGGATAGTAGAAGAAATGGCGACTATAGGCTGAATCATCCTGGCCGGGCCTTACCAGGACTCCCGTCTACGAGAACCGGGGGCCGAAGTGCTGTATTGCCTTACCCGGGCGGCACCGAAGGGTCCAAACCTACTCCGGGTTCGGCTCAACCACCAGGATGCCCTTTTCCCCGGACACGGGCTCGCCACGCACAGCCAGACGTGGGTGGGTCTTAGCCACTTTTTACTCAGGGTCTGTGGTGTTGCCAATGTAGCTGGGGTCCATGGTGACGCTACTTACCATGCACCTAGCACCTAATGTGCAGGCGCCCCCTGCGGGGCTCGGGGCCCGTGGAGACGCCACTCTCCAAACACCTGCTTTCACAGGTGCCCCCTGCGGGGTGTCACGGAATGGTCATACACCCTTTCCACCTCAACGTGATTGGCCAAGCCGATCCACCTCTCCTCCACGCGCTTAAAAGTCAGAGAGAAAACAAGTGGAAAGGAGGTGACTACAGACTGGATTGCGTCTCGCGCTGCCAATATTGCTCTAAACAATTTTTTTTTTTTTCGCATAAAGTTTATTTGTAAAGTTTATTAGGTTGGCGCTCATTTTCTTGAATGAAGACTAAGCCACAACAGTGATAGAACAGTGCCCCAACCAACATCTTGTAAACCCTGAGATGGTGAATGATAAAAAAACGGACGAACACAACAAAATCGTTCCCCATCTCAGGGTTTACAAGATGTCGATTGATTACCAGCTCGCCTGCACTCTCTCACTGCCCCAACCAGACTGTTTAAAAAAAAATTTTTTTTTTTTTTTTGTTTTGTTTTTAAGGGTTTTTTAATCTGTCACTGACTATACACCTATATATCGAAATTCAGTCTGGCAACTTTGATCACTATCATCATCTCAGGGTATGGCATCTGTGCCAAACTATACTCGACGACAACTTTTTTTGGCAATGCAGTGGAGGGTACAGGCACGTGTTCCCTCACCCATTTTGAGTGCTGAATAAAGCTGTGCGCAGGCTCTCCTTCTCTCCAGTGCATTGCCAAGAAAAGTTGTCACCGAGTAGAGCGGTAGCTTTCTTGAGGCTGACGAAGAAAAAATTTGAAGATATTACCAAGCGGATGATATGTATGTTCGAGACGTTGGTGCAACATGACACATGAATTAGATACAATGGCGTAAGCATTTATTTCGGGGTGTGGTCCAAGGAATCTCTTGGCACAATTTTTGCTCTAAAGCCTTTTGATGGTGGAAACTTAATAAAGGGGCTTATGGGTCACCACTCTGTACTGGTCTGAAATCAATCAATCAATCAGCGTTTATTTCAGCTTGAAATACAAACTGAAGGTGGCAAGAAAAAAGCAGTGTCACCCACTGCTTGACAAGCCTCGCCACCTAGCTTTACAAGTCAGCAGTGTAAACACGGTAAAAAATATATATACAAAATGAACAGTACAGACAAAATGAGAAGTACAGACAAATTATAGAAAAGCGTTCCTAAGGACAGAAGAAGACATATCATTCAAGTGATCACATAGAGGAGTATTCAAAGAATTATAACGTGATAGAAAAACCAATTCTCATTAGTAACTGACATGCAAAAGTGATAGTGCCTGATAAAATAAAGTTTCATGACCACCATTAGTATGCTGAAAGTGAAATTGCTTTTTTTAGCCACCAGATGGCAATGAATGCTGAAAAGGGTCCATAGTGCGAGATAGCTTGAGGCAAAGGTAATTGCGGACTGCAGCCGGGACAAGCATGTCATCAACACGACTTCAATTAGGCTTAGAAAAAAGAAGAAGAATAGATTGGTTTCCTACATTCCACTGGTGATGAATGAAGGGGACTTTGTCCCTCGAGAGGGTCTTGATTGTAAGCGGGTCTTCATTCAGTGCTTAGTCTGTTGTATTCCTTCTTATTTCTTGCCCAAATTTCAATACTTTTAAGGCCCGTTCACACTCTTGCAACCGAGTACGACCGAGAGAAACGAGATCTGTTAAAACTTTTTAAAATTTCTTAGAACGAGGGAACACACTGGCATTCCGGCGCCACCTATGTGGTGACCCTGGAACTGCATTTCACAAGAGCGAAGGTTTCACGGGATTTCCGATGCCAAACGTGCATAATACCTATGAAAAAGGCTCGTTTATAACGTTGACAAAAGTTTTTCGAGCCAAGAAAGAAAGGATAATGCGCGAGAGAAATATTGGAAGTGCTTCCTCCGACGGGCGTCGGAGGAGTGGGACCTGTGTGCAAATCGTTCCTCCGACGCCGGAAGTGACGTAGTGGCGTCGGAGGAGAGACGGCCGTGTGGAAATCGTTCCTTCGACGCCGGAAGTAACGTATCATTCCCGGCCCCGGATGTTGCCTTTGTTATGACATGTGCGTCTGCCGCTGTAGCAGCTGTAGCGGCTGTAGTCTGTAGTCTTTTGTGGTCGGATCGTGGCCGCGCTGCTGTCGGCTCCGGTCACGCAAGCTATTTTGACTGATTTTTCGCACTCTTTGAAGCGTTTTGTTTAGCATTGTCTTGTTCTTTTTAGCAATACATTTTTCCGTATCTAGTGCTACTCTTTGTATTTTAGCTTTGATCGCACCCCCAACGTGCCTCGAGTTTTGGTAGCCGGCGATTCGATGGTGCAGTACTTGCCATTGAATAGTCGGTTGGCTGTTGAGGTTGCGCCGTTTAGTGGTAGTAGAATCGAGCACTTGTTTTCCCAGGTGTCTGAGAAGCTACCCGATTTTGATGTTGTCATCCTACACGTTGGCACTAATAATTCCCATATTAGTGCCATCGTGTACATCGACAAATATCGTCGTCTAGCTGCCCAGATCTGTGAACGCAATCCAATGATGCAGATCGCCTTTTCTGCCGTTCTTCGCGGGAGAATTGGTTCTGCTCATTGGAATGGCAGCGTAGTCACGCTGCAGAGATCGAGGCTTCGAATGACCGTTACCGAGAGGTGAACTCGCTGCTGCGAGAGTTGTGTCGCAGGGAAGGGTTCACGTTCCTTGACGGGCTAGCTGACGAGTGGCACCAGTGGATCCACCGCGACGGCGTCCACCCAAACCGGATCGGCAACAAGGTATGCACACGTGCGTTATGTCGCTGCACTAAAGAGCGCGAATATAGGGCGGCTACGATTGCAAGGCTCACCGTAAAAAGGGGAACTGAAAATTGACCTGCGCACGTGGCGAGCTAAATTACTGGTTGGATTCAACTGGTTGACAGAACGGTGCCAACTCCAGCAACGAAACACGGCACAACTTGGAAGGTTGACCAGTCTTTATTGTCAAAAACCGAAAATGAAAATAAATAGGTTCGGTGACGTTCACGTTTCCGGATTGAAGGAAGCACAGCGTAGCTCTAAGCACCGCTTCAGTTGCCTCGTTAGCTAATTGCGACGATTGAATCGCCATTTCAGAGCGAGTATTTGTGCGAGGTGAAAGATTAGCCGCTGGCGTCTGTCAGCATCCGTGACGACGTCCCTAGCTTCTCTCCATCGCGTGAAGAAAGGTGCTCACCCGTGTTTCCGCGTTGCGCAGGTGAAGTCCTGATAGGATGCGGTTGCGTTCCCACCTTACAATCAAACAATTCCAATTACTTGTGTCACAACAGCTGCCAGTTCGGGCAGACTTTCCGCCATTTTTACCATTGTGCTCTCCGCGGCTGTTTTCTCTTCCGTCTGGTTTCTCCCTGGCTGCCCTCCGGTCGTTGAACTGCATCTTTCTGCCCTCGAAGTTCACCGTTGGGTCGCAAGAAGCGCAGATATGGTTTTGACATTTTCATAACGACATGTTTATCAATACACCAACTTTGGCGATGGTTTCCCTTCTCTACCGACCACTGGATGGACGGATGGATGAATCCGGCTGAGCCCTTTGGATCGGGCGGTAGCTTACGCCACCTAGCCAATCTGTTTTACCATTTAAGCTTAGAATATTTAAAGGTGAAAGCTATATTCACTCCGCACTGCAAAGAAAGTGAGGCTATAAAACACCCTTGCCATCAGTTAATAAGAAAATACCTAGTTTTCTCTCGCCTTCTGCCACCATTCACTTAATATTTGCTTGGTAATCTCTACTGTCTTGAAATCCAGTGTTCCTTCGCTGTTTCTAAAACCCAATGACTTTATTAACTCTATGTTCTCTTCGTATCAAGTGCTCAGCCGTCTCGTCCTCCTCTCCACAAGCAGTGCACACTGTATCCATTTCCTGGTACTTCGCTCTGTGTGTTCTGGTTTGCAGTACACCCGTCCTCGCCTCAAACAACAATGAGCTTCCCCTAGAATGGTCATAAATGCTTTCTTTGGCAATAACTGTTTTGTTTAATTTATAGTTTTCCAGAGCCGTCTTTGTCTGCATTCTCTCTAGCCACCAATCTCTTTCTGTGGCCTTAACTGACACCTGCTCTTCCTAAGTCCACTATAGCCTTAAAAACTGTCCTCCTAACTCCCTAGTGCAGTGTCTCCAGTTTGTATCTATACTCCTCATGTATAAATAGCTGAAACCCTTTTGTGCCCATTGCCACCCATCCATTTGCCTCAACCAATCCTCAAATTCTATCTTGCTCACCGCTTCCCTGCTCTCAAATGACGCCCATCCCATGTCTCCTTGTACTAGCTCCCTGGTTTGGTGTTTTGCAATGTGTCCCCAAAGCCAGCCTACCTACTCTGCACTGTTTTATTTCTAGTCTCGCATGCACTTCGGATTTCACGCATAGCACTGCATTTCCAAAAGTCACGCCAGGCACCATGACCCCTTTCCAAATCTCTCTCACGACCTCATACCTGTTGTAATTTCAAAGTGCTCTATTTTTCATTACAGCTGCATTTCTGTTGCCCTTACCTATTATATACTTTTCATGCTCACTGACATATTCTGCACCATCACATATCCATACTCCTAGGTACTTGTATTTAGTAGCTTTCTCAACTGTAATATTCTGTACCTTCAGCCTCTCAACTTCATCATCGTTAAAAATCATGATTGGTGATTTTTCACTGCGTCACATGTGCCATCTGTCGACAACGCGCAAAACTAATCCGCATGCGTGTCACAACGGCCTGCTGGGTCCGATTTAAAAAAAAAGGGAGTAGGTCTTTGCTTCAATGTTTAATACATTTTTATACATGTACATAAATGTTGATTTAAGTTAGACGTTTTGGCATAGGTACTTTGTATGTAAAGCTAAAGGCGCAGCACCTTTTCTGTGATATCTTCAAGGCAACATCTTTAACAATTTGAACGAGTGAGGTGACTGCAGCTGACAATCAGCTTTGGTGCTAATGTCAAGTACCATGTGTAGGTCCTTGCTGGGTTCATGGGCCAGCAAGTACGGAGCATCCTGGAGACGATGGCCAGGGCCAAGATCCAGCAGGACCACAAGGAGGCAATGCCAGGGACCCGCTCGTGGGACGGCTGGACCATCAAGGGTGCCCTATTGACCGCGCCATGTTGTCTCTTCAGAATTCTCTGACTTTTCCAGCAAAGTTTTGTTAATCTGACGACATAGTTTTTCTAAGAGGCTGGGGAAATTATAGCAAGAAGTTTGTGGGCCTCACATCTGGTAACAAGAAGGCTCCAAAAACAAGGCCCCTTGAAAACTGAGCAAGTTGCTACTTGTGTAAATTGGCTCTGAAGAAACCAACAACTAGGCGCTGCACAGTCCGATGACTCTTTCCGAGTCTGAAGTGCTTCGAGGGAATCGGAATTATGTGTTATAATGTGAATAAACTGTTCTGCATTACAAATCGAGTTTGATGTTGTTTACTTACATTTGGGGGGGTGCCAATTTGTCTTATACCTTAGTAGTTACATCAACACACTGCATTTGATATCAATCCTGCCCCAACAATAGCTAGCGCACATGGGCCCCTTTTTTCCTTTCTGATCACTCCACAAATAATGCCCGGTGCTTATCTGCGTGCACCAGAGCAACGTAAGAAAGCTAACTGCGAGAGCACTGGCTTTTCTCCGCAGTGTGGAGAAGGTTACCAAAAAAGAGCTGGTGCTTTTCACATGCACCGGTGCGATGTGGGAAAACTTACAGCGAGAGCACGAGTGCTTCTCCGCGTGTACTGGTGCAACAAGGAAAAGCTTAACATGAGAGCATTGTCGCAAAGTATTAAGCTTGATACTAGCATTGTATTGAGAACACCACAGTTTGCAGAGACGTGGTTCATTACTCCGACAAGCTGGAAGTGCGCTGTGGAGGCATTTGTTTACAGCATTTTCAAAAAAATTTGTTTTACTGTCGAAGGATGTATGGCCATATCAGTAGATTATACAAAAACTTTCCAACACAAAGAATGGAAAGAAACTACAGTGGACTGCTTCCTTCAACCAGCAACGACAGTGATGAATTTTGTTGCTGGTTGAAATAAGTGGTAGTCGTCTGGAGTTAGTATTCTATTCCTTTTATGTCCAAAAGTTTGAAACCAACACTTTATTCTTATTTTCCTGCTAATCCTTGAATGAATGCTTTTCAGAGGCTGCTGGCCCAGATAGCTAACAATTTCTTTGTTTGCATTGTTCGGCCAAGCATCACAGCTACCAGATAACTGGGTTCTAGTTGCCTGGTAGAAAAGCTGTTTTTCTACCAGGCAAGTGCACGTGCCGTCTCGATTTTCTTTCTTGAATGGCATGGGATTGGGCCTGGGTGCCATACTGCAGGAAACAAATGATCCGGAGCCCAGGTACCACTTCCACAAGATGCAAAGAAATTCCTTTTATTGGGAGTGACAATAATAAGACATTAATATTTGGCTCACAAATTCATTGCCTTGGTCGACACGGGAGCCACAAATTCCTGCAGATCACATGCAGAGTAATTACTACGGGCAACGAACACCTATTGCACATGGGTAATAGCAAATAGTTACAGCCTATGCGATGTGGAATGATGTTACTGCTTCTTGCAGGCATGTCCACCCTATTTAAAGAAGGAGTCTGTGAAGATGTCCACCGATGCCTTTCTAAACAACTACAGGCAAACTAGAGCAGAACTGTTTCATGTTCCTTCATGTGTAACCAGACATTTCGTATGCTTTTATGTGTGCTCGCTGTGCAATACCTCACGTCTCTCGGATTCAGTCATATGATACCATCGCTCCACCTCGCCTTTATATATCTGCATCTGTTGCAATGTACCATCGCCATTTGGATAATCTTACATTTATTTGTTTGTTAACTTTATAAGTGTGTTTAGGATTTTTTTTGTTTGCTGGATTTATTGTTTGTTTTGGTGCACCACGGGGCATCCAAGATAAAGACTGATGACACCCAAAATAAAGATGATTATTATTATAAACCTGTTGCTGACCCTCCTAATTCGAGGGCCACAAATGACAGCCCTTTTTTGCCAGCAATATCTACTATCGCTGTAGCGCTGCCAAATCATTATTTGCAAAGAAAAGTGGTGTAAGATAATTCCTTGTGTCTCTGCGGTACAAGGCAGCGTTTGCCTTTGCCTGATTGACACCTACACAGAGTCGCAAATACTTTTCCAGAAGCTCTTGTCTCCACTATAATCAACTATATAAAGAACATGACATTGCCACTCTTTCTGAGCATTTGTGCTACCCACTTATCTACACACTTGAAGGATAAAAGCAGCAATATTACAATATTAGTAAGTTAGCTATAAAAAAAATTAAACAGTTTGGTTCCTGCATGGGACATCCTGATCCAATCGACTTATAGATTCAGTGTCCATCCGATCGATTCCAGAAAAGCAGACCGTACCGAATTTCACCTGCAGGATGCAAAGTTATCTAATAGTATATCAACAAAATGTTGGAAAAAAATTGTTCAGCCCATCTTCATCCCTTGGCCATCCCCCATTGCCCTCGTATAAAGAATTGAGGGCTCAATGTCGCATGCTGCAAATGAAATGATTGGCAGTGGTCATGCACTGACACACATATCGACAGGGTGGAGGATAAAAATCAAGTTGATTTAAATCGAAATCATGATTTAGACCACAACTTTAATCATACAGGTAAATTACTTTTAAAATGTAATTTAATTACAATTACTTTGCTCCAAAAGTAGTTTAACTACAGTTACAATTAGTACTACCTGAGAAATAATTCATTGCAATTACAAATTACTTTGCTGATGACATCATCAGTGATGATGACAATGCTAATGTCGGTGACGTCATCAGTGACGTCACTGATGTCATCATCAGTGTTGATGATGCAAGGATTTCCGGTTGGCACCGGAAATCCTTGCAAAAGTAGTTGTAATTGTGCCTCAAAGTTTGTAATTACTGATGCTAAAAAGCAAATAAAGTACAATTGCAGCTCCCTTTAGCAGGAAGTAATGAACTACAAATTACCAGAAAAGTAATTAAATTACAGTAATTTAATTACTGTAATTAAATGACTACCCAAGTATGATTTGAATACCGATGTTTCAAATCAAACATTTTGATATATTAAAAAAAACATTAATTTTACCACTGGAACCTCAACTATTTTATTGTTTTCAGGTGTATTTATATTTTCATTCCATGTAAGATAATTATCAAGTAATATTGATATGGGGATAACGAGCAAATATAAGACTTCTTCGAGGCACAAGTAAATTGTAGGATTGAACACTCTCTCTACTTTTCAGCTCGTTCTTCAGGTATAGCAAAACAAGGGAAAGGGTAGAGTCAACAAAAGAACTGCGTGCGTGAACAAGCATACAAACTCAAATACCAGCAGAGAGAGGTATAGAATCAGGCAGACAGACTAAAGTATATGTCTCTGGTTGATCTTGCATATTCTAGTGTATTTATTTTTTTCAGAGAAATTATATTTCTCTCAAAAAATTATTTTGAGAAAACAGTTTAAATCTAATCAATGATTTTTTCTTTTTTTAATTTCGCCAGTGAGAAATCTGTAATTTGGTTAGTTGTAAAGTCATGTTCAGTCAATCACCTATTGCCATAAGTGCTCTTCGGAGGATGAGATTCGCGCATGGATTTCTTGCAATAAATGTAGATAATGAAGAAGTATTTCTAGGTCGCTTTTCCGCAGTACACAACTTTGTAAGGTGAAGCGCACTTGCGGGTTTTTTGCTTTCCTGCAAAACTCGGTGTTTCAGGGAGAAGCACGCTTATGGAACATTAGGTCTACTGCTTTCCCATCTTACTGCAACTGACAAGTACATTTGCTGGTTCTGCGCTTTCCCACAAGGAAAATACGTGCAAGGGGAAGCGCACTTGCGAGTTACTTGGTCCGCCGCTTTCCCGCCGTACAGCAAATCGAAGGGGGAAACCCTCCTTCCAGGGTACAAGCTCTTTTCGGAGTTTCAAACTGTTCCACAAGGCACATTCTCGTAGGAAGAACCGCTTTTGCGGGTCGCGCTATTCTGGATAGCGTGCGTTTTTAATTAGAAGCACGCTTGTGGGCTTTTTACTGCACAGATGTCATAGAAAAATGTCCTTCCACTGGCAAGCAGACTTCCAAGTTAATTGTATTTGTTCCTTGAAACCTCTACTTCAGCAATGTTGCTATTGTGATGAAGCACATGTTTCCTCCCAATTATAAGGTTAGTACAAATAAATGGTGTACAAAACACGTCTTAGCTTCAGCCAAAACTCTGTACTCAGCATACAATGTGTATGTAAAAGAAAACACATGGTGGTATAGAGTTGAATGATTAAATCAATATAAAACAGTAATAATAATAAAACTTTGTGGTGGAGGAACACTTCAAATGTTAAAATGTAAAGCTGCATAAGTAACGATGTACTAGAATAATGCTTTCTTTTTATTTCTTGCCTGTTTAATAGTTCCTACACTTGGAGAGTTAATTTAATAATTAATAATCGCCACAATTCAGTACCATCTAACCTCTGAAACAATAATTACATTCAGGAAGTCATCTCCAGCTATCCCATACTCACCAGTTCAATCGATCATTCCCTTGCACAGACACATAAGCTACCCTAGCCTCGCATAGGACTCCAGCTCGACTGACTCAGGCTTTGCCCTTTCATACATAATTTTTTCTGAATAATCATACAAAATTTAAGGTTTCATCAGCAAATTTTAATGAGAAGGAGATGGTGGTCTTTGTGTGAAATATGATTAATAAATGAAAGATTGTGGAGGGAAGGTAAAAAGAAAGGATCAACCAATCTATGGGGGGATAGAGGTAAAAGAGATGGAAGAATAAGCAGAGAAGGTGCTTGGCCCCACAGCTTCGTGAATTCTTTCAGAGGGGTCAAATGATGGTGTTCCCTTCAGTCATAATCTCAGACATAATCTCCTACACCCGCTGTAAATGGTTTGGCTCTTTGCCTATCATCTGTGTATTGCTTGCTGTGCTTCTGGTAATCAGCAATGCATTGGCGGAGTTGCTGCATCTCGATGTGAACGGGCTCGTCAAAACTTGGGAAGCCCACGATGTCCATACGGGTACGCATTTTACGTCCGTGGATGAGCTCAGCGGGGGAGAGCTTCGTCGCTGCATGTGGTGTACTTCGGTAGACACCCGGAAACTCAAGGCCTGTACGAACGTTGGTTTGTTCCTGCAGGATAGTTTGGACGTACTGCTTAAGCACTCGGTTGAAGCGCTCAACCTGACCATTGGCTTGTGGATGGTATGTCGGAGACCGATGGTGGTAAATCCCTCTGGACTTCAGGAACTCCTGGAATATGCGGGATTCAAACTATGGGCCATGATCAGAAACAATCACCTTCGGATACCATTCTCGGTTGAAGATTCTAATGAGGAATTCACATACAGCTTCAGCAGTAACTTGGTTACAAAGAGCTACCTCTGGCCACTTACTGAAGTAGTCGACTAGGGCGACTGCAAATCTGAATTGCGATGGAAGTTTGTAAAAAGGTCCGACAATGTCTATTCCTATTTGTTTCCATGCACCCGATAGGAATGGAACTGGTTGTAGGGGTGCCGCTGCCGTCACAGCTGTCTTGTCGTTCGTCTGACAGGTGTTGCAGTCTCTAATGTAGGTGTCGACCTCGATGTCGACTCTGGGCCAACAGAAGTGCTGGTGTAGACGCTGCTTCGTCCGCACAATTCCAGGGCGTGACTCATGAGCTAGATCAATGAGTCTATGCCGTAGCCAAATAGGTGGACCAACACTTCACCACGTAGTAGTAAGTCATCCACGGAGGAAAGCTCTTCTCGCAACTTGTAGTATGTAGATAGTACTTTATCACATTGTTCCTCGTGACCCCATTCAGTGCAGATACACTGGATTACTCGAGGCAAATTAGGGTCTTGCCTGGTTTCTTTCTTGATTTCTTCTTGATCGATTGTGCATAGATTGCGTACCGGCAAGTGAATTCTTCCTTGTCACTAAACTTGCTGCAATCCGAAGGATTTGGAGTAGGCAGGCGTGACAGTGCGTCTGCTCCGACACTCTTGTTTCCTTTCTGGTAATGTACCTCGTAGTCGTACCTGAGGAGTCTCATAGCCCACCTGGTTATCCTCATTGGTTGTCGACCGGATCCTCGTGTAGAAAGCAAAGTAACGAGAGCCTGATGATCTGTCTTGAGCGTGAAATGGCGCCCGAAGAGAAAAAAGCGCCATTTCTCGCAGGCCCAAAGGCACGCCAATGCCTCTTTCTCCCCTGCAGAGTAGTTGCGTTCGACGCTTGAAAGTTTTCACGATGCGAACGACACCGTTCGAATTCCTTCCGGATGTACTTGCTGCAGAACCACGCTTAATCCGTAATTAGATGCATCCGTTGTGACGACGGTGGGCAGCACCACGTCAAAGTCAGTGGATTGCTGTTTCGTATCAGATCCTTCACAGCAGTGAATGCCTCTTTTTGTACCTTTTTCCATTAAAAGGGAACATCCTTCCGCAGGAGCACGTGCAGAGGCTCCACGATGGTCGCAAAGTTTGGTACAAACTTGATGTAATATGCGAGCAGGCCGGGTAATGATCGTAGTGATGTTATGTTTGTGGGGGGTGAAGCCTGCATGATAGCCTCAATATTATCTTCGCATTGCTTGATTCCCTGCGGTGTCAGCTCGTGTCCTAGGAATTGAAGCTGCTGGACTGCAAAGAAAAACATTTGTGCTAGTTTAGTTTCAAGCCTGCATCTTGAAGGCGTGAAAGAACTTGCCTCAGGCGGGCATCATGCTCTTCTCTTGTGCGCCCGAAAATAAGTACATCATCCAGGTAGACGATGGTACCTGGAGTACCTCAGAGTATGTAGTCCATCATTTTTGAAAGGCAGGGGCGGCGGATGCCAGCCCGAAACATACTCTGGTGAACCTGAAGAGACAATCATGTGCCACAAATGCCGTTAGGTCTCTGCTTTCCTCTGCCAGGTCCAACTGGTGATATGCCAATGAGAGGTCTAGCTTGCTGAAGATGTGGGCACCGGAAAGCTGATGAAAAAGTTTGTCGGGGCACGGTAGAGGGCGGGAATCCAAAACTATTGCAGTGTTCGGCTTGCATAGGCCTACACAAAGCCGGATCTGCCCATTCTTTTTGCGGGCCACTACGATGGGAGACACCCACTCCGAAGCATCGATGCGCTCGATAACCCCGGAGTGTTCCAGCTTCACCAGTTCCTCAGAAACTTTCTCCCGCACTGCGAAAGTTAGTCTTGGTAGCTTTTGTTGGAAAGGAGCGACGGAATCTTTTGTCTTTACCTTATGTACAAATCCTTTTGCATGACCTAATCCCTCGGAGAACAGATGGGGGAAGTCTTGTGTGATCTCTGGAAGGTTTCTCGCGGAGACCGTTGCCACCCGTCCTCCGGTGGGAGGAGCAAAGTTTAGTTGGATGTCCAATGCACAAAAGGCGTTTAGGCCCATGACAGCCACGCCTGTTCGTACGACGTGAAATGTGCAGGTGCTGCGTCTTTGAGCAAACTGCACCGGTGCGTCGAATTTCCCCAGAACGGGAATGTCTTTTCCGGAGTAGTCCAGAAGTGTTGTACTCAAACATTCCAACTTGTAAGAGTGGAAGTGTCTTCGGTAGACGTCTTTTGGCAGGATTGAAACGGATGAACTTGTGTCGACTAAACGTTTGGTGGGAACATGTGCCAGATGTATCTCGCACGTAACCGATTGTTTGGTAAAGCTGGTAGTTAGCACCTGGACTTGGTCGTGCGCTTGTTCCACTCTTCGTACATGGGATTTTGCTTGTGAAACTCCCTGCTTGCAAACGGAGGCGAAGTGTCCCTTCTTGTTGCATTTTCTGCAAGCTTCATTCTTTGCCAGCACTTAGGATGGTCCGCCATGTGGTGCGGTGATCCACATCTGTAACAAGTGCCGGACGACTTGCTGGGACTTGCCCTCGAATTTTTGGCTTTTATTTTTGCCACTTGTGAACTGGATCCCTCTTCCGTCAAGAGCTTGGCCTCCTTCATCGCTTGCTCAACTGGAGAGGCGATGGCAAGAGCAGATTTTAGGGAAAGTTCAGACTCTAGGAGGAGTCCTAGAGTCCTGTCGACTGCACCAATTGTGTTTTTAATACGAACGCCTATGTCAGACAGTACAGAAAAACCAGCTGCTCCATCTCGTGCTCCGTTCGTATCCCCCTTCCTCTTCGTCCTCGTCTACCAGCAGCCAGGATCAGCTTGTAGACACAACAGAGAGTATACGCTGCTATTTGATAGATTTGCAGGACGGTGAGGGCGACGCGCTCACTGAATGAGTCGAGTATCACATTCGTACATTCGTCCCCTTCTGTGTTCCTGGGTCTCGGGTTTCATTACCATGTATCACATTCTACTCTGATAACACTCTACGCATTCTACTGCAGTGACAGGGCCAGGCAACATATGTGACCGAGTGGTCTGGTCAGCTTTAACCGTGAGTGTGTCATATGGTGGGCACACCTTTTCAGTACTGCTCGGTTTGATCGAAGGCGCAAGTGTCAACACCTACACAAAAATCAGCCTCAGAAGAAAAAACTAAATCTGGTACTATATAAAAACAAACACAAAGAACAAATGCATAATATGTAAAATTAATATGCATGATTACAAATTGAGTTAAATCTGCAGTTACAATTCTTTGCTTCAAGTTGATTCCCAGTTAGGTCTCCATTGGTTCCCAACTGGAACCGGCATATCTCAGTAGTAGTGAATCCAAGTGGACCCAGTTTTAAATCTAACTGGCGTACCCGCAACGACCCCCCTCCCCCCTCCCACCCCCGTTCCCTCCCGGGGTTCCGCGGGAGGTCCCGGGGGTCGCTCCTATCCGTTCAACCTTTTTGCAGCTGGGTTACGCACACTTACCACCTGTAACTGAGAACCTTAACGTAACTCAGCTGTTGGCTCGTTGAAAACTACTCATTAGGTGCGATAATCAATGATAAGGTCTTTGCAACAGCGAACACCCACCTAAGCGCGCGGGCGCACTCGGCCGGCCGTCACTACCGCCGGTCACGCTGGTACAAGAAAGCATTGAGCGTCGTGCTATGTTCCGCTCGCTGGCAGTGTAAAGGGCCGCCCACACTAGCGAGAAAACGCGCTTGGCACGCCGATCGCGGCAAGTAACAAAATGTCGCCGAAGCACAGTCAGCGCCACGAGCGCGTGCAGAGACACGCCCTTTATCTTCCCGCTTAACCGATTTATCGGCGCGCCGGGCGCGTTTTCTCGCTAGTGTGGGTGGCCCTTAACGAAGGCTACGGGCACGAGATCAGCTGCGAGACGTTTTTTTCACAGGACGAGCGCCCGGGCTGGAGGAGCGTGCAATGTACAATGCAAGGGACAGCCGATTCGGAGCACACTACCGCACGCGACGCACGCGCTAGGGCCACGGCAGCCACACCCACGATAATAACGTCACGTGACACAAAGACAATAAAAATGTATTTATATGCATTAATACTATTTTTATAACTCACAACTTTTGTCAGGCTGCGTTTAAAAAGTTGTAAATAAACAAATGTTGTGACAAAAATGTTTAGTCACGTGACCTTTTACTGTAAAGCTACATTAAAATCGAACGGGTTTATTTTTATTTGTACTTATTTTCAAAGGCAAATTATATTCTGTATGTAGTAATGATTTATATTAGTTATTAATAATTAACAAGGTGACGTCACTTCCGTTACGTCACTTCCGGCGTCGGAGGAGTGATTTGCACACAGATGTCACTCCTTCGACGGGCGTCGGAGGAACTGCGGCCAAATAGTAAATATGCCGGACCGCCAAGTTCACACTGCTACCCAATAGATGGCGCCAGTGTGTCCTCTCGTTGTAAGAGGTTTTAAGTAACCCAGTTTTAAGACGTAGCAAGAGTGTGAACGGGCCGTTACTCACTAAACAACTGAGGTTGAATTTTTAAAATCCGAGATAACCCTATTACCCTGACTTGCACTTCGCGTGTTTTATCTTTCCTTCTCTCCCCTTCTCTCCCCTACTCCTACTGGGTATAGTCAGCTGCTCGCTGTTGAAAGTTTACTCGTCTGTTGCTAGTTGAAAGATGTGGTTGTGTTGTCCCTGTTTTAATTGTTTATTCTTTCTTCATCCATCACTAAACCAGATAGCTCATACTTGGTGGATCCAGTGGAACTGGCAACATCAAAATGATCCAGTCCACATTAGTAGTCTTTTTGATGCATAAGATGAGTCCAGCATCTCCTTTTAGACCACAGAGTTAACATAATAATCTAGAGCAGTGGTCTCAAACTTATTTGAGTGCGGTATGCCCCGCACCCCGGTATGTCCCACACCGGAAAAGCCGGTTGCCTGCGGGCTGCGTGCTTGAGACTTTTTATCTAGAGGGAAAGGTCCCATGCATTCGGGCCGGTTTGGAAAGGCGGGGCATAGACACGGTCATGTCCGCAATCAGGTGGGAAACCTAAGCACGAGGTTGCCCACCTGATTGCGGACATCTCTACGCGTGCGGTCATACTGGGCCTTTTGGCTGGCCTGCGCCGCTTCCGGATTTCGGCGGGCTTCGGAAAAGATATCCGTTAACCGAAACTGTAGCTGCCGGGCGTAGACAGCATAGGCTGGCCGTGTGTCATTTTTGGGGGGGGGGGGGACGACAGCCGGCATCTCTTGTTCTAAAGAGGTGCTCAAGATCTTGAGGAGGGGAGAATTGTGGGAGCCGCCCGCTCCACTTCCCTGATTAGGCCCTATGGCCGCGGGAAAAGCACTCCGAGCTGTCCAACTGTCAGCCGGAGTGCTCCGTTTCGTGCCTCGGAGGGGCAGCCATCTTGCCTGCTTACCCTCACGTGGCATGCCTCCCCCGCTTGCCCCCCCACCTTGCGGGGACACGCAAAACGTCCCCCTGGCGGTTTGACCTTTTTGGGTCCGAGGCTGAGGCCGCCAGGAGAGAGAGAGGAAGAGAGAGGGGGGCCTTGCACCCCGCTCGAGGGGACTGCTCGCGGGGACATCCAACTGTTCGGACGTGTGGCCCGGCCCTCCCTGACGGCCTACCTCCGAGCCCGCTCGCGGGAAGGCACGACAAGGTAATGCCTGTTCCTTCCTTGTCGCCCTTAGCGTGTTTCTTATCTGTATATGATTAACACGTAAAATAAACACTCGATCATCCCTTGCCTTCGGCGTGTCCGTGTGCTCCCTTTTGAGAGTCCCGGCTAAGGGTTGCAGCCGACAGTCGAACCCGCCGCAGCGCTTAGCATGATACGCTGCGGAGTGGTAGGTTGAGCGGTAGGCCCCCTTGCCGGACGGCGTCACCCCTTTGAGACCTCCACAAAATACAATGTACTTTAGGTACTTTCCAACACTGAGTGAAGTAGTATACAGTATCTGCCTTTTCCTACTGCCTTCGCACGAACTGACAACACGTGTGGTGCCAGCACACATATATTCACGCAAGTAGTAGTGGCTGACACGTGTTGGCCGGTACTTGCCTCGCTCACTGGATGCTGATGTTCATTGTCCATGACCGTGATCACGAGGTGCTTTCCGTCTTTCGAGGCAACTGCCCGGATCATGGCAGTGCAGCCAATCCTGTACGTCCTGGGAAAGGCGGCGAAGCATCGTAAGATGCTGGGCTTGCGCCTCTGTCACAATGAGCGTCCACTCGCTACTTTTGAAATACACGAAAAAAAAACAACTGGCAGCTGCATTTTGATTTGTGTTTTTTATTTATCTGAAACAGTTTTTTTTTTTACAAATACTTTTGCAATGTTTTAGGCGGATGGTGTTGCTTTTTGCATATTTTCTCCCAATAGTGTACTAGTGTTATAAACTTTTTTTTTTGTTTTTATATTGTAGCTGCAGTAATGATGCATTGCTGTTGTTAATGTATGCATGCATTTTTTTATTATTTTCGTTTGTCTCGCATTGCATAGTGTGCTGATGTGCCTTGCCCCTGATGCAGGGCGTTGATACCCGTCAGTCAACTTTGTTTCACCTTTTGTTCCTTTAGAAGTTTAGACTTTCCAAGAGCTCCCTCTCACATTGGAAAAAAATAAATGATTGATTCATTAAACCCTTGCCTACTAATTTTTTTTCTTCGAGGAACGTGCAGCAAGATATTATTTTGAACTTGCAATTTGCAATAAAATAAGACAAAAACATTTTCTCGACTTCCAGGCGTCGTATCCTGCTCTAAATCGGGACTTCTGGTCAGAGTCCCGCTGACGTGCATACGCCGAGGTTGATGGAAGGCTTGCGGGATTCTGATTGTTTGCATCTCTCCTGTCACTGTCCTTCAAACTATCGTCTGATTCCTAAAAATCAGAAAGGGCTGAAGGATTCATATTCACATATGCCTGAGCAATAATCCCTTTCAAAAAGAAAGTTTTGTATCTCTTTGTTAGCTAAAGTGGACCTCCCCGCCAAAGCCATGTCACTTTAGCGCGAGCACTTACAAGAACTACTTCTTTTCCTTGGCTAAATGGAGCCTTCTCTCTCTGTCAAACAAAGAAACAAAATAGCAAACTACGCAAAGGCAAATAGAGCAACAGGGCTGGTTTTGCCATCGCCAGAAAGCGTGCTAAACAGGCACCGAAACTGAAACGCGGGCAACACCCGTGGTTGGGCTTTATGGTCTGTAGGGGGTGGCACAAGTGACACACATTATTAGTAGGCAAGGGGTTAATAGACATATCGATCAAATAGTCACATGCAAAGTTGCAACGAATGAAGATGATATTTTAATTGAGGCACTTTAATTGTGGCTGGCGTGGTGCTTAGAAATACTAGCTCCGTCACTGGTCCTAGTTTGGTGCATCAACGGCAGCAAGAACAGTTTTACGAAAGCGCTAAAGGTGCCAAGCCACTGATCAGTGTGCCAAGCTCAAGGTGCCCATGTTGTGCTCGAGAAAGATGCTGAGCAGAAATCCAAGCACCCAGGAACCCTGGGCAACAAGGCTTGACATTATACTCTGTTTTTTTAGGTAATTATGCCTGCTAGACTTTGAGAAATAGAAGGCTGGGTAGTTCGTTCGTATTAAGAATGAAAGTGAAAAACAAAATGTGGGCAAGCTGGTGCGGACATTTTTGGCAAAAGGTCCAAAGTTCTCGGCTAATCCGAAGCCTTCTAGAGTCGACATTGTGTCAGATGTGCTTGACAAATGTGCCCATTGCGCATAGACGATTGGCTCTCTCTTTCCCCTCTAATTTCCACGTACAACGCCTAAACACACACACTCGAGATTTCGAAAAAAATGTATGACCAAGAAAAGAGGAAAATGTTTATTGATGCTTTGTTGGAAAAAGTGCCAAGGCTGGTTGATCCTTCGCTTAGGATGGAGAAAGTAAGTCATAGGGAGTTCAATGATTTGAAAAGTAAGCTTTAATGGAAGAAGTCGACACTGCTTTCTTCAGGTCGATAGACCGGGAAAGTTTGCCATCCTACCAGATGGGATGTTCAAAGGGGAAGTGGACAACGCAATCACTAAGTTGTTTAAACCTTTCAGTGACGACTTAAAGAAAGCCTAGAGGAACATTGTATCACCGTTGAGGCAATGCAAACTTCCTGATATCAGAAAGTTAGGAAAAGTTAATGGTGGTGACGTTGAGAGTTAACTTCACGTTAAAGGATCATAAGGAAGAGTTTCCCTTACAAGTTGTGGAAATGAAAATGGAGCTTGGCATTTTTTCAGAAATGTTTCATAGGAGAGACCTTTGTCACTAAAGAACTTGGAGCGAAAGAGAGTCATTCGAGCAACATCACCAGAAATCTTTGTAACATGTTGATGTTGAACATCCAAGATTTAGATTATTCGATGGAACAGGGTGAATTGTTAGTGAGAGTGAGACTGGTGTGTAAAAAACTTGGTAAGATTTCAATCTACTGCTGGTATTAGTATAGACAGTGTCTGAAGCATTTTTGAGTTTTACCTAAAGTTCAGTGTAATAGAGTATGCAGAAGTTCAGTTTAATCAGGAGGAGGGAGTACATAATGGCTCTTTGATTGTGCCAATTTTGTAGGAAATGTGCTCGGACAAGTTAGACAGGAGTGTTGACATGTTTGTGGGTTCTGCGCTGAATGCGATTTTTGTTCTACGCCAATATGTTGACATCATTTTGATTTGTGCTTTTGAGAATAATTCAGTTGAGGCAATTGAGTAGTTTGTTTTGGGAAAAATGTCCCAATTTGTCTTTTACAGAGGAGGCACCCCTTTAAGGTTCAAATTCAGCATTTTGATTAAATGCTGTACACGGAGAATGGCCTTTGTTGAAAATATGTGAAGGAGCCAGCCGAACCTTTGTTGGGATCGGATAGTCGACATTCGGAAGTAATAAAAAAGAGGTATGTCGTCAGTGTTGAGAAGCGCATGTAAAACATTGTGTGTCCACTGGGCAAAAAGAGCTATTGAATTGCAAGTGTTCCATCTCTTGGTGGTGGGACATAGTCAAGCAGTCTTTTCTAGAATTGGGTTAAAATTAGAAAAAGTTTTAGCTTAATTCCCTCTAAAAAAGAAAGAAAAAAAAAGAAAACAGGATTAAAAGTATGGATTTGGTGCCTCATTACCTTCTCGCCAGAGCTGGAGATTGAAGCTAACGAAAGCACGCTGGGATTCCATTTCCCATGTATTTTGTCAATAAAGGCAACGTGGGTGTTATCTTGTTTACATGCCACTACTATACTCTGTTTCACACTTAGCGTACAACGCTGTCAAAGCTACTTGCGTGAACACGAGGCTTGATCCCGTTGATCATTTGCACGCAAGCTCGCGCGAACGAAACCATAGAGAAAGCCATGTGCTTGCGCCAGTAGCTTGGGCAGCGTTGCATACCAAGTATCAAACAAACTATAGAAGCTCGTTACAAGGCGCGTAAACAGCGTCTCGGTAAGGATCATGGCCCGGGCTGGGGGGGGGGCCCGCCTCCCCCTTGAATCTCACCAGGGCGGGCACAAGTCCCCGATGCCCCCCCGTAGTCTACGCCTATGATATGAAGTATGCACAGTGTGAAGAGACAGTGTGGTTTATTAATACCACTTAATACACTTCGCCAGATTCTGCTCACTGGGTTTACTAGCCCTGCCAAACCCGGGAAAGACTGCAAACGTCAAAGAAGAGGCAAATGATCTCAAAGCCTTTCGGACATTTTTTCACCGCTAAAAGAAAGTTATCCCCAGTCATCATGTTTATGTGCGGTGCTTACACTCGTTGCGACCGTTGATGAATCTACACTGCACCACCGGGATACGGCCCATTCGTCACATGTCGATTGGTCATAAAGCGACTGGTAACAGGCCCGTTCGTCACAGCGGAACATGCGCCATAGGATAATTCGTCACACTGGCAGTTCGTCACACAATAACCCAAAAATCGTTAAACTTTTTTTTCCTATTTTGTTTTTTTAGGAAAGTTCCGAAAGGTGGTCACCCAACCAAATCCGTACAAGGTCAGTGAGGTTGACTACTGTACGAACGGGAACAAAGGCATGTCCCAATGACTCTAAGATAAGGAAATATGCAGCCTTTAGCCTGCATGTTGTCTTATCTGGGTCACCTTACTAACAAAAAAACTTCGAGAACATAAATTTCACATTAGGAAAAAAACCCACTGAACCTGATTCTTTTTTTTTGTGCTTAGCTTTAGGGTTTACCATGCTGGTTGTTCCCGGATTATAGAAGACGGATCTCTTTTGCTTCCCAACTCACTATCAATTTCTAAATAGAGGTAGTTACTACTAAGAGAAGTGGCGATATGCTTCTTGAAGGACATTCCTACACTTGCATTAAGGTTGTGGGAGCAACCGGGTGGACCGGCGCCTCTGTTCTCGGTCGAAAACGCTGTCAACGAAGGAAAAGCAATCGCTTGCCGAGAACGTGGTTCGGCGTCGGATCCCCATGTGCCAATAGCTGGCCTCAGACAGTGTGCGTACATTAACCGGCCCAACCGCAGAGCGGAAGGGTCCTCGGGAGGCAGGCCACGCAGTGCCACTAGCAGTATTAAATGGCACCCTGCGTACACAAACTGAAGTCGCCGGGAACTGATTTTGCGATCTCCCCTTGCGACCAGGGGTCGCGCGGAGACCGGCATTTCGTCGTCCCTAATTACGACGGCTTCGCAGTGGATAGCGGGGAGGCGGACAAAGGCCGCTGGCCCCGCGTCGCCGCGAGCGTGCCGGTTGCCGCGAGCGTGTCTGCTGCCGCGAGGAACAGGTGTCCTCGGTCGGCTCCCCCTCCCTCCTGGTGTAGGGTTTCAGGTCGCAGACATGTACCGGTCCCCCAACGTCCCTGCATTGCAGGTGCGTTAGTTTATAGACAAGGCGGGAGCATGTCTCTTTAACTCGGTACGGGCCCGACCATTTTGGCGCCAGCGCTGCTGAGAAGGCCTTGCTTGCATCGCTAAGCACGTGCACGCGCCTCAGCACGAGGTCGCCCACCTGATAGCAGACGTCTCGATGCGAGCGGTCGTACTAAGCCTTCTGGCTAGCTCTTGCCGCTTGCAGATTTCGGTGGGCTTTAGAGAAGACCTCCGTTATCCGCGACTGGAGCTGCCGTGTGTAATCAGCATAGGCTGGCCGCACGTCAATCACCCCGTCACTCGCCGCTAACACGCGGTCCATGGGGTTCGGGAGCTCTCGCCCGAAGGTAAGCATGACAGGGGTAAAACCCGTCGATCGGTTGACCGTGGATCGCAGAGCAAACCCAATCTCAGGGAGATAGGTGTCCCAATCTTTGTGTCGCTCCGCATAAGCCGCAAGCATTGGCTTGAGGTTGCGGTTGACACACTCGGTCACATTCGACTGGGGGTGGTACGTCGTGGTCCTATTGTGCTTGATGCCAAGGGCTGCACAGGTGTCCACGAATACCTTTGCCGTGAAGACGCTGGCGTTGTCAGTTATCAAAGCCTGGGGATACCCGGAGCGCGAGAACACCTCCAGTAGCTTATCTAGGATCACTCGAGCCGTCAGCGTTCGGAGAGGAAATAGTTCCACCCATTTGCTGAAGTGGTCCGTGACAACCAGCAGGTACTGATGACCCCTCGGGCTCCTTGGAAAAGGGCCGACGATGTCGCAAGCCGCAAGAGACCAGGGTTGCTGGCTTTTGATGGGCTGCAACAAGCCGGGGGGTTTGCGGCCTCGTGGCTTGAGGCTTTGGCACAGGTGGGAGGAGCGGGCGTATCTGAGAACGTCCCTCTTCATGTTCGGCCAGGTAGCAGAGTGACACAACTTTCGGTAAGTCTTAGGGCCACTCGAGTGCCCGGCCAAGGGGGTGTCGTGATAGAAGCGCAACAGGGCGCCTCTCAGCCCGCGGGCCACCTTGAACGGATCAGATGTCTCGTTCTCACATGGTATATAACGCAAAAGAAGCTCGTCAGCATCAAGCAGGAACGAATCCAACGCGCCAACCACACCACCAGTGGCTTTCCGGCGCTCGGCGTTTTCAGCAGTACCAGCTGATCGCCTGGCGGCCGCGCCGCCCGACTCCGACGAGTCCGACTCCTTCATGAGTCCGTCGATAACTTCTCGACAATACGAATCGTTCCGCTGTGCTTCTCGTAGCTCTTGTTTGCCAAAGGGGATCCCCACGCCGCCTATAGGGTCGACGAGGTTCACGGTCGCGTCTGCGGAACACGGGGGGGGCCGGTGTTCCGTTGGACGGGGCTGTGCGTGGCTCGGACGCAATCACATTTTTGGTTTGGCTTTCTGACTCGGACGGGCTCGCACACGCAACGGGGGCCCGAGACAAAGCGTCGGCCACCACGTTCGTGCTCCCTTTCCGGTAGCGCACCACATAGTCGTAGCGCTGTAACGTTAGTGCCCACCTCGCCAGGCGACCTGCAGGCTCTCGAAGGCGGGTTAGCCACCTTAGAGCGGCATAGTCGGTCTCAATGACGAAGGTAGTCCCGTCAACAAACATGTCGAACTTACGGAGAGCAAACACCATGGCTAGGCACTCTCGTTCGGTCACGCTGTATCGGGTCTCGGCGGGCGTCAACGATCGGCTGGCAAACGCAACCGGTCGGAGCGCGCCTTCGTGCTCCTGGAGCAAAACCGCCCCGAGTCCCCGGTCGCTCGCGTCAGTTTGGATCACGAACGATCGGTTCAGGTCGGGCAGTTTCAGGTTGGCAGTGGCCACTAGAGCATCAGCGAGGCTACCAAAAGCGGCCTGCTGCTCAGGGCCCCAGTCCCACTTCGCAGACTTCCTCAATAAGCGGGTTAAGGGAGCCTGGAGAGCCGCACATCCCGGGATAAACTGACAATAGAAGTTTATCATCCCAAGATAGCGGCGCAGAGAGCTGACGTCCGTCGGCGCCGGGTACTCCAGGAGTGCCTGGAGTTTTTCCGGGCAAGGCGAGACGTGGCCCCTGTCGATCGTGAACCCCAACAAAGAAATGCGGGTCTCCGCGACTTGGGCCCTTTTCGGATTCAGAGTTATTCCGGCAGCTCTTAGTCTCTCAAGAACATCCTCCAAATGACGCAGGTGGTCCTCGAAGGTGTCCGAGTACACGACAATCTTGTCGAGGTACGCCATGGCATATGACTATCTCGCTTCCCCGAGGACACGGTCCATCAGTCGCTGGAATGTCATGGGCGCTCCCGTAAGCCCGAACGGCATGCGCGTGAACTCAAAAAGTCCACGGTGACAGACAAAGGCTGTTTTGGCCGCGTCGTCGGGTTCGACTCGTACCTGTAGGTAGCCTCTGCTGGCGTCGAGAGTTGTAAAGTACTTCGCTCCGCCGAGGTTCGATATGATAGAGTCGATGCTTTGGAACGGGTAGGCGTCTTTACGGGTGACTTCGTTCAGTTTGCGGTAGTCCACGCAGAGGCGGGATGTGCCGTCTTTCTTTGGGACGAGAACGACCGGATAGCCCCATGGGCTCTCTGAACGCCGGACAACGCCGGTGTCGATCATCTCATCCAGGGCAGCGTCAATGGCCTTCCTCTTAGCCAAACTGACCGGACGAGGATTACATCGCCAAGGGCGAGCATCTCCTGTGTCGATCCGATGCCGCACTGAGTCAGCGCAGCCGGGTCGGTCCGTGAACATCGTGTCATAAGAGTATAACAACGACGAGAGGCGCGCCCTATCAAGTCCCGTAATACCGCACGTGGGTGTCAACAGTGGGTGGGGGGCACGATCCCCCGCTCCGGCGGCGGGCGCCGCTTTGGGAGCAGGGGGGTGCACAGCTGCGCAGCCCGCAACCGGTTTCGGGGAAAGAGCGTCTCCCTCGCGACTCAGGTTGTTCGCTGCGCTCGTCGGGACGGGGGCCGTGGAGGCAGCCGGGGATTCGCAAAACGGTTTCCCCTATCCACGGGCCGGGGAGAAGCGCCCGCGGCCAAGTTGCGAAAATCAGCCAGTGGATGCCCCACCGGCTTCTCTATGCCTGTTTTTCGCCGCCGCGCGGTTTCGTGCCCCACTTCCACCACGCGGGAGGAAGAAGGGGGAACAGAGGGTAAGTTCTTTCTGCGCAAGACGTAGGAAGATGCCCCGATGTCCGCCTCTGAAGTCGGTTTCTTCACCCCTCCCCCCCCCCCCCCCCAACGTCTTGCGGAGGAGACTGGGGAAAAGAGATTGGGGAAAAGAGAGGAAGTGGGCCAGAACTGTTGCGTCCCCGACCCTTGGGGGGGAGAGGAGGTGGGGTGCCCGGGGCTATCGAGTACAGGAATTGACAGAAGACCCGCTGAGTTCTCAGTCTTTCTCTTGCAAGATGAGCGAGCAGCAGCCCGGCACCCAGCCCCGAGCCTCTGACAGCGGCCCTTCCCAGGAAACGTGTTTTCCCGAACGGGGATCAAGGAGGGCCGCGAGGCGAAGGCGTTTTTCCGGCCGCGGGCTGCAACGGCGATTCGGGACCTGCCCGGGCCAACACCACCTGTCGGTTGACTGCGGTGGCTATGGGGGCCACCGGGACCGGGTCCGCGGGCCGCCAGGACGAGCGGCTCTTGAGGGGGATGCATTGCCAAGGGCGCGACGAGAAGGGGCCTGCCCGGGCCGCCGCCACCCTCCGGTTGACTGCGGCGGTCATGGGGGCCACCAGCACCGGGCTCACGGCCTGACCGGACCGGCGGGTTCCCTCGGGGCTCCATCGGCGGCTGCGGCCGCGACGGCCAGGAGCGACGCCGTTCTCGGGGCCTGCCCGGGCCGCCGCCACCCTTCGGTCGACTGCGGCCGTCATGGGGGCCACCAGCACCGGGCTCGCGGGCAGACCGGACCGGCGGGTCACCTCGGGGCTCCATCGGCGGCAGCTGCGGCGGCCGTGGACGACGCAGCTCCGGGATCGGCGGCCGGGGCGCCTACCACCGGTGGCGGCGGGCGAAGGTCGGTGCGCCACGTCGCGACGTGGACTTCTCAGAAAGGCACGGAGCCGCCTCGCTGTTATGTCTCTTGGCAAAAGTGGTCGCAGCAGCGGCGCCCGTGGCCAGGGGCACCTTCAAGGACGGTGCTGCCGGTATTTTTGGGCCGCACAATGGACGAGGAGGACCGGGAGGCTCAGGGCGCCTGTTTTGCCCCGGATCCCGGTGCCGTGTACTGCGGCGTTTGCGGCACGCTGCGCCTCCACGAGGTGCATGATGCGTGCCGCTACCACCGTGACTGGGTCCGGGGAACCACGCCGAGCGCCGACCCCACCCCGACCGACCTACACGCCGCCCTCGACCAGCCCGGCGCCGTGGAGGCGGTGCTGGCCTACATGACCCAGAGGCCAGGGTTCGCGGCGGCCGTGCTGGAGGGGAGCCTGCTGCAGCTCCCGGTGACGTCGGCGGTGCCGGCAGAGACCGGGGACGCCTCGTCGGCGGGGGCGTCCACGTCAACGGCGGGGTCCACACCGACCGGGGAGGACTTCGGCTGCGACGACGGCGGTGAGTACGCCGACCTCCCGTCGGGTGACGAACTGATGTTGTTTTAGGCGGGAGGCGGCGTACGGGAACTCTGAGGGACGGCGGGGTTGGCAATTGTTTATCTTTTTGAATGTATTTTTTTTGTGTGTGTTTTTGCTTTTGTTTCGTACATTTTGGGGGTATGAGAGCCGGCAACCCTTTCCTTTCCTAAAGGGGTTTTAACAGTTTTAAGGAGGGGGGAATGTGGGAGCCTCTGGCTCCCTTTCCCTGATCCGGCCTTCTGGCCGCGGGCACGACGTCGGAAGCCACTTGGCTTCCGACCGGAGCGTACCTTACCGTGGCAAGGAGAGGCAGCCATCTTGGTTGTCTACTCTCGCCACTCCTCCGTCCGCGTCCCTCCCGCTAGGGGGGACGTAGGGAACTTCCCTTTGGCGAGCTCGCCCGCCCCTCCGGGGACGAGGCTGGAGCCGCCAGGGAGAGAAAGAGGAGAGAGCGTGTCCTCTGGCCGCTCGGGGAAGGGACTGTTCTGCTGGACTTGAAACTGTTCGGACGTGCGGCCACGTACTCTGCTGCCCCACCTCCGTCCAGGCTCTCGGGAAAGTGCGGCAAGGTAAGGACAACCTCCCCCTTGCCGTTACTAGTCTTTATATCTTTGTATTTATCCGGACAAATAAACCCCGGGTGTCCCTTTATTCTGTGTGTCCGTGTACTCCCTTCGTGAGTCCCGGCTAGCGGGTGCAGCCAACAGTCGAACCCGTCGTAGCGGTGACTCTGATCCGCTGCGGGGTGGTGGTTTCACGGTCGGCCTCCTATCCGGACGCCTCGCACCCATTTGAGACCTCCACAAGGTTAACGAAACTATGTCGTATTGGGCCTGCCGGCGAAGAGGAGTTTGTAAAACTAAAAGTCACTGATCAAGCCAGGACTCGTGTAACCTCTTATTCCAGTGACCATACGCATGCCGGTGACCCCACCGAGATAAACGTGCTTTGGGTTCGTCATCAGATGAAGGAAAAGGCTGGTATGTACCAAAATCTGTTCCTGCTCTTATATTATCCAAAACAAGTTCACTGACATCCTTCTTTATTCCAGTGGAAGGCCATCTAGCACTGCACCAAATACTTCTGGATGCAGCTGCCTGTGTCAGTGACGACATTGCATCGCAGGTTCCCGCATCGTCAACACTTCAGCGCACAATCTGCAAGCAAAGCAGCGGGCGAATTTCGAGTACAGCGTACCACCTTGTAGATCCGACATTACAATGCTTACAGTGTTCAAGGTAAAGTGTATTGCAGCGCAAAATCACAGTGCGCAACGTATGATGATAATGACTGTTTTACCTGCATGTAGACAACAGCCAAAGGAGATTCCTTTCTCCTAAACGACAGCGGAGAGGGCGACAGCGAAAAAATCATGATCTTTGCTACCGAGCGCAACTTGAGCTATCTGGCTCAGGCGACTACATGGTCTGCGGACGGGACCTTTAAAGGGCCCATGAAACGATTTTTGGGTTGGGATAAATCATTTTAGATTGAGATTTTACTAATAGCACTTCGTTCAGTGGACCAAAAAAAGAAAGGTAGAAAGTCAAAAGCCTGACTTTCAGTGCGAAAATTTGAAAACAGAGCGGACTATTTCGTACCTCCTCCCCTTCGCAACCTCTCTGCCTTTTCACCGTGATACATCCGCGGTCCCAAAAGCGCGTCATCGGGTCCAAACTGACGTCACACGCAACCGGACCTCACTTATTCCCTTCACCCCTAAGCTGACATTGTGGTGGAAGCTACGCGCTTGCCAGACCAATCAGCCGCCTCCCTTTCATCACCTGACTCCATTCCCTGCAGCCACATTTGCCACGCTCACGTGGCAAGTGTGACTGGCCCAACGAGCACGTAGCTTCCACAGCAATGTCCGCTCCGGGGTGAACGGGTTGGGGAAAGCAACTTTTGTCTGAATTTTGAGCGACGGGCTAATCTTCAAGGGGGACAATGGCTGTGTCCGGATTACACAAACGAGAGAGTGCGAGCAAGAAGGGACTCCCCCCTTTCGTCTTCTTTAACTGTATGGTGGAATGCGCGATTTATGAGTTGAGGAGGAAAGCTAAACAGGAAAAAGTTGGAAAAGCGTTTCATGACCCCTTTAAACTCACCCTGGCATAGTTTGACCAACTGCACACGGTGCATACCACAGTCAATGGTGTGGTAGCGCCAATGGTTGTGGGAATAAAGGACCACATATATTTACGTCTGGGGACCGGTGCTCAAAGGGGAATCCGATGCCTGTCCCACCACGCAGCCAACGGCTACTACCAGCGAGGGCGGTCGCCACGCCGGGTTCGGCCAACGCCATGCCAACAATGATCCCGGTATCTAACAGCGTTTATTGAGTACCAGGGGTCCCCAACAAGGCACTGCGGTCGAGCGAGCCGCGGATACAGTGTGCCCGCATCGCCCACCGACCTGAGAGCCAAAGGGGTAATTGCGAGCAGAGTCATCGCCGGTGGGCCGAGCTCACGCCGCTACCCGTCGTCGCAGGAGTTCAGGGCCAGGGCTCTCGGCAGAAGGACGTCCATTAGGAGGAGGGGACGCCCACTGTCAGAGCCAGGGGAAACGCTAGCGTTGAGTCATCGCCGGTCGGATGAGCTCGCGCCGCGACTCGACCCGTCGCTCGGAGTCTAATGGAGGACTCCTCGACCACACAGCCGTCCACTCGGAGGGCAGGCCCGACTCTCTCCCGCGCGATCTCGCTGTTCCCCCGAAATCGGGGAGACACGCAGAAAAGTGCGAGAGGGTAAGCCAGCATGGTGGCGCTCTCTCCCCGACACGATACGCCCGCGGCTTACGCCTTCTAGGGGGAGGGAAACCAATGGCCCCCGCATGGTTTACGGCTTGCTGCCCAACGAATCTGAAGCTACCTACAGAAGGTAAGCATTCAAGAGCTCTGATAAACATAAAACAAAACACTCGGTGGCCCTATTATTCGATATGTGTTCAAACACTTCAAGATATGTTCGCTCTTTATAAGATTTTTCGACGTCGTGCTGAGTCACATGGGGGATAGCAGCCATCAGCGTGATACAAGCCACGATTCCCGAGGCTAGGATACAGGGATGCTTTTTTCACATATCCCAGTCGCTGTACAGGAAGGTGTGCTCCAGTTGTCACCAGAGTCGCTACACTTCAGATGAAGAGTTTGCTGTTCTGGTACGCGGCATTCTATTTATATATCTTATCGTTGTCTTCAGTTAAGCCAATTGGTTACTTTATTTCTTGTGGGTTTCTGAGATGAGAGTGCTTTCAGCATTGGCCTTCTTGCCAATCGCCGACATTCCCGAGGCCTTCCAGGACCTTCTCTAGGTTTTCCACACCGATGCCTCACTCGTGGCGGACTACTTCGAGGACGTGTATATCGGGAGACCCCCGTCGAAACGGCTTGTCGTCGGCCGCCTTCCCTCCTCTAATTTGGTCAATCAGGGAATCAACACTAGCAGAAATGCCAAGCAGCATCGAAGCGTGGCACCGGGGACTGCAGGTAAGAACTGACCTAATCCTCTGAGAACTTGGAAGTTTTCTGTAGCACATGTTTGCATTTGTGGCTCAAAATTTCAGTATGGTGCCCACTCAAAAAGCTTTCTCCAAGAGTGTGTGTTTGTTTTTCTTTTATAACTGAGCAACATGGGCTGCAGTTCTCCCAATATCTGGGCGTTCCTGGGCTGCATCAAGAGAGAGAGCAGTCCTGGACAGAGATAAAGCTGGCTCAAGTAGAGGGTGGCACGACATCTTCGAGGGTGTCCAAGAAGCACGCCGACTGCAACCGGCGTCTTCAGATCATTGTGAGCCGCTACGATGGTCACAATCGTCTTGAAACCTTGAGGGCGGCAGCTCGGAATATTGCTTTTTAATTTGTTTTTATTTCGCTCAATAAACCTGTTGTTTTCTAAGTCCAACGATGACTTGTTTGGATGTTCCCTCTCTTCAGTAAAAATGAAATATAACGTACTAATCTTTATTGCATTGCAAAGCCAAATGAACATAAGTTGGGCAAATTCGGATATCCGGTTCGCACAGTGACAAACTTTTCTAGTGACAAATTCCCCTACGACGAATGATCCGCTGTGACGAACGGGCCTATTGCCAGTTGGCCTATGACAAATGCGCACATGACAAACGGGCCTACACCCTGCACAACCAACCCGTACTGCTAAAGCGCCATTTACACACTTGCAACTGAGTAGGACCAAGACACATTGTCCGTATGCACCGTTTTTTGTCACTATGTTTGCTTTTCGTTTTTCGGCTTTGGCTCACATACGGAATCGGCCAAACATCAGACACCTCCAAAAGCCCGCTCCGCCTCGAAGGTTAGACGTCATAGCGAAGTTGAGCAGCCATTGGCAGCGTCTGCGTTTCCCCTTCAGGTGATTGACAGGCCTCAATGAGGTTTCAGCAAACAATTGCTCCAGAAGCGAGGAACACACGCCCCTTTTTTCGGAGGTGCGCCACTTTTTCGGTTGCATTCCCACGGGGAATCTGTTTCCCGAAACCTAGTTTTGCGACACAAGATTCGCCAACAAGATGCATCATGTAAATAGACCTTAAGTGTAGTGAGGGTCCATTCCTTTGTTGGGCATGCTTGTGGTTTGGGGTCATCCTGTGACAGTAAAGGCTGTTTCTCGTGTTTCTTGTTAATTTGTTGGGAAGAGGTTAATAACCTTTTGGGGAGGGTGGACAATGTATAAATGCGAGGACGTGAAATAAAATCAGCAGCTGTGTTTTGAAACAATGTGTGTGTGTGTTTGTTTTTTAAATCTGGTTTGGGAACAGACAGACTGACATAAAATGTCTGTTGTGTTTTTTTTTACTCGTGGGAGCGGGATGTTTAGGGGGCTACACACAGCATTCACATGCATGTTGGGGTGGAATTTATGCTTGACGCCTTCAGTAGACGACACTGTCATTTGCCACACCTTTTTTTGACCGCGGTGCCAATTACCTCTGGTTGGGTCGAGCTCCCGTGGATTGCGACTTGTACTTCCGCCCTCCGTGCGTACAGGAATAGGTGATTTCGGTGTAGACCAGTTCCTCGTTGATGTGACGCTTTACTCCTTTCTTCCTCGCCCCTGAAGTCAAACAGTGCACCATTTGATTTGCCGTGCAAAAGCTTAGCGTGGTGTTTCCTATTGACGTGTACCCGTACCGGCAATCGTTCTGCTGGAGTTGATCCAAAATTGGACGAAGTTGGCGTCTTGGAACTCTGCTATCGCCGTGGCCAGCTCCGCAAAACTCGAGAATTGTTGCCCTTTCTCCATGTTGCACTTAATGCGAATAACGCGTACAGCGAAAACAAAAAACGGGAAGCAACCTAGCCGCGTTGATACGACTGAACGGCCTGAACAGAGAACGGCCAGCGCTAAACCACCGTTCGCCAAACTGGCTAACGGTTAAACGCTGAACTCAGGTGTCCGGCGGTAGATGGTGTAAACGGTGTAAACGGTGTAAGCATGGCATAAACGTTTATGTGATAGCAACGTGCACTGTTATGGTACTGTAAATGGGTAAACGCTGTAAACGTGTAAACACAAACGTAAACATCACTCCGGTGCTCGCGCATAATCACGTGACCACACCAACCACACCACTCGCAATACGCCGAATTTATTTTTGAAACCGACTAAAATCAGAACACAAATAAGTAAACTTGAAGGCGTTTTCTGGCAATATGGAATATTTCTACGTATATTTTAAGTTACAATGTTTATTCGCGCAAACGTGTTTCTGACTTTTTTAACCACCAGGCGGACGTGGCCCGATTTTGACGTCATCACGAGCGGCCTCCATATTTTTTTTGCGTCCCGAATTTTTATGGTAGACTTTTCTCTCGACCGCGGTGCTAAGGGCTATGTATCCGTGGGGATTCCGTCGGCAGACTCGACCGTGCTCGTAGAACAACCCCGGCGTCGCTTCTGAACCTCCCATTCGAGTCCCGCGACGCGCAACCGGGGGGTCCTGCGGCGAGGATGCTTCGAAAAGAAGGGCTCGTCCAGCGCAAGAACGCCAGTTCGAACCCCGATGCCAAGTCGAAGGACGTGGACGACTCGGCACCTCGGCAGGAAAGCGAGGATGACGTCGATTCGAAAGAAACACGGCTCACCCTGATGGAAGAGGTGCTTTTACTGGGCCTCAAAGAGAAAGAGGCAAGTACCATACCCTTCGTCGGTTCAGATTTCGGCTTGGGGGAAGCCGCTGCTGCGAGTACGGCAAACAGGGCGGAGTTGAGTGGAAGGACGGGCATTGTCGGGTTTTTTTCTTTCTTGCGTGCTCGCGCGCTGGTTAAGCTTCCACCGGATGCTACTGAACACTGCCGCTTTTCATGTCTCCTTTTTTTTTTATTTCAATCTATTTATCGTCTTTTTGCCGGAGCGCTAGCTGTCCTCGCACGAACATAAAAACAAACAAAATAAACCGCGCTGTGTGGTAGGGCTCGCTTTGGCGATCCACCCGAAAAGAAACAACCGATACCTCTAAATACTTCGCTTTGTATATCGTAGTGCAGGCTTCTGAGAAGCCCTCGTTACTGGATTCGACAGCAATATATCCCTCAGCTATCTGTTTTTATTTCCCGTTCAAAACCGCTATCTGTAATCGCGTAGCGGTAGCGATATGTGGCAATCGTTCAGTAACTGCTTGCTCGTTGCTACGTGTTGTTATCCGGCGGTGTGGGATTAGGTATTTCTCGTTTCCTGTAATCTGCGGTTGTTTTAGGTGGATTGCCGCGTTGTTGTTTTCTTTGTTTAGTGTTGACAGTCCAGTTTTAGCTGCGTGGACTTCGGTATCCGACGAACAACTGTGAAGGGAAAAAAAGAAAGAAATCTCTTGACGTGGAGCGGTTGTTGTTGCGAGACGAACGTTTGTATTACAGCTGCGTGTTCGGGCTTGTTTCGCTTATTTTTACGTTGCCGAGCCCTACTTCACGGTATGCTTGTACGCGTTTGTGCTTTCGCCTCAGCCCGTAGTGATTCTCCCGCTTTGTTACTACGGCCTCGTTTCTTTAGCTCTTTATACAACCTCGAAAGAACGGTCTTCCATGCAGAATGCATCAAAGTTTTCACCGCTCACGAAGTTGTCCTATGCTTGAAAGAGCACACATTAAACATATTTGGCTTCTTGGAGACCAAGCAAAAGCTTGTTGGCTTTATCTGACGCATGTGCTTGCTCTTCTGAAGGTCAGTCTGAACAAAAGAAAGAGCCTAGGGGGGTAACAGGTTAAACGTTTGGTAAAGGCTAGTTCACACATTTGTGTTTGATTGTGATGGAGTGCGTTGCGAGCTCTTGTGACTGCTTGTGACGAGTGAACACTGGCGCCGCCTGTCGGGAAGCTTTGGAACACCGCAGACCCGCGTACGATTCCAAATATTTTTATGCATCATTTTAGAGCGCAGCTCTTAGGGGCCCGTTTCCAGCCTGAGCGGCGTCGCCGTCGGCGTCGGCGTAACCGCGCCCCTCCCTCTCCTCCTCCCCCTCCCCCTCATCCTTCCGTCCTCCTCCTCCCCCTCCTTCTCCTCCTCCTCGCCTCATTGTGTAGTATGGTCCGGGCGGGTCACGTGACCTCGGGGGGAGGGGGTCACATGACCCGTTTCCCGCCTGTGCGGCGTCGGCGTCGGCGTCGCCCCTCCCCCTCCTCCTCCTCCTCCTCCCCCCTCCTCCCCCGCCCGGTAAAGGTGGTAAAGGAGAGGAGGGGGAGCAGGAGGGGAGGAGGACTAGCAGGCATGATCACGAGGGAGGAGTAGGAATATACCCTCCACTCCTCCTCCTCAAGAGCTGCGCTCCAATTCGGCGTTACAGGAAGTTGTAAACGGCTTCCACTTTTTTTCACTGTAAGCTTGGAATGCTTCTCGAAGTGTTATGAGTAACCATTTGTCATGGTTAGTGCGTAGATTCTATCTCTCAAATACTGGAATACCTTTAGTCTTTTAATGTGTAAATCAGGACAGTTCCAGCACTACACGGTAGATGGAGCCACTCACATCACACTCCTTAACACTAGGATGCGAATGTGCGAGCCAGCCTAAACAGCTCTTTACGAAGTCATCAGGTTTGTAAATTTGCGTGGAAGGAGATTTTTGTTAAAACAAAATGATTGTTTGCATTTTGTCGGTCAGATATGCCTACTTTTGTGCCCTGGCGTAAACCTGCTTTTGGCAAAAAGCTCTGGAACAAGCTGCGTTTGAATGGTGTTCTACTAAGCTGTTCTGAATTGCGGTATAATGATGTTGTCGCTGTATGACGCCACTAACGAAGGTTACTACGATTTCCGTCAAAGTTAATGTTGTATCCATGTTTTCGTCTGAAAGAAGCTGGCCAGAGACAAAGTAGGTCAGAATTAAGCATCACTGATCAACTCCACTTTCTGAAGCAAATTGAAGAGAAAATTGTTTATTTTCTTAACTTCATAAAACATTTATTACTTTGTTTGATACAAGACATCTAGAAAATCCCAGACTGTGGAAAAGTAGGAAATTATATATTGAGTCTGGCTCCATAACGAGACATATGCATGAGAGAGAAATTACTGAATATGTGCCGAGTGGATCGTATCTGAAAATTTGAGCCTGAGCCAAAAGGCACTCAAGATGCATGCATTTCTTTTTCTCTTTTTTTTTTCTTTTTCTTTTTTTTTTAGATGTTTTAGTGGTCATTTGCATATAGCATTTCAGAAGGGAACAGCAGTCAGCTCGGCTCTCGAAATGTAAAATGCCACAACCGTCTCTAACCTTTCTAGCAGATGTCAAATTGAAGGGAGACCGTTTTTGTCGCCGTCGTGACCGCGCTCGCTGCGCAACACCTGGCCTTTCTTGTCGATCATGTCTCGAGACTTTCTTGTTGCCTCTTGTACTATTTACGACCGTAATCCGGCGCGCATTGTACCGCAAACGCACGAAAACGTGCGTTTGCATCTTGGAGATGGCAGCTTTTTCTGGCCTCCTAGTTCTGATTAGATTTGTTATACATGTCAATTGAGCAGTCTCTGGTGCTGTTGCTCATCTCTCTTACCGCCAAGTTGATGACATCTGGGTCGGTGATGAACGCCTGTACATTACGTTACTGTGCTCAGTAGTGCGTCTGTGAACAGGTGCTGGCGGGAAGAATTAAGAAAAAGGAAACTGCCTGGGAACCTCTTTACTGCAGCCAGCATTTCACTAAGAGACTCGACTTCTTTGTGGTACCAGATTATTTTTGGTGTGTGGATATATGGGGTATGAGGAGATGCGATGTATAAAATAGTTTGAAAGGGAAGTTGTAAAAAGAAAAAAAGTCTGGCCTGGAAGTTTTTTGTCAAGTCGAATCATTGCTTGGTCTATGTGTTACTCATTATTTTAGGAATGTATACTTTTGTGATGTGCAATTTGGCCTTGTCTAGAGGCCAGGGTAGAAAATAATAATCGAGGTGATTTAAATTGCAATTTAAATTACACCAGTTTTACTATAATGATTTAAATCGAGCCTTTTCTGCGGAAATAATCCCCAAAATACTTTTTATTTACTGTTTGTCTATCATTTGCTACTTTCTATCTGCACTTGCAAGAGAGAATCGTAACAGGTTGAACAGCTCATCTGGGCAAATCAGAGTGTTTAGCTTTTTTTTCTACGTTGCACTTTGTTTGTCACTTACGTGATGTCCTACTGCAAGCAAATCAAAACGAGGAAGAAACCAAAACAAGAAAAGTAATGTCCTATTGATAGCAAATCGGAACGCAAAAGAAAAAGGAGACACCTTTTTCACTAACCAAAAAAATAAGCGGTTTTTGTTTATTCGAAAAGATGATAATTTTTTACATCCTGCGTACAGGTCTAAACTTTGTTTCACCGTAACTTCCGTAACTTTCACCCCTCGAGCTAATGAAAGCGACAATGGCGAAGCACGTGACGACACTTACCAAAGGTGCGGGAGCGGGAGCGTCACCCAAGCAGTAGGAAAAGAGGGGAAGGAAGAACTCCCCTTTCACCTGGTCAATCTTCTCTGCATCCCAGACGTCGCTTTTGACCCCGTCGGAGATTAGCCCGTCGCTCAAAATATGTACAAAAACGGCTTTCCTCTTTTTCCCGCCGGTGGCTTTGACAGCACTGCGTGTAGTCGTGCGTCTCTCTCCGGCGCGCCGATTGGCTCACTGAACCGTAGCTTTCGCCGTTTGCGAAGTTGACTCGGTATGGCACAGTCCACAGATAGAAGGGGGAGGTTTGGAACTGACGCTTTGATCTTTGACACATTGCTAAACCAACTCAAAATAACCATTTCTTCGGCGAACACTTTGTCTCTTATAGCTAGGGTTTTGCGTTTTTTTGACGGAACTAAAAAAGTTGGGTCACTTGCGTCGTTGGCGCGCCCACCAAGGGCACGCTGTGGAGATAGTGATGAAGCAGTTCGGTAAAAGTTTGTGTCGATCCTTAAGTTTCCATGAAGCTCGCGTTCAAAATATCTTGAGAAGAAGAAAAGGGTCGAAGGAATTTTGCTTAGTTCTAGTAGAATACCTGGTAGGCAACGTTTGCTTGGGACGTCGGGTCAGTGCTGCAGTGTTTCTTGCGTGCGGGGAAAATTCGATCATTTCGTGCAATTGTGCTAGCCGTCATTCCGATTTTGAGTTTGGGCAGTGTCGTTTTGGCAATTAGCAGGGAGGACGAGCCAATGTTTTTCTAACAGTGCAGGCCACGATCGTGCAGATTGCGGGCCAACTTGTCTGATATATTTAAAATGGCTCGGCGTGTTTTTAGTGCATTTGGTGAGGTAGAAATATTGGGAAATAGTTGAACTATGACGAATGCAAGATTTCAGAGATTTTGGAATAGAAGTAAACTCTGGCAACCTCCAAATTTACAAATAAAATTTAACACCAAAAAATTGACAGCGACCTTTATTTCCAAAGCCCTGTAATGCATAAACTGCAGTATTCAAAAAGTGATAGTTTTAATTTGTTTAGAGAAAAATATAGTCTAGTATAATTTTGCTGCTAAATTTAGTGGGGAAACTACATTAGTGTGTGGGTCACGTGACATCACTTTCCCCATCAAATTTAGTGAGGACTGAATTGGAGTATGGGTCTCGTGAGGAAGTCACGTAACACTTAATTCCCCCCCATATTTAGCGGGGAAACTGATTTGGTGTATGGGTCACGTGATGTTAATTGACGTCATGTGGCGTGACGCATATGGCCTGGCGTCACGTGGCCTAAACTCCAGTTCAGTTTCCCCGGTAAATTTAGTGGGAAATGCACAGACATGCAAAATTTTGGGATTGGGGGTAGCATTATAAGGCATTTCATGCTTTGATAAACTCGGAAAGCGTGGAACCCTACTTGTAGCATATGTCGCTTTGCTACGCAGGGCTCTGATATCTCTCTTTCTTTAACGCAGTCAACAGCTGCTTGCTGTATCGGACGTTTTGTTAAAACCTTTCAAGTTAGCTGGCCTTGACTACGATGTGCGAGGGATTAGGCAGCTGGATAGATTTCTCACAGCTGGGCGACGCAAGTGTGTTGCCCTAGTGCGTTTTCTTTCTGTAAAAGTTGGTTTATTTCTTCTTTATTTCCTCGTTTTGGCTGCAGACTTTGGCCTTTAAAGGGCAACCCCGGTCGAAAAGGAAAGCAAAAAAAAATAAGGGGTATCGCTTTAGTGGCACAAAGTTTGATCACAGCCGAAATATTACGTCAAAGTACAAACCAATTTTAAAGGTGCGGCCAGCTTCTCGTTTGTGGGTGGCAAGCGAGTTAGCTTTTAGTCTTGAAGCACTGGTGCAGCACCCTGGCGTCGCGGTGGAGCTGCGGTTGATTTCTCACGTTGTGCCGCGTGCCGCAGCGCCACGGTGATGTCACGTCGCGACCTTGTGGCTTATGATCAGTGTTGCCATCCCTCTAGCAAAGTGGTTCTCAACCATTGATGTTTCCCGGAGGGAGCCCTTGTCGATCGGCGGAGGTGATGGAGGGGACCCCGTTTGTGGTGAGGGGAAGGGAAAGGTATAGATTCATTATGATTTAATAAATAAAAAAAACTAAGGGCTAGAACGAAGTATACTTTTCTCATTGACATACTCATGAGAAAATTCACCTGAAAGTTATACTGTTTCTTCTCTATCTGAAAAAAAGACAAGTTTTATTGTCGCGTTTCACTGATGAGACAGGGCTTTGCGGACCCCTAAAATGCCTTCGCAGACTTTAAAGGGTCTGCAAACCCCCATTTGAGAACCACTGCTCTAGCAGATAGTTTTGGTTTGCTGTAGATGCCCGAAACCAACTTTCGAGCCGTAATATTTATAAAACAACACACAATATATTTAAAAAAAAAATATTTGTAATTTAGGGACACTGTTTTAGCTGAAAACAGTCGTAATCCCAAAGTAAAATATATTGACTGAAGTTGCCTTTAAGGAAACATGCGCCGGGGGAAAAGATTTTTTTTTATTATTTACAATATTGAAATGAAATTTTCACAGTTAATGGTGCCTAATCTTCTCTTCATAAATTTGAATTCAGATTTGATATAGCTTGTTTTTTAGCATCTCGATGCAATACATATGCAGAAAAAAAAAAACATTGTGCACACGTGAGGCATAATAACAAAGAGCCTAGTGAAATAAACTAATTTGCTCCTTTCGAACCACTGAGCGCAATGAGCCACAAAAATAATGTGCGCAATGCTTCTTTCATCTTAAATTAATTAAAAGTAGGAAAAGTGTAATTTCTCGGGTCTGACAATTGTTTAAATTTTTCATGAAAAAAATTTCTAATTAAACTAGATAGTTGCATTCTACATATCCTAAAATATATGCATGTCGAATTTGGAAATATTGGTGTTGTTTTTGACGAATTGAAAGAAATATAACCCCTATGGCAGATTTGCTTTGACATGCCGTTCGTGGCTTCTTCAGGAGGGCGCAATATTGGTGAGTGCTCATTATGAGAGAAGGCCAATCCACAGTACCCAAAAGCTACATCTGACAGGTCTAGACCCATTATGATGCCACAATGCGATTAAGACTGCTCCGCTGTTTCTCCTTTGTCTTAAGTGTTGATACAGCCTACATCTTGCATAGCTAAGGTGCATTCTTATGAGAAAAATGCACCATTATATGTGATGCACCAACGGAAAGTTGGGAACAAAATGTTACTTATGTGTTGTTAAAAAAAAAAAAAATGTAGATTTTTGTTTATTTGAAATACAATGTGTGGTCGATTGGGTGTTTACATACAATTTAGGCGCAATCAGCATTGCTAAATCACTTCTTGTGGAGCTCCACATAGATGCTGTATGAGGGAGGGATATCAGTTGCGTGATAAAAGGTGATACCAAGAGCCATATCTGGGGAATGAAATATTGGGGCAACATGCAAGCAACAGTGGATAGCCTCACGAGTCACCGATGCCATGTGTAAATGAACGGTCCTTTGACCAGCAGGCATAAAAGCTGAACAATGTGTGCAAGGTGCAGGAGCGGGTAGTAAAAAAAACACTTGCAGCACGTTAAAGAAGTTGATTTTAAAACCAGGTACAACATGCTTTTTTGTTTTTTTGTTTTTTCATCTTTACGGGGCTTTGAAGGTCCTTGAAAAACATTGAACTTTTGTCTTGTAAACCTGTACAGACTAGGGATGCCGCAAACTTTTTTTCTAATCGAAGTTTCGATGATCGAATCAAGCGGTTCGAAAGGTTCGAAACATTTCGATTTTTCTAATTGTCTATATTGTAAAATCCGACGGAAGTAGAATTTTCGAACTTGTTAGGCTAAGAAGTTCGACGCTTTTCGAACCGTCAAACTTATTACACTAAAAAGTTCTATCTTTTTCGAACTTTCGAACTTATTGTGCTGCAAACTTCGATGCATGTCAAACTTCCGAACTTTACTGAAAAAAAAAAAGTTCGATGAATTTCAAACTTTCGAACTTATTTATCAAGATAATTCGAAAAGTTTCGAACTTTAGAATCCTAAAAAGTCAGAAGTTCGACGAACTTCGAACTTTTAGAGTAAAAGTTTGACGTTCGTCGAACTTCGAAAGACCGGCGGACGGTTTCATTTGAATTCAAGTAGTGAGGTACATTCGTTTTTCTTTTTTTTCTCGAAATTTTACACGCGGTGCTGCGTTCCCTACAAACGACAATGCAGTTGATTTCAATGTTCTGGCATGCTTAGTTTTAAAGAAATAAATTCCTGAAGGGGCGAGGAAGGACAACAGGTTTTTGACGATTATCGTTTGTGCCAGATTTGAAGCGCGCTGTAGCCGAAGCTACTTATGGTAGAGATGTTATGCTTTTTAAGAATGATCTATGTATAGCCTAGGTAAGTGCCGTCTTAAGATGTGATTATTGTTATTCAACGTGAGTTTCGAAGAAGTATCTACATGCAATTATGCCCTAAACTTGGTGTTTATTTTTGTCTAAGTTGTTTGAGGTATCGCATTTAAATTTAACACCACAGACGGTACATATCATTGCCATCTGCAGAATACAAAATAATGTATTTATTGTTTTTTTCACGTTAAAAAATAAATTAACTCATGGGAGAAGATTTCTAATAGTGTTCAAGTTCAGCACGTCTTTAAAAGAAAACATTTTTTTCTTCGCTTCACGTTCCTGGGATGTGTTTCTTTTAGCCTGTACACATTTTGGTAAAAGAAACTTGTTTTTTTTTTAACCCCTGAATATGCAAGAATACAACACTTCCTGCGAATTCTTTATAGTTTTTTTTTTCTCCAGCTTTTTATCCCCGCATTTATTCTTTTTTTTGCTATTGGCACAGGTATTTAGGTTGAAAAGATGTAGCTTTGAACTTCCAAACCACTAAGCATGTGACAAGTAATGCCTTCTGACAACGAGTTTCTAACAATGACCATCTACGCTCTTTTATGCAGTGAAGAGCGACAGAAGCTATACATATACATAAATAATTTCAGATTAAAATAAGCTCGACCACGGCCTCTTTCGCCGTATTGTTTTCTTTAGCAGTCCGAAATATCTGGAAGGGGGACTGAAGCCCCCCCCCTTCCCCCCCGTTTTTCCTCTTCGGACGCCACTTGTATGGTAGAACACTCCTCGACCTTGAGTTGTGTCGGCTTTTTGCGAGGCGATTCCTCTGTCCCAGAAAATAAACCTCCAGGACAATTACAAACTTAACTTACTATATGCCAGCGTCACTCTGGTGGCGTTCGATCAGATTACTACCAGCGTGCAAGGGGTGGCGAGGTAGTTTGCCGGGTCGCTTCAAGGTTTTTCTGAGCCTCAACCTCCTGCTCGCCCCTGGCCGTTTCGAACTGGATGAGTCTCGTAAAACAGTGTGTTCGTGGGATCACTACTGCGTGATGCCGGTTAAAGACCCCCCCCCCCCCCCCCCCCCCCCCCCCCCCTCGGGGCTGGTGGTCACAATTACTGATTTATGGTCACACGCCACTCTGCACTGGCAAATATTTCAGCACATCCGGGACACTTGTTGTCTTATTTAATTGCCTGACCAACTTCGCAGAGTCTAGACATCACACCCTAACTTTTCTAAACTTGATTTTGTGGAAACCAGTGAGTCGTGAAAACATTATTTGAAACTGCAACTGTGGAGGAACTTGAAAACCGGACTTCGAACTTTGAAAACTTGGACTAGAAAAACATTCAAAATCTTCGAAGTTTTTTTTTTTTTTTTTTCGAATTTAGCGTTAAAGGAGAATCGAAACCTTCAAACATTTCTAACTTTATGGAGAAAGAAATTCGAAATCTTCAAATTGTTTGAACTTCATGTCTACAAAAATTCACAGTTTTCGAATTTTATTTCCAAAGAATTTCGAAATATTCAAATTTATCGAGCCTGAAATAAAAAAATATTCAAATCCAAAATTTTAGAAACTGTGAAAGCTTCGAACTTTCCGAATTAGAAACTCCACTGTGATCGAAAGTTGCGAATTTTTCGAATTCGAACCTTGGTCGGTACGACAATATCGAAATTTTTCGAAATCGAACTTCAGTTTGCTTCGCAAATATCGAAACCTTTCGAAATCGAACCTAGGGTGGTTCGCGACATCCCTAGTACAGACCCTAATGGGCGATATTGGAAGCTACGCCAGGCAAATATGTTTCAGGCATCATAGTTTAGCTGGCTGTTAATTTTCGTCCTTGTGCTAATAATGCCTTGGCAAAACTGACTCACCCTCATATGGTGAGGGTGAGTGAGTCCATAAAAGGCTGTTCATACACTTGCGACGTCTCGGAACCGAGTGCCTAGGAACCTCTTAATATCTCTTGCAACGAAAGGACACACTGGCGCCATCTATTGGGTAGCAGTGTAAACTTGACGATCCGGCATATTTTCTATTTCTCTCGCGCATCAACCTTTCTTTCTTGGCTTGAAAAACTTTTGTCTACGTTATAAACGAGCCTTTCTCATAGGTATTATGCACATATGACCTCGGAAATCCTGAAAAACCTTCACTCTTGTGAAATGCAGTTTCAGGGTCACCGCATAGATGGCGTCAGTGTGCCAGTGTGTTCTCTCGTCCTAAGAAATTTTAAGGTTTCAGCAGGTCTCGTCTCTCTCGGTCATACTTGGTTGCAAGTGTGTGAACAGGCCTTTAGCCTTGAGGTTTGAAGCTGAGTTGGGTGAGTTCAAGAGTTTGACGAGTTCATGAGTTTGTTGGGTTCATGAGTTTGGGGAGCCCATGAAGGGCGACTTAATGTTTGGCAAGATAAAGAGCAACTCCGGCCAATATTTCTAAATTTGGAATTACAACTGTTTTCGGCTAAAGCAGTGTTTCTGAATTACAAGGTATAAAAATATCACGGCTCAAAGTTTTGTTTCTGGCATCTACGGCAAAACCAAAGCTATCTGCTAGAGGGATGGCAACACTAATCACCAGCCGAGGGATGGCAACACCAATCACATGACGTAATCGTGGTGCTGCAGCACGTGGTACAACCAATCGACCACAGCTCTTCTGCGACGGGACGTCACAAGGGTGCTGTGCCAGTGTTCCTTGCCTAAGAGCTACCCCGCTTGCTGCCTTCTAAAGAGTAGCTGGTCGCATCTTTAAAATCAGTTGCAGAGGAGAACACTGTTTCACTTTCACGCAAAATTTCGGCTGTGATTATATTTTGTGCCACTAAAGCGCTACCAGTCATTTATTTTGGTTTCGTTTTCGACCGGAGTTGGCCTGTAATGTGCTTGGCGAGTTTGTGAGTTTGACGAGTTTGTGAGTTTGGCTAGTTCGAGTTTGGTGAGTCCATGAGATTGGTTAGCTCATGAGTTTTGTGAGGGGTGAGAATTTGGGGAGGTTGGTAAGCCCATGAGTGGTGAGTTCATGAGTTTGGTGAGTTCATGCATTGGGCCAGTTCATGAGTTTGGTGAGCCCATCAATGGTAAGTTCATGAGTTTCACAAGTTTATGAGTTTGGCAAGTTCAGGAGTTTTGCAAGTTTATGAGTTTGGCAAGTTTGTGAGTTTTTTTTATTGAGGGACTGAAGCTTACTGCAGCTTTGAGAAATGAATTTTCAGTTTATTTTCAGTCATGAGTTTGCGGGCGAGGGAAGGGCTATCTCTTTTCTTTCGAGTTGATTGTGATTGAGTGCATTCAAGCTAAAATGCCAGCTTATCTCACTGGTGCTTCCCCGTGCAGGGCTACACATCCTTCTGGAATGACTGCATCTCGTCGGGCCTGCGGGGCTGCATCCTAGTGGAGCTGGCACTGCGGGGCCGCATTGAGCTGGAGCGGTGTGGGGTGCGCCGGCGGTCGCTGCTGCTGCGCAAGGTTCTGCTGCGCTCGGACACGCCCACGGGGGATGTGCTGCTGGACGAGGCCCTGCGGCACCTCAAGGAGACCCGGCCGCCCGAGACGCTGCAGGCCTGGATAGACTACCTCAGCGGTGGGTGTCCCTGGCCACGCTCCATAGTCTGCCGCCGGTTAAGAGAAGCAGCATAAGCTCCTCCTACAAAGACCTACACTTTTTCTACTTTAGCAGAGTAAGCACTGTAGAGGGAGTGAGTGGAGAGGAGGAAGGCACCAATCATGGCGAGAGCTGCTTGGGCGCGACTTGTCCGGCAAGAGTCTGGAGCCACTGAATTAGCTGCGTTTCAGAATGACACTTCAGTCACCGAATTGGAATTGATTGTATTGAATTATGGCGGCCGAGCCCTTCATACATTAACTCGTGTTTACAAAGAAAGCGGAGCCTCTCTGGCAGTACGTCACTGGCGCCGCACATGCGTGATGGGGTGTGGTCAAGGAGAGCCGTGTCCAGCATCAACAAACCATTGGAATGTGATGGCGTCAGTATGAGTCCCCATACTTTTTTTAGTGTTAGAATTGTTGATTCTACGTCTTCCTAGCAATGTGTCGCTACTTTAGAGGCCTGAGCGGAATGAACGAGGCTTGTTACACCGCAAAACTTTGCATAAATAATGTGACATGTGGCGATTCGTTCCGCGTGAACACTGCAGAATGGATGCTAAAGCCTGGCTTACGTGATGAAATTCTAATCACCATTTTCAGTCGTAACGTCGCTCGCGTTGCAAAAGAGTCGACGGTAACTGCGATGCTCGACGTCGGATGCTGAAAATCATGAGCAGAATAGGACCAAGTGAATAGGGCATTGCAAGTCGGTGATGGCCACTTGTAACAATGATCTACATCTTGTACCTACTGTTTACACCAAGCCAACTTACTCCAAGCAACCTTCAAACATGCGTCTTTTGAGGCCTGCACTTACTTTTCATCGCAATGTCTGGTCTGCTGGCCATTGTCGTTTGAATGAGCAGACGACAGTTTGAACTATCAGACGGCCAATTAAATGTGCAGACGCACTGTTGTAACAATTAAATGTGCAGACGCAATGTGCAGACGCATGTTGTAACAAAACAAATAAATCTGACCACCACAAGTACCTGCGAGTTCAAGTCAAAGTGCCTCCCGCTTCAAGCAGTTGTGTTCCAAAGGTGGCTCGCTTTCCCTTTTCACGGCACCTATCCAATGGGCCGGAAACACGTGGATAGGTGCGAAAGGCAGAAAACGCATGAAAACCGATCTTCACACTTCTCCCGGGTCCCTTGGTACGGCCCCAGTTGCAGCGTTTTAACGAGGAGGCAGGTTTTAGCCTGGTTTCTTCCAAAACAACACGAGAATGCCTGTCCCGCACGACGACTTCGACCCGCACCCCTAGACGGGAAGTGCGCGCGAAGCGCCACCACCGCGGCGTGACATAACATGGTTGAGTTGGCGTAAGAAAGCTGGAGCCAGCTAGAAAATCAACTTGAACATGGTTGTCCTGTGCTTGTCCTCAGTGTTTTTATTCTTTCGATTTTAAGTAAAATTTTTGTTGCCAGTTATTCGAAGCTCTACCTGAAATCCCAGGAAACGATTTTCTGCCCTCCAGAAATGTTAAAACAGATGCAGCAAAGCAGAACAATATTGCCCATGCCTACCGTATCTAAAGCTCAGTATGTTGCATTCTCGAATCATACTGTATTTACTCGAGTAATAGCCGCACTATTTATGAATGTGTCCCTTGCGTCTACTTTCCCACAGAACACATAAACAGCCAGCCATTGCGTTGCGCCAGTCATTGCGTTGCGCATAAATAACGTAGCAAATAACCAGATCGAGGACACGATTGTCCATACAAATGCAATCTCCACAGATGGTATCTTTGCACAAAGACGTTATCTCTGTCCTGTAAATTGCTGGAATCATGCTGTCGATCTCGGCGATTGGCAATCTGCGTGCTCCGCGGAAAAGCGAACCCTCAGGTTTTCTTCATAAACAGTGCAACTATTACTCAAGTAAATACAGTAACTATGACCAGTTGCGCCCGCTCTTGCACTGGGCCAAGAAGGCCAGCAACGCATTTAGGGAATGGGGTGTCAACACCCCAAACACTGTTCCTGGAAGGTGTTGCGTCTTTGACCGGCATCTTTGCGGCGTTTTCATTTCAACCCTTAAACTTTTCTATTGGAGGCGCCGCTGCTGTGATCCCGACAGCAGAAGTGCGTTCGGCACACGTCGGTTTTCTATAACTCTTTGTGCATTCGGCTAGCCGTCAAAAGCCACTGCAGTCACGAGACTGGACGTTGCGACTGATAGCGGCGTCTTTGCCTACTCGTCGTTGTCGTCGGGGCTTCTCTGACCAGCTGGCAGGATTACAACATCCCATATCTTTAAGGCTGATTTGCACGGTTGCACTTGACTTTGACCCTCGAATCATTGGAACATTCACTGTTCACACTACACGTGCAAAGCTACTCAATGAATTGGTTGCCACGTGGCGTACGAATCCTGATTATTCTGGCGATTCACAATCGGGACATCCTCGCAACGTTGTCCGGCCTACTGTGGGAATGAGCCTTTACATGGGGGCACTTGTGAAAATGTTGTGTTGCAACTTGGGGGGGACACAGTGATGCGTGGGTGACAAGCGTAGACGCTGAAATCATTGGTCGGAGACTTTCACGTCGAGTGGGCAGTCTAAGTATGGACTACGCCGAGCATTTCTTTCGTGCTGCTCTGCGGGTGCTGGAGGGAGCTTCCTCAGCATTAATTTGACACCATGAAGCTGTTTGTTATAAGTTGCAAAAAGTCTTCAGTCTAAAGAGTGAACCCCTGCCTTCCGCCGACGTCACCTTTTTATTGTTACCAGTAGAGGCGGTGAGGACCGAAATTGTAAGTTCAATAACTTTGCGAAGACATTTCATTTTGGTCCAATATTTGAGTTATTATTGCAACAATGTTGCTTTGTTTAGAAAATTTTCAGGCAAATTTGGGACTACGAAGGAAACGCCGGATTACCCCCTTTGAAAGGCCCCTGAAAAGCAAAAAAAAAAATGTTATTTTTCTAAAGTCTAGGTTTTAAAGACACGCGTGTCAAAAAAATAATTGTACAGGAAAAAAAAATTTTTTCTGAGCAATATTGATGGTGCGAGATGCGGTTTAGTTGGTAGTCACCTCCTTTTCACTTGTTTTCTCTCTGGGCGTTTCGGGCGTGTGGAGGAGAGGTGGATCGGCTTGGCCACCACGTTGAGGTGGAGAGAGTGTATGAATGTTCCGTGACGTCATGAACTTTGCTCGCAGAATTTAAAATAAATCTCGCACCGTCAATATTGTTCTAAAAAAATGTTTTCTCCACGTAAAGTTAATTGTTTGACACATCTGTCCCAACCAGACTATAAAAAAAAAACAAATTTTTTTCAGGGGTTTTTTAAGGGACGCTCTTTCGCAGCATAAAGGCAAGGGCTTACTGACCAGGAGTATTTAACGACTGGGGTGTAGCTCTTGACATTCCTTGGTACGGCTAGACCAGAGGTCTCAAACACGCGACCCGCGACTCTCTGGGACGCGGCTTGCAAGCACCCCGCATCTGCGAGCCACTGTTCCCGTCCAATGAACGCCACATGTGCAGTAAACAGTAGTTTCATACTGTCAATACATTCCCGCTTGAAAGCGAGCTCTGCTCATATAATCTGTTCACTTATTTTGCGCTATTCTGTTTTCTTTCGGCCGAGGTAGTGTTTCGTCAAACTATTTGCTTCTCAGCCCTTTCTCGTGTAAATCAACCGGAATGGCAGTACCACCACTAGGGTATACAAGTACGAGGTCTTTGCTCAAACAGGCACCTTGGCTGCACAAACTCGCTGAGCAGGAGCAACTGCAGAAGATTAAGCTATGACCTCAAACTTCTAGTTGTCAGACAATACTTTTAAAATGAAAATACTTTCTTTTAATGCTGCTGTAAAAATCGTCCGGAAAGCCAAAACTGCCGTATGAAGTCAGTTCTTTTTATGCCTATTGAATCTAGTGAATTGTGTGACAGGGCAAGGACAGTTGGCTTGTTCTGGTTCTATTGAAAACTACCAGTATGTTGGTGTGGTGGTGTTTTAAATCTTCTTACAACTTCAGGTAAGGGCCCAAAGTAGTCGTCTATGTCAATGAAAGCTAAGAATGGCAAAACGGTGAAGGAAGGGAGGAGGGAAACTTTATTTTCGATAAAGCAGCAACCTTAGTCTAGGTTGCTTGAAAAGGCTGCTAGGGCAGCCTTGGCGTGGTCGGCCAGGGTGGGTTGGTCTTTGGCTCTGGGGCTACCCAGCCAGTCGCTCCATGATGTGGGGGATGTGGGGAGTGTTCATGTAATATCATAATTGGGTAATAATTCAATTACTGTAATTGAATTACTGTGATTTATTTACTTTTCTTGGTAATTTGTAACTGTAATAATTACTTTTGGCTAAAAGGAATTGTAATTTAATTACTTTCTAGCTTCAGTAATTGCAAAATTTCAGACACAATTACAATTACTTTTGCAAAATTTGTGGCGCCGACGGAACCTCTCTGAAAGCCTCAGCGCTCGCACAAGCGGCCTAGCTCTCTGTGAAACACTCGCACGCAGACACAAACTCACACTCGCACAACATAAATAGTGTCACATTGTTGTATTGTTGATTACACTGCGGGCTGAGAGACAGTCCTCTTTAGAGCCTACCTCAACGGAGCTGTGTAGCGCAGTCTGCGATGCGAGAAGAAGGCAATAGCGTAAACAAGCCAAAATATTGAAACAAAAAATTGAGCTTCAGCTTTCGGCCTAAGTTGGGAATTTTAATTGTCTATGAAGTTATTTTTTTTTCTTTTTTCACAGTTTTCTTCTTTTTTTTACGTTCTTCTTTCAGTATTGTTGCGTATGTGTATCTTTGTACTTTTTTAAAACTTATTTCCTGTTGGTTTTACTTCGGATATTATTTGCATAAGCACTTTGGAGACTGACCTCACACCTGTCAGCATTGTCACCAGTGATTTGGGAGCCCCGATTCGGGCCTTAAATGTTTTTCAGCCATTGTAATTTCAACAAGCGTAATTTATTTAAAATACCAGGATGTTTGTATGTGAATGTGGTCGTATTAGCGCGTGTGGATTTTACTTTTATATGAACACTCGTTAAATATTCCTATAAGGAGTATTCACTGGCGGCCATATCTGTGTTGCGCGGCTGCTGAGCGCGTGCTGACTGCGAGCTTCCGCAGTTCTTTTGCAACGTGCATTCCGCACCATCAAGATCGCCAGTCCTAGCAGTCTATTAATGTGAGCTCGTTCTGAGCATGCGCTCTAAGCATCACCCTCAAATATGGCGTCCAGTGAATACCCCCTATATAACTAATTGTCACATTTTTATTTGCCTGGCTAACTAAAGTCTGGCAACCCAATTTTTATAGCGGAGCTGTTAAGGGCTAGTTTCTTCTGGATCGTGTCCCCCACAAAGAAATGAAGACACTGAACTGTGGACACCTACCGCCATCTATGAGCGACGGCGGCAAGCCACCTATCTGGTTGCCAATGTCGCTCATAGATGGCTAAAGCCTTTCCACTCCGGCTTGCGGCTGGTCTTCCTTCTTTACCAGAGTGGAAGGGCTGAAAGTTTCTCTTTAGCAATCTGGTGTCTTGCAGAATATAAACTAATTTATTATTATTTATTAAAAATGTAAGAACGTAGTACTTCATTGCCCCATGCTGTCAAGTTCTATCATGATTTTAACAAAATGTATAAAAGGAAAGTACAATACGTGAACATTGGAGTAAGGAATGAACAACAATACGCTGCATTCTATACGACTCGTTTAAAGTTATATGGCCCAAGTCGGGTCGCTTTCAGAAATAAGTAATTGCTAAGTAATTTCATTGCTTTTATGAGTGATTTGTAATTGTAATAATTACTTTTCACATAGTAGTATTTGTAATTGTAGTTAAACTACTTTTGAAGCAAAGTAATTGTAATTAAATTACATTTTGGAAGTAATTTACCCATGTATGGCATGTATGTGAGCATGACCAGAGTATGTGCTGTATATTGCAGAAAGCACACCCTGTCTAGAAAATCTCTCGGGTGTCACTGTGACAGTCGGGTGCAGTGCAGTGTGAAACACCACTGCTGTTTGTTAATTTTTAGAGAGTGCAGCTCTTAGGCGCCACTTTCCTTATTTTCGCGGCGTCGGCGTAACCACGCTAATTTTAGCAGGAAAATTGGCGTTGCGTGACCTCAACACTAATTCGATTCCCCGCTAAATTTAGCAAGGAATTGAATTGGTGTTGAGGAATTCGTTCAAAGGTGACGTGACACCAAGTCATGCGACGTCATTTTCCCCGCTAAATTTAGCGGGGAAACTGAATTGGAGGAGGAGGGCAGAGGACGAAATTGAGAAGGGCAGGAGGAGGAAGAGCCTACCCTCCCCTCCTCCTTCTTAAGGGGGAACATGGGCCTAAATTTTAATTTTTTTTTTTTTTTAATTTATTTTTTAGTTTTGAAGTTTTCAGTTTCAGAAACTAATTATACACCCTTACACCAAATTTGATAACCATATGCCAAATAGTTACATTGATATCAAATATTTTCAACACATTGTGAGGCAGTAACAAAGTAAAGGAATTCAATGTTTGAATGCATTTTTCTCAGTTCTACTTTTTGCTGCAAATTTCATACAAAGGAATCTTTTGTTCGAAGGTGAAAGTATTCTGATACAACAATCAAGATGTTTCTGAACTTAAATTTACTTAGGAATCGGGCTATCTACTTTATTTTGTTATAGGTTGAAGTCCTCAGTGATAAAAAACTAAGTTTTCAAAAATTGACGGAGGACAGATATGCATCTCATAGTTTGAGGTAATAACTCTTCCTGAAGTATTTACATTTAAGTTATTAAAACTAGATAGCCCGAGGTCCCATATCCTCTACTTTATATTCAAGCAGTCAAAATGATGCTTAATAGCTTGATTTGCATATCATAGATTTCTTAATGAAAAGTGACACATCATCTTATGCAGGTATGTAAATTTGTCCTGGAGAGCTGAAAGTTTGCACAGTACACCTACATCTGAAGCTAAACCTGCCCTGCAAATTTCATTCCAATTACTTGAGTAGGTCAAAAGTTTGACCTCTAGCCAGTGTCCCCCCTTAAGAGCTGTACTCTAATTTCACGTTACAAAAATTTAAATACGTCTTTTTTTTTTTTTTTTTTTACCAAAATAGCAAAAAAAAATTATTCCCCGTTGGCCCTTGTCTTTTTGGGAGTGGGCTATTTGCGTCATGTTATGTTGCCTCAAGTTACATCTTATTGTGTCACATTTTCCTTTTCATTTTATGCTAGGACCATCGCAGAGCATCTCTCTGCATTGTGCACACGCCATGTGCAGGCTTGACATGGAACTGACTACCGTAATGTTCCGAGATAATCCCCGCCCCCAAGAGATTTGCCCAACCCGTTTTTCTGGCCTTCACACCATGAAACATGAATCTGCTGCGTTTGCAACCTGGAGTATCCTTTCTCGTGACACAGGAAGTCGTAGCGAATTCCCGCATGTTTATCGCATCATGAAACGCGAATTTACGGTATTGTTTCCCATGTCACATGGTTTGTAGCCAATGCCAAGGTGTTTATTATTTATCTTTTATAAAGTTTTGCTGAGGCATTTCCAAAGATAGCCCACCCCAATTTTTTCACCATTTATCTCATCATTTTGGGTGGGCATTCTTCGTGACTTTATGGTATGTTTATGGTTCTTCCTAAAAAAAATACCAAAGGCAAGCTGTCAATTGTAGAGACTTAAAGGGGTCATGAAACGCTTTTCCAACTTTTTCCTGTTTAGCTTTCCTTCTCAACTCATAAATCGCGCATTCCACAAAACAGTTCAAGAAGACGAAAAGAGGGGAGGCTCCTATTGCTCGGAATCTGGTTTATCTACCCGGACAGAGCCATTGTCCCCCTAGAAGATTAGCCCGTCGCTCAAAATTCAGACAAAAGTTGCTTTCCCCAACCCGTTCACCCCAAAGCTGACAATGCTGTGGAAGCTACGTGCTCGTTGGGCCAGCCACACTTGCCACAGGATCACGCTCCTCCGCGCATACCCACGTGCAGAGCATGAGGTCAGGTGATAAAAGGGAGGCGGCTGATTGCTTCGGCAAGCGCATAGCTTCCACCACAATGTCAGCTTAGGGGTGAAGAATTAAGTGAGGTCCGGTTTTGTGTGACGTGCGTTTGGACCCGGTGACGCGCTTTTGGGACCGCGGATGTATCACGTTGAAAAGGCAGAGAGCTACGAAGGGGAGGAGGTACGAAATAGTCCGCTGTGTTTTCAAATTTTCGCACCGAAAGTAAGGCTTTTGTCTTTCTACCTTTTTTCTTTTGGCCCACTGAACAATGTACTATTAGTAAAATCCCAATCGAAAATGATTTATCCCAACCCAAAATCCGTTTCATGGGCCCTTTAAGGTAAGGCAGTAGACCTGCCATTCAGTTTTATTTCTTGCCAATACTGACTGTGGAAATGAGTACCACTGCTGTAAGGGAGAGCGCCATTTTGCTGAGTCATGCTGCATTTGCAGGGGAGACCTGGAACCCGCTGAAGCTTCGCTACCAGCTGCGCAACGTGCGTGAGCGTTTGGCGAAGAACCTCGTCGAGAAGGGGGTGCTGACGACGGAGAAGCAGAACTTCTTGCTCTTCGACATGACCACACACCCACTGGTGGACCAAGCCTCAAAGGGAAAGCTGGTGCGCCGGGTACAGGAGGCCGTCTTGGGCCGCTGGGTCAACGACCCGCAGCGCATGGACCGTCGTCTGCTAGCCCTCCTGGTCCTCGCACACGCCTCGGACGTGCTAGAGAATGCGTTCGCTCCCCTTTCGGACGAAGACTATGAGCTGTCCATGCGTCGAGTGCGCGACCTTCTAGACCTCGACATGGAAGCCGAAGCGGCTAAGCCTAATGCATGCGAAGTCCTCTGGGGAGTCTTTGCCGCCTTTGTCAAGTGAGAGCAGCGCTAACTCCGCCGGCTGACACACCGAGGGAGCATCAACTGCTTCCCGTCTGCCGGGGTGGGTCAAAGTCGTCTGCCACTTTGTCTGCTGGAACGAGCCAAGTTGTTTGCTTTGCCCATTGGAGCGGATTCAAGTCGTCTGCTCCACCCGTTGGGGCGAAGTGAGCCGTCTGCATGCTTGAATGGGTCAAGTCGATTTGCTGTTTTTGGAACTGCAGAAGGATACAAATAAAGTTTGGGGGAGATGGGGAGAGCTTTGATGGAGCGTCATCTGCTACTGTGCTGTCCCTAGTTGGTTTGGGGATGGCTAGCGACGCTTGTCGAAAGGCAAAGGAGCAGCACCTGCTTCTTTTTCTTGTGCTCTATTCAGAGTGTGAAGCTGAGTCTGCTCTCATTGGGTGAGCTGTTGCTTCCTTTACTTTATGTCCATGAACTATGCTTCAACAAGTTAGTCCTGTTTTTGTATGTTAACAGTCATGCATTCCTCGACGCAAGGCTCTGCTGTACATATAGCTAGGGGGCATATTTGCAGTTCTCTATTGTTTTGTCGGGAAACAAAGCACTTCTCTTTATCACTTTGAATGAATTGCATAACTTCGAGCAGTTTCGAGTTTCCTAGCTTCGTGTTAGCCCAGGCTGATCCATATTTCTTTACTTTGCGTAATTTGGCGGCGGTGGCAGCGGTATTGTTCCTCAGTTGTAAATAAATAGTCCTCTTGGTGAAGTCGTGTTCTGTTGCAGTTTGTCAAGAACACATTGCCACTCGTTTCAGTCGTGGCACCTGCGGCAAGCATAATGAAGTGAATGTCATCGAGTGCACAGCTCAATACCTGTGCAATGGGCCTCAACTTTAGTCCCATATGAACGTGAATTCACTGATGCATAATAGGTATCCCAGTTATATCATTTGAGTAGTAATGGTCAGTCTAAAACAAGAATGGTAATGTCCCAGCTTGAAGTATTGCAGCTTTACTCTTGTTTTAACACCTAAAAGTGCGTTGCAGAAAAGGAAAAATACTTGTAGCCGAAGGAGTTGCATTTCATTTGTGTGCTCATGTTAAGGGCTTAATAGTGTCCACTTTTTCTCTGCTGCTATCTTTCATGGCAGTAGGTCTGTGTGAAAGCAGACACTTGCCTCCGCAATTTTAAGGAGGGGGAACGCACAACAAAGTGTTCAAGAGTTCATTTATTGTGGCGTTACCAGAAGTAGAGAAGGGGATAGGGGGAAGGCAGTCAGAAGTCCGTGACCCTTCCCTTGCGCTCCCAGTCGCCAAATCGCGTCGGTTCGGGGCCCGTGGGGCCGCCAACTTCGCCGGTGTTTGGATTAGTGTTGTCCGGGAACCTGGCGAAAGGGTCTTCAGGCGCACTGTCCTGCTGGTCCGCCTCCGCGTGCTGTTCGATGCTGACTCCGGTCACCTTGGCCCGATGCGGTTTCGGTTCTTCAGCAGACGATCGACTGTTGTCTGCTTCGTGCTGATGTGATCGTCTGCACGAAGTAGGATGAACTGGCAGACAGAGACGAAGTAGACTTGTCGTTGGTAGTGCTCGCGCGTGCGCTCTGAAAGACGAGCCGATGTGCGCTAGATTCGTAAATGTTCTCCCAGTGTTCATTTTAGTACCCCAGTTACACTGTACTAACGAAAAAGTTACGTCGATACGTCCGGTACGCTGGTAATGCGCTGTGGCCGGTAGGTAGACAGGTCGACGGTACTGGAAGGTACGCCGGTACGCTGCACTGGCTGCACCGCGCACCGCCAGCACCGCTGCGTTCGTTCATTCTTCTCCTGGCTTCAAGGGTCAACCAGGTCAACTCTTCTTGGACGAAAACCAACGAAAGACACCCTGACGGGTGACAATACAACGCAAAGCTATAAAAAGGATAAAAAGTGTAATAAAAATTAACATCAAAGCATCTATTTTAACTAAAAATATGTTTAATATTATTTTAGTAGTATAATAGGCTTAATTTAATATAATCAAATTATTTAGGTTGTGTTGGTTGCGCCCTCTGAATGCCAGTTGTTTTTTGCACTCGTCTTGCGCATGATGAGGTCTGTAAAGACTTCCGAGTCGAGCAGCCAGAAGATGAGCTTTCTGCTAGTGTCTTTCGCCGAAACATCGCTCGGATCGCTAGCACCTTGATTAAGATATTATTACGAGTTTTCTAGGATAATATTTAACTTTAGTGCGCCTCCTTAAGACGAGCTTTCTTATCTCTAGGCTGGCGTAGGTAGATTTGGCAGGCCGCAGCGGCTGAAGTCCAAGCATTTCTTCGTCAGCTGACGAGACAACATAAACAGGCTCATCATGCGACAAACGCGTAATCTCCGAATTCGGTAATCTTTCCGGCGCCTGGATCGGGAAACAGAGAAACCAAGGAAGGTAAGACATCCGAGTCGGCTTGCATCGTAAGTGCTGTGTTCGTTGATGTGTGCCTGATCGTTTTGTTGACTGCAGTTTGACGTTTCATTTGTTCTTTGCGACTGGTCATTGTTATGTGGACGACTCATTGGTGCGCTTCGAAGACTTGTAATCCAAATTAAATTTTGTTGCGGAAATCTTGGTTCGCAAAAGGACGATTCTGAAATGCCCCGAACGTTTAGGTGAACTCGTGCACATTTTGTTAAATAAACAAAAACACACACACACAAAAAAGAAAAAAGGAAAGTTTTTTTTTCTTTTTTTTTTAATTGCAGTTTTTTGTGAATATTAGGTGACCTATTCCACCGTAAAGAAAAAAGTAATAAAAAAAAAGCAACGAAATTAAGTTAAGGTTTGTCATATGTGTCCTTCATCACTCCGTCCTGCCTCATTCTGTTCTGTTCCTAGTTTGCTCTTCATTCTGCAACCAATTTCACTCAATTCAATCCGGAGAGCAAGTCGTCTGTTTTATGCACAGGAGTTGCGGTGTCGTCAGAACGACGCCGAGTTGTGATTGGCTTCGATTGAAAGGATAGTTGGGAGACCTCTATGCTGGATGCCTTGCGGCCTACCCACCATTTTTTTCAGTCATCCAATAAGAGCTCGGCGTTCTGGCATCATCACAGCCCCCCTGTGCAAGAAGCACACAAACTTGCGCTCTGCACACTTCCCCATCTTGCACTCTACAGCAGGGTGGTGTAGGAATTTCCTACACCACCCTGTAGACGACGCCAGGGTAATGCACTGAAAACATGTAACTGAAATTACTCGACAAACCATAATTTTTTTTTTTTTTCTAGTTAATGTGTTTTATTGAGCGCATGCTGTTTTTGATTGAGAAACATTGTTTGCTTTTGGCATGGCGGCGGTAAGCTTGAGCCGAGGCCGCTGCCACCATCTGTCGTTTGTTGCGCCTGTCAGGGGGTGTGTGGGTAGCAGTATTGTTTTTTGTGCTTTTTACTCGGGTAAGTTGGTTCTTTGAAATTTTCTTGCGGTGTTTTCACCACCTTCGGGCACCTCCGTGGTGAATCGTAGTGAGATACGTCACCAAGTTGATTTATGCGGTCACTTTAAAGGCTTCATCCGGATTCGTGGGCTCGCCGTATACTCCGCTCACCCCCAAGAATGTGGTGGGAGCTACGTGTTGGCCTGAACAATCGACCGCTTCCTTTTCGTCACCTGACTGCACTCTGCGTGGAATTACAGCAGGGAGCGTGATCACATGACGAAAGGTAGACGTAACACTGGTCTAACGAGCACACGGCTTCCACCACACTGTCAGCTCAGGAGTGAATGGAGTTGAGGAATAACCACTAGCATAGTGTGCAAGAATCCGCTTAGAATCCTCAGTGCAGTCGCAGCGAGAGCTGCGACACCTTATCGGACTCTGGTGTATTCTTATGCTCACGTTTAAGCTCAACGTTTCCTCGCTGCTGCGACAAGTCTACCTTCGTGCTCTGCTTCTTCTGCCGCGGTTGGCGCCTTACGCAGAGACGCCATCGCCAGTGCCTGTACGGAGGGTCACATTGGTGTCACCCTTTCATAATATCCCTTATATTTCAATCTATCAATCAAACCTATGCAGAATTGCGTTTTACGAGGAACACAGCAGATGCTAACTCTAGTCTCCGCCTTTCAGTCTGTTGTTTTTTGTTGTGAATGGGTTTGACATATGCTGTGTATGTGCATGTAATATCACATGATGTCAAAAAGTTGTGTCGTTCCAGGGCGCACGACGCTGAGGAGACGCTTAATGAAGGCAGCATTTTGACTTCGCTGCCTTCCCTTTGTGCAGCGTTGTCCTCTCGAGTCGGCATGTCCAGCAACGGAACAGGAAGTCCTCCTGGCGACGACACGCCGAGCAATGCCCCCGCGGCCGACCCCGACAAGACAAAGGCTGCCCCCCTGTTGGCCATTCCTGTTTCCCAGGTGAGATATGGTGCTTGCTGCTCAGGCTGTTAGAGGGCAAAACTGTAAAGGTTATTCTTAAAAAATAAAATCAAGTTACACCTTGGAAGTATTTGGGCTAGTGTCACGGTTATAAAGTAATTGAGTTGCATCTGAAAAGTGATTGAGTTAAGGTCTGTTCACACGATGCATCTTTTAGGCGCGCAACAGTTTCGCGACACTCAAGTTTCGCGAAATGTGCTCGTTCACACGTACCGCTTCACGTGCAACAACGATGACGTTTAGACTCGCGAAAATAGTTTGGGTGTTGACCATAAAGTGGCGCTTCAGTTGAAAGCCAGCATCATGATCATCACCATTAGCCATTCAGCGTCGTGTTCTCAATCTCCCGCCACATTCTAAAAGCCAAAACGCAGGCGAGCTGGTGAACAATCATAGTTAAGAAATAAAACCTTAAGACAAGAAAACAAAAAGGGACATACACATTACCGTTTTAGAACCAGCACAGCATACAGCTGTCATTTACTTCCATTTACTTAATTTACTCTTAAATTGTCATTTACTAGTTGTTGAATTGTCATTTACTGCCATTTACTTTATTTACTGTTGAATATGTATAATTTGGATGGAGGTTGACAAAGAAGAAGACTGTTGTGGAAGTAAATGAAAGCTGTGCGCTGTGCTGGTTTTGAGACGGTACTGTGTACGTCCCATTTTGTTTCCTTGTCTAGAGGTTTTATTTCTTAATTATGACTAAAAATAGACGCGAATTATCATCATCACCAATTACGTCTTCGTCCATCGCTGGATTTTTTCCAATATGCTACTCACTTTTCCTTCAGTAGTGCTTGACGTGCATGCGGAAGCGCCGGCAGTATCCATCGTTCGTAGTTTCGGTTTTTTTTTTTTCAAATTTGGCTCGGCTACAACACCGGCAGTGAAGTGGTCTTCTCAAACAGCTCGCTCCCCCCTCAAAGGTCACGTGAGAGCGTTTCTGAGCGGCCATTGGCCGCGCCCTCAGAGTGATTGACAGGACTCGGCAAAGTTTCAGCAAAAGCTCGCTCCAGAAGCGAGGTGTGCGCGCAACTTTTTTTAGATGCGCGCGTCCTTTTCAGACTCGTTCAGACGGCGCAACCATTTCGCGAAACTACGTTTCGCGACACTAGATGCCCGAGAAAAATGCATCGTGTGAACGGGCCTTTACAGTTGCAATTTAAAATCTAAGCTAAGTAGGTGCAGTTTAAGAGTTACAGTTAAAGTTAAAGGTGCGCTGAAGACGTTTCTGAGATTGTCTGTTCTTGGTGCTAACTCATTCTACGGGATCTTAGCATCCCGGAAATCGAAAAATTAAGCTCGTGCGACGTCTATTTTATTACTAAAAATGTGACCAAAGTTCGTGCCACGCCCCTTTCTTAGCGGAAAAATCTGGAGCACAGAATTCAATGGAAACTCCGGCGGCGCGACGACGGGTGCGCGTCGGTCAACCGCAAGCCGCCTCCCTCTAAAAGCCGACTTGCCACTGGCTGACGCGCGCCCGTTGTCACACTGGTGGCATTTCCTTCGAATTCTGTACTCTAGATTTTTCCGCTCAGAAAGGGGCGTGGCACAAACTTCAATCACATTTTTAGTAGGGAAATCGACGTTGCATGTGCATAATTTTTCGATTTCCAGCATGCTTAGAGCCCGTAAGATAAGTTACCACCAAGAACAGACCATCTTAAAAACATAATTAAAATAAAAGCACCGACTTGACACAACAGGAAAAACAATTTCGTTAGACGTTTCGCCTCCCATGCGGGAGGCATCATCAGTAGTTACAAAGCAAATGCAAGGTTCAACCTCAAGTCAACGCTATTTATCACGAATGTCCGTATAAGCTCCGTGGAGAGGGCCACAGTTTTTGTTACACACGGATGTGTCCCTGCGGACAAACCATGATTCTAGGAGTTTCCGAGGCCCCCATCTGTCTTCTCCCGCCAAAGTCGTCGCGGCCGCAAAGTCAAAAGAATGCCCCATTGTCCACGCATGGTCCACTAGTTCAGTCTTCAGTCGCGTCGCGTGGGATGCGTACGTGACGTCACGCTTGTGTTCTTTGAGTCTGGTCTCTCTACTTCGTCCGGTTTCACCAATGATTTCACCAGTCACTGCAGGGGATCTTGTAGATAACGCCTCTCTGGACGTTCGCCGCGGTTGGGTCCTTAGGTTTGGAAATGGAATTTCCAATAGTTCTGTACGGCTTGAAAACAGATTGGATGCCAAGGGGCCTCAAAGCACAAATGAGAGGTTTGGAGACTCCTTTGACATAGGGGATGCACACTACATTCTTATCTCTTTCCCTTTCGGACGGTTACACATTTTGTTCCATTTGGTTTTTGACCTCGTCAACAAAATGCTTTGGGTAGTGACGTTTCATTAAAACTTCCTGTAAATGAATCATCTCATTTGCGCCATGGAGCTCGTTAGATGACACGGTATTTCATCTGTGTACAAACAAACGCACTACTGATTTCTTGTGTTGCACTGGGTGATGGGACAAAATATCCCAAAAAAGTATTTGTTTCACATGGTTTGCGGTACACACCCGTTTCAATCCTGTGGTTTAATTCGCCTGTCGTCATTACAGATACATCTAGGAAGGGCAACTTGCCCTGCTGTTCTGCCTCGCAAGAAATCTGTATCGCGGGGTGAACACTGTTTAACTCCCGGTGAAAATCGTTAGCATGGCTTTTATCTAAAATGACGAAAGTGTCATCCACATATCGTCATTCTTTTGACCTTGGCGAGGGAGGACAGATGGGGGCCCCGCAAGCTCCTAGAATCGTGGTTTGTTCGCAGGGACACATCCGTGTGTAACAAAAACCGCGGCCCTCTCCACAAAGGTTATACGGACATTCCTGATAAATAGCATTTGAACCTTGCATTTGCTTTGTAACTACTGAAGATGCCTCCCGCATGGGAGGCAAAACGTCTAATGAAATTGTTTTTCTGTTGTGTCAAGTCGGTGCTCTTATTTTAATTATGACGTCTCCCGGTTTTTGAAGTATTTTTGAATCTTAGAAATGTCTTTAGTGCACCTTTAAGTTAGAACTACAGTGAATTGAGCTGAAATTTAATGAAGGTACAAATGGGGCTACAAATGCACTTGGTTATAGTTTTTTTCGCAGAACGTAACTGAGTTACTTCTTGTGAGCTCCGTTGCCTTCCCAACCACACGAAAAAGGAACCTCGTGGAGACATTAGAGTGGCAGCCGGCATTAGTGTTTCTTCAGCTTGTCTTTTAGCACTAGAACACTCTCTAAGCATAGTGCACTCAAATTTAGGTACCCCTAGTGCATCCTCATCCTTCTTTTAACGGGAAAAGGTCAGCTTGGCTAATCGTGGCCAACACGCGAGCGGGATCTACCCATTGTCCAAGCATGTCGTGCCCCTGGCGGCATGCAGGGCAAGCAGAGTGCCACCGTCTGCTGCGAGCAGCCTCGCCAGGAGAATCCCGCCAACATCCCTCCGCCCATGAACCAGCCCCACCGCAGTGGCGAGGTGCAGAATTACACCGGCAACGGGCTTCGCCAGCGCTCGGACGACTCCCTGGCCTCGACGAGCCTCAGTTACGGGACGGGACAGGTGAGGGAGTCTCTCGCATAACGCTTGAGCAGAGGTCGGCATTTTATGTTGAACTTGCCCAAACTCTCAGCCGGGCTAATGTCAAAGATATAGGTTAAACTCGCTCAAACTCAGCCAGCTCAAACCTTTAACCTCTTGACTATATTAAACTCGGTCAAACTCGCGATCGGACTCGAAACTAGGCTAAACCTTCCAAATTGGGACTTAGGCTTAGCTCACCGAAACTCCCAACCAGCCTAAACTTTAAAAGTCGCAACAAGGTTGTACCAGCCTAATGCCAAGAATAGGTTGAACCCTCTCGAACTCGTGGCCAACTCAAACCCTCCATCTCGTCACTAGGTTCAAGTCGCCCGAACTTGCCACCAGCCTAATGTCAAGATTAGGCAGAACTCACTCGAACACAGAACTAGTGTAAACCTTAAAGGTCATGACTAAGTTCTACATCTTCAAACTCTCAACCAAGTTAATATCAATGCCTAGGCCGATTTCAGTCAGACTCGTAGCTATCTTAATGTCAAAGATAGGTTGAACTCATTCGAACTCGCAACCAGCTCAAACCCTCATATTCGAACTTGATACTGAACTCACCCACATTCGCAGCCGGCTTAAAGGACCGTGAGTTTGAGCTTAAAGGGATACTGAAATGAAACTTCAAGTGTAAGAACTCATGTAAGGGCCGCACAGTTTTTTTTTTAAATTTGAAGGCCAACTTTTAAGGTGCGGCCTGTACACGAATAAAAAAATATTGATATATATGCGCTCGCAAAAATGGACATACTTCCGGTCGAACGCACTAGTCCCCAGCATCTTTTATTGGGCCTCACTCCTCGTCACTTGAGCTGTCCGCAGCGCCTGAGTCTGGCTCTTCGGAGACGCACTCCCACACAAGGTCATCCTCGGTGCCGTCGAGGTTTTTCGAGATTCTGGTCACTCTGATCGAGCTCTTTGCAGCGATGTTGAGTGGGACTGAGTTCCACGTGGTCACAATCCATCCGGCCCCAGTCAACAAAGATGCTATCTTGAGCTGTCCATTGGGCGTCTGATGGTTCTCGCTGATGATCCATTTGGTGTAGCATCAACGGAACTCCACCTTGAAGGGCCGATTGACACTCACACAGAGGGGCTGCAGAATGCCTGTAAGCCCACCCGGTATGACGGCCAGGTCCGTGTGCTTTTCGTGCAGCTCTGCCTTCACTTTTTCAGTCAGATGACCGCGAAAGCTATCCAGCACCAGCAGGGACTTGTTCATTAGCATAGCCTCGGGGCGGTTTCCTCAAACGGTTTTCAGCCAGCCGACTACCAGTTCGTCATCCATCCGGCGCTTTTCCTGCGCCCGGACTGATTCCACGGGGGAACTCTTCGACAGGAACCCTTTTCCTTTTAAAAATCACGTCTGGGGCAGTTTCCGCTTATCCGCGGCAATACTGAGCATGATGGTGCAACGCTGGGGTTCCGCTCCCGTGGTACGGACAAGCACACTCTTTTCGCCTTTGGCATTTACCGTACAGTTCTCCGGCGAGTCAAACCAAACTGGGGTCTGATCGGCACTCCCAATTTGGGACAGGATGTATTGCTGTTCCTTTTGTAGCTCAATAACATATTTTTAGAAGCTGAGAAGCTTGTTCTCGTATTCTTCGGGAAGTCGCTGGCACCTTGTCGTCCTTCTTTGAATGGAAAGATCTTTTCGCTTCATAAATCTTTGGATCCATCCGGTGCTCGCTTTGAAATCTCAAGGAGGCATGTCCTTTGCATGTGCCAGTTTCAGTGCTTTCATTTTCAACATGTCAGTCGAGGAGGCATACCCATCATTGCGCACTTCTTCCACATAGCTGAAGAGCTTGTTCTCCAGGTCGGGGAACTTGCGGGGCTTGGCGTGGAATGCGTGCCTTGTTTTGTTTGTGCTGGCCAAACCATCTTTCTGGTCGCACCAGTGCCACACACACTTCTCGTCAACGTCGTACCGCCGTCCTGCTGCGCGCTTGCCGTGTTCCAGGGCGGAAGCCACAGCTTTCAGTTTGAACCCAGCCGTGTAGCTGTTCAAGTGCTTGCCCATCGCGCTCGAATTATGGACATGCGGAGACAAAACCTTGCCATGAAAAACTTCCGCGAACAGCGGTGCTGGCGGTGCTATCTCACAGTTTTGGTTGTTGGGAAGCAGCCAACCAGCCGTGAGGAGGACAGGATTGGAATGTGGAAAAAGCAAAAGGTGGAAACAGCCGTGCTGTTGCACCTGCGCCGCATGCGCCAGGGGCACCATGCCACGGAGAGTTGTGTAAACATGGCAGCTCCGCTGGCACGGCAGGCTACACTGGTGCTGCGCGTCAAAAGGAAGGGGTGCAACTCATACACAAATGCTTTTTTTTAAAAAATGGTTTCGGGATATTTTGTTTTAAACTGGAAGGGGCAGCCCATACATGAGTGCGGCCCTTACACGCGATTATACGGTATACCTCTTACGTTCAGAAATGAGTTAAACGCGATCAATGAAATTTGTTAATCACAGTCGCAATGCATGGCTATATTCTTCATTTCAAACGGCCGATTTAAGCGAGCGCTCGAAGAGCATCCAATGGACTGTGCAACGCATCTCGTGAGATCCGGCGCTTCTAGCGCGTTTGTGACGTCACATTTACCTTCACAGGCAAGGCTACAAGGAAGCTGGTGTGGTTGCAAGCTTTGCCACTCGGTGGCGTTGTTAGAACCTGGCTGTTCGGGATGCCTGCTCCCCGTTCCCCGTAGGAGTTGAATAGGCGTCGGAAAGGAGGGAAATCTGGTTGGGCCAAGTTAGGACAGGGCTGACGCGCACACAACTTGCTGCCGCACTTCCGCGAAGTGGCGCTGCTTCTAAGGGTAGTACAGTCTAAGTTCATTATAATAGACCTGGTTACAACAGACATTTGGATATAACCTACCGATTTGTGAAGTTCGGTTGGTTTTCCTCTATGCGCCATTGACTCAGATTCATATCTGCATACAACATACTCCTTTTACAACAGGCCAAAATTTTGGTCAAAATCAATGTCTGTTATGACGGGCTTAGGCTGTATGACGTAACAATATTCGATTTGTGGTGTGGCCAGAACGTGGTTGACATTTAGACAATCAAATAGGTGCTAGAACTTCGTTGCAGTACCCTTTAAAGGCATGCCAAACTTGGAAGCTGGCGACATCACCTGCGGTGGCAGCGATAACCCGACGGAGAGGTCCCTTTCCCCGTCACGTCTGGCGTCCCGCAGGTGCTGTTCAACTGGCAGGCGTCCAAGATGACGGTAAAGGAGCGGCTTGGCTTCCTCTTCAACAAGGAGATCCTGAGCGACGTGCGCTTCCTCGTCGGCCGGGGCCCCCAGCAGCAGCGTCTGCCGGCCCACAAGTTTGTGTTGTCGGTGGGCAGCGCCGTGTTCGACGCCATGTTCAACGGAGCCATGGCCACCACGGCGGACGAGGTGGACCTCCCCGACGTGGAGCCGGCGGCCTTCCTGGCGCTGCTCCGCTTCCTCTACTCAGACGAGGTGCACATTGGGCCCGAGACTGGTGCGTGCCGTCAGCCGCGATTGGCCGGTCTATTGGTTACGTTGATCGATTATCCAAGCGAATGCAAATGTTGTATGATTATTGTCACAAACTAGACAGCTCGTCTAGTTGGTGGAAGTTTAACATTGTCTCTGAGATGCCTTTTCTTCGCTATTAAATCTTTGAATGAAGCGTGTCTCGATCGTATACGACAAACTCGGAGGCACATTCAAGGAGGTGTCACGTGCCCTCGTGGTGTTGTACCATGATGCGTGACACTATGGTGTCGTGTCGCGCCACTGCCACAATGCTAAGCGATAGAGTCAAACCCGAATTTGTCGAATTGAAACAGAATCGTAAGATAGTGTGATATGTCGATAATTCAACATACGACAGTATGTTAACTTCAGCTCGGGCCGAAATTTCTGAGCACCTTTGCAAACAGCAAAAATCGTGACAAATGGGGGCTTACCAAATAGAGCGTATTCAAAAACCGCTAAATATGGTAGAACTTAGTTAAAGCGTAGTTTGTGGAAACCACTGACGTTACTGCTCGTGCGCATTTGGCCACAACCTTAACAGCATGGGCGACGGAATACAAAAATAATAAGAAAAAAAAGAGGAAATGTGTAAAAAAGCAACTCTTCATTCATCAAAAAAAGTCAAGCAAGCCACAAACAAAAAAAGAAGAAATCAGGCAGCAAAAAAGCATGGCAAAACAAAAATGACAAAGCAAAACCAGCGAATGAGAAGAGGTGAACAAAAATAAATAAGCGCTCAAAGCGCAATTTCACAAACGTTGATACACTCAACTAGCCAAACACATTTTTTTTGTTTTTTTTTAATTTGGGGACTAAGGAGTGGAGGTGGAGCGTTGTTTTCACCCTCTGCCTCTTTGCGGCTTCTGCCGGCCGCTGTCGGGGTCGTTTATTCTCGGCACGTTAAAACCGCACAGCAACGGCATATTTTCGTAGAAAGCCTTCCTACCAGGGAAGCGGCATGCGGTTTGATGTGTCTGATGTTCCTGGTGGTGAAGTTCGATGCAGATGCACAACGTGCCTATACTTTTACATGCGATTTTCAAGCAGATGGTTTGACTGTTTGAAATAGGCAATATTTTGAAATGCCCGAGCTCGATGTAATCGGGCCAACTGTATCATGACGTCACTGTGTCACGTGACAGGGTGTCATGTGACATCGAGACCATGGAAGCTACCTGGTGCTAAATTATATGACCTCGAGCCGTATGTCAGTCCAGCACAACGGTTGACGTGTCCCCTTTCCCATGATACCCAGCCCTATACCACATTATGTGTCAAGAAGAGGAGCATTAGAGGACGAGGGGAAACAACACACCAGTGCTCCCATTGCCCTTACACGTTGCCCGCACACCCAACAAGACACTCTCGTTTGTTGCCCGCGTTTCCCCGCAGTGATGACGACGCTGTACACTGCCAAGAAGTATGCGGTGCCCGCCTTGGAGAAGGCGTGCGTGGAGTTCCTCAAGCGCCACCTGAGCAGCGACAACGCCTTCCTGCTGCTCACGCAAGCCCGGCTCTTTGACGAACCCCAGCTGGCGGCGCTCTGCCTCGACACTATCGACAAGAGCACGGCGGAGGCGCTGGCTGCGGAGGGCTTTGTGGACGTCGACCACGACACCCTGTGCGCGGTGCTCGAGCGAGACACCCTCCGCATCCGTGAGGTCAAGCTCTTTGCGGCCGTGCTCCGGTGGGTGGCAATGGATGTCCTCTGAAGCTGCATGCTTTGCTGTGTGCTTTGTAGCTGCAAATTTTTTCTAAGTTCCAGCGGTATCTGAGTTCCGGGGGTGTTCGAGTTCTAAGGTGTCCGTAGTTTTAGTTCTTGAGGTGGCCATGGTAGTACAGCCAAACGCAGTCGGACGCAACCACTGATCTCTATGACAATTGCTACATCACGCTTCCCGCTTCTGGAGTGAAACCACCGGACGGCCATCTTGCTTGTAGGCAAATTGCGGTTTTCCTAGCGTTGCAGAGGCTGGCGGCAGCATGCTGAAGACACGCTTTCTACTCGTTCATCGTCATTCGCCAAAGAAGTTTTTTAAGACCCCATGTAAGCGTTGAAACTTGCCGTTGAGAACATGTGGAAATTTTTACAAAAGTGCAGTGCCACGGGAAAAAGGTGCAAGTCATCGAAAGCAAGTTTCGCCGGTCTCGCGGTGTGATCGAAGCTTCCTTGGCACGCATAAGTGTTGTGTTTCTGTGCCTTCGCACGCTTGGATACCGATCAAGAATCGACACCGTGTGAATGTCTTCTGCACCAAACATGTTCGCGCCACGGCAAGGTCAAAATGAGGGAGCATTCAAAGCTCAGGACTATTCCTGAACAAGATTTACGGTTGTGTAAAATAAAAAAAGCATCGAGCTACTCTGCACATTCAAACGTGCACAGCTACCAGTGCAGAAGCTCCCTATAAATAAGACTATGTTAAACAGTTAATCTAGGTCACTCTCGTCGGTAAATCAAAATTGGAGACATTGCTCAAAGGTGATTGGAAAAGAGAGATCCACAGTTTCCATTGTTCAAATATTTCAGCAAATCGTTGGTCAGTCACTCACCAAAAAGAAAGATACTCAAGAATAAGCACAATACTAATCATCCAAGAAGTTTCATCATAGAACACATGCACGCACGTGCACACACACACACACACAGAGACACACACACACACACACACACACACACGCACACACACACACACACAAAAAAAAGAAAAAAACTTTCACTTTTGTACTAAAATGCGGTCGACGCTGGCAAAGTACTCATATCAGTATGTTCTATCTGGCTGTTACCATCCAGCAGACCAACTAGGCGTGGGTCCCAGCACCATGACAGAGTCATACTCGGCCTTCACTCCTTCCGACTCCCAGGGTCCCCCCCCCCATTGGAGCACACGTTGCAAGCTACCACTTGTCGACATTCTGCACGTTCTCTCAGGCGCGACAGAGTCATATATAGAGAGAGTCTGGTCAATGGGAGGAGCGAAGGTGGAACGGCGAGAGCGCGTCGATGCTGCCACCACCGCGCATTCCCCCCTGTAATGAACTTGCGAAGTAAGAATGTGCTGGGATGACCTTGAAGGATTTGGTAGCACGGCACAGATATTTTTTTGTTTCTGGACGATGCTGAAAGTACATGAACATATAATTGTAAGAGGTTGGTGGAAAAGGGGAGTTTGAAGGGTGCTGAGTGTGTCTAATGAGCCAGGAAAGGTGACACCAACGAGAAAAATTTCCTTAAACATGAGGCGACACTGCGAATATGGGGTGGGCCTTCGGGGTTTTGGACAGAACTTCCGCGGAGCCGAATCCGCTTTTTTTTCTTCGTCTATCCCGTCGTGGCTGCGGCAGCGGTCGCCGCCGCGAGTGCGATCAAACGAAAGATTGAATGCGTCCTGAATGTCGTTTTGACACCAACGTCACGTGCGTTGCCCTTTCAGTTACGAAGAGTAAAAAATTTTAACTCTAGCATGCTGCAATTAAATGCCTGAATACATCCTTACCTGGAAATTCTGATTGGAGGGTATTTGTTAAGCTCATTGCCTCTGCTAGGGGAATATTTGAGGCTAGTGGTGGGCCATAAGAGCTGTCAATCATTGTGCCCAAGGTCATTGAAACAATTTGAGCCAATGAGGTGCTCTTATTTTCACCCTATTCTTACCAATTAATGACCAAACTCTCTACATATACGACTCTGAGGTGCACTCTTTTCTGTCACCATCTGCTCCGCCTCGCGCAGCGTCTCACCCGCGTCCTGGCGACGTATTTGAGTCCATGTCGCTTTCCTTAATCCACCATAGGATCGTCCGAGGCCTTAGCCTTCCTTTTTTTCCTCTTTACTACCTTCCATGCTTTAGCAAGCTCTGCCAATGCTCCTACACAGCGTCCTGTGACTTCCTCTGCGCACAAAATTACCCTGTTTTGAGTGCATTCTGAAGCATGGCACCTTCGTCAGGTTTCAATGCCTCTCAGAAAATTGGCTCATCGGTGTTGTCAGCGGTTTGTTTAAATGTGCTCGCTTCTGTTGCGTCATTGAACGAGAGATTTTCTGTCCCATATTCTTTGGCTAAACTTTCACCAGTCAGTGGTGCTTTGTTTGTGGTTTACAAGAGGCTTATCCACGATTCCAGACGATGGCATTCAGCCTCGAAATGTGCCATTACTGCAACCTTTTCACCATTTTCTTTCTGCTTTATCAATAACCTTGCTTCAACCTCAAGCCCCATCTCCCATTGCTTTTGCACGTTGCCCGCACACCCAACAAGACACCTCCATCCACCTCCAATGCTCTCCCCTCCCATTCTTTTGATTCCAATCCCCATTTGTGGTCCTCCCGCTCGCTCTCCTTCGTGCTTTCACAATCAACCCTGATGTACTCGAGTTGCTTTTCAAGCCAATCCCGAAATGACCCCCTGTCCAGCCCTAGCACCTCCCCGAGTCTCATCAGTTAGAAGATTCAGGATCAGTTAGAAGATTCAGGCCTGTCGCAGTGTTGGCGTCACTTGAACCTTGAGGTTTCGTTGTGAGGATGGGAGCGGGATCGTAGTGGAGCGTCGGGGTGTGGGAGTTCTTGCTTGCCTTTTGGTCTTGAACCAATCTATGCTTTGGCATGCCGGTAACTTTTCTATAAAGAATCGGTCTTGCTCGAATGTCTTTTAGCCGGTGTTGGTTCTTGGGGCGTGTCCCAAGTGCACAGTCCTGACTGCTGGTCGCTGGATTTTCCGCAGTGACTCTCCCGTGCCCTTCCTCACATCATCTTCTTTCCTTCCCTCTTCTCTAGCAATATCAAGATCATCACACCGAGTTTTGGAAGTGTGTGAGTTTTGGAAGTGTGTGAGTTTCGGAAGTGTGTGAGTTTGGGAAGTGTGTGAGTTTTGGAAGTGTGTGAGTTTTGGAAGTGTGGCAGTTTCGGAAGTGTGGCAGTTTCGGAAGTGTGGGAGTTTCGGAAGTGTGGGAGTTTCGGAAGTGTGCGAGTTTTGGAAGTGTGCGAGTTTCGGAAGTGTGCGAGTTTCGGAAGTGTGCGAGTTTCGGAAGTGTGCGAGTTTCGGAAGTGTGCGAGTTTCGGAAGTGTGCGAGTTTCGGAAGTGTGCGAGTTTCGGAAGTGTGAAAGTTTCGGAAGTGTGCAAGTTTCGGAAGTGTGCGAGTTTCGGAAGTGTGCGAGTTTCGGAAGTGTGCGAGTTTCGGAAGTGTGCGAGTTTCGGAAGTGTGCGAGTTTCGGAAGTGTGCGAGTTTCGGAAGCGTGCGAGTTTCGGAAGCGTGCGAGTTTCGGAAACGTGCGGGTCTCGGAAGCGTGCGAGTCTCGGAAGCGTGCGAGTCTCGGAAGCGTGCGAGTCTCGGAAGCGTGCGAGTCTCGCAAGCGTGCGAGTCTCGCAAGCGTGCGAGTCTCGCAAGCGTGCGAGTCTCGCAAGCGTGCGAGTCTCGCAAGCGTGCGAGTCTCGGAAGCTTGCGAGTATCGCAAGCGTGCGAGTCACAGAAGGGTGTGAGTCATGAAGGTGTGCGAGTTTGTGCGGCTCACCAAACCCTCCGACCTGCAGGTGGGCAGAGGCGGAGTGCGTCCGTACGGGGCGCCCCGTGGGGCCCGAGGGCCAGAGGGCGGCCCTGGGGCGGGCCCTGTTCCTGGTCCGCTTCCCGCTGATGAGCATAGAGGAGTTTGCCCTGGGCCCTGCCCAGAGCGGCGTGCTGACGGACCGGGAGCTGGTCTCCCTCTTCCTCCACTTCACGGTGAACCCCAAGCCGGCGGTGGGCTTCCCCGACGTGCCCCGCTGCTGCATCGTGGGCAAGGAGCAGGCCGTGGCACGCTTCCAGCAGACGGAGAGCCGCTGGGGGTACTCGGGCACCTCGGACCGCATCCGGTGGGTGAACACGCTCTCTTGGTCATGGCTTGCAGGCAGGGCTGGGCAGTGTTGTGATACAAATGTATCGCAATAGTATCTTGGAGATACTTTCGAGTATCTGTATCTCTGTATCGAGATACATTTGTAAAATGTATTTGTGTCTCAGCAGTGAAATACATTTACAATGTATCGTTTGTGTCGCAGTACTTTGCCAGACTTAGTATCTCGTCACATTTGCTGGCGTGTCTACGATTTACGATAAATTACAAAAATAAAGCCATGTGTTTGGTGCAAGCTTCTTCAGAATTTATAACATAAACCCACCCTATATTATAATCTATCACAATCACCAACATAAAGAAACAAGGTTACTTGCAAGAATAACGAAATAAGCTCCTCTAAAAAAGCCCTCCACTCTTTCCAATTTGTCATAGCACACACCGTAAAGGAGTTGAGTGGAGGAGACGTATAGTGCTCTGTTGTCGAATCTCCTTGCACTATGGGTGACTCAGGAGCATATAAGAGGACAGTTTGAGGTGGTGCCCTCACGGCAAAACAGCGTTCATTTTGTGCAAACGCCTTTCGTCCAGCATGGCACGCACTCTTTACCATTCAGCAACTATGTGGTTCACCGGGTGTGAAATGTTTTTCATAGCGGCATTAGTTTGAGGTAAGGGGAAGTGCATAAAATGACACAAAAAGAGGAGCACAATCATACATTACTATTTGCATTCACCAAAAACTGCACCTTTTCCACCTAGCACCGTTCGGGAACAAATGTAATTCTATAAGTATCTGTGTCTGTATTCCGGAATACTTTTTCAACATTCTTTCAGAAGTATCTCACGGGTATCCCGTTACATAAAAGACAAATGTATCTTAGTATCTATATTTCGGGTACATGTATCTCAGCATTTGTATCCCCGAATATTTTTTGGAGTATCTTCGCCCAGCCCTTGAGCTGAGTGATGCAATTTCAAAGTGGGCAGCAGCTTGCACGAGCCACCCAGTTTAGTCGTAGCAAAACTTGCCTTCGTAGAAGAATGGTGAATGAGGGAATCCATCTCCCACTGGTGTGTTGATAGAAACTAAAACACACGAGATGGTATGCCGCGACGACAGTGATCCTTGTGTGCGCTCCCTTCCTTTGCGACCGTTTCTGTATTTCTGCAAGATGACAATCGCCCCGATGTAAATCTTCCGATTTTAACTTGCCGGGATGCGTTTCACGAAAGGATTCAGCAAATATTTATAACTGTATTCCCTGTTTCGCCAGAAACGAGACACACACGCTTTGCACGGCAGCTTTCCCGGACTGGCTGCTTTGTTCTGCTCAACATTGGCACTTTGTTTGAGTTCTGCTCATAAATTATTATGATGAAAACTGAATTCTTCTGCCTATATATAAGTACTTGGAATGAGCATATTTCAGAGAGCAAAAAAAACTGCCGTTGCCGTGTTTGTGCTAACAGGGTCGTGCTCTGTACATTATGACAAAAAAGGAAACGGTGCGAAGTGCAAGCAAACAAGTTGGAGAAGCTTGCGGGACTGACTATGAATTCTGCTACGGTCGAAATAAGCAAATGAATCAATACAACCCTGTGTGCAGGTTCACGGTGGACCGCAAGATATTTGTGCTGGGCTTTGGCCTGTACGGGTCGATCCACGGCCCGTCGGACTACGACGTGAACATCCAGATCATCCAGACGGGCACGGGCAAGGTGCTGGGCTTGCACGACACGAGCTTCAACAGCGACGGCTCGTCTGCCATGTTCCGCGTGCTCTTCAAGAGCCCCGTCGAAGTGGCCCCCAACATCAACTACACTGCCTGCGCCACGCTAAAGGTGAGCGGGCACTCGTGCGAGGAACCAGACCATGGGAAGTGGTCATTAGCCAGAAAAGGTTAGAGAATCGGCCTTTCTTACAGGCAGAGGCTCTTAAACTTTCAAATCTTGAGGATCGCCTTGACTCGAGTGGCAGTTGACGAAGCTCTCCTGGTCTTGGCACTGATGCAGTGAAGAATGACAGAAGCTTCATTACCTCGTAAATAATAATGCGCTTAGGAAGGAACTTTTGGCTCATAGTTATCCACCAGTGAGTAGGTAGGTCAGGCCTCTTAAAATAACGCTTAAAGGGGAACTCCGCCAATTTTTCGGTAGACTTCGATTTGGCTGGAAATTTGCAGACCGCATCAATAACCCTTTCTCGACTGATAACCAAAATATTTTATAAAAATAAAATTTTTCCGTGAAGTTATTGAATTTTTAAGTAACACCGGCGGCGAAAGTTCCAGGAGGCGACTCTCTGTTGGCAACAATGAAAAATCCCTACTTTTCCTTACCCGTGCACGTCACAGGTGGGCAGGTGGACGCGCGACTCGGGCAGCCGCGAAGTGACTTTCTGGGCGTCAGCGATCGATAGATTGTAGGAACAGTGACGGGACAAAGCTTCTTTTTTTCCCCTTGTTTTTGTGGCAGAAAAAAAAAAGCGTTCCCCGGATGCAATGGAGGCCAACCACGTCAAGATACTTTTGCACGAGTTGTGTGCCGAGAGAACTAGTGTCTCGTGAAACATTTTCACTTTTGCTCGGAATACTTTATAGCCGCGAGCTGCGAGTTGAGTATCCTTCAGCAGCTGGGACAGCTTCAAGAGCGGCAAGCGCACACTCAAGCCGGCTGTGACCACTATGACGTCCGTCCAAAGAGGAGCGCCAATAAAATCGACAAAATAGTACACGCTATAGCACTATAGTCTACATTTTGCATAGTCACATTTGTTATTCACAATTGGTTCAGTGATTTTTTTTAAACACTATTTTTGTTTCGGACGTCGAATATAGCTCGTGTGAGTGGAACTCTCAGAGTTCCACTCACGCGGCCGATATGTTGAAGACGAGAAGTGAAACGTCTAAACAAAGTTCTAGTTTGAATTTAGTCACGACTTTCGACATATTGCTATTCCTGTCTTCTGCTATTACAGAGGTTAACGGAGCAGGTGCTGAGCTTCATTAATATACGATACAGCCTTTGCCTGGTTTATCAAATGGTTGGCGTGCAATATTCTCTGCAGAAGAAGCGATGGAAATGTCTTTAATTTATTCTATTGCCAAAAAATTTTATATAGGGCTGAAACTTTTTTTCAAACCATGAAGATATTAAAGGAGCTGTGCAACGATTTTAACGTTGAAAGAATTGGCCTCTTCTACTTTTGACATTGTTCACTTTGTCACAAATGACAGAAAACACACCCCCTTTCATCGAAATGTTGCGATTCCGCCGCGTAATAGCGAGGCAAAACTTAGAATATTCCCCGACCCGCAGCCGCGAGCGGCGGCCATGAGAAACACGCGGCGTGACGTCACTGGGGAATCTTGTAGAAGGATAGCAAGTTGTGCGAATACCTGCTCGATAAAAGGTAACTTTTCTATAAATCTTGTCATAAACATAAATATATGTAAATGCGTCAAAAACCTGACCAAACTTTTATTATGCGGAGTTTTAGTGGCGCCATCTATTATAGGTCCACAAAACTGTCAGCTCCATCTGCTACCGCGAACAGCCGCCAGAAGCTGGAGGGGGAGGGGGACAGGGCTGGACGGGTAGAGTGATGAGACTTTCCTCCTTTCACCATATTGTTCGCGCTGCGCCCGCCAGCACGTGGTCACGCGGTCGCGAGTAACGTTACTAGTTTGTCGCGAGCGGATGAGTTCTCGCTGCTCACTGATGGCTCTAGAGAGAGAACTTTACCGGAACCCCGCGCCTACCCCATCAACGTCACTGCGCACGTGACCCGGAAGACGATGTACGAGTTGAGAGGTGGCAAAAACATGGATTTTTTTCATCTTTTTTAAATAAAAACTAGGGTGTCCAGGCAAAATCTGTTTTCTGTAGTTCGCTTCAGAAGTGCCAGGCATCAGCTTCCACAATTATTTAAGCAAAGCCCTGAAATTGTTGCATAGCTCCTTTAATGTCTTTGAGGGGAGGCATGCAAATATACAGCTGATGGAAACTGTGCTAAACCAAAACTTAATTAAAAAAAACAAACCTTGTATAGAATTACACCCTTCCCATGTGCTCTCGTGGATGGGTGTTTAAACGTGTTGCATCCTATTCCGAAAAAAACAAAAAAACAAGTACACATTTTTGTTATTAACTTTTGTTAACTTACTTTGAATTAAAAGTTTTATGATGTCTTTCTGTACCTTACGCACTATTGTATCTTCGAGCAAATATCCTTTAGTTGAAGATGAACAATGTATTTGTGTGTTTTATATGCATTCCATTTCACCTTAATGTTTCGCTTGGTGGTTGCAGAGCTCTTTTAATTGTCATTTTAACACAATCTTCATGACCAGTAACCTGCCATCTGGTCTACACGAATGCAGTTCATTCCATTCTATACATTTCATTGTTCACGAGAATCACAGTCTACATGTGTTAGGTCCCAGTCCAGCACGCTCATGTTCGTCGCTTTGGAAGGGGAGCAATGTACGCGCCACATGCACATACGCTGAAAATGGCATCGACCAGAAGCGCTTTTCAGAAATGGTCTATAAATCTGTTGCTAAATTACTTAAGCACCAAGGAGCATATTCATGCCACAAGAGTAGTTACACGTGCTGGTGCCTGTAACAGTAACTTTTCTAAAGAAAATCTAAAACAAATGGCACATTCCTTCAGGTCATACTATACCCACATTCCGAGCATTTTCAGTGGTGCTTTGGCAATTTGTCAAAAAATGTATTGCGTGACTCTTCGACCTTTCTTTGCCAGCCATCTTCTAATAAAAAGAGAACGGATTTACTAGCGATATCACGAAACTAGCGAGCCGTGGCTTGGGCGTACGGAGTTACAAAAACGGTTTTATCAAAAGTCTAGTTGCTCCCGTTTTTTTTGTTTTTTTTTACTTATAGTTAGGCACGTAGGCCAAGGTCATACTTGGTGCAAATATAGATAATTATCAACTTCGAATAGCACGAATGCCAATGTTTTTGTCGCTGTTAGACGCGAGAAGGGCGGGTGCCAGCGTACCCGATTGCTGGCCGCTCGCCTTGCTGCCCACCCGTGACGTCACGCTTGGGTGGCAGGGAAAACTGGGGAACACCTAGGGAGAACGATGTTTCGGTTTCTGCAGCCAACAAAATATCAATTTTTTTAATTAACTAGAGTGGATCTGGGAAAATGAGATAGCATTTCGGAATCAGGAAGCCATCCGCATTCAGATTATGCCTTTAAATTAGGTAGCTCGAAAAATCGACGGAGTTCCCCTTTAAAAAGGCACTCCGTCGTTTTCCTCATAGTTTCCGATTTGCCTCAAAATTGACTAAACGCACCAACAAACATCGCTGAACTAATAACTCAAATATTAAGACAATATTTTTTTTCTTCAATGTTATTGAATTTAGTTTTGGTCCATACCGTTTTTGTTTTGAAACTGAAAGTCTCTACCGGCAACAATGAGAAAGTGATGCCGTCGGCAGGCAGGGGTTCACTTTTTGGACTGTGGAATTGGCTCCCAAATGATTACAAGCAGTTTCATGGTGTCGGAAGAATGCTTTGAAAGCCTGCTCCAGCCACCAGTACAGCAGCACGAAACGAATGCTCGGTGTACTTCGTTTTGTAAACTTCCCGCTTGACCCGCAAGCCTGCCTGCCAGCAGCGTTGGGGCACTGGAAGGCATGGGTAAATTTGAATGATGGTGTTATCATCACCACTTTCATTTGCTGATTTCAGAATAACTATATTCTGAATTTCACGATACTGAATAGCATACTGGAAAGGGTAAAGGCTGGAAATTTGGAAAATATAGCCAGTTAGGGTAGCTAAAATAATTGCTGGGAAACACCTGGGGAATGCATGAGGGCAATCTGGGGAACACTTGGCAAACCAATGAGGGCACTCTGGGGAACAGCTGGGAACCTAGGGACACAGTTTGAGAACCCATGCTTTAAGGCATTTTTCTGTAAAAAATGCTTGTTAATGCACTGTCGTCCAGGTATAACCACCAGCGTGTTCACTCCATAGATGGTCAGCATATGTGGTACCTCGTCTATAGTAGGATGTCCCTTTAGACCTAGCGTTACCACTCCTGTCATTGCCTTCGTTCCACCAAGATACGAGAATCACCATCTTTCTCTCTAGATGTCCTTGACAGCGCCAAACGGCTCAAGAACCCTCTTGATGTCTTTGCCTGGCAAAAGTAGTGGCAGCCATAAAAGCTTCAGCCTGATTTCTTTTTTGCATGAATACATGATGACGCATCATTTTTGTTTCACCTAAAGCTCCCCGCATGCCATGATCTTGCACTTGGCTGCTCCGTTGGCGAAGGTGGCCATCCCGTCGTGGTTCACCTGGTGTGGGCCCAAGCCAGGAAGGTCCTTGCACTCGATGGTCGAAAATACAGCTTCCTTGAAGTCAGCAGATTTTCACGAACGCCCGGTAATATCAGCGTGAAAAAAAAGGGAATTAGTAACGAGCATACTTGGCGGCAGTCGGGAAGGGATAATCCTGTAGTCCAGGGAGCTTTCCGCTGCCCACTCGGAAACCCGGTCATAAGTGCCGTCGAACTGCTCTCGCCGAAGCTGATCCCACTTCGTTCATTAAACGTCTCGTTGCGAGTACAGTGGCATCCGGGACGAACCTGGGCCCCAGGAAATTTGATTAAATGATGTGGGTTTCCACTTTGGAGTTACCACGTAGAAATGCAGTAGGTTCCTTGGGTCCGTATAATGATGTGTTGATTGACGCATACGCCAACACGTTTGCTTGAAGGACAACAAAGTCCGAGATAACGGCACTGCTTCTATTGACAGTATCACCACTCGGAGTCCGTGCTGCCTCAATGGACAAAATTATGGAAGGGGAAAGGTCATGACAAGAAAGCAGGGCTCCGTCGAGCAGAGCCTCCCCCAGTGAGAGTCGCCCTTGGTTGTTGGTTTTGGTCTCTCATAGACGATTCCATTTAGTGCTCTCAGGGTGGCGCCATTTCATTAGACCGCAGCGCCCTCTCCACACATCCGGGAACTTCATCAGATTCGGCTGGGTAAAATGAGAGAAAGGGCACACGCCCGATTCCGCTAGCAGACGACAAACCGGGAGGTTGCCGTTCTCCATCTTTGGGCTGTACCGAGGGGCTGTACCGAACATCAAACTCTCGCTCGTGGCTGCCGTTATGAAGTGGTTTGCGTTCTTAGAATATTTATGGCTACTCCAAAATCAGCCTATAGCACTCTGTTGTTTTATTTCAGTAAATGATCAACTAGCTTACCTTTGTTCGTTACTTCAATAGCAGTAGTGTCAACCGGCAGTACAACCCTCAACCACTGCGTCTATTGCGTCAGGAGAGCACAATTTTATTTATTATTTCAGGCCTCCACTCATTGTCGCCTAAGGCCTACATCAATACTAACTTCTTATGATAGAAAAGCTACAGCAACCGAATTTACTTTTCGTTGGAGAGACCGACCACCCTGACACGCCTTTCGCATTTTTTTTTTTTTTTAAATTTGCACGCAGGTAACAGTGCAATTGGACCCGATTAGTCTTTTTATCGAGCACATCATTACATGATAACTTGCATAAAAAAATCTGCGCATCTGCGCTTGAAATTTCCAAGATGACGTTATTTTAAACCGAGTTTGAACGTCAGCCGGATGTTAGGTACAGCCTACTGGGCAGAGGAGATGATGCACTGGGTGAGAGGGGAAGGGCATTTTTCCGCTCTCCGCTCTTCCTAGTGGAACGGTTTATAGGCTGGTCCAAACATTTGCATTTAGATGTACCCAAGCACGTTGCGTTCCCTCGTAACTTCTTACGACGATAGAACACGCTGACGCTATCTGTCGGATAGTCTTGGAACACTTAAAAACTGAGTAATGTTTTGTTTGTTATTTTTTGTGCAGCATCCTTCCACCGTCAGCTTTATATAATTCTGATCATGGTCTTAGAGACCATTTCTCGTAGATGGCGCAGGGATTTGATCTCACGAATAGTGCAAAACCTTCGGTCTAGTTATACATGCGTCGGAAGTGTTTAAAGAAGATATGTAAGCTTCGTAAATGTTTTTTTTTTTATAAATCTAATACCAGCTCCTGTATGAAAAAACTGATGCCTTTTTTTGTGCTTTACGAACTCGAAAGTGTTAGTTCTGAGCGTTGTTTGGCCAAACTGACACTTTTGTGGTACCGGTACGCCGGACATTGCATCACACTCTGCCGTTCTTTCAGGGCCCCGACTCTCACTACGGTACAAAAGGCCTGCGGAAGATCACCCTGGATTGTCCTCGGGGGAGCCGCGTGACCTTCCAGTTCACGTATGCCGCGGGGAACAACAATGGAACTTCCGTCGAAGACGGACAAATACCAGAGATCATCTTCTTCACCTGACCCTTCTTAACAAGCCCCGATTCGCGAGCAACCTTGAACCCGAAGTCACTCGCCCAGACACCCTGCCTTGGCGGCGGACCCCGGTCGTCTGCTGGTCACGACCCTGCGAGCTTGCCCACGGCAGCAGCAGACGACAACTGCGGTGTTATTTAAGGACAGTTCCAACGGGAGGGGAATTCACTCTTGGTTCTCAAACCAAACTGTCTGTTGATCGCTGCTCAGCAAGTGTTGTGTAGCAGAGGAGCCTTCACGTAGCAGACAAACTAATGCTGCAGGCTTCGTCGTCTGCCGTTCAAGGCATGGCGAGCCTGCCCATGGCAACTGCAGACGACTCCTGCATTACTTAAGGGCAGTGCCAGTTGGAGGGTAATCCACTCTTGCTTCTGGAACTGGACTGTCTGTTGATCACTCCTCAGCAAGTTTTGTGTAGCAGAAGAACCTTCCCGTTGCAGACAAACCGTATAGTGGGCTCTGCCATCTGCAAGTCAGACAACTCCAGTGTTATTTAAAGGTAGAAGGGCGGTGCTATACTCTGTTCACCATTAAGCCGAGACTGCAACAAATGTCACAAGCACGAGAGCTCGACGTCTGCTTTGAAGTGTTCTTCTGCAGAAAAAGCACTCACGCTAGAAATGCATGTCTCAAAGCCAGGAGTGCAGGCTAGCTCGCGCTTGTAGCTTTGGCTGCAATCTCAGCTTAAGAGTGAACAGAGTATAGAAGACGGTTGCGTCTGGAACCGGACTGTCGGAATCACTGCTCGACAAGTTCTGCTTAGCAGATGAGCCTTCACACAGCAAAAGACCGGACGGCAAACTTGCGGTTTTAGGTCTAATTTGGTCTGTGCACATTTCAACTGGTTCAGTGTTGTTGCTGCGACCTTACTGTGTTCGTGAGTCATCTTTTGGCAATTCTTTTATTGCCGAGCAGATGGCTACAGTTCTAGCGTTTTTATGAAGAGAAACTCAACCTCCGTTTGCAAGAGTTGATGATTGATGTTGCGAAGTGGCCAATATCACACAATAGGTTCCTAAAGGTCAACTTACCATACACCCATACCTTTCAGGGTACGGCTGTTTGATTACGACGCTGAAAACACAAACTAGGGCTTCTGTAGAATGGTGGTTGCAAGTGTTGCCCAGCAGATGACCACAGGATGTGTGCTATTTATTGTGAACCTATCTGCACTCCCCTCTACCTTTAAGTTGGCTACAAGTTCAGCTCGATCCACGTAGGAGACGGCTATTGTACCGATAGGCTTCCGGGTTCGGAAAACTGCTGGTGGGTGTTTTCTTGTTTCCTAGAGCCATCGCTGCATTTCCGGGTAGTTCTGCCTATCGACATTTTAATGTTGGATAGCCGTGGCTCAGCATTTCAGGGATTTCACCACGTTCTGTAGCGAAGCAAGGACGTCGTTTAACTGATCTCAAGTGTGTAGTTGCAATTGCTTGAACGAGCGCAAACTCTTTTTGTTTGTTGACAATCTCAATGTGTGTGTGTGTTTGTGTAGGTTGGGAATGCAGTAAAAAGTAGTGCTCGGCCAACACCTTGGCTCAGCACGTTCTCAAGAATGACGTAGATCTGATCTATTATGCAAGAGCGCGAGTTTCAAAGTGGAACAAAATCGTCAAGCGTGCCACTTTTTCTCGTTTTTGTTCGCACGCGATGTCGAAAAATAAACACGATCGACGAACACGTAGTGGTCATATAGTGTCTTTGACAGCCATTCGCGTGACCACGGCGTCCAATAGCGACCCGACGGCCAGTTCTTTATCGGTGATCTTGAAGAGTTTCCTCAAAGCCTGCGGGTCACTCAGCGCGGAGAGTTTTTCCAGGGGCGCCCGTTCGCCACGCGCGGACTCTAGAAGTTTGGCGCAATGTTTGTCATCGGGGTCGTCGACCAACACAACGACGACTGAGGTGTCGTTCTCGTGGGCGCCGAGTTGCTTCAGGGAGTCGCTGATGTTCTTGGTGGGCGCCAACTGGTAAAGGATTTCGGAGAGGATGGACCTGGTCTTCATGGTGCCGTTGCGTCGGTTCGCTAGAGCCTTCTGCACGGCGCATTGCAGCTGGAAAAGGTCGACGATCAGGGAAGCGCGAACGACGCAGGCCGAGATGGCTCCGTCGACGGCCATTTGCGTGAGTTGGGCGCTGTTTTGGACGTCGGCGAAGAGCAGGATGGACGCCAGCTTGCTGCCGGAACGGTCGAGGACGTCGTGCTCCATCGTTCACGCGAAAAGTATGAAGGGAAGCAGGTTCCGGAGCTAGGATACCTGTAAACTTATAAATGTTGAGAACATGCCGTGCTCTCAGTCCATGTCGCGGAGGAACGGCTATGGATACGGATGCTGCTGCTGTGGCTAGTGTTGGCACATAATCTTGTTTGACTTCCAAATTTCAATTCATGCAGCAACAGTTTTTAAGCATTTTAATGTTACTCTAATAAATTTACAGTGATTATTTAGATTTAAAAAGAGTCAAGGTATAATTTAAAATAGCACGTAATGACAACTACGTCACTAGGTTGCGAGCCTCACCATCCATATTCAACGGGTTCGGTGTTGTGAAAGTCTATCAGATATCACAGCGCCGCCATCGCTCGTCGTTGATAGAGCGTTTTGGCCGTTCACCGACGCTTGTGATTTCAACACTTGGTGACTTGGTCATCGCAATGGGTGACCGCTACAACATCCACAGTCAGTTGGAGCATCTGCAGTCCAAGTACATCGGCACGGGCCACGCGGACACCGGGCGCTACGAGTGGCTGGTGAACCAGCACCGCGACAGCTACGCATCGTACATGGGACACTTTGACATCCTCAACTTCTTCGCCGTGTGCGAAAACGAAGCCAAAGCCCGCGTCCGCTTCAACCTCATGGAGAAGATGCTCCAGCCTTGCGGACCACCGCCCGAAAAAGCCGAGGACTGAGGCGTGCTACACGAACTGTGAGACATCGGAGAAATCACCACTTCATCATAAGCCATGCCACACCATCCACAGTGTTAGCGGCAACACGATAGTCTGCAGTAGACCCTTGCGCAGAATAAACGAGTTCTTTCACAGAAAGGTATCCAAGTTTATTATGTTGTTTCGTCGGAGGTCGCGTAGCGTCCAGAACAAAAGGTCTTCGCTTGGAAGCGCCTCCCACAGAAACCATTGCCAGTCTGTAAAAACAAAACACGAAATGCCTATTACGTAATGCTCGATCCTTAGCTGGTTAATACGTGGCTCTGGCTGGGTACAGTACAGCACATGAACGGGGCACTTCAGACAGCCCGCAAAAATCGGTCACTGAGGTGCAAGCAGGTGGTGAAAATTAACGGGGAAAAAATAAAGAAATATACTAGCCTCATTCAAAAGAAAAAAACAAACAAAACGGAAACTTGTTTTGGTCAATTTATGCTGCCACTTTGCAGACGATGCACGCGTAGCGAGAAGTGCTGCCGACAGATGGCGGATGCTGCGTCCAGGGAGCGTAGTCTATATTGTATAGGGGGTCCATCTCGAACATGGAGGTTGGTAGTAGAGAAGGTGACAAACCAGCTCAAGCCAGTCAAACGAGATAATCCCAAGTGAAGCCAGAAGTAGAGATTGGAGTCGGTGGGAGCATCCCCAAGGGTGACCAAAACAGCTGTTGGTGCCAAATTAGTCATCCTTTCCGTCCAATGGCGTCTTTTGGTTTTGTCAGTTTTCGGTCATCGTTGGGAACGTGTCCCACCAAACCGAAAGTCTCCCGTGGCTTCACCTCTGGTGGTGTCTTGTCGCCTCCAGAAGCTTCCTACCTGCATGATCTCGAACCATGGGGAACGTCTGCAATTTAATGGTGGAGGGTTGGTCACAAGTGTGCGTGCACTGCATTTTCGCGTGGCAACGAAAAAGGCAGGTGAAAAGGTAGAGACGTTTGCAGACGATCAATGCGCTCGGCAACCTCCCCGTAGCTCGTTTTGCAAATGCGGCCCATAAACCACATGACCCTGATCGAGCAGTTGGACACTCTCTGTAATACAGGCTCTCTAAGGGAGCGCTGTCCTGTTCAAGTTACGATAGCAAACAATCCAGCAAAAGAACCCGAATCAGCTGACGCTCCCTGGACGCTGCGCATGCCATCTGTCGATAGCACTTCTTGCTAGGTGTGCATCGTCTGCGAAATGGAGGCGTAGATTGCCCAGGACATGTTTTTTTTTTTTTTCTTTCTTTTGAACGAGGTGAGCTCGTTCTTTGATTTTTTTGCACTGTAACTTCCAAGACCTGCTTGCATGCCTGTAGTAAGTCGCAGCACTATACGTTAAGAAACCGACTTTTGCAGGCCATCAAAAGTGCCTTAAAAGTGTTAGTTTACATGCTGTAGGTGTGTGTAGTGTGTCAAGTAAAAAAACACACTTTTCGGACTACAATATTGACCACAAGTTGCCGGAAGCTTGTGCTAAGCCAGAATGTGGCTGTCGATGACAAGCAGACAGGAATACAGAACTGTGTTTTGTAACTTCCTTCTCCTCGTTATAGACGATAGAAAGTACAGGAAAATGAAGTTCGTAATGTCAGAAAACCGAGTGCTATTCACGTCTCCAATTCACTATAGGTGGTGCCACTCGCTTTCCGAAATGGCGGTTAGAGTGAGGGTCGGAGATGTGTGCCAGTATACCAGTTGTTTAGCCTGTCTAGCATGATGGCTTCACCGAGCGACACAAATCATTTCCTGCTTGTACAAGGAAGATCGGCTGTTATGCGCACAGTTCATCTCTTTATCCTGAGAACAAAAATGGTGTTTAGGGTAATATTTATGCCAGGATGCATATCTTAATTCTGGAACGAAAATAACCTCTATTTCAGATCCTTTCATAACTCAAGATGTGCCTGACAATGTAATTATTGAGCTAAAAAAAGTCTTTATCCGTCTTGTCTCTCCTTTTGTTTATTCCTTCTGATGTATTAATCATTACCCAATGCGCTCTCCATAACTTTAGTACTAAAGAAGTTGTTCGCAGAAACTATTTTGTGACATACGTGTACGATCCAGGCACTTTTAAAATATTTTGGAGAGTTCAGTGTCCCTTTAAAGACAGTTCCACACTGCGCGTGCCCAAAATTGCAGTCTTGGATTGGAGCATGGCGACGATGCGAATGTGCAGCGTGGAACACGCAACTCTAAAGGCCCGTTCACACTCTTGCGACCTCTTAAACCTGGGTTGCTTAAAACTTCTTAAACCGGAGAACACACTGGCGCCATCTATTGGGAAGCAGTGTAAACTCGGCGGTCCGGCATATTTTTTTATTTCTTGCGCATTATCCTTTCTTTCTTGGCTCGAAAAACTTTTGTCAATGTTATAAACGAGCCTTTCTATGCGTATTACGCACATTTGACCTCGGAAATCCCGCAAAACCTTCGCTCTTGTGAAATGCAGTTCCAGGGTCACCGCATAGATGGCGCCACAATGCCAGAGTGTTCCGTCATTCTAAAAACATTTAAGAAGTTTTAAGAGATCTCGTCTCTCTCAGTCGTACTCGGTCGCAAGAGTGAAAACGGGCCTTAACACAAATGCACAGCGCTTGCGTTTGCTTCTATACGCAATACTAAAACTGTCTAATAAGGTACAATCCCATACCAACTGCAGCATTACATCAGGATAGTGAAGAATGTTGTTTGCGTTGGGAAATGACCTTTTGCGAGCCATGATCATGAGCAGTTCTGCCGGTGCTTGCTGAGCAGAAAAACCGGGGCACCCTCACAAGAGCGCCTCCCGTTTCCGCCGCGGGAGGGCGAGCAACGAGCTGGAGATGTGAATATAGCATAAGCATTGGCTTCTGCTTACCTCAAATACGGTACGGCTACCCGAAGACCTCTGATCAATGCTAAAACTTTCAGACTCGTAACATAGGCCTCAGCACAGATGGCAATGTGACGGAATGCGGTTCGTTCGCCGATTGGGCTGTTGTCTTCTAGCAAAGGCCGATTCTGTTCGGACATGTTTTCTGGTTTATGTAGCGAAGTGCACGACATCATTTTGTACGGTTTCTGGCATCTACTTTATGACAACGCCCCTTCCCATTTAGCATTAATTGTGGTCATTTTTGACCAAGAAGAGGGTTGTTCGGCTTGAACTTCTTCCTTACTTTCCAGATGCTGAGTTCCTGCTTTTTCCCGAAGCCGATCACTGCCATGAAAGGAACACACATCTAAAGTGTCTATGGTCGGTGACAGGGCGAACTCCTCCTGCCCCTTTCCACTTTAGCAGAGCGAATGCTAGAGAGGAGGTAACCTGCTCTCCAGCGTTAGCTCAGCTAAAGTGGAAAGAGGTGAGAGGAGCTTTCCCCCAAACCCTTAAAGGGATACTGAATCTAAACTTAAAATGTACCTTTTGCATTCAGAAATTAGTTAAATGTGATCAACTCAATCTGCTAAGGACAATCGCACGCCTGTATTTTGAATGGATGGCTATATTTTTTTGTTCCAAAGACCGATTCCAGCGAGTGCTCCAACATCCGCCGTCGAAGAGTGCAATACATCACGGGAGCTGGATCAATCGACGTCGCAGATGTGACATCCATTGGTCCGGCACGGGCAAAACTGCTTAGGGGCTGGCGTGGTTACGAGCCCCGCCACTCGGCGTCGTCAACGCATTACAACCTAGTTGCCCCTTCCCAATCCTCACAAGAGTTGAATAGGCAGGGAGAGAAGGGAAATCCGGTTCGACGGGTCTCGCACGCACGCAGCTTGCCCCCCTACTTCTGCGAAGCGGCGCTGCTTTTAAGTGCATAGTGACGTAACGACATACAGTTTATTCCTCTTAAAAAATGTTTTGGTGTCTTTTCTAGCAAAAAATTGGTATCTCCGTGGTGTGGTCAGGACGTGGTTGACATTTAGACAATAGGCGCTACAATTTCGTCGCAGTATCCCTTTAACCCGTCATCGACTATAGGACATACAAAGCGTCGTGAAACTGAACTTGCAGGACGTTGGTCTGACGTGCTTGATTGAAGGCAAACCCTGATTTCTCCAGCAGGAATGTGCCTTAGATTGAACCTGCCTTATACAGTTAAAAAAAAAATATTATACACATAAGCCAATGAACAGCGTTCTATAAAAGTTTTCACAAGGGTGTCACTAGGTAGTGCCTTTATATGTGCACTCAAATTTCCTGAGTGTAAATTTCTCTGAAAAAATTCAACAAAGAAAAAAAAAAGCATTTTATTTCTATGCACAGGGAGAAAGACAAACAAACCATCTGGTTGATACTGCTACTCCCAGGTGGCACCACCCCTGCTCAGATTTGTCGGATCTGCTTCAGGACGTTCATCTCGAAGAAGCTTTCAAGTTTTCGCTCCACGTGGTGCGATTTCTGAGCAGAAGCGTCAACCAGACTCCAAACCGCCGAGACAAGGAGACATCATTATCTAATCCCAGAGATGGGGATAAATAAAAGAACGAACAAGATGACACAAACATTTCCCTTTTTCCTGCCAGTGCATAGTAAAAACGCATTTTTACACAGATCTGCTCCTCGTTTACTCGTTTACACACAACACAGCCTCGTGGTCACTGAATTATGTAGGAAAAGGAACACCGCACAGATGAGCGAGCGGTTCTGCCCAAAACTAAGTCGAGACAGATACAGTTACAAGTGGCGGGTTGCTCTACACCGCTAGTACGGGCAAATCAAGCTCTAGGGTGATGAATGTGTAGCGGCATCCCCTGCCAACCACAGAACTAGACTCTGCTGCCTAGCAAGAGCCAAGAGCACGCACTTTGCCCAACGTCACGGGGCGGCGCACGTGAAATGGAGCTTTTTGCTTGGCACAACGTCGACACCGCGAATGTGGATAAGAAGTTCCCACAGGGGGCTGTCAAAATAAAACACAGCAGACGCCGTGTGCAGCGATCAAATCGAGCGACTTTCTCGAAAAACGTGAAATCTGCAGCACGAGCGTAAGTTTTCGGTGACAATGTTGGCTACGCAAACAGCGTGGCTTGCCTCCTCGCTGTTGTCTCCGCCCCTTTCTTGCCTTTGGGAGGTCGGGGACCGACGACAACTGCCAGCAGAGCGTGCGATTGGCTGTCCGGACACACGTGACGAGCACACTCCAAGTCGCCGTTCAAGGACGCAAGCGAAAGGAAGCTTTCCCCCCGGCAAAAAAAAAACAACAAAAAAAACAAAAAAACCCAAAAGCCAGGGTGAAGAAAAAAGAATGATTTAAAAAGAAATGAACTAACTAGAATTATAAATCGCATTTATTTGATTTAAATCAAACTTGCACGATATCAAATCACTTCAGCTAGAAAAGAATATTTTTTTTACCACTAGATAAAATTTTTTTTTAATGGCTGCCCAAACTAAGTTTTTCCTGCCTAATAATTATTATTTTTTTTTTTTGCTTTAAATACAAAATAAATGTTTATGGGAACCAAACACTAATAGAAAAACGGTAAATATAAAAAAAAGAAAATCCGTATTATTTTGGGGAAATGAGTTTGATTTAAATTATTATAGCAGTGCAATTCAAATCATACTGATTTTTATTCTCCACCCTGGCCCAAAGCCAACTGGAACTGAAGGAAAACTTCCAGTATGGCAACTGCTGAAAAAACACGTCCTGTTCGGATAGCCCTTAAGAACAGCAGTCGCCGTTAAAGAGCAAACCGATTGCATACTTGCGCACGTGGCCTGTTCGGGAGGGCTGGGCTGGGGGTCGGGGCAGGCCACGTGGGCGGCCATGAAGATGCTGATACAGTGAAACTGGTCCTGTGGCCGCAGCGTTTCCACCACCGAGCACACCTGGGGCTCCTGGATCGGCAGCCCAGTCTCCTGCTGCGTGGCACGCGCCGCCGCTGCCTCCCACGATTCCCTGCGTGGCGGCCGACGACCCAATGACGCCTCTGTAACTGAGATAGTGCTCTCCTTCATATTAAACATGTTGGCATCCATTGCCACATTGCATGCGGCTGTCTTTCGCTTATACGGTCGTGGTTTGGACTGCACTGGACAGCCCTTTCGCTCCACTCATTCGTTATGTTCGCTTTCCTTCTTACAAGAGGGAAAGAGTCTTATGGCACGCTTCCTATGATATACCACGGAAGAAGATGGATGGTCAGGTGACAACGTAAGAGCGAGGCGCAGCAATGACGCCCACGAGGAAAGATTGACTCTTTGAAGACGACAGTATGCAGACCGTTGCGAGGTTGGAATTCCCATCCTTCACAGTCAAAAACCCTGTGCTAAATGCTAGTGTATTTTGTCGAGAATCAGAGCAGCGATTTCAGGATTTTTTTCTTGTCAACTTTTTATTAATTTACTCCTTGATACTTTCTTATCTCATAAAATTTAAAGTATCTCAAGGAATTTTCACAATTTATTTTTCCTCATATTTCAGTACCTCACAAGAGATTCCACATCTCGTAAGGCCTGCTCTATCTTGAGAGATTCTGGGATCAGTGTGAGGTTTTCCCCCTCCAACCGATGACATTTTCTGTCTTATCAAATTTTCAGTATCTCGTAAGGTTTTCTGTATCTTATACGATTTCCACTACCTCATAAGATTTTTTACATCTCATGAGATTTTAAGCCTTGTGTGATGTTCGCAACATCTCGTGAGATTTTTTGCATCTCTCAAGATTGTCTGTATCTCGTCAGCTTTTCATTACCTCTTGACGCTTTACCTCGCCAGATATCGAGTATCTTGCAGGATCGTTTGGCAACCCGTAAAATCTTCTCTATCCCGCAAGATTTTCATGACACAATCTTGCGACATTTTCTTATCTCGCGAGATCTTCAGCATTTTGCAAGATTATGAGGTACCTCGCAAGATCCACCTATCTTGTCACATTTCTGGTCTTTCATAAAAGTTTTTCTCCTCCATCCCAGTATTTTGAAGTACTTTGTCTGATTTCCCCATTTCTCGTCAGTCTTTCTAATATATTATTAAAATTTACAGTACCTCGTGAGAATTTCCGGTACTGATATATTGCCCAGCGTCTCTATTGATTTTCCAGTTATGTTGCTAAATTTTCCAGCATCTCGTGATAATTTACAGCATTTTGTGAGGCCTTGCAGCATCTCGTGAGGTCTTTCAGCATCTCGCAAGATCTTGCAGCATCTCGCGAGATCTTGCAGCATCTCGTGAGACCTTCTAGCGTCTCGTGAGATCTTCAAGCATCCCGCGAGAACTTCCAGCATTTCGCGAGATCTTCCAGCATCTCGCAAGATCTTGCAGCATCTCGCGAGATCTTGCAGCATCTCGCGGGATCTTGCAGCATCTCGCGAGACCTAGAGTCTCGCGAGATCTTCCAGCGTCTCGTGAGATCTTCCAGCGTCTCGTGAGATCTTCCAGCATCCCGCGAGAACTTCCAGCATTTCGCGAGATCTTCCAGCATCTCGCAAGATCTTGCAGCATCTCGCGAGATCTTGCAGCATCTCGCGGGATCTTGCAGCATCTCGCGAGACCTAGAGTCTCGCGAGATCTTCCAGCGTCTCGTGAGATCTTCCAGCGTCTCGTGAGATCTTCAAGCATCCCGCGAGAACTTCCAGCATTTCGCGAGATCTTCCAGCATCTCGCAAGATCTTGCAGCATCTCGCGAGATCTTGCAGCATCTCGCGGGATCTTGCAGCATCTCGCGAGACCTAGAGTCTCGCGAGATCTTCCAGCGTCTCGTGAGATCTTCCAGCGTCTCGTGAGATCTTCCAGCATCTCGCGAGATATTCCAGTGTCCCGCGTACGTCGCAGACTCTCGCTCCACCCACCCAAAGTGAATGAAGTCAGCGGGTGGCTGGTAGAGGCCCCTGCCGAGGGCGCAGTGGGTCCCCATTCCCAGCAGCGCACAGCCCGGGTGTTCCCTGCTCAGGAGCAGCACCTCCACACGGACCCTGGGCTCGGTGGCCTCCGGAGGGAGCTCAGGCCCCACCAGGGCATTCTGACGCAGCAGCTGTAGCACTTCTGCAAGAGTTCAGGGAGAGGTACTCCGGAATTTAGTCAAGAGCCGATACAGGTCGGTTTGCACACCTGCACTTGCTTACGGCTGAGTTCTCGCGATTTATTACGACCGAGTCCTCGCAACCTTTTACAACGAGAAAGAACACTGGCACGCCGGTGCCGTCCATGAGGTTACCTTTCACTAGTAGAGCGAAGGTTTTGCGGTGTCTGCGAGGTCGAATGTAAGCACCATTTATGAGAAACGGTCGTTTGTAATGTCGTCGGAAGTTTTCTCGAGCCAGACCCAGGTGTTCTACGCCTACCCGACAGGTGGTACCGGCGTTGCCAACTCGAAAATCAAAGATTCGCTAAAGGAATCTCAAAATGATGCTAAATTTTAAGGCGCTGGCCAAGAATGACCCTTCTGACACCCCATTTCGACGTTTGTCCCGTTGATATCTTGATGGCGTCGAGAGCGTTCTTCTCTCCGAGAGTTTTGTTGAGAGTAAGTAAAAATAATGACACCAGGACTCTAACTTGCCACAGAAATTAAGCAATGTACGACCGATAAATGAAAATTAGAGGACATCTTTGGACCGCCAGGAAACGCACTAGCACGACTCGAAAACTGCGAAAAACCCCGCCAACAGCAAGTTGCAATTTGCCCCGCTAGACAACTCGGAAGAAACCACTAAATTTAGAGGGGAAAACCTCTATACTGGCAACATTGGATGGCACCGATGTACTTTCTCGTCAGAAGCGAGCACGAGGCAGTCGGTTGCAATGATCTCCTCTAGACCCACTAGATATATGCTTAAGAAACACTCCATTCTCCAATTGTTTTGTGGGTGCCACCATCTTGTTGTCAAGTGCAGGGTGGGTGCAACTGGTGGTCATTACAATTAGAAGCGTGGCCTCCTGAGCTTTAAGCTCAAACAATACAGAGAGCAAGTTCGTCTGCTTCTTGCACAGGGGTCGCGGTGATGTCAGAAAGCCCAGCTCTGATTGGCTCTAATGGGAAGGATAGTGGGTAGACCTCAAGGCAGCCAGTCATGCAGCTAGCAATGGGGTCTACCCACTCTCCTTCCAATCAGAGCCAACCAAAGCTCGGCATTGTGACGTCACCGCAACCCTAGCGCAAGAAGCAGAAGAGCTTAATTGCGCTCCGTATGGTGTTCTGCTCCGTCAAGGACAGGACACTACTCCAAAAGGCAAACTTTTTTACCGTAAGACTGATTTGCATGAAATTTGCAGAGCATATTCAACACCGCAACAAAGGCTACCATGGAAAGTTGAAAGCTTATAGATTAATCCTCCAAAAAGTTACATTAAATGATGCTATATAAACACAGCATCCCCCGAGGAAAACAAGTTTCGAAAAGGTAATGATACTGGCCGGTTCTCATGGTGAGATGTACCGTATAACACCTATGTCATGCTGCTGTAGAGAAAAATTACAGTAACAACAAATGTTTTTATAAAACGAAAACTTTTGCATGCAATAAATACCGGGAAAGTGCCCACCTCACCTTCATTGAAAACTGGGTTAATCTAGGCATGGGCACTTTTCCGGTTAAATCGGGCATTCAATGTCCAATTTACAGAATTGCCAAGCTTGGGAAAGGCTAATAGCTCAGACAATACATATTTTATGATAGGTTGAAGATTCTGTAGCTGTTCATAACAAAAGAGCATGAAAATGCAGAAAGCAAGTTCACACTTGCGTTTCTAACAAAACTATAGTATAGAAACTTCCAAAACAGTCTCTGTTGGAACTGGTCAGAGCGCGCGAAGACACTGGAAAAAGGGAGCAAGCACGCGACCAGAGCTGCACGACCTCGGCCGCTTGATCACGAGATGTGGACTGCGAAAAGAAGAAGGAAGATGAGAGGTTCCCGAATCACGTTGAGAATTCTGTACCCAATGTCAAACAATTAAATTAGTTTGATTTATTAGATCGAAGCATCGACCTCAGACCAAAAAAGATTAGTCAACCTTTGGTGCCGAAACCCGGGAATTTCCTTCACCAGACTGGACGGTGATTCTGATGATTGATTTAACAGAGCTTCAAGTCTCGACATCGGGGAAGCAAGACAGCGGGGCCTAACAATGCCGTGATGGAGAGAATCAAACAGAAGCGGAAGATCCAACGCTCGCAAGTCACCAAAGTACTTTCGGAGATCGATGTGGCTGTGGAACGCAAAGTTCTTGTTGAAGAGGAGCTCCGGATTCTTCTCGCTCGTCTCAATACCCTACATGGCCAACTGAACGAAACGAACGCTGGCATTGAGCCACTGCTGACAGATGAAGAAGCGAAACAGGAGTATGCGCGGACTATTAAGTACGACGACCGTGTCGTCGCTTACTCTGCTCGCCTGAGCTTCAAGATTACCATCGCAAGTGCAGACAGTGCCACGACCTTTGATCAAATGAGCCGGAGCAGTAACAAGTCCTCTGGGTCATCTGCGAAAGTGAAGCTCCCCAAGCTGAAGCTTTTGAGGTTCAACGGAGATAGCCTACAGTGGCAGCTCTTCTGGGAGCAGTTTGAACAGGTGGTCCACACTAACCGAGAGTTATCGCCAACCGACAAGTTCAACTACTTGAGAGCTGCCCTTTATGCAGAAACCTCTGCGGCGATTGCAGGGCTATCAGCGACACCGAGCTGCTACGAGGACGCCCGGGACATCCTCAGAACCCGGTTTGGTGATGAAAAACGGTTGATCGACAATCACATGATCAGGCTGTAGGATAGACAGTGGATCCGATCATCGCTCGATGTCCAAGGGCTCAGGCAACTGCACGACAACCTACAAGGAAACAACCATGGGCTCAGGTCTCTTGGGGTGAGCGAAGAAACCTTTTCTACACTTCTGCACCCATCAATACTTTGGCTGCTTCCGAAAGACCTTGTTCTTGCCTACCATAGAACTGCTGTACGCGACAAGGAGCACCGACGACTGAGCACCCAATCTGCTGCCCTGTTGAGTAAAAACAGTGACCAAGACCGAGGTCAACAGAGACAACAGCTGATTCTTCTGAGGTTTCTGCGCGCAGAAGTAGAAAGCAGATAGAGGACTTCCTGCGCAAAGAAAACAGATTATCGCCTTAAAGACAGTTCAGAAAAAAAAAACAGTTTATGTTTGCTACATCAAAAGAACCTGCGAGGCCGTGGACAAACAGAGGGACGGCAGCAGCACTCCTACCAGGAGTGTGCATTTTGCAAGTCGCCAAACTATGACACCGAGGTGTGCAGTGAAAACATGTCTCTCACTGAAAAACGACAGATTTTTCAGAAGGCTCGACGATGCTTTAAATGTAGAAAACAAAACCATCTCGCCAAGAAGTGCAGAAGCAAGATCGCATGTTCTGAGTGCCAAGGTCGACACGCCACCGTTATGTGTGATCTTGGATTCCTCTCGAGATCAAGTGACAAACCGGAGACACCACGGAAGGGTAAAGTCTCCACCAGTCCCGTGACACTTCAAGCCGCTGTCACTGATGAGGCAAAGACGACGGTGCTGCTGCAAACAGCTACGGTTTGGAGCTGAGAAGCCAAGTCAGCAACGGCACAAGAAAAGGCGGCCCTCACAGAAGCTCACGACGCCGTGGGTCGGCTTAAGAAAGCTCTCTCGACTTCAAAGAAGAAGACGGAAGTGAAGTTCAAGATGTTGCTCGAGCAAAACAGTGATCTCGAAAAAGAGGTGTCTGTATTGCAGTCGCAGCTGGAAGAGAAGTGCCAGCTGCTGGAGAGTGTTCAACATGCTCTCGATTCAAAGTGCACTCAAAGGAAAGAAACCACGCGAAAATGTGCAAAAAGGAAAGCAGCCGCTGAGGCTCATATTGCTGGGCTGATACAGCAGCTACAGGACGAAGAGCAGGATCTCTAGACGTCGCGGGAGCAGTTGAGCACGGCTGTTCAAAAAACGGATTTAGAGATTACTTCTCTTCAAGAGAGCTTGGGGGCAAGTACACAGACATCTTCGAGGTTGCAGACAGAGTTGATGGACCTTAGAAGCTGCTTGGAAACAATGAAGGCCGAGAAAGACTCTGTCAACAAGACACTCAAGGAAGTTGAGGATGGACTGCAAAAGGCCCAAGATGGAGCACAAACAGCTAGAACTCTCGCTGAGTACCGTCACCGCAGACCTCAAGAGCTCTCAAGCTGCAATGGGCAAACTGCAAGATGCATGCACTTTCATGAAAGTGCAATTTGGTGTGGCAGAAGCCGAAAAGGCCAAACTGTCGGAGCGGCTGACCAACTCGTTTCAGTGCACAGAGGATGTCAAGCAAGAGAAGGAGGTGCCGGAAGCAAGGAGCGACACGCTGTCAGAGACCGTCAAGAAACTTGAGTGCAAGTTGTGCGAAGCACAACACACAGGCCAGCAAAAAGAGAAAGAAATGATTGACGAGCTCAGCAGACTACAAGCCGAAAAAGTAAGCGCTCGCAAAGAGCTAGAGAAAACGAACCAGGAGAAACGAGAGCTATCACTCAAACTGATTCAAATGAAAGACATGCTTCGCAACGAAGAGTTTAAGGATCACATCAGCAACAACAGAATCCACTGGAATTTTATTGCGGAGCGTGTGCAATGGTGGGGCGGGTTCCACGAGCGTTTCGTGCGGTCAATCAAGACACCACTGAAAAAGGTCATCGGCCAAAGACTCTTGATCGAGGAAGAACTTGGAACCCTGCTTAGCGAGATAGAGGATGTCATTAATTCGAGACCACCGACTTTCACCTACAACGAAAGTCAAGAGCCTCAGCCTCTGTTCCCATCATGCTTTCTTGTTGGCAAGTGACTGACGTCGTTACCAAACCCGACAGTTCCGAACCTAAAGGACGTCGAAGCTGAGATGCTACGGAAGCTCTGGAAACACAGACAAGAAGTCATGAAGAGAGCTTTTGGCAACGTTGGTTGAGAGAGTGCCTGACGGAACTACAGTGAAGCGGCCTGTACAGCTGCTGTACTGCCTGGAATCCTCGGAGTGTGAAAAAAACGAACTAAGTGCGTTTTCCGGGGCGTGGATGTAGGAACTATTCAGAGCGCACAAAGACACCGGAAAAAGGGAGCACGCAAGCGACCGAAGCATTGGAGCTGCCACAACCTTGGCTGCTTGATCACGAGATGTAGACTACGAAGAGAAGAAGGAAGATAAATGGCTCCCGAACCACGTTGAGAATTCTGTACCCGATGTCGGACAATTAAATTCGTTCGTTTTTATTAGATTGAAGCATCGACTCACACCAAAAAAGATCCGTCAGTATCCGCACATCAATTCATTATCAAGTGATAGTTCTCTTGAACTGAGTTTTGGTGACCAAAATTGAAACTAAGACAAGTATGCATTTGGGGGTTCAGATAGCCGCACTTTGCATTGTGCCGGCCCGTCAGAAATAATTTATCTGGGGAAAAAAATCCTCTAGTGGAGCAAAACATTCTGGCAACCTAAAAAAGTGACTTCAAACTTTTTGGGTAGTATTTCCCCTCAACATTTTTGGAGGATGAAAACCCATCTCTAGTAATTTCAGTTTAAGCTTCGGGCAGTTGGCAACAATGATTTCAAGCACCAAGATGACCGCGTTCCAACTAGGACAAAGAAGACGCCTATGGTGATTGTGCGCTTTGTGAACAGAAATGAGCGAAATGCATGGCTTCAAAACAAGCAAAAGTTAAGGTCGGAAGCCGATGATGCCAACGTGTACCTGCAAGAGAACATGACGGCGTCGAACCGGAAGTTGTTCTACGATGTTAGAACAAAGGCGAAGCACCTCAGCTACAAGTTTATTTGGCACAAGGAAGGTTGTTCATACGTGAGAAAACAAGAAGGCGCACCGACAATTCGGATTGAGCATGAAGGCGATCTTGACAAAATTAAATAGGAACTACCAGCGCTAAACATCTTTGTTTTATTAGTTCTTGCAAAATGAAACCCGAAAGTTTACTTACCGCGTGGCAGAAAAACAATCTGGGTACGGCTATTGCGACGGCGTTACCTTCAAAAGTCACTTTAACGATGATAAAGACGGGCATTTTTGCAGGATCTTATACGCGAATTTCTATCTTAATATCCTCTGTTCCTTTTGTTTTTTTATGGCAATTGACGCGTTCGTTCTTCCGCAAGACTTGATAACCTATCTTGGTGCGGATTATATTTCACACATGACCTGTTTCCATTTAAATGTTCAGTCTGCGAAAAGCAAAGCTGTAGATCTTGAGCTACTTTTCGATCAATTTGGTTTTTCTTTCGATGTCATCATGCTTACAGAAACCTGGTACACTGAAGAGACTGACGTACTACAACTCCCTACATACCACTCTTTTTACATAAATCGTAAAGAAAAACGTGGTGGTGGCTTAGCCATTTTGACAAAAAGTGTTTCTGGTGAAGTAATAGGTGATTATAGTTGCATCACTCAAGATTACGAAATGATGTGTATACGCAATAACCAGAATATTTTTGCTGTGGTGTACCGACCACCAAACGGCAACATTGAATCGTTTTTAAAATTTTTCGAGTCTTTTTTGGTTTTTGTTAATGAAGAAAAATGTAATGTAATTTGTGGTGGGGACTTTAATATTGATATGAGCGCGGAAACCGTAGCTAAAAAAAGTTTAGATTCGCTAATCAGGACATATGGTTGTGCAAATGTTATTAATAGACCTACACGTGTTACTCTCCAATCTGAAACATTAATTGATTTGTTTATTTCAAACAGCTCAGTCGATTATATAAAAGCTGGCGTCATTGTTTGCGATCTGAGTGACCACCTCCCAATATTCATCTCTCTCAAAAGTTTCCCGAAAAAAAAATTGTAGGACAGAGCGGACATTAGTACAAAAAATAACTTTAGATCGACTCAACGCTTTTCAGACCGCTGTTTCAAATACAAATTGAAGCCGGGTACTGTGTGAGGATAGTGCTGACGGGGCTTATAACACTTTTATAGAGTTATTTCTTGGACTGTATAAGACATATTTTCCTTTCACTTCTATTAAAACAAACAAGCGCATAAAGAAGCCTTGGATAACGAGAGATTTACTCTGTAAAATTAAGATAAAAAACGCTTTATATGGTAAATTCATAAAATCCAAGGACCAGAAGGACCTTAAAGTATTTAAAAACTATCGCAACAACCTAACAAAAGAACTAAAGCGCGCCAGAACGCGTTATCATTTTGATTTGTTTAAGGCCACAGAAGGACGCACTGACATCATGTGGAAGCAACTAAATTATCTTCTTTATCGTAATCGCCCCTTCAGTTCAATTGAAAAAATTCTGTGCAATGGTACTGAACTTACTGGATGTTCACTGGCAAATGCTTTTTAACGACCATTTCATAAATATTCAGAGTACTACTGAAACCGAAACTCCTTTGGTTTTAAATGATAAACGAAACAGTGATTCAATATTTTTAGATCCCGTCGTCGAACCAGAAATTATAAGCGTGTTTCTTCAGCTTAAAAATAGTTCTAGTTGTGACGTCGATGGCTTCCAGATAAGACCGGAAAAACATGTTATTCATCTGTTAGCACCTGTAATAACTCATAGATTTAACATCTCTTTATCTACTGGAATTTTTCCTAAGCGAATGCAGATTGCCAAAGTTTCAGTATTGCATAAAAAAGGAAATGTAAATGAAATGGGAAACTACAGGCCAATTTCAATATTACCAGTGTTTTCCAAGGCGCTCGAAAAGGTTATTCATACACGTTTGACTAAATTTTAAATAAGTATAACTTGATAACTCCATCACAGTATGGATTTATAAAACACAAGTCGACAGAATCTGCCTTACTTGTTTTAAAAGAATTTATTTTACAAAGCTTTGAAAACAAAAATATGGTTCTTGGAGTCTTTATAGATTTCTCCAAGGCGTTTGATTGCCTCAATCATAAAATTTTACTATCTAAATTAGATAATTATGGAATTCGAGGGCACGCTTTACAGCTGATAAGATCTTATCTGAAGCATCGAGCACAATATGTTTATATCAATGGGAATTCTTCCACTATAAAACCTATTCCTTCTGGTGTACCACAGGGTAGTATATTGGGCCCCTTCCTCTTTAACATGTACGTGAATGATATAGTCAATATTAATGTAAGCGCAAAATTTGTAAACTATGCTGATGACACGAGCATACTGTTTTCTGCAGATGATCCTGACCTATTAATCGATATGGCGAATTTGGCCCTCTCTAGGTTACAAACGTGGAGTCATTACAACGCATTACAAATAAATGTAAATAAAACCAAAGCCGTGCTTTTTCCTCCTAAAAATAAACTCGTTACCATTACCAAGGAGATAGTTTTGAATTCAACCAAAATCGAGATTGTGAATTGTTTTAAACTCTTAGGTGTCATGTTTTCTGAAAATATGTCGTGGGAAAGTCATATAAACTCTCTTATTCCAAAGCTATCCCAAACTGTGGGCATGTTAAATCGACATCGTTATATTTTACCAACAAGCGTTAAATTATTAATATATAATTCTCTATTTTATTCTCACTTAAATTATTGCCATTTAGTTTGGGGAACAACAACTTTAACAAACCTAGAAAAGTTACATGTATTGCAAAAAAAAGCACTGAGGGCTATAGCTGCCGTCTCGTATGATTTTCACACAGCTGGCTTATTTCAAAAATTTCGCGTATTAAACGCGCATGCATTATATGATTACAGGCTTAGCACTAGCCTTAAAGTAGAGCAACTTAAAGACTCAACTTTTTTAACAGATCTTGGAAATTTATCAAAAAATGTTCATAATTACCCTACCCGAGGTGCTGAATGTTGGGAGGTGGCTACACCAAGAATAAACTATGGCAAACAAATGCTTAAATACACTCTCCCCAATTTACTCAGTTCGTATAAGACTAAAAGTATAAATTGGGATAAGTTATCCATAAGAGAAGTAAAATCATCTTTTTTCTCTAGCAGCTGAAGGTAGTTGCCTTTCTTTCTTTGTGATCTTTGTAACTAGTTTTTGCATAATTTTATCTCTGCTGTCTGTCCCGCCTCAATGTAAAAAAGGGGAAAAGAAATCTAAAATTTGTTCTAAAATGTGTGATAGCGACAATCATTGTACAATTTTTTTTCTTTTCTCCTCTTGAATATCGTTTTTTCCGGCTCTGTTGCTGCTTCTTGTAGGCGGTCAGGGACCCGTCAAGCTGTACCTGACAGCTTTTTTCCCTGATCGCCACCATCTTATGGTGGAAAATAAACATTATTATTATTATTATTATTAATTCCCCGATTTTTCCCAAAAATTAAAATTTCCTTGACAATTCCCGGTTTTCCCGGTCGCTAGACGCCCCAGTTATGCTACGGTTCCACCATTTCGTTACTCTAGCAGTAGGCTGCGCAATTCGGTCAGTGCTAACACGACGTCGCAGCCGTTTCGCATTTTCCTTGTCAATGTCAAACAAAACAGTTTGCTCTGTTTTATTTTAGGTGCGAGCATAGCAGACACTACGAGAGCGAGCTCCAAGATTCTAGTGCCCCTGCCAAGCGGGCGCACCTATGCAGTGCAAGCACCTTTTAGGGCAACGTGCCCGTGCTTGTAGCTTTGGCTTTGCTTCCACGTAAAGTGAAACAAACCACTGGGTGCCGCCCATGCTAGTACAGGGTGCCCCCGCGAAGAACTTACAGCATCCGTTTTTACCACAAAAATAAACAATGCGTCGCCGAATGCACAAGTGTGGCGTTAGCGGTACAGACCACCCGCCAAGGTTTCAGAGCTTGCAGTCATCTAATTAAAAAGGTATCAACGATTCTCGGAAATTTTTAATGAAAAAATGGCGGCCAACGTAGCCCGGAAATTTTCGGACGCATGGTGTCATCTACCAGAAAAAGGTCCATTTTCTCAATAAAAGCTTTAGAAAATGACTTCATTAAACAACGCACAAGTCAGCTTTGAACCTCTGGTATCTGGTCCGGACCTCTAGTGGTTCATTTGGATGTAAACCGAGAGTTTAACAGTGCATAGTCTATTTGTTAAAAAAAGAAAAAAAAGTTTTTTTGGAAGGAACATGCTGTACATTGTCATACACTGTCAGGGTTAGAGAAGTGTTCCAGACACCTCGGTAGGGCTAACCTGGCGCAACTCACAACCACGATGTTGCCAACGAACGAAATGAGAACTCCGACAAGCGCACCGGCCGGCGGTGCATTTGTTGGGGGCACATCGGTTACGCACCGGCATCCGGACGGGGCTTGAGCGACGCCAGGAGGGAGCCGACGAGGGAGCGTTGCTTGTCGGGGGGCAGTGCCCTGGCCTGGCGCAGCACGGTGTCGAACATGGTGTCCCGGTACTTCTGGAGCAGTTCCAGCTGGCGCTCCTTGTCTGCCAGCTGGCGCTTCAGGTCGGCGCACAGCAGCATGTAGCGCCGCTGGTCTGCCCCGCCCCCGCCGGCCGCCGTGTACGCGTGGTCCTGCGCCTGCGTCGCCGCCTTGGCGTCTGCAAGAACACGGTGGCGACGACTGCGGTACGAGAAAGTGCATGCTCACTGCACCTTTTTTACGCAGAATGTGTTTATAACTAGGGTTCAATGAAAAGTGTCATAAAATATTGCGTACATAATATAATTCGTCCTGAGAGGGTATGACCGTTAACGAATGTCATGTTGCCAAAAACAATGCAGCGTATGTGCTAAAAGTGGCGGTACGTGACAGCAACTGTGCGCGGAAGTGTGCACAAAGTTAGTCGGCTCCGACAGAGCCATAGGCAAATATTCAAGCCGCCATCCGTGTACACACGAAACACTCTAGGATGATGGCCTAAGCCTCAGGTCTCCCCCTCCCTTTCACCCTCTCTCCTCTCTACCACATAAACCAGGGGAACGTGCGCAGTAAGAAAAGAAGCCGTCGCCACGTGCGTCAGGTTACCGGGGGAAGCCCCATTTTTGACGCGCTTGTGAAAAAGGCGAATTGGGAGCATATCAAATTTGGGCGTTTTACTTGAGAAATAAAAATGAAAGCCGCTTACAACTCCCTGTAACGCCGAATTAGAGCGCAGCTCTTGAGGAGGAGGAGGGAAGGGAACTGGGGGGGGGTTAAACTAACCAGGGGGGGGGGGTCACGTGACCTTGGGGGTCACGTGACCCCCAATGCCGATGATGTCATCACTGACGTCACTGATGACGACATCAGTGACGATGACGATGCGGGTACCGATGACGTCATTAGTGACGTCACTGATGACTTCACCAGTGATGATGACGATGACGATGCGAATGTCGGTGACGACATCAGTGACGTCGCTGATGATGTCATCAGTGATGATGACGATGACGATGCGGATGCCGGTGACGACATCAGTGACGTCACTGATGACGTCATCAGTGATGATGACGATGACAATGCGGATGTCGGTGACGTCATCAGTGATGATGACGATGACGATGTGGATGCCGGTGACGTCATCAGTGATGATGACGATGACGATGTGGATGCCGGTGACGTCATCAGTGATGATGACGATGACGATGTGGATGCCGGTGACGTCATCAGTGATGATGACGATGTGGATGCCGGTGACGTCATCAGTGATGATGACGATGACGATGCGGATGCCGGTGACGTCATCAGTGATGATGACGATGACAATGTGGATGCCGGTGACGTCATCAGTGATGATGACGATGACGATGTGGATGCCGGTGACGTCATCAGTGATGATGACGATGCGGATGCCGGTGACGTCATCAGTGATGACGATGACGATGTGGATGCTGGTGACGTCATCAGTGATGATGACGATGACGATGTGGATGCCGGTGACGTCATCAGTGATGATGACGATGACGATGTGGATGCCGGTGACGTCATCAGTGACGATGACGTCATCGGGGGGTCACGCGACATCGGCGGGGGTCACGTGACCTCGAGGAGGGGGCCACGTGACCTCAGGGGAGTCACGTGACTTCGGGGGGTCACGTGACCCCCCACGAGGTCACGTGACCCCGGTGGGGGGCTCGCGCGGTGCATTATGGGACATTTCCCATGATGCACCGCGCGGTTACGCCGACGGCGACGGCGACGCCGCTCAAGCCGGAAACGGGCCCCTAAGAGCTGCGCTCTAAAACCGACGAAGGGCACCTGCTACGCCCCGGCGGAGGACAGAGTATTAATTTAGACCTCCTGAAAATCTTACGACGCGCAACCGACGTCTCAGTCACACGGGGGCGCCTTCGGTGGATGGCTGGATGCTAACGGCAGTACATGTTACGTCGGGCGGTAGCTTACGCCACTTACCCCACAAACTGAAAACAAAATGTAGGGCTCCTCCCTTCACCCTGCTCAGCTTTCTCCGCAATAAGCCCTCAGGTGGCCGGGATTCGAGCCGCCACCCGAGGACCCGTAAGCCGGCGCTCTGCCTCAGAGTCGCCGAGGCGAAGCCAATCCAATCCGGAAACCTCGGATTTGCCCGACGAGTTTACTCCGCGAGAGATTCGTGACGCGAGACCCCTTACCGACGAGGGGCTTGAACTCTTCTGGCTTGCGCGTGTCGCTGCCGAAGAGGGTGGGCAGGGCGTTCCACACCAGGCGCTGGTAGTTGTGGGCGTTCATGAACTGGGAGTCGTGGAAGTGCAGCTGGCACAGCACCTTGGTCACCAGGCTCTTCACCGGATGGCTCTTGAGGTCCTCCCGCCCGCAGTTGGTCAGCCACTGGTTGCGCCTGCGGATACAACGGCTCTGTCGGGTTTGCGCCTAATTTCTAGAAGAGATCGTACAATGGGCAGTCTTCACGCGACGTTGATCCGCCATTTTGTTGTGAGACTTATATTCTGGCCAGCCGTAAGCCGACAGTGTGGTGGATGCCACATGCTTGTTTGGCCAATCATACGTCTTTTGCCGTGTGATGACGCTCCCTCTCGTGGTCATGCACAGAAAGCGGGGTCAGACGATGAAAGGGAAGCAGTTCATTGGCCTGGCGAAACCGCGTAGCTTTCACTGCACTATCCACTTGGAGGCGAACGGAGTGTGTAAGCCTGTGTGCATGACATATTTGATGGCATTAGATGAATCTTTGGAATGCTTGCCACGGGCACGTGCCAGACATCTCGTAACAACAAAACGGTGGACGTAACTTTAAAAGAATAAACACCCTATAGATCATTCCAATAATGACTTCCGTACGCACCGGAGGCATCGGTGGTGGAGTGTGCAAATGTGCCGCGGCTTGGAGCATGCAGAGGAAAAGTGAATGTCGCAGGACCCAGGGATCTTGGAATCAGTCCCCCCCCCCCCCCCCCCCCTCCTGCCCACATCAATCTAGACGAGCATTGCACTGGTGAGTGGTTGTTTATCACTACAGTGCAATGCACGTCAAAGACCCAGGGCTAGCGGCGATTCTGCACTGGCAAAATTTCTCCTCTATGGCAAGGACACCAGGTGCTCGTTGGGGCCGACAAACTTTCCGCCGTTTATAGGGGGTATTTGCTAGATGCCGTTTTTGAGGGCGCTGTTTAGAGCTCGTGCTCAGACCGAGCTCACATTAATTGGCTGCTGAGACTGGCTATCTTGCCGGTGCTGCACGTTACAAAAACCTGTGGAATCTTGGTGTCAAGATGGAGTTGCCACCTGCATGGCCTTTTTTTTTTTTTAAAAAAAAAGTCTGGTTGCTGGTTTGTATTCAAAACCAGGCACTACTTGCCAGTTTTATTTTTAAATATCTAAGCACAATTTTTTTTAGAGGGGGAGGGGTATTAATTTATTTTAGACTATAAATGTTATTGGGTATATAAGCATATCCATTGCCCATTTTTAAGCCAATTTTGTAAATAATGTCCCGGTACGTGGAAATGTTTATTTAGCCGCAAAGAAGACGTCATTTTCAGAAAAGTCTGGCACGTTTACTTTTCAGTGTAGCACGGAGTGTTTGTGATTTACCGAAGGAAATCAAAGAATGGCGAGCAAGACATCACTTTGAATCTGAGGACACAGTCCTTTTGTAACTCATGATTCGAGAGGTATGAAAACATGCTCGCATTACAGATATTCATGAGTGGCCATGAGCTTTCAAGCTCGTGCCGGTGCTAGTGTTCTATACCTGCATTCACCACCAAAACCTCCGGAACCAGCGATTTTTGAAAATAATAAATTTACGCTCAAAATGAGCATGTTGAACATCATGCTCAGTGTCTTCGAACCATTCTTAATCAAGTGTTATTGAACTTGCAGCCATTTTTATGTGAATTGCAATAATCAGTTCTCCACCACAGGATGCACAGGATGAGTAGAGGTGCGAGATGTTTTTGGCACTTGAATTTTGACTAAATGGTATTCGCGACTTCAGCGACCTATAGGGGGCGCCACCACCAAACAAACATGGCGGCTGGGTCCAGGTCGCGTCGGCTCGGCCGGGCCGCCTGAATGGGTGTTGCATTCAATTTAACAGATTTTCTTTTGTTTAATGCCCAATTTTATGGGTATTTGAACTGAGACGGTTAAGTGTAGCCGGTGTGCATAAACTTGCCGGGCATAGTTTTGTTTTGCCGGTGTTTTTTGTTCTTTTCATGTCAAACTTTCGTTTCGGAGACTTCGTTCAAAACCGAAACTATGGGCTCCAGAGAAGCAGTAATAGACTCTAATTAGTTTTGATCACCTAAGGAAAGCGGCGATGGCTACAAAATTGTTCCACCGAGAGTAATTTTTAGCTAACTCGCATGCCTCGACCATGCAACTTATTTGTCCGCGAAATTGAGCTTTTGTGCGTGTCCGCGTTTCAAGAAACAGCTCCAGTCGCGTGCTCGGTTAAGAACACACGCTGCAGGAAAATTACGAAAATTAAGCAAGCACTTCTTGAGCCAAGGAGCATGTTAACCCGCTGGCACTTCACTAAGCAGCTGATACTCGTTTTTAAATTCAGGTTTTATTAGAAACGAGAAGTTATTTTGACGAATATGAGGATTATGTATTATATTACGTACTATGGGGTCCCACTAAAACGATATTAGTATATTCTTCGGGTTGAAATATGAACTTAGTTGACTAACTATTAGGTGAACTGCTGAATAAAAGTATATTTGACAGAAAGAGAGATACTATTTAAACTTAGCCAAATGGTTCTAGCCGGTAGAACGGAGACGAATGCGGACAAACTGAGGAGAGTCTTCATCAGAGATTCACTCAGACCTCTCTGCAATGAACTTGACTTCAAATCCTGAACGGAGAAAATTAGTATTTTTTGTGGCCGGTCAACCTGAGCAATGTAGACGTATATTGCTGCTGGCTTCGACAGGGGTTATAATATAAATATTGATGATGATGATTGGGGTTTTTTGGCGCAAGAGCAACATAGGCCATATTGCGCCAAACAAAGGTTTTTCCAAGAGGCTTAAAAGTATAATCTATAAGAACTGGAAGCTACAGCTGGTGTAAAAAGCCAGTTTTATGAAGGAAATTTAAAACTCGATTGAATGGTACCAATGGTTGATCGCCGAGCAGAAAATATGGGTGAAAGGGAAGGTGACCTCGAAAAAGTTCTGGAAAACATGATCGCCGCTCTTGGTTTAAAGATTTGCAATGCCACAGGATGTGCAAAACAGTCATAGCTTTCCCACAGTTGTCGCAGAGTTTAACGTCCTCACCACAGAGCAGGTGCAAATGAGTCAAACGGGTATGGCCGATTCGTAAGCGGCAAAGGAGAACTTCAACCTGACGGTCTTTATGGGAGGAACTCTCCCACACTCCCAGTTGGGGCTTGATAACATGAAGCTTGTTCTCTTTTTCCATATCCCAATCCAACTGCCATGACTTCATAATTGATTTCTGGATGATTGGTTTCAGGTCTTGGTGTGGCAAGCCAAGAGGCAGTTTTGGGGACTCTTATGCAGAACCAGCAAGCAAGTCTGCTTTCTCATTGCCGGAAATACCTACGTGGCTAGGAACCCAACAGAATTTGATCAAGTGTCCTAGCTGAAGTGCTCGGTTTAACCGTACCCGAAGGTATTGCACGAGAAGGTTCTTACTGTCTGCTAAGGACAAAATGGCTAGGAGAACGCTCTGGGAGTCGACAAACAGAATTGCTTTCATGATATTGTTCTCCAGTAAGTACTCAAGAGCCATTGAAATGGCATACAATTCAGCAGTAAAAATATTTGCAAGAGTATGGAGTTGTCTAACTTTTTTGAAGGCAATGGAGTAAACCGCACACCCCACGAAAGTTGATGTTTTTGATCCATCAGTGTAAAAGTGTGAGTAGTCCTTGTATTTCTGTTCCAGTTCGGCAAACTCCTGCTGAAGAACGAGTGAAGAAATAGCTCTCTTTCTGTACTTGGACAGTGACCAGTCACAATAGATTGGCAGAAGCTCCCAAGGTGCAATTCTTTCATTGCTCTTCAGCAAAGCAGCTTCACTAATGGGAAGCTGGAGTGATGTTGCCATGCTTCGAACTCTGAAACTCAGAGGCCGAACAATACTTGGCTTGTTTTCAAACAGTCGGAGGGATCTAGCAGATTGGAGGGCCGGCATCAAAAGAGGGATGTTGAGGAAAACTGTATATCTTGTAAGCATAACAAAGAGTCAAATATTGCCTTCGTCTTTCCAGAGACATTTGATGTGTATCAGCATACAAGCTAGGCACAGGTGATGTTCGAAATGCCCCCGTGGCAAGTCGGAGCCCCAGATGATGGACGGGGTCCAACATCCTTAGGGCAGACGGACGCGCTGACCCATAAACAATCGCGCCATAGTCCAAGCGGGACCGTACCAAGGAGTTGTAAAGTCGCAAGAGGCAGCGTCTGTCAGACCCCCAGGTTGTATGCGACAACACTTTGAGAATGTTTGAAGAACGTAGGCATTTATGTTTCAACTCTTTTAAGTGGGGTATAAATATAATATAAATATTGGAGGCACGATAGATCTTAATGCCGTGACAGCTTCTAACTTTGCGAGACGCGTCCCCCATCTTTTGAAAGCAGATAATTTCCCTCATTAATCATATGCAGCAAGCAGGTTTTCTGAATCAAGTAATTGCGAAATCACCCCACTCCTTCAGTGTGGTCTTGTTCGGCGAAAAAACAGCCAAGATGAATAGCCAACGCACCGGCCGGCGTTAGTGGCTCAAACTTGAAGCTAATCGAGCACAACCAAACTCAAGAAAAGCAGCTATTGAACATTCCCATTCTCTTGACTGCAACATTGGTGTTCCCTCCAGCGAAACACCTCATCTGTCGACCTCAGTCCACTGTTCTACATCCTTATAAAGAAACCACTTATCAGTTACCAAGTAGAAGTCACTTTGAATGTGATTCGATACAGACAAGAAATCCAAAAATTTCTCCGCGATTCCTCCCCATCCAAAAAATTGAAAGCACGCGACCGTGTGTTGTGGAGTAAACGGGCTTTCAAACACGTGGTGGAAAGAAACAATCTAATGAGGCTTCACCGCACTAATGAACACTCAGGCAAACTTAAGAAATTTTCGGACCTTCGTCAAATTACATTGCTCGCCCCTGCGCCGACAGCACGTGTCCGCGAAAGCCACCAGAGACGCGGCGGGGCGCGGAGCGACCTGGACCGACTGGTTCCCGGTTTTCCCGCTTGGCGGCGTCCGTTTTGCTGGAGTCGTGAATATGCATCGATATGTATGTGTTGAGTTCAGTGTTGTGTATTCATGTACTTACAAGTGGTACGATGTATAAAAAATAAATGTTACTTGATATCACTTCGGGAAGCTCGTATCAAAATAAATTGAAACTGTGATCACTGCATCTTTCTTTTAAACAGTTCAATCGCACATGATCCCCCTCCACCCCACAATGTACGGCTTTTTTTTTTCGAGGAAAGGTGGCAACACCTTCCTGTCAGCACGTGCTCAGGAGTCATGCACACAGCTATGGCCGCCAGTGAACACTCCCTACTGGCTACAAACTGTTTTGGTGGCGCCACCTCGCTGGCGTCTTCCTGTGACGGGGCTGGTAGGATGCGAGCAAACGACGCGCTGTCAAAGCACGGAGCGGCTATGTTAGTTTGCATCTATGCCAATTAAAACGGCTTATTTATTAAAGAAACATGCTTGACGTTTTTGTGAGTGGTCTTTCTAATGAAGAACAGTGTTGGAAGTTGCTTTTTATTTTAAAAAGCTTTAGAAAATTCAGGAACAAGCCTGGAGCTTCACATTACAGCTTGTGCAGTGTGCGTCAGGGCTATTCACAGCCTATCTGATTCTTGCTCTTTCGGATTTGTGGAGGCTGCTGTAGGAGAAGGCTTTGCATTCACCAGAGTAAATGACAGGCTGTCTTCTTAGCTGTGCATGTGCGCACAATTGTGTTGCAAAGCAGTGCACACTTGTTTTAACTGCGTTAAGCTTGCTGATACCGACGCTTCTATCCAAGTGTGACTTGACAGTTGCCGACGAGCGGCGCTTAGCTCCTCCTGCATCGAATATGTGGCAAAGAAGTTTGTCACATTGCAACTTCTGTTCAAAAGAAAAGCAGAAATTTTCTTAAATTGTCGGACATGGCCCGGCAAATTTAGGCGATTCATTAATATGTTCTATCCCATTTTAACAAAGACTTGTTTACAAATTTAAAAACGCTCGCCGAGAAGCAAATGTACATAATGCATTATGTACATTTGGGTCCGAAAAATTAAACATACAAACACTAGTAATTCATACAGGTGTATACCTCATTTTTCGGGATGCTGACTTCGATCGCAAGGGGGTCTCGCGCGTTTCGCGTCGACCAGGTGAATAAGCGGAGATTTAATTGAAACGACTCCGAAAGCAAGCTACCGCTTCTGAGACGTTGCCTCCTCTTTTTCTACCTTCTGTTGTGTTCTCTTTTCTGCCCCAGTCTCAGGTTTACAATCATGTTCGCTTCTTCCTGCTAAGTATTTTGAGGAAATGTTTGTTTACTGGTTTACAAAAATCAAAAAGAAATCAACTTGGGACTAGTAAGAAACCAGCCCTTACAGAACACATTGGAACCAACAGGATACATGGAGTCGCTTCCACTGAAGTGTTTACTACACATGCAAGAGGCTCTCAAATTTCGCTTTCCTAATTTCAATGCAATGAGACATTCCTTTCTCGGTTTTATTTTGTCCAAATAATAATGAAAATACACCCTATTCGCTGTAGTAGATGTTATAGTGGGGCAGAGCGCTGGATATTTTATTTTCATCATCCAGCTTTTTGTACTGGGGTAGAGGACAGCACATCACCATCCGAGCGGTTCGACACCTCAGCGCCAAAAGTGTCAGCATGACCATGTGTGTCACGGTTTCAAGCTCCTAGTACAAATATCACTTCATCAAATAAACACAATGCGTGAAGCATGCTTTGCCGCATATTACCCGAACAGCGCATGAAGCAAGCTGACGAGCCGAGGGATTCAAGATCTGTGCGGTCCGTCCCAGTCCGTCCTACCCGTGACCTCACAAATGATGCTGATGATAGTTAGAGAAGTGCCCCCTGTAGTTCACGCATGCCGCCAATAGGGTAGCTATATCTTATGGTGTAAAACGAGCCGGAAAAATCAATGCCGGCACTCAGAAAGCTGGAACTTTGACTGAATGAGCACTGAAAAGGTGGATTTCACCTTGTTAAAATTCAAAACATAGTTCTCTTCCTGTCAAAAAAAATTGATAAACAAACTTGCCAAAGTCAACAGCAGACGGCAGAGTTAGAGATGAACGTAACTTGTGGCACCATCTCCCGAATAGGTGCAGCCAGCAGACAACAGAGTGCATCCATCAGTAATTAAGTCAGTCGGAGGGACCCAAACCCCTCCGACTGGGTGGGCACTCGTGAAAATGCTTCCGATACCGTAAGTAAAACAGTTAATTTTGCTTTGCACCGAGAATATTTCGTTGGAGAGGTTTTGTGGTGTGACAAAGACTGTTTCACATCACCGGGTGGCGCTTTGTTGCCTCTGTCCGTTCCCACTTCCCGTGCATGTCTTCTCGCACAGTGTTTGTCTGTCCCCAATTGCCCTGGTCGCTGTAGCTGCGCTGCAAGGTGCTGATACTGCACTGCAAGGCGCTGACACTGCACTGCAAGGTGCTTTGTTCACAGTGCTTGATGCAGCAGCACTGTCACAACATGTGTTCGATTGCCGCTTCATGCTTGCCGCAAAGTTTATAAGTCGGGTCGTTTTTGAAGATTTCGGATTTCGTCTCTGGGTTAAGAGGAAGCCCGTTCTAGCCTGGAGGAGCAATGCGCCGACCCTGTCTTTCCGGTACTGGTGACAGGCTGCTGGCTCACTCTTGTGTTCCCTGTTTAGTTGGAGGCTGTTTCTTGGGTACTGCTCTTCTCCATTCCCCTATTCCGGTCTGTGTAACCTCTGCCCACACTGTTTTGGCTCACTCTCGCTTTCACGTCGCCTGCTGTCTCGCCGTGCCCTCACTGTGTTTAGTCTGTGGCCCTCATCCAACCCGTCTTGGTCCCCCGATACCAGATGGGGCAATACACCCCCCCAGTCTCCCTGAGGGAGGAACTTCAGCCTGCCCATGTACAGTCGGGGACAAAAGTCCCCCGGACGTGCGAGCTGCGACTGAAACGCATTGCTCTGCCATCTGCCGGGGGGTCGCCTGGTTTCGAGATCACACAAAAGCGCATGCGCGTCCTACTCTGCCTGCAAACATGTCTGTTTTCCCGCTCTTCTGCGGCACAGCGCCTAACTCGGAATCGGGCGCGTGGTACCGCCTCTGAGATAGCGCTGGCGGCTGACGAGCGTCTGCTACACATTCCGAAACTCAAGATACCGCCTGGAGCATTGCGCCGCATTTCGCCGTGTCAGCGCACCTTGCTTTATAACCAGTTCAGCTTATCGCTCAGTTAAGCTGCCGTGACTTCTTGCTTTATAGGCGCCATGTCGGTAAGCGCTACCTCCGATTCTGAGTTAGGCGCCGCGCAGCAGAAGAGCGGGAAAGCGCACACGTTGGCAGGCACAGTAGGATGCGCATGCGCTTTTCTGCGATCTCGAAACCAGGCGACCCACCGGCAGATGGCAGAGCAACGCGTTTCAGTCGCAGCTCGCGTGTCCTGGAGACTTTTGTCCCCGACTGTGCAAAAGCTTGCACTTCTCTGATCACGTGCGTGGACTATCCCCTTTCTCCGGTGACCACCGGAGAAAGGGGGCTTGCGGTGAAGCTGCTTCCCCCCGCAATTACCTCCCAATTTCATCCCCCCAGCAGCCACCTCCCCATTTCATATTGGTGCCGATCCTAACATTTTCTTGCTGCGTCGCTGGATGCAGTACGTCATTTGCGTACGTCACTGCTGGGACTGCGAGGGATTTCCATTGCGCCCTCCCGAATGAGTACTTATTTTGCGAACGATTCACCTACCATCCCCTTTAGTTCGTTTGATTTCGAAATTGCATCACTACCTGTGTCGTCGGCGAACCCACCCGCCCTTGAATTTGGCAAGTCGGTTGGTCTATATTTTCCAAGAACGGAACGACGCCTTGAAATGTCACAAGATAAAATCCACCACCTCAATGCACATTCGGTGAAAGTTTAAGCGTCCGATGTGCAGGTGCCGATTTTCTTCGGCCCGTTTTAAGTCCGACTGCTCTCAGCCCCCGAACTTTCGGAGTTCCCGGCGCTTTTACGGGAGGCGGCGGTGGAGACAACTCGCCTGTTCTCGTCTGGTGGCAAACGAAAGTAACGCAGTTTGGCGTCGTCGTAGCCATAGCGGATGCTGTTGCAGCCCAAGGCGATGCACCGATGGCCCTGGGGTTTGGCGGGTTTGGCCTGGTACGTGGCCAAGAAAGTAAGGCCACCGCTGGGCTTTTCGGTGTCCATGGGCGTTTCAGACATGTTTTGTCTTTCTTTACCGAAAGTCCCAAAGGTTCGCCGACTTACCAGCGCCCCTTTACGTTCATAATAAATCGCAACAAAATCTACTTCGCAAGGATTGGATTGGATTGTGTTGGCCATGCACGTTCAACCAGCTGTTGTTTGGTGATGGTGATGACAACGAGGTTTTCCGAGATAGATAGATTGATAGATATTTATTTGTACATTTAAGTACAGGTCGCACAGAAGGCGTTTCCGCCCGTACACATACGTGCCTACGTGTACGGGCGGTACGTTGCAACGTTGGTACGTGGTGCACTGGCGTCAGATAACCAACGTTGAGATGACACGGATAAAACAAAAAATAACAAAAAATCACATGAGCGAATGACGTTTTAGCGAACAGAGGTCATTTGAGCAGACGACTTTTTAGTGAATGACGTGAATCACTGGGGCTTTTCGTGGCTCCTTTTTCACATTTTAATCAACTCGCACTAGGCATAAAAAAAAAAAAAAGCGAAGAGCATTGGACTTTTATAGTGGGATATTTCGTTCTTTATAAAGGTAACAGTTAAAATTTGCTAGCTTATGCCGTGCTTGAATTAAGTAGAGTCTCGAACCTGAAAGTTGCGCAGGATTCACCTTACCCAGGCCCACAATGTGTGAAGTCAAGGCCCATAATGTGTGAAAACCAGGCCCAAATGTGAAGGGAGGAAATAAGTGAACCCTTTTGCTCTTTTTCTTTCTCAAAATAAAGTGCTTCTGGCCGAAGCGCACTTAGCACCGCCACATAAACTGCCCAAGCACATGAGCCTTTTGTATTGAGGGAGACTGTGCAGGCAGAGCCATTAAAATAGGTCTAACAGCTTGGTAGCGTTGTACGAGTAAATGAGACCTCACAGAGGTTATGATGACTGCTTCACGCACACATGACTCATAATCAATCCCCACCCTTGCCCGTTTCGATCTGGATAAGCACTGTACCGGCGTGCAGTCGTGTATCACTACTGCATGATGCACGTTAAAGACACCATGCTAGCGGTTGTACTGCACTGACTAAATTTCTCATCTACAGCTGGGAAACAAGTCGCCCGTTAGGGGCTAAGTTTTCGGCTGTATAAACATACACACACCTCAATTTTTTTTCAGACTCGTAGTGATTCAGAATATGAGGCAAAAACTAGAGTAATCAAATGGCAAACTGTTTATTTGGTACGTCAGTTAGAAAGGGTTAAGATTCTTCAGTTTGAAGTCCCTCAGGCTCCAGAACAGGAGGTCGGGTGTGGGTACAGCAGACCACCGCCACCAGTGCCAACCTGCAATAAAAACAAAAATATTTTGAGGACATCTAAGCACTTCTTACGAGTTGTGAATGCGAAAGCACGAATGTAGAATCGATTGCAGCAGAGTGCTCCTTCGAGATTTGTGGTGCGAGTATTGAGGTGCCGCCATGTTCGCTGGCGCTGAGAGGAGCACCCGCTCCTCCTCCCCATCCTTGCACCCCCCCCCCCCCTCGCAGCGCCATGGCGTGGCATTCCTTGAAACTATGCGGACATCGCAGTCACAGACTACAGGCTTTGCTCTATTGGCACAGGAGAATTTAGGTGCCGTTTGGCATGCGGCTTTAAGAACTGAGAACGCCGGTTCGCCCCATGGGACCCCCCCCCCCAATTAATCCTTTCACATTATAATAATACATGGCTCTCCATATGCACACAGGTGTGTGTCGGACATAGATAGTACAAGTAGCACTTGTGGTAGCTTCAAGTGCATGCTAAAATTACGTCCGGCGTTGCTCGCTTGGAGAATGACGTTTAGGCAGGTGCATGTCTATACTTTGGTTAATCGTCATTAATCATCACTTCTGTTTGCCTCTGTTTGCATGCCGACGCATACTCAAAGTCAAAACTGTGACCTCTTGTCCAACAATGGTCAAAAAGCTGCGTCTTCGCCCTAGCGGCATATGTGGCTTTTGCCACGTCACGCTTGTGTTCTTTCCTAAGGGTGCAATGCTTGCTGCCGGTCTCTCCAATATGCGAAGCGTCACAATCTAGACAGGTCAGTTTATATACAACACCACACTGGGACTCTATAAGGATTTGTCTTTTGGTCTGGAAACGAGGTCAAATAGTTTAAGACGAGGTTTGAAAGCTGTTCGGATGTTTAAAGGGGCGAGGGGTGCCTTTAAACATCCAAACAGCTTTCAAACCTCATCTTAAAGAACCGTAACCCCTTGTTATACCGAAGTCAATTGGGACGGCAAAAAATATCGATATAAGTGGTAATTCGATAAAAGCGATACAGCCAAAAAAATAGTGCCAGCAGCCTTCGAGGGCGACGGGAACACTGAGGAGCACTTTGACCACATATTTAATCCAACAAACCTTGGTTATGAACAACAAGCAACAGCATTACCAAGTAAAAAGATAATCAAGCAGAGTTTGCCAATAATTTCATCCTGGAGCAGTTCTCCTCAAACTGCTCCAGGCATCGCAAGAACACTGTCACCACCACTGTGCTCCACTTTGTTTTGAAGCAGCCGTAGGATGTTCAGCGTCTCCGCAGTCGTCATCTATTCCCAAACTGCAAACGGCCAGGGTAAGCACGAAGCATTGCTTCGTGTTTACCTCGGCCGCACGCAAGGTCTACGATCGCAGCATCCGTGGCAGGAGCAACAACGAGAATGTCCGCACCGAAAAGCATAAACAAATCATTTATCTTCGGTGGCTTCGCTCACATGTCTTCATACACTCCCGCAGCGACCGTCGCAGCTCTGGGAATCATGCGCCAGCTCGGCAAGCATGCTTCTTTCATTTGTGATCTTTCATCTTCGGGTTGCAGGCGCGCTTGCTCTGGCATGAAACTTCTCAAACTTGACCAGTTGTCGGTTCCGTAAAATGGTGGACAGTGTCGAACAGCCGATGCTGGAATGTCGAATTCTTTGGCGATTTCTGACTTGGGCCGGCCGCTTTTCTCAACCTCGCAGGTCTAAGCGAGTTTTGGTGAACACTCCCACTCCCATACCATGCATGTGTGCGTGTAGCATGTGGTACGTGCACCGCAAGCATGCACAAACAAACGCGCCTGTTGGGGGCTCCCGAAGGTATGATCTTTTCTGGGCTCCACCACTCCCTTGACCCGATTCCAACAGGAGTGGGGCAGCGTCGGCGCATCTGCATCGGAAGCGGCGCTCTGCCCTCTGTCACCCGTTTGTTCCGTTCACTTGTTTAACGTTTTCCCAGTTTGCCTCGGTGGAGAAGGGGGAGGGAACGCAAGGGTCTCCGTGCGCCTCTGTGTACGCTTGCGTGCATTCGGCACCTTGGCCTTCGCAATAAGCGTGATCAGCCGTTGATACGCTTAGAATGATTCGGTTCAAAATGCATGCATTTCGGTCAGGACCACATTGAACTTCAATAAAAGCGATAACTGATAAGTCGAAAAAAGCGACTTCGTTGTAACGAGGGGTTACTGCACCTGACCTCGTTTCCAAACCAAATGACAAAACACCCCCAGGGTCCCAGTGTGGTGCTGCATGTAAATTAAACTGTTTAGATTCTGACGCATCATATGCTGGGGAGATTGGCCACAAACGTTGCACCGTATGAAAGAACACAAGCGCGATGCGGTGAAAGCCACACATGCCACTAGGGCAAAGACAAAGCTGGTTGACCATCGTTAGACAACGGGTCACAGTTTTGACTTCGAGAATGCGAGGAACTTGGCGGGCGAATGAAGATCGGGTCGACGAAGGTACTTGAAATCACTGTGCACACGGAGCGAATCGTTGGCTTGTCACTCCAACTGTGGTCCATCCCCGAAATGTAAGCGGACCTCCTTAAATAGGATTTCTGGTTGGCATCTCTTTCACTGCTGCCTCTTCGCTTCACTGATGATGTTTCCCGCATGGGAGACGAAACATCTGACTTAAATTGTTATTTGTGCTACATTAAGTCGGTGCAGTTTGTATCGTTAGGAAACCACGTACACTAGGTGTTTTTGAGTGCTGCTCATTTGTAAATAATAATAATAATTGTAATAATACTAATAATATTAAAAATAACAATTTTTATTTACAGATTTTCTAGTATCCACTCGGCAGTGTGCACACCAAGGCAGAAAGGTTGGGACCAGTAAAACGAGCCGTATAAATAAGCCGACAAACAGAGTGAAATTAAACTTTTGACAAAGGCGTCTGTGATGTGCGCATTTAATTGTGCGCATGCGGAGACACCGAGAGACAAGAAACGACGGAGGCAGCGGGGCACAGAAGCGAAAGGCCGTCGGCCTACGGGCCCAAGCTTTCCAAGGCTTCCGCATGGCCAGACCTCCGGCTCCGGCCGAGCGGTCACCCAAGCCGGAAGCTGGTGCGTGTGCTGCGGGGCGCCTATTAAGACCGCGGCGGCCCCGTTCGCTCCAACACGCCACCTCGAGCGCCGACGCCGCCTCTGGCCCCACGGCCCGTCGGCGACTCGTCGCTCGACCCTCGGCCGTTGGCATTTGCTTCGTCACCGCTCCTTCGCCCGGCACCTCTCAAGATCCGGCGCAACGAGACGAGAAAGCGACGAGTTGTCGCGGCAAACTTTTAGGTTATTTCTTCTGATGAGCAAAACTGAAACAGTGCGCCAATATTGCGGGCGCAATCTGTCAAACATTCGGGTTTTTCCTCGTACGAACAGAACTAGATTCTTTAACGCGTAAATGGCCTCGTTGTCCTTAATTACGGGAATTACGATCTGACAATACTATTTAATTACAAAAACAAACCATTAATCATTAGTGTTTTTAGATGGTACATTTACCATAGTAAAATTTCTTAAATATAAATTTTCAAGTAAAATGACTAAAATCTCAAAGTAAAATGCAAAAAGAAAAGAGGAAAGAAAATAAATGTGTTAATTTTACGCACAAAAAAAAAAAAAAAAAAAATAACGGCTTGTTTTTATAGTACGACACTGCTGTGAGACCAAGGTGCCACGTGACATTGCATGACATTGCAGCACCACACATGATGTCACGGTGTCGTGTGCATACAACAAACGGGTTCTACCACAACATGGCAAGAAGAGATCCGTCTCTTGCGGGGAGTGTAGCTCCGTACCTTCGCACTTCTGGGGCTCCATGTTGCGTGGCTCGGAGCCCCTGGTCTCGTCGACGTATCCGCGCATGAAGACGGTGATGTAGTGGTAGTCCTGCTCGGCCTCTATGGTGTCTACAATGGAGCAGAGGGACACGTTGTGCACGTGCAGGCCCGTCTCCTCCAGCACCTCCCTGTAGGCCGCCTGCTCCCAGCTCTCCCTGCGGGGGGGAACGGGTGCTGCTCAAACGCGGCTCGCTCAATCTGGAGCGTCATATCGCAGGTTCTATGCATTCTTTTTTTGCACAACTTTAGGTTTTGCAATAATATAACTATTTTACATTGAGACTCATTGCAAAAATATTTATGTTATTGCAAAACCTAAAGTTGCGCAAAAAAAAAAAAAATGCATAGAACCTGTGATTTTACAACCCACAGTGCCAGTATTATGTAAGCAGTATCCGGGTCGGAATTGCTTGTTTTGTTGAATTTCTACGCTGGTGAATCGATGCATTTCTTTTAAAAGAAACGAATATTTAACATAAATAGCGCGGTTCACCGGAAACAGGCATCCGTCGTGGTTATCCGTGCTTCCCAGCATCTGCCTACAGCAGACGACGCATCCATACGAGCAATTATTTAAAGAAAAGCCGAAGAGGTTCTTGAAAAAAACAAAACAATTAAAGGTGAATTCTAAACTATTTTTATCCCGTGAATTTGAATATCACGTTCGTTTCCCCCAAAGATGTAACCAAACGTGACAAAACACGAAAAACCTCCAACCAAGGGCTACTTCATAAAAGGATCTTTTGGCAGCCAAGACCGTGTTGCTCGTGTGGGTACCGCGTGCAAAAGTGAGCTTGCCAGGCACATTTCCCTGCACTGACACCGGTCGCGACGCCTTTTTTTTTTTTTTATATTTTGAAAATAGTGAGTGTGCGTGATAGGCGCTGCAGATGCGTGAGAGCAGAGAGTCCCAGCATTCCCTCTATGACATAACGCTCTGGGAAGGAGGGGCTTTGGCGGTACTTTGAAATTGATTTTGTGCAGCCTCTGTGCACCAAATTGAAAAAGAATCGCAATATTCGTGATTCCGGAGGCCAAATGAAGACGATTTAAGCGCTTTTACTCAAATACAAATCTGCTTCAGTTTCCCTTTAAATTTAGGCCGTACGCTGATAACACGATTCAGTCTTCACTGAAGCACCGAACAGTACCGCATCATTTTCCGCTAAAATATTTTTCTCACTGATGCTATGCGATGCTATGCGACAAAATAAACGCAAGAATCTACACCATCTCACACACAAACGTGGAGAGCCCATGGGGCGACCACGCTTCCATCCCCACTTTGATGATGATAATAGTGCGACAGAAGTGCCACCTCTAGATTGATCTTGAGGCCAATAGGACATAAAAAATCCCCAACCGTTTTGCAGTCTTTTTAATATTTCACCACCTTTGAGTTGAGCTCTAGAAAATTAGACAAAACTTGGAATTTGAATTTTGCGAAGCACGCCAAATGTGCCGGTCCTTACCGCCGCACCCTTCACTTTCTCCTGCGGAGTTGGTCCTGTGACCTTGAAATCCCTCGTGCGGACAAGTTAGCCTCCGGAAGAGATAAACACGTTGATTGGCAAACCAGCCCTAGTAACCTAAGGACCGTGGTTGGAGCCAAGTTAAGCTGCCGGCGAAACTTCCGACCGACTGGTGTGCAGAGTTCGTGCCACTCACCCAAATTCGAGGTGTCCTCCAGGCACCTGGTACAGTCCGTGGCCCAAGACGTCCTTCCTGCGTCCCAGCAGCACGCTCTCCGGATGCTTCTCGCTGAGCACAAACATGGCCACCCCCACGCCGGGCCTCTTGGTGGGCTCCACCCTCGCCGCCTCTATCCGCTTCCACAGCTCCTGGACCACCTCTGCGTCAGAGGATTTGCGCAATAAATCCGGGGGGGAAGGCTCCCCCACGTTGGCGCACGTTTCGGCCAGTTCAGTATGGCAAGGCACGGGGGCAAACGCCGGTGATCTCAGGTAGAGCACCAGTTAAAATTCATGTTTTACATTTCTTACAAGTATACCAACGACCATTGTTGCGCGGACGCGCGAAACACGTGCCTCAAGTGAGTGCTGCGCCACCATTTCCTTCCGGGGGCTTTTCGGCCTTTGGAGCATTTGATGCTACTTGCGAGACAGATACAAACGCATTGCTGGCGAGGCTTGGGCAAACACGGAAGCAGCACAATATCACGTGCAAGTTTGCTGCCTGGTTTTGTGTAGCATTATTTTGCGAGAAAGCATCGACATTGAGCATTGTACAAAGAAAAACTAAACTTGGCAAGCAATGATAAAACTTCAGCACGTCGTGGAAAAACTGACACGCCGAACCCTGCTCATCCGCCACTCCCTTTCTCGTTCTTTCTGCCAAAGTCACCGACGTCGGTGCTCGCAATATTTCCGCACTCTGCTCCCGCCCTTGTCCTCTCTGCTCTGTGCCAAAGAGCGTGTTTCCTCCCACACAACAATTCTTTCGGGTTTGCGGTACCTAGTAGAGTCGGCGAATGTTCCCGGAGTAACAGAACTCCCAAGATTTGCCCGAGAACTGCACCGCGGCGGATCGATCGACGGCTTCGGAACACCAGCCACGTGCGACCAAATCGAATTTGTGCTGGCAAACCTGGCAGCGCTGGCATTATCTCTTTGAGTACCGGGTTATGGGCTACTTGATGTACAAAGCCCTGGGATTCAGTACCATGCCTTTTGAGAAGTAGTAATTCGCTGGCTGTTCAGAGCTACTGTGCGTACCCACTGTCCATACATTCTATTTTTTCTCCTTGCGTCAACAGGCCGACATAAAAACCAAAATTTGGATTTCGCAAAATAAGGAAGCAGAAGCGTTGAACGGGATATTACAAACTCCAAAACATCACTCGTACGTCAATATCTCAAGCGGATGGCCATATTTTTTTAAAAGGGTGCAATCAAGTGAGGACAGCAACGTCACAATCTTTTTGGAGCAGTCGAGAATGAGAGGAAGCGACCCTGCATCTCTCCTCTTTGGTTTGGTTCACCTCAGTGATGTGATTGGCCTAAGCCATTTTGGAGCACCTTTCAGAGCAGCCAAAACAGGGTTTTGGAGCAGCAAATGTGGCCTTTGGAGCAACCAAAACAATGTTTTGGAGCAGAAAAAGTGTTTTTTGGAGCAGCCAAGAAGTGTTTCGGAGTAGCAAAAGTGGCTTTTGGAGCAGATATTCTTAGAAAACAAAACAATTTGTTTTAAGTGCTGTACAAACGAAGGACACTTTGTCTTATGTTGTGTTCTGATGTGACGTGTTGTGACGGAACTCGCTGCTTGTGTTTTTACTGCTGAGACATCCCACAAGTGTGCTGTCCTGTAGGCGTTGCCAAGCAATTCCGAAAAACCGCTTGTCACCGTTTGACTGGTTCCTGACGTGCCAAATTTTCGTCAAAAGTAAGCAAACGTAAAACAATGGATTGCAAGCATCCCAGCGGGGGCCTCTGTCGTGCAATCATGTTCGCATGCACGTGAGGGTAACTTCGTCAGGCTAGCAGTTACGCAGGCTTTGTCGCGCGAGTGGAGAAAACGGCTGTTCGATCAAAACCATTCCACTCCAGTACATCGCCAACTGATTCCCAAAATTGTGTGGAAAATGTAACTGTTGAGCATATGACAAAGAGCAGTCCAGCGGCGCGTGTTTGCCAGGCCGACAAACAAAGTACAAGCATACATGTGAGGGCAACTTCGGCAGACTTGGAGATGCACGTGCTTCGTCACGCGAGCAGAGACGGCTGTTCGATCAAAACCGAAACCATGTCACTACGCTCCATCGCCAATTGGTTCCCAAAACTGTAGGCACAATGGAACTGCCCAGCATAAGACAAAAAACAGTCCAGCAGCGCGTGGATCTCGGTACAGGCTGTGCCGCCTGGAAGTGAGCCTAGGGGCGAGGGTGTGTGGCCCACTCTGATGTGCATACGCCCCTCGCTTGGCGCTTCCCAAGCTTCGGCATTGCGCTCCTTGGTGTGCTAAAAGATATAACCACTATCGTTGCTCGCTCGACGTGTGCGGCGCGAGTAAGCTCGCCGCTAGTAGTAGCTTGCGTGCGCTGGTTGAGCGTCGAGCGAGCAACAATAAGAACCTGAGCGCATCGATGAAAGAGATCGTGAGCCAGGGTCAAAAAGTTCTGGAGCACTTTGCGCAATGACTGAACTCGAGACAAACAAGCGTGCCGTGTGGGTTCAGCGTGCAGACATTGCCTTCTTTGCTTTAGCTCACTTCTCTTCACCAACGTTCTTTTGCGGCAGATTCTTCCCATTTTGGGGTCTCTCTCGAAAGAAAGCCCACCGAGAAAAACCTAGGTAATCAATACTTTGACACAGCAGTTTTTGAGTTAAAGAGGGATTTTTGTAGTGGCGTATGGTTTAAACAAGAGCAGGAATGTCGATGAACTTGCGGCAGTCCTTATGTTTCAGCTTAGACAGCGGCATATCTGCAGCGACGGGGGGACGGCAACAACCGACGTCGCGCGACCACGGTGATTGGCAGGCAGGGACCATCTTGGGACACAGTGCGAACAACAGACGTGGACGAAGAGGAAACACACGGGACCAATTAGTTTTCCCACAGCCGTTGCTTTCAGGAACGAGTGCTTCATCTCACAGACTAACTTCCGCCGCGCAAAAACGTGGTTTCATTTCACAGCATGACGACATGGCTGGCCTGACATGCTAGCGCCGTGACGACATGGCTAGCTTGACATGCTAGCGCCAGAGCATACACACACGCTTGGGTCTATCGTTGAATTTTTTTTTTCTTTAAAGACGCGAGACGACGAGAGCGCGAAACGAGAGACGGGGGAAAAACCCTGCAAGACCGGATGGACGATTGATGCAAGGTACTTTGTGTCGGGCAGCCGCTTGCTCCACCTAGCTCACGCATGATCAATTAAGGTACTCAGTTTAGTTTCGATTTTGAAAGGCGACCGAATATAGTCTTTTGGGGCAGGCTTAGCACAGATTACCCATATTTTGGCAAAATGTAGCAGGATTAGCCCTTTGGCGCAGTTGGCGCAGCAATCCCATCACTGCAGTGTTGCCTGAGTGCCCTCCAACTTCTCCAAACAGTTGACACGTTTATGAATATCTATGAAACTAAATACATACCACGTCCCTTTACTACACCAATATAAAAACGTGCGCTATCAAAACAGAGAACCATATGCGTAATGCTCTTCGTACTCTGCATATCGGAATTTCGATCGTGCACTCTTTCGCAATCCGGATGCAAGCTTTTCTGAGGTAGAGCTCCGCCTGCCAGCCTTCGGGCCCTAGTCCATTGTACGGTGAGACGGAGTATATACTCCGCGTCACTAGTTGCGTGCAGTGCAGGCGAAGGCAACGCCAGGTGAAGAGAGAAAGGGTGAGCACTAGGAAGGTGGGATGGGAGAGGAGGACAATAGAGGGTGAGGGGGGATAGAGAGAGCACTAGAAACGTTAGAGAGGAGAGGTTTCTGTCCTCCTCCCCAGTCTTCCTAGTGCTAGCCCTTTCTCCCCTCACCTGGCGTTGCCTTCGCCTGTACTGCACACAACTAGTGACACGGAGTTTAGTGGCTCTCATTGTGGAAGTGTCACCTAGGGACAAATTATCCTTAGGCTGACTACCAATGCTGCCTCCTAGAGACGGTTTGTCCCTAGAAAGCAACATTAAAAGTGAATTAGACGGATTGTTTGGAGGACCCAACGACTGGCCATGGATTCGGAGAAGGTTGCCGGGTGTGTTTACTTTTTCATAAACTACCGTGGACCCACCAAAAAGATGGACGACTGGAAATATTGTTTAATACCTAAAACACAGAGGTTGTATTATTTCTAAACACTTGAAATGCCGCGTAAAAGCTGCTATGTCTGCTTTAAAAGAAAAAAAAAAAGCACTTATCAAAATTAAAAAAAAAAAAAAAAAATTATTATTTAGTTTTAAACTTTTTTTTACTCTTACATGATCATCAATTAAGATAAGATAGTGCTCTCTTAGATTTTCAGAATAGAATAGGTAGCATGCAACTGTACTTGGGTGTTTTGTTCAGTAATATGTTACGTTGGAATAATCATGTGGACTACATTAGTGCAAAAGTTTAAAAAAAGTTATTGTTTCTAAGAAGACGTCTACAGCGTGCTAATAGTGACATGCGTTTAACTGCTTACATATGTTATATGTGTCCAGTGTTAGGTTTCTGAAAAGTTTCTCAAATGAAAGATTAGAAAATTTGGCCCTTCGATTTATCTTTTCTAAATACAAGCGCACAGAATCTGTTTCTGCGATGAGGTGTGAGGCAGAGCTGGACTCGCCAACAACGAAGACCAATAACCTGATTCAAAGAAATGTTGTCTATTACCAACAGTTTGACAAAGAACAGCAATCATGCTTGTGCCCTTCAACTTCACATTCCCAGAGGACATGCAACGTTAGGGCAATTGCCGCCTTATTGTTACAAAAATGATTCAATAATTCCTTTAAACACTCTTTTTTTTTTTTGTAGAACAATAGTCGTATGGAACGCTCTGCCTAATAAAGTCGTCGGATGCACCAATAAGAAGTCATTTGAGTCAAGACTATGTGATTTTTTGCCACCTTAATATTTGCATGCTTGTAGAATATGTTACATCTTATAAAAGCTTGGTCTGCTGGACAAGTCGGTAGTGGACATTCATATTAAAAATAGCGCAAAAGAGACGGGACAAAAAGACGCATAAAATCCTCTGCATAAAATGCGCCATGCATGCGCATTTTATGCAGAGAGACTACCCTGCTGTAAAAGTCTGAGGACTCGTATGAGTGTGTGAATGTGGTATTGTTTTTGTTTTGTTCAATTAATTTTTACCTCTCCTGCATCAACCAGAATGTTTGCAGTATTGTATATAAATAAATAAATAAAATCGTTCAGCCTTTCCACTCTCGTGAAGAAGGAAGACCAGCTTCTTCTTCGTCGTTGTCTGTTTTTCGCGCTGCTTCCTACGATGAATTCCCACCAATGCGCCCAACTATCCATTCTTCCATGATAGCTGGAAAGGTTACCGCCATCTACGAACGACGGCGGGAACCATACTGGTTGTGTGCTAGCCGCCGTCGCTTATAGATGGCGGTAGCTGTCCAGGTAGGTTTGTGTCGACATACACGGACACGATCCTGGGGAGCCTAGCCCTTAACAGCTCCGCTGTCGAAACAGATCAGTGCTGCTGGCGGCGACAATATTTACTAGGGCGCCAAAGTTTGCACACCAATGAATAGTTACCCTGAGGACCGTGGCTACGCTTCAGTGTGACGCCACTTCAGCAATCTTAGCAGTTAAACTTAAAAAAAACATCAAATTGGCCAGACTGAATTTCAAAAAGGGTGTATTGTGCTCATTATGCAATAGGCAACAAAATGGTGCCACACATAAGACAGCCGGAGAACGAAGTGTCAATAGACCAACTCATGTTTACAAACAAACCGGAGCGCCCCTAGCGGACGCCACCGGTGCCGCGCACGTGCGATGAGTGTGGGCAAGAAGCTCGCTGTCGCCCGTAAACAAACCATTGAAATGTGATGTTGTCGGTGTCGGTATGAGTCCCCGTGCTCTTTTTCGCGTAGGAATTGTTGATTCTACGTGTTCCTGGCAATGTCTGACTACTTGAGCGGCCTCAGCGAAATTACCGAGGCTCGTTACACCGCCAAACTCCAGGTGAATAATGTGACATGCGGGCATTCATTCTACGTGGACGCCGCAGGATGGATGCTAAAGCCTGATTCGCATGATGAGAATCCGCTTGCAATTTTCAGTCGCGACGTCGCTCGGAGTGCAAAAGCGTGAACCATAGCTGAGATGGTCGACGTCGATACTGAAAATAGCACGCATAGTCGGACCAGGTGAATCAGGAATAACAAGTCAATGATGGCCACAGGTAACAATGATCAACATCTCCTTGGATCTACTGTTTAGACCGAGCCGGTTTACCCCAGTCAACCTTCAAACTTAAAAGTCTTTCGAGGCCTGCACTTACTTTTTATCGCAATTACTGGGCCAACGTTTGGCCTATAGGCCGGTGTCGTCTGAAAGAGCAGGCAACAAGCAGAAACGTTTGAAAGGGCAGACAATACTTCGAAGGATCATGCAGGTGGCCGTTTGAACTTTAAGACGCACTGAACGTAGTCCGCAGGTGGTACGTACAACTTGATCGTTTTCCCGCGTTCATGTTGGAACGAAACAAATAAATCTGATCACTACAAGTATCCGTGAATTCAACCCAAAGTGCTTCCTGCCCAAGCAATCATGGTCTAAAGGCACCTGGTTTTCCCTCTTCACGGCACATATCCATGTTCTCAGACGAACTGAGCGCATGAAAACTGACCTTTAAATCTTTCTCGACTCTTTTGGTACAGCCCCAGTCGTGGCAGTTTGATGAGAAGGCAGGTTTTTGCCTGATTTCATTCAAAACAACGCAGGAATGCACGTCTTGCAAGGTGACGTCCGCCCACAGCCCCAGACCGGAAGTGCGCTCGAAGCGCCACCACCGTGCTGTGGCATCACTAAGTTGAGTTGGTGTATACTCTAAGCAAAGGGTTTTAAAATTCTTTTATCTCAAAGAACACCTTTTTTTTATTGATAGCACAGGAACCACTCAGAGTCTCAGCAACAGTGCAGTAAAGCAGTTGAGAAGCTGACTGACCTTGTAAACAATGGTACTCATTCTATGCATGGCTTGCACTGGCGTTACTTGGTCAAAAATAATGGGGGAAAAGACGTACGCGAGGTTAGCTTCCGCTGCGTTAACGAGACGCTTGTTGCCACCAAAAACAGAAGCGAACCTGGGAGAAGGATGCACGAGAGCGTAACTTCCGCCGCGTTAACGAGGCACTTGTTGCCACCAGAAAGAAGGGCGAACTAACGTCACATTCAAGCCATGCGTAGGAGTGTTTGGTTCATTGTTACCCGTCAATCAGTGGCTCAGATCTGCTGAAATAGTGCTTAAACCAGGAGTATGCTCAATTGATGGCAGGGACGGCCGAGGGAATTTCGAAGCCCGAAGAACCCGTGCGTGTACTCTCGAGAAACCCCGGGTTCCTAGGAACCCGGGGGCCTCCAAGAGCAACCTCAGGGGTTCCCCAGAGCACAATGACGGGTTTCCCGGAGCACCCCCAGGGGCGGTTTGCTCATCTCGCGGCCGCGGTTGCGGCAAAGAGGGATTTTTATGTCACTTGACCAGCTTTGTGGCGACAATGAAGTACCTAGCGTCTCTGCCTAATGGAGGAGAAATCCATGTCGCTTCGAGTACAAAAGTCTCATTTCACTCCCAGAAACTGACTGCAGGGGCTTTCAAGTGGAGTCCAATTAACCGCCTCTTTATACTTTAGGAGCGGCAGGTGAAGTTACAGCCAGGGACGGTAAATATGAGCTGAAATAAAGAAAAAATCATGCGAGATAAAAGCGGTGGCAGTATATTTACATACCTGCGCCAGCGCAAGAGTTTCAACCCTTCTGCTGTAGTCGAGAGGTTAGAGCGCCGAGGCAAGTTCAAATCGTGCCAAAAATGTTTTTTTTTTTTTTTGTTTTTTTTTGTAGTGAAATTTGTTTTATTGCAGGTTCATCTTTGCCTGACTGCACTCCCACTAAGAGTGTAGACAAGGCCCTATGAGCTCCATAAAATTATTGGGTGGGTAGTCCTGACTTACCAGTTCGTTGTTCCTGACCTCGGAAGAACACATACACGTCTCTGGCTTTCTTTACCAACTTCCGCCACGCCTCCTGCAGCTGATGTGCACACCGTGAAAAGCTTACCGTAAAATTCCGAGAAATGCCCCACCCCCAAAAGATAGCCCACCCCTATTTTTGGCTTGATTTGCTATTTTTTTTTAAACACCGAAAGACAACCCCAGACTCCTAATAATAATAGTAGTATTGGGATCAATGATGACCTCGGTGTAAATGCGGCTAGTTAGCTATGGCGAAATATAAGCGAACGTTGCTATCTGGGAAGTACAGTCATCTTTGCTTCGTTGCCCCTCGCCGCCATAACGAGCTTGACCTAAAAATAGTAATGCTTTAAAATTTTCTTCATTATACACCGAAAGTTAGGCCATTCCATATTTTCACCTGATTTGCTCTTGATAATAGGTGGGTTATCTCGGGGTTTTACGGTATGTCGTCGACAATATCTTCCCATGCCTGCCACCTCGTTGGCCAGGTAACTTTGCTGCTGAATTTCTCTAGAATATTTTGCCTCCATTCTCCAAATGCTCTAATTAATTACATTTGTTGATCCAAAGTCATTTTAGGTGTTTGCATTTGAAAGATGGTTTGCGATGTCGACACCTGATTAATTTTTTTGCACTCGGTTGTGGTCGTCTGCTATTCCAGCTAACATTGAACAAGTAATGTGTTAATATTACAAAACGAGTGCCACAGCAAAATGTAAAGAGTAAAAATATAACTTTTATCACATTCCACGCAAGTAAAAGCATGACCTCTCATATATCGGTTTTATGACTTCCTCAGACGTTCGACTTGCTACCTTGCCCGTAGGATTTTGCTCAATTAATCCACTCACAACTGCTAACTTTTGTTGTTTTTCTTTTTTGCTTGTTTTGTGGAAGCTTTTTTTTTTTTAATTGCCAGAACTGCAGTGTGTATTAGTACTAAATAGGCGGCTCCTGTTATTGAAAAAAATCGTAGCGAGAGCGTTGTGCATTTAAAAACACATAAAATTGTAGTTGCTGGGGAAAGGATGATTGCTTTGGCCCTGTTTGTGTGAAAGTCATACCGATGTTGTAATCTTGGTTTCCTTTTAATGATCATTATGAAACGATTGTAATCGCGCTTTAACTTGTGTTTCGATTGAACAGGTAGGACTAACAGTAAAAACAGTGCAAGGTGCATTCATGCAAGTGGATGATTTGTAAAAAGGACAACAGTTAAAAAGTAAGACACATGCAAAAAGTAAAAAGGATTTCCTAGCACGATTTGAACCCGCAAGTTTCACGCCGCGACGACAGGTCTCGGCGGTCTTACCTCTCGACTACAGCAGAAGGTTAGTCTCCGATATGGCGCAGGTATATAAATAAACTGCAGCCACTTTTATTGCATGATTTTTCCTTTATTTAGGCTCCTATTTTCATTCCCTGGCCGTAACTTCACCTGCCGCTCCTAAAGTATAAAGGAACGGTTAATTGGACTCCAGTTGAAAGCCTCTGTGATCAGTTTCTGCGAACGAAATTAAACTTTTGTACTCAAAGCGACACGGATTTCTCAGCCATTAGGCAGGGACGCTAGGTACTTCCTTGTCCCCATGGAGCTTGTCACGTGACACAAAAATTCCTCTTGGCCACAACCGCCCCAAGGGTTCCCCAGAGCACTTTCAGGGGTTCCCTAGAGCACTCTCGGGGGTTCCCCAGAGCGCCCTCTGAGGTTCCCTAGAGCGCCCTCCGAGGTTCCCTAGAGCACTCTCAGGGCGTTCCCCAGAGCACTCTCAGGGGTTCCCCAGAGCACCCTCAAGGGTTCCCTAGAGCACTCTCAGGGGTTCCCCAGAGTGCCCTTTGGGGTTCCCTAAAGCACTCTCAGGACGTTCTCCAGAGCACCCTCAGGGGTTCCCTAGAGCACTCTCAGGGGTTCTCCAGAGTACCCTCCGAGGTTCCCTAGAGCACCCTCAGGGCATTCCCTAGAGCACCCTCAGGGGTTCTCCAGAGCGCCCTCTGGGGTTCCCTAGAGCACTCTCAGGACGTTCCCCAGAGCACCCTCTGGGGTTCCCTAGAGAACTCTCAGGGGCTCCCTAGAGCACCCTCAAGGCGTTCCCCAGAGCACCCTCAGGGGTTCCCTAGAGCACTCTCAGGGGTTCTCCAGAGCACCCTCTGGGGTTCCCTAGAGCACTTTCAGGATGCTCTCCAGAGCACCCTCTGGGGTTCCCTAGAGCACTTTCAGGATGCTCCCCAGAGCACCCTCAGGGGTTCCCTAGAGCACTCTAAGGGGTTCGCCAGAGCAGCCTCAGGCGTTCCCCAGAGTGCCCTTATGGGTTCCCTAGAGCACTCTCAGGGGTTCCCTAGAGAGCCCTCAGGGGTTCCTCAGAGTACCCTCAGGAGGGGTTCCCCTAGATTCCAAGTTTCCCTGATTGTCCCCATCCCCAAGCGGCTTTCTGCGAGAGGGTGGTCACCTTCGCTGTTCCCTTCGAAGGAGAGGTTGTACTTGGTGTGGAGCAGGTTGAGCAGCGTCTGCGTGTACTGCAGCAGCGAGTCCAGGGGCAGCGCCTGAGCCTGGCGGGTCAGGCTCTCCACGGTCGCCCGCCGCAGTTCTTCCAGCATGTCCAGCTGGCAGCGGCTGGTCTTGAGCTGGTTCTTGAGCTCCGAGCACATCTGGAGGTACCTTGGAAACAGACGGCGCGTGTCAGTTCCCAATAACGTATACATCGTTCACGAGTTTACCAATCTGCAGTTCCTCGACCAATCTCCACGGTCAAGAGAACCTAAAGGACAAGGCCTGCACGATCTCTGTCCTGCCCCAAGCGGCAAACGAGGTAAAGCTTGACAAGAAGGCAAGGCGGCAGATGCGTCTGTCTTGGCGACGGTGCAGGCTAGTGTCGTACTTGTTGTGAGAAGCTGCAAGACTGGCTGGCGGCGATGCTGATGCAAGCTAAGCGGCGCTTGCATGGACCCACTAGTGATGATTTCTGAGAGGGGAATGGCACAAGCCTCATCTTCTAAATGGCATTGTTACAGCCTGGCGCACAAGTGGTGTCGCGTCGCTTCGGAAAGCAAGCAAAGCGAGTGCCGTACGTATGAATTTCGAAAACGGCACCGGCCCAATGGGGTGGAGATCCAACTGTTGCATCCCTAGTGGCCGAGTTGAGAACTACTCTCGTGGGGACAACGACAACGTAAATAATTTGTTTCCGTTGCCAATGCAGCACTTGGCTGACGTGACCGAACGCCGGCACAGCTCTTGCGTCCAGCCCGCTCCGTGCGCTCTACTGAAAAAGGTGACGTGGAGAATTCAGCCCACAGGTCGTGTTGGGCAGACACTGGGCTCTATGAAAAACCAAAGGGACAACATGCCTGGTCATTTCAACAAGAGTGGCTGGTGTATGAACTGTCTAGTGCAGAGTTCTCCCAACTCTCGCGCATAAAATAATCACATTCCTTAAACAATACAGTGCAATCCATTTACAATGATACCACATATAATGATGTACTGCTTATAACGATCGGTTTCTACTCCAAATACAACGATAATCGCTTTTAACGACTTAACTTTTGGGTTTTTTCATTATCGTTACAAGTGGATTGCACTGTATTATAAAACATGAATAAAGCAGAAGTAATATACAGGTTGTGTTGTATTGCGGGCGAGCGTTGCTCTTGTGACGCTAATGGTGGAAGGACATCACTTCTCAAATTTTGACAGATCACTCGATTGATGCGTGGCATAAAAATCGCAGCAGTGAGTGCATGAAAATGCGTCTTTATTTCGTAAGAGGACCTCTTGCCTTGGCCAAGTGATTGTTGTCAAGAGTTATCTTGGGAACTAAGGAGTATGCAGACTTGCGCCCGTTACTTCAAAAAAGTAATTAATTACAATTACTTCGCCTAAAAAGTAATGGATTACCAATACAAATTACTCCCTGTAAAGAGTAACTGATTAATTAATTTGTGAATTTACTTGATTACTTTCACATTACTCCAAAGAAACACGAAAAAGACACACTACATACTGCGTTTGAGGGGAAAATTTTGGGTCCCGTCAAAATTAAAACAAAAATGCAACACATTCAGTACTATCTATGCATCATTTCAGATTAATAATTTTAGGAGAATAAATCTATTAAGTTTTAAAGGACTTAAACACGTGTTAGAGATAAACTACCGTAAAATCCCGAGAGATGCCCCCCCCCCCCCCCCCCCCAAAAGATAGCCCACCTCTATTTTTGGCTTGGTTTGCTATATTTTTTTTTAAACACCAAAAGATAGTCCACTCCTAGCAATAGTAGTGTGAAGATCAATGAAGGCCTTGGCGTAAATGCGGCTAGTTAGCTACGGCGGGATATAAGCAAACACTGCTGACTGGGAAGTACAGTCATCTTTGCTTCATTGCCGGAAGGCACGCGACCTAAAAATAGCAATTCTTTATCAACTTTTCTTGACAATACACCGAAAGTTAGCCCACTCCATATATTCACCCAATTTGCTCTTGATGTTAGGTGGGCTATCTCTCGGGATTTTACGGTAGTCTTGCGCTTTCTAATCGGCACAGAATTAAATCCCATGAACATGCGACGAATGCACTTGGGTGGGGGAGGCACGCACACCATTCAAATTAATCTAAGTTTGGCATCGGTGAGCTTCAAAACACGATTCCCCTGAAGATGTCGTTGTTCTATGTTTGCATGTTGCCTAAATAGGGGCTGGTTTGCCTACTAAAACGGACTAGCTAAGAGACCAAGATGCGGGCTTGCGTCTGGGTACATTTGAAATACTTCTGCTTGATGAAGGTTGTTATCCGACCGAATGAAACACTTGCTCTTCTTTCTTGATCACCAAACTTATCAGAACCATGACATCACACGAAATATTAATGCACAATTTCTCAGCTGAACTGATTTTTACATTTGGAAATTTTTAAAGAAAGCACAATTTTCAGTGAACAGCAGCTTCCATGTCTTTTGCGTGTTTACAAGCGGCTTCTCAACTACAGTGTTTAAGTGAGTCGCTGTTTATTCTCAGAAAACTCTGGCTGTGTTTCCTTTACTTAAACTTTCAGTCTAAGTTCCCACAGGTGCAATCCACTGACGAGAACCCTAGCATTCTTGTTTATAAGAATACGAGTTCAGCTTGGATGTCCAAAGCCATTTTGTTCTGCGTGGTCCCCGGCCAGCTTATTGCCTGCTGTCGAAAGTTACAGTTTAAACTGACAGCAGGGTTGATGCTAGATTTTTTTCTGTTCCAATGAACTGCCACTGCACCCATGTTTTTGCCTTCATGTGTGTGTCTGTATAGGTACTGTAAGAAGAAAATAGGGTGCATTTCTCACTGGCTCCCTTAAGCATCTGCTAGTGCGAAGTCAAGTGACAGAAGCCACATAGCTGGTTGGTCCAGCCAGTATTTAGCTTCCACAGCGCTGTCAAGGATCAGCAGGGTCAAGGTCTCATTAGAGCTTCCTCTGTTTGCGGGGTGAGCGTGTGTAGGTAGAAATACCAACAAGCAAAAAAGGGTTTTGTGTAAAAAAAAGTTTTTCGGGGGGGGGAGGGACAAGGTGCGGAGGGTTGGGGAGGGAGAAAGGAGGGTAGAGGAGGGGACGGGAGGAAGGGAGCCAACACATGCACCATGGTCACCGTGTCCTCGGCCCTACTCGACACAAACCCCATGTGACGGTTTTATGGTCCACTAGATTTCTGGTCTTTTGTACGCTCGAAGCAGTCTGTTCGTTTTCCAAGAAGTCGAAGCCTGTTGCCTTCATGTAGACAGTGGAATCCTCCCAGCCTGGCTGACCGTACAAACGAATCCAGAAACGGGCTCTGGCTGGGCTCTCGTGCCTTCCGTGAATTCCTTTCCTTTCCCTCACTAGCAATCTCTTTGCGAGCGAAGCCCCGTCTTGTATAACCATGCTAAAAGTACGAAGGACGTTGCATTGCCCTTCTTCCACTCTATTTCTCCCTTCGACAAGACAGAAGACTTGTAATGGGTAATTTCAATAATTTGTTACTGAAAAAAGTAGTGAGATTACATACAAATTACATTTTCAGAAAAGTAACAGATTAATTACTAAATTACAAGAAAAGTAATTAATTACAAGTAGTTAGTTGTAACAAATTACCTCCAAGTCTGGGAGTAGGCAGCTTCCTTACTGACGGGAGTACTGCACCATGCACACTAAAGCTTTGAACCCACCTTGGACGGTCTGCAAAAATCGGTTCCTCAGCATATTCTGCTGTGATTTACTACAGAAATGCAGCTAAGTAGTGGAAGCTTGAAAGGAAAGTACCAACAAATGAGCTTACCTCATTCAAAAGCGAAAAGAGGAGAACCCATTTCAGGCAATCTATTGTGGCATCTGTAGACGGTGCATGCCGTCTGCGCAATGTAGTTGACAGATGTCAGAAGCGTCGAGGACGCCCAGGCACCGTGCTTAGCAGACAATCTTCCAAAAGTGTTTTACACTTCCTAAGTGCGACGCACGTCTCTGTAATGTATGGCTTTCAATATGTGATAAGTTTTTTTGAGAAACTAAATACGAAAAGAGGCATATAACTTCCCAGAGTCCCGCATTTCTTGTACGAAAGTGATGGAAAGAGGTGCCACATCCTCTCATACTTCACGGTGCGCCATCCGTTGACAGCATTTACAAGTCGGCGAGCACCATTATGGCACAGTCTTCGAATGCCGTCGTAGTTTGCTCGAGTACTTCATTTTTGAATATGGCAAGTTGATCTGTTGATATCTTCACTTCAAGCCTCCAATACCTAGCTGCACATCTGTACAGTTACTCTACTCTGTAGTAAATTGCAGTACGCGGTGTGGAGAAACGGAATTTCGCAGACTGTTTAAAGTGGATTTGAAGCGTTTGTGTGCTGTATTTGATATATTTCCTATTTTCTACTTAGTAAAGTAAAAGTAAAGTGGGGAGTGTGGCACTGGGCATTGGTGTCCCCCTGCAGATGAGAGCCAGTGCAGTACAACTGCTAGCCTGGGGTCTTTAACATGCACCACGCAGTAGTGATACTCGACTGCACGCCGGTACAATGCTCATCCACACTGAAACGGGCAGGCGTGATTGATTTTTGTTAAAAGACGACCGGCTTACTTTTGTAAAGCATCCCCAGCGGCTCCGGCAACTTCTTCAGTAGCATCGTGACCTGCACAGTTCAATAAACAAACAGAAAAAGAAAAAAAACAGTTACAAAGTTTGTGCTCGACCTCAATGGATCAGCACATCGTAGGATGCTGTGGGTTCGAGTGAGTGTATATTACATATAAGGTGTCTTAAATGCCGAGGCTCAATCTAAGATGGGTCGTAAAAATCGGCGCCTGCATGTAGTAATCTAATCTTTTCATCAAAGGTGTATTTCACAAGTCGGTTTTATCTTGTAAAATTAGAAAGCACAGCACGCTTTCTGTAAAAAAGAGGGCCAAAAAAATGAAAGACGTTTACAATCACCTGTAACGCCGAATTAGAGCGCAGCTCTTGAGGAGGAGGAGGGGAGGGTACGGAGAGGAGGCTACGCCCTTCTTCCTCTCCTGCTCGCCTCCCATTTAGGGGGATATTTTCCGCTAAATTTGGCGCTTTTCTCGCTATATTTTGCGGGGAAATTTTTGCGCTAAATTTAGCAGGGAAATGTTTACACTAAATTTAGCGTGAAATTTTTTTTCAGCTAGATTTAGCGGGGAAATTTTCCCGCTAAATTTAGCGAGTAAAATTTTCTGGTAAATTTAAGCGGTGAAATTTACTTATAATGCACCGCGCAATTACGCCGACGGCGACACCACTCTAAACACTTCCCAGGATCAACGGCAGTTGGCAACACCGACAACTGAGTCGAGTGGCGGGGTGCATTTTAGCACGTATTGATAGATGGCGCTACCTCCTTATCGAGACTGCTCGCGACAACCGTGATCAATTAAAATGAACATAATCTTTTTGTTTAAATGCAATTAAATGCAAATGTACAAGCGAGCTGGACAAGAATGACGAAAACAATCCCTGGAGAAGAACAACAAGGGGGATAAACTTTAAAATGCAAGCCGTTCACCCTTGTTGGCATTAGATTGGAGGCAGCTGATAAAACCCGTTTGCTCTAGTGACGTATAATTCCTGGTTAGCTCAGGTGGTAGAGCGCTCCACTGGAAAAGGAGGTCCCTGGTTCGATACCAGCCCAAGGCACATTTTTGCGATTGTGCACCAGTCACCTAGGCGTGTCGTCTGCTTTCTTTTGCTGGTCAGCTACACTATGCCTAGAGCGCGTCTTCCACTGGTGTGTTTAGCGTCCTACGCTGACCATACATCAAAAGTGGTTCAGAAGTGGTAACAAATGACGTCACAGAAGCCGAAGTGTCATGCTGTTGCATGTTACGATCCTGGCGGTTGGTCGTAGAGATGCTGACGAGAAAGCTGCGAGTAGCACAACCGAACCCTAGTGTCGCTGTCGTACAGCACGACACTTCTACGATATCATCAGGTAGAAATTGAGAGACCACTTTTTTGAATGCGGTAAACACACCAGTCAGAGACGCGTTCAAGGCACCATAACTACGCCTTCCGACGCTACTCCCAACGCCATCTATCAATACGTGCGCCAAACGCGCCCCTCCAATCGACTCGGTCTTCCAGGGTCACCTTCCGCCGTTGACCCTCGCAAGATTTTTGGCCCTATTTTTCACAAAAAGAGAGCTCCTCTTTGTAATTATAATAATAGCTTTATTACCAACAATGAGGTACTATCGAGGACAATATGAGCTGAAACAGCACTCTGGCTGGCGCACGGTACTACCTGCGCCGCCTGTTGCCTTGCTCCGCACACACGGCGCACACTGAGGCCAAGATAAATTGTCACTTGCGCTCTCTGCGCTCTTCCGGCTGTCTGCTAGCGAGATGGCGGGTGCGACAGCAGGCGTGGGTGTGGTAGGGTCGGGGGGAATAAGATAACACTTGTCCCTTTTTTGCAATTTCTTTGCTTCAATCTATTGCGTAGAATGATGTAGAAAAACGCTAACTGATGAAGAAATCATGTTGGAGTATCTTAGATTGCAGCTGCGATTATCGTTTCTCAAAGTCACATTGAAATATGTTGTAGTTTTTTTTCTTTTTGATTAAGTGCATGCACAAAGTGGAACATAGTAAAATTTAGGCCAAAATCTGTATACCGGATGTAGTCCGGCTCCAAGGAATTTACTTTTTTTTTCCATTGAGCAGAAATGTTTAAAAATAAAAACGGTAACCATACATGTTACTGCGAAGGTTTTGTGACCTTGATTGGTATGAAAAATATTATTTTTTTATTACTGGGCCCACGTGTTTGTTTCAAACAAAGCAAGTTGCTGACAAGACACCAGTGTTTTATTTACAAATTCCTTGTCTTAATAAAGTTGGACAAACAGTCGTATTTGCCAGGAAAAAAAGCTTGAAACTTCATCGAAAGAATATCCACAGAGGACAATGTCAAACACAACAGATTAATAGTCGGCGTGGAAGTCAACGGCAGGATACAAGATCGGAATCAAGGATGCAGCACACAAATGTATGCGCTGGTTAACGGTGTCAAACAGTGTGTCGCAACAATAGCAGGAAGTTTTGTTCCAATCGGCAGAAGTCCGGTTCAGGGGTTCCTGAGGGGCAGTAAAACTTACAAAAGTATATAATACCGCGTCATTCTCCCCTGACCCGCAACCACGGCCCTCATCCCGTCTGGTAAGGAATCATAGAGCGCGGCCACGAAGTCTGGTTTGGCCCCAAAGCCTCTCCCATTCACCTCTCATTGCCTCCCACAATTTGTCGGGAGTGGCGCGGTGGAGGGTACGCCGTGACATGGCTACGTTAATGCGCCTCCAAACATGTTCGATGATATTCCGATCTGTTTGACGATATTCCGATCGGCTCGTCTTGGGGCCAAGGCAGCTTTGTCAAACAGCGCTTCTTGAGGACATACGAGCGTGACAACGCATTTTCCACTTCGGCACTTTGTTGAAATGCACTGAAATGCACGTTAGCTGAAAACGTGAACATTGGGCTGCACGGCACATGCATCGTGATGGTGGTTCTGTCGGCCAATATTTTCGCTAGCAGACGACTGGAAGAGCGCAGCGGCGCAGGGAGCTCAAGTGAGAATTTATCTCGGCCTCAGGGTGTGCCGTGTTCGCAAAGCGATGCGACGGGCGGCGCAGTTAGTACCATGGGCATGCCGGAGAGCTGTTCCAGCTCGAATTGTCCGCGATAGTACAGCGCTGGTTGGGGCTCGGGAAAAAAGCTGTTAAAACAGCCTGACTGGTCACGAGCCCCCGAAGTCAGCAGCGTAAAAAAAAGTTAACAGAAAAATGATACATCAACCAAGGTGTTCAAAACAGAAAAGTCACAATAGCAATAGTATAGACACAACAAAAAATGAACATATAAACATGCCACTCACATTTGATCAGTTTGGCTAATAATTATTAGGTTCCTAAGGTTACCTGCTGATCTATTTTCAAGCTCGATTTGTTGCGCACAAAAATAGTTGAGGGTGGTTGGGAGAGTAAATGCCGCGGTTTGAAGGCCGTGATTAGTTCTAAAAAATGGGACTTCTCAAGGTTTCGTGACTCTCGTTGGTTTCCTTTTAAGTCAGCTAAGCTCACAAGATGTGGTACATTGATACTAATTTCAGCTTTATATTTAACACATAGGCGATATCGATACAAGTTAAAACTTTTTTACTACATCTAGCTGGCTAAATCATTTATCCATTAGACATTCCGGTGAAACATTGCAAATGCTTGGTAGTATTTTTTTTGTAATAAAAATATCTTTTGCAGATTTGTATGAGTGGTTGTTCCCCAAATTAAACGGCCATAATTAATTTGTGAGTAAAATAGCGAGTTATATATTAGAAACTCTATTCTAAAAGGCAAAATATGTTTGTGATGATACGCCAGGCCAACAATGCTAGACGGTTTTGATGACATAATTTACAGGAGCATCCCGTGACATGTTCTCTGGAAAAAAGACACCTAAAGTTTTAAATGCTGGTACCACTTCTATTTTAGAAGAATTGAACACTATATCCTCGTCTATACTAACTATTTTACCCTTCGGACGAAACAAAACAGCCTTTGTCTAATTCACATTTACTTTTAACCCATTATACCTACTTCATGTATTTAACTTTTCTAGCGTGACATTTGCGTGCACAATGAGTTCTGCGGGGCTATCTCCATTAAAGAGCATGCTTGTGTTGTCTGCGTAGATAATAAATTTCGTTGAATTGCTTATATTTACAATATCATTTATATAAAGATTAAATAAAAAAGGACCCAAAATGCTTCCTTGAGGAACGCCTGATTTAATTGGCTTTACATCGGACACTTGACCAGTGATGTCGACATACTGCTGACGAAAAGACAAGTATGATTGAATAAGAAGCGAAACCTGACCCCGATAACCATGTATTTCGAGTTTTTTAATTAGAAGGTCGTGATCGAGAAAATCAAAAGGGATCGTGAAGTCAATGAATAAGCCAAGAATTAGTTTCTTATTTTCAAAACCTTTAAGAATGTATTCTTTTTGAGTGAGAAGAGCGAGTTCAGTAGATCATTGCTTGCACAAACCGAACTGAGATGGGGTGATTATGTTATGACTATCTGCAAATTTTGATATTCGAAGGAGCGGCATTTTTTCTAGACCTTTAAAGAACACTGGCAAAATTGAAATCCGTCTATAATTACCAAGATTGTTTTTATCTCCCTTTTTATATATAACCGATACTCTTGTGAACTGCATTCGTTCTGGGAATATGCCGTTTTGAAAGCAAAGATTGAAGATATGCGTCAGACAAGCGGAGATAAGATCAATGACGTGTTTGCATACCGTCAGGGTCACAGCTTTTACTGTTATTTAATGATTGAAATGTAGTTATTACCTCTGTGTCAGTAACCGGGGTAAGAAAGAACGATGAACAATTTCTAAACTGTACATACTTGCAGGCATCATCCTCGGGGATTTCATTACTTAAGCTGACAAAATATTCATTGAACTTGTTCGCCAGTTCCTTTCCGGCTAGCTGCTGACCATTGTAGGTTATATTTTCCAAGTGCTTTGGACCGTCCATACATTTCAACACGGAATTAAGCTTTTTCCATATCATATCGATTCTACTTCCACATGCTAGAAAGAAGTCACAAAAATATTTTGATCTAGCGTTACGGAGTTCCTTGTTCAATTGGTTTCGATAACGTTTAAAGGCACTAAGTTTATCGATATCTTTCGTTTTTATGAATTTTTGATAAAGCTAGTTTTTTGTACGTATTTTCGCTAGTAATTCTTTCGTAATCTATGGTTTACTATGCATGATAAAACAGACCAGTGAAGTGCACCTTTAATGAAAAGTTTGCTACGTACCGGCGCCGATTTTTACGGCCCATTTCAGATCGAGCATGGGTACTTCAGGCACCCTATATATAATTTTTTTTTCAGCAAGTGTTTTAAATTAATGAGTGCTCGTGCCCTGTGACTGACGAAGCGAAGGCTCATTTTCTGAGGGCTTTTGCAAAAACAAAGCTTTCGGCGAATAGTTGGTATGAGCAGTCTGAACCTTTTCGTTTTTCGGAAATATGGGATTGCCGTTACCGTTGTCAGTCTGCATTCTGGCCGCCTTACGATCACGCTCGCCGATCCGTCTAGTGCTGAAGATGCTGATCAAAGTTCGTGCCAACAGACAGAAACCGACATTCAAGTAACTTTCAAATAAGACGCGAACAAATCATCTTCAAAGAAAAGATGCCGCCATAATACTGATCTGTTCGATTGATCGACCGGTGTGGCGATTCAAAACAAACATGACGTCACACAATGTAAAAACAAAAGTATTTTATTTTTGTCAATTTTTAAAATAAACAAATCAGTAAATAGTAAATTAGAAGCTTTTAATCTAAAATAAATGTTAAAATAAGTCAATAAACGGGTTATTTTTATGACCGCATAGAGCGCGACCAGTTTTTCTCTGAATCTAGCTGAATCAGAAAAAAGTGCAGAAACGAAACCAAAAAAACAAATGCGTCACCGCTGCAGGCTTTCCATCACGCCATCGACTTCGTCTTCACCGTTCGCGGACTCGCAAACCTTAAACTAGGATCAAACACGTAATGATCTTGCTTTGCACTTCTTGTTTACTTACCTGCCATGGCCGGGACGCCGTTGACGCTCCCTTCAGGACATCATCGAGCCAAGACCGACCGATCTTCCGTCGGCAGGAACAACAGTAGTCGCGGGCGTCTTCCCAATCATGCCCGAGCCCGATAGTGAATCACCGCAGTCGCCGTCACCGCTTCGATCGGCCGACTAGGCCGCCTTTCGAACGATGCATTCGTACAGTGTGATCGTCTGCCACGACAAACTACTCTCGTCGACGGTCGCGGCCGTCGTGGGCATCGCAGCGGCATGCGTCTTGTGGCTGGGTTGCCTGTCGGGGATCACAGTACTGGCGTCCTTCGCGTGCGGTGGTATATGGATGCGACTTCTCAAGCACGGTCGCGTCGAAGTCCCGGACCTGTGGGGACGCCGGTCGTCGCGACGGAAGGGGTCGGCGCGCCGCCGGCCGACGACGCACGACGACGAGTACGCTCTCTTCCCGTGGCGTAACCTCAAGATCCCGGAAGAGGTGGACCGGGCGCTCGAGACGCTGCTGGACGGCGTGCTTCGAGAGTACGTCCACGTCTGGTACGGGCAGCTCAGCAAAGACGAGCTGTTCGTGCACGAACTTCGGGTTGTGCTGCGTCATCTCCTGGCGGCGCTTTACCGCCGCGTCGCAGCCGTAGACCTGGTCGGATTTATCACCGGACCTGTGACGCGGGCTTCGATGTCTCACCTCGACTGGTATCTCCGGTCCCGGTCCGTGGTTTCGGACGTGGGCGACCAGGGCCGATTCCTCCTGGGCTGCCTAGGTAGCCAGATGCATGTGGCCGTAGGGAGCCGCGAAGCGGAACTCCAATACCTGCGCCTCCTCACCGAAGCACTCCTGGAGCGTCTTCTGCCAGACCGATACCTCAAATGCAAGAGCGCTTGCACGCTGCTGCGTGAGCTGATCGGAGGCACGCTCTTGCTCAAGGCCATGGACCTAATCGCCGAGCCGGACATCGTGAACCATCTACTGCTGCTCTTCCTTGACAAGACACCCATGGCGTACCTCCCGCTGGACTCGAGTCCTCCGGTCGAGTTCTTGGAGCACTTCGAGGCAGCCACGGCGCCGCCGAGGCCGCCGCCTCGAGACCTCCGACCTCGTGACCTCCAGGCGCTGCTAGACGACGATGACGACCGCCTTCGTGGTCCTTTTGTCCAGTTCCTCAGGGAGGAAGGGGCAGGTCATCTGCTCGATTTCTATTATGCGTTGGAGGACTTCCATATGCTAATCCTCAATCCGGATCTTGGTCGCAATGACCGGCAAGTGCTCCACGATCAGGCGAGGGCCATCTTCGACGAGTTCATGTGCGAGGATGCGCCTCACAGGGTGCCCCTCATCCCTGGTACGTCGGCTGAGGTGGGTGCGGTCCTGGCGAAGGGCCCTGAGGAGATCGTGGAACTGCAGACTTCGAGGCAGCTCTACAGAGCACATGACAACGTCTATTCCATCCTGGATGAGGTCTTCTTCCCGCTCTTTTTCGAGAGTGACAAGTACTTCGAGGTGGTGTGCAAGGCACGGACGCTGGCCAGAGCGCGGAAGGCCCAAGACCGATCTGCGGGGACCAAGTCTTCGACCAGGGCGAAGCTGAAGAAATTCCGAGATGTGCTGTGGGCCCCCACGGATGACGGGCAGGACGAGCTGGGACCCACAGAAGTCGGAGAGCCCGCCGAAGAGCCCGTTCAGCGTCCGGTGCTGCCCGATGCTCGACTTCGGGACCTGAGCGCCTGGAGGGTCTCAATCCCTGACGTGGAGATGCGAGTGGACATGCAGCATCGTCACTACCTGGCCTTCATCGTGGAAGTGCAGCGCATCGACGTCGGCGACGGAGACAGCCCCGACGACTTGCACTGGACGGTGGCTCGACGATACCACGAGTTTTACGCACTAGAATCCAAGCTTTTGGAGTTTCACGGTGAACTTCCAGTGTCCCCGCTCCCACCGCGGCGTTCGCCGTCGCGGCAGCAACAGCCGCCCTATCGCAATGCTTTGGAGAAGTACCTGAGAGATCTGCTGACGGTTCCTCGGCTGCGCAGCTCGGAGCTGCTCTACAGTTTCCTCCGTCATGACGCCGAAGAGTTCACGTCCAGCTTCCTGCCAGACATCAAGTTGGGGAAGATGATCCGCACGGTCCCGATGCGACTACTGAAAGAGAAGGGGCAGCACCTCGACCCCTTTTTGCAGACGTTCCTCGCGTCGACGCAGCCGGCGCCGGCCCGGCCTCGGCCGGACTTTTCGGAGGTCCCCAAGCGCCAAACGCGGCCGTCCAAGACGCCGCCGCCGCAGCACCGAGTCCGTCAGGGGCCGCACGCGTCTCCGGTTCCGCGATCGCGGAAGACCGTGGGGTCCCTGTACGACCTCGTCGTGTACCTCGCTGAGGCCCTGTTCTGTGTGGCGCCGTGGCTCCTGAGACTCTTACGTGCATTGGCACCGCTCTTACGCCGCTCGGTGCAGGGGGCGACGGAACGGTACCTTGGCGGGAAGCTGGAGCAGGCCCTTGCGCCGGGGCGTGTGGTGTTACTCATCGAGCTCTTGGGGGAGGCGGTGCTTGGGGAGGACACGCTGGAGCGGACGCCGGAGCAGAAGAGTGCCAGAGCGGTCAGACTTCACGAGGAGATGGGCCGCTTCCTTCCAGATCCCCTGGTGCGGCTCATCGGCACCAGGCGGCACGCTGTCGCGGTGGACGCTCTGTTTCGGGGCCTGCAACAGCGGCTACTCAACAAGCAGCTATCGTACGTGCTCCTGGACCTTGCGGTCGAAGAGGTGTTTCCCGAGATGGGGAACGGGGTGGCTTGAGGCGCCATTTTGTTGCCGGGAGGCAGTCTTCGGCATCTCTCTAGTCAGGCTCATTGCTTTTTTTTAAATTTCTTTTGCCACGCAGGATATCAGTAGCTCTCTATCATGTCACTCACAGTTGCCTCGATACAAGGCTTGTCCCTTAGCAAAGCACTCGAAGAACATTAGCGCTTGATGGCACTCAGTGCTTACGTAGACTCAACATTCCAGGCAGAATTTTTGTTTCTAGGCTGCTGACAAAAACATGCCCAATTTGCTAGGCAGTGCACTGAACTTGAGGGTTCCTGTTTTGTACTTCGCATGTCGTGACAACATTTCTGTGATAGATGGTTGAGAGGTACCATAACCTGCAAATGACTCAGATTATCTCATTCCACCCCTACCGGAAAAGTAGGCTGGACGTTCCTCAATGTTGTGCTCTGAGTTATCCATACCCTATACCTAGTGTGTTACTTTGAAAAGAAAATGTTTAATTCACTGTTGTGGTGCAAAACAAAAAAAAAAAAAAAAAATTTGAAGAGCAAGTTGTCAGCTTCTTGCGCAAGAGTTGCGGTGACGTCTGAATGGCGCCGAGCTCCAATTGAAAGGATAGTGAGCAGAGAGCAGACTTCAATGCTAGATGCCTTAAGGTCACCCACTGTTTTTTTTTAATCGGTCAATAAGAGCTCGGCATTCTGACGTCATCGAAACCCCTTCGCGAGAAGCAGACAAACTTGCGCTCCGCATAGACTTTCTGCGCCGATCTGGCAGAGCTCAACATATCTCGACAAGAGCATGCTACCACGTAAATGTGCGAGGTGGCATAAAATTCCGTTGAGTGGAACTCTGGATATCTATAACTTTGGAAAGGTTCACTCAATTGCCTGTAGAACTGTCATGAGAGCCCTCTCAGATTAGTGGAATTTCTGTCAAATGAAATGATTGTGTACTAGAAGACCAAATTTTGAGGTTCCTTTGTAACTAGAGGCAACACACACCCCACTTGAAGCTTTGCCTATATTTCACTCTCACCTATGTACGACATAATTGCACACAAAACAAGAGAATGGGCTTATATTTACCAAATTGCAGCCGCATAGTGTACATTGTAGTAGAAAAAATGTTTTCTTTCTGATTAGCCTGAACTCTCTCAAGGATAAAAAGATCAAGAACTTTTTATCCCAGATACCCGACAACATTCTCTTTATTATTATGCTAGTTGGCTTGGGATGAGCAACTTGGAGTTCTGTAACTAGCCCACAAAGTGATACTTGTTAGTGATACTAGGCAATTGCAGCTCTTCGGTGCATACATACGTGCATAGTGCATCTGGTCAAAAGCATGTTGGGCCTCATCCTAACCAGTCTCGTCACCGAGGGCCAAGAGCTGCTTTGGGACTGGGCAACGACCAACGACAGGGGCTTGTCACGATTGCGTGGAGGAACGGAAATGTTTTCTCTCGGTGTCGCTTCTCCCAAACTATGATGGGCACCAAAATAAAACCATCTAGAATTGAAGTTTGTCGTTCACGGTTGTTTTCCTCAGTTTTGTTGCCTTTCGACAAGGAGCTTGCCCCAAAGAGCCAGGTGCAACTCTCTCTGCTATACTTCATTTCGGCTCAAGTCCAGACACAGCCGGCGCTATGATTTAATGGGACCACTCAAGCAGCATCGAGAGTGCAAGCCACTAGGCCTTTGTTCGATTGGGCCAGCGATGATATAACACATACAGAAACATGCGGAACACCATGATGGTGTACTTTTGACACCGTCCGACTGGTCCCACCAGCCCACAGCGTCTGGACTTGAGGTGAAACAAACTACAGAACATTGCATTCGTATCGATGCGCAGCAACTTGACCGACTAAAGGAAAAACCAGATGGTTTCAAATGTTGCCACAACACTTGTATGCATCGGGAGTGCCAGTGTTGCTCCGACCATATTCGCCTGGAGATCCTAATTGAATTTAGGGGAAGCATGCTCTTGCTTACACACGGTCCTCTCCGAGGCGATTTTCTCTGTCCACAATGCAGGTGTAGACAGCATCCACACTGCCCGCACAGAGCACGGGGAAGGGTACAGTGCACAAGCTCTTAGCAGTCCATTCCAGTGCATGGGCGCTGCATTGGCGCCTCCCATGGCTTCGGCCTCGCGTCCATAGCATTCATTTTGCTCAAAGCAGGTTTAAGGCGAAGCGTAGTTCTGCTTTTCCCCACATGAGCCACGCCGATGGAATCTCAAGGCGAATAGACAAAGGTGTCTCGAAAGTGCACCTAGATTCTTCTTTCTGGATTTAAAACTGGCCAAGAAAGTAACTCTGCCTTCTGCCACGCTTTGGTTGCACGTGCCACAAAGTGTTGTCAAAGGCAGAAGGCTCTCGCCTGTTACTGACTATGTACCAACACGCAGCGCCAACGTTGCGCCGCTGCGGTGGCGCTGCTATTGGCCGGTCACATATGCTAATGCTCCACTTTACGCGAATCTGGTTCCTGCGCACGTGCAGTGCCCACACCTCACGAGGGCGTTTGTAAGCAGCGCATTGGCCTATAGAAGGTATTGGACGGAATGTGCAGCGTGCAAGCTGCATGGACGGCTAATCGTTACAACCTACAAAGGGGCAGAGCAAATGACGAAGGCCCCAAAAAATGTCTATAGATTGAAAGATGCGATATACAGGATGTCTGCACAAAAGAATTAAGTTTTGTTTTGTTTTTTGCTGCAAAAATAAATTCTTCATTGCCACAACCTCCATCTCCACCCAGATGCGAGGCTAGATGTTTAGACCAGATGTCAGTACTTCATAGCTTGCCATCATCTGGTTCAAAAGGTAAAAACGATTTTCTGAAATTTTAAATGGGAAAATGGGGCTCGGTCCCAGTGGCCGATGCCATTCATCTACATGCATTCAAAGGCTTCGTTGGCTGCCATTTCCCTAATGAAAATTTCTGAAAATTGCTTACAAATATTGAATTAGTTAACGACAAGCTACGGAACTGACACCTGGGCATAGACCAAGGTTGCGGTAATGCATGGTTCAATTTTGTGTTGAAGAAAACAGTCTATTTCTTTGGCAAACAGCACGGACATTGTTTTTTTTTTTTTTTTTTGTATAATGGTTGCTTAATTTTTTGTACCAAGCAATAAACATAAAAAAAACCAGGACCTAGCGTAAATAAAAGAAAAATGCTGTATACTACTTCAGCACCACAGAATAGCGAACTTTCTAGGGATAAGCCAGAAGGGGCCCCATCTGGTGCATTACTTGCATGCAGTCCCTTAATTTGTTGGTCTAGCAAATACTGTACTACTTTATTATTTATTTATTTATACTTTAGGTAGACTGAACACCCAAATAGGAACAGGTGTGGAACGATGACCATAGTCAACATAAGCATTCATACATGGCAGACATAACATATTAAACTATGTTGCACCATTCTAAATTTTGTCTAGTCTTGCACACCTACAGCCTTCCAGCAGACAGCGAACAGTTGCTCACGGCAGACAGGGAAGGAAAGGCAACTTTGGTTGAACGGTTTTATTATCCAAATGTGCTCTTATACAGATAACAAAGATAATTGCACTTCTTCCATAGAGCTATAATACACTAAACAAACAAAGGGGGGAAAAAAAAGAAGCCTGTCTCGGCGACTGTATGTACAGTGGAGAAATGCTCGCCTACGTGTCTAGTACCTAAGGGCAGCCCTTTTTTTTGCAGGCACGCAAGTTCAAAAGGAACCGCGCCACATCCACACACCGAAACAATTCTTGGATACACTTATTAACAATGCGGACCATGCCAACTTAAAGTCAACAATAACAAAGAAAAAAAGAAAGAAATATTAAGTATCTGGCAGGCCTAAAAACCTCCGGGGCGAAAACAAAGAATGAAGAAAACCCAGAAATTCCCCAAGTTCGATCTATATTTTGATGTTCGTCGCCGGAGGGAGCGACAAAGTGATGTCCGGCTAAAGGTCAGCTCACAAGCCTTCAGCCAGACACCGCCTCATGCGACTGCCCCCGACCTGCACAGCTTGCAACTAAGCGCAACCGGACAGGTTAAAAACCGGTCTCGAGCCTCTCCGGTCGTAGGCAGTCGAAAGTGTGTGGACTAGCCCTAAAAGTGTGGCGGGGGAGGTGGGGGGGGCAGAACGGTAGTGCACGCTTTTGCGGGACTTGGTCCCGCTCATCCGTAAAACTCGTTCCGCCGCAGAAACAGAAATGGCGTAGGAGGGGGGAAAGGTGAAAGGGCGTAGGAGGGGGAGAGGTGGAAGGGGATGCAGTGGCGTCGCCGTTGACAGACAAGAGGAAAAGCCGGCCGGCAATCGATTGTTGTCGTCGGCGCCGTCGTCGTCTTGAGTCCTCGGGATCACTTCCGCTGCCTGATGTCCTGGCCTTCCTTCTGGTCTGACAAGTTTTTGCTGAAAGGTGGAGAAAGTGAGAACATCACAAAATACCACCGAGAAATCTGAAGCAGTTCTTTGAAGGCGAGGCGGGCATATACATTCCCTATACCTCGAGTCGGATCTGCTTTTAAGTGTTCATCTCCAAGAAGTTTATGTACCATTTGGTACCATATGGGAGTAGAAACAAACCTGAAGGTTTGATTGTTTTGCTCCCCCAAGTAGAAAACAAATTTTTCTGTGCACGCATTATTTTTTTTTCTTTTGCAGACAGCTACATTTACGAAATTTTAGTATATTAAATGCACCACATCAGAACACCTTCGTTCAAAGATTACTTGCACTGCGTGTGTATTTATACAGCTTTTTTTTTTTGACCGAGTAGCACTCTGGATTTGTGTAAAAAGGTAAAAAAAAAATGTGTGGATATCCAGAAACAAAGTTGATGCATGTCCAGCTAGCACTGTGCCGAACAGACTAGACAAAGCTAGTTGTTGCCCTTGTGGTGTCCCTATGCAGTCTCGTAAAGTTGTGCTGCAAGGTCGTGCACCAAAAGTAGTATCGCCATGTGGTGCATCACAAAGTGTCTACCACAATGCTGCAAGCGGCTTCTCGAAGTAGTGTCACAAAATGATGCATTTATTTATTTGTTGTAGTAGCCTACAGGCACAGGAAGAACATTGCGTAACTGCCGAATTCATAAACCTCACTCCAATTGAGGCTCCCCTCCACTTCCTCAAGGAAGGCGTAAGGGCCAGCGCTGGCCAATCGCGACGACGGATAGGCGGCCTGGGCTGCTTATCCGTCCTCGCCATTGGCCCCCCAGCGCCGGCCCTCGCGCCTTCCTTGAGGAAGTGAAGGGCGCCTCAGTTGGAGCGAGGTTTGCGAATTAGGCAATAAGTGGGGGATCTTGAAATATAGGAATGCAGGATAAAAAGCGCACAAAACCAATGAACAGCCAATACTCAAAGTACCTAATAGTGCTTGCAGCATTCAAGTAGTACATATCACCATGTGGTGCAGTGCAGTTCACAAGGTGACGTTGAATCCAATGCTGTTTCACAAAGTAGTGTCACATTGTGTGATCACAAACTAATGTCACAAAGCGGTGCAACAATTTAATGCCATAGACTACATCCCAAGTAGTGTCACAATGTGGTATCACGGACTAGTACCACAATATTGTATTACACTAGTGGTACCATAGACTAGTGCCACAATGTGGTATCACAGACTAGTAGCATAACAAAGTGGTGTCACATGTAGTATAACTAGTGTCACAAAGTAGCATCACATTCTGGTCTTACAAAGTGATGCCCACCCCAGACTAGCATCACAATGTGATATCATTGGCTGGTGTCACAATTTGGTATGATTAATGTTACAAAGTGGTGCCAGAATAGGATATGACTAGTATCACAGTTGTGTCAAAATGTGGACCAACAAAGTGGCACCAGATATGGTATTGCAGACTAGTGTCACGAAGTGCTGCCACAATGTGGTATGACTAGTGTCACAAAGTGGTGTCAGAATATGGGCCAAAAAATGGTGCCACAACATGGTGTCACAAGGTAGTGGAGAAATCCCCGGGATTTCTCTCTCGTGTGATACCCCTTAAACGCCAAGAGAAACGTGCTTTACTTCTCTGGGTTCTGGTCCGTGTCCGACTCCTCGAAGTCGGGCTTGACGCGCTTCTTCTCGTAGATGAAGATGATGGCGCAGAGCACCGCCACTTCGACGCAGATCCCGAGGAAGGGCCACAGGGCAGCAAGCTTGTCTGCGCAGACGCAACACCAACACGAGCTGTTTCAGCCAGCTTTCTTAAAGCATCACACAGTTCACTGCCGTCACACTCTGCGCTTTATCAACTCGACGACCAGTACTTGTTAGGCAACTAACCATTCCACCTACTTATGTAGATGGTGGATGCCAGTAAAAAGGTGCCACTGGTAAGCTGGCAAGACAGTCAAACGCCTCACTACGACCAATCTCCCATGTGTTCAATTTGTTTCTCAGACTACTACAACAAATTCTTGTTTAACATATACTGTAAACGACTCAATTTTTGCGAATCGCCTACAATTCGCGAAAAATACGTCCCGCGAACAATTCGGGCAGTATGTGAACCCGCGAATCATTTCAAATTTTCTGCTTTGGCCAAATTCGCGAAAATTTGAGCCCGCGAAACTTAAGGGGACATGTGGGTTCTTGAGCCATTTTTTTTATTTATGCTAGGATCTTCATCATATTCGCCATGTAAGCATGGTTTTTCTTGCTGATTTCAAATATGTAATTAGATTTTGGATAGCTCTAGTGGAACTTGAATTATAACAAATTTGTCAAATGTAATTGGGCCCTTTGTTACGGGTAATTAGTGCAAAAGTTTTCATAAAGTTTCAGAAATTTTTATAGAAATGTGTTCACCAAGGTGTGCTTTGTGCGGTGATGCTATTTTAGACCAACATTAGTGGTGACATATGTATAAAAACATGTATGTTCAGAAGCTGCAAAATCGGCCTGCTATTAATTTCAAGAAATAATTAATTGTGTTCATTACATAACATATAATAAATGGAAAATAGCATCACCGCACAGTTCTATCCATCCTGAATCAAATGATACCAAAATTGTTTTGACCGCCCAAGGCAAACCTGAGAAAAAGCCCGTAAGGTGGTGGTTATATTCAAGAAAACACGAACAGAGATACAGGCACCCGAAGTTCACGAACACCTTATGAGATCTCAAAGCAGTCCAGGGCTGTAGTCCTGGTCTTTGTCCCTTGTGTGCCTCTTGGCCAGTCTCCTCACAGTCTTCTCACTCTCTGAGTGGACCTTGTTGGCCCTGTGAAGCCGATGTTGGTCCTTCTCGTGACTCCTGCGGGTAAGGCAATGTCCAGGAGCGAAGCCGAGACTCTCTGTGACAATCTTGTTCGTCTTCATCACGCCTTGATTGTACCGGGAAACTGCCTCTGCCACTGCCCTCCGCACGCTGAACAGGGAAGCATGCTGAGTCTTCGGTGAAAGGCTCCAAATCACAGAATGTAAAGACTCGCTTGCATTCTGAGTCTTTCCGTCACTGCAGCGCTGCAGTAAGGATTCGTCGCTCAGCCGGGCAAATATTGGCTCCAAAGCCACACGGACATCAGTCGGCAGGCTGTTCCTGTGCGCAGGTGGCTTTTTGCCCTCGGAGAGGGCGCGGTTGAAGCCACACCAGGACTCTGCACCCTGTGGGCACAGGCTGTGGTCAGGTGCAGAATCTGTTGAGGTCATGTGCAGAAGCGTAGCCTGCACCGCCCTCTTCATTCCTGGCACGTCGTGTTTGTGACCTCTGAGGGCATAGCCATAATAGTTGGTTATTTTTTTCATTTTGTCTTGTGTTAGCCGGCCTCTTCCTCCAAGGGGATTCCCTTGGGCCTTCTTTTTCTCCACAAGAGTGCGCAGAGCTGTCTGATGCTAAAGTTGAGGCTTGGGCGAGTTGGTACATACTTCGGAAATTAAAAACAGCGCGGAAAGACGAGGACCAGACAAAGAAGTGACACGGACGTAGCGCTGACTTACAACTGAGTTTATTGAACGCAAACTCGCAATATTTATTTGCGGTGTCACGAACAAAAGAACATAAAAAATTCAGCCCATGTGATGTATCACCAATAAAAATAAAACAATGATAAAAAAAACATTGAAAAAAAAAACATTGAAAAAAATAATAATGAAATGCGCCATGACACAGCCGTACAGAGTATGTGCCAAAAATCGAGCAAGTCACGGAACTAGAAAATTCATCTCTTTGCCTGATAGGGCCACAGAAGGACTGCTTACACATGCTGCACCCAGCCTCGCTATCTCAACAGCCTCTAGAATTTCCCGAGTAAGCTGGTCCCTATGACGCTTAACAACCTCACACCGTTGGAAGTCGGGAAGGCAACCACAGTCGCGGCAATGAATGCCCAGGTGACCAGACACGGTTGTGGAGACGCTGTAAGCGTGCTCTCTCAACCTGTCGTTGAGACAGCGGCCCGTCTGGCCAACGTAGCGCCTGCCACACGTCAGAGGGAGAGAATAAACAACCCCCTCCGAACACGGGATGAAGCGATCTCGATGCCTCGTACTGCAAGCCGTGGCCGCCCTCGAAGAAGGGTTAACAGCTCTGCACAACCTGGACAGCTTGTCCGGGGCAGAGAATAAAACGTCGACGTCACACCTGCCAGCAATGCGTTTTAGGTTGTGGGACAGGCCGTGTACGTAGGGAATAACCACAAACTTTCTTCTTTCCCTTCCCTTTCTGTTGTTGGCCTCTTCTTCACTTCTCATAGGGCTGCTCTTGATATCTTTCAGCAAAGACTCGGCGACCGTTGTTAACACGTGAGAGGGAAACCCAGCATCTGCGAGGCGTTCAGTTTGCCTGTCAAAGCTATGTTTAATTTTATGATAACAAGACCTACGCAGCGCATGTGTATAGCAAGTCCTTGCAATCGCCCGCTTGACAGTTTTTGAGTGAGCGGACTCGAAAGGCAACAATGGCTTTCCAGCACGGGGTTCATAGCTCCAACAAAGATGACCTGGACATATAGTTAAATTCAAATCCAAAAACCGGATGCATCCTGCCTCAGGCACTTCATGAGTCAGAACAAGTGGCGAAAGGCAATGACTAAAAATGCCTAAAACGCCAGTCATTGACGAAAGAAAGGATACGGCATCGGCATGAAACAAAATCAGAAAATCATCTACGTACCGGAAGACCCTTGCAACTTTGGTTCCCCCAAGCCGTTCAAAGATGAGGCGGTCAAGGCTCGCTAACAACAAGTCGCTAAGTACGGGGGCAATGCAAGAACCGGTTCTTGCATTGCCCCCGTACTTAGCGACTTGTTGTTAGCGAGCCTTGACCGCCTCATCTTTGAACGGCTTGGGGGAACCAAAGTTGCAAGGGTCTTCCGGTACGTAGATGATTTTCTGATTTTGTTTCATGCCGATGCCGTATCCTTTCTTTCGTCAATGACTGGCGTTTTAGGCATTTTTAGTCATTGCCTTTCGCCACTTGTTCTGACTCATGAAGTGCCTGAGGCAGGATGCATCCGGTTTTTGGATTTGAATTTAACTATATGTCCAGGTCATCTTTGTTGGAGCTATGAACCCCGTGCTGGAAAGCCATTGTTGCCTTTCGAGTCCGCTCACTCAAAAACTGTCAAGCGGGCGATTGCAAGGACTTGCTATACACATGCGCTGCGTAGGTCTTGTTATCATAAAATTAAACATAGCTTTGACAGGCAAACTGAACGCCTCGCAGATGCTGGGTTTCCCTCTCACGTGTTAACAACGGTCGCCGAGTCTTTGCTGAAAGATATCAAGAGCAGCCCTATGAGAAGTGAAGAAGAGGCCAACAACAGAAAGGGAAGGGAAAGAAGAAAGTTTGTGGTTATTCCCTACGTACACGGCCTGTCCCACAACCTAAAACGCATTGCTGGCAGGTGTGACGTCGACGTTTTATTCTCTGCCCCGGACAAGCTGTCCAGGTTGTGCAGAGCTGTTAACCCTTCTTCGAGGGCGGCCACGGCTTGCAGTACGAGGCATCGAGATCGCTTCATCCCGTGTTCGGAGGGGGTTGTTTATTCTCTCCCTCTGACGTGTGGCAGGCGCTACGTTGGCCAGACGGGCCGCTGTCTCAACGACAGGTTGAGAGAGCACGCTTACAGCGTCTCCACAACCGTGTCTGGTCACCTGGGCATTCATTGCCGCGACTGTGGTTGCCTTCCCGACTTCCAACGGTGTGAGGTTGTTAAGCGTCATAGGGACCAGCTTACTCGGGAAATTCTAGAGGCTGTTGAGATAGCGAGGCTGGGTGCAGCATGTGTAAGCAGTCCTTCTGTGGCCCTATCAGGCAAAGAGATGAATTTTCTAGTTCCGTGACTTGCTCGATTTTTGGCACATACTCTGTACGGCTGTGTCATGGCGCATTTCATTATTATTTTTTTCAATGTTTTTTTTTTCAATGTTTTTTTTATCATTGTTTTATTTTTATTGGTGATACATCACATGGGCTGAATTTTTTATGTTCTTTTGTTCGTGACACCGCAAATAAATATTGCGAGTTTGCGTTCAATAAACTCAGTTGTAAGTCAGCGCTACGTCCGTGTCACTTCTTTGTCTGGTCCTCGTCTTTCCGCGCTGTTTTTAATTTCCGCAGAGCTGTCCCCATCCTTTTTTGTACATGATTTAGGCAGTCTTTCTTCTGCACGGTCACATAGCCATACACTTCCTCCTCCGTCAGGGCATGAAAGGTACGGCTGTCACCGTCTGACAGGATGGTCGTGTACCTCAGCTCGTGCTTGGCGAGGGACCGACGAAACATGGCTAGGGCTTCTTCAACTTCCATCCGGCCTGCCTTACAGTCGCTGTTCTTCTGGCACTTGTGCCTCTCTTGCCACTCCTCAAAGTTCTCCTTGTCAGGCTTTGGCCCCACCGTGCACCCCAAGCAAAAGTTCGATACCACCTCGTGGTCAATCACGAGGCCGGTGTAGAGTTCAATTATGCATCCCACACCGATGTGCGAGTCATGGCCCCGAGTTTTCCAGGTCCCGTCGAAGATAACATCAATGTTACCTGGAGGGTTCAGGAAGTCTTTGTAAAGACTCCTGATTACTGCAGCACTTTCATTTTCACTGGCTGCAGCAGCTGCCTCAGCAGCTTGCAACATTTTGTCCATATGGCCATTGAAAGTTTTGTGATGGAGGCCCCGGTGAGACACATTCATGCACGCCCAAAAGTCGGTGAGGGCAGCCGACCCCTTCCCGATGCTTTGCATTGCCTGCATCGCCCTTATGCTCACCTCGAAAGGTGTGATCTTGTTGGCGCCGGCCACCCTTGGCGATGAAAAGCGCTGCTCACGCACCTCACACGTTGAGCACACTAGTACCAGTCTGTGCGCCAAGCCGTAGTCGGACCCGCGTTTCTCAAGGGTCACAGTGTTTGCACCACACCCCTTGCAGTTCGTACGCGAAAAAAAATCGTTCAGTACTTGCATGCTCACAATGATGAACTCCGTTCCACCGTCAACTTCAGTTCTCTCCGAATCGACGTTGAGCAGGTCGAACTTCCGCTGACTCGCAGACTGCGACGCCAAATGGCGCTTTTTTTCTTCAGCTTCTTTCAAAGCTTCGGACTCCTCTTCCGCAGTGTAGTACGTGGTGTCAATCCGGTTTCCATAGAAGCCCGACGTACTTGGCGTAGCTTCGAGATCGGCTGTGACGGGGTTGGTGTCGACGGGGTCATCGACGGAGTCATCCCCACGCAGCTCCGACGAATGCAGCGCACTGTCGATCGGCTCCTTCACTCCCTTGTTCCAAGCACGTTTGCGCTTCTTGCCGTACGCTTGACGGGTCCGCAACTTCAAGCGATGATCTCCGCGCATGCTGCTTGCGAGGCTCTCAAACAAAGCACAGCTCCTCGCAGTAACCACGTTTCGCCACGTGCAGCGTGACAGAAATGCGGAAAGAAAGTTCGCAGAAAACGTGTACACTAGTGCGTGAACAACAACGACAGAAAAACTTACTCAGACGAGCAAGACATCTACAAAAACAAAGCTTGACGATCTTGAAAAACGCTCCAATAGCAGAAAAACGAAACCATGCGGAGACACAAGAGCAGACGACAGAGCTCGCGACGGAGACCGGCGCGTGCGAGTGGAAAGCGCCGGGAAAAAGAAACGGAGGGAGAGTAGCCAATAGCCGCGACGCATTCCCGGGAGCGCGCGCTTCAGCCAATGAGCGGCTCGAGATCGTGCCGCGGGAAAACGGTGACAGCATCGGCTGCGCCGCGCTGACGTCATCTTGAGTGGAGGCAAAAGAAAGGGCGCGAAACAAGCTTTCAAATGATATCAAAATGGCGGCGATTCGTGGAGCAGTTTCGGAATCGCGATTGCGCGAAGTGCAGCCTCATTTCGACGCTCGTGCATCGCTCCGGAGTAGCGCGGCTCATGATAAAGTCGTTTTTATCGTGCTTTGAGATAGTTTTCGGCATAGATCTTTTGCATAGAGGCAGTTTAGAGTATGAAGGCTTCAAAAAAACAATTTTCTCAAAAACGTTTTTTTCGCGATTTTTTACTGTTTTAAAACCCGCGTCCCCCCTTAAGTCGTTTACAGTATTTAAGTTTAACAAAGCAATTTTGCAGACCCACGAAGCAAAAATTACCGGTATTACGAATTTTTTAGGTGGAAAGTAATCGTCTTCACGTAAATTGTCTCTCAAGTGACGTGCTAGAGAAGAGAAATACTGCAGCAGTGCCGGCAACTGAAACCGCCGCAGCCGCCGCATTCTCCGTTTTGGGCTTAAATGATTTGTCAGTATGGAACCTTGTGTGTAGATGGCACTACGTGTGTAGAAAGCCTGTAAGCAGCAATGTAGTGCTATCTAGACACAAGGCTGCACACTAACAAATTATTTAGACCCAAAACCAAGAATGCGTGGCGCAGAAGCAACGAAAGCAGCGCGACAGAGGCATCACCACACCTTCGCCGTGCGCTGCTGCATACTTTCGTTTTGCTCAATCCGTTGAGTACGTGCTACTCGCTCCAAGATCAGTTTTTTTTTTTTCAACAATAATACTGGGAAACAGGCACCCTCATTCTCTTATTTTGCGTGTAAAATGGCACATTTTAAAAAACCTCCAAAAATTACAAACAAAAAAAAAGATTTTTGTTGACAGCTGCAACTTTCTTACGCTGTCTTGGCTTTTGTTCGACTGACGCGCCGATCTTTGTCAGGATTCAAGACTCCCAATCTTGCCTTAATCAAGAGTCCCAAATTGTTCAGCCTTGGAGCGATAACATGCGGTCGAGAAAATCATCCGCGACTCTGCTCGAGACGCCAAAATTTAAGCGAAATCCGTAGAGCTGCACAGAAAGAAATGCGCGCCCATTTTTGTGTGAACAGATGCGAAGAAATAGCTCAGTTGTCGGCTGTGCGCCTCATTGCGCCGTGCGCTGCAGCTGTTAAGCTGTCGCGTGCCAAGTGCATGGCTGATTCTGCTGTGCCGCTGTATGCTGCTGCGCCCACTCCTACACCACCTAGCGACTATGCATGCAATCGACAGCAGCGCAGCCGCTTCGAAAGCCTCCTCCGAATGACATGTGGCAGCGTTAGCCGCCGCCCGATTTAGGAAAGGCCAAACTTGCACAGTCAGTGAACGCCTTCGATGCGCGATTGGGGGTCGATGTAGGTAGTTTCACGATTGTTGCGATTTGATATTTTGACGAGTCAGTTGAGTTTGTCGTGTGGTTCGGACAGTGAAAAATTGGTCTGCAGCAAGGAGCACCTGGTTTTTCGGCTGCAAATCAAAAACTTTGCCAGTGGCGGTACTGGCAGTACGACCGCTAGCCTGGCATCTTCAGTGGCGAGTACACAAATGTGTGCCAATATATTTTAACTAAGAAAAAAAGAAAAAAAAAAAGGTAATTGAGCCTGAAATGCTTGGATTCTGCAGTGCGAGCTTCTGCCCCACATGCTCAGAGCCGCGATGAGCTCACGAAGTCGGTCACCGTTTCTCCTTTTGATAAGTCAATTGTCAACGTACAAAACCTTGTTTCTGATGTCGCTCATGCTATATCTGGCACTATACCTTCTCCTAAAACACCTTGAATGTCGCGCAGTATATGTCAATGTGCTATAGCAAAAATTCGATCTTGCACGATTAATGTTTTGTGCTCAACTACTACAACGAAGTTACCTGAACTCCAAAAAATTTTGCCGGTCCCATAAACTTTGTTATATATGCGTTTGACTGTATTACGAGCTGATTCCCCCATGTAAAGCATCTGAAACAAACTCTACCAATGCGGTATTGCTTTTCTACCAACAACCTAGTGCCCTATTCGAGACTTTGGAATGCATTGTTCTTGTTTGTGAAACTCGTGGCTGCATTGTGGCCTTGACTTCATGACGTCAGCTCTATTAAAGGTGCACTATAGTGCTTTTTGAGATCCTCGTTCTATAGTCATGACTTGATCTACGAGCTCTAAGCATCTTAAAAAACCCGAAATCACATTCATGGTGATCGATTTGCACATAAAAAAAAAATAGTGATCAAAGTTCCCTACACTCACTGTCGGCACGGAACAACAGATGGTGCTACCGAACCTTGAGAGTTCGTAGATGAGCTATGACCATAGAACGAGGATATCAAAAAGTGGTTTAGTGCCCCTTTAAACCCTGGCACTGTCAATGTTAAAAGTGGCAGTCCGTGCACGAGCTTCGGAATGCAGCAGTACGAAAGCGACTTACCCTTGACCCGGACCAGGACCATCATGGTGGCGTTGCTGATGCCGTTGGTGGCGAAGCAGGTGTACTCTGCGCGGTCGTCGAAGTTAAGGTTCTGGATCACCAGCTTGGCGTTGGTGACGTTGTCCAGGGGCTCCAGGGAGATGCGGGGGTCGGAGATGTTGAGAGGCTCGTCATCTGCGACAGCCAGAGGGGTTTTCAGTACTATGGATACGTGCGGCTGGAATCCAATTCGAGGGTTTTTATGCGCCAAACCAACGAAGGGCACCTTGCCAAAAGAACCGCCTGGGGATCCCTTTGACGTGCAACCGACATCTCGATTGCATGTCAAAAGCAGTAAGCCCCCCGTCAGCTTGCGCCACACCTTGCCGGCACTGAAATGTGCCAGATGAGGATCTGTAGACCAGAGCCCTGCGGCTTACATATGCGCGGCTGTAGCACCAAAGCCGCCAGATAAACTATGCTCAAAGATCTTCACTAAATTCTGGAAACTTTCTTGTGGGCACCGCCATTTTGGTGCCTAGTCCAGAGCGGGCCACCACAGGTGATAGCAACAATTTGAAAATGCGACTTCCTGAGCTTCAGATAAAGGGTCGGGAAAACTCTGACGATATTGTTCTTCTTTTGCCGCAAACCGTTTTGACGTTTCCGGAGAAGGGAAAAGCCTTTTCTGCGATTTGAAATAAAGCTTTGTGTAACTGGCAACCATGACCTCAAGCACCAAGAGACTATGTGGTGCAAGCTACCACTCATTGCAAAGGGTAACGCTGCTATTATCCATCCACCCATCTACCTGACGGGTAAAGTGTCATTCTTCACTTACAAAGTGGCTCTAGACGACACTATACTCCGTCTCACCTTACAATGAACTGCAGCAGTCGCTAAGAATCTCCCCAATAAATCTGGTGCTGCGAATGCATCGCACGACTTGCGTGCCTCGCTTATCGCCACAACCATCTCCGAGGTCATGCGACACTTGCACACCCCTGGATTGGCTCGGACGGCCCGTGGCGTCCAGTACTGCCCATTGCCAGGTTAAATGGAGTATTAGAATCTGCAAGAAGTGCAAACACGTTCCGGGAACTGCGCAGGTCCAAGTGCTATTGAACACAATCTCTATATAACACAGGAGCTATTATCTTAACCGCCTGCTAAGCACGAGTGAACAAGAATTGCCTGCAGAGGCACATAAGTGTTATTAGACATCCACTGACTCGCAAACAATGCGGAGCGCAAGTTCGTCTGCTTCTTGCACAGGGGTTGCGGAGATGTCAGAACACCGAGCTTTGTTTGGCTCCGATTAGAAGGACTGTGGGTAGATTTCAATGCTAGCTGCCTTGAGGATCGAGACATGCGCCGTGGCTAGCTGCCATCAAGGTCTACTCACTATCCTTCCAATCGGAGCCAAACAAAGCTCAGCGTTCCGACGTCACCGTAACCCCCGCGCAAAGAAGCGGACGAACTTGCTTTGCATAGGACTCGATTGTTCCCCTTTATTTTTCTTGAAGCGAGTTGACCCACCAGTACATCCTGCATTAAGCTCTTGCACCGATCGATCGATTTTTGCACCAGGTTATGAGCACGACCGGAACGGTGCGTGTCTCGATCCTAAAACGCAACTGTGGGATCCACCTGAACTATGTTGCCTAGAAGGAATCTTCGACTGATGTGTTTTAGCGCCCTATCCCACCCATGCATGAAAAGCGGTACCGAAGCAGCGACGAACAATGTCGCAGAAGCCGATGTGTCACGCCATCTGACGTCACGATGCCGGCAGATGACACAGAAGTCCCGGCAACAAGTACGAGCGACTGCGAGTGTCGCAGTCGTCGCGACTCATGGCTGAACAACGACCTGTGGTCAGAACAGGCGTCTGCTAGGTCCGCCGCTGCAACGCCACACTTCTAAGACGTCAACAGGCGGACATCGAGGGATTGTTTTTTAAGGTGCGGTAAACAGACCGGTCCTAAACGCATCGCAGGCACCACACATCAATGTCGCCGGGGGTTCGGACCCCGGCTACTTGTGGCGGGCAGTCCATCCTCAGACGGGCGCTTACTCTTGAACCAGGTGACTTCTGGCACAGGAACCCCGAAGGCCTTGCAGGAGAGGGTCAGGGGATCGCCTTCCACTTGGTTCTTCGAGATCTCGGACACTTCGATGGTCACGTTGGCTGGAACACGAAAAAAGGGAAGGGCGGGAACAATGTTGCGTGAACAAAATCTTTTGATAGTTGGCTCACTCACTAAAGGCTGGTCTACGTGTTTGCTTACGACCGAGTTCTTGCGACCTGGAACTTGCAACCCCGGAACTGCATTTCACTAGAGCAAGGTCTTGCAGCGTATGCGAGATCAAATGTATGTACTATCTATGCGAAATAGCTTGCAACATTGTCAAAAGATTTTGCGAGTCAAGAAAGAAAGAATGGTCTCTCGTCGCAAGAGGTTCCATGAAGTTTTAAGGCGCTCGGTCATAAACAGTCGCAAGTCTGTGAACCCGCCTTTACTTTTTCACCTTTTACCAACTCACTCACTCACTAACTCAAGCTCAGCTTGCACTTACTCAAACTCATGCACTCACTCATCCACATTTCATTAACTCAAACTTATCAGCAAGAAAGAAAGAAACATTGTCTTTTTTTGCTGACAAAGTTTTCACTAAAATAAAGGCTACAGGCACCCACAGTGTCATTTTCCGGTTCGATGAACACAAGTCTTAGATGGACGTCGGCTCAGAGAAATTGCGTTTCTCTTTTGTACCGTGTGATCCAGGTAACGTCATGTTCTCGTACTTTCAGATTCTATCACCACAGCTATACAGTGTACTCCCCGTAATTTGGTCGCTTTATTTAAATTTTAGGTTAGCTTGAAGCATGTGGTCCCGGAAATTACATGTACAAATCTATCGGAAAAAACTTGCGGTAGTCCCAAGTTTAACCTCTGGGACTCGTTAATTCAAATTTTTTTTTTTTTTTTTTTATGTGCTTAAGAAGTTTGGCAAGACCGGGAGCATTAAAATGTCTCGCGATTATGCTGACCAAGCATAAATCGCACCCGTGCACACTTTATTGCTTTATTTGCCATGAACGTCGGTCAGGAAAAAGAAGGAATGAGTGTAACGTGCGATTGAACCACCAAGGTCTGGAGCCAGTTAAGCGGCCAATACAAGCCATGCTAAGCCAAGTCACCATGGCTGCAGGCATGTGCGTCACGACATCCTCGCAGAAATTACGGAAGCGAGCGCGGCTGCGTGGTACACACGGCTAACAAAGTTCGAAAACTGTAAACGACTAAATTTTCGTGGGGACCTAATTTTTGTGAATTTCGCGAATCGCCTGCAATTCGCGAAAAATAGGGCCCGCGAACAATTCGGAGCATATGTGAATGCTACGGAAGCTGCACTTAATTTGCGAAAATTAGGACCCACGAATAATTTAAAATTTTCAGCTTTGGCCCGATTCGCGAAAATTTGAGCCCGTGAAAATTAAGTCGTTTACAGTATAGGCATTAACCAGCCCTACGAGATGTTTTGTCCACGGAATATATCGTCACCAAATATGCTGTGATTTGTAGTGCACATTTAGACAGTTATATCGTGCAAGTGGTTAAGCCTAGGAACAATCTCGTTGCTTTCCGTGCCGAATGGCTGAGCGCCGCCGATGCAAAAGCTGCCTGTGGAACCACAAAGTACAATTTTGTGTTTTCCTCGGCGATGAAACTGCCAAAGGCGTCCTAAGAAAGGCTTGCAATTTATTCTAAGACACATGATTAATACCGTGCGTCTTCTTTGGCGGAACGATCCGCGGCTCTGTTAGCAGAGGCAAGCAAAACTCAACTTCAACCAGCAAATACTTAAAAAAAAGAAAACAACAGTTTGAGCATGTTTTTTTAGTTTATCATTCGAAGACCTACATTAGATTTTATGGTCTTTACCTTCAAAAAGTATGTTTGTAGATATATGATCGTGCAATAGCGAACACTGCGGCTGCGAGATAGCATAGATACAAAAACTTTAATTTGGGGGGAAAACTTGGCAAAGTTTTCATAATCTCTGCAAGAAATGCATTCTTCAGCTTACTGTTTGTCTGAGAATGAGCTGATCGGCGAACTCAGTCTGGAAAATCTCTTGAACTTGTTCAGAACGGGCTTAGAGCATTGGCACTTCAGCGCCCGATTATTTCGTGGACGCCACCGTTTTGGTGCCCAGTATTTGAATGAAGCGAGACCACTTTCTTTGCATGGGCGGCAAGGATGCCAAACGCACCAGTTTGAGACACGTTCGAGGCACTGTGGCTGTACCTTCGCAGTTCCGGCACCGGACAAACTTACTCTGGACCACGATGGTGGCATTGTCGCCTCCGTCCACCACGGCACAGGTGTAATTTCCGGTGTCCGCATAAGTCGGGTCGTTGATGACGAGCGTGTTGGTGTCGCTGTTCTGGCTGTACCTGGGTTCGTCGGCTGACAGCTTCTTGCCGTCTTTGAACCTTGAAGACAGACGGGACGACTCGTTAAGGGGAAACGCTGCTCTTCGAAGTAAAAAAATTAATTAATGAGACCCATTTTTTCAAATTGTGTTTTTGAAGATTTGACAGACACTCATGTTGTCCTGGAGCATTTTCATAAAATAAGTCTCTTATCTTGAATGACTGACATGAAATCATAGTAAAATGGGTCTGTGCATATTTTTTTTTCCATTATTTCAAAATGAACTTTTTACACAGTTTCCTATTTTATGGAGGCCATATCTACACTCGCAAACATCTTATCGTCACAATTTATTTTTTCTTTCTCTGGTAGGCATATAAGCAAGGTATCCAATAAACATGTTAAATTTGGCATCAGGTTATTTTTAGGTCTCCTATACTTCCTGCAAAAAAAATAATTTTGGAACTGAAAAATTTAGGTGTGATTAAAAACACTTATTATCCTAGGGCTTTAATTTATGCCTTGTTGGATTCTGCAGACCTTGCCGTTTATAAAAGTACAGCACAATCCCGGAAGGGCGCCCACCCAAAATGATGGGATAGATAGTCGAAAACCTGAGGTGGGCTATCTTTAAGAATGAGAAAACTTTATAAAAAAATTAATGATGAACACAGGGGCACTCCCTACAAACCGCGTGCTATAGGAACTGATATCGCGGACACGGCAAATTAGCGTATGCGATAAACAGGAGGGAATTCACTACAAACTCTCGCGTTGCAGGAAAGAATACCGCAGACTGTAGATGCGGCAGAGTCATGCTTCCCGTGCGATAAACACGTGAAAACCAACTACAAACTTGCCTGCCACGGAAACCGATATTGTGCGTGCAGATCGCAGGCAAAGAATACGGAAACTCCCGACAAACTTGCATGCCACGGAAACCGATATTGCACGCGCAGATTGCAGACAAAAACGAGAAAACCCGCAGCAAACTCGCTTGCCAGATGTACCGGTACAGCAAATCGCGTAGTTGATGCGATGTCCGACAGAAATCGCATGACGTCAGACGGGAATCACATTAAAGGCCGAACCAGATGCAAGTGATTTAGCGAGCGACGAGACAAGCCGACGAGACGAGCCGACGTGACAGCGACGGAGATTTCTCACTGCTGCCCGTCGTGTTGCCCAGTTTTTGGTTTTTTAGAAGACGTCGCTCATTGTTTTGGTCGCTTGCTCCTGTCGCTTTCATGCAGTTTGCCTTGTCGCACAACTGACCAAGCAAAAGTGAAGTGGGTCACAGTCGCTTGCCAAATCGCTTGCATGCGGCTTATACTTAACCGCGCATTTGGGGGATGGGCTGTATGGGAAAAGCAGGCGAAGTTTCCGAATATTTTATGTTACGAATATTCAGCCAGAAAAACGGGATGGGCGATCTCTCGGGAGAGGGTGCCCTTATGGGATTTTACGGAATGTATTTTCGATTTTGATATCTGAATTTGTCTTCATCCTGTCCATAATCTTTGCAAATGAAACATCAAATATAAACAAAACTAATTAATCTACATCGAAACCAAGTACATTATTGTTTGAAAAAGGCCCAGTGTTTGAAAGAGGCCCAGTAATTTAATTAATATTGGATCACAAGTTACATAAAAAAAAAAAGCCCTAAATGATTAGATGTACTGATTTTAAAGAAGACCCCAATGTCGAAAAGAGTTACGCAAACCTAAACTGACATCCACCCGAAAGGAAGTGAAACTAGCGCCCTCTAGGCAACTAGTGGCCGCTAAAAAAGTTTGCCCGGTCCGAGACTTGATCTCAGGTCCTCTCTCTAAACTAGCCGTCAGCAGACAAAACGGATGTTAACAGTTGCCACCAGTCTTGATCGCACTACTGCAAGCGTGAGATAAGACATTCAATATGACAATAATTTAAGGCAAGTCCCTTAGAATCCCGTAGAATATTTACATGTAATCATTACATCATTACTTAATAGCTATTTTGAATTTAGAGATAATAAATGGGCTGCCAAAAAGAGTAAGGTCTGGGTATTTCAAAAATGTGTTTAGTTTGTGTAGTGGACAGGCGGTCTCACCAGATAATGTCCAGGCCAGGGTTTTCGGTGGAGTTGCACTGGAGCACCAGCGACTTGGATCGGGGGTCCAAGAGGATACCCTTGCCCGGAATCTCCTCGTTGGTCTGGACTGCATTCACTGCAGAAGATGTCTCCGTCAGACCCAGTGAGTCGCTAGAGACGGCAAACCCTTTGTCCATCTGCTTCAAAAAGGAAGTTACCCTACCCCAAAAAAGGTCGACATGCGGCTTTTTTTCCTTTTTCTCTCTATAGGCCGATTGGTTGTGCCAGCAGGACGTAAACTGAAGGCCCGTTTGCACATGCAGTGCAGAGCTTACTCGGCGCTATAGGTCGCTTTCACGCGACACACCAATTCTGGCTCAAAATCTCGCCGGAAGCCGCATTGATGAACTTTTGCCATACGTCTTTCTATGCGTGAAGGAAGTGTTTTTCAGCTTAGTCGAGTTTCTTGATCGACTGCGTCTGCTGGAGCAGTCTGCGGCATAAAAGAGCATCACCTGGGGCCCGATTTTTATACATACCAGTCTTTATTCAGACGAACCGGCGATCGGCAAATCGATCGCCAGCTTGAGAGGGTGACTCCGAAAAGAAACAAATCCGAATAAACTTATGCGGCCCAAATACGTCCTCGATCGTATCTACCGAGCTTTCTTGTCAATGGAGCCATTCACCATGCTTCGGCGCTTCAGCAACACCAAACATGACGCCAATAACTAAGCGGCTGCGAGTAAAGAAGTGGCGAAAGTGGCAGACGCTGTTCATCAATGTGGCGGAACACGGCTTACTAGAAGAGAAAACGGATTTCGAGGAACCGTCCTGTAGACACAGCCCAGACTTTGCACGACGTTGGTGCTGCAACAGCAACACTTCCGCATGTGACCCTGCTTTTCCCTGCTTACGCACAACGCGACCTCAGCTTTGTGTTGGCTCAGCATTGATGTAGCTCTGACTGTTATCTCGGCACCAAAACGCATGTGTCAACTGGGCTTGGTTGCTATCGTGTCGCCAGAAGTTGGTGCATCCACGCGTGACGTGCGGCCTTTACTCAACCTTTCATCTACTTTGAGAGAGGCCCGTTTCGACCCCGAAAAGGTTTTTTTTTACATTTGAGAAGGACTTTGAAAGGACAATGGGGATGGCCACCGCTCCAGCATGACATTGCCTACGGGCTACCACGTCGCCGCAACCTGCCGCATCTTCTGCGAAAAACAGGTTCATCCTTCCCCGATTTGCTTTGAGAAGGGTCAACTTCCAGAGGTCAGCAAGAGGCCAGCTGGCTGAATGCCAGCCGGCATTTGCGCAACACCGTGTGGCCTTCAGCCGATTAATGACAAGAAGCCTTTTCAATGCTTAATATAAAGGGTCATCGGTGTACTTTGCCACAATTGCTTCATTCTGCCTACACTACATTTCATTTACTCCTAAGCCGACAGCGCGGTGGATACTGCATGCTCACTGGTGCAGTCATACTTATCAGGCTCACACCCGCACCCATGTGCAGCGAGCGGGGTCAGGTGATGGAAGCGAGGCGGCTGATTTGTCCACCAAGTGTATGGCTCCCACCGCACTCTCAACTATGGGGTGAACGGAGTCTAGTCTGGGTCCCAAGCCATTCTTTTTGCAGACGTGTGTACTCATATATGTCCGACACGTGGTAGCGTCTTGCCATGCTGGTACGTACTGGTGTCTGGTAGCACAGTGCCAGTCTGTCCCTTTTTGTCTGCAAATCTGTACTGACAACACTGTTGCCGACTGGTCAGCAGCACATCCATTTTAACATTCTGTCTACTAGAGTCTAGTTCAGACTAAAGTGCCAGCTGTCTCGCTGTTCCAAAGTTCCGATGGACGCAGTAGGAGAAGGGACTCTGGCTATTCTGGCACTCGTTCGCACAGAACAAGATAGTCGTGCCGAAGCAACACCCTAGCCAAATGGGAGCTGCCAATTTGGACGGTGCAAGGCATGCGACAACCCTCTGTGGGAGTAGAGCACTTTGCCAAAATGGCGTCGCGTACCTTGCGCCGACGTGCTGATTGGCTTGCTGGGGCCGTAGACTTTGCCTCTCGCCAAGTTATAGTGAAATGGAATACAGCATCTTATTTTTCATTTAAAAGGCAACAACAACACAGACACGCCACCTGTTGATGCACCCCACTGCCTAGAGCATTCCGAGGAGCAACACACAGAGATCATACTCTCGCGACATTTTCGCGTATCTGGTTTCCGTCCCACGCACTTCTCACCCAACCGGAGCCAACCGAAAGGTTGCCCGGCCAACGTGCAACATTTCGTTGGGGCATTTGCGCTTATCGGCGGATGTTTTGGAGCCCCGTACCGCTGCCTACAAGTGGACGTGCCTGCTATACGGGTGGGCTAACCAAACAAAAGATGAACCAAACAACGAATGCAGACTTCTCCAAAGGCAAAATGCGACTCGGGGAGGCTCGGGGCATGCCGAAAGCCGGCGGCGGTCCAACCAAGGAGGAAGGACGCAAACTAAGGGCAGGCTTGGTGGCTGTCGGTGCAGAAACGTTTTGGTGCAGGCCAAACTCTAAGTGGCGCTCATCTCGTTTTCTTTTTTACTCTGTCAGGTGCACACTGAAAGGCAAAACGGGGGAGGGGCACACTCAATGTCGGCGGAGGCAACGCTCCCCTACCTTGGACGGGGTGATAATTGCGCCAGCGAGGGAGTACAAAGAGGCAACCGAGGGAAGTAAAAAAACGCACCGCCGCCCCCTCGTGATACGCCGGTAACGCACACCCCTCATGCACATTTCCTCGGGTGTCAACAGAAAACGAAACAAGGAACAAAAGGATGTCGGGCTGGAGGCATACCAAAGCGGGTATGGCAGACGGCCATGCATAACCGAAGAGGGAGGGTTTCACTGCCATGCGGGGAAGAGAGGAGGGGGCAATGTGCGAGCTAGCAAAAAAACAAAAAACAACAAAAAAAAACAAGTCGATTTTGGGGACAAATGCGGGGTTGGCCGCTACGTCAATGCTTGGCCAAGCGAAACGTGCCACCGCAGCAACAAGCGCATGCTCATGAGACGTGGGCATTGCTTCCATCTCTGTTCACCGAGTGTGTTCTGCCAATGTTGTTCGTTCGAGAGAGGGGGCAATTCGAGGCGCACAGTCGGTCAGAGGAAGAAAAGGGGAACGAGACCGCCGCGGCAGCCACGTTGTTCTGCGGGCCGCGGCAATTTGGAAGGGGGGCAGAGGAGAGGAAGAAAAAGAGAGAAAGAGAGAGAGATATGGGAGGCTCATAGAAGAGGAGACGTGCGTGAGAGGGGAGCCGCAGAAGAGGACGGGATGGTTGCCTCTTTCGCGGCCCTCAGAGAATGAGAAAGAGAAAGGGAGAAACGCCGGTTAACGGGTAAAAAGAGGGATAACCCGGCATGCACTCCGAGGAAATGGGCAGAGGGGTGCGGTGGTTAACCCGATGCCGACCCCGGCGGGGTTCCCGCGGACCACTTTCGCCACACGGCGCCCAAGACGGCTGGCAGGGGCCGCCGGCGCCTTACGCTCCGAGCGGAGGATATGCAGGCAGAGTTGGCTTTTTGGCCGGGGAAATCGGGTGCACAGACTTGGGACTTTCAATTGACCCCTCTTCTGCCAGCTTGTACATACCAACACCATTTACTAGACAAGGCGCGCGCCTTTCTCTTCCCCCAAACGCCGGCACTAGTGGAGCCACGCAGCGCGGCCTAGCTCGTGGCATCTTGCAAGGAGCGCAACGCTAGCAGACTGTTGCGACAAGATGCACGCGTCTGCCAGTTTGCCGCATGCTTTCGTGGAGCATCGGCGTGCGTGCCGCTTGCGGCGGGTCGAGGATCTGCGAACTACGACGTAATGCGCAGGCTTCATTTTCCAGGTGGACTTGCACCGACTGATAACGTGCAGGACATCTTGTTTATGGCGCCGGGTATGTCACTACCCACCGACTAATTCAAAGTGTTATAAGCTGGCACGGTGTCGGTTTTATTCACACTCTCGGACCGAGGGGAAGTGACAATAAAACTAAGTAAGGAAATTTGGTTTCGGGCCCTGGCTTTGGAGCTTTCTAGCGGCATACCGAAATCTCGAAAACTACCAGTTGGAATTAGCTACGCTCATCATTAAGCGTTTGTTGAAGACTCTAAGCACCTTGGACAGCACGGCACTGTTACACTAGCTGGAACTGGGCTCCATCTAGTGAAAGAGTGCCATAGCTTCATTCAGGTGCATAGTTATTATTTTGGGAACTTGTTCGCTACTGGTGGCAGCTAGGTTTCATGTCCGTGTTTGCTGCAATTCTGTCTCGTAGGGAAGCTGAACCCAGAGAAAGTCGAAGGCCCGGCTTAGGAGTGAAAGCATTATCGTGCTGTGCGACGTTACGACTCCATCCTCGGCATCTCAAAAGAAGTGAACAGCTTCAAATGCAAACATATTGCTGGATTCGTCTAATGGTTAGGAGACTAATAATCAAACTTATCAGAGGAACTTCACAACGTTTTGGGGTCAGCTCAGTTACTTCTGCCAGTTTTAAACGATTCGACAGCTTCGACAAAGACTGTATACATGAGTGCTTTCGACACAAAATGCTCGTCCCGAGTCATGTGCACGCGTCCCCGATCTGGCCTTTTCTGCATCTGGTTGCGTTACGAAATTATGGCGACGCAAATGCAGGCTGCATGCTACGGGGAGTCTGGCGGGGACCTGTGCCAGCCGTCTGGGCTACTCGGCCATTATTTGTTCAACACTTCCGGTTGGGAAAACTCGTGCCATATGCTGCAACTTCGAAAACATGCGCCTTCTGGCAAACAGCTGTGCTTTGAAATGCGTTGGGATATTGCAGTTCTAACGAATGTGCCGGGTCAACCGCAAAACTGCAGAACAGTTAATTGGAATGATTATATAAAAATTAAGCTGAACTGCATGAAATCCTAGCGGCAATGCCACATTTCAGGACACTTCACTGGAATGTATCGTTAGCCATGAACGGCTTCTCAAACTTAACAACTTGTAAGGTTTTTGTTAGAAAACGTTTTTCAGCTGCTTATGGATAATCTTCATAGTGACATATTTGCACCTGTGGAGGACAAGGCTGCAGAGTCAAAAAGTGGTTGACTACATAGGTCGATCTGGCTGCAGTTCTGGACTGGCTTTGAGTACCTGTACATCCTCAAAACCAGATTGTCAACAGCCTGTTTCCAAAAGTTAAATGGAACCCTACTGGTCACAAACTGCACTAGAGATATCCTTAAGGTTTTAGAGTAGAGTGGCAGAGAGCCCTAGCTAAGTCTCTCTAGCTAAGTTTTCACTGAGACACTGTGCCAAGACTTTGCTAAGGGACTAAGTTAAGTCTTCTTAAGAGACTTAACGAAGTCTTTGCAGAAGCTTAGACAAGTCCTTGCTAAAAGACTCAGTTCAATATTTGCTAAGAGACTTGGCCAAGTCTTCCCAAGAGAGTTCATCAAGCTTTTGTTAAGAGACATGAAGGCTGTTTCTTAGCTTCGTCTGCCACTCTGCAGTTTCCAGAAAGTTCCTTTTCAAGTTCCTCCCACCAGCTTTGACCGCTGTCAGGTCTCGTTTAAAGAAGTCTGGTTACAGCTAACAGCGGAACTCCAGCGTGAAAAAGTCGTAGGCTGCCCCACGCTATACTAGTCAAAGTTGCGTCCCTCACTCGTACATCCCAGAGTCATACGAGCAGATGCAGTGCCCCTAAGGCCTTCGGGAACTTTAAAAAACGGTGCAACGCACGGCAGGCTGCCAGAAAGAAGCAACGAGTTTATCCCCAAACGAAAGCGTCGCGGAAACGGCGGAAAGGCAACCACGGCACCCCCCGCCGGTGCGGGTGTGCCTTACCAGCGACCACGAGGATACGGTGGGAGCGAGAACTGAAGCTGCTGCACTTGTAGTTGCCCGCGTGCGAGAGCTGGGCCCGCTCCACCGAGAGGCGCATGACGACGTGGGCGGCCGTGCCGTTGGCAGCGGGCGTGGGGTACTCCTGCTGGAGCTGGTAGCCCTCGCTCTGGAGCACCGCTACGTCGTCCTTGAGCCACAGCGGCACGTGGCTCATGGGAACCTTGCACGAGATGGAGAACTTACCGCGCTCACGCACGACCGTCGTAGCCACGGGGGGCTCGGTGGTCGGCGGGGGCGGCGACTCGTCGGCCCCTGCGGGGGGGGCGCAATGGGAACGTCTGCTTCGGGACGGGGGCGTAAGTTCCAATAGAGCAACGCTAGCTTTAATGGCAATGCTGCCTTCTAAACAGCAATGTCGGTTCCGCAAAGGCAATGTTGGCTCCACAAAAACAATCTCTGGTCCGAAACGGCAATTTCGACACTTCAATGGCAACGTTGAGACTCCACTGGCCACGACGGTTCCGCAACAACCATGTCAGTTACGCAATCCACTATTTTCAGAAATCGCCGGCTCAGGAGGAATTGGTACAATTATATGGGAGAGGGTGCACTCGCTCGAGCAAACAAACTAGATGCTGTCGCTCCATGAGATCCAGATAAGCCACATTATCGAGGGACACAAAAAGCAAGCAATTTTGCTGCGAACATCGAGCCGGGGCCGACTCTGTGTTCGCAGTATACCAGTTAGTTCAAAGAAACTTCTTTCCTCTTCCCAACGGCGCCGATTGTTTCATCCTAGAAATACTCAAACCCAGTTTTGCGACAGGTGATGCCAGTTCTTTCAAAAATGATGGTGGCGGTGAACTAGTCGCTACAGGGTGAATCTCTAAAAGAGCCCGCGGGTAATCACCACAGTACACGCCGAAAACGCGTGCAAATTGGATACTTCGATGGGCACCGAGTTGTATGATGGGCGCCTCTAAAATTTGTGTCGAATCTTGAGAGGTTTATACCCAGAATATTTTGCCGTTTGCTACCTTGCTACCTTTTTAAAAAAACACAGAAAGGTAGCTTACTTCTAGAAATTGCAGGGCGGTAGCAAAATGATGACCTCGGCAGAAATTGTGTTACTTAGCCACGACGGGAGATGAGCGAATATTGCTGACTAGGAAGGACAGTCTTTGGTTCATCGCCCCTTCCTACTATTACAAGTTTCACAGGTCACAAAATCTAAAACTGGCATTTTTTTATATTGTTTTCTTGATCGCACACCAAAAGTTAGCCCATTCCTTATTTCCACCCAATCTGTTTTCGCTTTGAGGCGGATTATCTCCCGGGGCATTATGATAGAACTACTGACAGTTCTAATGATGCCCAACTATCTGTAATACTGGAGAATTTTGGACTCAATATTTACTGTCGACGGTTTTGTGTCACTACTTTCCAGGCTGCACCCTGTGTAGAAGCAAATTGTTTGCCAACACTACGCAAGCCTCGTCATAAGACATTTCGAGCCGAACAGCGTCGGACTCGTCGCTAGAAGAGGAAGACTTCTTGAACTCCAGAAATGTAGTTACCTGAACCTCGATATATGACTACATTCACAAATATTGTAGATACGAAATTGGTCGTTCTCAACTTCCAAGATTTCCGAAAAATTTTGCTGCAACCTTTGTTGCATTGGCTTACGTCACATTAGGAACTGTCGCTTCACGCTAATGAAATGTTTGTAGACGTCAAACTCGCACACTTCGTCCCATGCGTCGTCCAAAAACGAGCAAAATAGGCGACACTGCGAAATCAACAGTGTCTAGCAAACGGATCACAAAGCTGTCGAGACAGGTCTGCTCATCAGTACGCAAGAGCACGCAAAATGTTTTGCAGCGCTTGGCAGTTAAAGAGCAAAGCCGTGATGGCGGTTTCCAAAATCTGCTACTGAAAATATCTACCCATAGCCACCATGCCCATCACAATCGTTTCTTTCGACTACAACCTTTTGAAGCGACACCAAACTTGCTGCAAGCTCAACAGGATTCTAATTTGCCTCTGTTTAGAACATCCGTATCGTGGATTAAACTATCTACGTCGGTTGACTAGTCAACAATCCAACTGCTTTTTGAATAAACGCAATGTTTGCAAGCAGCATGTCTATTAAAGGCTGGTTCATACATTTTTGAAGGGAGACAACACTAGTGCCACCCATCAAGACTCCCCAGTAAATTTCAGATTTTTTTTATCTGCACATATTTCTTACTTTTTGCACACCATTCTCGCATCGTGGGCTTGAAAAAATTCTTACAATGTTACGAGCAACTATTTTTCATAGATGGCGTGTGAATTTGACCTCACAAAGTCTACGCTGTCACTGTAGCTTCTGCAGTGCTTCAATGCCGCCGAAGCTACCTGCGAACGAGACGCAAGGCGGAGCCACGTGTTCTCGAAACAGTGCGGTGCTGCACAACCGTGAAAGCTACGCTAGCCTCGAGAACCTGGCACAAAATGGCCGACGCAGAGCAGCTTTATGTGGTTCTGGGGCAACCCCTACAGCCTATGGGCCCCTCCACCTGCCAAAGGCACACCGTGAGATAAACGCTTTGTTTACGGTATTTACGGTCCGTCGTGGGATAAGAATGAACCAGGATGGAGCAGTTTTTTTACCCCGAGGACGTCTTGGAGCTCAATAAATGAAATGAAGCGATAAACACTCGTCCCACCTGGTTCAATCTGGACGAAACCCGAGCGAGGCACTTTAGTTTGTCTTTGGCGTGCCTGCCAGAATGCAAAGCGCGCGTCAGTCTTATAGCTGAGGTGAGAAAGTATTTGACAACATATTTTCTTTTGTGACATTGAAGCAAACATAATCAGCAGGGAGTACTGACCCCTCTCGAAGTTCATTAGAGGTCAGACATCGGCGTCGACGCAATGTCGGGAAAAAAAGGCCATGTCAGAGTCGTAGAAGTGCACACGGATGCATGAGTCGCCATCCGGTCGTTACATTGGAGAGACCCTGAGGTTTACTGCTTCACAAAAATTAATTTTTGAAAAAAGAAAATACAGGAGTGCTGTAGGACTCAAGCGGTCGTTTAGTCGGCTTGGCATGCGAGCACGTGATAACTTCATGGGAAAACTGCGCTGTACCCATGGCTTCCCACAGCTGTTTTGAACACACCCTAGCTAGCAAACTTTATGTTTTCATTTTTTTAGTTTATGCGGCGTTTTACACCTACGGTGCGGCTCAACATACGATCCTAACGCGGGCCAATGGAAAATAATTGACGCCATTGCATGGCGAGGCCGAAAGGAGTTCTTTCTTTTTTTGTTTCATATTTTATGGCCGTATGCAAGCAACCTTTGTCAGCCGGCCTCGGAACTGACTGACATGTCCATCAGGTCGGACGTGCTGCGATAAGAACGCCGTCTTATCATCGACTCTTCAAGTGCTAGCACACGTTTCGTTTTTATTATACGACTGTATTCTTACACGTGAACCATTCTCTTACTAACCACCCCCCCCCCCCCCCCCCTTTTTTTTTTCCCCTGCGCATACTTGGCCAGGATTACAGAAAATACTAATATAAAAATCGATAAAAAAAAAAAAAAAAACACGTAAATTTAAACAGCGAAAAATAAATCGTGGAGGTCGGGCGCCCGGAATGCTGGCTTTGCCCGCAAACGCGGACGCATTGCGGGGTAGCCAACGCACGCACTCTATGACTTGGCAAAACAAATAAAAAAAAAAAAACCGAAGCGAGGGTTTGCGTTTTAGTGGCGAAATCCTTTGGAGCGCGTACGTCTTTTCATTTCTCTTTGCTCTGCGCACGGGTATGACATCGTTACCCCCGTGACTTTGAGGGACTTTTTTTTTTTTTGTTTTAGTATTTTGCGTAGCAGCACACAAGGAGCGACAGCAGCGGCCTTGCGGCGGCGAGCGAGGCCTTTCGCCGATTTTAACCAAGCGAAGGCTTCCAAGGTTTTTTTCCTTCCTCGATTCTCGCCCAATGCTGTCCGAAGTTAGCTTACGTGGAGGAGCAACGGCAGAAAATCGAAGCCACCATTTTTGTTTTCTTTCGGAATTTGCCTGCAACGCGTGATTGAAGCGCTGGGTGGATTTCCGCGAGGCCCACAAGCAACCAATCGATTGTCTTATTGCGCTACGCTCACGACGGAAGAGAAAGCGGCGCAGCAGAAAGTGAAGGGCCCGACCGAAATATGCGGCATCGGAGACGTCGAAACACCCTTCGAATTCAGGCGAATTCTACGCGGAAAGGCTATTGCGGCGGGTCACTCCATACCTGCTCCAACGACGCAAAGTAGCAACACGGCTCCTAGTGTCGGTGGCACCATGATGACTTGTGGTTGACGGGCGGGCTTGCGACGGAGTCGGCCGGTGGTAGGTGGATGTTGACTGCCGTGCGTTCACACGACTCCGGTCCGAACTGCCCGGCGTAGTTCGGTCAAGGTCCTTGAGGCGTTTCGCGTCGGTTGCTACGCCGACCTGAGTAACGAACTGACGCTAACTGCGTCCGGGTTTTTTTTTCTTCTCGCTGTCTCCGTCGATTGCTTGCAACTTTCCTCCTCCCAGTGCCTAGTTTTGAGAGTATTGGCAACGAGGCTATTTGAGTCACGTGGTGTAGGGTGCGAAGAGGCGCCGAAAGCGTTGATGGTCCGCAATCGTCTTTGGCTTTCCGCTCCCGCTCGCTTTTCTTTCGCCACAAAATAACACCGCGCATGCGCACTTGTATGTACAAAGGGTGCAACCGCGCAAGTGGCGTCCGCCATTAGGTTGCAAACACTCGCCAGTTTGGGTTGCACTCTCTCTTAAATTGAGGTTCTCTACCTCTCTCTCTCTCTCTCTTTTCGACGCGAGCGCCGCCACGCGCCGGTGGGCTGATACGGCGATGACGTCACGGCGTCGCTATGCCTGCGTCGCCCTGCGCCTTGCTCGCTTTGCTGCCGCGCTTGGCCGCGGCCCTGGCGGCCTGGTGGAGACGCGGAAAGAAAATTGACATCTAACGGCGTCCAACACGTTTTGTTTCCCGTTTAGGACGTCCGTTCCGCCTGTGTTTCGTAAAGATATTATTTCCCCTCGTTTTTTTGTGTGTGTCTTTTATTTGTGTAACAGCTTGCTTGGTAATGAAATTCGTTCTTCCATGGAGGACCGAAAGCATGAGGAGGAGGGGACGGCGTGCGCCGACGGCGTTGGCAGCGTTGGGATTTTTTCGCGTCTGCCGAATTGGCCCAGGCGCAATGCCCGTGGCGTCACGCAGCTGGCGCGGTGAAAGTTCTCTTTCGTTTGACTGACGAAACGCGGCTTGCGTCGTTCTCGACAGCGGTCGTCGCACCTGCGACACGTACTGCGCCTGCGCTGCAATCCTCGAATATCACGTACATGCGGTGAAACACAAGGCACGTGCTAATACTACACCGCATTGCTCTTAAAAAAAATCTTAAAAAATAAGCATTTTTAGCGCATGCGCAGTGGCCAAATCGTTCTTGTTTCTAAATAGGCCCTAGTTTTTTCGATGTTTATTTATAAGGGAAATCGGCGGACGTTTTCATCGTGTGCCTCGGCTATCTGTTCCAAATACCCCCCCCCCCCCCCCCCCCAAAAAAAAAAAAAAAAAAAAGATAAATACAGTGAAAAACTAAGAGTTTCATAGTTTAATATATACAGGAATGGGCAAAATACATGCAAATATGTATCGAAATACAAATACAAAATACTTCGTCAAAAATGTATTTAATTACAAATCAAATTGCATTGCTAAAAAAGTATTCAAATACAAGATACAAATACAACCAAATATATTTGGTCTCCTCCAAATACTTTTCCAAATACATTCCTCGAAATTTGCATCAGCGACTTCAGGGCACCTGCAACGGGTTTCTGGGTATCTCATTTTAATTTCGCATCGCACACTCGGGAGTTAGTGTGCAAGGATCTAGTAACGTAATAAAAATATAATCACAAAAAAAAAAAGTAATAAGTTTGGACGTAATAAGTAAAAAAAGTATAAAGCTTCAAGCAGCTTTTTTTTTTTTTTCGATTATATTTTTGTATAGACCAACAAAGAGCCGAGACGACCAAGACGCGCAGCACTAGCTAGAGAATTTTTTTTATTGTTGCAACTCGCACCAGTTACGAAAATCTGGACGACCCGCGCGTTTAGAATGTTGCAGGCAAAAATGTGGTTGGAAATCTTGCTGGAAAGCGTCACAAGTTGTCACAGGCACTTATTTAGTCAGTCTGCCTGTGAACGTCGATTTCGTCACTATTCTTGCCCTGGAGTAGCACCGTAATCACAAAGTCACTAAACGCTTGTGCTTGATTGAGAGACATTGCATTTGGTGCAGAACGTAGTTTTCTTCCTGGTCTGGACAGTGACAAAGAATTTGAGAGATGTATTTTCGCCCACAAAATTGTATTTAATTACAATTGTATTTAAAATACCCAAGTGTTAGTATTTAAATACACACGTCAACGGTCAAATAGACCCAATTTGTAATTAAATACAAATGCAAAATACCCAAAGTATTTGAAATACGTATTTAAAATACTTGTATTTGAAATACTGCCCATCCCTGAATATATATATATATATATATATATATATATATATATATATATATATATATATACATACAAACTTTCAGAGATTGGTGTTCGCTTTTTCGCTTAAAACCGTAAAGCTCTACGGCATATTTATAAACATTCGAGCTAAAGGTTGTTACACCTTTTCGGGGGCTAAAAGGGTGGTACGACCCGTCCTGCGAACCCATCGTTGCACTTTTTTTCAGCACCGCTATTTCGCGTAGTAATAACCCACTTGTCATTTTTCAGTGAGGGAAAGCGACCGGCCCATCGCTTATAACCGCCTTGATCGCCTTCGGTTACTGCGTCGGACGAGTACGCCTCTTTCAAGGATTTTTTTTGTGCGAGATAGAATTAAATGACTCCCGATGCAGTATACAGCTGGGTTAGCAAGATATCGATTCAAGCCAAATATCAGTGAGCATCTTGCGGGAATTGCTTCAACCCAAATTGCCTACAATCAGTGCTAAACGCTTTAAATTAAGTTTTTTTTTTAGTTTGTTTAAAGGGGCATTTACAGCCCAAAAGTCGTTTTTTTTTGTCTAAAACGATGCAAGTTGTAGTCATAAACACACGCAGAAAAAATAAATAAATAAAACACAGGACAGAAAAATATTTTTCAGGCGCCCGCGCACCTTTTTTGTTGTTGGCGTCCTTCTCTCAGCTCCTCGCTTCTTTTTATTTGTGACCTCAAAAGTTTGGAAATTTAGAAGCTTTGTAAGCGACGTTTCTATGGTATTTAATAATGACCGAAAATCGCATTCCGGAGTGATATGTCGCCGCTTTTTATCCTCCCTCGGAAAACATGGCAGCGCTGGCAGCGCTCGGCGCATCCGTGAGGATGCTCGGTGAGTCGGGGAATTGGACGAAGTCTTCTTTTTTAGGTGCCCGACGACTTACTTCGAAAAGGAAATCGTTAAAAAGGTCAAAACAACTGGATTTGGTGTTTGTGTATCGTAGTTTCGGTTGTGACTCTGCCGGGGCAACTTTTCACACAGAACCGGCACGACGGGGCCCCTCACGTCGCTCACAAAAGTCCACTGCGCGTTCTCTTCGACCTTACACCGTCTCAAAGAATTTGAGATCGCTGAAAGGGCCCTAAAAGAACTCCAAACTCGAAAATGAGCGTCGTCGTCTGCTCACAGCCATAGCGTTTGATTGCGGAACGCGGGCGAACACGACGCTTCGGGTTGGGACAGTTCGAAGGCGTGAGAGAAACTCGAGTTGCTGGACGACTCAATATTTTAGCATCTTCGATCAACTCGCACCGGAACTGCCCTGAAACGAAGACAATGCACAGCGTTCTTCGGCCGTGCAGCGCAAAGTCGGTGCAACGTCGAGGACAAGCCGCGCCGGTGCGCCGCCAGTGCCGCGGCGACCGCCACCATGTGTCACCTCGCGCATAGTTCGTTTTTTTTTTTTTCTTTTCCCACGTCCGCGCGCGGTGCTTGTATGGCTTTTACAGCGATGCTGTTTATGGCTAGGGTTCCGTGCATTTTTGGTGTGCGTCAACAAAAACTCGGACGTTGTCTATGCTCGTACCGCCCTCTCTTTGTCGTCGTTCCAAGCCCCGCTTGCGTGTCTAGTTTCCTTTCCTTCCCCGGGGTGGCGGTCCCGTCGCACGTGTCTTTTTTGGGGGGACCGAGGGCCCTGGGGGCACTGAAGTAACTGAAAACCCAACAAAGTCAGGAGAGGCACCCAGGGTTAAAAAGAGGAGAAAACGTAAAAACAGGTATAAAAAATCAGCACAATCAGACATTGGATATATTAACATGCAGGGTGGTAGAAATAGGTTAAAATGGGAAGAGGTAGAGGAGCAACTAAGAAAGGAGGATTTAATGGTGTATGGGTTTGTGGAAACACATCTCAGAGACATGGAGCAGCCACCTTGCAACCCTGACTATGTGTGGGAAGAATGCAACAGAATGGAGGGAACGAGGAAGGGAGGTGGAATTGGAGCATTCATTAAGAAGAATATGAACTTTCAAAGGATCAGAAAGGAGTGCGCCGAACATTTGTGGCTGAAAGGAAAAGTCGCTGGGGAATCAACAGTCCTTGGAGTGGTTTACTTATGGACAGGGACAGGTGCTAAAGAGGAAAACAGAAAAATGATTGATTGCATATCAAGAGACATTAGTGAACTAGGGGAAGGCTCCGAAATAATTATTATGGGAGACATGAATGCCCATATTGAGGGTCTGGATGGGTATACGGACTCAACTGGAAGCATATTACTAGAACTGGTGGAAAAACATGACTTAGTTTTATGTAATACCAGTCAGAAGTGTGACGGGCACATAACTTGGGAAACTGGCAATCTGCATTCAACTATAGATTACGTACTCGTGTCACACAAAATATATGGTAAGTTACAAGTAATGAAAATAGATGAAGAAGGTTCCAAAAGTCTTGGTAGTGATCACAAACGTATTAAGCTGAATTTTGCCAGAGAAGTAAATGCTGAAACTAGACAACATAATTCAAAGCAAACTTTCTGCAGCGACAAAGAGTTGGAAATAGTTGTTGAAAGAATAGAGGCAGCAGTTTCAGGGCAACGGCATACAGATTGGACCTATGAGAGCCTAACTAGGCTTTTTTCTCTAGAACTAGACAAAGTTAAGAGTAAACGAAAGGGGAAGCAAGGACATAGACCAAAAAGTTGGTGGGACAAAGAAGTGAAGCAAGCGATACAAAAACGTCAGGAAGCCTCTAGAGAACACAGGTATTCCAAGCGTAGTGGGGAGTCCGAAACGGAAGTAAAAAGAAAATGGGACAATTTTGTAACATGTCGCCGAGAGGCATCCAGTTTGATCAATGCGAAAATTCAGAGAAAGGGTGAGGAATGGATGAGTAATGTAAGTAAGAAAGATAGAAATGCTGCCAAGAAGTTTTGGGAGCACTTGAACTCACTCGGTGAAACAACGCAAGCTAGACAGAGGTTTATACTCTCGCATCAGGGAGATCAATTAGAGGGAGATGATGCGATACAATATATAGGAGCAGTGATGGAGGAGAAATTTCGGGAACGGGTACATGTGGAAGATAGGAGAACCGAAGGAAGTAGCAGTCCAGTTTGTGACATCGCGGATTTTGGACAAAGAGAATGGGAAAAGGCGGAACGAAGAGTCCCTAGTGGCACGTCGACAGGCACAGATGGTATCCCTATCAAGCTGGTGAAGAATTTGGGTCCTAAATCTAAGGCAAAACTAAGGGAGGTAGTGAGTACCATGATAACAAAAGGAAATATTCCAGATGAATGGAGGCTTAGTACGATGAGTATGATATATAAGGGAAAGGGAGATAAGTCTGATATTAGGAATTATCGTCCTATAACCGTGACACCGGTTATTTACAGGTTGGTAATGCAGATTATAAAGAACAGACTGGAGGAATGGGTAGATTGCCAGGGCATACTGGGCGAGTTACAGAACGGGTTTCGAAAACAAAGAAGGTTGGAGGACAACTTATTTTCTCTAACACAGTGTATAGAAATAGCGCAAAAAGAAAACAGACAGCTCTGGCTGGCATTTCTGGATATCAAGGGTGCCTATGACAATGTGAACCAAAGAAACCTGTGGGACATAATGGAGAACTTAAACCTAGATGAAGGACTAACAGCACTATTAAGGAACATTTACAAAGATAACAAGGTGATTATAACATGGGAAGGAAAGGTGACAGGGAAAATAGAGATAAGACGAGGCCTTAGGCAGGGGTGCCCGTTATCGCCTTTGCTGTTTATGTTGTATCTGAGAGGATTGGAGGATAGACTAGAGAAGAGTGGGCTTGGGTTCAACCTTTCTTACAGTAAGCTAGGCCAAAAAATTCAGCAATCCTTACCGGGATTGATGTATGCGGACGATATTGTACTAATGGCTAACAACAGGACAGAGTTGCAGGAATTAATGAGCATCTGTGGTAGGGAAGGAGAGGAATTAGGTTTAGAATTCAGTAGCGAAAAATCGGCAGTCATGATTTTTAACGAGGATGAAGTTGAGAGGCTGAAGATACAGAATATTACAGTTGAGAGAGCTAGTAAATACAAGTATCTAGGGGTATGGATATGTGATGGTGCAGAATATCTCAGAGACCATGAAAAGTATATAATAGGTAAGGGCAACAGAAATGCAGCTGTAATGAAAAATAGAGCACTTTGGAATTACAACAGGTATGAGGTGGTGAGAGAGATTTGGAAAGGGGTCATGGTGCCTGGCTTGACTTTTGGAAACGCAGTGCTATGCATGAAATCCGAAGTGCATGCGAAACTAGAAATAAAACAGCGCGGAGTAGGTAGACTGGCTTTGGGGGCGCATTGCAAAACGCCAAACCAGGGAGTACAAGGAGACATGGGATGGTCATCATTTGAGAGCAGGGAAGCGGTGAGCAAGGTAGAATTTGAGGATAGGTTGAGGCTAATGGATGGGGAGCAATGGGCACGAAAGGTTTTCAGCTATTTATACATGAGGAGTGTAGACACAAAGTGGAGACAGCGCACTAGGAAATTAAGAGGAAGGTTTTTGGGCTATAGCGAAGATACGGAAGAGCAAGTCTCAGTTAAGAAGAAAGTTAAGGCCACAGAAAGAGATCGGTGGCTAGAGGGAATGCAGACAAAGACTGCTCTGGAAAGCTATAGATTAAACAAAAGAGTTATTGCCAAAGAAAGCATTTATGACAATTCTAGGGGAAGCTCATTGCTGTTTGAGGCAAGAACGGGTGTTCTGCGAACCAGAACATACAGAGTGAAGTACCAGGAAATTGATACAGTGTGCACTGCTTGTGGAGAGGAGGACGAGACGGCTGAGCACTTGATACTCTACTGTAAAGGGCTTCACCCTATGCCTACCGAAGACAACATAGATTTAATAAAGTCATTGGGTTTTAGAGACAGCGAAGGGAGAGTGGATTTCAAGACTGTAGAGATTACCAAGCAAAGATTAAGTGAATGGTGGCAGAAATCGAGAGAAAACTAGGTATTTTCTTAATCACTGATGGCAAGGGGGTTTCATAGCCTCACTTTCTTTGCACTGCGGAGTGAATATAGATTTCACATTTAAATATTCTAAGCTTAAATGGTAAAACAAAATGGCTAGGTGGCGTAAGCTACCGCCCGATCCAAAGGGCTCAGCCGTATTCATCCATCCATCCATCCATCTACGTTCCGTCGGGTGGCAGTCTGGCGGTTCCACTCCCGCCGCGCGTGTCTAGTTTCCTCTAGGGATGCCGCGAACTTTTTTTCGAACCGGAGGTTCGATGATCGATTCAGGTGGTCGAAAGGTGCGAAAGATTTCGAATTTTCGAACTTTCCACACGGAGAAATTCGACGGAAGTCGAATTTCTCCGTGTGGACTGGGGTTTCGAACTCGTGGGGTTTCGAACTTGTTAAACTAAGAAGTTCGACGCTTTTCGAATATTTCGAGCTTATTACGCTGCGAAATTCTATGCTTGTCGAACTTTCGGCCTTGATAGACTAAAAAATCGACGATTTTCGAACTTTCGAACTTCTTGCACTAAAATTTCCGAAGCTTTTCGAACTTTCAAACTTTCTACGCTAAGAAATTCGTTAATTTTCGAACTTTCGAACTTATTAATCGAAAGAATTCGAAAATTATCCAATTCCTGAAAAGTCAAAAGGTCGACGAACTTCGAACTTTTAGGGTAAAAGTTCGAAGTTCGTCGAACTTCGAAAGACCGGAGGGTGGTTTCATTTAGATTCAAGCAGTGAAGTACATTCGTAATTTTTTTTCCACATTTTTACATGCGGTGCCGCATTCCTTACGAAAGACAATGCCGTTTATTTCAATGTTCTGGCATGCTTAGTTTCAAAGAGATAAATTCCCGAAGGATCGAGAAGGACGACGGGTGATTGGCAATTGTCGTTTGTGCCCTATTTGAAGCGCGCTATAGCCGAAACTATATACGGTAGAGATATTAAACTTTTGAAAAATGATCTATGTATAGACTAGGTAAGTGTCGTCTTAAGATATGATTATTATTGTTCAAGACGAGTTTCGGAGAAATATCCAAGCATGTATCTACGGGCAATTATGCCCTAAACTTGGTAATTTGTTTCGTCTAAATTGTTTGAGGTATCCCATTTAAATTAACACCAGAGACAGTACATATCATTACCATCTGCAGAATACAAAAAAATGTACTTATTGTTTTTTTCACGTTGAGGAATAAATTAACTCATGGAGGAAGATTTTTAAAATTGTTCAAGTTCAGCACGTCATAAAAATTTTTTTTTTTTTTTTTCTTATTTTACGTTTCTGGGACGTGTTTCTTTTAGCCTGTACTCATTTTGGTAGGAGAAACTTGTTTCGTAGTTCTGAGCCTCCAAATATGGAAGAATACAACACTTCTGGCGGGTTCTTGATAGTTTTTTTTTTCTCCAGCTTTTCATATTTGCATTTATTGCTATGTTTATTTATTTATCATTTTTTTCCAATGGCACAGTTATTTAGGTCGAAAAGACATAGCTTTGAACTTCCGAATCACCAAGCAAGTGACGAGTAATGCCTTCTAACAACGAGTTTCTAACAATGACCATCTACGCGATCTTTTATGCAGTGAAGAGCGACAGTAGCTATACATATGCATAAATAATTTCAAATTAAAATAAGCTCGACCATACCCTCTTTTCCCGTATTTCCTCTTCTCCCCCCCCCCCCCCCCCCCCTCCTCTTCCCCCCGCTTTTCCTCTTGCGACGCCACTGGTATGGTAGAACTATGGTGGCTAGTAGAACGCTCCTCGACCTCAAGTTGTGTCGGCTTCTGTCCTTCTTGTTCGGCGTTTCTTCCGTCCCGGAAAATAAACCTCCAAAGCAATTACGAACTAAAAAAATGTCAAGGTGCAGGCGAGCTGGTGTATGTTAATCATGATGTAAGATCCTGAGATTGGAAATGAATTTCGAAAGAAATAGTGTAAGAAGACAGAAAAAGGGGACAGGACAACGTCTCAAACTCAGCTGGGTTGAGTTTGAGGCGTTGACCTGAACTGAGTTTTCAGCTGAATTGAGTTTGAGACGTTGTCCTGAGCTGAGCTTGAGACGTTGTCCTGTCCCCTTTTTTCTGTTTTCTTAGACTTTTTCTTTCAAATTTCATTCCCAGAGCTGAGTTTGAGGCGTTAGTCCTGTCCCCTTTTTACTGTCTTCTTACACTTTTTCTTTCAAATTTCATTCCCGGTCTCAGGATTTTGCATCATGTACAAACTGAACTTACTATATGCCAGCGTCACTCGGGCGGCGTTCGAGCGGATTACTGCCAGAGTGCAAGGGGGTAGGGAGGCAGTTTGCCAGATCGCTTCAAGATTTTTCTGAGCCTCAACCACCTGCTTGCTCCTGACCGTTTCGAACTGGATGAGTCTCGTAAAACAGTGTGTTCGTGTGATCACTATTTCGTGATGCACGTTAATGACCCACCCCGGGCTGGCAGTCACAATTACTGATCTATGGTCACACGTCACTCTGCACTGGTGAAATATCCCAACACATCCGGGACACTCGTCGTCTCATTTAATTGCCTGAACAATTTCGCGCAGTCTAAATATCACACCTGAACTTTTCTAAACCTGATTTCGCGAAAACCAGTGAGACGCGAAAACGTTATTTGAAACTGGGCGGAACATGAAAACTGGACTTCGAACTTTGCGCACTTGGACTTAAAAGAAATTCAAAACCTTCGAAGTTTTTTTTTTTTTTTTTTTTTTTTTTTAAATTTAGCTTTAAAAAAGAATCGAAACCTTCGACCTTTTTGGAACTTTATGTAGAAAGAAATCGAAACCTTCGAATTTATCGAACTTTGTCGATAAGAATTCGAAACGTTTGATTTTTCGAATTTCAGATTTAAAGGAATTTGAAACATTCGAATCTCTCGATTTTGAAGTAAGACAAATTCGAAATCTTCGAATTTCTCGAACCTCAAGTAAAAAGAAAAAATATTTGAAATAATCGAACCCGAACTCCTAGAAACCGTGAAAGCTTCGACCTTTTTGAATTCGAAACTCGACGGTTTTTGAAAGTTGCGAATTTTTTCGATTTCGAACCTCTGTACGGTCGAAAATATCGATTCTTTCGAATTCGAACCTCAGTTCGGTTCGAAAATATCGAAACCTTTCGATTTCGACCCTAGGGTGGTTCGCGGCATCCCTAGTTTCCTCCAGCTCCTCGGGGCGGCTATAACCTTCGACATGTGTGTGCGTACCTTTCGTCACGATGTCCACCGATCAAGAAAATAAATGGATTCGTACCTCTGTTCAAAATTCTGTGTTGCGTCTGCGTCGTGTGCTAAACAGCTTCGCTGGTCATCAACCTTCACAGAGTGGAATGACTCATGATTTTTACTGGCAGATTTAGCGGTCCCACGCAAACGAACTGCGTGGACGTGATTGTCGACGGGGTCACAAAGCGGGCGACAATTCCACAAGTATATTTTGACCATCACTGTTGGTTCAAGAAAGAGTACCACGAGATAGGTGCCATCGAAACGAATGCTTTCCACGAAGTTCATAACTTTCGGGTGCCCCTTGCCAACGCAGCAATCAACGCTAATCGCGGCGATGGTAAGAAGCTCGTCGTCTTCGCTGCAGCGGGAGGCTGCGCTCCGTTGACTGAAGACGTGCGGTGCGCACCAGTGCACTTGATCGAAGACGAAGGGGCGCACCCCGGCGCTCCGGTGCGCACCAGTGCGGAACTGCACTGGCGCGGATCGCGCGGGAACTTCAAACTGGGCTTTGAGACATTGTTTTTTTTACTTCACAAATACCGAGTTCCAAAGTTTCAAATTTTTAGGGTAATGTCCAGGCAGAGTTTTCGATCGTTTCAGATAATAATAAAAAAAAAAAAGTTTTTGACCTGTCAGTGCCCCTTTAAATTTGAGTTTGAACGTACTGTATGCATCGGGTTGTTTCAATGTACGCTATGGATTTCGTTAGTGTGGTTTCTTTCGTGTGGTAGTTCCCTCACGTTTTGCATTTCTAATTTTGTTATCATTGTATAAGTTTCTATGTTTTTGTTATCATTGTAGAAGTTCTCGCGCGCGCCTCATGGCATCAGTAATGTTGTTTATGCGAGGTATCGCTACAAAATGTATGAAAGTCTGCTTTTCCTTTTTTTTTGTTTGTTTTTGTTGTGTTTTACCGCGTTGGTACGGCGGAAGCGACGGACGAGGAAGTCACACAATTCCTCGTCTTTCAGTTATGACCCTGCCGCCTGAAGGGTGCTCCTTGAACACCCTTCAACCGAGGTCTCACTGCAAATACATCATACAAAAGACACATAGGCTAGGTGGCGCAAGCTACTGCCCTTTACAAAGGGTATACCCATTAATATCCATTCATCCACCCAGCCTGCAGACACCGTCTGAAGCTTTTTATTTTTCTTCCTTGTACGACGGTTCTGCCACATTGCTTATAAGAAAACTGCCTTTAGACTAGATCGAAGCACACGCACATACCGCATTTCCCGGGCTGTAGTCCGCGGACTATAGATGTTCAAAAGTTGAAAAATTAGGCTGTGCGGACTAACTCTGTACGCGTGCGCGGACTATACAGACATTTTGTTTTTCAACATGGTTCATTAGGACGAGACGTGACGAATTTTATGAATGAAGGAGTATGTTTAAACGATGATTTATATCATAATACGAGCTTCTTTGTGAGCTAAGAAAGCATACATTTGTCAGGGTGTGCCGTCTATGAGAAGATTACCGTGTCGACTATGCACCATGGTGCGGACTATGCACGGCGTCGGGACTATATGCACCGGGTGCGGACTACCTGAGCAAATGATTTTATTTTTGACCCCAAATTTGCCCTTGCGGGCTATATCCCAGAAAATACGATATATACGAAGGCTCGAAGCGAACATTCTTCGAACATGGTTCAGGCGTGTCCGCATGATAATCCTGTCATAACGTTTGTAGCCATAGTCTTTTGTATGCTGTCTGTATACGAGCAGTTTGACCGCGGCTCTACAATGTTAGCCCTGGAACAACCCGAAAAAAGCATAATTGAGGGTCTAAAAGGTTTTTACTGTTGTGAGTTTATGCAAACATATATTAATTTGCTCTCGAAGCTATGGGTCGACTGAAGATCACATAACGACTCCCCCCTGCTCCTGTCCATCCTTACGATGAGGTAGCGACGTTTGCCAACCACACAGCAAGGTGATCAGTGCATAAACTGACGGCGGCGTCGCTCACGACGAGGCAGGGAACTACGTGTGGCGAAATATCATGACATGAGGACTCTACATTCTGATGCAACAGCTCGATAGGGCTACACCTCATCGGGGGGAAAGCTGACCGAAACATGGCGATTCGCTGTCCCATAATGTTGTGCAAATTGAAACTGACGAAAAGCCCACCGTTGGGGATGCGCCTTTGCGAAAGGGGTCTCGCGCTAAATGCTCATGCATTTCATCCAGAATCAGCGTAGCGACAGCAGCGATTTCGGCATTATATATATTTTTTTTTGTATTTCTGACTCGGCACTCGACTGACGTAGCAGGGCGTATCGTCAGCGTTGAGTAGGGCTCGTGTTCGATTATATGAAGCAACATTTACATATTAGTCCCAGACGTACTGTGACGCGCAGCACTCCTGTCCGATCTGATGTCCGAGGAAGATGGCGCAAATAATCCAGTCTACAGGCCTTGTATCGGGTAAACACGGAGCTCGGTGTAAAACAAGTTGGACAAAGCGCTCCATATATATATCTAGCATAACACCCTCGCCAATACAGCCAGTTCCCAGCATTTCCTTCTGCGCCGCAAAAGGCGCTGCGCACCGTTTCCAAGTGGTCTATTGTTCGAACCCGTGGTCCAAACTCGAAGAGGTAAAGATGGTCAGCGGGTGGCGCCCCACGCAAGATCGTGCGCGAGTCAAAGGCTCTGAAGACTCCAGAAATCACCAGAAGAGACTCGAAACTCCGTAAAACTATGAAGACTCCACAAGACTCTAAAGACACCGTAAATCTATGAAGACTTCACAAGACTCTGAAGACTCCATAAAACTTTGAAGACTCCACAAGACTCTGAAGACTCCAGGAGACCCCGATGATTGCACCAGACTCACGTACTCCTGACGAAGACGGTGGTGCTGGTCTGCGCGTGCTGTCCGCACTCCCGGTGTGACGCCCTGCACGAGTAGACGGCCTCGTCGTCGTCGCCCATGTCGCTCAGCTCCAGCTGCGCCAGGGGCAGGCTCTCCGGCGGGGGACCGTGCAGCAGGCGCACCCTGCCGCCCCCTTCCAGGGGCTCGCCGTTCTTCCACCAGGAGATGCGGGGCCGGGGCACCGCCGAGGCGTCGCAGCGCAGCCGCAGCGTGCTGCCCTGCCGGACCACGGCCCTGGGGCTCAGCGGCCGCAGGTCAATGGGCGCTGCGTGGACCAGACACTGATCAGATGGACAGTCATCTATCCCCTCCCCCGCCTTTAAATGTATATATATACATATATGAGCCGCAACGGTTCTGCTCTTGGGACACGAAGCCCAACCAAAATGCAGCGAATGCTAAGCACCAATGCTGCGCGCCGGCAGCACTACATCCTTGGGGAAACAGGACACACATCTTGCGGGATTGCAGTCAACAGACACACTAAAGTCGTGATTCCATTGCGAATACATCATACACTCATACAGTCTGCGCAAACTGTCTGAAGAGTGTTTCTTGTTTGTATATATTGTTAAAATTTCTGCTTTCCTTTTTAACTGGTTTAATCACCGCACAGAGAGGTCCGACATCTTCGGTGGCTGGCTTCCAACTGCCTCGCGCACACGCACGAGCACGACGAGCGTTCCCTTCGTCGCGTGCCGGTTGCTTCTCTTTTATGTTTTTTGTTCACCCCGCACTCAGCGTCTCCGCTACACTATCCCCCTCCCGTCCTTTGAAGACCGAGCAAGTCCTACAGAAGTCCCTGATACAAACACAGCCGGTCGCGGTGGACCACGAGGGCCCGTGATCTATCTTTGCGACGTATGCGATAGGCCACATCACTGAGACGTTTGATGACGATGAAAGGTCCTTGCCAGTTACGCTGCAGTTTCGGAGACAGTCCTTTCTTGCGAATCGGGTTGTAAAGCCATACTCTTTCCCCTGGAGAGAACGGGCGTGTTGTGACATGCGCGTCGTACCGGGCTTTCATGCGATCCAAGCCGCTCGCCAAACGCTGTCGAGCAAATTCGTGCACCCGCTCGAGGTTTGTTCTCAGTTCACCTACGTAGGACGCAGGGTTTGTGGTCGGCTCTGATGCTCGTGGAAGGGCTAAATCACAGGGCATGCGAAGGTCATGACCGAAGAGCATTGTGGCAGGCGTATAGCCAGTGACCTCATGAGCAGACGTGCGATATGCATACAAAAACAAAGGCACGATGCTATCCCAGTCATCTTGCTGATCACTGACGAACATGGACAGATGTTGTAGGATCGTTCGATTCATCCTCTCGACTAAACCGTTTGACTGCGGGTGGAGAGGCGTCGTTCTTGTTTTTTTGATGTTGAACAATTCGCAGACTTCTTGGAACACCCGAGATTCGAAGCTCCTGCCTTGGTCCGAGTGGATGCTCAGGGGAACTCCATACCGTGTAATCCAGTTCCTCACCAGAGCGTCGGCGATCTCGGAGGCGGTCTGGCTCGGTATAGGAATGACTTCCGGCCACTTCGTGAAATAGTCAACAATGACCAGCAGGAACCTGTTGCCAAGCTTAGATCGAGGAAACGGTCCAAGCACATCAATGCCGACGCGTTCAAAAGGTGCTCCCGTGACATGTTCTTGAAGCGGTGCACGCTGTTTTACGTGAGGACCTTTCCGTGAGACGCACATGTCACATAGACGGCACCATTGCTTTACGTCATTATGGCACTGCAGCCAGTAGAAGCGCTGCCGAATCTTTTTCAGGGTGCGGTTCACGCCGAAATTTCCTCCTTCAGGGCTTGTGTGCAGCTGATGAAACGCTTGAGAGCAGAGTCTTCGTGGCAGAACCAGTTGCCATACAACAGAGTTGCCCGCAGCGGACTCCCAGCGTCGGTAAAGAACACCGTCGCGCAGCAGCAAAGAGTCCCATTGCGCCAAGTAACTCTTGAGGGCCGGAGACAGCCGAGATACTTCCTTAGGAGGGGGCCTGTTATTCTGTCTCTTCCATCTTACTAATGGGCCGATGTCCGGGTCGTCAAGTTGAGCGTTTCGGAGCTCTTCTGGCGTCCACGCTTCGTAGTCGCAGGGCAGGTTGGTTAGTGCGTTAAGCGTGTCGAAGCTGCGCTTTTCAATGCTCAAGCACTGCTTGCACTTTTCACTACATGGCCTACGAGAGAGACCATCGGCATTGGTGTGCTTTGAGCCGGAACGATGTTGTATGTCGAAGTCGTATTCATGCAGGCGTTCCAGCCAGCGGGCGACCTGACCATCAGGTGTCTTGAAGCTCAGCATCCATGTCAGCGATGCGTGGTCGGTTCGAATAACAAACTTCCGGCCCAGTAGATAGTGGTGAAAATGGGTGATGGCTTTGATGATGGCCAGCAACTCCCGTCGGGTGGTGCAATAATTGCGTTCGGGCTTCGTGAAGACCTTGCTATAGTAAGCAATGACGCGTTCTTGTCCGTCCTGCTCTTGTGATAAAACTGCGCCAATTGCCGAGGCGCTGGCGTCGGTGTCAAGAATGAAGCGTCCAGTCTCCTTCGGATACGCAAGTGTTGGCGGAGACGTGAGGGCTGTTTTGAGCGTCTCAAACGCGCGCTGGCATTCCGAGGACCAGACGAACTTCGCTTTTTTCTCAGTCAGAGCATACAAAGGCTTGGCGATGTGAGCGAAATCGGAGACGAATCTTCGATAGTACGATGCCAGTCCAATGAAGCTCTGCATGTCCGTGGTGGATCTCGGAGTTGGCCAATCAACGAGAGCAGAGAGTTTCCGAGGGTCTGTGGAAACGCCATCCACCGAAATGATGTGGCCGAGGTAGTCCACTTGCCTTGTAAACAGCGAACATTTCTTCGGTGTGAGCTTCAGGTTCGCATTTTGCAGGCGTGAAAAAACCAAGTTTAGATTCGCCAGATGGTCTGTGACTGTCTTGCCGAAGGCGATGATGTCGTCAAGGTATACAAGGCAAATAGTGCCTATGAGCTCGTTCAAGACAGATTCCATTAACCTCTGAAATGTAGCTGGAGCATTGCAGAGTCCAAATGGCATTACTCTGAACTGATACGAGCCGATACCTGTGGTGAAGGCGGTCTTCTCGCGGTCTTCTGGTTGCACCGGGACCTGCCAATATCCGCTTTAGAGGTCGAGTGTCGAAAACCATGTGCACCCAGCGAGGGCATCCAAGATGTCATTAGTCCGAGGAAGTGGAAAAGAGTCTTTCTTAGTGACGTCGTTGAGTTTTCGATAGTCTATGCAAAATCGAGTTGTACCGTCCTTCTTTGTCACTAGCGTAACTGGTGATGACCAGGGGGAACATGCTGGTTCAATCACGCCCTGTTGAAGCATTGTCTTCACCAAGTCGTCGACGTGAGACCTCTGTGTGAGAGGAATGCGCCGAGGGGGTTGTCAAATGGGAGAAGCCTGTCCTGTCACAATCCGGTGTGTCGCCACCGATGTCAGCCCTATATCTGCGTCTCCCGTGCTGAAAAGGCTTGTGAATTTTTCAAGCAGCTGGCAAAACCTCTCAGCATCGAGTTTATCGAGACAAGCAGACGCGCCTTCGTATAATGGTAATACGTGCGCAGCTAGCTTGATAGAGGATGTACGAGGACACATATACGGGAGGGTGTCGTTTATTGGCAACCCAGTGTCGTAGAGGACCGTCACCTTGGCGGCGCCTAGGGGAAACGAGTCAGTTCCGAGATGCAGCAATCCAGCGTTGAAATCGAGCACGCACTTGTGTGCTTTGAGGAAATCGACGCCCAGGATGCACTGCTCCTCGATAGCGGCAACGACAACAGGCAGCGAAGCGTGAAGGCTACCCACGGTGAAGGGTAGAGTTGTGGAGCCTAGTACGGCTACCATGTCTCCCGTTGCGGTTTGCAGAGCATAGCTGTCAGAGCTTTGTGGAACAGCACGATTCGCTTTCATCAAAACTTCCGGTCTAATTACCAAGGTTGTAGCTCCGGTGTCAACAAGTGCGCGTACCGAAACTCCGTCGACGACGCCCTGAAGGTAGATAGATGTAAGTGGTGCTGTCAGGACACGCGTTGATGTGATTATCCGCGGCGATGTTGCTGTTGGGTTCCGGCTGCTGGGGTGATACGTGGGACATTGTGCCCGCGTGTGGCCCTGCTCATGGCAGTTCCAGCAAACTGGGGCTGGAGGCGCATGTGTTGCTGTTGTCGGGGCTTGCGGCTGCGTAGGAGGCCTCAGAACCGTAGATCGTGATGCTTGTCGAGCAGCTTCTATCTCCAGCGCGCCCGTGTGTGCTGCTCGGAGAGTCTTGGGGCGTGCTAGGCGAACCGCATCCTGCACCTCAACGGAGGAGATGGCGTCAATGAACGCCATGGTTGCCACAGCGTCAATTGTGTCTTGTGGGCAACCAGGAAATGCAAGATGGGCGAGGCGCTCGATGTCGTCGGCGACTTGAGAAACTGTCTCGGTTGCAGACTGACGACGGTTGCGAAGTTGGGCGTGATGAAGAAAGCGGAGTGGTCCTTCCCCGTAGCGCTCGTTCAGTGCCGCGACCAAGGCTTCGTAGGAATCAGTGTTGCGGAATGGGCACCCACATTCCATTCCAATTCCATTCCGGGGAATTAGAGTTTTCAATAATTCCATTCCTTTCAACTCCTAGGAATGGGGACACTGGGCCCATTCCCACTCCTGGAATGGCTGAGTCGCTCCATTCCATTCCTCCAATTCCTAAACGCTAAAAGTGTAATTTGACAGCTCGATTACGTTGCAGGGTTGGGCAGAAATATTCAGAAATGTATTTGGAAATACAAATACTGGGATAGATGAAAATAGTTGTCTAAGATACTGATACTCAAGTCTCAAATATATCTATACAAATGTATCGTGATACGTATCGAAAATACATTTTAAAATGAGGCAAAAAGTCATTGGAAATACAAAAGAATACATTTTAGGGAGGCCAGAAATATAAATACTCATAATACAATACATTTTTCAAATTTCTTTGAGACGCCAACTGAGATGAGGAAGTTTGAAGGGGAAGTTTTTTGTTTGTTTGTTTTTTGTCCCGAAATTACTTTTCCGCAGGCTTGGCACTTCGCATTGAAGGTAGTGGTTCCGGACGAAGAGTCCTAAATGGGTTTAAAAAACGTTCCATCAAGGATTGACCGCGGTCCCTTCCCTGGCATCCTGTCTGACTGACCAAATATGCGAAAAGACTTCGACCTCTAAAATACATTCCATCAAAACATCACCACTTCCCTGTCCAATAAGGGCGCGTCTGTCAGCACTGATCACATGACGTCACGGTGGGATGAACTAGTATTCTTGAATCTGTAGGTGTTGCCTTGAACATGAAACTTTACCCACGCTGCTGTATGAAAGGACAATACATACTTTCGTGGTAGCTGACCTCGTTGAACACCATGCAGGCAGTCGCATTTGGAATTTTCAAGAAAAGTGGACCACCTGAAGCATCCTGAAGCAAATGTATTACTTTTTGTTACGGTCGAAAAATCGATACGGTGGCATCCCTGTTGTGACGGTCCTTCCTGCGGACTCTCCGCTCCAACGCATGAATGCCAGTCTTCAAATTTCGGTTAGCATCATTCAAACAGAGACCTCGTGGATTGCGACCTGAGATGGCCGGCACAGGTGCGAGCTCTTCGAGAAACAGCGCGCTCGAGACGAGTCGAAAGTGTACGAAGTCTGGGTCCGCACAGCGAGGCCAAGTCTGGCCTCCTTCCTGGGTATCGGATCACCAGAGCAGCAGGTCACGCTCACGTCGGCTAATGACGTACCAGCCGTGCAATATTACAGGCGCAGACGCATTCGGATATGTGTTGAACTTCACTGGTAAAAGGCGCCGCCACCGCCGCCCCCCCCCCCCCCTTCCCCCTCCCCTCCCTCCTCTGTTCTTTGCTTTGACGCTTGTTTTTTGTATTGCATCTTTTCCTTTTGCGCAAAAGTCTGCTAGGACCTTACGCGGGTTCGCAGTTTCCCGCTCATTTTAATTCTGAACAACCGACTGCCTGACTAACTCGGTATAGCTAAACGTAAAAAAAAAAAAAAGTAATAATAATAATAAATAAAAAATAAATAAAATATAAAGAACCTGGCCCATTCCATTCCCATTCCATTCCGGGCAAAATGCATCTAATTCCATTCCCATTCCATTCTCCTGAACGTTGCCACCATTCCATTCCCATTCCATTCCGGGGTCGCGAAAATGCGGAATGATTCCGGAATCATTCCAACTCCGGAGTGGCAACTCCGCAACACTGGTAGGAATCGCGGGTGTCGGGTGGTAGGTAGTGTAGTACTGTCAAAGCTGGTCCGGTTAGATGGGCGGCCAAGGCTTGTGCCTTTTGAGCCGGAGACCATTGGTTAGCGTCAGCAATGAGGTTGAACTGGGATACGTAAGGTGCCCAAGGGACGGTACCGTCAAATGTCGATGGCTTGAGACGCAGGGTTGAAAGTCGGGTAGCGTTCTGAACTGGGGGGCTTGCGGTGCGCTGCTCCTCGAGTTCAGGGAATCGAGACTCCAAGCGTTGAAAACGTTCTGTCATGGAGGCAGTGAAGTCCTGAATGGATGATGTCATAGTTTGGAGAAGCAGGCTCTCTCGTCGAGCGTAGGACGCTTCGGCTTGTTGGAGCCAGCTTTTGAAGAGGGCCATGGGTTCGGACGCTGTCGGGTCTGAAGAAGCGAGATTTTCGGCGCCGGTAGTTGCGGTGTGGTCCCCTTCGGGACTGGTAGGAGGTTCCATTGCCCGGGGAAGGCGTCTGCCCGAACGGAGCTCCACTTCTGACACCAGTGTTACAATTTCTGCTTTCCTTTTTAACTGGTTTAATCACCGCACAGAGAGGTCCGACATCTTCGGTGGCTGGCTTCCAACTGCCTCGCGCACACGCACGAGCACGACGAGCGTTCCCTTCGTCGCGTGCCGGTTGCTTCTCTTTTATGTTTTTTGTTCACCCCGCACTCAGCGTCTCCGCTACAATATATATATATGATGGGTCCTCTCACATTGGCAGTGATGTGGAAAGTGCATCTAAGAGGTACTTTAACTAAAGTACAAAATAAATGAGAGGATGCGGACTTCAAGAGTTCACCCACTGGGTGCAATGTACTTGAAGCAAATTATCATGAACGCAACGTACTTTCGAAGTAAACTACAAGCACTTTTTAACGCAATCTTTCGTAATTCTGTTTAAATCACCAATTGCGATTTTTTTTTTTTGACCGGTATGTATTGTTTGACGGGGTTCATTTTATTCCGAAGGAGACGCGGCAATTTTTTCATGTCTGGGATATGTACGAAAAAAATCATTTGATAAAGAAGCCTGCTAACTCCTAAAAAAGTATTTTTTTTTTTGTGGAAAACTCAAGTTTATTTTTGCTGATATCATTGCGTTAAAGTTTTGGGATTTGCATAAAACTCCCGTTGTTAAGAAACCCAACTGTAGAAAAAATGGTTGCGCACCCCACAAATTTAGGTGGGTGCCCAATTACTTGATAATATTCCCTAGCTTACCCTAAAATACTAACATTGAAAGACGCCATTTTGGGTCCAAACAGGAACTCCAAAAAGAAGAAGAAAAAGAAACATTTATGAGATTTCTTTATTTTATTAGTCGGCTTGAATTTGGATTCTAGCTACCAATACTTTTTTTCCTCTGTTCTCTTAAAACTAAAAATTGAATTGCTCGTATTAAATCCTCAAAGCCTCGTTCTGTTGCATTTTAATTACATTACAAAATCTCCAGTTCATGCAGACAAAGCCACATTGAGAGCCAGGAACTTTCGAAATAGACAAAAGTTCAATCCAGCTCATCTGTTTAGCATATCGAAGACGAGGCCGACGCGCAGTATGCATTCCCAAGCTTGGGAAGCAGCGATGCAGGCCTGCGTTTGTCGGCAGTTACCTGGGTAGAAGCGTAGTCAAATGAAGACGACGTCAGCATCATGACGAAACGCAAAGAAGACGCGGATGCATGGAAGTCAGGATAACGTCCACTTCAACTGAATACAACGTGTTTTTAGGAAAGCGTTGAAGACCTTGCGGCGGCGTCTCACACCGTTGACGCCTCGCTGGCGAACGCTCCCCTACGAGGCGGGCGCCTGAAGGCATAAAAAAAAATATATATATATATATATATATATATTTATTTTTAGGAAGAAAAAAAAATTCTTAGCAACAACAAAACGTAATTTTATAATTTTTGATATGTTGAACAGATGAGGTGAATTAAACTTTTGACTATTTTGAATGTTTCGTGCGCCGCTGCCCCCATTGCTTTTTATGGCTCTCAATTTGGCATTTTCTGCGTAAACAGGAGATTTTGTCATTTAATTGAAACACAAAACAACGAGGTTTTGCGAATTTATACATGCAAATCAATTATTAGTTGTGAGAGAACAAAGTAAAAAAAAGTATTGTAGCTAACACCCAAAGTTCAAGATGACTAAAAAAAAAAATTAAGGAAGCTAATAAAGTCTCTTCTTTTTAAGGCTCCTATTTGGGCTCAAAATGGCATCTTTCAATGTTTGTATTTTATTGTAAGATGGAGGCATATTATCAAGTAATTAGGCGCCCACTTAAATTTGTATGGTACGCGACCGTTTTTTACAATGTTTTTCTCAACTACATAGGTTTTATACAAATTCCAGAAATTTAAAGCCTGATATAAGCAAGAATAACAAATTGTGTTCTCACAAAAAGAAAAAAAAAATTTTTTTCTTGGAGTTTAGGAGTTCTTTTTTATTTCAAATTAATAGTTTCGTGTAAATCCCAGACATGACAAAGTTGCCGCGTCTCCTCTGGCATAGAATGGCCCAGGGGTGATCGGGAGTGCATTGCAGTTATTCTTTAAAATGACAGCGAATGAAATCCTGTGATTACAGAGTAGTTGTTTCACTCTCACGTACAAACTATTTTATAAATTAACTTATAAGGCACCTTTTTTGTATCGCTCTTACAGCCGCCGTTACTTTATTCAGAGAACTGACCTGATGACGTCTCGAAATACGAGAACGTGTTTCCACGTGACAATACATTTTTTTTTATTAGAGGTTAGTGAACTCTTATGTTCGACCTCAGAAATTGCGTATAGTTCAGGAAAAAGCCAATGACGCGGGCGTGTGGTCCTTGAAAAAGCTTGATTTCACCGAGACCAAATCTGGAAATGTACATTGAATGTCGGGAAGTGTACTTTCCCCGGAAGGTACCCCCCAAAAATACTTTTAAGTAAAACACAAGTATACACACTCAAAGAATGTACATACTTCAAGTAAAAAAGAAGTTTTTAAACCTAGTCGTAGCAGTACTCGAAGTACATTGTAATTAAAATACTTCCTAACACTGCCCATAGGTCGTACAAAAAGTGCCTGCAGACAACTTCGCAGCATACACATGTTCGAAGCAAACCCGCTTAATTTGAACATGCTTGAGGCTTTCGGATAATTCCATCATCGTGTCTGCAGCAAAACGAGTCTTGTACGAAGCATTCGAGCAGTGGGACCACGGCTCCAGAGTAATGAACCTCTTGTTCCATCGGGAAGAACACGAGTGCCGTCCGAACACCGGAAAGTTTAGTCGTTGGTATACCTATACGTTTCACGAACCTTCGAAGCAGTCACAATATATGTCGCCTTGCACCCGAGTCCTGTCATCCGCGTTCATTGAACTGCGACACGTGTGACTTCTGATTACCAGCGGGGAATGCGAGAGCCTGTTTCCCGGGGAAAGCCGGAATATCTAATTTAACGATTTCCTCTTCGCTGCTCGCAACGTGAGAGCCGACCGCTTTCTGGCACGGATCGTGCAACTGTGCTACCATTGCGGCCACTAACATTTACTGTTTTTGATGTAAACTACGCACATTTTTCGTCTATACTCTCGTTCCCTCCACCATGCATCGGGAGCACACCGAACCGGCCGGAACGAGTCCTTTTGTGATATCCGGTCGTTTCTCGTGGCATCCGTGATTGCATGTTGTAGACGGTTGGCGCGAATGCCACCGAAGTAAAGCGAGGCAAAGTCCGTTGATTGCGTTTGCAGCAACGAAAACGGCAGCAAAGACAGAGCCGCACTGCAGGGAAAACTGTGACCCTTTTGACCTAACGAATTGGGTGCGCATTGCAATGCTCCTCATTGAACCTTTTAATGCCGAAATGCAGTATTTATTGCCTTGCCCCCTCCTTATCTAGTGCCCTCGAAAGAGGTTCGACTTAAGTAAATGTTGTGTTGAGAGAACAATCGGAAATGGTGTCAATTCTGTCGTAACAGCGTGTCGCCTATGTTTGCTTTGAAAGCAACCTATGCGGAGCGAAAGTTCGTCTGCTTCTTTTGCAGGGGTTCTGGTGACGTCAAAAAGCCGAGCTCTGATTGGCTCCGACTAAAGGGTAGTGGGGAGACGACAAAGCAAGCTGCCTTAAGGTCTATCAACTATCCTTCGATAAGAGCCAATAAGGACTCGACGTCGTTCTGACGTCACCGCAACTCCTGCGCTTGCTCTTCGCTCAGCAACTGCTGAACCACACATCGTGCGTATATTGACGTTCATCAGCGCTGTAGAACGACAGTAGTCATCAGCGCTGTAGAACGACAGAACGACAGCAGGCTAATAGCCGAATTCTTAAACGGGCTTTCACTCGAATCTCCTTTCGCGGCTGGTCTTGCGCTTCATAAACACACCTGGGGTTCAAGCTGGACGCTCGACGAGAAAATTGGAGATATTTTTGAACGTCGCGATTGGCCAGCGCCAAGGTCAAGCGCGGGTCTGGCCAATCGCGGCATTCAGAAATCTCGCCGACATTCTTGCCGGGTGTCCAGCTTATGGCCCCTGGTCTCCAAATGCTCCTCGACTAAAGGAAATACTCGTCTCTTTCCTCGAAAGTCTTAAAGGCCGACCTACAGAATCGTCTTCTACCGGGCAGGAAACCGGTTCTCAGTTTCTTTCTCTCCCATTCCCTCTCACACTCTTACTCTTCTCTCCTTATATCTCTCCACAGGAGCGGTTTTCTCTGTGCTACTTCCCGAAAAAAAGAGGCATCTCTCTTTTTATTGAATGGAAAGTAGCGACTGAAGAAGAGTTTCCACCTTTCTCCTTGATGATCGGCCTTTGAGCAACCAACTCCGACCAACTCCGACCAACTCCGGCGCTACCTCGAGAAGCTCTTCGAGTCGAGTTTGTAGTGTCATGGCGGCCGACGAGGCGTTGGCGAATTTCGTGGTGATTATAGCCTCTGGAAGCTGGCATATGCCAACACACCACCTCAGGTATTGAACACAATGAGGCGTGTTGCTTCCCTGTATGGCGGTCGCATTGGTCATACAAAAACACCCTCTGCAGACATCTTGGACTTAGGCTAGGTGGCGCAAGCTACCACCCGTTACAAAGGGTATAGCCATTAACACCCATCCATCCATCCAAGCACACACAAGTAGGAAGCAAGCATTGCTTTTTGAACGTGCGTGAGGCGTGTACGCAGATATAGTTCTGTCATTGTGTCTGCGGAGAAACTCCGTGTCTCTTGCGTGATATGGGACTGCGGCTTGCTGAAACGGCAGTGGCCGAGCGGCCGGGGAAGAGACACTCACTGTAGACGTGCAGCACGCGTCCAGCGATGGGCTGCCCGTAGCCGGCGGCCATCATGTTGGAGCACATGTAGACGCCGGCGTCTTCCCGACGCGCCGTCTCGATGACCAGGCGCGTCATCTCCAGGCGCACGTTGCCGCCGGACGGAGGCAGGAAGCGGCGGGTGTCCTTCATCCAGGCCATCGGGAACCGGATCGGACCGGTGGCCAGGGCCCCGCAGTCCAGCTCCAGGCGACCGCCCTCTTGGAGCCGCAGACACTTGCCCTCATCGGCTCGGGCGTCGCTGTCTGAACCTGCGCAGTCCAGGGCGTCGGGGATCAAGCAAGCGGCAGAGGCGGAACTACAAAACAATTACGCTGTAGACCAACCGATTATAGACTAACTGTTGCTGTAGGCACGGCGCATCGTGGCACGTGACACGCTTCCTTCAATCCTGGTAAAAGGGGCGCCATTCATTGTTGAAATGCTCGAGACTACATAGAATGTGTTGTGAAATAAGTGGGACGGCTTAGCGCAGGCTGTATGTGTGTGACATCATGTGGTCATATGACTGTGACGTTACACCACCGTCGCGTTGTCACGTGACGTGACGGTGTGACATGACGTCACAATGGACGTCATGATGACTTCGCATGGAAACGTGTCGTCACAGTCCTTCGCGACGGTCTTTCTGACGATTCTTCGTGTCGGTTTTATCATGGAATATTCGTCTGATAAGACACGTTCTGTGTCTAAAAAAAGTGTTTGAAAGCTGTACTGGTCAATACTATTGTCGCTCTTGAGCCAATCGGTGTACGGCATTCGCTGACAAGAGGACAAAAGAGCAGAGGAGCGGATTTATGAGTCAAGTTTCAGCAGTCTGCAGAGAGATCTGACGTTACGGACGGATGTGATGCTAAGGGCGAAGCATTGACTAGATCTAATTTGTTGACCTAAGAATTGCCGTTTCGCCACGAAAACCAAATATTTCTGCCTTTAAAAAGCCGGTGTATGTCGTTTTATTTGTTTCTCGGCTTTTTTCTTTTAGAAATCCTCCCTGAAAGAACAATTCACTAAGCAGGAACCATGAAGATAGGAAGCCACGCCCCCGAAGTGACCCTGGTCAATACGAATTCCTCATTTACGAAACAAGGAGCAGGAAGAGATAGGCCACAAACCTATCTCTTCCTGTTGTGCTTGTCTGGTGGTGTCACGGTACGTCTTACGTAGCATTTATTGGGCCAGCTCTGAGCGTTCTCGCGTTTCTTGGGACGTACAGGCTCGACGGAGAGGAGACGTGAGCCTTGGTGAAGGGAGACGTGACCTAACATGACACGTGGCCGCATGACGTCATGATGTCAGTTCACGGTATCACCTAACGTGCCAGAGGGACAGCGGCACAGCGAGAACGACGGCGAAAAACTCAGGGACAGGAGGGGGCGTCAGAGCGTCGAGCTTTGATTGGAAGGATTAAAAGGTGGACGCGAAGGCTAGCTGCCTACGTCTCTAATCATCTAATCACCATCTCCCTCTAACCGGGGCGAACATGAGAGTCGGCTGCTACTCGCGCAATGTTCCGCGTTCGAACGCATTCGAGCACCCTCCCTCTCAACCTCCCTGACGCCCCCGTCGAGCTTCAGGAGGCGAAGTCGAGCCAGTAACGTTTTGTTGAAAGTCGAAAGCCTGTCTTGTCTGTTTGTCTTCAATATCCTTCTTTCGTTATCGTAAATTAGAAACCAACACGCTCAACCATCTACCTGAACCATCTACGTGAATCATCTACGCTCAACCATCTACGTGAACCATCTACGTGAACCATCCCCGTAAACCATCTACGTGAATCATCTACGTTCAAACATCTACGTGAACCAGACATGTGGCTGTCTCAATTACTCTACTCAATTAAGCTACTGCATTTCAATTACTTTGGGTAGTAATTTGCTATCTTGCAAATACATTTGATTGAGAGTAACGGGTTTTAGTTCAGCTCGTTGGTACATACTGTTGGCAATCGGGTCAGCTGAACACGGAAAAACAAGAACACGAAGGAAATCCTTTCGTATTCTTCATGTCCTTGTTTTTCCGTGTCCAGGTGACTCTATTGCCATCAGATTGAGAGTATTTTGTACTTTACCTTGGAGCGGAAATGACGGAACACAAAAGTTGAAATAAAAAAAAGCCAACAGAAGAAAGGAAAAAAGAAAAAAAAGAAAAGAAAAAAGGAAATAGGCAGTGAACAACAGAAAAAGAAAACAACACATGCTTCCTGGGTGTTTTTTTGTTTCATTTTTGCTTGTTTATGTTTTAGTCCGCTACGGCAACAATGCCAGTTTTTTTTTTTTTCCCGCTAGTCTGGCATTTTTGGGATGTCGGTTGGGAGTGGTGATAACACGACCCTGAGTCAAGAGGACAAAGATTACAACGAGGCAGGAAACAAGCTACGAGCAGGATGGGCTCTCAAAATGCAAACAAACAGCCCTATCGAAGGTATGCGCCCTTCTGAACGCGCTTGTAGAGCTTAGTATCGGGGAAAAAATATTAAAGAAAAGGACAACCGCCAGAGCGACAGCAGTGCTTCTCTATGTCCGCTTGTTCCTTTCTTTTTGAAGTCCAATAATCTCTCGTTCAACGTTTAGATAACATACCCGAGGAAGTCGTGGCAAGTATCGTTTTATTAACTTATTGATTTGCGTATTCAAAAGTTGTTTAACGTTAACTCCGATCTACTGACTATGGCGCTAAGTAAAACGATGCGTTCGAGATGCGCATGATAAAACCAGCACAAGATGGGACTTTTCGCGTCCTCAAAATATTGATTGAAAATACGTTTAAATTATTGTAAGACGCACCGAGACTGCTCTTTGTTCTACTGGAGAAGCATAAGATAAAAGTCCGGTTTTGCTTACTTATGTTGATTGCGAATAAATCATTCTGGCGATAAAAGTCGATAGAAATCGCACAGTGCAAAAGTATGTTCGAAAGTAATTGAACTACATTTCTAAGTATTTGCACTCCACTCGAGTTACTCTGCTGCAAAAGTAGCTTGAGTAGTACTCTCGATACTTTATGAATCAGGTATTTAGTAACTTAGCTTACCTAGTATCGTCGAGTACCTTGTCCAACACTAGCAGAGACAAAGGCCTTTTGACTCTACTTACTTATCACTCCAATCAGAGCTGTTAGCTCCCTTTTTCCCTCAGTTGCTCACCGTGTAAATGCTACCTATTTCGTGCAGCTTTGGAATATACCAAAGAGACAGGCAGTTTTTCTCTTATTCACCTCGTCGATCGAGGTCTGTTTTGTAAAGCAAGACGCTTAAAGAAATTTGAATGCTAATATAGATCAGGCTTGTTCAAAAAAGTGCAGGTGCAGAAAAGCGTAGGACGATGTGCTTCCGGTCGTATCTAAATACGCATACCGGAAGTACACCGCCCTGCACTTTTCTGCACCGGTGCAGGACGTGCAGGTGCAGGACGTGCAGGTGAATCGAACGAGCCTACTGTAATACACAGACGTTTTGGAAAGAGTCTTTCCGATACGCCTGTGTATTAATGTACACACTTGAAGAAGGAAAGAATATTTTGCAAAACATCTCTGTATTAAAGCATGTTTTTACTAAATATTTTCTGAAAGACTTCCATTTCTCGATGAAAAACATGTTTAAGTACATTAAAAACAAGACGCGAAAGAGGCCTGGTCCCCTTTGGCGAGGAAACACTCCGCGGGGGCTCCAATCTGCCAATCACGGGCGTGTACGAGCAAGGCTTGAAGAAGGCGATCTACAGGGTGATTCAAAGAGAAGCCAGGCTGTTTAAATCGACCGCAAAATTCGGTTTCTCAACCTATCGCGCTACGACTTTGTGCAGCGTTGCTCACAGGCGGTGCATTTTTTTTTGTGTAAAATTTGCGAAGAGCGAACTTACCTGAGGAAAAAGTAAAGAAAGAAAAAGCTTAGCTCCTATGGAAACGCAGCGACGCCACCGGTCTTCAAACAACACGGCGCCGTTTCGCACGGGAGACAAGAGATGGCGCAACGAACGCCGCCAACGAACGAGCATACGGCGCCGAGAGCCGGCGTCTTTTGCAGACGAATTTTTCGACTCAAAAGCGGCGATCGTTCCGCGGGCGGCGACAGTCGCAGAAACAAAAACAGGCGCGGTAACAACAAGGAACTGCAGTTCCTTGTCTGCTAAAGACGCCGGCTCTCGGCGTCGTATGCTCGTTCGTTGGCGGCAGCTGGCGTCGCGACCGCTTGCGCCATCTCTTGTCTCCCCTGCGAAACGGCGCCGTGTTGTTTGAAGACCGGTGGCTTCACTGCGTTTCCATAGGAGCTAAACCTTTTTCTTTCTTTACTTTTTCCTCAGGTAAATTCGCTTTTTGCAAATTCCACAAAAAGAAAAAAAAAAAAGAAAAGAAAACACAATCTGTGAGCAACGCTGCTCAAATTCGTAGCGCGATAGATTAAGAACCCGAATTTTGCGGTCGATTTAAAGAGCCTGGCCTCTCCTTGAATCACCCTGTACAAACACCAGTAGCAAAATGGCGGCGCTCATGCAACCTCTGGGTACCGCCATTTGTTTTTCTGCTTGTATGCGTACATACCCATCGCCCGAGGTAACTGTAGCTCAGCCTTCAAGCCTGAATGGATGCTAACGGCTGTACCCTTTATAACGGGCGGTAGCTTGCGCCACCTATCCTCGCTAATGCGTGCCAGCGGTTGCTATGCTGGCATGAAATAAAGTATCTAAACACCGTTACTCACTACTCACAAAAAATAACTGAGTAGGCTCCTCGTTACTAGGCTTAAAAAGGATCACGTTACTTCAGCTTGAAAGTAACGCGTTATTTTCTCGTTACTCGGAACGTGCCGTTCTTATGAAGCATGCAGTATGTCGCTTACAATGTTTGTCGTCGTTAATAATTCATCGCTTTTTAACTGGTTTATTCAGGGATAACTGTGGCTTTACCGACACACCTGGTGCACATACTTTTATGGTTTATGTGGCGTTTCCCAGTCGTGCCCATTACAGGCTTGAGCTGGGCTGGGAACTAGGCTGGGTACTTGCGTTGTAGACGTTCTTCTCCAGGAGTAATGAAGTACTTCTGGAGGGGAACGTTACCCCAGCAGAAAGTAACGAAAACACGTTACTCACTTTTTTTCTTCAGGAGTAACTAGGTCGCTACTTCAATACCGAGAAAAAAAAGTACTCGTTTTTGGCCTCGAGAAAGAAAGAATGTTTTGCGCCTTGTTCATACGCCGTGCGAAGTAGTTCTTACAAGATTTGGTTGTCGGAGGAAGAAGCGATGCTTTCGGCGTTTGAAACGTGTACGTCTTGATAGGGTAACATAAGTAACATAAGTATATGTAATCTAAAGTGCACCGCCATATTTCTCGATTATCTACATAAAAGGGAAAATTAATAATATTCCGCAAGAAGCCGGCCTTTTTTTTCTTTACGGCTCTTGAGGTTAAGAAGGGTATTGGCACTCATTTTACGCGTTACCTAGAAATTTGCTGCCGAGAGCGCTTTTAGCCGAGGTGGTTGGGCTACATTTAAAGCTTAACCGTGTATCACTTTAGTGAATAATTTATTCACGCCCCTTGTATCGGAGTCTCGCTCGGCTTAAGTTACTTTTTAAAGTGGTACTTGGAACATGATTTATTCTCGAACATTATAGAGGTGAGCACGAAAGCTCTAGTCGCTGACAGTGTTAGAACCAACGTTACAAGGTATATTCAAGAACGTTTGTTAGAATTCCACCAGGGACGCTCTTGAGAGTTGTCCCACCTCCAGCGCCACCTTCCGACCTTGGCCGTCTCGTGAGACTCGAGCCTGCTAGCGCAGCCTAAGAACACTGTAGCCTGAGCGCGACACGGAAGGCGACGTGCTCAGGTCGCGGCCCTGACGTCACGCCGCTGCGGTAGTGCTACTTTTGGCTATTTGGTTTTAAGAATCAATCTCTACATATATAAATATAGATTAAATAAATGTTAAAAAAAAAAAAAAAAAAAAAAACTGGCTAGGTGGCGCAAGTTGCCGCCCGGTTCGAAGGGTTCAACCTCATCCATCCATCCATCCATCGCATGTGCAGGCGCTTCAATTCCTTCCTGCGCACGCGCAGGCCGGACACCTCGTGTGGGAAATGCGCGTTTGCCCACACCTCGTGTTGGCTCCTTTGTAAACAGCGCGTCTGTATATACACCTTTTCCACAAGGGTGCAGCCATCTTGAATGTCGTCACTTCTGGTATGCGGTAAAACATCGTTTTGGTCTCTCCACGCCTCTGGAAGGTGTTTACGAAAAATGCGTGATTGTCACATACTCTTGTTTTGCCTCACTTCTATTTTCTCCCATATTCCAAGTTGAAATGTTTTATTATTTTTTTGTCCCGCATACCCACTGATTCCTATGACTATTTGCTGGATCGCTTTTGCCAAGTTCCGCTTATGCGCAGGAATGTTGCCACGGCCGGCCATCTTTTTGGTAGAGTTATATTATCTCTAGCCATCAAAGTAATATAGCTGACAGCACTGTGGCGGCAGGCTGCCATAAAAATCGCCGCGGGTCTACTACACTGTATCGTGGGTGATATTTCGTGATTGATTGAGGTCGCTCGATGGAGCAGATTATTTCAGTGAATGCGGCAGAGAAAGGTAACTATGCCGTCATGTTGTGCGGCGCGCTGTTCAAATCGCCCAGATCGCGAAAAGACAACTACTTACCATCGGTAAGTATTCCATGTTTTGATGGCTTTCCAGGCGCGCAGGAATACGTTCGGTGAAAAATATTAACTGCGACCCAGAAACGAACGTGGTCTGCTCGGACGTGGTCTGCTCGGACCACTGTGAAGAAAACTGGGTTGACAGGACGGGGAAAATTGTGCGCCTTAAAGGACCAATGCAACAATATTTGTACTTTGCGCAAATACCGCTTAAAACGGATCCCTAACGTTAATGACCTATGAAACACGCGTTCGTTTTTAACCCCACGCAATAGAAGTTCCAGAAAAAAATTTAAGAAAAACGAGCAGCGTTCACCCCCTCAACTCGCAGCCAGAACAAGCGGCCACGTGATCTGGAGCCGATTATATGCCGCCAGTGTTGATCATAGCCACGCGCTGGGGTTGGCAAAGCGCAGGACACGCGCTGAGTTCCAGGCATTGTTATGGCTCGGCTGTTGTCGTCGTTGCAGCGATTGGACACGGGTCAAAACCCGAATGCTTCTCGAGCTAGCAATTGTCACGAGCCCAAGTCGAGTGCCCACGCAATGCTCGGGTCCAATCTATGAACCGCATTCAAATATCGTCACTTGGGTGTACTGGGACCCCCGAGTTACGTCATCAAATTTTGCAAAGGAGAGATTGAATGAAAAGGATCGCTTTTGTCCTTGAAATTACACCGCAACAAAGGAGTTTCTTGGCCAATGGCGTTGCGTGTGAGTATCCTTGAGTCCCAGGTGTGCCAGTAAGCTCGTGTATAGAGAGATACATTCCAATTGAATATCGTTGCACAGCTCCTTTAAGGAAAGTGAAATACCCACTATGTTCAACCTGCCTACAGACCTCGTGAAGGTAATATAGGACATCTGCTTCGAAAAATATAATAGTTTTGTCCGAAAAAGTTAATGCCAGGTACTTTCGGCACAAAAATATTATCTAATTATTTATTAAATTTAGTCCACAATTTTATTGTTATCGACCATCTGGTGTATGCCAAAGGCGAGCACTCGAAGGATTCTTTCAACACCATGACATGCGTATTGCACAGAAGCTTGTAAGTCCCACCATGGTTGGATCTTGCAAGCACCATACTACTAGATATGATATAACTCTGCCATATATACTGTGGTCTTATTCGCGGAGCGGGCACACACGATCCAGCAAATAACCATAGAGATTAGTGTGCATACCAGATGCGGAGACCGCGTAACTGAGAACGACAGGAAACAGAAGACATCAATAGCTGAATGTGATATCTCCGCGTATTTAGAAAGCAGCAAATTAAAGTCAGTTTTATGATCGAACTTGTATAAGCTGCGGGTAATTGATTTGATCTTATAAAAAAGAAAACACATAGGTAAAAAAAAAAAAAAAAGGGAAGGAAGAAAGGAAATTCCGCTCCGCCATAAAAACTCTGAGAAGAGAGAAAGTGATTTCCGACTGCAAATTGAATCAGCGTATGTATAGGTACAAGAGCATCGACGCGCATGTTTATTTTTGGGAAAGGAAGAGCATAAGTAGGCATTCAAAACGACTTTTTTAATCACCCAAATGGGCGAAATTACAGTAGGTGGTATACACTGGACGCCATATTTGAGGTGACTGTTCACAGCGCATGCTCAGTATGAGTTCTTATTTATGGTCTCCTAGAGAAGGAAATCATGATGGCGTGCAATGTGCGTGTTGGGAGCGTTGTGGAAACTTGCCGTCGGTACAGACCGACACGCGGAGCTGCTCCGTTTACCGACACGGCCGGAAGGCCGCATATGCGCGGTGGCTATGTGGGCAAAAGCGGTCCGGCTCTCCGTGTTTCGCATAGCGTTGTGTGGCGTGCGCTCGTTGGTAAGGTTGTAGGGACGCTTCTGGCTTTATTTGTGAGTCGTATTTCCTGACAACGTATTTCGTATTCTATGTCTGACTATTTGAGCTCGCTACCCGAGCCTGAACGGTAGCGGTATCGAAACAAACTGCGCGTGGATGGCGTTGCCTACGTGGATCCGTACGCCGTAAACAAGGCCTGCTGGACTTCCGCCGTGAAGTTGCGGCCATCGAAGTCGACGGCTCACGTCGTCGTTTATTTAGTTTTTTCGCCAAGCCAGTTCACGGCCGACACGGTGCAGGCGTACAAGTCTCTCGAGGCCTACGATTACTTCGAGCCGGTTTCCGCACTGCCGGCGGAATCGGCAGACTGTGGGTCTGCGGAAGTGTATTTATTAGTTAAATAAATACACACAGCGTCTTGAAGTCAAGGTATGATGTTTTTTCCACCCTCACGACCACAAGGAATGACAGGCAGTAACGCTTTGTCCGCTCTGCAGTCTTGGCGGTGACACGTTACAAGTAACGGCGTTACCAGGAACGTGTTACTTTTTTCAGTAATGTAGTAACCTACTCATTACTTTTTCCACACAAAAACGGGTAACGTGCTTACGTCACTATTTCAAGTAACGTAGTTACGTTACCCATTACTACTTCCCAAGGCTTAAAGAAATTACAGTTCACTTTTTTTACGTGTTTTTAGGCGTCAAGCCATTATTTTCTTTGCGTTTTTTTTTTCGTGAGTATTTAGGTTAAACTGTAAAAAGAGATAAAGTAATTATGTTCAATTTCGGCATGAACGTAATGTTTCTTGATATATGAGCTTACCCATACGTGTATCGCCAAAAACGTAAAACGTGTTAAATCATAATTTAAAAAAGTAACGCAGAAGTAACGTGCGTTACTTTTTATTGGTCGCGGTAACGCGTTCCTTTTATTTTTAAGTAACGTCGCTCTGTAACGCGCACCTTTTATTTGCAAGTAACGAGTAACGTATTTCGTTACTTTTTTTCGGTAACGCCTACAACACTGCCGTTCTTCGCCGATCCCCTTCTGCTGGGTAGCACGGGCGTAGCGAGCTCCCGACGAGCGCTTGGCCGGTACTTTGTGCGCGAACACCGTGGGAACAAAATCCGGGTGGTATAGATGAGACAACGGTTTCCCTGCACATAAGCAAGCCTCGGGACGGAGATTGAAATGGATACCACATTTGCCTCCAAGAAAGTGCTCGCCGCACAAACGCTCGTTCGCGCGAGGCGACCATTCTTTTCGATCCACGGATCATCCACCTTCTATGCCATTCAGAGTCTGCTGGGAACTTGTGGAAACTCACTCCGCTACTTTTCTTGTACATTTTGGTGCAATTAACGGCAACACAGCGTCACGGCAGGCTGAAATGCCACGACGCCCATGCGAAACGTGCGCCTATTTGCCCACACCACCCGGCTCCGGCACGATCGCAGCGCCGCCGCAGCTCCGTGACGTCAAGACCGCGGCGGGATGCCTTGGTGGCGCCCTCCTATGGTTCCCTTTCGTGACGTCGTTACCTTGCAAACAACACTTTCGATGGTGTTTGTAATAAGCATCGTGGAAGATTGCAATCATTGCGCTCTAAAACCAACGCTTCCAACACCGCCAAAAGAGAAGTTCTTCCATTCCTCTTATTTCCGTCGAAGAGAAATCCTTTGCTGACGTCATAGTCAGCATTCGGCCAATAGTGGAAGGCTGACCACAGCGACGCTTTCGATCGCGCACGTCGCCAATTGCAGGATGAATGGACAGCAGGGAGAAGGGAAAAATATACATAATATAAAAAAAGACGAAAGAAAACTTTTTTTTTTTTCTGCCTCTTTCGCATGTTGTTTTATCACCTTAAACTGCGCTCCGAACGTATTTAACCCCTCGCTTAATATGTTTCATCTGGATTACATCATGTTCAGAAGGTCGGCATTCTAATCGTGTAGAACCATTTTCTGTCATTTTTTTTTTTCGCAGATTAGAAGAGTGGAATTGCCATTCCGCGCCAACACCATCGACCGAAGATGACCCGCAGTTTGAGAACGCCGTGGCTAACAGTGTTTAACTTAGAGCCATTTTACTCTACTAATGATAACTGCCCTTTTGTTACTGCATCAATATAACTTGTAACCACTCCCCTCTCTGACCCCATCAGCCGCAGTTACACTGCTCATAACATCATACCGTTCGCTGCAGAAATGATGATCGAATTCTCCGACGCCTCAAGCATGTCCGAATTCCGCGGGTTTGCTTCGCACATGCTTCGAACGTGTTTGCAGACAGGTTTCAGTATGACGAATTGTGACAGGACCGCGACACAAAGAAACATGCCCCATACAGTGTTTGCAGACTGTCGTTTGTATGATGTATTAGCACTGCGCAGTGGGACCGCGGCTTTGGGCCCTAAGAGTATACGAAATAAATAAGTGAATCAATAAACAAGCCGGGCCTAAAAAGCGAAAGAGAGAGAGAGAGGGAGAGAGAGAGAGAGAGAGAGTGAGAGAGAGAGAGAGAGAGAGAGAGAAGAGAGACAGATGGATGTATATGTAATTGAGAGAAGAGAGAAAGATAGAGATCAAGAGAAGTTAGCGGCTGCTTGTTGAAGTCCCATTCTTGAAGGAAACCTTGCAGTAGTAAAGATGTTAAGAGTTGCTATTGTCGTCGTCGTTGACAGTGTCAATATAGCCTACGTTTTGTTACGACATCAGTTTTTCAGGCCTAACCTCTTCAAACCGGATTTAGAGGGTGTTTGACACTATGAGGCGTGCTTCGTGCTTTTCGCGCCGTCTTCCGGATGTATATATTCCGCGCATGCGCTGTGGAGCCGAGCACGTGCCTCTGGGCAATACGGTGACGCTGTGGAAGATGGGACTGAAACTGCTGCAGAAGTAGTCTCCGCTGTGGTTCAGCTGGGCTTCGAGTACGGTCAGCGTGGAACTGGTCCGGTCCGGCTCCCGGGGGCCCCGACTCAACCGGTACCGGTTCCAGGGGTCCGGTACGATGGGCGTCGAGCCCGGTCCCCCTCTGCGCCAGCTGGCGAACCGGTGCAACGGCAGTCGGCAGTGGAGGGTCAGCGGCGAGCCCTCGCGCACGATGCTGGGGCCCTGGTACTGCACGTCTTCCTCCTGGTTTGCTGAAGGCCCACCCGCCAGCGGTGCTTTTCGGTTGTTGCTGAGCATTGCTCGTCCATCATCGATAATCAGGCAGACACGTGCACAGTGTCACTTGCTGACTAGGAACCAAACATCTGGAGACTTTTCAAACTGGTTGACTCCCCTTGAAGCGAGCGGAGGTGATAAGAGATCGAGTTCTGTCTGTATCGAGGGAACGGTAGGGCGGCGCGATGTTATCGTTATTTTAAAATGATTTTATAATCCGTAAAAAATAATACTAAGTTGGATTGCGAAACAGCTCTAGACTCATTAAAACCGTAACGACGAGAAAAACTGCTATGTACTTGTTTTAAGTTTCATTTCTGTGCTGCACAAACAGAACAAACAGAATGTTGGTGACGACCTTCGTGTTTTGTTTTGTGCTTAGGGCGGCAAGCTCACCATCGCAAACTAAATCACTGAATGGGATAAACCACATAGTTTACTCTCTGTCTAACTTATATTGGGACTAAATCATGGGCCGGGAGAGAACTCTGTCCTTGTCAGGGCTGCTATAGAGCCAGCACATAACCTTCTAAGCTTAATCACCGCGGATGACATTAATCTAACTTCTACTGATGAATGCTGTTAGCCTCCAAAGATGTCCAATTGACAGCTGTTTTATAATTATCTTTTCTTCGAATGCAAACGAGAATCACAGCGGGCTTGTATAGATCATTTCAGATCTATGAAACCCCACTACCGGTGACAGTTAAGTCTAAGTTCTAAGTGAAATTAAGTTAATTTAAGCGTGAGTTCTAAGTTAAGTTGAGTTAGGTCTAAATTCTATAGACGCCGACAAGATGAGAACGTGAGAACGTCCTTTCCGATGCTTGGCGTCCAACACACGCCCTTTGCTTACCGTCGCACGACAATGAAACTTGCGCGCTTGAGGCTGGCGAGACGTCGAGGGCTTATCGAAGCTAACAAGCTTTCACTGGAGGCGAACCAACCGAAGGACCCCCCCCTAGTCAATGTTATTATTTTTAAATGATTGCGAATTAAATACATCTGTTTCATGTTAAGCGGTTGCTAGAATGCAAACAAGAACGTCAGCCTTCTCCACCGATCATGAGCTCATGCCTGTTTCGTTCGAAGTCTCGCTATGGCCAGAAGCACGTCTTGAGCTGCCGTTGCTTGACAGTTAATTTCCGAGTGCAGGATATCGGAAACTGAACCAACTGTCATCGCGAAAACACGTACGCTTTCGCCTCTACTAATTCGCTCACACCTTTTCCTCCTTCTTTTACAACGTCCTCGCCCATTCGATCGCGTGTTCCGTTCCATGAAAACTGTACACTCTCAACATCTTCTTAAGAATGGCAGCCCAGAATGAAATATTGTCTTTCTTTTTTTTTTTGTTCGTTCCTGTAAATGTTAGTTTTACCGTCTGCCCCAGTCTTCAACGCTACCTCTCTCAAATTACCACACGTTTCACCTGTTTTTTTCTTACACAACCATCGTTTTATCGGTTTTAAAGCCGTTTGTTGAAATTTTCTTAATTATTGTAGAAACAAACAAAAAGAGGCTACACGGAATATATTTCGCACAATGAAAGTCAAAACAAATCATGAGGACAGCCGAGGATCGAACGAACTCGAAAAGGAATGTTCTGGAAGTCTCAGAGCGGCAGACGACGTTTCAACGAGAAACTCTTAGCTAATAGACTTGTAGCTGGCTCTAGGCTAAGATTCTCTCAGCTTCGATAATCTTAGCTTAGATACTCTTAGCTAAGAGACACTCAGTTAAGAGGCTCTTAGACACCCTTAGCTAGGGAACTTTTGGTTCAAAGACTCTTAATGCTAGTTCACACACTTGCGACTGCCTACGACCGGAGATGCTAAAATCGGCCTTTAGCCTTAAGATAATTTACGCTCCTGGTTAAAAAATTCTTAGCTACTCTTAGATCCTGGCTAAAAAGACTGTTAGCTACTCTTAGCATCTGGTTAATAGTGTCCTAGCTACTCTTAGCTTTTGGATAAAAAATTATCCATTCGCTACTCTTAGCATGGGGTTAAAAGACTCTTAGCCTTCCTTAGCTCCTGGCTAAAAAACAAACAAACAAACAAAAACTCGGCTACTTTGGTACTTGGTTAAAAGACTCTTAGCTCTTTCCCCCTCTCCCATTCCTGCATCCTCATACACTTCCCCTTCACGACAAGGCTTGAAACCGGTCGCGTCGTACCCCTTCTAAATATGAATAAAACGTATCCAACAACAACTTAGCTACTGTTAGCTCATGGTTAAAAACAAAGAACTCTTACCTACTCTCAGCACCTGGTTAAAAGACTCATAGGTAAGGGACTCACGTAGAAAGCTCTCAGCTAAAAGACTTACTTAGGTCACCTAGCCCAGCTAAGTCTCTGGGCGAAGCGTCGTCTGCCATTCCCGAGGCTCTCAGGATACCCCTATTCGAGCCCACACAAGGAGTGGGGCTCACCGGAGCACGTGGCGAGTAGAAGGACGGCGACTAGAAGAGTCCGTAACCGGCATAACAGTCGATGAAGAGGCGGCACCATGGCTGCGACTTGCGGTTCGCGGCCCTGGTTCGCCCGCGATGTCCGCCTAGCTTCCTGGTATATCCTCGCACTCCGCTGCGGCACTGTTGCCGGTGCCCGCTTGCCGAGAGAACGAGCGTGCTCCACGCGCCCGGGTTCGGGGTGTCTATTTTTAGGCTGACCGAAAAATAACGGCCGCCCTCCTCCAGTGATGTGGCCTGATGCAACACCACCTTATAGAAGACAAGTCCAGCGTCTTTCGGCCGCTCAAAACGTCATCACTGCTGGATACACGCAGTGCCACCTAAATCATCGCCGCAAGCGCGTTTTACAGCGTCTCGTGACAAACGCGATGGTAGCAGACGGCGACGCCAAGAGGCACGCGTCTGCTCTCGCCAAGATTCAGTATGTTTGCCGCTTGGGGGCAGGTTGGAGATCCACTATTGACGACGTCATTCACAGGCCTTGTCGTCTGGGTGGCATGGCCTTGTGCCAGTGGCTCGTCTGGAGACCAGGCTTGTCTGCTGCTGTAGTATCGGCCCGGAAACGGGTGACCGTTTGGGGAATCGCGTGAATAGATCGTCCTTGGAACGACAGACACGTGTGCCACCGTTATTCCGCTGGCCGAAATGATGATTGTCGGTCGCACCCAGTCGCCTTCATTTTTAATTTTTAGGGAGGAACAGTTTTGAGATAGATGCTCCTGTCTAGACGTCTAGCCATGTGAAGGACGCTTGTATGCGTTTTTTTGTTCTCGTGTAGACGTGCCTTTTTGTGGCTGGAAATGACGTTTGTCGCTCACATCTGGTCGTTTTTAGTTGTTTTTGAGCGCTAAGCAGTTTTGAACTATCTCCCTGGAAATAGTTTGACAACGAAGGCCACAGGACGTCCATCCGCATGGTGGGCGTTTTGCAAAGCTTTTTTTTAGGTCGCATGTATTTTTTGGCGGACGGAAATGGCGTTTGTCGGCCGCATCCGGCCGCTTCCGAACACTCTCTAGCGTTCAAGAGTTCTGAAAAAAAAAAAAAAAACATATGCGCTTGTTCACTAGGACGTTTGATAACGAAGACCTTTGGACGTCTAGCCGAGTGAAAGGCGTTTATAATCATTTCATTCGGGTGGCAGCAGCTAAACTACGTTATTTCCGTTAAAAAATAAAATGAAATCATGCACGCCAAAAAGCGACGGCGACTGACTATCACAAACACTAGAAGCACCGGTGCAGATATGCGTGCCTGTAAGGACAAAGCTTTAAAGGGATGGTAAACAAAAATCAAAATTAAAAAAAAAAACTAAAAAAAAAAAAAAAAAAACGCAGGAGATGTAGGCGGGACGCTACAATCCCTACAACACTACTCGTAAGGCGATATCTCAAATGGACGGCCGTATTTCTGGAAAAAGAGGTCGAGATTGAACGAGGCCGACGAGGCACGTGACGTCAAGATACCTAGTTTCACAAGATACCAAGCTTTCACTTGATATATTTCTTATGCCTTAAGTATTAAATAATTGTACAACGAAACCTAGCTCGATTCAAATTTGGCTCATCCTTGTCATAGGTGCAAGATAAAACAAAATTTTATTTAATAAACTAAAATAAAACACACTTCTAGAGCAGTAAAAAGTTATTATTGTTGTGAAAAAAATAATCTAAACGTGGCGAGACTACGAAATAAGTCACTCGTGAAAACTGCGAAAATCAAAAACCTACCTTCTGCCCTTTCAAAACCGAAAAGTCAAGAAAAAGAAATCCGTAGTTCTGATTTGCAGTGTTGATCACACATTTTTCTCCAACATATATTTGTTCCAGATGTTTTTGAGGACCAATCATTCTCTAGATGATTAAAAAGGAAAAGGTTTTGTGGAGCCGGTGTCGGCGATCTCCAAACAACAAAGATTTCCAAAATGAATTGAGGCAGTTAACAAATAAAGCAAACGCTGTCATTCGTTCTACAAATCAACTGTTTATCAAGTAAAATTTCGATGAATTCAGGTTTAGTTCAGCTAAAACACGGTCACTGATAAATCATTTCCGAGACACTGGCTCTGAAATTCAATTGACCAAACTCTGGAACAAAAGTTTCGGTCACTTACTTTAACATTAGCAGGCGACTTTAACAACTTATTTGCTAAATATTCTGGAGTGCCAAGAACCACTGTTGTGAGCTCATGAACACTATATCATGCACTGTTGACGTTAGCTTTCCTTCCTTGATTAGACAAGAAGGATCTGCACTTCCTTTTTGTTAGTTTCATACCTATCGAATTTCCCGGTATTGATGGTATTCGGTCGTATGATTTCAAGAGAAATTTCGCTTAAATTAAGCATGTTCTGCTTGCTATGCTGCACGGCTTCATTGCGTCTAGCAGCATACTACATGAGGTCAAGGTAGCTATCGTACTGCCGCGTTTCAATGAAGGAGAGGGGTGCAATGTTGCAAATTAGCGTCCTATGTCGATTCTACTTATTTTAGGAAAAGATATTGAAGAACACCTCTTTCCCATTAGCAGTTTTTTTTTAGATAAGATCTAGTCTAAATCTTTTCATCTAACCAGTACGGATTCATTACTGGGAAAGGCACGCAATCGATCCTTGATTATTTTTTCGATTACATATATTCAGCATATTTGAAAGTAATATGTTTGCACGTGCCTTTTTTTATGTGTCTGAGATTTTAGACACTGTCAGCCATCAGCTGCTCCTAGCAAAATTTTGTCGCCTCAGTTTTCGCGGCCCATTTTATTCTTTACTGAAAAAAAAAATTCTATGTGGAAGGTCCCAGTTTGTTCTAATTGGAAGATTTAAAAGTTCTCGGCTTTCTTAAATGTCGGGAGTGCCTCAGGGTTCTGTTATTTCTCCTCTACCTTTCAATATTTTTGTCAACAACATGGCCCAGGTCATCAACGGGTGTAAAATTTACCTATATGCACTTCATATGAACATGCGCGGCATGAAGGGCAAACAAGATCCACTTGAGCTATTTCTGAACACTATGGGATTTAGTTTCTATGACATCATTTTCACGGAAACCTGGCTGACTCGTAACGACCTAAGCTACCGCCTCTATTGGGCTACAAGGGAACTGGCATGGTTAGAGAAAGTAAATGACGATTTACGTAAAAGAACAAAATTTTATTATTTTTTTCAACGAATTATCAGTGACAGAGACAAACGTTGAATGTATTGCGGTAAACACAGGGAAAGCTATTGTTGTTGTGCACAGACCACCTTCGGGAAAGGTTAAACGTTTTCTTGACTTTTTCGAAAATATTCAAGCTTTTTTTGGGAATTTATCTTTGCCCTTTTTGTTATGGGCGATGTAAACATTAATACCTTATCCGACGAATCCGTGGCGGAAAAGTTCCACAATCCATTACTTTCTTACAATCGTATCAACGCGATAACCGTGCCAACAATAGTGAATCCAACGAGTGCAACATCAATTGACGTATGTGTAAAAAATATAAAAACCACCGATATGATGTCTGGAGTAATGTCACACGATACCAGTGACCACATGCCCATTTTCTGTTTGACGAATATCAAACACGCCCACAACGATAATAAAAAAATCGAAACGTGTTAAAAAATGATGAATCACTTCAAAATTTTCGTGATTTGGTCACCCAAATGAACGGGCAAGGTGTTTTCGAACAGGAAGACTTAAAGGGATCGTCCGGTCAAATTTTGTATTCGAGAAAGCAATTGAATATCACTGTTTTTGCCTCGAGACGCATCGTACGTGCCATATCTGAATTTTATATGCACGTCTGCGTGAGTAATTGAATTTATACTGCTCCAATCGCATTCTAGCGTAAACGCTGCTTCCGTTGGCAACATTGAAGCTCTGACGTCACAAAACACAAAGCGAGCATTTTTGTCTCGTCGTTTGCCTGCGAGTGAACGCCTCAGCGCACGTGCTTCGTTTTTGTTGTTGTGTTCGACTTGTTTCGTGGTTGGGTGAGATTTTTGTTGCGCGGTTGGGTGCAACAACCACCGGGCAGCACATGCGACCCAAGACATGACGTTTCACACTTTTCTGCGAGACGTGCGTAGGGACTGGGTTTCCGTCAAGATCGAGATCCCGCTTATGCAGCAATCATCTCACAGAAGAAAGCGACGAGCTGAGCTCTAAGCGGACAGAAGGCTTGTAAGGTGAGGTGTGATGCTGTGCCAACGATGTTAAACTACGTCCACCCACTCCTCGCCCAAATCGGATCAGTCAATCTAGGTCTGTTCGATTCGCCTGAACTGGCTGAACTAGTTCAGCAGCGCAGGAACTGGTGCATTCGATTCAACCGGAAGTTGCCCGACCGCTGCACTGGCGCGTTCAAGTCATCCCAGTTCTGAACGAGTTCAGACCCAGTTCCTCAAAAATCTTGCACCGGCTCCGGACTCAGTTCAGCGTCCGTGCAGAAGCAGACGACAAGAGCAGACGGCAATAGCAGACGACACTCCTCGTCCGTCTCTGCTCGCGGTGCCATTTTTCGCAGCTTTTGCTCTAATGTCTGCGATGTTTAACAATAACGCCGATACGGAGGTAGAATTTCCTCTCATTTATGATAATAACGTACCCGCGGTGGAAGCGGAATTGAGATCATAACTGAAGGTGGGAATTTGCTTGATTATGATATTCTGAAAGCGTTTGAGGCACCTGCTCGCGTAGGTATGGCTCCCTGTGGTGAGTGTTGAAATATTGGCTCACGTAATTTGTTTCTTTCTGGTGCTATGTGGGGATCCACAGTGTTGATATTTTTACTTACAGACACGGGGAAGGTATTGCTATGTTGATAGTCCCCGCCTTCAGTTGCTCTTGTATGCATATTGACGACTCCGATATATTGCAGAGGTCTGTGATTTAGTGCTTTGGCACTCGCATGTCCCAGTAGCTGAGCACAATACTGCATGCTTCGTCCGCTGGTTTCTGTGGACGACCACTAACGGGGCTGGAAAAAATGCCGAGAAGCGGCATTTTTGCCGATTCTCGCTTCAACTTGACGTCAAAGTTACGGTCGATAACTGTCTTGGCCAAGACGCTATCGTCAGGCCTTCGTTTTCGAGGTGACTGCCGGTAAGGCACCATGACAGAACAGCACACGACAAAACAGCACGCGACAAAACAGCACGGTCAAAACAGCACGCGTCAAAACAGCACAGCGTCAAAACAGCACGACGACAAAACAGCACGCGCCAAAATAGCACGCGACAAAATAGCACAGCGTCAAAACGGCAAAGCGACAGAAGAGCACGTGCCAAAACAGCACGGCGTCAAAACAGCACAGCGTCAGAACAGCACAGCGTCAGAACAGCACACGTCAAAACAAGATATTGACAATATAGTATAGTGTTTGGCGTTTTTGGTTTTTATTATTTTAAAACTCGGCGTACATTTTTCGGTTTTTATTCCAAGCAGAAGTTTTCGGTTGATTGCTGAGAATATTTGTAAACGCATAAACTTTTCAGTTCTTTTCGGTTTATTGACGAAAACCAGTAAACTGACCAAAAAGCAATATTCAAAGGCGTTTGTTTGAAATGAATAGTGAGTAAACCAGGTACTGGATTTCTTATTTGTTGCTGTCTGTGGCAGCTGACGCAACCTGTTCTGCAAAACGCACTGGGGCCCTATCATGATCTGGCATTATCGTCGCATTTGTAGACAGGACGAACATCCCTACTGAAAAAAAAATGAATTCTTATTATTTCATATCAGTTCCATATGCCGCATATCAGTTACACTAGGCTAGGTGGCGCTAGGTACCGCCCAATTCATGTGCTACAAAAATATTTATTTACTCACGCCACCATGTAGATACATCACGAGCATCAGTTGAACAAATACATTGAGTGCATACACATACACGGCACAACAAACATGAATACAACAGCACACCCAATAACTACTTCGGAGCTCTGCGTTTCCGCCTTTTATACAGGTCGTTTTGTAAGTACGGAGTTTTTCGGTGACCACCTACGCAATAAATATTATTTTCAGCGTGGTGTTTTTTTTTCAGTAATGCCATACCTCTGAGAGTATTTAGAACGGCTCAGGGGACGAATTTATTAATAAAAAGTAAACGCTCATGCCGTAATTATTTGAAAGCCAATAAATCAAGCCGCTCCACTGCGGTTTTAAGCCACGTGTTTGCTTTCCCGCGCGGCACGTCGTATACTGAAAATATATTATATGAATTTACTTCTGATATGTTTATTGGACACATTCATATCAGTTGGCATATGTTGCATATCAGTTCTTACATGGCGCATATCAGTTTTTGGGTATTTCATATCAGTTCTTATATCGCATATCAGTTTTTGGATATTTCATATAAGTTTCATATGTCGCATATCAGTTTTTGGATATTTTATATCAGTTCTTATATAAATTCATATACTTTTTTTCAGTAGGGATGAGCTTTACTACCACTTCGGTCGAAGAAGCAAATATCAAAATCCAAAAATTTGCAAGCATTGTACTCAGTGCGTCTTTCCCCTATGTTCACAACTGCGAGAGGTGGTTGATTCGCGCAGGCCAAGAAACGGCAATACTGCAATCGTAATTATGCCCTCCTCTAGTATATAGACGAAAGCTAGGGGTGCTAAAAAATGTGCGGCATTTACGAATGCCCTTTAATTTCATTGTACAGTTCACGATTAAACTCTCTTCTTTGAACAAAGAATTCGGCACAAAAATCCCTATCAGGTAAAAAAACCAGATTTCGTCCTGAAGACCATTACGTCGGTTCAACTTTTGTTGAAAGTTGAACCGATCTCGGAGACAAGCTGAAAACTGCGAAAGGAAGTGGTCATACGGTCAGTAATGCATTCCCCCACCCATCCCTCCAAACGCCCTTTAAAATACTCACCTCTTTCAGTTAAAACCGAATTCGTAAAAAATATTTCGTCGTACTTTTACCGGTTTTATCGGTTTAAGTCAAAAACGCTGAACCCTAAATAGAGCGTATGGAGTTTAAAAATTTATGTCTCAAAGTAGGCAATGTAAAGGAATGGAGGGTCTAGGCCAATTCGTCGAAAGCCAACTCGTCGACGGCCAATATGTCGAATCCGTTCTCATGGGAGCAAGTTGGGACTGGGGAGTATACTCGATGCGCACATGAAGGCTCCCTGGGCAATACCGAAGCCCCCGCTGGTGCGTATTATGGCTTTTTCTCGAGCAGTTCTGCTAATATTGACGCGCAAGTTAGCTGGTGATGTTGTCCAATAAAGGAATCAATCGCACGGCAATGCGTTTTTGTTAGTTGTTAAAAGAAAATAAAAAAAGAAGTATGTGCGGAAACGGTGTGCGTAGCCCATGCTGTACGGCAACAGCATTGAGGCTATATCATGTTTCTGCTTCACCGGTTTCCACTCGATCGAGGCCCCTTCGTTGGAAATAATCTGTGAATTTAACTCAAAACAACTTCTCGCCTGCAACCCGCAGCCGCGTGTTTCCGGGAAATCTTGTTCGCGGCGAATGATCCCCGCAGAATCCGTGCTCATGGTACACCTTGAATTCGCTCGACATTAAAGTTGCCTTATCTTCCCGGTTCTATCAATGCATCTGTAATCGGCGCATCTCCCGCTTTTCTTGGGGGACGTTTTACGCTTAGGTGGTAATTACGAAACGACGAGTACCCTCACCGGACCGCCGCAAACCAGACTGTTCATAACTTGAACTTATGGATTTCTTTTTCCCAATAACTTTTCCTCTTTCGCTGGGTCTAAAAAAAAAAGAAAAAAAAAAGACTAGACAACGCGGCCAACATTGACGCGAAGATGTCACTTCTAACTACCCAATCTCTTCAGAGATCAGCTCAGTTAAGGAGTAGTAACTACTGCTAACTTCGTTTGTTTTTAGCAATCACACAGCAGCACCAGTTGGGACACTGACTTAGCAATAAAATAGGCGATAAATTCCTTGATAACCTAGGGACAATAAATGAAAGGGTTATGAAGGTTCGAAAATATTCGCGCAAAGGGAGGTGAAGAGCGCGCTTGAAGTTGCTGCATACGTGCTCTTTTGTCGCTGGGCTGTTTTGACGCCATGCTGTTTTGGCACGTGCTCTTCTGTCGCTTTGCCGTTTTGACGCTGTACTATTTTGTCTCGTGCTATTTTGACGCTTGCTGTTTTGACGCCGTGCTGTTTTGACGCGTGCTGTTTCGACCGTGCTGTTTCGACCGTGCTGTTTTGTCGCGTGCTGTTTTGTCGTGTGGTGTTCTGTCGCGTTCCCGACCGGTATACCAACCGCGCGCTGCCGCTAGTGAATCCCGACACAAAATCATCCTGATGCCGTGAACCTATCGTCGAAATGCAAAGATTCCCTTTGAGGGGCATTTGCCGCCACCTTCTTGACTTGTAACCGACTATAGTTCAGAACCTCCTGGCCGAATCGAACAGACCTTGATTATGCAGCGAAATTAAAACCAACAGCTATGCCATCTCGAAATGATACCAGAAGTTGTATTTAGCGCGCGTGCAGCCCGATTACTGTTTGACCCACGTGTGAAAATGGAGCGTGACTACGACTCACTAAGCTCGTTAAGGTCAAGTTACGACATGCATTTGAACGGTTCGCCGTTTGCCTTCGACCCGCGGACATCGCCTCTGTGGGAATGACCCGCAGCCTCATCACCGATCCAGTGGATCCGCCAAAATGTGTACCCAGATGCCGCTTCGTGTACCTAGGTGCCGCTTCAGAGGCGAAATCTGCATCCTTTGCTTTGCAAGCGCCCCTAGTTCGATCGGCGTCCGTCGCAGTTGTGTTTGCGCGAAGCGGCATACGTTTGCTCGAAGCTTATGGCTGTCTGCGAGTAATATCCTGCTAAAAGGTGTGACTTTTTTTGCACGTGCTTGGGAACTGCATTAAAAGAACCGTATTTCAGCAAGGTACTGCCTAGGAGACTATATAATTCGAAACAAAATACAAGAAATCAATCGACCAACGCTTGTTATCCCGACCATCCGACAAACCTTTGCGTTTTGTGACGTCACGCAGCACCTACGGATGTCAGCCATTGACAATGGCGAAATTCGGGGTGCAGTTTCGTACACAGGCTCATGAAAGGTTTAATTTAGAATGGGAGATCATATATCAAAATAAAAATAACGTTTGTCTATATGAAGGCTTCCTCGACGTAACGAGCGCAAGAACCTGAGTACTTCCGGATTCGACCGGACAATCCCTTTAAATAGATCTTACAAAGGCTTCCATTACAAACTGCACCTATGTTACGACGCAGCCTTTCCGTTGGCTACATCCAGTGTTCGGAACAAAAAAATAAGAACACCATAAATTAGCTCTGCGTTATATAAAGATATATAGAAAAAATGACCGTATGTATCATAAATTTATCAAGCACCGCGATTCTAGCGTTCTAGCCGAATATATATAAAAGAAAAAATAATTTGAATGCTCGTCTAAAAAAAAAAAAGAGACTACCACATACAAAAAAAAAAAAAAAAAAAAAAAGAAGATTAGGCATTTCTAACGAACCGAGAAAGGTGTAGGAAACTGTGAACTCCTTGTCGAGAAGAGCATGCATGTGTAGGCCAATGCAGGAGTTCAAAATAGGAGACATTCGGATGACTGGTCAAGAGTTTGTAGATGCAATGAATGGGTATTTCACAACTCTGGGTGTATATGTACAGAATTACCAAACGTGACAAGTTTCGTATCAATACAGTACGCAACAGCGTCTTTAAGTTTCATTATGTTTTTCCCACGACACCGAACGAAGGGGATGGGATGATTGCAAATCTAAAAAAATTGCGCTACCACCGGCTTTGATAAAATAAAGGCTCTTGCCATTAAGAATGCATAATTGACACTAAGCCCAATCATTTGATATTTAAATAATGAGATGTTCATAAAGGGTACATTTCTTGACCAACTGAAATTGCTGGAGTGAGCCCAATCACGAAGGGTGGTGATGAGACCGTTATCCAAAACCTACCAGCCCACCTTGGTCTTACCAATGGACCTTTTCCAAATACCGACGGCACCAGGCGGTGGCTGCACGAACTAAAAATCGAGGAAGTGACCTACCTGCGCTACCAATCGACAGTGGGAGCTACGCTACCAGTTGCTTCGCTCTCTGAGCTGCGTCGCGTGCCCAACGCGAATTTAAAGAGGGAAATTTGTAGCGCCCACCCAAACGTCGTGTTTTTCTTTCCGTTTACTTTTTTTTTGTGTAACACAATTATATATATGCTGCAATTACGTGTTCTACTCGTCGATCTCCAGCCTCATTCCGAATTTCCTCGATTTCTCGTTCCGACTTCCACCGCTTGGCATCGGGCGCTCGCGCGTGCGCAGAACGCTTCTCGGAAAAGGTCCATTATATCTAATCATAGGAGCACGCCATTGTCAACAGGCTTAACATTTTTTTTCGCAAAGCATAATGCAATAACTCAAGCAGACTATGACTTCCAGAAAAACAGTTCTACTGATAAAGCCCTTCTTCATATAAAAGATAAAATTTTAGAGAACATACAGAACAGGTTACACACACTTGGCCTTTCTTAGACCTTAGAAAGGCGTTCGATACTGTGCATCTTGATATTTTACTAAGAAAACTTGAGTACTGTGGTATACTCGAAGTTGCTTTACCATTACTACAAAGTTATCTAGAAAATCAGTATCAATATGTTAAACTTGAAGAAATGTCATTAAATAAATTGTTAATTAAATATGGTGTCCCGCAGGGCTCTCTTATGGGTCCGTTATGTATGCAGACAACAGGAACGTTTCTTTCACTGGTATGAACAAAGCGAAGCTCAAAGAAATGACCAACAGGTACTTGGTGAATTTGTCCGAGTGGCTAACTACACCTAAATTGACGAATCCGAAACCATGCAAATACTTACGTAATATTCATGCCTATAAACAAGCGGGATAATGACCGATGCTAAAGTTGAGGCTTGGGCGAGTTAGCACATACTTCGGAATTAAAAACAGCGCGAAAAGATGAGGACCAGACGAAGAAGTAACACGGGTCGACGCAGCGCTACTTCTTCGTCTGGTTCTCGTCTTTTCGCGCTGTTTTTAATTCCGAGGGATAATGACACTGTCACTCTAGAATTTAAAAATATAGCCTCAGAACAAGTAACAAAACAAAAATTTCTTGGCGTTTGGATTCATGAAGAGCTCACGTGGAATGCACATGCCAGTCACATGAAAACGCAACTATCCAGAGTTATTGAGTGTACTCACAAAATCGTAAACTTAATTCCGCTATGGCTAAAAAAAAAAAGAAGAAATCTTGGACCATTGTTTTATTCCCAGCTCTCAAACGGCATTTTGGTCTGGGGCACCACAACAAAGGGAAACTATAATCAACTATCAGTGTTACATAATAAAATTCTACGTATGTATGCTGACTATCATGGAGACATGCAGGGCTTTCACCGTGAGCCGCATTATGTAATACACAACAAACTGAAAGCGGACCCGGTTTACTATTTTACATTACCAAATTTATTAATAAAAATAATCTATACGTAGAGTTCAGTTAAACTCGGGACGATAAAGCCTGCACTTTTCGGCATACGAAAAGACCAGAGCCTAGAATTCGAACGAATTATGACATGCCAAAACTTAACTACCGAATAACCGGTCCTCTTGATAATTTGGAAGGAGGATGTAAATATTCAGACTTTTTTCTCAAATATAAAACCAATGTCAAACGTGTTCTCATAAATAAAACCACAGCTTTTAAAAATGAATAGGTACGCAATAAGACATTATATCGAGTAATTCCATACAACCTGTGAATATTCTCGTTATGTTGCCGGATGTATTCTTATGAATACATGTAAATAATTAATGCGTGTATTGTTTGGTACATAAATAGGGCTTCTATTTTTGTTATGTAAACTTTTAAGATTTTGATGGTGTTATCTTTCTAGTATGTTCGTGCTTTTTGTGATGTTTGCTGATGCATTGAATTAGCAGTCGACATTTTTTTTCTAACAGCATAAGTGTGTTTAGCTATCCGTATAATACTTCGCTGTATTTTAAAGTGTTAAATATTTCTATCACGTGTTGTTGATTCTTGTTTTTATTAGTATTTTTCTTTTTGCTTTATTACTGTCGAACTGTAATGGGTGGAGAGGCCTCGTCAGGCAATAAAGAATGAAACAGTGAAAGAATGAAACATGTCGATGATACCATTTTTTTCACGTCACATTAATTTTTATGATTCACTCTACCCGCACTCGAAACAAACTCTTCTCATAAAATGAACTGGCTCGCTGACAACCTCCTAGTCATAAACATCTCTAAAACAAAGCTTGGCTGTTTTGATAACCCTCTTAGAAGACATCAGGCTCAAGTAAAATTGAATCTTCCCCTTCCTGTTCTGCTCAATGCAACTGTGTATCCTTCGAGTCTGTCGATCACGTGAAATACTTAGGTGTACATTTTAATTTTGATATATCATGGAACACAAATAGGTCATATATTTGTAGCAAATTACGAACTGTGTCTTGTATTCTTCAAACAGTAAAGCTTTTATGCCAGTCGGTGTTAGAATAATAATCGTCCATGCGCTTGCTTACTGTATCCTTCAATACGGTGTTTGGCTACTATTCGGGTCGCTGGTTGTCCAAGGTTAATTCTTTATTGAAAGGAATCCCCACAAGCGTTTTTATATCATTTCAATTTCCCAAGCAACATCGGTATTTTTCGAAGTCTTCGATTACCTAATCTGCGTTCCCTTTTTATTCAAACTCCAGTGCTCCATAGCTTTTGAAAAAATGATTTCAAAATCATTTTTCGTGTTTTGTTCTTTGCTTGTTGTGTAAGTTGTACCTTTGTGTCAGCCTGAGTTATATATATCATGTCCTTTACTCAATGCCTTGAGTTTTTTCTCGTTTTTATTGTAGCCTGGAAGTTGCAGTGGGCCAGTACCAAGACCGCATGATCATTACTGGACACCTAAAAGATTATTCTTGCTTCTTGATTAATATTATTTTTTATTATTCTTTTTATTATTACCATCACACCTGCTTTAGGTTTCATGGTAATGCTGTGTTACATAGTGTAAGTAATCATATTAAATTAACTTTTTAATTTTTTTATTTAAGTGTCTCCGGGAAAAATTTTTGTTAGCATTTGGGATTTTCTGTTTCACTTCACGAGCAGCGTGTACTCATCAGAGTGGTCTTAATCATACAAGCCCTAGATGGCTTTGATGAACCCGTGTCTGTACCTGATTTTGTGTTCGTGCAATATGATAATAATAATAGTAATAATAATATTAATAATAATAATAGTTTATTGCACGAACACAGAACACAGGTGCAAAAACGGGTTCATACTAATAACAATAATATTATTATCAAAATAATAATAATAATAATAGTTTATTGCACGAACACGAACACAGGTGCAAACACGGGTTCATCAAAGCCCACTAGGGCTTGTATGATGAACACCATCTTGATGAGCATGCTGCTCGTGAAGTGAAACAGAAAAACACAAATGCTAACAAAATTTGTTTCTGTATTCACTTAAATAAAAAAAAAGGTAATTTAATATGATTGCTCACACTATGTGACACAGCATTACCATCAAACTTAATGCAGAGATACACAAAACGTCAGAATTTTTTTTTCTCGATCGGTCTTGAGATGGGCTTTAGGAAATACACTTGAGAGCTTTCTTTAATTTTTGCACCGACTCTATGTCATGCAAGTCTTCGTGAAGCTCATTAAATATCTATGGTACGTAAAATGATCTTACGCTTTCTCCATAATGCGTTCTTCTTCTGGGCACTTCAAACCGTTGATTGCTCCTGAAAGATTAGACACATGCTTGGGATTCTTAAAGGAACTGTCCCCGTAGTGCCTGGTGATAATGGTGTGCTTGAACAGGCTCTCAAAATTAGGCAACTGAAACGATTTAAACAAGTTGTCCTCTGCAAGAAACTCCGAGCTGTAAGCTACACTTTTCAGCACACCTTTCAAGATACCATCAATCCTGGTATGGAATCGCTTGGGAGAGTTTCCAAATAAAGTAATGCCATACCTTAAAATACTCTATCCCAGTGTCTGCATAATGCCCGCGTCCCACTAGAGCGACAGACAGAGACAAAAGACAGCAACAAGCCTCAAACTCATGCAGCATGCTCGCGATGGTACCTTTGGCAGGCGTTTAGTCGTTCGGTGCTCGCGAAGTAAACACGAGCGATTGCAAGCCTGCCAAAGATACCCTCGCGTGCATGATGCTCGTGTTTGAGCATAGCCTCCGTTACTCTACAAAGCCTCTCAAATCGCGAAGGACTCTGGTTTGAGGCTTGTCTTTGTCTTTTGTTTCTGTATGTCGCTCTAGTGGGACTCGGGTATAATAAGTATCCACATTAACATCGGGACAAACACTTTAATAGAATACAATAGACAGGATACTCTTCTCATTATTTTACAAATATTTGCCATCTGCGTATTGCAGGATAAATCAGAATCGAACAGGATTCCCATGTATTTAACATCACAAACATATTCAACAGGAACACATGTACAATTGGCGCAACATGACGTATGCAAAATCAAGGGCCTATCTAGGCAAACACTCCTCAGCGGGTTTGAAAAACATACAAATTTTGTTTTTGAGCAATTGATAATAATAAAGTTTGACGCAAACCAATTCATCAGGTGTATGGCGTCATCTTGTAGCATATCTATCGCGGTACTATATTGCATATGGCGAGATAAAAGCAGGGTGTCATCCGCGTACTGATAAAGGGTACAGTTCTGAATACAACATTGCACATCGTTAACATAAATGTTAAATAATAGAGGTGACAAAATAGAGCCCTGCGGCACTACCGCTATTAGCCAAGCCCTAGAACTTTTTCGGTCGCCAACCAAAGTCATCTGAGACCGGTTGGTTAAAAAGTTAGTAAGAAGTGAAAGAAATGAACCTATGAAACCATAAAGATTCAGTTTTTGAAGCAGTATGTCATGACTAACTGTGTCGAAAGCCTTGGATACATCAAGAAACAGAGCACAGGAGATTTGATTATTGTCGAAACTGGTGTTCAACACTTTCGATAGCTCTTCCAGTAGAGGCTGTGTGCCGCGGCCTTTGACAAAACCATATTGGCAGGGCGACATAAGGTCATGCTTCTATAAAAATGAGGTCATAACGTTGAACAGATGCTTCTCCAAAATTTTAGACAACGAAGGCAAAATTGATATTGGGCGATAACTTTCAAATTTCCCTCTAGTCCCACCCTTGAATAACGGCTTAACCGTTGCAGTCTTTAGGTTGACCGGTATGCAACCAGAAGTTAGTATTTCGTTTAGAAGAATGAGTAGCACATTACACGAGGCGTTAAAGTTTCTTCGGAGTTCACCCATTTCAAAATTGTCTCCACCAGCGGGTTTTTTGGAGCTGAGGCCAGACATTAAAGAGTACAACTCCTGCCTGTCCAAGCACGGAAGGAAAGCAGACGGAGCTACGCTTCTCTCTAGGGTTAGGGTTCTTTCCTCCCGGTCTTTGACAACTCCCGAAAACAAAGCGAAATAAGCATTAAACTCGTTTGCGAGTGAAAATGCACCGCGTCCAAAACAGACCTCCAATTCGGAGGTTGCCCGTACAGGAATCCCGCGGAGTTCGTTTATAAGACTCCATGTCTTGGCAAAGTCACGCGATGATTGAAGAAATTAATTTTTGTAAATGGTCACCTTTTTCATAACGCCTTCAACGGGAAGCCTTCAGTCACTAGAGCCGGCCTTGGCCGTTTAACAGCGCTAGGCCTGGCCGCTGTATCAGGCCTTCAAGGGATACTGAACCAAACTGAACTTGGTGGCAGCGTGGCGGCGGTGAGCTACAACAAGAAGCGGTGAGCGAGGGAATGTGGGACCACCACTAAAAGAAACGAGAGCGGTCGGTTTGGGATGGACCCGATACTTGCCATCTATCCCCGTGCGAGTGAAGAGCTCGGTGCGCCGAACATAATGTGGTCACCGCGTCGGACTGAAAGTCATCACCTAAATGTGTTTCTTCCACCGTGGTGCAGATGAAGTCGCTCACGCCAACTGACGCCTTGACATCATGTATTGACTTTGGAGACGTTCATCGCTTGTCTGCCGCATGGAATTTGGTTTCCGACAAATACGCAGCGGCGTGTTGAAACACATTTGTCCAGCGCAAATTTTGCTGCTCAAATTTGCTCGACTGAGTTGAGCCTTTTGATGTGAGCATATATGACAAGGGCCAGATTTGTACGACTTACGGTCGTAGGTAGAAAATAGGTTATGACCGTGGTTCCATTTCAGCGCTAGTACGCACGGCGCGTGCGTTGCTTGCTTTCGAAATCGACGAACACTTGCGTGCTGAACTGTGAAGATCGCATGCTGAGCAATGCGATTTTCACAGCCCAGCCTTTTATAAGCAAAGAGCTTCTGGCCTGTACGATCCTCAGCGTTCGTGCGTATGGCGGGTGCTTTGCTCATTTTCCAAACGACGAGAAATCGTAGCAGTCTTGGCTGTGGTTTTGTAAGCATAGAAACGGTTTATAAGCATCTTTCAGCATCTGCTCATTAGCGCAAATAAGGCCTAAAAAGAAAAAGAAAACATAGTGCACCACACTTGGCGTTTTATTAAAACGCTAACAATGATTTCCTTTCGGCTTTTTTTGTAATTCTTATTTTTATTTCACGTTTATTGCTCGCGTGCAACCTGAGCGAGCGTGCTGAAGCGCGGGGCATTTCTGAAGAAGGGAAGAGCGCGCGTCTACAGCTTTGGGAGACGCTCAAAGCTGCGCGACTGCACGGGAACCTGTAGCATTGGCGTCACAGCTGCTGCATTTACATGGGCTGCGTTTACATGGATGCAACCCACCGTAATGCAACCGTAGCGCATCGGATCGAGATTTGACTATTTTGATTGGTAGCAGATGGGTAGAAGAGGAAGATGTAGTAAGACAGTCTGCCTGTGATTGGTCTCTGCTCGATTTCATGCACCACGGTTGCATGCATGTAAATGTAGTCATGTTTGCGACCGTAGAGCATCGAATCGAGATTTGACTATTTTGATTGGAAGTAGAGGGGTGCAAGAGGAAGGCGTAAAGAGACAGGGTGCGCGTGATCGGTTCCTGCTCGATTCGCTGCGCTACGATGGCGTCCATGTAAACCTAGCCATAGCCAGGCCAAGTTGTGCTACATCTGTGCCAAGCGAATGGCGCACGACACGCGCCATGTATTCGCGTCTCCAGCTCGTTGCTCGCCCTCCCGCGGCGGAAAAGGAAAGCGCTCTAGTGAAGGTCCCCAGACTCTCCTGCTCAGCGGGCACGGCGGAACTGCTCGCGATCATGGCTCGCGAAATGTCGTTTCCGAACGCAAACAACACTCTTCACTGTCCCGACGTGGTGTTGCAGCGGGTATGGGATTGTACCTTATACTAGAGAGTTTGAGTATTGCGTATAGAAGCAAACGCAAGCGCTATGCGTTTGCGTTAGGGTGGCTTGCTCCACGTTGCGCGTGCGCATCATTGCCATACTCCGATCCAAGACCGCAATTTTGGGCTCCGCGCACGCGCAGTGTGGAACACGCAAGGCTAACGCAAGCACACAGCTTTTGCGTTCGCTCGTATATGCAATGCTAAATTCACTACTGTTTCACCGTTTTCCAACACCAGCGAAACGTGCTGCAGTGAGTAGACGCGCAAGCAGGTAGGCGTTCCTTCGAACTGGAAAGGCTGAGGATGGCAAAACGACGGCGAACAAATACGAAAGGAAATGATTGTTAAAAAAGAGTAATAATTTTCAAAAAAGTAATCGTTTTTTTTTGGTTTTTTTTTTGTGGGGGGGGGGGGGGGGGGAGTATTTGGCCTTGAAGGATATTGGTAGCGACTTTGGAAGTTTTGCCGATGGTCAAGGGTCGCTACTTTGATAACATCCCCAATTAATCTAATTGTACATAAATTTCTCACATTAGCTAGGATGTTGTGATTGATTTGAGACTTTATTTATTTTATAACTTGGTAATTGAAAATGCTACAATTGACACCAGTGATGATAATTAGCGCATTTTAGAATGTCATGCTTGTTCGCGCGTTTGAAATTAGATCATAAGCAACTAATTATTTTAGAGCTTGAAAATTAAGTGTTAAAATATGTGAATATTAATATTTATATTATTATTAATACAAATCGCGGCAATGTATGCCCCCAATTAACCCCTACGGTCACAGAAATACGCCATTTAACGATAATCGTTTTTTCTGAAAGGTGTCATTTTGTTTTCTTTTTAGCACGTGAAAACCTCTGACATAGTTATCAAGATAGACAAACAGTCAAACACTGGATGCAATAGAAACTCATCCGTCACGTGTTGCTTTAAAAACATGCACACTTCAGCTGCCTGACTTGGATTCCGTCTTTGAATTTTTCTGGTGAGAACAGCGTTTCTTAATTGATACGTTTTGTGAACATATCGTATAAATCGGATTTATTCTGTTCTTCTTGTGCTGGGGAAGATATTAAAGCAACTAATCTTCTAAATAGCAAAAAAGCCATTGAAGGGCCCGCAGTTCATTGTTTTATATCACAATTAAGTGAGCGAGAAAAGGCAGCAAGAACGCACAAATCTCAGCACTGAATTTTTCAACAACTACAGCATTCTATGTTACCTCTAACGTGCATGAAAGGCCCTGTCTTTAAAGGGACGAAGGTTTCCACGAACAACTTCTTTAACTAAATAATTACGGTGTGGGACACATTTTGAGTTACGAAAGAATCTGAACTTAAAACCGATACCGAGAAATTAAATCCAAAATAAAGGTAAGTTTCGGTTTTGCTCCGGAGTTAAAAAGTTTTTGTTTTAAGGATAAAGAGGTGACCTGCACTCATAACACCCTAGCTCCCTAGTATTACCAGAAATACTTTGTGCCGCTCAGTGAAGCCAGCAAACTAGACAGGCTCAGCAGCGGCGCGCATCTCCGACCCTCACTAAACCGGCCATTTCGGAAAACCGCAAATACCTTCACACCGGACACGAGCGAGATCGGGTTTGCCGGATAACTGCAAGATTTTCTCGCCGTCTTGGGAAGGGGTCTAAATAAACCCGCCGAAGACAATCAAAACCTGTGCATTAGAATTTTGGTGTCACCACAATGAGATCGAACGCAGACGAATTAGATACGAGCGCAGCGTCGACGTTCGGCTGGAAGTCGTATCTAGCCACTTCCTATAGGATGTGAATACTTCCTATAGGAAGCATTCACTGGCGGCCATAGCTGTGTGCGCGAATGCTGATCGCGTGCTGATGGCGAGCTTCCACAGTTCTTTTGCAACGTGCATTCCGCACCCTCAAGATTGCCGGTCTTAGCAGCCTATTAATGTGGGCTCGTTATGAGCATGCGTTCTAGACAGCACCCACAAATATGGCGCCCAGTGAATACTCCCTATAGGCAGGCGAAACTTTCTTATCAATCAAGACACGATTTCCATCGATCAACCTCGTGAGACAATCATATGGCGCAGTTTCCCCTGTGGTTTTGTTGTTGTTGTCGTTTTGGCGGCTGTGGACGCAACTGGTTCAAATCTGTGAACCAGCCTTTAATACAGCAATGGGGACTGCCACATATTAAGAGAATTTGACGGAGCCCGCGCTAGAAGCAGGAGGCATCGGTTCTAAAATTTTGCCACTCGGAGAGTCCAAGTAAAACGCGGCAATTATTTCAGGATTTGTTGTAACAACTTCAAATTGAAAAGGAAAACAACACAGTTCGTAAGTGTACTTGGGTTAGTTTGTTAGTTTCCTGTTGGTTCCACAACGAGACACAGAAGTAATGCGGAGTCACTTCCATCCTCTAGTAGCGCACTGCTCGTCGCCTCAAATATGCGCTCTGAAAAAAAAAAAAAAAAAAAAAAAGAGGAAAAATGGAGAAAGAAATAACGTTCCTCCCTGTTGCCATCGGAAGGGGAGGAAATTGCCCCCGTTCCTCCATTTCGCCGATACACATGCCGCGCCGCCTGGTGGCACTTGAAAAAGGGAAGAATTAAGTTGTCGTCACCGCCATCGAACATGTTCGCGGCGGCAGCGGCGATTCGGCCGCCACTGCCTTCGCGAACATGTTCAATGGCGGTAACGATAACTTGAGTGCCTGGTTGTTTTTTATACTTGGATTTCTTAGGATGGTGCGGTGAATTTAGAACGTATTATTAATGATTCAGTTAATTTCTGTTGCACTATGAACAGTCTACCATGTGCATCACAACAAAAAAGGGTTTTAGTAGATTGTTCTGGTTTCTCCCGCTACGCTGGAGCAATCTCACTACTGCCCATGCGCGGTGAAAGCGGAGGAAAAGCAGAGTTGCGGAGGCGAGCGGAGGGTAAAGTTTATCAAAAAAAGCGGGGCGCGTAGCGCGGCGTGTGTCTCGCCAGAATCATGCCGTATGAGCCTGCTTCGAGATCGCGCTTGTCCGTTGTGGATGAAAGCCTTGCTGCTGAGAGAAGTACACGGGGCAATCGATCCCTGGCATGCCAAGTACGGGCACTTTCGTAGCGTTACTTGCTACATGACAAGTGGGGCGCACAAAAATAGATAATGGTAAACTTTTTTTTAGCGTTATTACGTAGTTGTTATGCTGCTCTATTCGAGTCAGGGACTCAAACCGAAAAATATAACGTTTCGGCTACTGTTACCGTTTTCTGTTAGTAGGGAGTTTTAGGGAACCGTTTTTCCGCATCTGATACGGTAGGGTAGACCCTCCGGTACGAATTTATTTATTATTTATTTATTTTTTATTTATTTCAAAATACTATCAGTCTCTATTGAGACCATCATACGGTGGGTATACAAGTGTACAAAGAAAATAACAACAACAAGAGCAGCACACGCTTGAAAAGGTACTATAAAAGATATCACCAATAATCACAAAAAATGCTTTGACATTGAAAGATAAAAAAATTAGATCCGTGATGCGCTATAATGCGTTGGCGAAAAAAACATACAAAAAAACGACAACATTTTATTTCACATTTTGCAATATGCTATATAAGAAGAAAAAGCTTCAAGTGATTGGCATACCACAGCTTCCTCCGAAAGAAGATTTCAGTCACTAACGGTTTGTGGAAAGGATGAGTATTTGAAACAGTCCTTGAAGAACCGGGGCTGATGAAGTGCGCGACTGTGTTTGTTCCGAGTAATTCTCGACTCGTCAGGAACTAGGCAGGCTGTTTTATCTATCTGCAATAAGCCCTTATTAATCACACATAAAAATTTCAATCTTTTTTCTTTACGCCTCATCTTAAGTAATGGAATGTTTGTTTTTGAATACAGTGCCGTAGGTGAATCCAGTTGACGATATTTGGAAAAAATAAAACGTAAAGCAAGTCGTTGCACCTTTTCTAGCTTTAGCACATCTTTAACAATATGAGGACCCCAAATTTCGCATGCGTATTCCATCAACGGACGAATGAGTGTTTTATAAGCCAAAAGTTTTGTGTTCATTAAACTTAGTTTCAAAGACCGCCTTAAATACCACAGTTTATAATTCGCTTTTTTTTTTTTACAATACTATCAATATGAGCACTCCAACGGAGATCGTGAGAAATAACGACACCCATATATTGTCACGGGTGGTGACCAAAAAAACAGGAAATAAACAGAAAGAAATAAACGTTTAATGTGGCGAACTTGTGCCAAAAATAAACGAGTACAAAAGATAATAATAGAGCGTCGCGGGCGTCGAAGTCGGCGTAGCAGCAGAGTCGAACGCTGGTGCGAAACTGACTCGACAAGGTAGCGGGCGGCCTCTTATCTAGAGTGTGTCACTATCTCGAAGATTCGGCGAAAGCGGCTCGAGCGTCGCGTGATCGGGGCGAGAATGAACACGCACTTTCTAGAAAACAAAAGCAGGAATAAATGATAGAAGTTACGTGCGGTACATGAATAGACGAGAACTTTCTGGGGGTCCGTGACCGAGCGTTGCTTTCTCAGCCCTGCGCGCGGCAATATTTGTAACTGCTTACCCTTTCTAGTGGATACCCTTCGATGACGTACGCGAATTCAATGGGCTTTGTTTTATGTGGAATAGTCGTACAAACGGTTTTATTTAAGTTTAGTGACATTTGCCAAGTATTGCACCACTGACCAACGCGTGCTAAGCACGTGTTAAGATTAAGTTGACTCGATCAGCTCCTTAACCTCTGTATAAAAGATACGGTCGTCGGCAAAGCGCCTAGCCTTAACAGTTAAATTGAAGAGAATATCATTAATAAATATTAAAAAAAAAAGGACCGAGCACTGTTCCTTGAGGTACACCTGATTTTACATCGATCAAATCGGAATGTTTATCTTTAATTTCTACAAATTGTCTTCTTCCGTACAAAAACATCTCTATCCATCTGATGAGACCTGGGTTTTTCAGAATATATTTTAATTTGAGTAATAATTTCCTATGGTTAACCTTATCAAATGCTTTTTTTAAATCTAAAAAAAAAAAAATAACATCAACCTGGCCTTTACGGTTCAGTACTTCAGAAAAATCATGCGTGACTTCAACCAGCTGAGTAATAGTAGATACCCCTTTACGAAAGCCATGCTGAGAGCAATTTAATAAGTAGTAATGACTTAAGAAGGAGTGAATATGGCTCGAAAGTGTATGCTCTAAAAGTTTCCCACATGTTGATGTTAGTGAGATTGGTCTGTAATCGTTAACGGAGGTAGCTTTACCAGACTTCAAAACAGGCACAACTTTACCAATCTTCCAGTCATTGGGTAATGAGCCTGAAGACAGGTATCTCTCAAAAACGACAATAACATAATGGGACAGAGACTCGGCATATCGTTGAAGAAACGTATTTGGGATTTTATTGTATCCGGTTGCTTTTTTACAGTCTAGGTGAAGTAACAGATCTACAATTCCTTCCCGAGACAACTGTACATCAGGAATGGCTGGAACCTCTTCCAATTGGTTAAACACAGGCGTCGTTCCGTTATCAGAAGAAAACACAGTAGCAAAAAATCATTAAAGCAATTTGCTATTTCGTAGTTATCTTCGATCGTGTGTCCATCGACATCAAGTTTTTCCACGCCCTCTTTTGTTGGTGAAAGGTGCCGCCAACATTTGCGGGGAGACGAGATTAAAAACGCCGGCATCGTTGGGTTATAATATCTGTGTTTCGCGTCTTTAATTGACGTTTTGAGATTCTGTCTTAGCGACCTGATTTTTTCACGCGCACTGGGAGTGGCTGTTCGACGAATTTGAGCCCGACATCGTGATATCTTTCTTTTTAAATGAATAATATTTCTATTGATCCAGGGATTGTGCGCTGCCTTCTCTGTCCTAGTGGGTACATACTTAGTCATACACTTAATTATAACTTCTTTTAAGTAAAGCCACAAGTAGTTGACCGAAAGTGCTGGAGTATCAGCCATTTCCTGGAAAGTTCCTTGTGCCAAAAGTAGTTCGTCCAGGATGGCCTCATTGTCGGCCTGATTGAAATCCTGGTATACGCTATATGTAAACTTTCTGCAAGGGGTTGTTAAGTTTGGAAGAGATAAAAGGACCATGGGCAATGATCTGAGATACCGGGCAACACACTACACTCATAAGTGGTTCATAGCAAGTCGTCAGAAACAAGAAACAAATCCAGAAGTGAACTGGACGAACCTTGAATTCTTGTGGGTTCTCTGACAACTTGTGTCAGATTGTGCGAAAAAAACATTTCAAGGAGAGCGGAAGAAACCAAAGCTTCACGAGAGGTCGGAACCATCCCAATCAATATCAGCAAGATTAAAATCGCCGGCAATGATAACTTTACGAGAGTGCGCGCGGCGCTTATCTAGAAAGTCAGTCAGTTTATTCACGAATTCTAGTCCCGTTCCGGGCGGGCGATAAACAGCGCCTAAAATGTATTCAACGTGGCCAAACCTAATCTTGCACCATTTACTTTCTATGTCAGGGGCGCCTTCAAATTCCGTACAGTCTAAACAATCCTTGATAGCTATGGCGACGCCACCCCCTTTACTTTCCCTATCCTTTCTGTAAATTTTATATCAGAATGGGACGATTTCACAATTTAAAACTGATGAGTTCAGCCAGGTTTCAGTGATAATGACAGCATGCGGATTATGTTCAATGAAGATATGTTCAAGTTCAACGACTTTATTTACCACGCTTCTGGCATTCACATTGAGGACTACGAAATCTTTATTGCCGTTCGACATGACTGGTCATTTCCTAGCGGAATTATGCTGCTCGTATGGGGCACGTATGGGGCGAATTGCGCATTTAGGAGTCTTCTGCGGGAGCGCATGCGCAGCTTGTACCTGAGGGCCTATCGTACCATATCGGATGCTCCCGAAATGGTTCCCTAAAACTCCCTAATAGAGAGTTTTAGGGAACCGTTTTTGCACATCCGATACGGTACGATGGGTCCTCCGGTACGAACTGCGCATGCGCCTGTCTTCTGCGATCTTACCGTAATGCGCTGGTGGAACCGTAAGGCACGACCGGCACGACCAATGGCCGACATGGACAGTCTCGCTTGGTTGGCAAAACGGCTATTTCGCTGGCAGAGAGAGCGTGCCGGGGCTCCAAACATGAATAAAATAAATCGTGGCAGTGCCTGGCAGGAGCGCCATGTGTGACAGCAAGTCCATAAAGTTTGAGTCAGCAAATAAGAAAAAGAATAAAGAACAAAACGCAATAGGACTTTTTCGATAGAAATAAATTGGTGTTTAGCGCTGCCAGAGATCGTCTGCTTGGTAGCTCGGAGAAAGAAGAAGACGCCGCTGAGAACGGTCGTGTTTTCGATGTTCTCCGAGGAAAATATACCGGCCACCGGCCGGGGAACCGCTGAGGCTTCGGCCAGTACTACTGAAATGTTGACCAATGAATACCGGACCGTGCTACCTCGTCTACCCACAGGTAACTTGAGCCTGAACTCCGTCTTTCTTCATGGTGATCTCGCCGCACGACCCTATCGAGCCCCAGACTTCCGTGACGCCTTACGAGATGTTGTCGACGCCCAAGATATCATCGGAATAGGCCAATTTCAGATGAGCCATGTCTGGCTGGTAACGTGCGCAAACGCCTTAAGTAAAACTAAGCTTGTAAACAAAATGGAGCTTACCGTGAAGGGACGCAGATGCCTCATAATCGATCCCGACACCAGAGATGTGAAGCTGAAACTTCTCTGGTTACCTGTACACATGGAAAACCAGAGAATCGAAGAGGCCCTGGCGCCTTTTGGCACGGTCCGTTCCATTGCACGAGAAAAATGGAAGTGCTCTGGAATGGAGCAAATGGAAACGCTCAACAAAGAGGTGACCCTGACACTTAAAGAAGGAATGAATGCAACGAATATTCCACATCAGCTCACGGTCTTCGGCTGTCGAAGCCTGGTGCTCGTCCCTGGTCGGCCACCGCTGTGTCTTCGGTGTAACAGAGTTGGTCACATCCGTCGTGAGTGCAGAGTCCCGAGATGCGGCGAGTGCCGACGCTACGGACACGACGCGAGTGAGTGCGTCACCACCTACGCAGACAAGCTGAGGCAGTCGAGAAGCCTAACAGACGATGTTGTCCACGATCATATTATGGACATCAGCGAAGTCGTTGACGCCACAGGGGACATCGCCTCTTCCCTTATCAAGGCACAAAGGACCGAGTCGGAAACGTCTACACAGCGACCAGAAGCACTTCGTTCCGACCCCGAGTCTGCCAGCACCTTGCCAGGACTGTCAACACCAGCCGAGTATGTCACGGAAATGAAGAGAGATTGGTCGGATAGCGAGTTTCCATCCCTTAACGCACCACCTGAGTTACCGTGCCAGCAAGCAATTGCCCGACGCGAACGCGCCACGACGTCCACTAGCTGGCACATCGGTGAAACGACCAGCTCCTACGACGACAAGTAATGCCCAGCCCTCCGCCCCAGGTATTATTGCCGAGAGCAAGAACGACGAGGGAAGTGAGGTGAAACGCAAGCCATCTGCGGTGCGAGAGTTCCTCTGCAACAAGACGTCGCAATCTGAAGCTCTGGACGTGAGGAACGATGACGATGTGCTCCCACCCTAACTAGAAGCCTTCCTGATATCTCCCCTCAGCTTCGCTACCATTAACGTGAGAGGACTGTGTTCACGTGCACGGCAGTCTCAATTGTACAAGCTCCTGTTAAAGGAACATCTTGACTTTGTTGCTGTTCAAGAGACAAAGATATCGTCTGACGAGGATACTGCTCGTGCACTGGACCCCTTCCTCTCACATTACGAGGTATGCGTCAGTCATGCTGATGGCTTGTCGGGAGGGTGTTTTTTGTTTTTGAACAAGAACTTAGGGTATTCATCACTTTCTCACTCTGTCGACGATAAGGGAAGGTTCATATGTTGCGATTTTCTTTTATACGGTACCTACTGGCGATTAATTTGCATATATGCCTATAATGACGTTAGACAGCGTCGTTCTTTTTTTGAAAGCCTGATCCCATTTCTCAGCACCGACAAACATATTGTTTTATTTGGAGATTTCAACTGTGTGTGTAGCATAAAAGACAGGTCAGTGCCTTCTGCAAGGCCCGATAGAAGTTCTGACATACTAAACACTCTTGCATTCGACTATCACCTTCTTGACGTCGGAGCTTCCCAAAATACTACTCTCCGATTCACTCACCTTCATGCTTCAAGTAATGCGATACTCGATCGTATTTACGTCTCAAGCTCGCTTATTTCACACGTGACTGCTTATGACGTAAAACCAGTTTCTTTTTTGGACCACTGCCTTGTAAAGATCCGTTTTGGAACAGACGCACCGCGAAAGGCACAACCAAATTGGGCTTTATGGAAACTAAATACAAGACTGTTAGACAACCAAGACTTTCAGAAACGTGTCCGCGAATGTTTTAATCACGTGTCAACGAATCAGAAATTTGGCATATTCGCACAGTGGGACTCCTTCAAACAGGAAGTTAAGAATGAAGCAATCGAATGCGCGTGCATTGCATCCTTTCATGCAAAGAAGGAAGAAGCTACACTTTTGAAAAATCTATGTATGCTTCACGAGTTGGAGTGCGAAACACCTGGTATGTTCCAAGAAGACATTCTTCGCGTAAAATGTCAGCTACAGCAATACGAGCACATTCGTTTACACGGTGCACTAAGTACGGTCCCGGTGTAGGCGTTTCTTGTCCTCAGAGACACCCACGCGTCGTGCACTCGATGATGAGAGGCGTAACGGCCTTTCAAAGAAAATTAGAGTTTTAGAATGTAATGGGACACTCTCAGACAACGAAGAAGTCATCATGAAGGCATTTGAGTTGCATTACAAAAGTCTCTTTGGAAAAACACAACATTTAGACATCCGGTTGGCAAAAAACTTAGTTTCTTTAATGCCCCAGATAAAGCAGCTTCAGCGAGATCTCCTCAGTGGACCAGTAACACTGGAAGAAGTTCGATGCGCGGTAGACGAGTTGCCAAATTCTAAAACACCAGGACCTGATGGGCTCCCTGCAGAGTTTTACAAGACATACAAGGACTTGCTATGTCCTTTCCTACTTGAGGTGTTTTTGGAGGCGTATGAGATGGGGACTTTACCGCCGTCATTTTATGAGAGCCATACCGTGTTGATCCCTAAAAGTCAAGACCCAGACAAATTACAGCGCATTGAAGGCTATCGACCAATTAGTTTATGCAACGTAGATTACAAAATTTTTGCTAAAATTTTGACAAAACGATTACAGTGTGTCACGTCATCTGTTGTTGGAGACCACCAAACCTGTGGGATTAAGGGGAGACGTATACAAACTAACATCCACGTTGCGCGTTCAGTGATAGAAAGCTGCGTTCTTCATGCCGGTCAGGTCGCCATGGTTCAAGTAGACTTGGCTAAGGCATTTGATCGCGTGTCCCATGCTTTCCTGTTTGCTATTTTACGTCATGTAAACCCAGGACCAACACTTTTAAAGGGTGTTAAGTTATGTTACCGTAACTGTGCCACCAGGCTCATGGTTAACGGTTCACTTTCAAATCGAATTAGTCTGGAATCGTCCGTGAAACAAGGATGTCCGCTATCACCGCTTTTATTATCGCTTTATTTAGAACCCCTCTGTTTAAGTGTACTTAACAGCCCTATCGTGGAAGGTTTCCGTCTCTACTCTTCTGAAGTTAAAGTATTGGCATATGCAGACGATATAGCTTTCTTTTGTGCCGATAAACGCAGCGTCGACAATGTACTTACAATAACACAAAACTTCTGTGACGCAACCGGCGCACTCGTTAATAAGGAGAAAAGCGTAGGTTTCTGGTGCGGGCAATGGGCCACAACACCTTCAGAGTATGCTGAAATATCGTGGAGCTGCATTGCCCCTCAGTACTTAGGAGTTCCTCTCAACAGTATCCGTAACAATGGTCATTACTGGACTGAACGGGTGTCAAAAATCAAATGTCAAGCTGGCAAGATGAAATCCAACCAGTGGTCAGTTTTCGGGCGAGCTAAGGCCTGTAATATGTTTCTCGCCGCCAAACTTTGGTATATACTTCAAGTGATTTGCTGTACCAGAAGCCATATTCAAAAATTCCACAGAGTGTTTGCTACTTTTATATGGAGTTCCAATTGGGAACCTACAAGACGTGATAACCTCTTTCGCCCCATCGATGTCGGCGGTCTCGGACTCATACACATCTTTCTAAAGCAAGTAATATCTCGATTTTTATTCTTCAAAACTGCATCTCATCATTTCCTTCGCACTTACTTACAGACGGAACTCGCGAGTGCATTACCTTATTTGGTGGTTACGACGATACCCGCAAGCACATCACGTCCTGTGGGGTACCTCAAAGAAGTAGTGAGCGCGATATAGTTTCTAACAGCTCGTTTTTCTTTGGAGCATTTATTTACGGTTTCACGCAAAGTCTTATATGCTGATCTGATTGACATAACGTTCCCTGAACCTTTGTACCGAAGCATATATAGTGAAGGCCCTGGAAAAGATGTCCTCAGACGTGTCCGAAAACTACATGTCTCGCCTACAGCAAAGTCATTCTTCTTTAAGCTCCATACTTCTACGTTACCTGTAAAACCCTGGCTTCGCGAACGTGGAATTTTTGTGCCGTGGTCAATCAATTGCCGCCTTTGTAACCAACCGGAAACTATAGAGCATTGTTTTATTTTCTGCACTGATGCTTACCTTTTCTGGGATGTCCTACAAAGGACACTGAAAAAAGACTTGAATATCAATGCTTACACAATCCGTTTTTTGCCCTTAAAATTGAATGATAGTTTTCCTTACGATCTGTTTACATTAATGGGGTTGCATAGCCTCTGGAAAACAAGAATGATTGACAGGAATGCGGACCCTCCCCGATCTACCAAATCAAATTTCATTGAAACCGTAACGCATGTACGAAATGTATTTAACTACCTTGACGAGCGGCCAGATTGGTATGTTCTTTTTGATCGATGCATTAATCTACAGGGTGTCACAAAAGAAAATTTACACGGTCTTTTTTACCGCAAAAATAAACTAGGCATCGCCGGACGCTCATTCTCCGCCCAAAGGTAGCGCTAGAGGTCACAACCAGATGCCAAAGTTTCAGCCCGATCCGATAACTTAATCAAAAGTTATAAGTGATTTTCTGAAAATTTCAATGGGAAAATGGCGGCCGACGGAGTTTTCAAACACATGGGGCTCTATGGTACCAGAAACCGAAAACAGGCAAAAATGGGCTCCATTTTCCCATTGAACTTTTCAGAAAATCACTTATAACTTTTGATTAAGTTATCGGATCGGGCTGAAACTTTGGCATCTGGTTGTGACCTCTAGCTCCACCTTTGGGCGGAGAATGAGCGTTCGGCGATGCCTAGTTTATTTTTGCGGTAAAAAAGACCGTGTAAATTTTCTTTTGTGACACCCTGTACCTGACTTTTAGCACGGGAAATTTGTATTTATTTAATATTCCTTTCTGTTCCTTCTGTCTATTCACGACAATGAGCCTATGAGAGCATAAGATAGAAAATTATATGTAATGGAAATTGGGATGTGATACCTTACCATGTGTTTGTCTTGCTGTTGTCTAATATTTCCATGTAATAAAAAACAAAAAAAAGCTTGGTAGCTTAGTGGGTTGGAGCGCCGATTTCATGACCTCGTAGAGGACCGGTGGTGGAGAGTTCGAATCCCGCTGGCGGTGACACCTTTTTTTTTTTTCTTTTTACATATTATAAGTTTTTTTTTTGTTCTTTTTATACAAACATTGGATGTGCATTTTGAGCACTTATCACCCGTTTTTTACAGCTGTTGTTATGACTGAGGATTATCTGTAGTGGCAACAGAGTGAGCAATAGCCTTCTGCATCAAGGCTCTGGATACTTTTTAGTTTAAAAATGTTGCATGAATTAAAAATTTCTGTACAAATGCTTATCACATATATCCTATAAAACTAGCCCTTTGAATATTGGGTGATAGTTTTAATAAGTGTACAGCAGTAAAGTTACAGGTTTTCCTTTATATTTTCTTCGTGGTCGTACCGTACACGGCGCAACGATCGGTACTCGGGCGTACGACCGTGATCGTCTGCTATCTGTACCGTAAGAGCAACATGAGCACCGCATCTACCTCCGTCCCTCCGCCTCCTCCTCGCAAGCGGTTTACAGCAGTAGACAACATATTTCTACTTCGGGAGGTGCTAGGCGCTACTCCTTTTTCGCTCTAGCACTTTGGAATGACGCAGCGTTGAAAAAGAACTTCTCGTTGCGAGGAGCGAAGGAACGGATTGACCTCCTCGTAAATAAAAATAAAGATTTGAGACGTACTGAAAGATACGTCATTCCAAATATATACACACTGTATGGAAAGAAAAACGGAAATCATTACATTCCTTCCTTATTTAACGAACTCCCAGAGTCCCTTATGAATATAGAATCCACTAGGGTATTAAAAAGGAAACTAAGCAATTGGTGTCAAGCATTTGAGCTGTAGATATCGTAGCCTAACCGTTGGAGATGTTTCGTACTTTTATTTCATGGTTGCGTGAGTAGACTTGGCTATAAACACCTATATTTCATGCTCTGAAGTGTTCCTTTTTGTATTTATTTGTGCTGCTAATTTTGTGTTCCTTTCATTTTTTTTTTTTGTGCTGCGGAGTGTTTTCTTTTTTTGTAACAACATGTATTGTAGTTGGTCGCCTGGCCCCACATACAAGCAGAATGCTGCTTTTGTGGGCCAGCTCTTTATTTTGTATGACTTGATCTTAAAATAAAAATTGAATTAAATTGAAAATTGAATTGAATTAGCTTTGTACAAGAAACATGGCCGCATCAACTTGAGAAAGTGAGTATATTTTGGTTATTTTTGTATTTTCTTCGAGATTTAATATTTCTAGTTTTATTTGACCATGGCTTTCTTAATACTCGATCCTGCATTGGGCCTCAAGGGAAAGAGACAGGATCGCTAGCAGACGACTTCGAATGTTGATGATAAGCGCGCGCGAGCGTGTTCTTGTGCCAAATCGAGTTTGCTTTCGGCAACGTTTCAGCATATCAGGACGTGTTTGGTGTAAACATCATATTTGGTTGATGTAAAACACCGAAGCTTGCCCGCTGAGAACGCATGATATATTAGAAAACAAGTTACCATGTACAGTCGAGGCATTATTTTGTTCCCCAGGTATATAAATTTGGTAAACTGAAAGAAAAAAAAAAACCAAAATACGCTGGCACATCATTCGTGGTATCCGCACATCATTCCTGGTATCACAACTTTTTCGTTTACTCAAAAGCTACGCCAAGTTGAACGTCCTATGCCTTGCGCCAACAAGCGGCTTCTCTTAGTGTATCGGTGCTCGGTGGCACCCGAAAGAAATGCGACTGACTCCGTGTCACGGCACACCAAAAAGAATGTTTATTCCCTCGTGCCCCTGCACAAGTCACGGGCCCCACGGCACGCGCGTGCGTGCCTCGCTTATAGAAAGCGGGAAGTTCAAAAGAGACTCAGGCCACACTTAGTGCGCAGACAGTCATACAGAATCACTTTTTCTAAATTTCTTTCGCTGAGTAGAGCCAACTCCAAGTCATGGTTATGGTGCCTGGATCGCGTCTTCGACTGGTGTGTTTAGCGTCCTATCCCGCCCATACATCAAAAGTGGTCCCAATGTGGCAACAAATGACGCGAGTGTCATGCTGTTGCCTGTCGCGATCCTGGCGGTTGGCCGTAGAAATGCTGGCGAAAAGCACGAGCGAACGCGAGTGTCGCTTTCGTCACGCGTTGTCCCTTTAGGCGTCCCAACTTCCGGCTGCTGCAGCTTCCGTGAACTGTCACAGTGGAAAGCGACCTGCAGCAGAACAGGCGTTTGCCACTTATACCACAACTGTTGGGGCGCCGCCAGGGTCGCAACAGGCGACAGCATGACACTTTTATGACGTCATCAGGCGGAAATCGAGGGACCACTTTTTTGAACCCGGTAAACACACCAGTCGGAGACGCGTTCCAGGCGCCATAGTCATGGTCAAAAAGATCGAGCGCCATTGTTGTCGGAAAGCTCGTCTGCTTCTTAGCAGACGAACATTTTAGAACTTCGCTGTGCCAGGGGCGACACGCCGTGGTGAGCCAGGTTTTGTATTACGGAAGCGCATTCATTCCAGTAAAAAAAACGAGACGAACTATAAGTAGGTATACAATATTTTTGGTTCTCTATATAATTAGGGTGCGATATTTATTTACTTGAGTTTCTGCGATTTGTGCAAACACACGCAAATTTGTCTTTTCTCGATGAGGCAGATGCAGGTTTCCGTTGCCAGGGGGCGCGACCTGTACCGATCGTCTGCTATCGTCTGCAAATACGGTTCCATAGAGTTATTATAATGTACGCTAGAGGTTCAAGTGGCGCTAGTGTGCTGACGCAAATTGAAGCAGACAGCAACCAATCTAAAATTGACTTCCGGTAATGCATTTCTATGGGAAAAAGTGAGTGCATTTTCTCACTGCGCTCGATCATAAGAGCAAATATCCCGAATAATTCGTACGTTCTAGGTAGCTTGGAACATTTCTCAGTCAGGCCGACGAAATAATTGGTCAGTTACGGTGTTTTTCTTTCAAATTCATCGCATTAAAAACGGTGCTAAAACAGCTTCGTACGTGTATTTATGTGCACTGTCGGACACTGTTAGCGCGAACACGACGTCGGCGCTTTTCAGCGTGGGGGATATACGTGCCAAACGAACGAAGGACATCTGGAAATTAAGAAAGACGGCAAGAACTACGCAGTAACACCGAATCAGGAACTACACGTGTATATACGATCAAAATTAATTGAAGGCCACGTAATCTATTTCTATTTTAAATAAGTAAGTACCGTTTTATTCTTTCTGCCCTGAGCGAAGCTGCTTGTTCTACGTTCAAAATATCACTCGCACGCTCGAAATCTTTGAGAACAAGTGCCCGATAAAAGCTGCCCGGCAGAGAAAAAAATACGAAGAGACAACTTTTATAGCCCACGGACTTTATTCTCTACGTTTTGAACGTTTTTATCCGCTCATGCACGACGGGGTCATTTTTATATAGTGACAGGACTGGCATATTATCAATATATAAGCGTCACCGGATTGCTGGCGAGCCTTGAACACACTCTACATTCCTTTCGATTGTAATTTTGCTTCGAATCGTCGCTTGTTTTTACACACCTGCTGCGGAACACACGTTTGGGACTGAAATGTAGCGAAGTTAAACATCGGTCACTGATGAAGAAAAATGCGCTAACTAAAGCAATTACACTTTTACAGTGTTAATCAAGGCACATACTATTCGGTACGACCCAAATAACCAAAGTGTTCCGTGTTATTTTCCGGCGAAGAGACAAAATGCACGCGCGCTTTCCCATAGGAATACACGGGAAGACTGGAAAAGTAGACTGGTTGCTGTCTGCTTCAATTTGCGTGACGGAAGTCGCATAGACACTAGCGCCAGTTGAACCTCTAGCGTACATCATAATAACTCTATGTACGGTTCCCCCAAAGCCGTTTCAGGGCACACGATCGGTCCACACGCCCGATCCAAGGTATCGATCGATTTTGTTTATCGATCGTAATTTGTTCCGGTTCCCTAAAACTCTCTAATATCAGTTTCGTTTCGTTTTTTTTACGGTTTTAATGTTTAAGGTTTCGGTTTCCAGTTACACGTCCCTAAAAACCGTTGTTTTCTTCTTCTGTTTCTCTAATAATGCGTTTATTGAAAAGCTAGACAGCCGTTTTATAATATAATAATTAAGTCTGCGCCGTGGCATTACGCAATGCAAGTATGACGCTTTGCATTGCGTAATACCACGGCGCAGACTTCATTTTGAGGTCTAAACGGATGTTCCGCCTCATCATTCGCTGAGCTGATTTCCCAGATCGCAGAGACTGGCTCTTCGAGTGTTTTGCGGGTAACTAGACGCGCAGGCATTTCTTACTACTATCAATTTCTGTACAAACTTGTTTTATGTTAGCTTTAGTGTTCGAAAGAGTTGCGTCCCGTAAGCTCCCGTAACGCTATATTCTGGACCGGGTTGCAAACGTTCATCTAAAACATAAAAACAACGGATTGCGTATAGAGTTCCCGGGAGTGACTAGACGATCTACTAAAACTCTCAACACGGGCTTCTTAACTTTCTGACTTGGGCAACGTGATGTTTTTAGGCTATCGCATTATATCACCAAAGACAGTCTCATTTTAGTTGTCTACTGTGATGCCAAAGTCATGGTTCGTGTGTCCTTATCACTCACGGCACTTACTTTTTCTAGGAAAAACGCTCCAGGCTAGAAAATTAAAAGAAAAAGCAACCCTAACCAAAAGTTTACTAAACATTTATCCTATTTTGGTTAGAGTCCCTATTTTTCGCTTAATGTCTATTCCTAACCAGGCAGAGGGCTGCCGAACGTTTACCATTAAAATTAAGACTAATAAATTTCTGTAATACCCGGCGACAAATCATGACCGAAGATTTCTTCTCTGCTGTTTCATCGAATCTCGTTAAACCAGCAATATTGTTTGTCTGAAAAAGCCATTGAAATACTTGTGCAACAATTAAAATTGATGTTTATTCAACCAAAACTGAAAATACTGCATTTCAACTCTGCGTTATCAACATGAATAATCAAACTTTTTAAAAAGATAATGATTAAATTTGAGGTAATTAGCCTAATGATCTGCATTTGCTTTTCTCTGTTGAATTAAGAGATGTGGGCTATTCCAAGAGACAATTAATAATAAGTATTAAGCGCATGTAATATTTTTCTCCCTGTCTCTGTGTTTATGCGACAAATGATGGCGGACACCGGCCAAGCCCGGATTCTAAAATAAGACTGCCGTATATATATATATATAGAGAGAGAGAGGTGGGAGAGGTGGGAGGGTTGGAGTCCGGTGTCGCTGCGTGGTTGCTGTCGTGTGGGTGTTGTTCTGCTTGCGTTTCTTGTGTTCTCGTTTTGAGCGACATATGGTGGAAGGTATATTATTTACACGAGGGAAGAAAGTTTCTTCCACTGGGAGAAAAAACGTGGCAAATTTTCTCCTTTCTTAGGGGAGCAACTTTTTCTCCAGGAGCAAAAATAGGAGGCAAGTCTCCTCCCTTCTTAGGGGAGCAAATTTCCTCCCCGTTTTGTAGGAGAAACTTTCCTCCCTCTCTAAACGAAAATGGGGACACGTGAGTTTCTCCTTCAAGGAAGAAAATACTACTCCCCTTGTTTTAGAGTGCGGGTTGCATCTTTGAGGCTGCTGAAGAAGGTTGGCGCAATGTACGAAAAAGGGTACCCAACTCGGAATAAGGTATGTTTAATTACTTTTATCGATGTCCATCACGCACGCACACACACACGCACACGAACGCGCGCCTTAAGGACCCTCCAGGAAGAGGGGGGTCCTTAAGGTAAATAATCTAACAGATAAATAACTAACTAAACATGCAGGATCGTTTTTTTACCCTGAAAGAGACATGCCAAACAAGATATTTGCTTATGAGTGTTGCGTGAGTTAATCTTCTACTTACGTTATTTACTTGTTAATAAGCATCATCTTTAATTTCTCAATCTTCGCTAGTTCCATGACCAGCATAAAATATTGTATAACGACCTCATTGGGCAGGAGTCAACTTCTCGAAGTGACTTCGGATTTTTTTTACATCGTAATCCACGCAGTTTTCTGTTCATGAGTGCCCACGACAAACAGATGATGATGATCATGACGACGACGACGACGATGATGATGATGACGTTGATGATGACACCTCACAGCTTTCTCAGGTCCTGGACCTTTGTAACACTGGCAGCCCGTCCGCTGGGTTCGGTCACTTCTCGGATATGACTCCGCGGTGTTGACGGCACAATGGGCCGCCACCGGACACCTGGGAAGCCCGAACCCCGCAGCTGCGCGATTCCGGTTTGCGACGTCACGAAGCTCACGGCGGCGGCGCCTGGAACCCGCAGACACTGCGTCGCGCGGTTTCGCTGCCCCCTAGTGTGCCCAGATGTGGGAGTGCTTCCAACTGCTCGAGAGTGAGGTCACGAGATCCACGGGCCGCGTTCGGAATGGCAAATCGCGACGAGCAAGCGAAGGCGCGTTCATCGTACGCTGCGAGCTTCTCCGTCTTTGCCTCATCCCCCCCCCCCCCTTTCCCCTCCCTTCCCGCCGTCCTCTACGTCACGTGACAGCCCGCGCACGTTCAGGTGCACCTTCATTTGCGCAGAAGGCGTCCGACTTTCGAAGTGCAAGAGCTCCGCACGTTTCTGAGTTGCTCCCTCCCTCTCAAATCTAAGCTATCTAATGTCATGCAATGTGCCTCGGTGGTATTGGCTGTACACGGGGACAACATTCTGTGGCATTTGAAAAGTTTCGTGTACGAAATGCTCATAGGCGCTGAAGGTGCACGTGCGCCCGTACGCCCATTCAGGTTTCGGGGAGGTTGGACTCAACCTTGGGATGTGTGTTAGGAAATGTATAGGCCACTGGGCGCTCATAGCTTTGACTACATATGCATGGTTGGCTCCGCATTTGCTCCGCCCCCCGTCCTGCCAACTTCTCCGTCACGTGACAAGTAGCGCACCAGCACGCGCACCCAATCTGCGCAGACGAGGCGTCCGCCATTAAACGAACAAGCGCTCTCTCCGCGGTCCGAGTCGCTCCCTCCCTGAGATCGGGGCTCTCTGCCGCCCTGCAGCGGGCGCGGGCGCCGTCACATCCCTTCCATCGATCGCTTCCGCCGTTGTTTATATCTTTTGCGTCGGCCGTCGGCTCGGGCGCCGGGGACGCCAAAGATGGCGACCGAAGGCACGACGATGAAGGTGGACCACCAGGCCCCGGAGACGGTCGAGACTCTCACGCGAGAGATCGAGCAGCTCAAGGCCCGCCTCGAAGAGGAACGCAAGAAGCTCAACGACGTCGCACGTGAGTCCATGCTGTGGCCCGGCTTGCTAGAATCGGCGTCTGAGCTCAGTCTGTGGGAAAGAAAGCCTGCCGGATCCAGGGATCGCGGCCGCTTGAGAATAGACTTCACGTGCAACGTTCCGCTCGTGCGCTCACTTTGGCGGTGCTTTCTTTCACGCAGTCTCGGCTGAGGCACGCTGATTCTAGACAGCCGATCCTGGTCCGTGTGCGCGGAGCCGTTTGCTTCTTTTTTGTGGTGTCTCTGTTTTGCTTCGAAGCCGTCTGGCTGGAGGCCAGCGGCGAGACCGGACGTGGCTGCGATCGCGAGCGCAGTTCGGGACTTGCTCGACGCGTAGTCGTTTAAAAGCATACCACGGTATAAGAAAAGAAAAAAGTGGAAAAGGAAAAAAAAGATTTAAGAGTTAAGTGCGCGATGAATGCAAGCCAGCGGCGCGCGCTTGCCAGCTCGGCGAGTGAGGTAAGCGAGCGCCAAACGCATTTAGATCTAAAATGGCATCTAGCAAAAGCCTTTCGGCGGAACTCTGACGGTGTATATATATAACTTGCACGTGACGTTAACGGATCATGCTGGTGGTCATTCTCACGTGGTCATTCTTATACCCCTGTCAGGCGAGCATCTCAAATGACATTTACGTAAAGGGCATTCAGGCACTGCCAGACGGCAACTCAAATGGCATTCGGCCTAAATGGCATATGGGTCACGCGACTCAGTTAATGGTTGCGCTTGCTAGCAGCGCTTTACACCTGTTGTGCGTGGACGCCTGGACGCAGCGAGGAACGGCGGCGATTGTTGCTGCAGTAGCTGCAGCCACTAACACGCTGCTCGGGAGCAGCCTCTCTTCGATAAGATCAGACTCTCTCCTGGCAGACCTGATGTTCGCCTTTAGAGCAGACAACGCCTTTCGCTGCTGTGCGTGCAGGCACATCAGCAAGGTCACACGGGTCTTAGGATCCATCACATTAGAATCAGAGTCCTGGGTGTAATCCATCGTAGACTCAAGGGTGGACAAAAGAAAATAGGCTCAAAGGGAACAATGAACTACCAGCGCAACCAAGGAGAACGGCGCGGAGAAAATGAAGAAAAAGTCAAGCGTCTCGGGGTGGCGGCAAAACACCTTGTTCATATGGAAAGCAGACGTTTCTAAAATCATTGTATTTAACTCTTTGTTCTTGTTTTTCTTACATTTTTTTTCTCTTAAAACTAAACAACAAAAAATAGTATGTTGCTAAGCTAACTCGGGGTGACAAAAAAAAAAAAAAAAAAAAAAAATGCTGCGCGTGCTTGATTTGATTTTGCGACGGGAATCGCAATAAACATAAGATAAATGGTATTTACGGTTTTCGCATGGTACGGCCAACGTGCACGTCATTTACCTAAATGACTTTTACGTAACTGGCCATACGCGCCGATGTTCAGAGACGTCAGTGCGACGTGCGCCTCAGTTGCGTATTATTTGCGCAAGCGGATGAACACTGACTGGCGGTAATGAGCACGTGGTAATCAGGGTACGGTGAAATAGTTCACTCTAATGAGGGTGTGAATCAGTTGCCACGTTGCTTTTTCTCTCGCCTGTTCTCGGTTCCGCTGGGTTTACGTTTTATATCATCCTTCAGCCTTTCATTTATACTTATTCGTATTCTTTTCATATTGTTTACACTTCATTAACGTTTCATGGTCTGTTATTTTCTCGTTCGTACGTATTCAATCCCGCGCTGTACCTATATTTTTTGCGTGTTGAATATAATATAAGAACCGCGCGATACCGATGTCAGACGCCGCGCAAACGTCGGCCGCCAAGAAGAGCAAGGGACCCCGCGTCCTGTGGGGCATCCAGGAGACGTGGGCCCTGATCGCCATCTGGGAGGATCGTCTCGACGACCTCCGGAGGGCCAAAAGAAACGCCAGGGTGTACGCCGACATTTCGGCACGACTCCGACTACAGGGGTACGACAGGGACGTCGAACAAGTCCACCATAAGATCGAGAATCTGGCAAGCACGTATCGGTGAGTTAACTCAGAAGTTGCACGTACCCTGCTAGTAGCGTGAGAACGATTCGCAAAATGGACGATAGGAAGGACGACTAGGACGGGGCCCGCCTAGCCTCAGAACTCACCTCGCGTGCCACTGTGGGACACCGCTGCGTCGCGTACCTCGAAATAGAAGGGAAGTCCGGTATCGAAGCGGCCTACGAAATTGTCCCGTGTAGCGTTTATTGAGAGTAGCTTCCGGAGTTTGATAAGACGCCTTGTACAAGCACTATTAAAAAAAAAATGTTTCCCAGCTGTTCAAATCTTGAATACATAAGGACGGTACAAGTAATAGACGCCGTGACCTGGCACCGACTCTTCATTGTGTATTGTTATGTTTAAGAGAAAACAAAGTAAAGACGCCTCAGTATGCCAGCTGTTAAAGTTGTTTGTAGTTCAATATCGTTTGAAGTTATAAAGGTATAATGTTTGCACGTTTGCAGGGTACAACAAGGAGCATAATGTGTGCTCGTCCTCGTTATGGAATCGTGGGTCACACTGCTCTTACATCACACAAATGACAGTCTGCAAACCCGAGTCGCCGAAATATCCGTGGTTCGAATGCCGCGTGACAAGTCTTCTCCTTGAACTCATTGCCATGGTGCATTCGAAGCACGGATCTCGTGGTGACTCGCGTTCAACTTTCTATGCAGGCTGTCTTTTGCATTTTGCATAAAAATTGTGACCCAGGCTTCAGAAATGTTATTTCTGTTATACAAGGCGTTTTACACCGCAGACTTGCCACTCACGGCAATTTTATTTTCTAGGAAACATCAACGGAATAGTACCACCACTGGGTCCAGCGGAATAAACTGGCCCTTTTATTGGGAACTGCACCGCTTCCTGGGGTCGCTGCCTCTCAACAACACCAGCCTGGTAGTTGAGAGCAGCTGCCCGGACCAGGCATCACCCGCAATGTTGGAGGTAGGCTGGCAATATCCACCCCTAATTTTTTTTAATCGCGGCCGATTTTCGTGCACCTAAAATGGCTGCATCTGATACTTGACCATTTGCTGTAATCTTGTTTGATATGAAATGCTGATGGTGTGGCATTCTTCACAGCAGGTTTCGAAGACGCGGGGCGAGGCTCCTGCAGAACATGATGCGCTGTCCGAGTGCACTGCTGATGCACAGGCAGCAGACGGTGGTGCGCAGGACGACGGCGCAGTAGCCAGCACCAGCACAGCAGCTGGTTCCGACTCCCAGCAGAGCAGCACCAGTGGCGACTCTACCATAGGTCCGAAAAGAGACAGTGCCGGCAGCGGTGGCAACAGCGAGAGCAGCGACTCCACAAGCGAGGTCCAGCCGAGGCGGAAAAAGAGGAAGAGGTCACCGACTCCCAATGCAGCCCTCATCCGAGCAGTTATTGACGAGCAGGTGCAGCTCCGGTTAAGCTTCGAGGCTTCTCGCCAGAGGGAGTATGAGCTCAGGGAGAGAGAGCTAGCCTTACAGCGGGAGGCAGTGAGGTCGCAGCAAGAGCTGGCAACCGCTATGATGGCGTTTCTGAATAAAATATCTCGTTAGGCTTCTAGAGTTTACACAGGCTACATAAAAATAAATCAGAATAATTTGCTATTTTTTTTTGGAGAGAATTATGAATCTTTTTCAATAAAATATTTCAAGTATTTGAGTGATATGTGGTTATTGTTAAACATTTGCCATTGGTTACAAGGCTATTCGTGTTTTCGTTAAGCAGTTGAGATAAAAACAGGCCTTATTCCGTTCTTCAAAATTGTTTTCAAAATGTAAAATTCACTTTTCATCAATCAACTGGTGAGGCTTTCAGTAGATTTTACGCTGTACAACGGTAGTAAGCAAAGTCAGTCACTGGCTCAAAATTTGCCGATTTGTTTCGCCGTAAAATATGCTTTTTATCCGATGGTGCGCTCCAGATGCCTTGCACAAATGCAGAGGGTATAGAACAGGGGCGGCCAAGCTGACCCGGTCTAAGAGCCGCAAACAAAAACACGAAACTTCCAAGAGCCGGGGGGGGGGGGGGGATGGGGGGAGCTAACGTTTTTTCCAGAACATTAAACGATACTCGAACTACTTTCCATCTATCCGAGTCAAAAGCAGTCCATCTGTGCGCAAGGTAGCACAGGACTGCAGAACTACAACCAGTCTTTCGGTCAAAAACGCGTTCCATTTATCTTTTTGTGGCAGTTCTCGTGTGACCGGGAGGGTGTAAGGGGGGGGGGGGGGCGGCGTAGGCGAGGGAACCGCGAGCCGCACTTTGACACGCGAAGAGCCGCATGCGGCTCGGGAGCCGCAGTTTGGCCACCCCTGGTATAGAAGCTTGGACAGGCCAGCATACAGTACCATTAGTAAAGAAGTATCGTCCATTCAGGGCCACATACTGAAGCATTGGCTGTATGTTCACCTCATCCACTTTCTCAGCCTCCTTGAGCCACAGGGCCTCAACACTGTCGCTGAGTTGTTCGAAGACAATGTTAAGGACGCAGCACGCTCGTATGATCAACAGTACCATAGCCTCCTCTATACGGAGAAAGCCTGGCACATCGACGACGGAGCCATAGGGCGCGCGGCCGCAGGAAAAAGGAGAGGAGGAGCGCGCCGAACGGTGACCAACATGGTAGCGCAGAGCAGAAAGGGCAGACCTAGACAGCGAGCGCTTGGGTCATGAGCGGCTGCTCCCCGAACCACGCTTGTTTTTGTGTTTTCGTCACCGTCATTTTCGTACTCCGGGAGAAACGGGCGCGGCGATTCGAAAGGGCGCAGGGAGAAGCGGGAAAGGGTGGACGTTGAGTTTCACCTCTCCACGATAGCGACAAGAAAAGAGAGAGAGAGAAAAAAAAGATTGTTTCTGCATTTGGCCGCTCGCTCTTTTGTGGCGCTAGCAGGCAAGGTTCTCTCCGCTCCCGTCTCTTCGCCCCTCCTTTCCCATTTACGGCGGCCGTCTTTTCTCGCGACGCGCCAGGCTTTCTCTGTATAGAGGAGGCTATGACAGTACACTCTCCACGCCGCACTCCATCCGCTTCATGATAATCCGAAACCGGGCCGTTACTCTGCCAAAAGCCTTTTCAACAATCCTGCGTGCTGATGAAAGGCGCTTGTTGAACTCCCCCTTCTTGGAATTGGTCGTGACATCCTTGCGTTAGTTTGTCTTCAACATGTTCAGGGATGAATCCAAAGGGGGGAGCGACGGGGGCGCCCCCCCCCCCCCCCCCCAACAAAGTCGACTCCCCTTCCCTCCCCCCTTCTCGGAAGGCAATTTGCCATGGGTGGACCCCCGGTGCACAAGAAAGAATGGGAAAATAGTATCCTTACAAATTTTCCGCCCCCCCGCCCCCCCCTCCCCCCCCAAAACGGAGTTCTGGATCCGCCCCTGCACATGTTTGACGCCGGCGGGAATGCTTGGTTGCAGTGGACGGTCGGTGGCAGACGGTCCCTTCCCGTTGATTGTGATTATAGGTGTAGGAATGGCCGGTCCTTCCAGGATTCCTGAAAGTGCCGACTTCTGGAACACGTGTGCGTCATGACACGTCCGACGTTCACGTACCGAAAGCGGAAACAATGGCCCACCTGAGTCATAAGGATATGATGCCATACCGGCACATAAACGTTACGATGCATAAAATTAGTTTCCTGGTTCATCACATATTTACTTTTTCCAAAACGTTGTTGGAACACATTTTTTCAAATACATATTTATTTATTTATTTATTTATTTATATACCCTCAAGGCCCTAGGGGCGTTACAGAGGGGAGTGAGTGAAAAAAAACAACAACAAACAGTAATAGAAGACATTATAAGTCACGGGTCACTTTCGCGAAAATAATTAGTAACTGCACTTTTAAACACATCTAACGAGGGTAATAATATTAATGACGCCGGAAGGTGGTTCCACTCTGATGATGCCCTAGGAATGAAAGAATCGTGATAGGCTGAGGTTCGAGAATGAGGAACGCCGACTTTGTACTGATGATCAATGCATGGAGAAACGTAAGGTGGGATGAGGAAGAGCTTTAAGAATAGGGTTAGAATTGTATATTTTATATAAAAGACATAAACGAGAACACTTACGGCGCAAAGAAAGCAGTGGCAAGTAGAGAAGAGATTTCAAGGATGATACACAAGCTGTCCGGTGATAATTATTAAGTATAAAACTAGCGCCGCGGTTCTGAACTGACTCGAGATGAGAAGTGGGCGTCGTCTGACCAGGATCCCAGATTGAAGCTGCATACTATAATTTTGAGCGAACCAAAGATTTGAATAATATTAGTTTGAGAGAAACTGGCGCTAGAGAAAAGTTGCGTTTTAGGTAGCCTAACATAGAATTGGCATTAGCAATGATGTGGTTAATATGAATATGCCAGGAGAGGTAAGGAGTAATATGCACACCGAGGTATTTATATGAAGTCACACATTCTAAAGAAACGTTATCAAGATGATAGATAAAAGGCGAAGTGTTACGGCGAGACACTTTCATTGTTTTACATTTTTTAGTGTTAAGTGTCATGGACCACAGCTTGCACCAATCAAGAACAGCATTTAAGTCGTTTTGAAGAAGGAGAGAGTCAGAATCATTAGTTATCCTACGATAAATAACGCAGTCATCCGCGAACTAACTAAGCGATTATGAGACACACAACGGCAAATCATTGATGTAAATGAGGAATAACAAAGGACCTAGAACGGAGCATTGAGGGACTCCAGAAGTAACAGAAGACACCGAAGAATTAGAGTTATTTACATGAACAAACTGAGAACGATTAGTAAGAAAACACTCAATCCAAGTTAGTATCTGAGGGTCAAGATTGAGTTTGCTAAGCTTGAAGAGTAGTAGTTGGCGAGAAACTTTATCAAATGCTTTGCAGAAATCAAGAAAAATACAGTCAACCTGGGATCCATGATCAAGTAATGAAAACAAATCGTTAGTAAAGACAAGAAGTTGTGTTTCACAAGAAAAACTTACGAAAGCCATGCTGTGAGGACGAGAAAAAAGAGTTGGATTCGAGATATTTAACAAGATGTGAATAAATAATATGCTCTAACATTTTACAAGGAGTACTGGTCATGGAAATGGGTCTATAATTGTCGGAACAGTGTTTGTCACCTGATTTATGAAGTGGAACCACCTTGCCAGTTTTCCAATCTTCAGGAAGGACACCAGTAAGAATAGATTGCTCAAAAATCTTTGTGAGAAAAATTGCACTGTAAATTTTAGTATTCTTTAGAAACTTAGTGTTAATATTATCAATACCACATGATGAAGACACTTTGAGGTTGTCAATCAGCTTAACAATCCCATCAAAATCAAACACAAGTGGGTCCATAGGAAAGAAATCATAATTAGGGTAAGTAACAATGGAACAGCTTACATCCCTAGAAAACGATTGCACAAACACCTCATTGAGGACTTTTGCAGAGTCATCGTTAGACATAACAATGTCATCAGAGTCATAAAGCAAAATATCCTTGTATTTCTTGCCATTAATAACGCTCCAAAACACTTTGACACCAGTTGATAACAAGCGGGGCAAGGTTTGGCTGAAGAAAGTTTGTTCAGCGTCCTTAATTGCATTTTTGTATACATTTTCAGCGTTGTAATAAGCCGCCCAGCGCTCAACAGTGTCTGCACGCTTAGCAGTGCGGAACAGGGGTTTCTTTTTATTTGAAAGTCTTTTCAAGGCACTATTAAACCATGGAGACGTTGAGTTATTAGTAAGAAAGCGACGTGGGACGAAAGAATTCATAAGGGAATTGACTTTATTTTTGAACATTGTCCAATTAACCTCGACAGAGCGTTAAAAAAATTGGGTAAGAAAACGCCAAGGAATTGCGCCAGTTCGCTGTTTATAGCCTCAAAATCAGCTTTGCCATAATCAAGAAAAGAGTTATTCTTCGCTTTTGTAAAGGCAGATACAGGAGCGCTTAGGTGAAAGTGAAGTAAACAGTGATCGCTGATGGCAGGTAAATACGTAAGAGAGGATGCAAGATCAGGCGCGGTAGAAAGAATAAGGTCCAGCACGTTCTCAGAAGTTGCCGTAACACGGGTCGGCCTAGTAACTATCTGCGTTAACGAAAAATCGGAGCAGAGACTCAAAAACTCGGAGCACGCAGCAGGATTTGAAGATATGGTAGAATATAGACCAGACCAGGTCAATGCCGGGGAGATTAAAATCGCCCAAAAGAAGCAAAGGCAAGGCAGGAAACCTTGTACGAATTGTATTCCGAGCATCGTGTAAATCTATAAAAGAGTTTGCTGCGGCATTGGGAGGACGGTAGCACGCGCACAAAATAACTTGCTTATGGTTAAAACGCAAGCGCACGCCAATAAACTCAAGAGATGTAACAATGTTGACAAGACAAGACTCAATGCTATCATTTACCGTGATTATGACACCACCACCACGCCTAGATAGCCCATCGCATCGATAAAAAGAGAAACGTTTCTCGCAACAAAAAATTTCGCTGTCACGTAGAATGCTAGATAGCCAAGTTTCAGTGAGTACAACAATGTCGGCGAGTGAAGAATCGATGGCAGAAGACAAGTCATCACGATTGCGAAGAACACTTCGAATGTTGGTGAAAAGCACTGAAAGATAGGGACTCGATTTGTTCCGTTTCAGGTTATGTTATTGTGATGATGTTGACAAACCAACCACAAGGTCAGCATTTACAGGAATGGAATTTGTACTCGGCGGTGATATAATCGCGGACTTCACAAACGGCATCGCTGGCCACGCAGTAAGAAAAACATTTGTCGTCAAAAAACACTTTGTTGTAGCGTAGACTAAAAGACTGTGTATGAGCCTTAGCGAATTCGAGCAGCTTTCTTCTAGCAAGGCGAGTGGCAGGGGAAAAAGCCTCTGCGACGGAAGTGGCACTGCCGCGCAGTTTGCCTCGCGAAAAAAAACAACATGGTCTTTCGTTTTGAATAATGAAAATTTCACTAAAACTGGCTGACATTTACTGGGGTTAAAAACACGACCGAGTCTATGTGCACGAATGATACCCTCAGGGGGAACGATGACTTTCATTTCGTTTGCAATGACGTCACGCACTTTGCTTTCAGATACAGCCCCGGTCTCAGAGTTTGAGTCGGGAACACCGTAAAATATTAGATTATCTCTTCGAGACCTAATTCATCAATACGTGACCGCAGACTGGCGTTCTCGCGTGACAGGAAGGTTACAGTTTCTTTCACATCTGTCAACTCACGCTCCAAAATGTCCAAACTGGCTATCTTTTCTTTCACAGTACTAAGCCTCCCTTGAATATCATCACCATTAGTTCAATTGACTCCTGACAGTCTTAATAGCTTGAATATCCTCCATGATTCGGGTCTGTCCAGCTTCAAAATTTGCCTGACGAGCGTTTAAGCCTCTCAGTAAAACAAGCATCTCACTCATCTCTTTTGATTGAACTTCTTTCTTATCTGGGCCAGGATTAAGTTCAATATCACCAGACAGGAGAAGCTTCAGACCCGAAATACATTCGCAAGAACATAAAGACAGCACTTGTGGGCATGGGAACACCAGTAGACAGAGGTTGTTGTACTTTTTACAATGCAAAGAGGGAAACGGACCAACCTGTACGAAGAAAAAGCAGAAAGCGTTAGCTGACTGCATGACTGGCTGTTCTACATGCCCACTGAAGGGCCGAGGGGCGTGCCGGCAGTTTAAATCCGGTGACGATGTCAATGTTGATGCCGTTGGACTGCTGTACTGAGGCAACGCGACGACTGGAAGTGCAGCAGAAAACCAAGGTTGCCAGGAGGAGTCGACGTCTGGTTGTGGCAGCACGGAAACTTTCGGCAAGCGCGCTCCCTCCAAGGCACACCACGGGCTTGTTAGAGCCGGACAGCCGCGAAACATCGCCGTGAACTGTACGAAGAAAAAGCAGAAAGCGTTAGCTGACTGCATGACTGGCTGTTCCACATGCCCACTCAACTTTGTTTGTTAACTATGCATATTAACATGTTCAGTTAACAAACAGTTATATGTTTGTTAACATATAACTTTGTTTAAACTTCACTTTCGTAATGTTCAGTATTTAGATCAAGCAGTTTCATCACCTATGTTTTCTAACAGTAAGCTCAAACTAGTGGCTAGAGGGAAAGATGATACATTTTAAAATGTGTCTAAAACAAGATGGCCTAAGCTCTCAAAGGGCTATGGCATATAGATTATGTCTGTCCTGCTACTCCAGCCCCTGTAGTTACGGTAGCTGGCGGCGTTGGTGTGTGGTGGCGACACTGGGAAATGACAACCATCAAGTGCCCTTATGCCCTGCGGAAACTCCAGGGCGGTTTAATATAATAGGTTTTATTTAGCATTGAAATATGGCGGGAGCTGAGAAAAAAAAACTGTCTAAGCAGCTTGACTAATCCTCAGCCCCCTCACAGGTACACAGCGGTTGCAAAAGCATACAGAAGGAAATATATAAAGCAAAAAATAATAGAAGCGAAGAGCAAACGAAAACACTTACGAGGGAATGAGTGTAATCAGATAATTACTTTGATAGTAAAATATCTCCTAATATCAAAGCAAAGAGGAAAAAAAAAAAAAAAAACCTACGAGGGAATTAGTGTAATCACAAATGTACTTTGAAAGAAAATATTTCCTAATATCATACATGCTACAGGATTCTATATCGAAATTAAACCGGATCATTTTGTTCCGAAACGTTGGTAGTGTTTTTTTTAATCATCTGTAAACCATAATCAGTACGAGATGCATCTACTACGCCCAGAAATCGGAATGGCGAGAGCGATATATTATAGGTTTGTTTTTGAGGGATGCTAAGCGCACCAAAAAGCTGTTTATATCTCTATATTCATCTTCATATTTCACACACAGTCTAAAATCATAGTATTGAAATGCATTGAGAGCACCCAGCTCAACAAAACTTCCGGGCGTATTCCATCAGCTCGGCGGCGCTGATCCCCTTTATCCAGTCGGGTTCAAGAGCAGACATGACCACCCTGCTGACCTCCCTGTACAACTCGTTGGGAGAGGAACGCTCAAGGCCGAACAGTTTGGCGGCGGCCCTGTCCTCTGCAGTCGAGCAGAGTTTGTATAGTAAAGAGCCGACTCGCTTCTCTACTGATTTGGTAGCACGCATGGCGGTCGCCTGATGTTCCATCTGTGGCCAGCCCACATGCACAAGGTAGTGGAACGTCGCCGGCATCACCAGGAACGATTGCCTGAGTGCGTATGTCTGGACGCTGCGAGGAACAGCAACATTCGTTACCAGAGTAGCTGGAGCCATTGACACGCTTTTCGAGAGCAGCCTCTCTAGATCAGCCTCTCTCCTGACGTGAAGGTCCTGCGAGATTTTGAGCTGAAGATATTACCACCCATGTCACGGCAGAACTGAAACTGTATCTACACCGCCATCCTCTCACTCACATTTGGTTGGAACGGATACCAAGACACCAATGCATCACTGGGAATTACGCGGCTCATTCCGCAATCTGAGACAACCCAAATCCGGGTCCCAGCAGCCCCTGACCATCGGCGCCGCTCCACCAGTACAAGCCCTCACTCGCCAACAAAAGAAAGAACGACAGGATTGTCTACGTGCTGTGTGGCACTTTGCTCCCTACACTCATCACACACACTACGTCCATACAGAGCTCAGCCGTGCTCAAACAGGCGCAAACAGATTTCTTCCCCTGTGACCTTTTCCATTATCACATCACCCAACGGCCAGGCTACCCCCCCCCCCCCCCCCCTTCCTGGTTGAAAAAAACCCCGAGACTGCGGGTAAACGACACAACACTAAAAAAGTCTCTACAGATACGGCGACGCCGCTCAAGCCGGTAACGGGCGGTGCCCGTTACCCGCAGTCTTGTTTTTTTTTCAACCATGTGTAATGTACACCAGCTCGTTTGCGCCCAACGAGGTAGAGGGGCTTAGAGCGATAAACCGGGGTTCCGGTCTGCACTCGAAAGTGACCCCCCTAAGGCGGCTGCCATTGTACGCAAATTTGACCACTCGTCACATGACCAAACTAAAGACGTGACGTCACAGGAAAGATGGCAGCGCCCATGCAGCGGCTGGCCCCAGCTGGGCCGGAGCATTGGCCGGAGCTTGTCGGATGCTTTGTTCGTTGTCGTTCGTCTCGGCGAGTTGATTTTAGACGCGGAAGCCGTCATATGAGGTTGTATGAGGCCGGTTGAAAGCGACTTCAGAGTTCGTGGCGTCTGACGTAAGTATAACGTGAAAATACGGAGGAACCGTGTGCATTTTGCTAGTGACCGACGGGGATATTGCCACGAAGGAGACAATCGGCCCTACGTTGCACGGACCTCGGATTGATTCGGACACCGCGAGGATAAATTTTAAGGCGACGTTTCTGTGCTCTCGTTGACCATCGGAACCTTGGAGATCTGCAGTAAAGCGTGTGCAATATATTTGGATACACAGTTTAGCGACGGAAATTGCGTGAGTCGTGCTTGGCAGTGTGCAATCGTGGTGCCGCTTCGTTCAAATGACCGAAGGCTCACTTTGGTTTTGCGGTGCACCGGAGAGCTGCCTTGCCGCTTTTAGTTCCCGTGTCGTGCTAAATGATACTGTCTTCTCAAATTGTTCAGGCGTAGACGTGCACTTTCACGGAGCACAGGTGTGCGGCGCGCCGAAGAGCTGCCTTCAAGCTGGTAGTTCCTGTGCCGTGTTTTAGGTGATGCTGTGCTGCCTACTTAATTGTTCTGGCGTAGACGTGCACTTTCACGGAGCACAGGTGTTGCAGTTCGTATTGATTCCGCTGGTCTGTCGCACGTTTCGTCGACACCAAAGTTTCATCAACACTCGTTACACGAATTGCAAGCTGTAGGGGCATTTCATCGCGCGTGTTACCTACCCAGTCCACCCGTTCACGCCGCTTTGCGACGGCAGTCTGCAGCGGCTCATTACCAGAAAAGTGGTCCCGCATCGATTTCAGTTCAGCTCGTCCACGGCAGTCGCCAGACCCCGAAGGAGAGGATTTATTCGGACAGGATGTCACTAAAGCAATGCAGCTTCTTTAGTGGTCAGGATAGACACTTTGTCTGTTTTGTTATATTGTTACGGATGCTTGCTCCAGTCCTATTTTCTATCAATATTTACTATTCTGGAATGTTCCAGGGCCATGCTCAGCTGTCATTGTATGTACTGGTGGAGGTGCTGCGCCGTTTACCGATAGCCCTTCACTCTGCGTGGACCCTGGCGGCTCCTTAGCCGAGTTGCCCGATAACAAGACACGGGTGGCACATTATCCCGAGTCTTAAACCCCCGGCGAGCCGTGAACCAAGTCCGATCCCCAGCCCGGCAGAAAAACCGCAAGACGAGCGAGTACCACAAGGACGAAACTCGGAAATACACCACGAAAAACTTGAAATCCAAGCCAGTCGCTGCTACCAGCAAGAACCACCGGATTTAGGTCTTTTGCCAGAAAAACCGAAGCTGACTAAGCCAACAATGACAAACCTGTAGCAGCAAACCACGTCCGCTCCCACCATCGTTTGCATGCCCGTCGAACATCATACTCTGATGCCCTTTCACGCAAGGTGCATAAGATGTTGAGGGCTGGATTGAACAATATGACCGTGTCGCCCGCCACAGTGGGTAAATGGACAACCAGCTCCTGCAGAAACTATGTTTCTCGTGGAAGAAACTGCGAGGCACTGGTTTGAGAACCACGAATCCTCCTTAATGTCGTGGGAAGTTTGCAAAATCGAGCTGAAGTGCACGTTCATCGGCCAACGTTGACGAGAGAGAGTTGAATTCCTGATTCTGTCCAGGACACGGCCCCAACAAGAGCGTCACCACCTTCGTGGAGGATGTTTTGCTTCTGATCGAGCACCCACGCCAACCCTGATGCTACAGAAGACAAGAAGCTAAGAATCCCATGTCCCTCATGCGAGGGACAACACCTTCAGCAGCCTTGTCTGCAACCTCACGACAACAGTCGAAGGGTTCATATCAATGAGGCTTCCAACGTTGAATGTATACATTGCAGGCCCGAGCCTGTCACTATCAACAACTCCCCAGCGTCTCGACCCTCGAGTCATCCAGCTGCAACTTCGATGCCAGCCCCCCAGGCATACGTGGCATCGTCCACAACGGTGTCCGGGAGGAGATAAGGAAGCTAGTTCCTGCCATCAATTGCCCGGCTTTTATTTTGATCGCCGAGATTGTTTCAGAAGTTCGACAGGCATTTTAACTGGAGACTTCTTCGAGCGAAGTGGCATCTGACGAAGCGACTTATGCCACAAAGTCACATCGACCACCACCGGCTACCTGTTACTATTCAATGCCAATTCAACGAGATACCCCAACGCTGAAGCATTCCCGACATCGGAAAGAATCAGTGTAGGTCCGCGCTGAACAAAGTACACCGAAGAATACGGAGGTACTGCGAATGATCGACCGAACACCTCTCTGCTACCACTGCATGAGGCCGGCCATGTCTACTGGAGGTGCCCGTACCAATGAATTGGCTTGCAAGGGTTCATGCCGAACGACTCTCGACCACGTCTCGACGAGCGTCCGCGGAAGATAGAGGATTATCTTCGGCGGTCTTTGTCCCTAGTGCCGACATTACCCCGAAGCTCGTGATCTACTTCATCTGGACGGGAGATAAGCACGACAAAGCAGGTGAGCGGCAATGAAGGAGAGTTGATCTGGTGTCTGTTATCGTTCAAGGACAATACCTAATAATTTTCTGACACTAATTATCTGTGTCCACGCCACGAAGCACACAATTTCCAACTTTGACGGAGAATGCCGCTCAGTGACTTAAAGAAATAGAATGGTTGGTTGCTCTCAAAAGTGGACTGCAAGCATCACGAGACTTCACTTTGCCACACAAGACTTACACAAGTGGCAGTAGTCGTGGGACCCAGGATGAATCTCCATTACGGAATGGAAGTGAAATGGCTTGGATAGCAAACAAACATTGTGGCCAGCTATCAAGTCAACGTTACAGCAAAAGGCACAGCCACATAACCAATACATGCCCGAGCTTGCTACATTGATGCAGAAAACTACCAGGAAAATTTTGCGGATTAGAAGCCAGCCCTGCAGCTTCAGTGCATTAGATGTCAGTGGCCGCACATGGCGTATGATTACAAGACGACATGAGTCGGTCAAAGTTGCTACTCGACCAAACTGAACACCGACGTGCCAGGAGCGTCATCCCACAACAAGGTCCCCAGGTATTACGACTCAACGCCTGACAGGAGACTGTCGCAGAAAGAACTCGTTCTGGAACCATTAACTAAGAATCAATAATTATGTAATCCAGTGGAAATAAACATATTTGATACACTAACCAGATAAACATATTTCCACTTGCCTTTACACCTCAAGAGTTTATACACCAAGAATTGTTCACCGCACGCGCAGGTCCTTTTGAGGACACTCGCATCTCTGACCCTTCAATATTAATTAATGGGACATACCAGACTGGCAGACTTGTTGCATTGGGCTGCACCCATTCCACTTTTCCTGAACATGTGGCACATCCAAAAACCAACTCCAGTGATGTGAAAATGTTATTTATTAATTTATCCCTTCAGGGGCCTTCGTAGGCATTGCAGAGAGGATACTTAAAACTACACACATGATAATAACATTAAAGCACACAGCTGTAACTTGTTAATTGCAAAAATAAACACACCTCTGAGCATATACTTTAAAAATATGTGTTGATGCATTGTTATATAGCAGGACACTTCCTATACGTATGACACAATAGACCCTTTGCAGAACCCCATCACGCAACACACTGTTACCATTTTTTTTCGTGTAAAGCACACAAATGGGCCCCAGTTCATGTCGAATGCTAATGCAGCATTCGAGTCCTATAGGTGCTGAGCCGAGTTCACAGTGATGGCGGACATAACATTCTTGTCGAACAAATGACCAAAGTATGAAAGCCTGGGGTAATTAGAGTAGTAGCTACTGTAATTTGTTTCATCAAATTATGGCAAACGGCAAAGGCTACAGTCTCGGTGAGCCAATATGCACGTTGGAGAGAGGCACATGACAATGTGTCATTCAAAGTGCTCGTCTGCACAGATTTGTCACACACCTTCGCACTGTCTCTCTGATTGGCTCGAGAGGGTTGTGGCGGTTACCCTTTTCCAGGTTACAATGATACAAAGTATAAGCAACCCACACTTTTCAAAAAAGTCTATTGAAGAAACTGAAAGGAATGGTCAACATTTTTCAACAAGACTGCTCTTCAGGCTAGAGATGAACACAAATATGAATCATCTTATCCAGGTAATTAGAACAAGTAAATAATTGAACGACTAATACAATGCATTCTTGATGAAAAAAAGTATTGCTGCAATAAATCCTACGAAAGAGAAAAAGGTGCAGTTAATCTATGCATACACCAAAAAAGTAAAACATTAAAAAAATCGCAAGGGTGCAGGCGAGCTGGTGAATATTAACCAGGTTGAATTAACTTCAGAGTGGGGTAGAAAATAAACAGTAAAACGTAGAAGGGACAGAAAACTGACAGGACGTCGTCTCAGGCTCAGACGTCGTCCTGTCTATTTTCTGTCCCTTCTACGTTTTGATGTTTCTTTTCTACCCCAGTCTCAGGTTAATTCAACATGACCAAAACAGTTGTTCTTGTTGCATGTCAAACAACTTTGAAGCAGGTGCCTGCAACGATTTATTCATCCCCACACTCAATAAGACGTCATGCTCGTAACTGAAAATAAGTGTGCACTTCGCACTCACCAAAAAAGGAAGAAAAGCGATCGAATGTGGAATCGTCGATTAGCACAAAGGGTTAAAGATCGCAGGAGCTTCCTCGCTAAAAGTTGCTGTGATTATGCAGTTACCTAGGGTTGAAACAAATTCCCCTAGCCCCTACATCCGACGCACACATTTCGCGTCGATTCTCAGTCATTTTCACGTTCAAACAAAGCTAAGAGAATGCGAAAATTTAATGTTAAAAGCACTCAAAGTTCTACCGATCCTCGAACAGATCCCGAATCCGAGCACCGGTACAGCGACACGGCTGATGCTGTCTCACAGGTGTTAATATCCAGATGATCCAGAGCGATCTTGCGCAAAAGGGTATAACGTCTCATTCCTTCATATTTTCACATTATACCTGCGTCAGCGAGCACGAAAAAGCCCGAAATCATCGGAAAGCAGCTGCACATCACGGCTGCCGCGCACCGAACAAACTCGCATCCACCAGCTCTGGGCGCTGCCATCTTACCTGTGACGTCACTGCTCTTGGGAGGTCACGTGACGAGTGGTCACATTTGCGTAAAACATGGCGGCAACCGGGGGGGGGGGGTGCCACTTCCGAACTTCCGGTTTATCACTCTAAGCCCCTCTACCTCGTTGTTTGCGCCCTTACATTTTGTTCATTACCCACCCTGTCAGGTATGCAGGGGCTACCCCACCCCTGAATACACTTATTGGACATGTCCGCGAGAAGCTACTCACTTCTAAACCATATCCTTTCCCACTAAAACACCCTTTCCCTCCTCCTAAAGTCACTGGGTCACTCCCCCGCTAGATTTTGCCATCTACTGGTCACGGCTCTTGATGCATATCAAAGCGACCCAAGCCAAGAGCGCCTAACGTCCTGAGGACATCCCGGACCGGGGATAATCTTTATCGCTATAAAGTATTCTTTCTCTCTATCTTGCTCTCTGTCTCTCTCCTGGCAGACCCGATGTCCACCCTTCGAGCAGACAACGCCATCTTCTGCTGTGCGTACAGGCACATCAGCAAGGTCATACGGCTGTCACGATCCATCACATTAGGATCAGAGTCCTGAGCAGAATCCGTTGTAGACTCAAGGGTGGACAAAAAAGATGAAGCTTAAAGGGAGAACGGAACTATCAGCTCAACCGAGGAAAACAGTGCGGAGAAAACGAGGAAGAAGCCAGGCACCAAGCTGCAAGCGTCTTGTGGTTGCCACAAAACACCTTGTTTATGTCGAAAATAATTTTTTTAACCACGGTGTCTTTATTCTGGCGTTGCTCATATATTTTCTCTTAAACAAAAGTAGGTACATTGCTGAGTTAAAAATCGCTGTAACAAACACATTTGACTTTGCGACGGCAATCGCAGTTTACATAAGCTAAATGGCATTTGAAGTTCTCATCTGGCCCGGCCAACCTGAATGTCATTTACGTAACTGCCATTTGAGGTGCTCGTCTGACATGGGTATGACTTATTCTTGATAGAAAGAAATTTGGTGGTGCGAACTGTATTCTTCAGGAGGTACGCGCATAGCAGTAAGGCCACCCCAGTAGCAGCTGGTGTGACGTCACGTGATAGCCATGGATTGTCGATGGCAGGTTAAGAATTGAGTAGATGCTTTGCTTCCAGCGCGAGCTTTCTACCTTTGGTCAAACGCGTAGCCAAAGCTCGGCGGAAGGCAGCGAGAGCCTGCTAGAGGCAGAGCTTCTACTGCATAGAACGATGACGTCACCGTACTTTGTGACGTCATCGTTCTATGCTGGTGGTATTTTCTGCTTGTTCTTGCTGATAAAAATTGACTGGGTAGTGCCACGGCCACTCGATTAGGACTCCCCTTGGGAGCGGCCTGCCGTATGCCTCACTCCGCCGGTGAGAGCGATAGTTCTACTTTACCCCGCAGCGCCAGCCGTGGCGCTCGTTATCGGTGAGAGATAGATTTCCTTTCGGGGGAGCATATCGAGGAACTCTATAGGGAGTATTCACTGGCTGCCATAGCTGAGTGCGTGAATGCTGAGCGCGTGCTGATGGCGAGCTTCGATAGTTCTTTTGTAACGTGCATTCCGCACCATCAAGAATGCCGGTCTTAGCAGCCTATTATTGTGACCTCGCTCTGAGCATGCGCTCTAAACAGCACCCACAAATATGGCGTCCAGTGAATACTCCCTATACTTTGTTTCACGTTAGTATGTACTTGTTAGCCGCGCGTGCTAAAAGCGCGAGATAGTTGCTTCGAAGGAAGCCTCGGCGGCTGCATGAGCGCTAGTGCAGCAAGTGCTCTGCAGTCAAGGCAGTAAAGGCTAGCCGCTCGCGCTAGCACAGCGTTCGCGGTTAGTCCATGCTAAGGTAAGACGAAATATAGTGAGAGAGGAGCAGTACGCCCGGCCCGGCCCGGTGTGGCTATTTATATTTTTTTTTTCGTGAAGCCGCAAGTCTCAATTGAAACGAGTGCCAGATTGCATGAATGATGTGACAAATCTGTGTAGAATAAAAGCACATGATTCTTTCTGCGAAAAGCTCACTCAGCTGCAGGCTGCGCGTTAAAGCTGCATTCTGCTCGCAGTATGAGCGAATTGTCATTTTCTTGTTCCCGTAACTGTTGCCCCGTTTCTATTACCACTGTAGTATAGGATTTTAGTTGGATATAGCTAGGCCGTATGATTTCCGGTTTTAACCGACGCTCGAGCACGCGCGAGCTGTGCAATTTATTCATCTGTGAAGGACAATATAAAATCGGATCCCGCGTGCATAACTTCAGCAATATAAACTTCATTGTTCACAAAAAACAGACCAAGGGAGTTATATAGTTCACAAGCGGAGTACCTTTCGGGAAAGAGGCTTCCGTGAAAGCCTCAATATATTCTCTAGTGGGCTGTTTAGGTCACCAGTCCAGTTTGCCAAAAAAGGTCTGAGGAGTTTTCTGAGAAAAAGCTCGCAGAGGTCTTCGCTGTGGTAGGGGTCTCGGCAGTTAACACACCACATCAGCGGGCAATCCCTAAGGTGTGGAAGCACAGCGCTCGAGAGGACCTTGCAAGTCCTTCCACAACCACGAATCTCTGCCGACGGTAGAGCCCTCTCGACAAACGTGCAGACGAGCTTCCACAGCCAGACAGCTTCAGGTCGTGGATAGCTGAGTCCTCCTTGGTCAAGGCTAAACATGGACTGATATGCTCCGTCATGTGATGCATTTCCCTTAAGTTGCGCTTGCATTCAGGACACGTCACCTGCAAAGTTTAGCGGGCTCTACACATTAGCCTTCCTTGCTTTCACTGAGAAATTCTTATTTCTTTTCTAGGTTGAATGTTTCAGCTAATTATTTTGAAATTACGACAATTTCTACAAATAAAAATGGTCCCCTTTTGTTTGCAAACGAAGGCCAAGTAGCCAGCCATGTAAGTCAGCGGTGCGAAGTCAAGTTCGGAAGAGACTTCATTGCACTTCATCAACTGCAGGATTTCTTGTTTCACGAGTGGAGTTGGCACATTTCATCGCCGTCTGGCACTCAAAGCTAGAACGCGCATTTACATTTCCGGCAGCTTCCAAAATGCCAACACAAACCACACACGCGAGCGCAGAGTGACACTACGATATTTTCGCCGAGCACAGCGGTGCATAGACGGGGGAAAGCGAGTTTTGCTGCCTTCTGCAACCGCGGCAGTGCCTCGGTATCGGCGAAGCCAATGACAGGCAGATATTTTATCTGGATAGCGGAGCAAGAGCGCGTTGGGCGCCTTCTAGAGCGAGAGAAATGGAGAAAGGGCTACCCGCGCTTTCCCCCCTTCTGATTGTGTAGAAAGAGTGGAAGTCCCGGATGAGAGGCCTGGCCGGTGTTGGGCGTCTGCAGTGCCCCAACTTCGTTCGCGCGTTTCTCTACGTTTCAAACTCCCAAACTGGCGACAGTCCCCCGGTCATCGGGGCACCATTGCTGGGTGATAGGGTGCACGAATAACGACAGAAAGCGTCGAATACTGTCCGAGGACCTATGTAGCTTCCATGGAATCCGGCAAGGCAAGAACGGCTGGAACGTCTTTAAGCTCCATTGCTTTCCGCATGACTGGAAATGATGAACCATTTATACATTTTTGCTTGCAATGGGTCTATTTCAACGTAGCCGCTTTTAGTTGTAGTCAACAAGTTATACACGAAACGGGAACCCCAATTCACTTTGTAAACTCCCGGAGCTGCTACATATCGTCTTGCTCTGCTGTTTTTATCTTCGTGTCCCTGTTCTTATATTTCCTTGTGAATGAACGACGAAGACGCTCCAGATGTACTTTTATCGAACCGCAGAAAGCCTCCAAGCAGCCGCGAATTATCTTACTATTTGGTGCAATATTTTGGGTACTCACCTCCAATTTCTATAGCTGGCACGTTCGCTGCCGCTGTTTGCCCCGTCGCCACACTGGCGGATGCCGTGACCCAGACAAAGAAACGTGCACACTGGGCTCGAAAACGCAGATCGCAACACACGAGACGTTCCCTGCAGCGACCATCAAGCGCCTCAAAGCGCCTTAGTCAACGGAAACAACCCACCAGCGGCACTGCAAGGACGCTTTTGCCGGCTCCCTGGTATTGCGCAGAAGATCGCAATTAAAAAAAAAAGAGCAATAATAGAAATACGTTTTCAACAAATTCCAGCCTCACCCGGAAGCGGAAAAGAGCCTTCAACTAAGTGTTCTAGATGATAAAATCGAGTCAGTCACCACTGCAAATTATCACTATTAATATAAATTCAGTTACAAAATTTTACAAGCTGAAACAGCAGTTATGAAAAAACTCGCACGCACATTGCGAGCGTACCCCATGTTCATCGGCGGTACAGCGTTTGGTGCACGCTCCATTCACGAAATGTTCCGAGCGAAGTCAAGAGGATGGAGGAGACGCCTTTTCGGTTTACGGACGCAATCCACTGCCGCCGGAGACAGGGGTCATGTGAAAAGCGATGGAGCTCAAAGACCTTGCAGCCGCTTTCGCCTTGCCGGATTCCTTGCAAGCTACATAGGTCCTCGGACAGTAATCTATGCTTTCTGTTTTTATTCGTGCACCCTATGACCGAGCAATGGTGTCCCGATGACCGGGGGACTGTTGCCATCGAAGCCCGTTGCTCTAATTAAGTTTGCGAGTTCAAAACAGAAAAGAAAGCGCGACCGAAGTTCGGGCACAGCAGACTCCCAACACCGGCCAGGCCACTCATCCGGGACTTTCACTCTTTCTACACAATCAGAAAGGGGGAAAGCGCCGGTAGCCCTTTCCCCTTTTCTCTCTCGCCCTCTTTTAGTAAAACGGTCTATACTCCGTTTCACCTGATGTTGTACCGCAGCGAAGGTAGGAAGCGCGAGCTCATAGCGTTGACAGCTGCCCTTACTGCACGAGAGCTTGTGCCGCCGAGATCTGCCCCAGAGCAAGGAGCTCGCGGCTACAGCCTTTCCTGTGGTACAAGACCGCTCACCGATGTGCAGCACCCCCACGGAAATTGGGAGAAGTTCTCCTCTCACGCGCGCTCTTTTTTGTTTTCGGAAAAACATCGGCAGGCCGCACCAACAGGGGGGATCGAGTGGCCGTGGTAGTGCAAAGAGTATGCTGCGAAAGGTGCGCCCTCAGCAGCAAGGCCACTTGTTTCCCGTTACGGAACGAGAAGTCAGGCGTTTTCCTACATTACGTTAGAAAAAGTCACCAGGAAACCCGTGCTTCGTATTAAGCGTGGCCACCAATTGAAGGAGATAGCCTGGCTCGCGACATTCGAGACGCGAATGTTTCGGTGACTTAGACGTAACGTAAGAAAACGGTCAAAAGTTGAACCGAGCTCAGCTCCTTAAGTTACATTACAACGAGCCTTGTATCCTTGGTTAACTCCCACGGTAACTCACCGTTTTAGCTCGTCGTCACCTGAACATTCGCGTCCCGGTTACTTTTCGTAACGTAACGTAAGAAAACGGGCCTGTATGACCGAGCCTTTATGCGAGCGTTAAATCAGTGTAGCCCAATCTTAAAGCCGTATCGATCTCTCGCTGTGTCATAAATCCGACTTCCAATTTCCGTTTGCTGACTGTCCTTTTCTCCCTCTGAGAAGAGTCTGAATGAGGTCTAGATAGTGTTTTACCGTTAAGAGGAGCCTTTTTTTTTTTCCTTTAGTCTGTGTTTGTCTGGAAAAATGTGCGGAACGTCTCCGCCGTGCATTGCTTGTACTTTTTGGCTTGAAAAGGAAAAGAGGGGGGGGGGGGGGGGGGGGAGGGACACTTGAGAGGCTCAGCTATACGCCTCGCAAGTGGGCTCATTTTCGTCTTCTGCGCATGAGAAAGGAAGTAGCGGTGACGTCAGAACGCCGAGCCCTGATTGGCTGATCGCGACCCCCTATCTCAGCGTCGTCTGCTCCTTTGCAACGTCGTCTGCTCGCAACGTCGTCTGCGTCTGTCTTACCTTTCTTGCGACTTTCGGAAATCGAGCGAGCTCGACTTCGCCTTTCAGAGAGGGCAGACGAAATGACTTGAGCGGTACGTTGTGCATCAAGGAGGTGAAAGGATTCACTGGCGAGGTGTCACGAGGCGCCGAGGTTTGTTTGCGCTTCATGAACATGGCGTCCGCACGCACGTTTTCGCGGCTCCGCTTCTGCCTTATTTTTGTTGCGCTAGTCAAGCTACGTCTAGACGACTTCACGGGCCTCGAGACTTATGAGCGTTCCAGGCATCCCCTGACCCGTCTGCAGACCTACCCACCCCTCTCCAGCTGGGTTGCCGTTGGGGCTACGACGTCGCTTAGGCCTAACCGGCCGGGCTACTCGCCGGATCGCCGTCGGTCCTCTGCCGCTGGCTTCACGATGCACACTCCTCGTCACCACATCGTCTGGTGCCTGCTTCTCGCAGGCGATATCGCTCCCAATCCGGGTCCGCAGCAAACTATTTGCGCCTGTTGCACGAAGCGGGTACGGGACAACCAAGCCGCTCTCTGTTGTGACACTTGTGAGGGGTGGTTTCACCGCGGCTGCGTCCACATGTCGCTGGGACAATACCGCCGACTGGGCTCCTGCAGCGATCTGTGGTTGTGCATGGTGTGTTCGCTGCCGCACTTCTCGGACGATTATTTCGACGTCCCTAGCAAAGCTCCAAGCCCCCTTTTACCGTCGCCAACCCCCGACATCGCGGACGGCCGTCGGGTCGGTGCCGGAAACCAGACCCATCCTTCTGGTGTCAACAAGGGGTTGACGCTATGGTACACTAACTGCCGTAGTGTCAAAAACAAGATTTTCGACCTCCAAGCCACTGTCGCATCACTCGCACGCCCTGCCGTCATCCTCCTAACCGAAACTTGGCTCGATCCCGGGGTCCACGACAGCGAGCTCTTTGATCCCTCTTACACGGTGTTCCGAAAGGACAGACACGGGAAGGGTGGTGGTGTACTCATCGCAACACCGTCCAGTCTCTGCGTTAATCGCAGGGAGGATCTCGAGTCCTCTGACCTCGAAGCTGTCTTCGTGGAGGTGTTCCTCCCGCGTGGGATTGTTCTGCTTGCTTGTGTGTACTGCCCACCCAATCGCCGCGAAGAATCGTACTCACTCTTGGACGCTTCGCTCTCTCGCGTGAGATTCGAGTGCTACAAGGATGTCGTCCTCCTTGGCGACTTCAACTCCCATATTGACTGGTGGAGCCGCCAAGAACCTTATCCTAGCGACCTCACCGATGATATCCTCCTCGACGTCACATCTGCTGTGGGCCTCCAACAGGTGTGCCGCTCTGCCACCTACCAAGCCCAGCTTGCGCAGGGCCGTGCCTCATCATTTCTCGATCTGGTTTTTACCACAGACATCACTCGGATGCTCTCCTGTGACGTGTATCCTGGCCTGTCCGGGAGCGACCACCAAGCAATAGAGGTTGAGTATGCCACTTGTCTCCCTCGGAAAGGCCGGTTCGCACGGACTCTGTGGAACTTTTATAGGACCGACCATGCCCATATGGCTAAGTTAGCCCATCTTGCACCCTGGTGTCTTACCACTGGGGACGATTGCGCTGACAACTACGAACTCTGGTGCGACTTTGTTGGCGCCATCCAGAAAGAATGCGTGCCCTGCTCGCGTAGTTCCACGCGAAGGAAGAGGTCCCCTTGGATCACCCCCGAAATCAAGAAAATGGCTGGCCAGAAACGAGCCCTCTTCAAACGTGCCGCTCGTACACAGTGCCAGATTTCACTTCAGAGTGCTAAAGATTTGCAGCGCTCAATCAAGTCTGCCATCTCTCGTGCTCACAGTGCTTACGCCCACACCATCTCTATGAAGGCAAAAAAGGACCCCAAGCTGTTCTGGCAGTATTTCAATGGGCTTCAGTCTAGCCGACAGCGTCCCTGTTTCTCCAGAGACCATCACCCCATCACGTCCCCCAGGGACGTAGCCCAACTCTTCGCTTCACAGTTCTCCTCTGCTTTCAGCCACAACTCCTCTACTCCAGATCCAGACCTTCTTGTGCAGACTATCGAAGCTTCCACCTCCCAACCTGTAACCTGCCTTCCAAATTTGTGCTTGTCCCTCGACGACCTGCATGAAGCTGCCCGACTGATCCGGCCCTCCCACTGTGCTGGGCCTGACCTGCTCGCCCCTACTTTCATCAAGTCCCTATTCCCTTACCTATCTTTCTCCTTGCTCTCACTTTTCCAATCCTTTCTCGACCACTCCTACGTGCCCTCCGCGTGGAAGAAGGCCCTTGTGACACCAGTTCACAAGGGTAAAGGGAAACCTCTCAACGACCCTTCCAGCTACAGGCCCATCCCTATTACTTCTATCCTCTGCCGCACTTTCGAACGCACCATCAACCAGCACCTTCTTCGCTTTCTGGACAACAACGGCCTTCTTTCTGCCTCCCAGCATGGTTTTAGGCCCAACCGAAGCTGTGAGTCAGCTCTCGCTACTATTGTTCACCACATAAGCAATAACCTGGATAACCGTTCCCCAACTGATATCATTCAACTAGACCTGTGCAACGCCTTTGATTCCCTCGACCACTCTATCCTCCTCCAGAAAATTGCACAATCCGGTATTCGTGGCCCCCTGCTGCTCTGGCTGAGCCGCTTTCTTATCGGTCGCTCCCACCGTGTATTGTTCCATGGGAAGGCCTCCGATGAGTTCGCTGTCACCTCAGGGGTACCCCAAGGCTCAGTACTGGGGCCCACATTATTCCTCTTGTATGTGAACGACATGCCTTCATCGCAAGAGTGTCTGCTGGTGCAATATGCAGACGACACCACCATTCTGGCCCCAGCAGACGTACCCTCCTCCACGCCGGGTGTCCAGAGTCTCCTGGACCAGATTGACTGCTGGGCAAGAACGAACTGCCTCTCAATTAGCTTCCACAAAAGTGCTGCAATGCGAGTCTCCAACAGCCGTTCCACCGTTCCTCCTGCATACTACTTGTCAGGCTCTCCCATTCCTAGTGTTCAGTCTCTCCCAATCCTTGGGGTTGTGTTCAGTTCAACTCTGGACTTCTCACCTCAGATTGCAGACACTGTGTCCAGGGCCCGGCGGACTCTTGGCTTTGTCACACGTGTCTCAAGGAACTGGGGACATGAAACTTTCTGCGCTCTCTACACTGCCTTAGTCCTGCCTCGTCTGGAATACTGCTGCTCCGTGTGGGGACCCTTCCAGGCTCACCTCATCGACAGGCTGGAGGGCGTGCAGCGCCGGGCTACTCGAACACTTCATACTCGGATGTTGGGCCGGCAAGTTCCTGTGCCGCCATATGAAGCTCGCCTTAGGGCCCTTGGGTGGCAAAGCCTCTGCCACCGCCGGACAGTGGCTGGGGTTGGGCTCCTTTGTAGGCTGCTCGACGGGTCCATGAGTGATACCCACCTCCACTCATGCATCAGGATCGGGAAGCGATCCGGGCAGCCAGAACTCCTGCACGCCCGAACAGTGCGCCACTCGCACTCCGTACTCCCCGCCGCCCTCAGAGACTTTCTTGCGGCCCCCCTGTCGATTCGATCTCCACTCCCCAATAACCGTGACGAGTCCGCTGCCTTGCGCCGTGCATTTTCGCGGTCAAAGCACCTAAACTGATTCCACGCCATGATCATTGTTCGGTTTCATTTTGTTTTTATTCGTTCTCTGTTATTGTTTGTTTTGTTATTTCATGCCCCGGGTGGTTGGCTGACAGGCACTCTAGTGTACGGGCTCTCGCCTTTCTGTCATCGCCTCGCAAGCCACCCGGGGTTACATTGCTCTTGCAAATAAAGATTATTATTATTATTATTATAACCGAGAGTGAGCGTGTTGGTGTCCGGAAGTTCCCTCCCAAATAATTTTCCCCTCCTTTCGTTTGCGGCGAGACTCCTCACTCTTTAACGGCGTCGGCGGGTTGGCGCAGTTAGCGTCGTCTGCTTTACGTCTGCTAGTCAAAGCGATGGCTTCTTTACCTTTCCTGCGTTTGTCGGAGATTCACCGCTTTTTTACCGGCGAGGGTCACCGTTGCCTCGGAAAACAAGGAGATGACAGGAGGAATAGAGTGACCTCTTAATCTAAAATTGAGGTCAGCGATCGAAGTATAAGACGGGAAGGGTTCACAAGGGTCACGCGGGCATATTCCATTCAGCACGCCAGCCGGTCGTGGGCAGACGGTCGCCGAGTCGGAGTGCCTGCAAGGCCTCTCTGCCGAGCTCGCTTGGTCGTTGTCGGTGGGATCGTGGCCTTTGAAGCTTTCCCGGGTGTTTGTGGATCCAGCGTTCTTGTTTGTCGTGGTCTGTTTCAAGTGCTTTTACTTTTTTCTTTCTGCTTGAAGTCGGGACGCATGAGAAGCGCACGTAGAAAAATAAACGTCCGTGGGTCGTCGCGACCGTGACGCTGTCGGCCATGCTGACTTGATCGTAAGAAGTGCGTAAGACAGCTTCGGAGCTGTCGTAGGATTTCGTCGTAACCTGCGCAAAACTTACGAAAATTTCGTTTCGTGAATACGAATTTGTTCTTAAGTTTTGTGTTCCGCACATTTTTGGCGTAAGATCGTTCCGTGAATCTGGCCTCTGCACTTCCGAAAGTCGCAGGAAAGGTGAGACAGACGCAGACGACGTTGCGAGCAGACGACGTTGCAAAGGAGCAGACGACGCTCAGATAGGGGGTCGCTATCAGCCAATCAGGGCTCGGCGTTCTGACGTCACCGCTACCCCCTGCGTAAGAAGCAGAAGAACTTGCCCTCCGCATTATGGCCGTGTTCCAAAATTTACTCGATCTTCCTCCAGGGTAAAGGTTGATTACCCTTGGCGTTCCAAAACCTACCCGCGTCCAGCGTTTTTCAATCTGTGCCGTCACGTGATACGATGCGCCGGAGTAACTCGGATCCATTTGGGTAAGATTTGGAACACAGCCTAGGAGATGATATGGACACCTAGCTTTAGCGAGTTCCAGTGAATAATCGCGTAAAAAGCGTAAACGAGAGGTCGGATTATTGTTACGACGTGCACGCGCGGAAACCGTTTGCGAAGGACGACGTTAAGCGCAATATTAAAGAAACCCTTACCTTTGATATTGTCCTCACTGACTAAACTCGCGTTCACTTGGCCAGTCAATCAATCAATCAATCAATCAATCAGCAGCAGCCTAATGCGGACGCAGAACTTGTAACCACCCTCCGTCAGGGTGAAGAATAAAAATCAAGATGATTTAAATTGTAACTTAAATCGCACCGATTTGACTAGGATGATTTAAGCGAAATGCCTCGGCCCAAAGCAATTCCACACACAATTTTTTTTGTACTTACTGTTTGTCTATCATGTTATGCCTTCCATTGACACTTATTTCGAAATTAAAGCCAGGAACGTTCGAGCAAAAACATGTATATCGGGTAGCGATTTAAAAGCAGATATGGTAACAAGAAAACACTATTTTTATGCCGAAGTGATTTAAATGACACAATAGTGATTTAAATCTAATAAAATTTGATTTGAAGGGAATAAGTCTAATTTAGATAAAATAAATTTTAGTAAGTAAACTTTTTTTCTTTTCTACCGTGTTCTTTGGCCTGCGTTGTTCTCCGGAATGTGACGTAAAACCTCCAGCTGGATGTATGGACGCTAAGTATTCGTTATGAAGGGTGGTAGCTTGCGCCGCCTAGCACGGCTGCGTTGTTGCCTACGAGGGCGTTGATTTAGCTTGATGTGCGGCGGAGAGAGTAAGAAGGAAGGAAAACGAGAAGGAAAACGGATTTTCTGACGAGTGGTTGTGGATGTGAGACGCGAGTCTCCGTCGCATTGTTGAAGGTGTACGACCTAGGAAAAGGATATACGGGAGACAAGTTATAGACATCTTGACGTTGTATCGGAACTATAGACCTTTTCCACAAGGGCGCCGCCATCTTGAATTGTCGTCACTTCTAGTAAGGGCGAAAACATTGTTTTGCCGTCGCCACACTAATAGAAGACGTTTAGGATATACGCCTAACCGTCACACATTCTCCTTTTGGCTCCCCTCTATTTTTTGCTAGTTACAGGTTGAAACGTTTTATTATTTTGTCGTCGCCCAAACTGCAAGTGACGACAATTCAAGATAGCGGCGTCCCTGTGAAAAATGTCTATACGCCTCGCAAGTGGGCTCATTTTCGTCTTCTGCGCATGAAAAAGGAAGTAGCGGTGACGTCAGAACGCCGAGCCCTGATTGGCTGATCGCGACCCCCTATCTGAGCGTCGTCTGCTCCTTTGCAACGTCGTCTGCTCGCAACGTCGTCTGCGTCTGTCTTACCCTTCCTGCGACTTTCGGAACTTGACTTCGCCTTTCAGAGAGGGCAGACGAAATAACTCGAGCGGTACGTTGTTTTTGTCTAACAGCTAGCAGACGCGCATCAAGGAGAGAAGTCGAAGGACTCACTGGCGAGGTGTCCTGAAACGCCGAGGTTTGTTTCCTAAGAACCGAGAGTGAGCGTGTTTACCTCAAGTTCCCTCCCAAATACTTCTTCCCTCCTTTCGTGTGCGGCGAGAGGTTGCGCAGTTAACGTCGTCTGCTTTACGTCTGCTAGTCAAAGCGATGGCTGCTTTACCTTAACTGCGTCTGTCGGAGATTTACCGCTTTTTCACCGGCGAGAGTCACCGTTGCCTCGGGAAACAAGGAGATAACAAGAGGAAGAAATTGATCTCTTAATCTAAAACTGAGGTCAGCGATTAAGGTATAATACGGGAAGGGTTCACAAGGGTCGCGCGGGCATATTCCATTCAGCACACCAGCCGGTCGTGGGCAGGCGGTCGCCGAGTATCGGAGTGCTAGGCCTAACTGCCGTGCTCACTTGGTGGCGTTCGGTAGAATCGTGGCCGTTGGAGCTTTTCCCGGGTGTTTGTGGATCCAGCGTTCTTGTTGGTCGTGGTTTGTTTCAAGTATTTTTTACTTTTTTCTTGCTGCTTGAAGTCGGGACGCGTGAGAAGCGCAAGTAGAAATATAAATGTGCGTGGGTCGTCGCGACCGCGGCGCTGTCGGCCATGCTGATTTATTTCGTCGTAACCTGCGCAAAACTTACGAAAATTTCGTTTCGTGAATACGAATTAGTTTTGTCTTACGCACATTTTTGGCGTAAGATCGTTTCGTGAATCTGGCCTCTGCACTTCCGAAAGTCGCAGGAAAGGTAAGACAGACGCAGACGACGTTGCGAGCAGACGACGTTGCAAAGGAGCAGACGACGCTCAGGTAAGGGGTCGCGATCAGCCAATCAGGGCTCGGCGTTCTGACGTCACAGCTACCCCCTGCGCAAGAAGCAGACGAACTTGCCCTCCCCATAGCAGCACCACTTAGAAGAGACGAAGCTCGGGCCTGACGTCATCGTCCGGGGATCCCCGACCCGCCACCACGCGGCAAACACACTGAAGCTCGATCAGAGTGTACGCCGCGAAGCGGCAGACGCGTGCGTCTTGGCGTCGCCGCGTGATAGCGTCGCGGTCGTTGCGTGCGACAAGGCGAGACACACTGGCGGCGACGCTGGGCAGGAGATCGAACTATAGGGGGCGCTCTGACCCGTTTGTTTTCCCCACGCTCGGTGTTTACTCAACACAAGGCCTGTGCACATGCCGACAGGCCTTATGGGCATGGCCATGTCATCTTCTACAATAGAGGGCGGGGCACAGTTTAATGTAAAAAATACTAACAATCGACGAAGCGACGTTAAAGGCCGGCCCGCAAGCAGAGAGAGGGAACCCGACCCTCACTTTCCTTCTCGCCACTGGGAAAGGAGGAAATCGCCTCTCGTTTCCTCCTCGCCATTTTCCGATTTTTTTGTTGTTGTTGTTGTTTTTACAAGTTTGGGGTGGAGGAAATGAAAGCTTCAAGGATTTGAAAAGATTATCCAGAAGCCTGCCGGCACACCTGCGACAAGGAGCTGACCGAGTAGCTGTTTTGAGCGAGCTTGGCACTTGCTCTTCCCAACGAGTTGCATTGGCGCTTTTTTAGCATTGGTTTGGGAGACGATTCTTTGCTGTTGTGAGAGCACAAATGCCTTGTTCTGCTCAAAGAAGTAGTCATTGAAGTATCAGTTTTAGTATAAATATCTGATTTGGCATCTTTCGTTCTTTAGGCGGATTCATGGCGACAACGGGAAGTACGAGCGGCGTTTTCTGTATATCAGGGATGGCGCTCCATAGACCAGTGGTTCTGAATCATCATGGTTCGTAAACCGGCAGAGGTGACGGAGGATCCCATCCGTGGAGGGTCTAGTACTTTTCGGTGTAGAGCGTTTTGCTGTAGGACATTTCGGTGCGGACTTTTTGGTGCACAGACATTTCAGTGTACGGACGTTTTGCTGCAAAGACTTTTCGGTGTGGGACTTTTCGGTGCGCGGATATTTCGGTGCACGGACATTTTGATGCATGGACATTCGACGCTATGATTTGCTCGCCGGTATCTCTTTTCCAACGTACGCAGACACGCTTCACATCGTGTTTGTGCGTTGAGTTGATAGAGATAGTCTCCTTTATAAAGTTTTGGCTTTATTATTGGTCCTGCGTGTAGGAAACGACCCAAACAGCAAGACGTTTGAAGTTGTTTGTGTATTCAGAACAATTTTGAATATCTTCAAATGCGCCTCCTCCACGTAATCGCATAGCTTCGATTGTTAATAATAAACTGTGATGACCTCGCACGACAAAAAAAAAAAAACAAACAAACAAACAATGTAATTATCACTTGTAACTCATTAGGAAATAAAGTAGGCGTGTGCGGGTACAAAATAAGTGTAATCAAATCAAATATCGATTTGAATCAAGTAAACAAGCCGAATTTGGTGAATGCTAAATCTATTTTATTTGGTATCAAATGTTCGCTCATTCTCGTACGAAAAAAAAAACCAGTGACTACAGATCATACACAGCGTATGATCTGTGGTCAACGTCTCCTTCCATGCCGTAATGATGTCGCCGGACGTAAAGAACTGCCTTACAATCGTGCTTATACAGGGCGATTTTTTTTTAACGACTAGACATTTTTCTAAAAAAAGACGTCAGAGTTACGCAATCGCGGTTTGTGCCTTATCTATAGTCATCAAAAACACCAGATCATTCATTTTTAAAGAGATGTAGTGGATGTGAAGTGGCTCACCACGTCCTAAAAAGCCTAATCTGGACGCGAATCGTGTTACCGCAATCTTTTCGGCCACCGCACTCCTCGCCCCTTCTACAGTGGCGTTGTCACAGCGATGCGAATGATTTGTCGCTTTGGCTTCATGGTGTTAGGCTGTGCCACGCGGAGATGGAGCCCACATTATTTCAGAACTATATTTTCGCGCCCAAATTAGGAGGACGCCGTATAATAGTGTACGCGCGCTACATCTTTTTAAGATTGGACGGTTTGGTGGCTTGCGTGTATGGCCAACAACTTTCCAAATACAAGATGCCGTTTTCTTTTCTAATTAAAAGGTTAATTAGCGAATTTTAGTCAATCGGTCGGTTTTATTTGCGTTCGTTATTGAACCTAATCCTCGCCTGGCCGTATAGCTCACCTACACAAACCGCAATGGCGCTAATTTTCACTGGACAATTTGGTGGCTTTCGATTACGCCCAACAACTTTATAAATCAACTATCCCGTTTTCTTTTATAATCAAAAAGTTCATTCATAAATGTTAGGTAATCAGCCGGTTTTTGTTGCGTTCTTTCTTGAACCCAATGTTCGCCTGGCCGTATAGCTCACATCCACAAAACGTTAATTTCCACGTTTTTTCTAATGTCTAGTAGGTGAAAAAAAAAAGAATGAACGCTGTATATAAAACAGAGGGCAGTTCTTTTCTGATATAAATAAAGCGTGGGGCACGCGTCTTGCATGCATCTTTTTTTTTTTTTTTTTTTTTTCCGGCTTATGAAAACAAATCCCGGGACATTCAAAATTGAGTTTATGATGGGGCGGGCGCTTTATCACGGGGTATTTTGTCATGTTTCAGAACAGAAGGAAGCCACGCGAGCCGTATCACGTTGCAAACAGCTAGTCGGGTGTTTCTCAAGCAGCTCTAGAACTTTCCAATTGATATTTTGGTTCTTAAAGGGATACTACAACGAAATTTCGGCGCTCATTTTTTGGTCTATATGTGTTCAAAAAAGCAGCATCACATCGAACATACCAATATCTTGTTAAAAAAGTCACGAAAAGGAATTTTAAAACGAATTAAACGATTAGCAAAGAGCACCTGGTGGATGTCGCTAACGCCTCACTTGTGATGCCCGTCTAGGAACCTTGACAGCTAGTGACGGAGGTTGTCTCGTCTCCGGCCACGACGAGAGAAGAGGGGAAGGAGGAACTCCCCTCTTCCCGAGAATGCCTTTTGTGTGTCGCAGAAGTCGCTATTGTCCCCCTACAAGATTATAGAAGATTAACCCGTCACTCAAAATTCGTACAAAAGCAGCCGCTTCGGTGGCTGGAACGACTAGGCCATCCTCTCGACGTCAGCCTCGCCGTAGCTTTGCTCGTCTTGAGACGACCTACGTCACGATTGGGTTGGATGTCACGTGGTCTCCGCTGGGCCTTCTCCGAGCGCTTGCCAGAGTGGGCCGTTTATAGCGAAAAATACAGCCACCAGGCTCAAAATTCAAACGTGCGATTGTCATTTACGGATATTGTAGATCATATTCAACCTATTTTTGAACACGACGGGAATATTTCAAATTTCGTTGAAGTATCCCTTTAATACATCTAAAAAAGTTTGGTACTTAGTCCTAAATATTTAATTTATTAGCACAATTAAAAATACTGCAACTCTCTCGCAAGACGTCTGCCCAAAACATAAAGTTGGTTTCATTGGCGTAAAGTGGCTGCGTCTTTCATTTTTATGCTTGGTCTTTAAAGATTCGTGAAAAGCATTCGCGACCTTATCTGTCAAGCCGCGAACGCGGACAGCGCGGCCTCCTCGGCAAGTTGTTCCCTCATCGAAGACGACGATGAATAGAAGGTACGATCAAAATTTTAATGCCTGAAAAAAGCGCAAGTTTAAAATAATTCTAAGGGTGTCAGTGGATTTTATTTCTACTAAATTCAAATTTCAACACTCGTCGCGGGCAGCATGAAAGGAAGCACTGCACTTTTGGCGCAAACCAGTGCCCAGTCAACGGTCCTACACTAAAAACACGCATCACCACCCGATCTGTTTGAAAAATAAATAATTTCCAGTACTTTTGGTAGAAAAGGCGAATTTTCTGCTGAGCGTGATATTTTGTGGACCCAAAAGTCCTGTAGTCGAGATCGGTAGTTCATAGCTTCAGGAAGACGAAGAACGACGTATGCATTATTTCCCGCGGAAGTAATGTTTTGACTTTGAATTCCACATAAAATTGTATATGCACAAATTGGTGGCACGATAACGAACTTGCTTCATTATTTTTGTTTTAAAAACAACATAACCAGGCATAATCTACAGATATTGCAGAATTCATTTTAATTGGCGTACAGCGCGAAAGACAAGTATGGACATAAAGAACACAATAGAGCTCTGCATTTCTACTGCACTTCTTTCCGTGCTTGTGGACAGTTAGTCCGCATGACTATATTCAAAAACTGCCAAATCGTTTAGGCCTACCCCTTTTTATAGTTTTTTTTCGTAGATGAATTGTGGCGAATCCCGGCTGGGTTCGGGTAAAGATCTCGCACGTGTTCAAGGACACATTTCGGCATGATTTCCCGCTTGGTGACGACGTTGAGCTGACCGCTGTTCCGCTTCTTTTCTAAGTAGGCGGGGAACGCCTGACGCCTAAATTAGCCAAGCAGCCCCAAAACTTGCGGTAGTACACCTTCCGAGCTCCTGGGTTTTCTTGGAGATGGCCTTCGCCCACCCTGACAAAGCCCCAAACAATTATGTAAGGGCTGCAGAGGCTATCTGGGCATTCCATTTCTTCATCAGCGAACAAATGCGAACAGAAGAGAATGAAAACTTCGTAATACCAGCTGTTTTTTAATAAATGGCATAATATGCTACAATTGCTAGTTGCACTATTTTACGCGAAGAAAATTGTGATTTTGCGGTTCAATCTCCGTGTTTCCCGTTCTCTTTGCTGATACGCAAGATATTTGTCGAGTGCACCGTGGTCGGATGTCAAGTTTTCAGTTACATTTGTTGACAGAAACTAAATATACGTTTGGCCACGAAGAAATTTTTTTCAAAGGCTGAAGATAGCTGAAATATATCATAAACCGTTTCAGGTTTTATGGAAGTTTGTTTTTACTCTTCTTAGTAGCTTCAACGAGGCGGCCGTCACTCTGGAAAACACCTGTAGTACGAACCTATATATTATGCCCCAGAAATGGTCAGACTGTGTCCCTCTGACTGCAATATCTTTGACTTGTAATTACTCATGATTATTACTTTGTACAAAAAACAAAAACACAATAGTGATACAATCACTCTTCAGTGTGCCGCTGTTAGAACGACACATTTTCAACTCTCTGGGTAGAGCTCAAAGTTCAAATAAAAATACCCATCTTTTTTCCTTCTGCTGTGATGTTCAAGTTCCGTTCACTCGAGATAAATATGCGGTGTTGTAGCGTGTGTGGCCGCATGCGGAAGTATCTGAATGTAAAAGAACTTGTTGTTGGGCTAGTTATTGGTGTTGACTATTTGAGTGTGTTTTAGAACTGCAGAAAAAGAGCAAAAAAAAAAAAAAAAAGAAGGAGAAAAGCGAGCCAGCCCGAACCCTTTTGAGCTCATATCCAGCCTGCCTAACTAATCCCTGGTGTTTGGGATTGAAGCAGAGAACCTTGAAGGGTTACAGAGATTTTGTCGGGGGGCCGGTAAGCCCATTAGCACTCGTGCGAGAAGGCCGTAAAAAGCGAGGATGAAAATGGAGGAGGAAAGGGGAGGAGGAAAAAAAGAAAAGAGGGGGAATCTTCTGCCACGCTGAAGAAAATTTTGAGCGCCCGCCTCTCAGAGAATGCGAGCTTGACCCAGTTCGGCTTTTGTGATGAGCTGGGATCGTGCATGCTGCATTGTTCATGCAGGCCGAGTGGAAACAAAAGAGCCCCTCCCCCCCTTCGCCGGAGAACACGAACTCCAGCCGAACGCTGACGCTGCGCTCGGTTATGTCGGCCGAACGCTGCGTCATTGTATTTGTTGTCCCCATCCGTGTAGTTGTTAGGTTAACCGCTTGGGGCGTCGCGGTCTGTCCTCCTCCTCAATATGTGGAGCACAAGTTCATCTGCTTCTTTTGCACGGGTTGTGGTGACGTCAGAAAGACGCCAAACCCTGAATGGCTCTTATTGAAAAAAAAAAATAATGGGTAGACCTTGAGGCATTCAGGCGTACCAAATATTCTTTCAATCAAAGTCAATCAGAGCTCGGCAAAAAAAAATCATTAAGAATCTTATGACCTAGACGCTTAATTAGCATGAAAAAGCCTATGTCTAGAGTATCCCCAAAAAGTTATATTGATGTAGCGTAACAAGTAGGAAAAAGGGATGGAGTGAAATATGGCACCTCCGATAGGCTAGAAAAACGTCAGTTCCCACCTCGGCCGCTTCAACAATCCATAACCTAAAAAAAAAATATATATATATATTTGACGAAATTGCCGTTTGCATTTTTGCATCTGCTTTCATTATAGCAATTGCCCCAAAACATATATTTTTTTCGTGAAAATTAAAAAGTCGACCCTAAATCCGTGCCTGAGTTGAGATGAAATCACCCATTTAATATATACATATACATATATATATATATATATATATATATATGATTTATTTATAAAATATAAAAAATCGAACATTTGTAATGGGTAATTTTGTAATCAATTACAGCAAAAGTAATTGAATTACATGGATCGTTACTCCTTAGAACATATCGCAAAGTACTTATTTAAAAATATATGAAACCCATAAAGGTGCTTGGTTTATAAATATATACTCAACGGTTATAGATGGTCTAGAATTCACGGAACAAACGAGCAGTTTCAAAAAAGTTGAATTTTATAAAAGCGAAATTGTTTTTTTGATTTTTTTCATTGCCAGTATCAAAAATATTGCAAAATATAGTTTTTAAAGTATAAGCCAAAAGGTGTTTGGTCTAAACTACACAATTTACGCCTATATGTAGCCTGTAACAAAGACAACAAACGAGCAAAGTTTGAATAAAGTACTTTTTCTAAAAGCGAGAAAAAAGTTTTTAACTTTGGCCCAATGCAACCCCAATGAGCACAACTCAAAATGGTCTTCTGGAACAACAACAAAAAAAGTTTAGTAAAAACTTATTAAAACAAAAATAATCAGTAATTTTTGCGCACTTTCCAATCAATAAGCTTTTAAATAAAGATTGTTCTATTTTGACAAAAGTCTAAAAGGATAAGGTAAAAGGCAACTATACGAGAGGCCCCATCCACCCAGTGTTTGCTCTATCATTTCGCTTATTAAAGGTACGGACAATGAAAAAAAAAAGCCTAAAACATAACTTGAGACTCTTGGGCAAGGCCATTAACTGTCAAGGTCCATGGATGAACGAAGGTTCCCCGAAAACCCCAATATCACAAAATAACGACGCAGGTGTGAGATTGTTCCTATGAAGATGCAGACGGCAGCACTATAGTCGCTCACAAGGTTAGCATGGCAAGGGGGAGGTTCCGTTGTCGCCACCTCCTGCGCGGGCTTCCCACCTTCGACAATGCTTGGGCGTCACGTGCACCCCGAGCACGCATCCAAAGCACGACGGAAGGCACGGAGCGCGTGCCGGAGGTCGGGTGTTCGAAGGACACACACACCCTGCTGTTCTCATTCTGTAAGGTACTAGCTGCGTTCGATTTACCCGCAGCTCTTGCACCGGCGCAGACAAGAGTAGGGCGGTCTACCTCCGGTCGTATCTGAATACACATACCGGAAGTACAAACTGCCCTACACGTTTCTGCACTAGTGCAGGGGGTGCAAGCGAATCGAACGAAGCCAGTACACACACGCCTTTCCAAAAAAAAAAAAAGGGGGCTTTTGGTTGGATCTATTTTCAGTGTTCGTGCGTATGGCGAGTGATTTGCTCTCTTTCCGAAGCGGCGAACATGCGCGTGCTGGCCTGAGGATTGGAATGGTGTAAAGCTGGCGTCGGTCTGCTTTGTAGTACGGTAGTATATCGTTTTCTAACGTATGCAATGACTCGCGTTCCTGCCACAAAACGGGGACAAAACAACAACCACAACAACAAAAATTAACTTTTAGTTTTCAAACTTTGCTTGTTTTTTTGTTTTTGTTTCAATTATAAACTATATAAACATGTTAAGTATGTATTTTTAGAGCGAACAGCTTATTTCTTTTTTTTTTTCATCGGGGCTTTAATAAATTTATTTAAAATTTGCCTAAAAACTGTTTACTTTAAAATACTTTTTTTTTAAAACTTTGGTCGTTTGTTTTCTTAGTTGTATACTTACATAGAACCCTGTGTATGCATTTTTTGACTAACACCTTTTGGTTTTTGCTTTGAAAACTAAAGATTTTGCAATATCTTTAACACTGGCAATCGGCCAATTAAAAAATAATTTTTTTTTGCTTGTTCCAAATAACGTTTCTTAAAGTTAATTTGCTCGTTTGTTGCGTAAATTGTATATTACCGTTGAATATATACTTTAAGACTGAGCACCTTTACGAATTTTATTTAACTCAGCAGCTTCTTTTATGTTCAACATTAAACATTTATTAAAAAAAAACTTTTTATTAAATAAAAATACCTTGTTTTCCTTACTACTAACATAGATAAGTTCAGAATATTCACATGGTAGCGTGTTTCTGAAGATAAAAAAGTGAATATAAGCTTTTTCGGGCACGTTTTACTCATCTGCACCCTTAAAAACGCTCGGAAATGCGTGACAGAACAGATTGGATAATTTAGAGGAACATATTGACCGACTTAAAACAGTGCTTATTTTGCAAACTCGTTTGCAGCCTTCTATTTATCGTTTTTTTTATCCCTTCGAGTTCTTTTCCAAGCAAAGTTTAAGGGTGTCGTTACAAAAAAAGTTATTGCAAAACGTTTTTGGAAAATGCACTTTTACGTCACCAATAACACATACAATATTTCTTAAACCGAATCCGTGAGTGTCGAATTTAGGCCTAGATCGTTTGGAGTGGAATGACTCTATCAACGAACAGGAGGACGAAGAAAGAAGTGACGTAGCGCTTTTGTCATTCCTCGATTGACCTCTTCAACTCAGCGTCGGCTGCGCTGAAAGTTACGGTGAAAAGAAGCACCGGTTGTTTGAGAAAAAAAAAACTGTTTTCTCAGTGAAAAAATAAGCTATGCGTCGCTGTACGCTCAGTTTCCACCCAAATGTGCGCTAGCTGTTAGCACCAAATGCCAAAGTAAAAAAAAAAGAAAAAGATACAGTTGTTTGTTCTAAACGGTTATTTATAATTTCAAAATGCGCTTATAAAGTTATAAGCAAAGTTAGAAAAAAAAAATGAGGGAGGGAATGGCCACCAACAGAGCCCGCAAACACATTGAGATGAATGGCAAACGCTACGGGAATGGAGCCCTAATTTCTTGATAAACATTTGCACAAATCGCCGGGAACTTTCGATTGAGATAAGGGTTAGCTCTGAAACTTTTCCATCTGGGACTCTAATCTGGACAGTTGGCGAAAAAGCCGGAGAAGAATCCGGCGGCCAGGATTGGTCGACGCCTTGACAACACAATCCAATGACAAAGCAAGACAATTCAATGCCAATACAATACAATGCCAACCCCAGGTGGTCCTTTCTTGGGGCGTGTCCCCTCAGACATGGTCTTTACATTCACCACGTCCCCGACGTATTCGCAGTGTCTACCGTGGCCCAGAGGCTAGAAGCCGTGGCCAACCTGAACATCAAGCCTCGGAGGGTGCTCAAGGGACACCAGGGGAAAGTGCTCTGCTCAGACTGGTCCCTGGACAAGAGGCACATCGTCAGCTCGTCCCAGGTAAATATATCGGGCCATTAACCACAACTGAAGTGTTAAGATATTACTTTGGAAGGTATAATTACCGTATTTTAAGGTGTATAGGTAGCACCGTTTTATAAGTTGTATCCTTTTATAAATGGCCATTTTCACAAAAAGACGTTGGTGAATAGGTCGCAGTTAACAAATTGGACGGTCAGCGAGTCGAGACTGCGTTGGGAAGCCTGCATACGTGTATTATGATTGCAATATATCTGCGAGCTGGAGCCAGTTTTAATGTTTTCGCCAGCTAATCAAAAGAGGAACCTAACCCCTGAGGCATCTTTGCGCAGGTAAGGCCCACACTTATAGGAAAAGAACACATATCAGTCAGACCGTTGTGTAAATCGCACCGACCAAAATGTTTGGAAAAAACAAAACAAAACAAAACACGAGCTGGACAAGTGTACTTTTGAAGGGAAAGCTTGTGCATTACGTTATGAATAGTGAATATCCTACGCGCCTCAAATGAAAAAGAGAAACACATTGAAGCTTGATACAGCTACCCGGTGAAGTGGCAGACGTCAGTGACTTAGCACAATACTATGTAGAAGACAAAACCTGTGCTTTGCGTCATCGTCAGTGTAGCTCCGTCCTGTTCCAAGCGGCAAAACGCTGAAGCTCCATCGAAAGTATCCCGCACAGCGGAAAACGCGCCAAGCATGAATAGTATTGGGCCCGCTGTGAGACACTTAAAAAATTTAAAATATGAGTGCGGCTATGTGCACGTGAGCTAGGTGGCGTGATTCTACTGGTGATGGAGGCTAGAGCGAGAAAGGCACATTTCCCTCTAGGCGACATTGGCCGGATTTTTTCACAGGCCCGCAATTCACAAAGCGTGATCGGTCTTTGAATCGTTGACTGTGAATTTTGTCGATGGTTTCGCGATCGACTTAATCTAAGGGTTGAATTGATGTTAGGTTTGTCGGAGACCCAGAGTGACCATGGACCATAAGAATTTTAATTTCTCGTTGTTTACAGGACGGCAAGATGATAATCTGGGACGCCTTTACGACGAACAAGGTAAGAAATTAGTAGCCCTCGCATAGACGAAACGAATAATTATTACCACCGTCCTTAGATGTCTGTCGTTTAGAAACTCCTCCGCTTTCTTTCCATTTAATGTTTTCCGTCACAATTTTTTTTTATTTTAGAGCATCCAAATAGTCTGCACAACGGAAATTAGTAGACTCTTGTGACACTCATTTATAACGGTCACTCTACACCTGGGAGGCGCTAGAGCAGAATGTATTTCAATAAAATAGGTAGATGCCAGCGCCCGTCCTCCATTGTCACTCTTTCTCGCTCTCGTCGTCAGATTATTAGGATAGGTCTCGTCATCTTCATGGAGCAACGTCCGGCAGCAAATGCTTTGTGTACGCATGAGCAGCTTTGTACGCGTTGTTCGTGACGCTGGTGTCTTTTGAAACACTGAAAATCCCTTTTTATTGCACTGAGGTAGAGAGAGAGAGAGAGCGAGAGAGTGGGACTCGTCCATTAACATCTTTCCGAAGACCTTTCCAAAGATCGGCTTCTGCGCGCTGCCATCTTTTGCCTGCTGGGCTGTGGAACGCGTTCTGAGCATGCGCTCTAGCTCTCTTGTACGGTATATCCGACGCTGCACGTGCGTCCACAGTTTAGTGACTCGGCATTTTTCGCCCGAGTGATAAGCCGTGGAAAGGTCTATATCCTGTCCAGACCGGTTATAACGAAGTCGGTTATGACGAAACAGCAGCTACGGCGAAGCGATCACGATTTCTCATTCTCTTTTGCATCTCGTTAACCGAAGTCGGTTATAACGAAATAGCGGATATGTCGAAGTGATTTTCGATTGCTGTTGACTTCGTTAGAACCGGTCTCGACAGTGCTGCGCTTCAGGTTACGACCGGGCGCGACCGACGAGCGGACGGGACCAATCAAACAGTCTATATAACGCAAGTCATTGGACCTTTTCTGTCCATGATTGGTTCAGGGATAATATAACACGCACTGAAACACGGCGAACACCATCTTGGCACGTGCGCTTTGACGCTGTATGTTAATTGGTCCATGCATCAACTCGTAGCTTCGGCTACGTCTGAACTTGATGTGAAACCGATATAGCCAATCAAGTGGCGCCAAAGGTGCCAATCAGTCACAGTGAATGCCCGATGATCCTAGCTGCGCCTTTGCCTGTGTGTAATTGGACCAGCCGGTGATCGGCAAACGCACAAAGATTATAAGCGCCGTGACGATGTACTTTTGGTGTTGACGTACTTGGCGTAAAACGAAGCGTAGTTGGTGCCTCGCCCAATCTGATTGGTAGTGCTTCCTTCCATGGACAGCGCCCCTCTAATCCTTCATTATGTTCCTAGGGAAATCTCTCCCGTTTGCCAGAGTCGCACCGCTCACGCACCGTGCAAAAAGCGCGGTGTTAGCATGCAGACCAGGTGACAGGCGTCTAAAGCGTGTTGGAAGCCTGCTTGTTTCATACTATATGCTATGTATGCTTGAAGCATGTCTGGAGATAGTTTTTTTAAGGCCAATTTGACGGGACCTGTTGAAATGCCTTTTGTACGATGCATTGGCTTTGTAACGGCGGCTCTAAAGGGCCTCTCCAGCCTAAAAATAGCGATCGTAGGTCTTAACGCCTCGAGCAGTTCTACGTACCTTCAATTACGCTGCTAAATTATTGAACCAAGATAACTGATCTTTCATCGGGGAATAATTTGAGAAGCTCGGGTTTGGATACACCCATATCCGCGTCGTCACTCGACGAGACCTGTGACTTAACGAGATACTACAGCCACTAATTGTGACGTCACGTCTTTTTCGATTCCTCTTCTTACCAACGTTGAGCCGCTCTTCCGAGACACCCGAGATACCCGATATGTATCTTGGGCCAATTCGCAGACGTCTCAATGATCGGCTGCGAGAGCGTCGTAACCGCACAACCATTACTGTCTCTGGCCATCTAAGGATTCACTGCCGAGACTGTGGTTGTAATCCCCAGTTTAAAAAAAAAAAAAAAAAAGATGCACTTTATAGGAGCAGAGTGGCAACCCTCTAATTAAAAAAAAAATATTGAGGCAGGGAAGATTGTGCGACTCGATGGCAAGTGTATCCATTTCTTTATCCGCCAAAGAATTATACTACTTGGTGAAGTGGTCAAAGTGATGAGTGTTAATTTCTAAAGTGTTTTTTTTTTTGTGCCATGATCTTACTTGTAACAAGCAGGGGAAAAAAGTAAGTTATGAGTCAGTGCTGTGTTTGTTCTTCTATGTGTCCTCTCCTTTTTACTTGTTTGTAACGCGCTGTGGCTGCTAATATGAACTGGAGGCGCGTTGGTTGACGCAACGCGATTGACGCGATGACAATGGCGGGAAAGGAAGCACGGTATATATGGCGAGGAGGACCGAGGGAGGAAAGCCAGCAGTCTGGTCCTATTACGTCACGGTTCGTTCATCGAGTGAGTTGCGATACGGGAACTTCCAGAGACGCTTATATGCTTTTTTCTTCACAACGCGAGCTGAAATTTCGTGGTGACTTCCACGAGGAGGCCCTTGTAGCTGCCAGGAGGTTTCTACATGGAGGCCCATATTTTAGGCTGGGGAGGCCCCTTAACGTTATCAAACGTTTCCGATAATAGAGACGTGTAGGGCTCGAGGTATTACGAAAACGCTCGCCGTGAAAAGCGTATCGGTTCCACGTTGGTTTCCAGGAGCATGCTGTCACCATGCCCACCACATGGGTCATGGCGTGTGCCTACGCTCCTTCTGGCAACATGGTGGCTTGCGGGTAAGGCCTTCATCTTTGATTCATCGGAAGTCATGCAAGCGCTCGTTCAGTATATTTTAAGTTGAAAGCAGCATTGTCGGATACCTCCTGGCCGACAGCAACACGACTCCCCATTTTTGATTCCAGATCCCATCAAACCTCGTTTATTTGTATGGGTATTGCGAGAAATAGAAAAAAAAAAATATTTCCCAGTGTCAAGACAACACAAAGAGCATTGCGCAGTGAGAAATTCGTGAATAATAGTTTTTGTAATGAAGAAAAAAAAAAGCGTGCAGTATCTATCGTGCAACGAAAGGCCTAGATATTCGCGTCTTTCTGGATTGAAATTCTTTGGTTCCGAAATTATTCATAGCGCGAATAGAGTCACAGCCAAATATCAGCAGTGCGCACACCAGGTGGCGGGTTCGAATCCCGACCGAGGTGCCCGCAATATGACGGAGGCTTATTGCGGAGAAGGCGCCGTGTAACCGAGCTTTCGGTTGCACGTCGAAAGATCCCCAGGTGGTCGAAATTAATGCTCAGTCCTCCGCTGGGGCGTGCCAGATGCCCGTCGTAGGTTTGGCACGTAAAACCCCCAAATGTGACTTGCAGCAGTGCGCACCCACGAGCGCACTACCAGGTAAAAGTACAATGGCAGTTACGAGTATTCTATATAGAGACAAATACAACCTTGTCAAGGAGATAGGCTTAAATTGAAGACCATTGTGCACACGCCTCAACATACACTCTAAGAAATGCCTGCGCGAATTCTTACCCGCAAAGCACTCGAAGAGCCAATCTTAGCGATCTTCGATATCAGCTCAGTGCATGGTGAGGCAGAACATCCGTTTAGACCTAAAAATAATGTCTGCTCTGTGGCATTACGCAATGCAAAGCGTCATGCTCGCAATGTGTAATGCCACAGCGCAGACTTCATTTTGAGGTCTAAACAGATTTTAGGCCTCATCATTCGTGGAGCTGTTTTGTAGATCTCAGTGATTGGGTGTTGGAGTGTTTTGCGGGTAAGTAGCGCGCAGACATTTCTTAGAGTGTATAAACAAAAAGGAGAGAGCGTAACGACCTCAGATCGCCACGGCCAGACTGAAAATGTCCAGATTCTGCATTGTCGATGCACCGCCGGTGCATCGACAAAGCGGACTCTGGACACTTTTCGTGGTTCTAGCTGAGGGTTCGTGGAGGTTAGAGACTTGGCGGTGCTTGACCCAGTCTTGTGGATTGCATTGCAGCGGTCTGGACAACAAGGTGACCGTGTACCCGCTGAGCTTCGAGGAGGACGTGTCGACCAAGAAGAAGGCAGTGGGCACGCACACCAGCTACATGTCCTGCTGTCTCTTCCCCAACTCAGACCAACAGGTATAGAAAAGGCACAAACACGGGAGAACTGGAAATGGGTGGGCTAGCGAGTTAGGTGTTCAAGGGTCCTGGGGCCCTGACCTACATAAAATAATTGGGGGGGGGGGGGGGGAGGGGGTTGTGGGGATATTTATACAGCGTGTAGTTGGTCTGCCATTAAAGTTGCGACGAGTCACACGCTGTAGATGAGCAATTTAGCCAGTGCAGTACAATCGCTAGCCTGGGGTCTTTAACGTGCACCACGCAGTTGTGATCCACGACCGCACGCCGGTACGATGCTCATCCAGATCGAAACGGGCAGGGGTGGGGCTCGAACCCAGCATCCCTGGGTTCTGCAGCGCGAGCTTTCGCTCCACGCGCGTCGAGCTCGGTGTGCGCTTCAGCCCACTCGGCCACCGATCCCCCCTGACCTACATGGTGGGACCAGTGAGCCGGGACATCGCCGCCTGCTGCGATTGGTCAACCAATGAAGGAGTGCAATTAATCACTTCATCCGATCACGCTACAATCCGATGCACTCAATGAAGCAGCGCCAAAAATGCTTCGTCACGGCACTCGCGTTCTTTTTGTTGGTTTGCTATCTTCAACTAAACCAGTCACACAGAGAAAAAACAATGACCGTGCCTTCACCGCGCGTGATTGGATTACATGGTGTTGGCAAACGTACAAAGAAAACGAGGGCGCAATGATTCACATTTGGCGCTGCTTGGTTGACTTGATCGAATCGTAGTGTCGACTGCGGCCGGGCTCGAAGCAAAACTGGATGTAACAACAATAGGGAGATTTGGCGGATCGTTCCGATACTTCCGATAACGATACCCAATACGATCGTATCGTTATCGGGTTTTATCGGGTATCGTTTTAGGGGCTATCGGGGGTGTCGGAACGATCTACAAAGGCTCTCTACACTCTAAAAAACGCCCGTGCGTCTACTTTCCCGCACAACACCTCGGAGAGCCAATCACCGCTACTTACGGAGGCAGCTCAGCGAATGACGATGCCGAAACATATGGTTAGACCAAGAAACGCAGACTGAGTTGTGACATCAAGCAATGCAAAGCGTCATGCTTGCGTTGCTTAATGTCACAACTCAGACTGCGTTTTTTTGGTATAACCATATGTTTCGGGATCGTCATTCGCTGAGCTGCCTCCGTAAGTTGCGGTGATTGGCTCTCCGAGTGTTGTGCGGGAAAGTAGGCGTACAGGCTTTTTTAAGAGTGTATTGGAATGATATACTGAAACTCCCTAATACGTCTGGGGTCTAAGAATGAAGACGAAGTCATTTGTATCGAAATAGGCGGGTGGTTGGGAAGCAACGCAATACATGTTTAGCTAGGAAGATATACGTATCCTCATGGGCGGTTGCAGATTCTGACGGGCAGCGGGGACAGCACGTGCGCTCTCTGGGACGTCGAATGTTCCCAGCTGCTGCAGAGTTTTCACGGGCATTCCGGCGACGTCATGGCCCTCGACCTGTCTCCCACTGAAATGGGCAACACGTTCGTCTCCGCGGTGAGTCACTCCTTCCTGAAAGTCACCAGCTAGCCCTCGGAGCCATTAGAGCCACAGTCGCACCGCTCGTTTACCATACAAAGAACACCTTGTTCGCTGCAGACGTGATGACAGAACTGTCCGCGGACGAGCCTCAAGCATGTTTAAAGCTTATTTTTTCAATATATATATATATATATATATATATATATATATATATATATATATATATATAAATATATATATATATATATATATATATATGAACACCCTTCATATATATATATTGTTACAGGCTCACTGGAGTCAACTTCAGTTCCGGCTGACGGAATGCCACTTAACGTTCTCTAGGGCACCATTCTACTCCTCGTCCTCCTCTTCGTCGGCCTCTAACACTCTCCCCCGCCCCCGTAAAAGTTATCACAGCACAAAAAGCAATTCATCAGCCCTTTGGTTCCCACAATTCACTGACCCGGAGAAGAAGGAAGAACACTTGTGCGTGGGATGTACATTTTCAGGTGATGCACATGCGCTGAAAATGTCTTGGTCTTCCGTGAAGTTCCCCAATCTCGAACTTCATAGGTTAGTGGTCCAATTTTCTTAGTGACTTCACAGGGACCCCTATACTTAGGCAGAAGCTTCTGTGCTCGACCTTTCTTTCGCTGTTCCCTCCGAACCAGGACCAAGTCACCCGGAGATAGACATGGCGTTGAGCCAGGAGCGCTGTATCGAGATGCCGCACGCTGTTGGGAATGTAATATAGCCATTCTTGCTCGTTTTCGTGCGTCATCTAGGCGGTGCTGAAAGTTATTGTCAGCAAAATCGTCTCCCCTATTCCGCCACGCTACAGATGATGAGCATTCTTGAGGAAGCACCGCCGTTCTACCATGAACAAGTTGAAATGGTGTAAGTGGTGCTTGACTGCTTCACGGTATTCATCGCGAACGCGGCAAAAGGAACAAAAGTGTCCCAATCAGTGTGTTTGACATTTACGTACGAATAAAGAATTCCAGCAATTGTTCTGTTAGCTCGCTCAACCAACCCGTTCGTCTGCGGTCGGTAGGGAGCTGCTTTAGCATGAGTTATGCCTTGAGAGGCTAGCTCTTCTGAAAACACGGCAGAGGTAAAAGCTGTACCTCGATCAGTTATGATCATCCGTGGCACTCCGTGTCGCAGGAGGAGCTGGGTTCTAAGGAACCGCACGACTTCTTCGGTTGATGTACTGGCCACGGGGCATAACTCTACCCATTTGGTAAGATGATCTACCGCCACTAGAATGTAGCGGTTGCCGTCTGATGTACGTGGAAAAGGCCCGAGATGGTCGATCCCCCACACCTCGAATGGAGCCTCAGGTGGTGGTATGGGGTGAAGTTCACATGGCTTGCTTGTATTTGGTGACTTGCGTTGCTGACATTGTGAGCAAGAGGCTACGTAGCTTGCCACGTCCTTTCGAAGCCCAGACCACCAGTACCTTTCTAATATCTTCTGGAAAGTTTTGTCACGGCCTAGATGCCCCGCCGTAGGGTCATCGTGACAAAGATGCAGTACCGCTCCGCGTAGTGAAGAAGGGACAACTGGCACCCAATGTTTAGTGCTGGAACTGCGATGGCAAAGTAACCCGGCACGAACCTGGTACGCTTTACGTAGGCGATTAGTCGTGGGTGGTACGTCAGTCGTTTGAAGTCGAGACACGATGTCCTGGATTTCACAATCTTGTTCCTGGCCTGCGTTCAAATTAAATGTAGACGCACAAAAGCAAGCATCGTGGTCAGGAGAATCCGGCATGTTCTTCATCGGATGACGAGATAGAAAGTCTGCATCTTGGTGTTCTTTGCCACTCCGATGAACAATTGTGAAGTTATGTTCTTGAAGTAAAATCGACCAACGAGCTAGTTTGGCCGTTAGATCTTTCTTGCTTTGGAGCCATGTCAAGGCTGAGTTATCGGTCACAACAGTGAAGTGTCGCCCGTAGAGATATGGCCGGAAGTGTTGCACTGACCAGACTAGTGCAAGACACTCAAGTTCTGAAGAATGATACCGCTGTTCTGCGTCCGTCAGACGGCGACTTGCGTATGAAACAACACGTTGCGTGTCGTCGCCATCTTGTTGCAACAAAACAGCACCGAGTCCCTCTCCACTGGCATCTGTGTGGAGATAGGTCGCCTTAGCAGGGTCAAAGTGGGCGAGAATTGGAGCACTCAACAAGGCACTCTTCAGGTCTTCAAAGGAAGCTTGTTCCTCTGCTGTCCATCGCCAGGGTACATTCTTGCGTAGCAGACGGGTCATTGGAGCCGCACGGCGCGCATAGTCAGAAATGAATCGGCGGAAATATGATGCGAATCCCTGGAAACTTTTTACTTCCTTTAAGGATGTTGGAACAGGATACTCTGCGAAGGCTTGAAGCTTGACAGGATCTGGTGTAATCCCTCTTTTCGATACAACGTGTCCAAGGTAGGTTACCTCTTTATACCCAAAGTAACACTTTTCCGGTTTCAGGCGCAGATTGGCAGAGGAGAGCGCATCCAATACTGATGTGAGTCTTTGGAGGTGTTCATCAAATGTGCTTCCATAGACAATTACGTCATCTAGATATACGAGTGCCATGGTCCACTTCAGGTGGCCTAGCACCCTGTCCATTAATCTCTGAAATGTTGCAGGTGCATTACACAGCCCAAAAGGCATTCTTGTAAACTGGTAGAGTCCATCAGGTGTTACAAACGCAGATTTTTCTGCATCCTTGGGGTCCAGCGCAACCTGCCAGTATCCTGACAGGAGATCCAAGGTGGTGAAATATTATGATCCCTGTAGTCGATCCAGGGCATCATCCAAGCGAGGTAGGGGGTACACATCCTGTTTCGTAAGGCTGTTGATTTTTCTATAGTCAACACAAAACCGGATTGCACCATCTTTTTTTCGGACGAGCACCACTGGAGAGGACCATGGGCTTGATGAAGGAACGACCACCCCTTGTTGAATCATGTCCTTAACTTGCGTTTGAATAACACTCCGTTCGGATGGAGCAAACCTACGCTGTGACTGGTGAATAGGTCGACTGTCCCCAGTGTCGATGGAATGCTCGACTAAAGACGTGCAGCCGAGTTCATTTGGAGAAAGTGCGATGCAGCTACGATGACGTTGAAGAAGCTGTCGAAGTGCTGTCATCTGTTCTGCGTCAAGGTCAGGATTAACATTAAAATTTTCCCATGGAAGACTGGGTATGTCTGCCTGTGAGTTGAATTCAAGTGCGACTGTATTCACCTGCACTTCAGGGCAGGAGGGCTGGGCGGTTCCGACTTGTTCCCCAGGTTTTAGCGTGATGTCGTTCAATCCAATATTTACAGCCAAGATGACGAAGTTTCCCCGCAGAGAAGATGCCAAAGTGTGGGGGGAGACAAACTCGTGTCCAGGTTTAGCTTGAAGGAGAGGTTCGTAAATGACGTCGCCGCTGAAGCTCTGGTCGGGCGTATTCACCGGAACCCACGCAGCAGAGCTCGGGGGTATGGTGACCGTTTTGCATACGTAGACGTTGCTTGTCACAGGTGCGATACTTGCTGTGTCGGTACCAAGCAAAGTTCGAAGCACTTTCTGGACGTGGTCTAGCGAATCTCTCAGAAGTGCAGTGGTGACATTCCATACGTTGAAGATAACTCGAGCGGCACCAAGATGTAGCTTGTGCCTTGATAAGAACTTACTGCGGTCAATTGTCGATGTTGCGATTCTGTTGCCTCTTGAAGCCGGAAACTCATTATTAAGAAAGTTATTCTTACGGCACCACTCGTAGCCAAGCACTACCGGGCAAACAGAGTTCTCGAGCACCACGAACTCCACTGGTGATGTACTCCCAACTGTTTTCACTTGCAAAGTGAGAATACCCAGGGTGTGAATTGCAGTACCGTTCACAGTAAACAATCCAAGTGACGTCGGACGAAGACGTGCGTCTGCTGGAACCAGGGATGATGCCAGAACGTTCACTGCTGCTCCAGTGTCAAGAAGAGCATCTTGGTATCCAATACATTCGATCCAAACAGTAAATTTTGGAACCGACGATTGGTTACTTGCCACTGATGTTAGAGGAAGTTTTAGGGGAGTTACTGAAGAAAGCACCGTGCTCGCTCCACCGTTAACCCTGGAAGCTTGATCAGTGGCCTCAGACCGGGCTGGTTTTTGTGTAGGATTGTATTTCCTACTACCATGCCGCCTTTTGGGCGCCGAAGATAAGGCGGAAAGTGGTGATGGCGGCTCTTGTAGATGCCTAGCCCTCTGCACAAACTCTGTGGCCCTTTGAGCAGTTGCCGCGTTTAGCGCTTGATCCAGGGCATCTTTGACGTTTGTAGGTCGTGAAAGACGTACAAATACTTGAACCTCTGGATCAGCTATTGCGTCTACAGAAGCGGAGGTGCCATTCTTATCCTTTGCGTCTGTTGGGGCTCCAGGGTGTGCCTTGACAATCAAGCGCTGGATGTCGGCTGCCAGCTCCTGGAGGGTTTCGTGAGAGCGCTGACGGCGTAAACTTAACTCCGAGCTGTGCACTTGTTGGAGATGGCTATCTCCAAAACGTCGCTCCAGTGCTTCACGTAGGGCCGGGAATGATAGGGGAATACCATCAAATTGGTAAAGCACGTCTAGAGCTGGTCCTTGCAACTGGGAGACGAGCGCGTGAACTTTGTCGTCTTCCGTCCAGCCGTTGGCTTGTGCAATAATTTCAGCCTGGTACAGATAAAGGTGAACTGGTACGCTGCCGTCGAAGGGTTTTAACTTCAGTGACGGATTAGTCCTTGCACGGGTACCTCGGTTCACATTCGTCAAGGGGCTAACTGTTGAAACGATCTCACCTTCATCCAGGGTCGATGGACAGGCGTTGAGGTCATCTACAGAAATCCCCAAAGCGTCCCTTTGTGGCCCATTGATGTCACTCGGAAGAACATTCAAGCCAGTTTGAAGGCGTTGTAGCTGCGTTGGAACGCTCATGGAGAAGCCATTTTCAGCTGCTCGCTGCGAAGTGTTGCCGGAGTGGGACGTAACGTGCAGTGGATTCGCCATCGAAGTTTAGAAGTGATCCCACCGCTGCCACCAAAATGTTACAGGCTCACTGGAGTCAACTTCAGTTCCGGCTGACGGAATGCCACTTAACGTTCTCTAGGGCACCATTCTACTCCTCGTCCTCCTCTTCGTCGGCCTCTAACAATATATATATATATATGAAGGGTGTTTGACGAAAGATGGACAAATTCAATATTGGCGACGTGCGCGACCGAAAGCGTCGCTGTGGTCGGCCTTCCACAATTGGCCCAAAAGCTGACTATGACGTCGGAAAGGGTATGCCATCGACGGAAATAAGAGGAATGAAAGAACTTTAATTTCGATGGTGTTGGCAGTGTTGCTTTGAGAGCGCAATGATTTCAGGCTTCCACCATGCTATTTACAAACACCATCGAACTTGTTGTTCGCAAGGTAATGACGTCACAACGGGGAACCATAGGAGGGCGCCACCAAAACATCTCGCCGCTAATTGCAAAAACTACGTGTCGCTAAAAAAAGAAAAAAAAGCTGATGTCGTTTTGTTTCTAGGATAGGAGCCTATTCAGGAAAATGATTAAAGTTCAGAATGATTAATTTTTTAATTACTTTCACGTAATTAGACTTTTTAAATATTGAGTTTAAGGGCATGGTTTCATTTGGAAAATTGCTGAGCATCATCGAAAAACACTACATAAAAAAATTGGAGTGCGATAGAAGGCACGCGCTGCATTTTACAGATCCCTGAAAAACCTGAAAAAACTTCGACAGGTTTTTAAGTTTCGGTTTGCAATCGGAGCGCTTCTCGGCATCGACGGCACTGCGCCCCGTGGGGAAACAGTGCAACCAACAGTTGCTTCGCTGTCGTCGCGCAACGTAGCAGAGGCAGGTTGCACTATTTCTCCACGGGGCGCGGTGCCGTCGGTGCCAGGGAGCGCTCCGATTGCAAACCGAAGCTTAAAAACCCGTCGAAGTTGTGCGGTTGTTCAGAAAGCTGTAAAATGCGGCGCGGGCCTTCTATCGCACTGCAATTTTTTTTATTTAGTGTTTTTCGATGATGCTCAGCAAATTTTCAAATGAAACCATGCCCTTATAGTCAATATTAAAAAAAAATTACGCGAAAATAGTTAACAATTTAATTATCATGAACTTTAATAATTTTCCTATATAGGCCCCTGGCCTAAAACCAGAACGACACAAGCCTTTTTATGGTGCGATGCGTAGTTTTCGCAATATAGATTTTGCACACTTTTCGTGAAACACCCTGTATATGCATTTCTGCTGAGGGTTATGTATGACCAATATGACCAGACAAGGACAAAAAACGCGTGAGACAGTCTTTACAGATTGTCTTGTTTATGATGCTTAACAGCCACGAGATGAAACTCCCACACTAAAGTCGTTTACAGGCAGAAAGGTTTTTTTTGTTTTTTTTTCGGTTTGCATCGTTAAGGGTGTAAACATCAAAATCAGAGTGGTGGCAATTTTACCGGCCCATTTCTTCACTGACAGCTTAAAGGTCGACCAGCAAGGAGAAAAGAGGAAACTCTTCTTCAACTGCTCCTTTTCGCCCCAAAAAAGAGGGAGGCCTTCCTCTTTTTTGTGGGGAGTAACTCAGAGACCCGCTACTGTGGGAAAGGAGAAGAAAAAAGGGCGAGAGGAAATGAGGAAAAGGAAACCAGGAACCGCGATTTTCTGCCCGGCAGAAGACGATTCCGTAGGCCGGCTTTTAAGAAACGGCGGGTGTGGCGAGAACCATGTATCTTATTGTTGCTCCGCGGCCAGTTAGATTGCGACATTAGCTGTGATAAGAACGCCAATGAACGAATCACAAGAGACGAAGCGCGAACTTAATGAATCACTCTGCGACATTTCTCAAGGCGTCATGACCATAGAGATGTTCTCTACAAGTTAAAGGTGTTCTTTTCATGACAGACGCGTAACGTTACGAAAGAGTGTCTCGAGAAACTTTCACACGAACAGTAATCGGCCAAATTTGGCGGCGAGACATTCCTCGCCATGCTTGGCGGACGGTTGTCACGTCAGGTCATCCGAGTGACGGCGATCTCGTAATCGACGTGACGTGGTCATGCGGTGTCATTCAATGGGATGGCATGACCATGACTCGCGCCAGTGGGATGACATCACGTGATCGCTACGTCAGTCAAAGGAAGTGAGGCGCTGGCCTCGCGGGTGACGCCGCTTCACTTTCATTGGATGACGTAAGCGACCACGTGACCATCGCGTCAGCCAACCCAGCACAGCTCGAGATACTCTGGGTCCTGACTTCATCGAGAGCATTAAAAAACGTTCAACTTTTTCATTAGTAAGGCCTTTCGTTAATAGGTCGTGACTAGAGCCACCATGTAAGTGACGTTTCGGAGTAACGACACCGCAGCCATCTTGGTTCTTAAGACCATTGTTGCCAGTTGTCTGAAGCTTTACCCGAAATCGCGGGTAACGGTTGTCCGTCCTCCAGCAACTTACGAAACTGTCCACGACGAAGCAAAACGATGTGGCCCGTGCTTCCTGACGCCGTGTATAAGGCTCAGGAAGTCGAATTTTCGAACCGTAACGAAGGCAAATTGTGTCTGCTCCGCGTGCACCGAAATGGCGGCGGCCAGAACCACAAGAAAGTAGAAGATGGAGTTGATGGAGTGCCGATACTCCGAGTGTGGCCGCGGTTACACTGATGATACGTAATACAAGTCGGCGGACATTGTCTGATTTCATGCATGAAGGTGCTCTCACATTGGTCACACAAGAAATCACCGATGTCGCTGTCTAATCAAGCGATTAGCGGCAGACATAATTGACACAGCCGTGGGCGTTCACGTGTAAATTTCCCAGCGGGAAAACTGAATTTGTGTGCAGGTCACGTGACACCGAGCCACGTGATGTCATTTTCCCCGCTAAATTTAGCGGGGAAACTGATTTGGTATTTGAAATCATGGGAAGTAAATTTTCCCGCTAAATCGAGTGGGGATACTGAATTTGTGTACAGGTCACATGACATGAAGTCGCGTGACGTCATTTTCCCCTCCAAATTTAGCGGGGAAATTCATTTGGTATTTGAAATCATGGGAAGTAAATTTTCCCGCTAAATCGAGTGGTGATACTGAATTTGTGTACGGGTCACATGACATGAAGTCGCGTGACGTCATTTTCCCCTCTAAATTTAGCGGTGAAATCAAACGGCCAGAAACTTACCTCAAAGTTGCTTTCCGCGAGAAAGCTAATCGTTTTAAAACTGTCGGCAGACATATTCGACGCATACGTATGACGCTGATGCATACAGGTGATGATGATGATGATGATGATATGTACGAAGCAACCATGCTTTGCACTTTCTTGAGGCGTGTCCGCAGACAAGTATGCCATGGTGTCTGCAGTGAACGCCTTGTATCTTGTACGATGTATAAGCAGCCATACCATATGACTTATGATTCAGCGACCGTCGTCGCGATGTCTTCTGCTTGTTGGGTGCGTGCAGGGCTGCGACAGACAAGCCCTGGTATGGGACATGCGGTCGGGTCAGTGCGTCCAGTCCTTCCAGGGCCACGAGTCAGACATCAACACGGTCAAGTTCTACCCGAGCGGGGACGCCATTGCCACGGGCTCCGACGACGCCACGGTGAGTTTTCGGCCGGGAGAAAGTTCGCAGACGGGCCGAAAGCGAAAGGACCCAGGCTCGCGTTCGTTGAACTTATGGACGTTTGCAAGCAGCCGCACTTTGAAAGCTAGTCTGGCCACCGTGGATAGAAAACGCTTTGTTCGGGCGCCAGCGTGGAAACCGCACGTACGTCTCAGCGATGCTTCACTATCAGACGATCAGCACACACAGCAGCAGCAAAATGGCGGCGCCCAGAGAACGTACCTGCAAACGTCCTTAGACCAACACACCGTTTACAAGGAAAGCGGTGCCTGCCTGCACTCGATGTGGGCGCTGCAGGTGCGCAGAGACCAGGACTAAGGCGTACGTACAGTGCTAATCACACTTGTCTATAACGCGCGAGCGTGCGGCTTCCTCCGAGAAGCGCTAGACTGGTGGCATTCGCGGAAACTAAGCTAGTCACGTGGCGCAACATGGAACGGCTCGCTCGAAGGGTGTCCTCCCCACTCTATCAGCTGGGACAACCCCGCTTCGCTCATTCCGACTAATCTTGTTCGGACGTCTTTCGGCACTCGTGGTGTCATTGTAGGCGATCAGTGATTTTGTCCTGCAGGATTCTCTCGATACTGTTGAATTCGGTCAATTGATATACTTTTTTTTTTGCATAGTATCAAGCCTTATACCAACTTGATAAGCGATAAAAGTAAAGTGGTTTATGATATATTTTTGCTTTTTGGTGACGACATCGTTGATACGCCCTCATGCTTTAGTTCGTTTATTGTTCGAGCAATGATGTTCGTAAAAAGCGTGCGAGCAGCCTTCCGCGTTCGCCGCCAGCTGATAGAGAGGGCAGGACACCCCTCGAGCGGGCCGTTCCATGTTGCGCCGCGTGACTAGCTTAGTTTCCGCGAATGCCACCAGTCTAGCGCTCGCCGGAAAAAGCCGCACGCTCGCGCGTCATAGACAAGTGTGATTAGCACTGTACGTACATGCGCCGCGCTGACAGCAGCGCCACCGCAGCGGCGGGATGTCAGAGCCGCGCGTTGGTGTGTACGTCGAGCAAGTCGGCCACTACCAGCACCTTCCAGATAACGAGGCCGAACTGCCAGTTTTTTTTGTGCGTCACCTACCGGATGCCAGCGCGGGGCAGGGATTGGTCACGAGTGCTGCGTCGGCGTTCTGTTGGGGCTCGTGTCCAATCGGCGAGAACCATAGTCCCAGCCGAACGTCGAGAGACGAAGCTCTGGCATCCAATCCTCCTCTGCCGGTCTCTGCTAGGTGACGTAGAAAATACGGCACTATACGGCTTTGTGACCTGTACGGAGTGTCGTTAAAAAGTGCATCTCTCCACGCACGAGTGAGAAAACCCCTCCCCCCCCCCCTTTCCAAAAAAACAAAAACAAACAAACAAACAAACGAGGAACTAGGTACGTGTGCAAACAGGGTACACCCAAATACTTCACCATATACTTCGTTTTACCCTAAGCCCAGACGCAGCCGACGCTACGAGATGATGGGAGCAATCGGACAGCGTGGAAAGCGCACCTTCATGGTATTCGTCATGTTTCTGTGCGTGCTTTATCATCGCTGAACCAATCGGAAGCAAAAAAAAATGAAAGCCGTTTACAAATCCCTGTAACGCCGAATTGGAGCGCAGCTCTTGAGGAGGAGGAGGGAAGGGTACTGAGGGGGGTCACGTCACCTGCGGGTAGTCACGTGACCCCAGGGGGGTCACGTGATCTCGGGGGAGGGGGTCATGTGACCTCGGGGAGGGGGGTCACGTGACCTCGGGGGTCACGTGACCCCCCCCCCCCCCCCGGTTACGCCGACGCCGACGCCGACGCCGACGCCGACGCTTACGCCGCTCAGGCTGGAAACGGGCCCCTCAGAGCTGCGCTCTAGAAGGCCTAGGGACTTGCTCTTTTGACGCTGATTTATTAGGAGCTCGTGGCGTCTGCTGCGTCTGGACTTAAGCTTGAACGAGAGATAGGAGAGTATATTATTGTCCACTCATTTGCGTTAGACAGCGCGTCTACAGTGCCAAATCCTCCCCTGGCGGTGGGAACACACCACCTTTCGGGAGAGCGCATGTGCATCGCGCTGTCTGCGCTGTCGCGCTTTCACATTGCGCCGAGGGAGAGGGCTGCCGCCGACACACCGGGACACCGGATTCGCCGAGATAGCAGAGACGGCTGTCTCCGCTCTCTCGATGGCTGTCCGCGACGATAGATGGCGGCAGCCACCCCTCCCAATTCAAAGGGGAAAACACTGAGGCTGCGCGTGTACAGCCGCTGCAACTGCGCAGAAGCTGTCAGTTGGAAGGCCATTGGAATTTCGCCGAGTAAGATGTATTTCCTAATAGAAAATTTGGTACGCCCAGCAGGCCGCTTAGCCGGCACCATTCTTTCATTTACAAAGGAAAAGGTTCACCAAAGTATAAACGTTCCCCAGATAGCCTGCGATATTACCCTTATTTCAGCATTTTCTTTTTGATTGGTGAACCATTTCTCGGTAGTGAGTTCTGTTTTGTATAGTATATCTGGCAGTTTTAGTAGACGAACACAACGTAACCTTCCAGGTATTTCGTCTCCTCCTTCACGAAAGTCGAGTTCCTGTTCGTGAAGAACCGGTGGGTTTCCCAAAGGAGTAGACAAACAACAAGGTAGCGATTGGGTGGGAGATCGAACGATAAGGGGCACTTTACCGAGCTTGTTGTCCTCACAGCTCAGTGTTTACAAACCCAGCATAACCAAGAAATTGAACCTCGCCTAGCACGGTCCGGGCGCGAGCGCTTCGCCCTAACAAGTGCTTCGGTCGCACGAGGAGCGGCCTTCCAATCGTCATCTTCTGTTCGTGTCCCCACAGTTCAAGGGTAGAGACGTGACCGTGCGATCTCCTCCCCACGATTGTCAACAAACGCCGTCGCCTTGATTTGCCGACCGCAGTGCGAATTGCGGTGAGAAAACAAAATTCTAAAATCAGGAAGGTTCATAGGCAGGTGTGTATCTGAGGCACAACTGTGGTGTACTGTGATGGCTTGATTGGCGTGTAATAATAGCCCGTACCTTTCTTTTGCTTGTTTTTCGGACAGTGTCGGCTGTACGATCTGCGAGCCGATCGGGAGGTTGCTGTCTACTCCAAGCAAAGCATAATATTTGGCGTCAACTCTGTCGACTTCTCCGTGAGCGGTAAGAAAACAATTATTTACGTTATACAATCAATCAATCAACCAATCAATCAACTAGACAATCAATCGATCAATAATATGTTCGACTCATTCATTCAATCAGTGAATCCATCAATCAATCAGAAAACGAATCATTGTGTATTCATTCAATAAACAAATCAATTGTTTATTCAAATCAACCAATTTGTACTTTTTCTCGCTACATTATGCAAGAATACACTAAAAAGCTTGTATATGTTGCAGAGTCATCGACTGGCTTTGCAACATTTCGGCACGATGCGTGTAACTGGATCTGAGTTCTCGCCGAGCACAGGCTCAGCGCTCGCGTTTAATGCTTTCTCGGAGCACGTGCCCGAAACAATGGCGGATTTGGGCAGGGGCGGATGCAGGAATTTCCTGAGGGGGGGGTCAGGTGTGGGTCAGCGTACCATTTGTTTAGGAACCCCCTCCCCTTCTCCCTCGTTTCACGCCCTAAATTTTACACATGCAGAAATCAAGAGGGGGGCAGGACATCCAGACCCCCCCCCCCCCCCCCCCCTAAATCCGCCCCTGGATTTGGGTCATTGGCGTTGCAGCAACTGAACGGCGCGCACCATTGAAGAGGGTCTATGTGGAGTGCAAGTTCGTCCGCTTCTTTTGCAGGAGTTGGGGTGATGTCAGAACACCGAGCTCTGATTGGCTCTGGTTGAAGGATAGTGGGTAAACCTCGAGGCAGCTTGCTTTGAGGTCTACCCACTATCGTTCAATCAGAGCCCCGCAACCCCTGCAAAAGAAGCAAACGAACTCACGCTCCAAATTTGCCTCAGGCTCGGCGCTCCGCTTATGTAGCTTTCATGCACCCATGAAAAGACGTGCTTGCTTTGTGTGCGGTACTCTCGAAGACTGTCCACCGATATGATGTGTCGGCGACACCGTGTGCTTACATCTTCAGGTCGGCTGCTCTTCGCCGGCTACAACGACTACACCGTGAACGTGTGGGACGCGCTCAAGTGCGTTCGGCTCAGCATTCTCTACGGCCACGAGAACAGGGTGACCTGCCTCAAAGTGTCGCCGGACGGCACCGCTCTATCGACGGGAAGCTGGGACTTCACGCTGCGGGTAGGTTCCTCCGTCCCCCTCTCTCACGTTGACAGTCCTTTCGAGGGGAATCGGTGGCCTGTAGACCCGCACAGGGTGAGAACTTGAGGGAGGAGCTTCGGTTGTCCCGCCCACAGCGCGAGCTTCCTACCTTCGAAGACGCTTGAACGTACCGTGCACCTGAACCGCGCGTGCGCAGCCAAAGCAAGAGCGGAAGCCATGTAACGCGTGCTGGAGCCCGGGCGTTCGAAGGACACGCCCTGCCGTTCTCGCTCTGTCAGCGACTATGGCCATAGCCTCCTATAGTGACAAAGCCTGACAGATCACCGCGAGAAGCGGCCGCCGAAATTGAAAAGGTGGAGCGGCAGGCAACGGATGAGAGGAGAGCCACGTGAGTGGCGCCCCGCTGCGGCGAGACGCCGAAACACACTTCTTTCGAGCGAACGAGTGTGTTCCGGGTCCTCGCCGCTGCAAAACTGTGCGCTGACGTCCAGGTTCCCCGACAAATGGCTCTTTGGTGCTCTGTGCTACCAGGTCCTCGCGCTCCAAACCTGCGGCCGGGCACTCTTTCGCTCCGTCGTCGAACTGCAAGGTTTTGTGAGTGTAGAGGGGGCTATGCCATGGCGTCTTAAAGGGGCCCTCTGGAGTTTTCTGAGATAGTGTGTTTATGTTGTTATATTGCATAATAGGTGCAAGTTAATATGTATACAAAGTTTTAGATTACAAAACCCTTTATTAAGCAGATGGCAGTAGAAATATATCGGGACTATTTTCGCTTGGAAGACAATCCCCCATTCCCTGCCCATCGCTAAAACTTGACCAACGGAAATGCTACATCTCGCGGTGAATGCGAACGTTATTATTGCAACACCTTTTAAGCTTGCTGTAAATTAGAGGAGTTTGAAAAAAACGTAAACTGATTGTGGCGCCGGAAACGTAGTCCGCAATTATCGTTCCAAAACCAGCGAACTATGATTTCCCCACGCAAGCTTGTTGCTAGGGGCTGATGCGTCGGCGCGTCGGCTCGTCTGCTTCCCGGGGCGTCTGCAAGCGTGTGTTGGCGGGACACGTGTTCCTTCTTCCCGTGGATCCCGACTCCGAAGCCAGCTTTGCGATCCTTCCACGTAAACGAGTCACAATTTTCCTTGTCATCTGTGGAATGCGACTGCGTATTGCAGTAGCAGCACGACGGTGAGGTGCGACGAACGACGACTGCCGAGCACAAAGTCCGGGATCCTTGACGACGGTCCGCGCGTGTTCGAGAGATTCCTCCGCGGGTCGGCGGTCGGCCGCGTTGGTGACGCGCAGAGACGCCGGAATCCTTCGTTTGCCATTGGCTGACGCTTTAAGAGATGCCCCTCCCGTTTTCCGGGGTCATCTCAGAAAGGGGGCGTGCCGGGGACTTTGATGGCAATTTTAATAGGGAAATCCGCCGCGCATGACCGTAATTTTATGATTTTTAGGATCCTTAGGGCCTGTAGATTCAGTTACCGCCATAAATAGACCATCGCAGAACGCTCCGGAGGGCCCCTTTAACTCAGCGCAGCTTGGAGCACTTGGAGCGAAATCTCACTCTGCAAAACCCGTAGTTCCTGGGCTCAACCCGTCTCGAACTTGATGGCCGTCGTACCGGCATGAGGTCGTATATTACGGAATGCACGCGAAAAACTCCAGGCAGGTTAAGAATCGTACAGAACTACCAAATTTCTTTTATCTAGAGTGGGAGACACGAGACGCCCATCGAGGCTGGCTTCCCGCTCTCTAAACGTGCAAACAATTAGCGCAAATTCAAAGTTGTAAATTAATCACTGTCCCACCTCTGCCCGCGTAAACACATACACAGAAGATCGTCCAGGTAGAACCATCACCTTCCCGCATCGTTAACGTCAATATCATCGGTCGATTCATTTGTATATTTGCGCTAAGCATCAGTTTTTTTAGTGTAAATCTTAAAGGCTCGTGCTTTCACTGCATATTTGTAAAAGTTTCGATTTTATATTGGATTTTGTTTGTCTCGTGATTCTACTTCCGGCTTTCGAAGTGGAAGGACGTATCGGCATGAGCTCCGTCGGAGCGGCATTAACGGCTACTGATAGCCGCGGTTTATCTGCTGAGCCGGGTAACGAAATATATAGACCCTTTCTCTGTACTCTCGTCCCCAGCCACCTAATAGGCGTATACGGTATGGGCGACGAAAAAATACTAAAACGTTTTAACCTGTAACTAGTACAAAAAATAAAGGGGAGCCAAAACAATAATCTGTGACGGTTACGCTTTTATCCTAAGTGTCTTCTACTGGCGCGGCGACGGCAAAACAATATTTTCGCCCATACTGGAAGTGACGAAAATTCAAGATGGCGGCGCCCTTGAAGAAAATGTCTATAAGCTAGTGTTGCCCCCGCTGCCAACAGGCGTTCACGTTCTAAATACTGTGTTTCTTCACGGCGATATCGGCGCGCGGCCCTACCGCATTGCAGATTTCAGGGTTGGCTTGGCGAAAGCATGGGTCCTAGGCGACATTGCCGCATGTGGCTCTTTTTAAATTAGCCACGTGTGGATGGTGACCCTGAAGTCCTCATCTGCCAAGCAGAAGCTGGTGGCCACCGGAACCATCGAGGCTAAAAGAAGACACTGTTTCGTCGTTGACCAGAAGAAAAACGAGGTGAGGGTCAAACTTCACTGGGTGCCCTTTTACCTACAGGTAGATAATGTCAGGAGGGCCCTGGAACCGTACGGGAAAGTGACAGAGGTCACAGGAGATCTGTCGCGTTAATGGCTTTGAAGGGGTCCAGTCTACCACGAGGATTGCAAGGCTAGCTTTGAAGGAGGGAGTCACCGTCGAGCAGCTGCCGCACCAACTCCGGACGCCTGGCTGCACGGCACTCGTCCTGGCTCCAGGTAGGGCTCCGCTCTGATTCAGGTGCCGAAGAACTGGCCACATAAGGAGAGAGTGCAGTGTGTCCCGCTGGGGCAGCTGTCGGCGCTTCGGGCACACAACAGAGGACTGTAGGAGGGCGTACGCCGACGTCGCTGACGTGGGGACGGCGGACGAAACCTCAGAGCTCGCCATGGACCAGGAAGAAGCCGAAAAAGCTGCAGGTGCCCCTTCCAGGGCCCCGTCCGCGTCGGAGCTTGCTCCAGATACTGCGGGTGTCACCGAACCCGCGGTCAGAGAGCCATCGCTGGGTTCACCCTCTCAATATCAAGGGCAAGGCAGGACTACTCGAGGTGCGAACTGAGCCCGAACTTTAGTGGTGGGGAAGAAGCCCAGAAGGACGACGAGCAAGATATGGATGCCATGAGTGGCACTGCGAAAAGACCACTAGAAACAGCACAAAGCCAGAAGCCCGAACAGACGGACGGGCTTCAGGAGAGAATGGTCCAGAGGTTTCAGTTGATAACCAAGAGGGCCCGGCACCAAGCAAGGCGTTGTGCTACAGGTGGAAATCTGACAAGAAAGGACTCAAAGGAAAAAGGGACCAGAAATGTGATTGCAGGGTGCCCGGTCTTTGTCACTTAGGAAGAAAACCACAAGTAAGAAAGTTGTACTTTGTATTGGTATATTTACCGCAAAATGTGCTCTTCCAATGGCTTACTCTCACTGCACTCTAACCTCTCTTCCTTGCGTGACTTGGTATTCTTCAATGAGATCCGAATGGCTCTTAGTTTTGCACTTTGAATGTTCGAGGGTTGTCCTCGAGAAAGAAGCAATACCAATTGCAACGTCTGTTGGCAGACGAGCAGCCGGATTTTCTTGCGGTACAAAAGACGAAGATGGAAGCGGAGGATAATATCGCCAGAGCGCCGAGTGCTTATCTGGGGCGATACGAGGTAGCCGTGAGTCATGCTGTGGGCTTTTCGGCGGGCTGTTTTCATTTTCTAAAAGTCTCTAAGATATGAAAACCTACAAGTAGTCATTGATGAGTGCGGACGTTCCATTTCATGCGATTCCATATTGTAAGGAGTGCAATGGCGCTTGATGTGTATTTATGCACCTAATACTGCGAGAGACAGAGAGGTGTTTTTTTTCTCGATTTTTGCACAGTTATGCGGAGTGCGACAAGAGTGTTGTTCTCATGGGTGACTTTAATTGTGTGTGTGACGAACGAGACAGAACCGCGCAGGCAGCGTATAGTGACAGTAGTTCAAGCGCTTTGTAAGAAATCGTCGAATCGTGTGGACTTGAGGACGTTGGTGCGTTGTGCCATAGAAGGGACTACTTTAGGTTTACCCATTTTCAAATTGCATCGCACGCCCGCTTAGACCGTATTTATGTTTCAGTCGGCGTCCTGAAGCAGTGCATGACTATCGCGTTAAGCCCATTTTTTTTTACTGACCATTGCTTTGTTAGCCTCAAAGTTGAAAGGAAAGAAAACCCGACTTCTAGGTTCAACTGGAGACTCTGGAAGCGAAACCGAACGCTTCTAACCGATAAACAGTTCGCTGATACTGCCCATGAGCTGTTGTGCACTATAGCCAAAAGGGAAACCGCCATCAGCGAAGCTTGGGATGTTTTTAAAGAAGACGTTAAATTAGCCGTGGTAGAATGGGCGAGTAACATTACCTTCCAAAGTCGAGCTCGCGAAAGGGAATTGAAGCGAAATTTGAATGCTCTTTGCCTAGTAGAGTGCGAACAACCAGGTAACAAGGATATTCGGTATATAAAATCAGAGCTAGACAAAATACATCTCGAAGTGTATAAGGAAGCTGTCGTGCGTGCACGCTCAGAGAAATTTCTGTGTGGAGAACAACCCACCAAACGAGCGCTCGCTGGCGAGAAGAAATACGCTTTATCCAGAGAAATTCAAGAAATAGAATATAAAGGAACAATCAGTAGCGATGCGGCAGTTATTGAAGGAGTGTTCTTTGAATATGATCAAGACCTCTTTGGTGAAAAAGGGACCCCCATAGGCTTTGATAAGTTAAACGATTTTCTAACACACATGCCGAAACTTCATGACGACGTCAAAACTTGGCTTGAAGGTGATATCACTCAGGGCGAAGTGGACCACGATCCCTAGCGAGACAAAAGACGCCTGGACCTGACGGTCTCGGTGCTGAATTTTACCAAACGTTTAAAGACACAATTAGCCCTTCATTGTTACGTGTTTTTCGTGAGGCATACGAAAATCAACGCCTACCGTTGTCCTCTGCGGAAGCCCATACCATCTTGATATCAAAGTCAGAGGATGAAAAGACAAGGCTTAAAGTCACGGGTTACAGACTCATTACACTGTGTAACACTGATCACAAAATGTTTACCAAGGTCCTTACGCGTAGGCTTCAAAGCATAATCAGCAGTTTAATCGGAAACCACCAGGGCCCGTTTTCTCGAACGCGCACCGTGGTTTAAAGTTAAATATTGTCCCTAGAAGAGGGAATTCTAGGTCACGTGACTGGAAGAGCAGGGGCGCCGAGGGAGGAGCAGTACCTACAAGCAAAATGGCCGCGACGTCGCTTAATGAGGGCTAATAGTTCTTTTTAGTTCTGCTGAACATTCATTTCGACCCGGCTGTTATATTAATGACGCCCCATCAACCCATTAGCACGTCAAGCAACGCGGTAGTTCAGAGAGACTACTAAACTAACCGACGGCAGCATTCCGCGAACGCATCAGTCTTAAGCAGTCCGGGTTCCAAGACATATGACGGTACATAAGCCTTGCAAGTGTTTTTATGGTGAGTAAAAAAATGTTTTGCGAACGAGTGTTGGTATATATTTATACTAGCACGTTTAATTTGTTACACTATGCACGCCAACTCGTGAGCAGCGATTACTTTGCGAAGAAAGGGGGTTATCTTTGATAAAGTCTTCGTTCCGGGTGAACAACTGGGAGATTGTACTGCTTTTGTGTTCGCAGTGCGCCGACAGTATGCCGACAGCATCGAGGTTTCTACATATCCCCGGTGGCCAGCGATTCAACGGTGACGAGAAGCTTAGCTTCTCGTCACCGGTGGATCGGTTGGGCAAAAGGAAAAGAGGGCAAACAGTTGAGATCACCAGGAATCGAAGAAACGTGCGTCGCAAGGAACAAATACGAGACTAGAGCACCGGCGTTGCCAGACTGGAAAGCACACGGGAAAGTTATGCGTTGTTTATGGCGAAACATATTGAAGGAAATGTTTCTTATATTTTCGAATATTCGTCGGCAAATCCTAGCATAGTAGCTAAAATTTCTTCGTGCCATCTGAAGCAAATAAATTGGTCTTCAAGTACAACATTACTATATTTTGACTTAAAATACCATACTAGATCGATAACAACCATCGGGAGAAGAGGATAAAGAAAATAATTGGTTTGTTTCACCGATAGATGGCGCATCTTACTGCCCAATCAAATACTTTTTCCTTCCTAGGCACCGTGGTTTACCAAAATGGGTTTACTATCGCTTCGAGAAAACCAGCCCAGATGTGTCGGATAAAAAGACGCTCCGTAAAAACCCACATTCATGTCCTAAGAAGCATTCTAGAAACAATGGGGAGGGGCCAACTAGCAATGATACAGCTAGACTTCGAGAAAGCTTTCGACAAAGTCCAACATGATGTCATGATGACTATATCAGAGCACGTTAATGTAGGAGACATTATTCTAAAAGGGGTGTACATGACGTATAAAGGGTGTACCACCAGTCTTGTGTTAAATAATCGTGTTTCTAAAAGCACTGCTGTTCTAACGTCAGTGAGACAGGGCTGTCCCCTGTCGCCTTTATTGTTTTCGCTAAACCTCGAACCCTTTTGCGTGAATGCAGCAGCCAGCAACAACATTCCCGGTTTCTCTTTCAATAGCGTCGAGAATAAAGTGTCGGCATAGGCTTACGATGTTGCCGTTCTTTGTAGTGATGCAATAAAGGTTATAAAAACTGTTGTGCTCACCAAAGAATTCTGTAATGCCACTGGCGCGGCGATCAACTGGGGGAAATGTTGTGGAGTGTGGCACGGCATGTGGGATTTAAAGCCTAGGTTTTTTGCGGGTATCCTGGGAAAGTACAACCTGTACTTATCTCGGGGTGCCACTGGAGTATTATAAGAGCAGCACGCCGTACTGGACTGAAGTAGTGAAAGTTTTAAAGAGTAAGGCAGACACATGGGCGAATCGCGGCCTGTCAATATTCGCGAGAGCTACAGCGTGCCATATTTTTCTGGCAGCAAAAATATGGTATTTTTTGCAAGTCTTGTCATGTCCGCGCGTCAACATTCAAAAGTTCTACAGGGTGTTCGGCACTTTTATTTGGAAATCGGGTTGGGAACGGATGAGAAGGGACAACCTCTTCCGGAAAGTGAAGGACGGAGGCCTCGGCCTTTCGCATCTGTTTGTTAGAAAGCTCGTTTCGCGATTCTTCTTCCTGCGCGACCAGAACCACCCGTTTTTACGCAATATTATCCAGGTGAGACTGGCAAACTCCCTACCGACAATGCTGGTGACTAATCAATATACTGAGCCCCCAAGTCTTTTGGGGTACTTGAAAGAGGTGAAAGAGGCCGAACTGCTTTTGCAAACCCGTTTTTCAATGGAGTATCTTGGAACTGTCACGAAGAAAAAGCTCAGCCGAGGCCTGCTTGAGCTCCTTTTTCCCGCACCTTTGTATCGCTCGCAACACAGCCAGTGTCCCGGGCAAGATGTACTTTTTCGCGTGAAAAGAATGTGTGTTCCACCAGCTGCTAAGTCATTTTTCTTTAAGTTGCACAGTGGCACGCTGCCGGTCAAACCGTGGCTAAAAGAAAAATGATTCTTTGTCCCCTGGTCTGTGGATTGCTCCTGTGTAAAACACCCGAAACCATCGAACACGTCTTCATCCATTGTTGGGACGCTGTGTTCTTCTGGGACATTCTGCAAATAACTTTGAACAAAAAAACATTTTATTAACCCAGCACACTATTCGGTACCTTCCAGTTGAGAAGAGCGACAATGTCACATATGATGTTTTAATTGTGCTTGGACTGTTCAGTATTTGGAAAACTAGGATGAAATTACGGCATGCCTACCCCAAGATTAAATTTGTACATAAGTACTTCCTCGAAGTTGTCACCGAGGTTCAGTCTGTATACTGCCGTACTGCAGAAACCGCACCATTGGGCGTACTTGTTTGACGAGATAAAGAACACGAAAGAACTTTAGTTTCGCCCACAAGAAGTGAGGCGAGGTTTTCATGACGTAGCATTCTGTGCTGGATTGTTGTGTCCAATAAAGAAAAAAACAATTTTGTTTGTCTCGTATATTCTCTATCCTCTCTGTAATTCCCCCGGTTTAAATGGGTACGTAAATAAATAAATTAACGCATAAATATCATGCGGTCTTAGAAAACGTCTTTTAGGATAACGCAACCCCGGTGAGGGGAGATGAGAATAAGATTAATTTTAATTTATTATCTATCTGACGAAGTGAAATTTTATTACTGTCGCTGACATTGTGAGAACGACCTCCAGCAGGCTGTTGGCGCCTTCCGTCGTGCTTTGGCTGCCCGTGCAGGCTCGAGGCTCGCGAAACGCCGAAGCGTTATCGGAGGCTGCCAGTGTGCACTGGAGTATGGAAATAGACCATTTGCTATATTACCCAATCATCAAGGCGAATGCAGGGATTGGTGTTCCACGCGCCACACGTGCCACGCGCCACACGCCTTCCCCGTATAAAAGATTCTAAGTAAATAGCCAAAGTAAAGCGTTGACGAACGCTCGTGCAAGATGCCATTTGTTTTAGGCATTTAGGGTAGTAAAGTTACTACTGCTGAGGCCAGCACGCGTTGTGCGGGGAACACCAATCCCTGCATTTTCCTTCATGCTTGGGTAATATAGAAATAGGTCTATTATGAGACTCCTCCCTGCCGTTCTCATTCTGTAGCATTGAATGATAGTTGCTGGCATTCATTTCTCATATCTTTCATATCACTCCAGGTCTGGGCTTGAGCCGGGAGGTCTGGGAACAGGTCATCGGACCAGGAAAAGATCCGAGTGAGAACAAGGCGGGGGACACCGCACCTATAGCAAGACGACACCGGAAGCAACGAAACAGGGCACAGAGCTGCGACCGAGCGGAAAGTAGCCTCGACGTCTTCGAGAGTGGGCAGCCTCTAGTCTTCTTTCTGTGGCTGGACCCCACCGATGGACGCCGCGGTGCAGTGAAGAAGTCAACGGACCATAGAGGACACCCATTTAATCTCAGCTGGATGCCGTGATATACGCCAGTAGGCACGGCGGACCGAAGCAGACGTTCTTGAGGTTAGATGCGTACTCAGACAATGCTGACCAGTGCTTCCTTCTTCGGGGTATATGGATCATTCAAACGTGTCTCCCTGGAGCATTGTTTGTTTGGTTGGCGACTTCATCCTAGGTTCAAGAACGCCGGAAACGCCGGTCGCGCTCCTATAGTACCATTATGGACAGTGTTATATGCGATTGACTACAGATCTTCGCTGTCCCAGGTCACCTTAAGAAGTAGGCTTTCTCGCTAGAACTCCGAAGACAACTGCACACGCCAAGGACGACTAGCCTCACTCGTTGGAAGATAGAGATTGCGAATGGAGTCGCTTGTAGCGAACTAAAGAGTCGTTGGATCGTGTCGAGTTTGTGTAGTGTAGTACTAAGGTGAACATCAAGCCGGTGCTTCCGGACAGTTTCAGGTAGAGCTGTGGAAGTCTTAAGTCGCAGTCACACGTCTAATACACGTACATCAAACCGAAGACCATCTGCAGACGCTATCTGAGCCGTGTTTCTTCTTTGTATTATGGTCCTGCTACTTTGGCCGCACACAAAATTATCTATAGGCATGTTGTAAACATGCACATGCACGAATCAAACATGCTACGAACATGCTTGACGCGTGTCCCCTGCATGACAGGTCATACGTGTCTGCAGCCCGTGTCTTTTTTATGTGTGCAAAGTGTGACTGCAGCTTTAAGCCGGGGTCACACTGCTCATACATTATACAAAAGACAGCCTGCACACGCGAGTCACCGCCATATCCGTGGTTCCAATGCCGCGTGCCCAGGTGTCCTCTTCGATCTCATTGCCATGCGGCATTCGAAGCACGGATCTCGCCGTGACTCGCGTTCGAATCTGTATGCAGGCTATATTTTGTGTGATGTACAAGCGGTGTGACCACACGGGCTTTAGGGTTGGCTCCAACATCTGCGTTTTGAGTTTGACCGACCGAGGTACAACCGCTTACTGCTGCTTGCAACGAGCGTTACCATGGCAACCGAGGGCCGCGCATTGTGTCGTGGTGAAACGCAGCGCAATGTGACGTAGCGCGGTGTGCAGTTGAGTCACATATATCTGAACCAGCTCTAACGGTGGCCCACGTGACACCCATTTTCATATACACTGGCTCGAATGCGTCTTCGACCGATAGCACTTAAAGGAGCTGTGCAACGATATTCAGTTGGAATGTTTTTCACTATACACGAGCTTACTGGCAGTAGTGGGACTCAAGGATACTCGCACGCAACGCCACTGGCCAAGAAACTCCTTTGTTGCGGTGAAATTTCAAGGACAAAAGCAATTATTTGCGTTCAATCTCCCCTTTGCAAAATTTGATGACGAAACGTGGGGATCGCAGAACGCCCAAGTGACGATATTTGAATGCGGTTCATAGATTAGACCCGAGCCCTGCGTGGGCACTCGATTTGGGCTCGCGATAATTACTAGCTCGAGAAGCATTCGGGTAGTCGCCCGCGTCCAATCGCTGCAACGACGACAATAGCCGAGCCATAACAATGTCTGGAACTCAGCGCGTGTCCTGCGCTTTGCCAACCCCAGCGCGTGGCTATGATGAACATTGGCGGCATATAATCGGCTCCAGATCGCGTGGCCGCTTGTTCTGACTGCGAGTTGAGGGGGTGAACGCTGCTCGCTTTTCTTTAATTTTTTTTTCTGGGAATTCTATTGCGTGAAGTGAAAAACAAACGCGAGTTTCATAGGTCATTAAAGGAGCTGTGCAACGATATTCAGTTGGAATGTTTTTCTCTCTACACGAGCTTACTGGCACACCTGAAACTCAAGGATACTCACACGCAACGCCATTGGCCAAGAAACTCCATTGTCGCGGTGTAATTTCAAGGACAAAAGCGATAATTTTCATTCAATCTCTCCTTTGCAAAATTTGATGACGTAACTCGGGGATCGCAGTACACCCAAGTGACGATATTTGAATGCGGTTCATGGATTGGACCCGAGCATTGCGTGGGCACTCGACTTGGGCTCGTGACAATTGCTAGCTCGAGAATCATTCGGGTTGTGACCCGTGTCCAATCGCTGAAACGACGACAACAGCCGAGCCATAACAACGTCTGGAACTCAGCGCGTGTCCTGCGCTTTGCCAACCCCAGCGCGTGGCTATGATCAACGCTGGCGGCATATAATCGGCTCCAGATCACATGGCCGCTTGGTCTGGCTGCGAGTTGAGGGGGTGAACGCTGCTCGTTTTTCTTAATTTTTTTTCTGGGACTTCTATTGCGTGGGGTGAAAAACGAACGCGTGTTTCATAGGTCATTAACGTTGGGGATCCGTTTTAAGCGGTATTTGTGCACAGTATAAAGATTGTTGCATCGCTCCTTTAACGTCAGGGATCTGTTCTAAGCGGTATTTGCGCAAAGTACAAAAACGGTTGCATCGCCCCTTTAAAATCCCTGATAGGTTGGGAAGGGCATGGAGTCTTTTTCAGGTGCCCTGTCTCCAGCCAATACCAGCTGTAGATGACAAGGCCTGCGCATGATGTCATTGTTAGTGGACCTGACCTGCCTCAAAGAGGCAAACACGCCGAAGCTTGACTAGAGTACGTCGCAAAGCGGGCACACGCGTGCGTCTGGCGTCGCCAGGTGGCGCTGCGTGAATCAGCTACTACTTCTTTGGGCAAGTAATGGGCCAACATGGCTTCGGAGATCTAAGGACTGCAGGGAACACATATGGGTTCACGGGAAAATAGGTAATGTTCCGACAGCGGTCTGCATTATATATGTTTCGGTGGGAAACGCCCGCAAAGAAGAGAACATTGCCATCTTCGAATGTGTTCGCCGAGATATCCACAACATGGACCACAGTCTCTCTGTGCTTATAATGGGAGATTTTAACGGCCACCTGGTTGAATTGGACGGACGAGAAGATAACAACGGCAGAATGATGAGACAGCTGGCGGAGGACCTTGACTTGGAGATCTTGAATTTAAGAGATGACTGTAAGGGACAACATACGTGGTCTGTGCGAGACCGACGGACTTGCATAGGCTATGCGCTCGCGTCGAATAGACTTGGGATTCATCTTCAAAAGATAGTTGTTGATGAAGAGGGCACGTGGAGCATCAGCAGTGACCACAACAGCATTTTTCTACACTTTGGCACTGTTCAAAGAACTCGAGATAGCAACCAGCGCAAAACTATAACCCGGCTACACGAGGAAGACATAGATGCTGTCGTTCAGAACTTTGACGAAAGTACTCGGCGTGGGCAAGCACTCAGCTATGATGATTATGCAAAAGAGCTTAGAATAATCATTGCTGAATACTCCACAGTGAAGAGTGCCAAAGGAAAACGAAAACTCGTGTCGTGGTGGGATTTAGAAATCAAGAAATGGATTTGTATACGACAAGACGCTAACCGGCGGCACAGACATGCGTTAAAGACTCTTGGAAAGGATCCTGTGACTCTACAGCTATGGGAAGAGTATCGCAAGTGCAAAGCAGAGACGCAAGGTATGGTAGAAGCGAAAAAACAAGCACATGATTGTAAGGTGATGGCGGACATAAGAAACGGCGGAAAGAAAGCAGTAGAAAAGTTCTGGAGATATATAGCTTCGCTAGACGGCAAGGACAAAGCTCCAGAGCTGCTGGATTACGACAGTGGATGTCCAGTTCAGCATATCGGGGAACTGCTTGAGAAACAACTTGTAATCCTTTTTGGTGCTACGGAGGTCGTAAGCTCGCCAGAAGAAAGGAGCAATACGAGTCTGCTCGCCGAAAGCCTCACGCTATCGACTTCTACTGATGATGGTACAACCCTAGTGGGACGGGTGCAAGTCGATCGCGCACTCACGCGGTTGAGCGGGAATACTTCCCAGGGATTAGACGGGATATCAGCAAAGGTGTTGAAGAACTTGAGACTAGACTCACGAGAACATTTAGCACACCTGTTTACTCGAATAATTCGCGGCGAAGAGCCAATACCAAGTGACTGGAGGCGCGGTCGAGTCACGTTCATTTTCAAGAAAGGTGGCAACAAACAACATCTGTGTGACTACCGCCCACTTACTGTCACGGTTGTGGCATACAGGGTGTTTGCGACAATTATCAATTGGCGAATCTCATCTTGGGCCGAAGATGCTGGGGTTCTTACGGAACTACAAAACGGTTTTCGTAGGGATCGTCGACTAGAGGACAACGTGTTCACTCTAACTCAATGCACAGAGATCGCTCGGGCGGAAAAGCGAAATCTTATATGTTGCTTTTTGGACATAGCCAAAGCCTACGACTCCGTACCACATACGTTGCTAATCAGGAGGCTACAACAACTGGATATGCCGGAACCCTGGGTGAGACTTATTCAGCGTATCTATGATGGAAACCACGTAATGGCAACATTCAACGGGACCACATCTGGGGATGTTCCGGTGAACAGGGGACTACGTCAGGGCTGCCCGTTATCCCCCGTTCTGTATATGCTATATACGTCCGGCATAGAGAAGGCATTGGAAAAAACCGGTGTCGGTTTCACTCTACAACACAGGCAGCACGGGGACATGGTCAAATGGCGGCTCCCTGGTCTTGCTTTTGCCGACGATCTTGTGCTGATGGCCGACAATGTGGCAGACATGAAGGTACTGTTGACCACCTGCGAAGCACAAGCGGCTCAGCTTCGACTGCATTTCAATGCCAGTAAGTCAGCCGTGGTGCTGTTTTCCGGTCAGGGCGAGGTCCTTGAACCCCTTACCATCCAGGATAAAGCACTTCCTCTTAGTACCCGATAGAGATACCTTGGTGTTACACTGACCTGTTCCGAAGATTATCTAAAAGAACACAATGAAAATCTCAAGGCATCGGCACTAAGAAAGCGAAACATGCTGCGTCGAGAAAGTCTTTGGAGCTGTGACCGGTATCTAGTAACCCGAGAACTTTGGAAAGCGGTCGCGGTACCAGGATTGACTTCCGCCAATAGTGTTACGTGTACACCCAGCGAGATCCGGGAATACATTGAAAGACGGCAACGAGAGATTGGACGCCAGGCACTAGGATGCCACAGCAGGGTGGCCAATCAACTTGTTCAAGGAGGTCTCGGATGGTCCTCTTTCGAGGCACGTGAAGCCAGCAGCAAACTCGAATATTATGCCCGACTTCGACATATGGATGGAGACTGCTGGGCGAGGAGAATTTTCGTATACCTGCATCTAAAAAACGTACACACAACGTGGAGGCGTCGAGTCATTCGACTTGGAACAAAGTATGATGCCTTCTCAATGACCGACGAGCCATCTACAAAGAAAGACTGGGGAGCCAAGGTTAGAGGGCAGATAAAGACTGTCGAGGCAGACCGCTGGAGGGCAGACATGCAAGAACATTCAAGTATGCACCTCTACGCGTCTTACAAGACCGACATCGCTCCTATCCACTGGTGTGGAAATACGTTGGGAAGTCGGCTCCTCGCCGAGGCCCGCGGTGGTGCCTTGCGTACCCGTCTGTACAGAAGAAGATATGACACCAACGTAACGGACGTGCTGTGCAGTGCATGTGGTGATGCGGACGAAACTTTACAACATTTGCTTCTCGAGTGTCCAGCACTGGAACCTGTAGCAGGCGTCGGTACTCGCATTGAGCAAGCTCTTGGATTTACAGAAGAAACCAATTTTGTGGCCCGCGCGAAGCGGAGGCTCGAGGCTTGGTGGGCGATTCACCTGTAACGCTCGCCGAGAAGGCATTGCTGGAGACGCTGCTGCGAGACTCGTGCCAACAGATCGACTACTCCGACAAGGAGCGCGAGGCTCTGCTTAGGGTGACCGAGCGAATGGCAGGCAAGATAACTACAATGCACATCACCATTCATGGTTTAGAAGAGGCTTCCCGACGTAGCGCCATTGCTGCTTCCGAGGCAAACAAGGTGGCGGAGAAGGGGAAGGCGTTGGCGGGGGAGATGGGGGCATACCTGCTGGAGGAAGAGGAGAAACACAGGCAGGCCCCAGAGAAAATGTGGCAGGAGTTTGAGGAGAAGCTACACTTGTCAAACGAAGCACCTCTTGTTGAGCTGGAGCGTGCGACGAAGGTGACAGAGAACGAAGCGGCGCTGACACTATACAAGCGTCTGCTGCCCTCTATGAAGGAGGAGGTGCTTTAGCGCAAGGCTGAGGCGCAGGAACGCGTGGACATGCTACAAGAAAGCCATTGAGGAGTCCAAAGATGACCTGGAGCAGTGCAAAGCAAGGCAACGTTCGGACGGCTGCACAAAGCTCAAGGCGCAGCTGGACGATGCCGTAAAGGGTCTCACCATTCATCTGGAGATGTCAGACAACCAGAAGTGCGACTTCGAGAGAAAGCAAGGAAGCTGAAGCAAAGAGCACAGGACAACATCGAGGAGTGCAAGATGCAGGACAAGAGAGGATTGTCTAGGGTGAAGGAGTTGAAGAGGCAGTTCCAGACGGAAAGAAGACGGGCATACAAGCTTCAGGAGAGACTTCAGGAAGTTCTCAACGGCACGAGTCTCGGGAGATCTGACGAGCTGTTTCGGCCCATTAACTCCGAGGAGCGCCAGTGCGGTGACTCCAGCAGCAACAATACTCCAATTTCTTCTTCTTTTTTTTCTGGGGGGGGGGGGGGGGGGGGGGCGTGTCTGTTTTGCAGACGCTCGTTGCAAAGAGCAAGCGCCGCATAAATACATACATACATACATACATACATACTACTAGCGATGAAGTTGGAAGACGCAACGCGCAGAACTTGCCTTCTGTGTGGTGTTTGCTTAGAATGGTGTGCGTTCAGCGAATCTGCATTTCGTCCCCAACGGTTTTGGCCCCGTACGTTACGCAGCCGAGAACTATTCGTGTGCCTAGTTTTCAGAGTGTTTCCTAACTCTTCGATTGGAGTGATGTGGTGTTCGAGCCGCGTTTGCGCTACGAACTGCGAGGAGGTGACGAGAGCGTTGGTCGTTTGCAAATGTCTCCGACTTTCCGCGCGCGCTTTCCTCCTCGCCACCCAGGACAGCGCAGCGCATGCGCGCTTGCGGCCGACGTTTTCAGCTTTTTCCAACGTTATCATCATCATCGGGCAATCTCCGCAGGACGCGTCCGCCATTTAACCGCAAACGCTCCAATTTTTTTTTAGACGGACCTTCTCTTCAATCTAGGCTCTCTAGAAAAAACTCTGGGAAAGGACGTCGCTATCCTGGCGGTAGTACCGCGGCAAAGGCGGATACGGCCGGCGCCTTTCCTCCCATAGTTCGCACTGCAGCCGGCCTGCCAACGGTAATGCCGGCAATCCTAGGTTGGGGCAGCCGCTGTGCTGAGAGTTTAGGAAACGGCGGGCGTGACGACTTTCCAGAATTTTACTGTCTCTCTCTCTCTCAAAAAAAAAAAAAAAAAAAAAAAAGAAATGAAAAAAATTGCGACATTCTTCAATAAAAAAAATAGAAGAAAGAAATTGGCAGCGGCCGTTACCTTGAAAGTCCTATAGACGCTTTGCACACGCACCAGATTGCAGCCGCCATTGCTGACCTTCTCTTGTCTTCCCGAGATGCCAAGTCACTGAAGCGGAGTTTGACTAGACTCCAGAAGGCCGAATGCCGAGAGGACACAGCCGAATCTAAAATGCCAATAATCTGCGCGGCTGTGGTAATGTGAAGCGAAGTGACCAAAATAAGAGGAAGTAAAAACTGAAGGTCGGTTATGGTGGTGGCCACGCACATGCAGCTGCTGAAAAGCATCTAGAATGCACGAAACGCAGTATTTAAGAAGTAATAATTTTAATTTGTTTAGAAGACTATATACACAGTATTGTGTGGCATAGGTCGCGTGGCATCACTGCATATAAAAAGTAAAGGTCAGGTGAGGTCGGGTCGCGTGAAGTCAGTTTACCCTCTAAATTTAGCGGGGAAACTCCATTGGTGTATAGCTCACGTGATATCAATTTTCACGCGAAACTTAGCGCGGAAACTGAATTGTATGCATACGACACCCCGACATCAAATGTCCCCTGAAAATTTAGCGGGTTAATCGAATTCGTCTATACTTCATGTGAAGTCGACTTTTCCAGAGGGAAAACCGAATAGGCGACCGGCGTTTGGCAGCAGCCGCAAAGCACTCTGGGTAATATTAACTTCCGGTTCGTAGCTATAGGCTCCTTCCTTTGACGTCACATCGCATACTTTTGAACACCAAGTAAAAGGAGGAGAGGGAAGCTGCTTTTGTAAGAATTTTGAGTGACAGGCTAATCTTCTATAATTTTCTGGGAGGAGAATAGCGACGCCTGTGCAAATCCGGGGGGCACAAAGGAGGCTCCTGATAAGAGGGGATCTCCTTCTTCCTCTTTTCTCTGGAGGGCATCGGAAATGACGTCATGTGCAAGGAGCCTATACACCTTTCCAAAAAACACTCGACCCCAGGGGCAACAAACCGTTTGTGAGCCCAGTCACTGAGTTTGAGGCTAGACTCTCACCGGCGTCCCTCCTAACCCTAACCGAGTGGACTGTGATTTCAATAGGCGCAGACTGCGTAGGCGCAGTTTCAAACGCTGCTGGCAGCTAAATTCTCGTCTGTTTCCGCTATGTTTTGTGTTTCATGGTACATGTATGTTCCCGAGGACATTAAAAAAGCATTGTGCCAGATCTAAAAAAAAAAAAAAAAGCAAAAAAAAAAAGCTGTAAATTATTTTTGTTGGGTACGCGCGCGACAGAACGAATGCGACTGGAATGTATAGTTCTAGTTATTTGTTTTTTTCTTACGATAAGCTTTGACGGCGCCGCGGGATTCGCCGCATGTGAAACGACAAAGCGCTTTGCTGTCAAAAATAAATTGCAACAGAAGAGGGACGAAAGTCATGCATTTTTTACGCTCACAAATAACGTGTTTACCGATGGACAGGACACGGACATCCAATTGAGGAAGTGTTACCATTCGAACAACATATCGTACGTACCACACGATGCAGCGTCATCCGAAAAGAATTTACTTGAGAAAGATCACACAGTCACAGTCGACGACAGTCACATCTTGACGATCGGACGGAATCCGAGATGACTTCGTTTTGGGGCACGTTTTGAGGAGAGCTGCCTTTTTTCACAACCGCACCAAGGCAAAGAAACAAACGCGACTGACCCGTTTCTCACCCCAACCCGGACAACTATTTTTGGAGATGACTGAGGATTCTACGCGGATTATCTCTGGGTGGGGGGAGAACAATGTTCGCAAAATCGCGTCGAGGGTCGTTCCACGTTTTTCACCTCCTTCGTTTCCCGTGAATGTCGAGCAGAAAAGCTTGAATGGCAGGCACTTACCAGCCTTATTTCTCACAATGGAGGATAACACAAAAAAGGTACGCAGCACGCATAAAAAAAAAAATAATAATAAGTGGAAACTTTCAAGAGGGGCGAGAAAACGTCGAATGCAAAACCGCAAAAACGTAGGTAGAGAACCGCGCTGAGCGGGTCTTCACAGTCCCAAAGAGTGGCAGAAAATTTCTAGCTGATAAAGGGCGCGAGAGTCGCACCAGCCGCATCAGCATCAGCAACATGGCGGCGGCCTAGGAGCGTTTCTTGGAAAGGTGTATAGCAGCCGACGCAGCGCCATGGCGGCTATGGAAGCGTGTGCGGGTGTTGAAACCCGATCAATTCGAGCCCCCTCCCTCTGCTGCTGGGTGACTTGCAGATTTCTGAGCGATTGAAGTTACTTCTACGGATATGTTAAGTAGGAATCGGTACGCAGAAGCATACAGAACGGCCACGAAAGCGCGGAGCAAGTGCGGCTGGCGACAAGCTGCACTGGCGCCGGCCTTTCCGGATCTTCGCTTGAAAACTAAAGCTAAGTTAGCTATTTTGTTTTATTTATTTTTAATTGTTAAGTTAGATGACATCACCGACTGAAATAGCTGCGAATGTGCGCCGTGGGGCGCAGTAGCTGAAATGCTCGATCGGAACTTTAGCGTACTTTTCTCGAGCAATCGAAAATACATTTTTCTTGAAAAGTTTCTTTCGACGACATCGGATAACGCCAGAAGCCTTTTTTTTGTACTTCAACTAAGTTGTCCTCTGTGTACCACGTCCCAACCCCCGCGTGTTTTTTTTTTTTTTGGCTAGACGTGCACTGATTTTGATATGTTTCAATGATATTTCTGTGGTTGATATCTGTTGGCCGAGTTTCAATGAGTGCTCTTGAGTTATTCCACACCGTGTGAAGCGACGAAGCTATAAATCTTGAGCCCATATACAGGAATACATCCCAGAGCATATTGCTGTCACTGAAACATTCCGTAGACGAAACGGAGTCCGATGAACTGATTGTCTGCCATCACGTGGGCAACCTGACCTCTGCCGGATCGTGTCCTGCGTTGCCGCGGATGCCTTGTACGACAAGCCGCGCTCACACTTTCGCAGATTCATCGAGACCTTTTTCTGGGTGTCAAGAGTCTCTGTTATAAATCATTATTTTGCGCGGTCAAAACCTGACGGAAGTGAGAATACGTTGGCGCTGACCTGTAACAAAACGGGTCACGTATAAACGGGCACCGACGCTCGGCTGTCGCAGGTTACTGTGCCGCGTCACTCGCTTACTAGGGACAGCCCGTCAGTATTCCGTTCTTCGTTCCACGGAAACCGGAACATCGCATGCACTTTACGGCTCGCGCTAGAACGTACCGCGGAGCAGTGAACCAGTTTTACCGCGAGTATACAACACGGCTACCACGCCTAAAAGGGCTCTCGATGAACGAACTACGACCGACACAGTACAAACCGGAAGCGTGAAGTTTCGTGACGCTCCGTTTCAGATGACGAAACTTCCGGCTCAAATGCCGTTCACCTATTAGTCTGTAGGTCCCGTGACGTCAGGTCACGTGACATCAATTTCTTCGCTAAATTGAGCGCGAAATGCACGGACGGACGAACGGACAAACGAGCGTTCAGCCGTGCGTTGTTTATTTTGGGGGTGAAACAAACCCTAATATATTTTGGGGAAGGACACCCTGTACACTAATTTCGTCTCGTGGATCTTTTTTTCTTCTTTTTTTTTTAATCATGAAATTTGTTTTAACTCTACGGGGGTAGAGTTAAAACAAATTTCATGATTAAAAAAAAAAGAAAAAAAAAAGATCCACGAAACGAAATTAGTGCACAGGCTGTCCTTTCCCAAAATATATTAGGGTTTGTTTCACCCCCAAAATAAACAACGCATGGCTGAACGCTCGTTTGTCCGCGCAAATGTAGGACTACCGGTCCCAACCAGATGCCGAAGTTTCAGAGCTAAACGTTTACTCATTCAAAAGTTACGCAATTCTTTTTTTTTAAATTTAAATGGAAGAATTGACCTCTTTTTTTCGCCCGTTTTTTGGTAGCGAGCATTATTCAGCTCCAGGTGTTCGAGAGCTCCGCCGGCTGCCATTTTTCCATCAAAATGTCGGAAAAAACGTTTTAATAAGGTCACGGTTAGTGCCGAAACTTGGGCATCTGGTACAAACCGTAACCTTTTTTTTTTTGGCCGGGCCGGGGGGGGGGGGGGGGGGGGCTGTCAATAAATGACGTTTTTAGTAATTTTGTAATAATATGAATGCATTTATTAGGAAGCAATAGCGAGAGTAACATTCTGATTACTTTTGGAAGTGCTAGAAGGACTTGTAACCGCTACTGCTTTCCTCTCCCCTTTTTAATGGCGCCATTTCTTTGTACAAGTTTCCTATCATATAATCTGGGAACCAAATCTCCGACGGGAGGACATGGTTTACGAAAGTCGGTGTATTAAGATAAGTAGTTTATGATTCGGTGATCCTAATCTAATAATGGACAGTCCGAAAAACCCGTTTTCAAACCGGCAGAAAAATATGTCGTTTCGAAAATCTGGAATAATCGGCAAAGTAACGATTACTTTTTCAGGTACCGACCAATGCGGACCGTAAGTTCGTCTGCTGCTTGCACAGAGGATGTGATGATGTCAGAACACTGAGCTCTTATTGGTTGATTGAAAAAAAAAATAGTTGGTAAACCTCAAGGCATCTAGCATTGAGGTCTACCCACTATCCTCTTAATCAAAGCCAATCAGAGCTCGGCGTCGTTCTGACGTGACCGGAACTCCTGCGCTAGAAGCAGACGACTTGCTCTCCGCACTACTTTTCATCTCGAGTAATCAAATAATCTAACTGAATGTTTTAAGCAAGAGTACTATAATTGTAATCGAATATTTTTTCCGAGTAACATGCACGATATTAGCTGGAGTGACAATGCTGAACCGCTCTAAGGCACGCCATATTACAAAAAAAGAAGACAAGAAGATATAAAGCAGAACAAGATAAAAAAAAGAGTAAAAGACACTTTCAGTAGAAGTTGCGTATAAAGTTTGCATGCCATTCCTCACCAGTCGAACAGAAAATACCGCAATGGTTCTTGGGAATAACTCTACGTGCTTTTCTTTCCCTAGACATTCCCTTTTCTAAACGGGGATAGGGAAATGAAAGAAAAAACTTTCAGCCTTTCCACTCTGGTGAAGAAGGAAAAGCAGCGGAGCTTTAGCTTCTGTTCTGGGCGGCGGCTTTCCAGGCGAGCGATCTGCTCTTCTTTGGCAAGGGAACCTGAAGCGTTTGACGCAGTGAAACTGGAGGCGACAGCGGCTTCGTGGAGGTTGCGAAACCGATTGCGCTGCTGCGTACGTCGCCGCTCCTTCCGCACCCCGTCTTCTTCCCCCGAAGAAAGGGCACGCGGCCGACCCAGCGTAAGTCCAAACCGAAAGTGATAAGAGCGTAGGAAACAGCGCGCAATACAGACCGCCGCCATCTATGAGTGACGGCGGCAACCAGACTTATTGTCTGGTTGCCGCCGTGCTTTATAGATGGCGGTAGCTGTCCAAAGGTGTGTGTAGGCCTGTGTCGACACTTCTTTGGTACCGGACACGATCCCGGGGAACCTAGCCCTTAACAGCTCCGCTGTAAAAAAATAAACGGCAGGTACGAACATCTCCCGACAACAAGGCCAGAGAGCTGGATTTGTTACATCTCCACCCGGAGTCCAATATGGAACACAGCCCGGACACAGGACAGTGGTCTTGTCATCAAAGATGTGCTGGAGGTATACCCACAAACATTGGTAATCACAGAATCAGAGGCACGTATTAGAACGATTGAGAAGGCGTTTTATTTCGAGGAAGCCCATTTTGTTTTGAAACATCCACCTGGTAACAGTGTAACGTGCGAACAGTGATAAGCGTGCATCGTTGCCACGTTGCGTAGTAGTACACACACACACACACACTCTCGAGTTGCATCCTGACCGACTTCGGCGGGTCGTTTTTGTTTTTTTTGTTTTTGTTAACTGGTCCCTAAAGTTCCCCGGGAACTTCGTTTCCCCGGAGCTGCAATCGGTGGCCGTGTGTGGCCGACGCTACCCTCTTGTATTGCGGTGCGGAGTGAACTGATGTCAGGAACTTGACGTGGGAACATTGAAAGACTCTTGGAGAAAAGACGCGTAGAAAAAAAGAGCACGTTGCGTGCGCCTTCATACACGGGTCCGAGCTAGTTGAACGCGCCTACCTGAAGTTATTGCCCAAGGGCACAATTTCACTTGAGTGGCAAACATCGATTTTTGATAGTAGATGAAGACAGAATCATCCTTTTGGTTAACAGAGCACTCTTGTTGACAAAGCGGGCTACTCTGTGGCATGTTGATGACGTTACAACTTCGCTACGTCATCAACTGGTGACGTCGTGAAGTTGCTATGCAGCACGGTTGCTACGCCTGTCGGTGATACAGCAAGGTAGCGTCAAGGCTACGTCAGCTGGGAACGTAACAACTTTGCTACGTTGTCAACTTGCGACGTAGCCACTTTTCTATGTCGTCAACTGACAACCGGTGTTCGTCGCAAAGTTGGTAGGCCGCATTATTGCTACACCGGCTGTGAACGCGCAAACTTTGAGCCGTAATCAAGTTGTGGCGTAGCAAAGTTTCTAGACAACAGCATTGCTACTTCAAAAACTGGTGACATAGCAACGTTGCTAGGCAGCATTATTGCTACGCCAGCTGATGACGTAGCAACTTTGTTGTGCTATCGATTGGTGACGTCACGAAGTTGGCAGGTAACATCCTTACTACGCCAGTCAAGTGGCGATACTGCAAAGTTACTAGGCATCATTATTGCTTCGCCATCTGGTAAAGCAGCAACTTTGCTACGTCATCAACTGGTGACGTAGCAGTGCTGCTAAGCAGCATCATTGCTACGCCACTTGTTAATGCAGCAACTTTTCAGCGTCATCATCTGGTTACATAGAAAAGTTTTTAGGCAGCATCATTGCTGCTCCAGTTGGTGACTTAGCAACTTTGCTGCATCATCAAACGGTCGCACAGTTACATGTATTTGAGCAAGTGGAATTGCGAAAGATTGCGGCAGTTGGCACCATGTTAATATTTGTTTTGTCGGTCTGACAGCAATCGATGTCTATCGCGATTGTGTGACAAAGCTGTTACAAGACTGATTTTCTGCTGATTCTCTGCCTGTCTTAGCGCGCTTTATTTAAAAAAAAAGATGTCAATAAATACTTCCGAATTAAACTTTTGAACATGAAGCAGGTACCAGGATGTGCCCAGTTTAAAGTGAAGTCTCCGACCTGGTACATATATTTGTCTAACTTCAAAGCACACGAAATATGGTACTGCGCAAAAATTGGCAGGAGCCTGCAAATTCACTAGTTTAAGATTGCGTGACAGAAAAATAATGCATTAGCTGAATTGACGAAGCCTAATAAACCGACCTCACCAGCCAGGTTGGTAAAGCCACCGCTGCCGCAGTGCATCGGGGGAATTTTCATCTTTTTGCAGCTGCGACAACCTTGCTGGAGCTCTTCGCGTGCAAAGCGCGGGATGGCATGAGCAATCTCCGGCTCTGCCGGCTGGCTCCCGAGAACTAAAGCTATGGAGGCTTTACGCATGCGCCGTACACTTAGTGAGATCGGTCTATTGCATGTCCCAGTGAGTGACAATAAGCAGAGGTTTGAATCGACATAAGAACGGCAGCATTGATATTGAGCCTCAGTGATACTGGCACATTGGCAACTCGTTGAAATGTTTTGTTTCGTGAATGTTGATGCATCCGGGAGTGTGAGACTGTCCCGATCGATGAATGAGCGAAATGGTATCGTAATTTTGATACGCACCCAAAACAACTCCAAATTCATCTACTCGTTTGTTCATAGCGTTGTACGTGCGGCGAAACCAGGTGGCCGGCGTGTACAACTTTCGGGTTAAAGCGTTGTTTAGGCTCCAACGCAGCACCGACGACTGTCCACGCTCGGAGCCTGGTGTGTTCACCGTCCTATCCCGCCCATACATCAAAAGTGATGCGAAGTGGCAACAAATGACGTCACAGTAGACGGAGCGTCCTGCTGTCGGATGTCGTGACCCTTGCGGTTGGTCGTAGAAATGCTGGCGAAAAACAGGAGCGAACGCGGTATGCTCATTTCGTTGCGCGACAGCTTGCATTCGTGGGGGTGCCGATACCTGGTCAGAACAGGACATACTACAGACACGCTGGAGAGAGACATTTGCATCGTAAGTGGTTCGTGTAAGTTCCCGTTTCTTCCAGTAGTCTGCCGGTTAATTGATTTGTTCCACGGGACATTCCTTGTTCGGCCCTGGTACCAGATGTGAAGACACGCACTCGTACAGCAAGCAAGTACGAGTGCTCACATGAAAATTGACCTGGTTGTCGCCAATGAGCTGCCTTTCCTACGCGCGCACATCAAATGAAGTGCCCATTCACACGGTCTAGTAGTGTTAGACTACGTCTGATCACTCTGCGTTGGCTTCAGTCGGAGGCGACTAAAAATTATCATGGCCACCAATCCACGCATCGTTGGGTAACCGGCAGTTGTGTCCTGCCGACAAGAGCCAATGGCTCCTAAATAACAACCCCCCTCCCTCTTTCCTCCAAAGTGGTTCTGGTCAAACGCAGTCAGACTCTACCGTGTGCATGGGCCTTAGGTCTTTACTATGTTCGCAGGAAAAACTGACCACATTTTGATGATATTGAGAGCATGTATGCCAACCGTTAATTTCAAATTGCAAACTGTTGCCCAATATAGCACAAATACCTTCCACGGGAAGTCAAACATCGACATCGAACATCGTGGCGCATAGATGTTTTAGGAGACTGCGCATAAACCAACATAAAAATGCGGACCATCATTTGTGTAAGAGGTAAACTTTTTTTTTTTGGCATAGATGATGGTAATTATAACCTACACGATCAACGTCTACGTAGCCTTTTATACTCTGTTTCACGCTAAGTTCAACCGCAGCTAAAGCTACGATCCGGCGACGCCAACCAAGCAAAGCCAAAAAGTTTATCCTCTTGGCGCTCGTCTTTTCGCGTCTGCTATCAACGGATGAACCAGTCGCACGCAGGGAATCCGTTGTGATCCTGCACTTCTATCTGTGCGCGATTGGTGTAGCCGGTGATAAAAAAAACGTTCAAAGAATGCGAGCACCGTGACGATGCACTTTTGACAGAGCTTGATTGGCTCCCACGGATCTTAACGATGACTGTGGTTGGACTTACAAGAGAGTTTTAGGGAACCGTTTTTGAGCATCCGATACGGTAAGATGGGCCCTTCGGTACGAACTGCGCATGTGAGTCTTCTATGGTAGCGCATGCGCAGTCCATACGTAAGAGCCCATCGTACCATTCGAGACGTGCGAAAACGTTTCCCTAAAACTCTTTGATGTGAAACGGAGTATAGTCACGCTAGACGGGCGTCTCATCTTCAAGACCTTTGGAACACATAGACAAGAAGACGAAGATGGTGAAGATGTTCTGTACTAGATGCATCTACACGTCCGAGACACTTGGCAGCACAAGAGCACGGCAGCGATTCCTGAGTAATAAAAATAGTATTTCTGTGTATACGACGAAGAAGAAGGCATTTGAAGCTTTACCAGGAGGAAGACTCGAGATTCGGGGAGGGCGGGTCAAGTGTCGGACGATCATCGGCCTGAACCCAGCCTTGTGCAAGTTTGCGTCCAGGGACGACATGTGTCTGTACGGTACCGACGATGTACAGGTAGTGCGGTGAACTGATCGGGTGTCTGTTGAGCAATAAAATGATTCCGGTGACAGCAATAGGGCGACCGTACTGGCGATAGGCACCGACTAACTGAGGGTGAAGGGGTACACATTCTGGTGATTCCCTCTGGTATAAACGCGTTGCCTGGATCCTTTTTACCTCGATGAAAGATTCAGATGCCATATATACAAGGTTACTCGCTTGTGCAAGAGGCAACAACTAGCGACAGGGAGGGGGGGAGTGAAGGGCTGTCCAGAGAGACGATAGACGTCCAACGTTTTCCCAGAAACAAAACACCCTACATTAGGAGTTTCAGCAGTTCTTGCGACTTCTCTGAGATACGGCGAATCGGGCTTTCAACTAGAGAGCACTGAAATAGGCGGAGCGTTGCTACGACCGACTGTTTGCTGAGGTGCTTGGTATGGACGCGACACATAAAAAGCAATTGCGACGCGACATTCTTCGCCTGCTTGCAGACAGGCGTTTGCTCAATGATATTGCAGGAATCTCCTCACAGCACAGCACAAAAAGTACGTGTGCCTCTGCTTACTCAGCATTGTCTACGCTCAATGAGCACGCTCCATTAAACCATCTCGTGAAGCCGTGTTTTAAGCCCGATTACTGGAAATTTACAATATAAAAGACGCCACCAAGACAATCGTATAGAGGGTCTAACATGCAAATAGACGACGGTGGCGCCGCGTTTCTTCCCCTACCCAAAGCTTCATAGCTTTTCACAGAAATCTAGCAATGGTCACAACCCTCACCTTTCTAGTACACTCTAGTTCAACGTTTATCGTCTCTATAAGGACAGTACCATGTAAACGGTTGATGAACGTAGTTAAGTTGTATAAAATGATTGGATGACCAGTTTAAAACTAATATGAATTTCTAAGGAATCTAAGTGCGCAAAAATCACTCAAGATAAGTGCGGAGATATCACGGAGAAAAGGGTTAAAGAAATCCCAAGGTCTACGGCAGGGCAGCCGGCTGGCCTGCCGTGAGTAGAGACGATGCGATGAAGCCAGTCACGTGATGATTGACGCCGCAACCACCACAGCGAGGTCACAACATTGAAATCACACCGGTTTCGTGAAGTAAGTCGGCGGCAAAGGTTGATTCACCAATCCACGATGAACTTGCAATAGCTGTGTACTCCCTGAGCATTAAATCGTTGCTTGCTATCCGCACCGCAGCGACGTCATGATCCAGAACAGCGACACTTCACAAGCGTCTTGAGGACACGAAGACCGGTGGACGACCGTCACTGCGCCTGCGCAGTGATGGCATCAGAAGTTTTGTAGGGTAGGTGCGTTGACGTCACTCGAACTTAGCCCACAATTCCACGCCCCCTTTGCTGAGGACGTGATTCCAGTGCGTCACCATAACATCCGTTTCGTAGCACAGGCAAACTTGCAATCCTGTGCGGGCACTATTGGACACTTCCTATAAATTCAGCAAAATTAGGTTAGTTGAATGCATCCCTCAAACGGTTTTTTTTTTAAGGTAACACGAGCAGCGGCCACTGCCACTGCCGAATGAAGCAAGACGCTCCTTAACTTAATAGTCTCTTTGCACATCGTTCCGCCATGAACTTAAGAGAAGGCACAGAGCAATAATGTAATCACCTATTCCTAGATCTTGCGAGGTCTAGCAGGCTTGAAAGTTCGGCCACGTGACACAAAATTGTGACTTGACTGGTTCGCTTGCCAAGTGAAAAGGGATCAGTCAAAGAGCACCTTAGAGCGCATAATCTTCTCAGCTGAACTCTTGGCGATAAGGCTTATTACTCCGTCTTCGCCTTTCTTTTTTTCTCCGCCACTCTGCATCCGACTATTGTCCATGGAGTAAAGGCTCCGTGAGACGTTTTTGTAGACTCACACCCAGTACTGGTTCTTCCTGAGCACGGTGGTGGGCGCCGAGAAGCGAACCTCCCCGTTCCAGTCATCGCTTTCACTTGCCGCCTCCGAAGGTGCTTTGAGGGCTTCGGGGTGACCTAACGGTGTTACCTTGCACGTGGGGACCGCGGGGCTGACCTCTGTGCTCCCCGCGTAGGGCGGCGGCAGACAGTCCATGTCCGGCACGCCAGGCACTGGCTCGCTGCTCGTACTCGACGGGGACGTGGGCGGCGCAGCCGGCGGCGACGGTGTTTCTTCGAGCGGCATACCAGGACCTCTCGCTGAAGACAGTCGGGAACCGGTGCTGTCACGGGGCTTCTCTCCGGTCCCGCCTCGGCTTCGACAGGCGCCGCAGGCGACCCCGACTACGGCGATGACAGTGAGCAGAAGAAGGATGCCGGCTGCGACTCCAATCACAACGAGGTGGTCGTTGGTGAGAAGGGGTACGCGGATGCCTGTCTCGATGATCCCTGGAGGTCGTTCCGTTCCAGTATCGTTGTTGTTGTCGTTGGCGTCGCGGGTTGAAGGAGTGGTGGCTGAAGCGACCGTAGACGGGGGTTGGAGGTGGATCAGAAAACGTCCGATGCCTGGCTGGACGCCCGCTGCTGTGAGCTCGAAGTCGAAGTGATCGCCGCGGGACGTTGTGGCGCCCTTGGCGTGGCTGTGGTAAACGAGCGTTTCGTTGAGTATGTCCTCGTGCGTAAACTCCAGGGCTGGGTTTGGGGATCCGGAGAGTAGGAGCAGGCCCAGTGTTGGGGATCGAGTCACACGATATCTGTGAAACAGATGAGCAGATTATCAGTTCGTTCACTGCTGTCCACATAGGCACCACAATCGATGCTCATCAAACGTCAGCGATAAAATTAGAGACCCGACATGATATTCTACTCGCTTTCTAAGGGTTTTAACAATACGTAAAGCGGACAAAGTCCGGGGTTCAATGCTTTTATCTGTTTCTATGGTTAAACAATGTCACTGAATCGCAGCCATTATTGGCGTTGGGTTCGATATCTTTGAGAAGTCAATGAAACGTCATATTCAGTTGTCGAAATTGCCATTCATGTTCCTGTGGCGGTTGGCATGTCTGCCCGTATAGCTTTCAGCACTAAATCACCTCTATCTAAATATAGTTATATTTAAACTGAAGGCTTGGATACTTAATAAAAAAAAACATCAAGATTTAAGAGAAAGGATGTCACCTCGGCATAGAGTTGGTTCGCGCTGCCAGCTTGGATGCGTCCAAATGGTCGACAGTGACGAGCGCAAAACGTCCTGTCTGCACCACCAGTGGTCGCTGTCTCACCAGGGCCTCAACTTTCACTTCCACCCGATGCACAACGGGAGGCACCTGCCTACAGCTGACGGTCACCACAAACGAATCCCTTGGGCCGCTAAGGTCATGCTGCTCGTACACAACAAGTCCTTGCTTTAAATCGCCGTGCGTGAACTCATCGGCAACAGCACCATCGGGGAAGACCAGTTGTCCAAGCTGGGGCTCAGACGTCACGTTGTACACAAGCTCTTGAAGGTCACCGTTTGTCGACGCACCAATGGTCGTTGGACTGATGACCACTCGCGCGTCCCCTTGTGTCAACCTGAGTCCGGTTCCATTGGAGACACGAAGCACGACAGACTCAACATCGATGAGGAGGGACACGGGTACGGCTGGGTGCACGCCGTCACTTACCAGGAGCTGCAGAGTGTCTGACGTCATTGTAGACCCATCATGGACCAGAGACACTCGCCCGCCGTCAACATCTTGTTGAGTGAAGTTTGCAGCAGCGACATCAGCGCCGTCAAGAACGAACATAGAGGCACCTTCGTCTTGTCGGAGGACCTGGTACACAATTTGAGCCGAAGAGCCGTCCTCGTCTGAAGTCTTCAGGATGCTGGAAGACAGCGTTGTCCTGTACCCTCTGGCAACTCTGACGACGGGGCTAGGTGTCTCGACAGTGAACGGCCGATCGTTGACTGGATGCACGGTGACGCGTAACGTTCCGTTGTGTAGGGCTAAGTCCGGACGGTCGCCATTGGCTGAGGCAAGGAAGAGCCCGACGCGAATGGAGTCTTCGAGCGTCTCCGAATCGTCGTGGACGTAGATGAGCTGATCTAAGCGGTGGGCCGCGACGCACAGGGGGACAGTTACGTTCCGCTGGTCCAGCTCAAGCCAGCCACGAATCGGCGCTGAGAGCACACAGAGTCGAAGGCGGGGTGGAACGTCTGGCTTGCCGCGCCAGAGTGCCTGAAGACCCGCCACATCCAACGCGGATGCCAAAGGCGTTCTTCCGCCCTCGGTGACCTGAAGTGTCCCGAGGAGCGAGGCCACGGAGTCCCCCAGAGCGATCCGGATGCCGAAGAGAACACCCGTCACGGGCGCCGCATTGGCCGTCACCAGGTCAAGCTGGAGGGAGTCGTGTTCCACGGGCTGAGACATGGGTGCACGATGCTCGTAGAGGACCAAGTAGTTGTCCAGATCGGCTTGCGTGAAGCGGCTGAGTTGGACCAGAGTTCCGTCTTGCGGATTCTCGCGCAGCAGGATACCTAATCGGGGCTGTTGGACGACAACAAAGGACACGTCTCGGTTGCGGTCACCAGTACGTGCCAGGAGATGATCCCTGGTGATAGACTGCTGGCTTCCCGGAAGCACGCTGAGCGTCTTGTTGTGCTCCAAGCGAATCTTGAGCGGTCGCGCGTTCACCGTGAAGACGTGCGGGGAGCCCTGGTTGAGACCATCGGTCACCTGGAACTTGAATCCTCCTGCTGGTGAACCTGCGAATAAAATGGGTGTAGTTTAGTAAGCCATGCATGTACGTGCGATTAGACTCAACTTTTAGATCCAAAGAAAATAAAGGTGTACGAGGCTTGTATGAAAATTGAAAAAGAACATTCTAGAAGAGTAGCGTCGGACGTTTTGCTGATAAATACATCTTCTAAGTCTCTTAGTGAAACGTCGGCTGGCAAACTAAGTCTTACAAAAACCTTTTTTTTTTTGTAAACTCGGAAATATTTTATTTATGCTTCCTTTAACCGAACTTATTAGTAAAGTAATATTTTTTTTTATCAAGAAAGGTCATCGCTTAGAGAGTTCTTTTTGGGGGAAACTCGGGGGTGTCTAGAATCGCTCAGCTACATTAAAACTACACTTTGTCGGAGCTTTTGTTTTTAATCTAATGTATTCATTTTTCAAAGTTTTTGGATTTCTCATTCTCCACAAGACATGATGGATATGGCACGCACGCTGATTTATTAATGAAGATCTCATATTGCACGCTACGTCGTGGAAGCTTTGAAAATACAAACAACACTAACAACCGCCAGCACTGATTTACAGCTGAACTTGGTGCTAACAGCAAATATAAATTATGCATGTGTCCCAACAAAATAAGTTGTTTTGTTATTGCTTACTATATGGTTATGATACGTGAAGTATTTACGCTTGATGTGAGCACCAATGACGTTTAGCTGTAAGTCAGCGCTGGTGTTTGCCTTCTTTTACTTTTTTACGTCCGGTTGCGCCGTTTGTATTTTCAACAATGAATCAACCAGCATAATCATCTACGTTACCCTAACTTTGAAAACCCTTCTAACTGCGTGAGCGTTTGAAAAACACGTGATAATACGTAGAACAGCGTTTTCCCATTCGACGTTTCACAGCGTTTCACACAGGCTATATGATAGATCAAGGCGCGCGTTATCTCGCCATATTCTGAATCCGGGATTAACAGCAATATTCTTACGCGTACCATGTCCGCATACGTACTGCCAATGTCTAATGCCCAGTCTTGCACAAGGTGCTAAAAAAAACAAAAACGTAATCGATTACAATAGCTCTCTTGCAAAATCGAAGCAATCCCAGCGGCGTAGCGCCGCGCAAAGCACCTCGGACACCTTTTTTTCACCGTTTCGGTTTAAATTTTTCAAGCTTAATTCGCGACGTCCCTTCACGACCAAGTACAGTGGCTGCATTTTCGAATGGGTGACTTTCCTTAAATCTATGGTGTTGCCTACCAATATAGAATGCTCGGGCACGTTTTCTGGGCCGATCATCCTGTTCCATCGTCTCCCCTAGGCAACGAATGTCCTAGGCTTCTTCAACGATCCGTGACCCGGGAGGGTCATGCTGACCTCTGGAGTGGTAGCCGGATAAGTGGGAACGCGGCAGGCCTTACTCCTATTACTCGCTAAGTCCAGGTAGGTCTTTACGGCCCCTGGAGGTTCTTATCTCAACGGGGGCTCTCACAAAGATGAATGGGTGGAATAGAAGCGAGCACTGACTTCATTTTATTACAGTGCCGAGATGAAGTACTTCGTCAACGGGGCAGTGGAAATCGAAACCAAGCCAGCCACTCCTCTGAGTGGCCAAAGATGTCCAATAATGCAACGCGCGCTGTGTCGCATGCAGGGATGTTTGGAAGTAGTGCATTACAATTACTCTCGCTTAAAACGTATTCCAATAGGTTCCTGGATTACTCGAGACGAAAACTAATTGGTTGTTACTTGAAAAAGTGACCGTTACTCCTCCGATTATTTCAGATTTTCAAAACAACAGAGTTCTCCGCCGATTTGAAAAAAAAAAGCTTTTTTGAACTGTCTATTATTGAATTAGAATCACCTAATTATTAACTAATCACATGTTTTTAATCCAAGGGTTTTGGTAAACCATCCTCTCGTCCGAAATTTGGTTCAAAAATTCCTTGGTAGGAAACTTCAGCGAAGAAAGGTCGCCATTAGAAACGGGGAAAAAAAGAAAGTAACGGTTGCAAGTAATTTTAGTACTTCGTAAAGTAAACCGATTATTGCTGCGATTACTTTCTAATAAATGTAATGAAATGATTACAAAATTACTGCAAAAATGAGTCGGTTACAAATAATTTGATTATTTGCAAAAAGGTACCTTAGTGTGAAGAGCAAAATCGCGTCATTTCATCTTAATAAAGCCATTGTACTACTCCTACTCACACGCACCAGTATGAACAAAAACCACGAGGCCCCTGTTGATCTGATCCTGGGTGAACGAGAGCAGAGGAACCTTGGTATCGTTCCGGAGTGCCACGTAGCCGTTGCTGGGCGTCGAAATGTGGAAGCGGAGCTGGGCCGGCTCCGAGTCTTCGTCCACGGCGGCCAGGTGCGTGGACGAGATGGGCGACACGGCACCCTCCCACAGGTCCAGGCCCGTGTTGTTGGCCATGTACGGCGCCTCGTCGTTGACAGGCTCCACCGAGACGTGGACGGTGCCCGGCAGGCTCTCGCGGCCGGGGCCTCGAGCCACGACCGTGAACCAGTCTCGAGACGTCTCGCTGCCGTCGTGGCGATACCTGAGCGACACCACAGAGACCAGATGACGGACATATTACGGCGTCGGCTGTACTGGGATTGCAATGGACGAGTGCCGTGTTGCCGAAAACGAACGGAGCACGCGCGCGTTTATCGCAGGCGGCGTTGATGCCAAGAGAGGTTGAGTACAGCGCTGATACCCTCGCCCTTTCGCTGACGATAATCGCGGTTGACTTGCAACGTGTTCGGCCAATCGCGGTTTCGCTGGTGGTCATGTGATCGCGCTCCTTGCCACCCGCTCCTTCTCGCCTTCGGTCGACCGTTCCCTCGGCGCTCTAAATCTTTGCGCGCCAGCATGGACGGCCGAAGCATTTGCCGGAGTAGGTAATGGCTGCTAGGCGGCGTTCATGGGCCCGTGAGACAGAATGTCGCCGGTGCCTAGGCGCCTACACGGTCTCACCTTGAGTGTTAGGATGGAACGAATTCGACGTCAAGATTATGCTTTGCATGAACGTGAAAAGACACGTAGAAGAGAATGTTACCGAGCGAAGAATGAACACTCTGGTGCGATTTAATGATTTGTGCAGCACGTCCGCGAGAGCGCGTTTGGTGTCAGCTTTTGCTGTTCTGTGGGTGTGATCGGTTGTGGTTCGCGCGAGACATCGCGCGACGCAGAATCACCGGAATTTCCAGTCAATCACGACGCAGTATCGGCAAAATGTAAAACCAGCTGAAGCACTATCTATCTGCATCACGTCGCGTGACCGTCCACGCAGTTTGTTTTTTTTGTAATATTTGCAAACACTATCAGCGTTTACGACCACAAGCAATCTCTTGACTCCCAAGCGACTTCCAGTCGTTTTGCTTCGGCAGGCATTTCGGGTTTGTTTATGTCACATTTTCTAGGACGCTTACGTGCTACAAAGGCGACTTAGTTGGAGTGTTAGCAATAACCTACACGATATTAAGGTCATCTTACAGGAGTATTAAAATTTATCCAACAAACGTCTTGCGAACCAAGCCTTCGGCTAAGCACTAGAATTAGTGATAAAATATCTCATAGACGTTTCAAAAGGCCATGTTATGATGAGGGTTGTTTCTTACCGGGAGTTCGCGGGGTAGTAAAATGCAGCAGCACCGAATATACATGACTTGCACTGATGTCAGATCGGCTGCTATTGGTGCACAGTACGATTAGACAGATATCGTTCCGCAGTGCTCGTGGTTACTACTACTCCTTACTTGCTCCAAATACCAGTTTGTTGTTGTAAAAGAGTCAAATAAAAGTAAATAAATGCCCATGCTATGTAGACCAGCATCAGCATGGCAGACCAAATCCCGTCAGTTCAGGGCGATGTCCATGACAATTGATTAAAACGTATTCCACATATTACCCGTCAAGAGACAATCTTGATGTGTGAAATGCACGCTGCGAAAACTTTCCTCAGCATGATGCTCAACAGCAGCGGACTTAGCTGTGGCTACCAGTGAAAAACCACATCTATCGGTGGTGCTGCAAAACATCCTTCCGGTTGCAGATGTTTATAAAAATTTTTGTTCATGCCAGCTTTGGAATGAAACATGATTTCGTACCAATATCGAGCGGTTTCAGGCCGAACTCTGACAATAATACTGACCGGAGCTCGCCGCGGTCGAGGGCTTCTGGAGAGAAGGCCGAAGCCGAGAGGCGTCCATGCTGCGGGGGCTCCACCACCAAGAGCTGTGGCAGCAACTCCCGAAGCGGACCGGCGCTGATATGGGAGGAGTCCAGCGCCGCCTGTCCGCCCTCGGTCACGCTGACGTTGCCGGTGTCCAGCAGAATGGCCTGGGGCACCACGCGCACCGGTAGTTCCAGCTGGATCCGCGAAGCAATGCCGTTGGAGACTTCCAGGACGACGCGGTCTTGACTAAGGTTGCCAGAGTGCTGAAAGCGGACCACGCCAGAGTCGAGGTCGGCCTGGGAGAAGCTTCCAACGACGCGGTCTTCGACCAGGAGTCTGCCCGACAAGAGTGGCTGCGTAACGCTGAAGCTGATGTTGGCGGCATCGAGGGCAGGGTGGGTGACCAGGAGCATCGAAGCGTCCAGGACAGCGCTGCCTCCTGCGAAAGACAACGGACGGAGCCGCAGGGCAGCGAACAGGAAGCGTTACGGTCAGCTGCTATGCAGCGCTCACCATTTGGGCGAAACAAATGCTGAGTTACTGAGCTCTGGACGCATGCCCGCGTTTGTTATTGGCGAGGAGATCGAAATATAGGGGGCGCAGTATTATTATCCTCATCATCACCACAAACAATCGCTGTGTGGCAAACAACTCCGACGCAAGCACTCGCCAGTACGCCACGTCTTTTCCGCGCTTTCTGAAGTTGCTGCCGCCCGCAGTGCTCCAAGCATGCTTTTGAACCAGGTGCATGCAGCACGGAGGACTGCAGCACGTACGCGACGATGCGGACACTGTCCGCCGTCGGCTCTGCTGCTACGCAGTACTCGATGACATTCTCGCAGTTGATCGCAGTTGAGCACTTCCCCTACTTCAACGAGACACCGCCTGCTTCCGCGGAGGTCGTCCATGATTGTCGCAAGAGAGAGGGTAACTTAAAAGTGAAGCACGTGTTTTGCGAATCATTCAGAACACCGACGCCACGCCGGCCACGTACGATCCAGCGCGCACGGCCGACACGACGCGGCTCTCCCGGCATTCCCGCGCGTGACCACAGATGCGCTTGTTATTTCTTACAAGAGACCTTGGAGTACACTGAATGCAAGAGAAGACTATATTAATTTTATCTAGATGCGTTTACGCTAAAAGAATTGTGTTACGCGCCTTTCAAGAGCCTCGCGTAGACGTTTTCATGGCATCGAATACACTAATGACTGCGGTCGCAGGGTTTGTTTGCCACGCAGCGTTAATTCCCCAGGTGGCTGCTAGGGAGCACCACCTCCTCCATCTCCTCCCCAATACCGTACAACAGAGCTACAGCGCAAGCTCAGAAGGCCTTCCTTCCACAGCCCAGCAGACAAAGATGACAGCAAGCAGAAAGCGATTATTGGTCAGGTCTACAGCCCGTTCGCCTTAAGTCAGACCGAAAACGACGTTACGAATACGACGGAGAAAATCAAGCAGCGCAAAGAGTGCATCGCCCCGGAGCCCATTGTCTTTCTATGGTATGCTATCACCATCTAGACCAGGGGTGGCCAAGCTGCGGCTCTTCGCGTGCCAGAGTGCGGCTCGCGGCTCCCTCGTCTCCACTTCCCCCCACCCCGCCACCCTCCCGGTCACACGAGCACTTCCCCCAAAAGAGACATGGAACGCGTTTTAAATCGAAAGTCAGGTTGCGGTTTGGAAGTCTCGTGCTACTGCTACCTTGCGTACAGTTAAACTGCTTTTGACTGGGATAGATTGATAGTACTTCGAGTTTCGTTTATTGCCCTGGACAAGTATGCCCCCCCCCCCCCCCCCGGCTCTTGGAAGTTTCGTGGTTTTGTTTGCGGCTCTTAGGCCGGGTTTGCCTGGCCACCCCTGGTCTAGACTAATCACGCGCAGAAAAGGAGCGCAGCATCGCGGCGTCCTCACTGTGCGCGATTGGTTTAGTCGGTGGTAGCCAAACGCAAGAATACGACTAGCGCCGTGACGACCAGGCTTGGCAATTTCGTCTGCTTCTTTTGCAGGGAGTTGTGGTGACTTCAGAACGCAGAGCTCTGATTGGTTTTGATTGGAGGATAGTGGGTAGACCTCAAAGCAAGCTGCCTAGAGGTTTAACCACCATCCTTCAATCAGAGCAAATCAGAGCTCCACGTTGTTCTGACGTCACCGCCAACCCTGCAAAAGATGCAGACGAACTTGCGCTCCGCATTGATTATGCGCTTCGTTTCACCTTCAGTCAAGACTCATCCAAAGCTACGAATTCACGGGGTCAACCAGAAGCGCGCCATTACGGTGGTCGTCTTGTTCCCGTACGTGTTCCATCATCGCTGAACCTATACAACAAAACAAAACTGGCTACTGACTTACGCTTTTGACTCCGCTTAAGCGGTCCCATTACCTCGCAGCGTCTGCTGAATCTGGACTTGAGCTAAAACGAACTATAGAGGTTCGCGAGCGGCCGCGCTTCGAGAGCTAGTCCGGCCACCGTAGATGGATACAGCTTTTTTTTTTGGGCGCCAGTCTGGAAACCGCGGGGTACGCGGACCGCAAGTTCGACTGCCTCTTTTGCAGGGGTTGTGGGGACATCAGAACGGCAAGCTTTGATTGGTTGTGAATGAAAGAAAGTGGGTAGGCCTCGATACAGCTTGCTTTGAGGTCTACCTACTATCCTTTAAACGGAGCCAATCGGAGCTCGGCTTCTTTCTGACGTCACCGCAACTCTTGCGAAAAAAAACAACAAAAAAACAGGCGACTTGCTCTCCGCATACGCTTCACAGAATGCTCGACTACCAGACGATCTACCCACCACACCATTAGCAAGATGGCGGCGCCCAGGGGCCGTACTTGCGAACGTCTATATAGTTCCATAGGGTCGCATATACCGACGGCTGCGGTCGGACTTCATGTGAGACGCAGCCTAGGGTGTTCTACACACCACAATGCAATAGGAAGCGAGTATATTTTTTATAGCTGCCGATAGCCTGAGAAATGCGGGGCGTGGGCCATTACATTAATTATTCTCGCTTCGTGAACTCATTTGCTGCGGCGGAGCTGTAATAATTTGGTCGAGATTCATCACCGCCTACGTTTCTTATAGACCGTCGGCGACTATAGGAACCAACTAACTCTCTGACGTCACTCCACTGCGGTGGCGCTGCTGTCGGCACTGCGAATGCGCAGATGCCTCGCGTCGGGAAAAGTTGGTTTCTGCGCATGCGCAACGCCAACACCCCGTGTAAACAAATACGTTTTTTTTTTTTGTAAATTGTTTGTTGGTTGATAGGGAGTTTTCAAATAAGTAGGGCCGACCATGTCCGGTAACCATTTTCAATTTGGACGAAAAATAAAAAAAAAAGTTCGCATATGCCCAACAAAACATAATTCAACTTTGCTTTGCGAAAAAAAAAAATCCTTGCAAAAACTCATACACAAAAAAAAAAAAAAAAAACTATAGAAGCACGCTTTCTGTTTAAGCGCTTTCTGCGAATTGCTCAATGTTGGCACTTCTGGTGCCTTCCTGAAAACTTCTGCTGCGTCTGCGGGTTTAAAAAAATATTTTCCGACAAGATACATATAGTAAGGATTGATCCCAAGTATAGTTACCACGGAGCAACAACGCCGTTAGTTTGCAAAGAAAAAGCGCAAACGCGGGACACGGAGCAATTATGCTCGACTTTGAATATCTTGTTTTTCCGCATCTATACATGCTAGGAATTTCAAACCTTGTCGGCGTGTTGCGCCTTATATTTTTAGTTTTTGTGCTAAATTTTCTATTTTCCGGTCAGCGGGATCAATTTACGAGAAACGTTCAAAGGGGACAATTTTTAATAAACACGGATTATTTTGGGTCTCCATTAAAGAAAAAGGCGATCTTCGATTTTTTAAACTCTTCCAATGTAGGCTTATTTATACGTACTAACAGAATCTGGAAATACATATTGCGTAATTTTCTTGAATTTGATGTTATAAAGAGAGAAATCTGGCCAAATTGAGGCTACCGCAGTGCCGTACATAGCCGGGGTCGACGAGTTAAAGGGACCATGAAATGACCTTTTTACTTTTTCCAGATAACTTTTACATTAAACCGTCAATGTTCACTGAATGCCGAACAGGCATCCGTTTTCGTCTCGGTTTATTAACTTTTACACAAAAAATTATTGAAATATCGACTTTTTCATTCTCTCCAACTCACCGTGACGTAGACCGTTTCCGGAACCGGAAGTTCTCTCGGCAGTAGGAGAATGGGAGTGTTAGCGGCAACGAGTTGGGGTGCGCCGGTAGGTTTTACTGCGCTGATGTCACCGACGTATTTCCTGAATCGGCGCCTCTCATCGCCGCATCGCAGCTGAGCGAAATTCAATGAGATATGTTGCGCTACAGCGACAGCATGGGACTAGTCCCATACGCCGGTATGCCTGTTGGGAAGTGCAGCGAGTCTTGTCACCACCCCGTCATTGTTGGCAGAAGGGCCGGCCCGTGTCAGTCGTTTGCAAAGCGACGTAATGGCGTTTTTCGCGGCCTCGGAGATGCAGGAGCGAGCCGACGTTAAAAAAGATACGTTTGAACTACGAGTGTCAGCAAGAGCCACGTAAATACCTGTTTACACTCGGAGCGGACGCGCGCGCTTGATGGAAGTCTTGTATTCGCGCTGTTGGTAAGCGCTTCGGGACCGTTCTTTTACGATTGCAACTCGATACTGACGCGACACTCGGCAAAGAAAGGTTGGACCGGGGTCGACAGTGACGTGCAGTCTGTCAGAATAAAAATGGCATACCAATAACAAAGTGTACATACCGTGTTACGAAGGCAATCCATACGGCGTTTATTTCAGCTCTATATCACACAAAACAAGAAGATAGAATCGACGAGAGTCCCTTTTCGACGAGTGTTCGTCAACGCTGCCTCGGAAAACAAGGGGAAGAGATTGACCTCCTCACCTCTTAATCTAGAATTGAGGTCAGTGATCAAACTATAATACGGGAAGGGTCCACAAGGGTCGCGCGGACATATTCCATTTAGCACGCCAGCCGGTCGTAGGCAGACGGTCTTGCGACGAAGCAACGCAGCGCCGAGTCGGAATGCCTGCTAGGCCTATACGCTTCGTCGGAGTCGGTGAATCCAGCGTTCTTGTTCGTCGTGCTCTGTTTTAAGTACTGTTTTCTTGCTGCTTGAAGTCGGCACGCGCGGGAAGAACACGTAGAAAAATAAACGTTCAGTCAGTCAGAGTTTTGAGAGGAAGGAAAACAAAGAAAATAAATGTTCGTCGGTCGCCGTCACCCAAGTAACTGGCGGCCCTGCCCTACTGCGCACGCGCAGTAGTTGCTTCGTTCACCACACGATAGATGGCGCTTGGCTCTCAGCATTATCAAATTTGGCAATTTTCGCCACACATCTCTAATTATGCTACAAAATGTGGATCTGAATATTATTTAACAAAACTTTTAGGAAACATTCGCCGGCTATTTATTGTTTACGATCGCGGTGCTGGTGAGGTAGGCTCTTACCCAATAGGCGGTGTGGATTCGGCTGACGTGCAGCGATTCTGCGTATGCATCGTAGTGAACAGGCGAAGGAAGGAAGGCGCAAAAGAGTCCAGTTTTCTTTTAAAAGTTCTATAGCAAATAATTTTTTTGGGCTCCCTATTTTTGTGTTTTTGTGTTTCTTTTCACACCTTTTAGGACGTGCGGTGAATGAAACTCGATTTTAAAATCATTTCATGGTCCCTTTAATTCTTTTTACAGAGTGTAAAAATGCTCTGGGGTGGTCAGAAAGAAACAAATATTGACGACGCAAAGCCGGACGGTGTTCGTAAAGTGAGAAATTTTAGTGCGCTCCTATAAACCGTTTTATCGTGCGTAGTGCCATTTTGAATACTGTCGCGCCATCTAGCGAGTGTCAGGTTCAAAAACTATGCCAGAAAAAAAAAAAAAAAAAAAAAAAACGTTGGCGAAGGTGTTTTTGGGGCACTTGTCCCGCGTTGTTTGTGCTGGTTGTGTGCTCTAAAGTACTGATTATCCGACTTTGGCCACGCCTTGTTCTCTTATGTGCCGGGAATGGCGTTTTTTTAACTCCTTGGGGAACGCTTCTTGCTTGCGATGCCGAAAAAAGCGACACGGAACGCGCCACCAATAGAAACCAGAGGTGCGTATTCAAAATATTGTATCTGGGGGGCTATGTTGCGCTTTTTGCACTCCCAGGAGACTTGGAAGAGGGAAGTGACGTCAACGACACAGCAAACGCAGATTGGATGTTGACAGAAGAAAACGAAATCAACATCCAATCTGCGTTTGCTGTGTCGTTGACGTCACTTCCCTCTCCCTAGTCTCCTGGGAGTCCAAAAAGCGCAACATAGCACCCCTGTTTACAGCGATTGAATTTTCAGTCGTAGTAGAAACAGTACACCGAGAATATTTTTGGCGTTTCGTTTCGTCCACAACAATGAAATATAATAAGGACAACTATAGCCGCCAGGGCAGCCGCGTCATGGCGCTGATAGCACGGACCGGTCGACGGTCCGGCGTTTACCTTCAGATTGCCGGCGGTTGTACTTACACTAAATCCGGGGTCACACTGCTCATACATTATTCAAACAACAGCCTGCAAACACGAGTCACCGCAATATCATTAGTTCGAACGCCGCGTGCCAGGCCAACACAAAAATGCCCGTAAATGTCACAATGGGGTGTTATCATGCGACGTTAATGTGCCATTTGGTCGTTGGTTTTTGCTGTTGAAACATGTTAGGTTCCTCCTTGAAGTCATTGCCATGCGACATCCGAAGCACGAATCTCGCGGCGGCTCGCATATGTATGCAGACTGTCTTTTGTACGATGTATTAGGAGTGTGACCCCGGCTTAACGTTTCGATCCCACATTGGGCGGAACGCAAAAATCGGTTTCTCAACCTGTCGCACGGAGATTTACCACAGAGGTGCAGTTAGGTGTTGCTATTGTGCCGGGAGCGCGTCTTCAACTGGTGTGTTTAGTGCCTTAGGCATCAAAAGTAGGCCAGAAGTGGCAACAAATAACGTCAGAGAAACCGAAGTGTCATGCTGTTTGTTACATGTCGCGATCCTGGCGGTTGGTCGTAGAAATGCTAACGAGAAGCTGCGAGTAGCACGACCGAACGCGAGTGTCGCTGTCGTCACGGCGTCTCAACTTCTGGCTGCCCAAGCTTCCGTGGACTGCCTCACTGGAGAGCGACCTGCAGCAGAGCAAGCGCCTGCCACTTCCACCAGAGCTGTTGGGACGCCGCCAGGATTGCGACTTGCGATAGCATTTTCCTTTTATGACGTCATGTGGCAGAAATCGAGGGACAACATTTTTTAAGCCCGGTAAATACACCAGTCGCAGACGCGTTCCAGGCACCATAGCGGTGCACGCATGGAGTTAACATATCAACGGATAAACTTACCTCGTTCAAGGAAGAAAAAAAAAGAACCTGTTTCGGGCATTCTACGGCGACGTTTTCCGGGAGACGCAGACGGTGTTCGTTGACTTGGAGACGCTGCCGACAGATGGCGTATACATCGAAGGTTCGCGGGGCGCGCAGATTCGGGTTTTGATAACAGACGACTTAGCGAAAGTGTTCCGCTGCATACGCCACCTGTCGGCAGCGTCTCCAAGTCAACAAACACCGTCGGCGTCGCCCGGAAAATGCTGCCGTAGATTGCCCGAAACAATTTCTCCTTCTTTCTTTCTTGAACGAGGTAAGTTTATTCGTTGATATTTTATCTTCATGCGTGCACCACCTAGCCGCACCTCCGTAGTAAATCCCAATGCGATACGCTGAGAAACCGATTTTTCCGGACTGTCCAAAGTGAGATCGAAGCGTTGGTGTACTCTACGTTGGTGTACTACATGCTGTAGTGACAGTACACTCGTAAAAAAAAAAAAAAAAAAAAAAAAAACCAACAACAACAAGATAACAATTGTTTGAACCGTTCTTTTAAGCTGACAGTGCGGTGTGAGCTGCCGGACCGATCGACGCGCTTTTTTTCAGCCCCTGAGCCCAATCTCTCCGCGTGGGTATGAGCGGGAGCGTGATCCCGCGGCTACAGACAGATGCACGAGCACGTAGCTTCCACCCACTCTAAGCTTGGGAGTGAACGGAGTATGGCTCCCTTGCGACCCACCGCTGAACAAAACGTTCATTTTTTTTTTTTATTTTTTTTTTTTTTTTTACGTGGCCTGCACAGAGACGTTAGACGTCGGCTAAGGAAAACAGGCCCTGCGAAGCATGCGGCATCATAGTGGCCCTCGATTGCTCCGGCCCATGCGCATCTTCGGCAACTCTAGTACAAAAACGCATGTAGGATTCTGACTTTAAAACCACAGTCCGCGCCTCTGTGCCGTCAATTTGATTGTTTCTGACCCCCTCCGTGCCTTTTTACATTTAGTACAAATAATGAACCCTAGCTGTCAGTTAGGGGTACCGTACAGCCTCCAGATTATTTTAACAATATCGCGCGAACACCGACCGGCCGGTATATCAGCGCCTTATCTCCGCGCTAAACAGCAGGTGAGCCAGGCTACGCGCGTGTGGCAGAAGGCAGACGCCCTGCCTCGCTGACTTGCTGTTTCACGTCGGGATAAGACGCTGATTGACAAGGCGGTTGGCGTTCGCGCGATTTCGTGAAAATATTTGGAGCCTGCACACGCTCCATTCACGGCACTGCGGTTGTCTCAGTTTGGCCAGGTGTCTCGCTTCATAGCTTCAAAGACACGACAATAATGCAACGTGTTTTTGCAGATTATGTTAGTACATATCATTGAGCTTAAAGTTGAAGAGTTTAAAAATGTCGAAGATAGACTTTTCTCAAAATGACTTTCATAATAATTTATATTCAATAAAATGGCCCTATTTCTGCGTTCTTCATAAACTTGTCCTGATAACCAGGACGACCATATTTAGCGGAAAGACGAACAAAATAAAGGCCAACATGCTGGCAAAGTTTTAAAATCCTACCATTTTGAGAGGCGAAGGAAAAAAATATTAAAAATTAAGCATCATGGTCCAATGTGCCGTGTTTACGATTCTGTTTTTCTTTCAAAACAACGTTGATACTCCCTCCGTAAATACGTTGGGTCAATCCTCCCTGCGCGTAATTTGTCAGTAAATAGTTTTAGACACGTAGCCACATCAGTTGTTTTGGGGAGGCGCCCTAAATAAAATTGTAATTGTGTTGTGTGCATGTTTATATACAGCCGGAAGTTAGTCAGCTCATGTGGTTGTCTGGTGTGTTTGCTGTAGATGAAACATTCTAGCAGGGCAGTCCACCGCTGTTGCTAGGGGTCTTTAACGTGCACCAGGCAGTAGTGACACACGACGGCAAGCCCCGTATACGAGACTCCTCCAGATCGAACGAGGCACAAGTAAGGGTTGAAAGCAGGATCCCTGGGTTCTGCAGCGCGAGCTTTCGCTCCACGCACTCGGAGCTTCGACGCGCTAACGCACTTGGCCACCGATCCCTGCTTTGCCCGAAATGCGAACTTTGCGCAATCCGCAGAAAACGCTTCCAACTGAGAGTGTGCTTATACAATTTTTTCCGCACTGACAAAACAGTTTTTTTTGGAAAACGAAAGTTGGTTTTGTTTTGTTGGGCAATAAGTCAACAAATATTTTTTTTCTTCGTGAAAATCAAAAATGATCACCGGACATGGTCGGCCGAACTTATCTGAAAACACCGTATTGTGTATTACTTTTCACCGCGTGCCGGGCGTGGCGGAGATGACCTCCGAGCATGGGCGTACCAACCGGGGGGGCAAGGGGGGCGCTTGCCCCCCCTTTTTCTCAGAGTTGGGGAGCCAGGCATGTGTTGTGACGTCCTCCCCACTGCCCTGAAACAGCCACCACTGGGCAGGGCAAACACTGGCCGGCGGCGCCCAGGGGATACTAAGGGCACCGCACCCCGGACCTGGGGGGAGGGAGACCTGGCTTGCCCCCCCCCCCTCCCCCCCCCCCCCACACACACACTGAAAAACAAGTTAGTACGCCACTGCTTCCGGGGGCCGGGTACCTTGGTCGACGAAGAGGGTGCCGTTGCGGAGCACGTGGAGCGGCTCCCAGAAGTTGTCCGGGTAGACGGTGAGGCGGAACGTGGACGGCGCAGACGTCGTGTCGCCCAGGAAGGCGACGAACTCGAAGGAGTCCTGGTACGCGGACTCTTCGCCCTGGCCGCCTCCCGGGTCGGCGCTCTCGTACTCCACCGCCTGGGAGGTGCGCCAGGAAAAGAAGGTTAGTAATTACACCCTTCACACGGTCGTGAAGGTACCCTTAGCGAAGGGACCTTAATGGCCAGCGGCGAATCAATTCGCGACCTTCCGCGCTAGACAAGTGCTCGCGACCCAAGAGAGCGGCCTGATTTGCCAATGGCAAAGGTACCTACGTCGAAGGCACCTTTTTGCCGGCCGCGTGAATGGCGTTTCACTGAGAGAACTTTTAAGGCGAAGGAATCTTCTTCTATCAATTAAATAAATCAGTATATTTTTTTACCTACGGATAAAATAAAATTTGAAGCGCACAGGCCAGTAAGGCTTGTAGGTATTTGCGTTGTGCTATCGTTTTCTTGCACAAGAAACAAATAATAATGAAGACATATAAACACGAAAGAAGACATTTATACTACGAATGAAATTTAGACATTAACGATAGTTACAATAACTACAAAAAGGCATACAATAAAATCAGGTCTCTTATACATTTAAAGAATGGGTAATAGAAGGTTCAGTGAATCTTAGAATTTGGCTTACAAGCACGCATGCGAATTGTACAGTTGCAGTGGTTCGGTTTGCTTCAGTAACGGCATCCAACGGGCACACGCAAGGAACACAAACCGTTAAAAGTTTGGTGTGGACGTGATAATTTCTTTTCTTTTATATTTACACTTTTTATTATAAATACAAAACAAAAACAACGAGACTGTTAACGTTTATTTGTTTACTAAACATATGGGACCTTTAATAAATTGTATAGCACGTATATAAGTTCTTATATAATTTTATAGGCTCGTTTTTTTAAAAAATATTCATGCCATTTGGTAACGACCGCTGTCCTTTGTTGAACTATACATTTTCTTGTTGTTTTGCATTTCTGTTGCTGTGGGGGATTTTATGTTTAGAAAGTCTACCGGCAATTATGCAATCTCATAAGCACACAATTTTTTTGGCCCCTTTCCGTATTTTGTAATCACGAATGATGCAGTATATTTTTATTTTGTACCAACACTCTGTTTTTTTTTGTTATTTCCGATTCGTACTCGTTGTTGAGAAAATGCTTTTTTTTAAATTTATCATACTTTCATTTACCTTTAACATTTGTCGTTCCTAGTTTTTATACGCATGCTCTGCAAAATCGGAGTGGCAGTCGACGTTTAGAAAGGAGCCATTGCTTGACGTGACAGCACGAAACTGCCCCGTGACGTCAGATGACCTACGAGATGATGCTTTGATGTCACGTGGCACTAGGACTTAACCACGCGACACATAGTGACACATACCACGCCTTAGCAGTGTGTGCTCCCGCTGCACATGTTGTGCTCTCACTACCGTATCAGCAGGATTAAGATACATGAATATTTTCTTAGAGTGATCGTCATAAAATAATGACGAAGCGAGGAAGAGAGGTGCGGCGTGCCAGACCTGGGAGTCGAGGTCGCCCTGGCTGAACTGACGCGCCTCGGCGCCTCCGACGAGCAGCAGTCCCCGACGGGGATGGGACGTCACCTTGTAGGCGATGGCGCCCGGACCCGCGCGCAGGTTCGTCTCCGCCGACAGGTTGGCCGAGCTGAGAGGCGCAGCGTCACCGCGACGGACGACGAGTCCCGTGTTTCGGGACACCTGCACGATATCATTCATCCTTTTCAAAAGTCCGTCGAGCAACACTGGCAGCCGCCATTGCCTTTAAGGGGATAGTTGGGGGAGGAAATGGGCTTAGAGGGGCGCGAGTAATCATATGTTTGACTTTTTTTTTTACTTAGGCTAGGTGGCGCAAGCTATCGCCCGTGACAAAGGGTATATCCATTAACATCTATCCATCCATCCATCAATTGGCAGTCGCCCTAGTACGACTACGGTGGCTGGAACGCGTCTGCGATTGGTGTGTTTAGCGTCCTATTTCGCCCATGCGTCAAAAGCGACCCGAAGATGCAAAACAGATGACGTCAAGAAAACCGGAGTGTTACGTTGTCGGATGTAACCATCCTGGTGGTTGGTCGTAGAAATTCTGGCAAAACGCAGGAGCAAACGTGAGTGTCGCTGTCGTCGCGACGTCCCAACTCCTGGCTGCCGAATCTTCCGCGGACTGTCAAGTTGGAGAGCGAACTGCAGCAGATCAGGCGTATGCCACATCCGCCTCTTCTGCTGCAACGCCACCAGGATCGCGGCCGGCGATAGCATATGACACTTTTATGGGGTCATCAGGCAGAAATCGAGGGACCACATTTTCGGAGGCGGTACACACACCAGTCAAATACGTGTTCCAGGCACCATAGTAAAACTAACTCGAACACCTGAGGGACAAGTGGGACAAAAGAAAATTGGGACTCCTTCCCGCGTGTCTCAACCAGACTAGAACCGTATCATTGACCTGGACTGTGTTTTGATTTATGTGCCACCATATTTTGACCAGGTGGTCGTCCTGGAGCATCAAAGAAATAAAGCATTATCATTATTAATATTATTATGATAACGATATCAGTACTTATTATAATTAGTATTATTATTATTATCATAAAATGCGTTGAAATTACTTGTAACTGAATACTTTTCGGAATAATTTTAAAAGAATTTAATTATCTTTATAAGCTGGTAATTACAAGCGTAATGATTCCTTCTAGAAGTAATACAAATATTGCAACCTTTGTTATGTTTATTTCCTCTTCCTAATGACCTTAGGCGTATCTAAAACCTTCCTACAGCCCCACCAAGGAATCCTCGAACCAACTTTTTGACAGGGGGACGGTCTACCAAAAGTGATGGCTTCAGAAGATGAGTACACGGTAATCCGACGATTTTAATCTAATAATGGACAGAACGAAAGGCCCGTTTTCAATCCGATAGAAAGTTATGCCGTTTTGAAAATCTGAAGTAATTTGAAAAATAACGGGTAACAGTGACTTTTATATAAAGTAATCAAGTCCAATTTAATACTTTTTAACCACGAGTAATTGTAATTGTAACCGATAATTGTTGTTAGTGATACGTACAAGACGAACTGGGACTGACCCTGAGAAACGGTTTTGACGCCCTGATCTCGAGGACGCCGGAGGCGTAGTACTGGCCATCGGTGACCCAGAGCAGAGCCCTGGCCGACGGTGGGCCGCTGTGGCGAAACACAATCTTGCCAGCGTCCAGGTCCGCTTGGCTAAAGTGGTATACTTGGGCGCCCATGTTGTCCGCGTGGAAGAGGGCGCCGTTGGGGATGTCCCGCCGTGTGTACTGGATATCGGACGGTGGCGAATCCACGTCCTCGTACTTGAGGTCTTGGGACGTCAGCGGACGCTCCGAATCAGCGACAACCTGCAGACGTGGACGCCACACTGGTGAGAGGCACTTACAAGAGAAAAAATCAATAATACAATGTAGTTTAGCTGTTTAACATGAGGTCAGCAGTAGGTACTCCACTTCCAACGCAAGCTTTCTACCTTCCATGATACTTCGGCGCACGCGAAGTCAAACGTGCCTCAAGCCATCGTGCGCGTGGTGGAGGCAGAGCATCTATTACTGATGTTATGTTGCAAAAGACAAGGGTATGACAGCACTCAGAAGGCAGCTATTGGAATAGTCTCTATAGTCATTGACAGCATGAGAGCGGTCGGGAGGGGTTTCAGTTTTCCCGCTTCCAGCGCGAGCTTCCTACCTTGCATAACGCTACGGCTTCTTATAAGCCTCGCGCTTGCACGCGAAGCCAAAGTAGGTCTGAAGGCAAAGAGCGCGTGCTGGAGTTCGGAAATCGGAAAGAGATGCCCTGTCGTTCTCATCCTGTCAATGAATACACCCCGTCATGTGATGTTTCGCCGTTTAAAAATAGGCTTGTGCCCAGTGCAAGCGCGCATGTATACAAAGGGCCCAGTGCAAACGCGCATGTATACAAAGGGTTGGGGCCATATTACCTGAAAGACTCGGTCCACAACACGCACGGGAGGGTTGTCGTTCCGCATCGACACGGACACCTTGAAAGTCCCGTACAAGAGGCGTTCACCCTCTGCGTACGCCACGAAGTCAAACTCGTCCCGCTCATGCTCCGAGTCGTCGTGTCTGTAGATGAGTCTCTTGGCGTCCAGCTGGTCAGAGGTGAAGTTGACCACGGGTCGCGCTTCGACCTGGCTCAACGTGTCGTCAAGCAACCGCAGCTCTCCGTGACTCGGAAGCCTGGTGACATTGAACCGAGCCTGACGCCCTTGAAGAAGCGGTCTCAGTCCTCCCAGCGTGGCCTGTCCTCCTTCGGTCACGGTCAGTTCCTCACTGACCAGCACGGCATCCTTGGGAAGGTGACACACGCGAAACTCCTGGTCTCTCGCCTGGGCACCACCTCCGGCAGACACGTGAAACCGGAACGAGTCGGACACTCGGACTAAGGCACGTCTTCGTAGCTGGTACCGGAGGACGCCCTGGTCGATTTGCCGCTGCGTGAATTGGTCTCCTGCGCCCAGAGGACTCGGAGACTCCATACTTGAGGACATCGGGGTGGACGTAATTACGAGGTTTCCCATCTGAGGCGGCTGTTCCAGGGTGTAGACGACAACGTCTGGCGAAGAAGGAGAGGGCCAAGATGTGTACGTGAGATGCGCCGCGCTCACGACGCCCTCGAGGATACCCTCAAGCGTGAGCTGCTCGTTGTGCACGGCTTGAACGCTCTCGAAGGACAATCGAAAGTCGAAAGGTCCTTCCCTCTTGCCGGAGCTTGATATCCAGAACTGGAAGAGGTCCTGGAGACCCTCTGACGGGAGGGCGTCACCCGATGACGTGTCCGTGTACCGGACCTTGCCACGTACGATGTGTCGTTGGCTGAAGTGGCCCACGGGCGACCAGCGCCCCGTGCTTTTTAGTCGCTCGATAGTGCCGTGGCGAGGAGGCTGCGTTACCTGAATAGATTGGAACAGTACCCAATTGTCAAAAAGGGAAACTTTCCAAGTGCGGTTGTTCATATTTTACAGCGAATACAAGAAACGCTAGTTAACTAGACGGGTGAATACGGCTGATTTATTTGGATCGGGCGGAGGCTTCCTTCGAATTACAACAGCTAATATTTATTTATATATGTACGCTTTTTAACAAAACTTTCAGCCTTTTCGCTTTCGTGAAGAAGGAAGACCAGCGAAGCTGTACGCTCGTCCCGTGTGTTTCTTCTTCATCCTCATCTGTTTTGCCCGCTGTTTCCTACAATGAATTCACACCAACTCGCCCAACTATTCATTCTTCTATGATAGCTAGAAAGGTTGCCGCCATCTATGAGCAATGGCGATAGCTGTCCAGAGTTTTGTGTAGTTTTGTGTCGACATTTGTTTGCTACCGGACACGAAACTGGGGAAACAAGCCCTTAGGATCTCCGCTTTAAACTTCTCTCGCTATGACGGATGTCCCCCTCAGCAACAAGATGGCGCAGCTTCTGTCATACGACTCGTCAAGAAGGGAATAACAAAATAATTCATCCTTCCCTGTATTATGCCGCAAAATGGATAATTAGTGCTTCGTCATCTCTCCAACTGACCGATTTCCCCATCCAGTTTGGTTACGCCACCACTACCGCAATGCACTGAGGGAACGTTAGTCTTTCTGCACCTGCGACAACCTCGGTGGAACTCTGCGCATGCAGAGCATGAGGCGGCACGAGCCGTCCTGTGCACTGCAGTCTGCCTCCTGCGAGCTAAAGTTAGGGCGGCGTCACGCATGCGCCGAACGATTGCTGAGATCAGTCTATTTCAAAATCTGTTACTCCCTAGGCGTCCTTAAAGCCCCGTGTATACACTCTCCGAAATAGGGGGTATACAGGTGTAACCCCTTGTCCCATATGTAACACCTCAAAACTATATTTGGACGTTCAGTTTACTGATGTCGAGCTGGCAATGCCAAGTTTTACGAGCGGCTCAATAGCTGTTGGATATAACGTACTAAATAGCTAACGTGCGTATCAAAGACTAGAAAACAACTGAAGTTTTGCAGCTGGGCCAAAAAAACCTTGATAGTCTTACTGTAGCCTTTAAAACGAACATCAGCAATTTTAATAAGTTGTATCGGTCGACTATCAAGCCGCTCTTGAAAATTGGTATCGACGGTCCGACGTCTGTGGACTGAGCGTCGAATTTTTGTTCTGGGGTTTTTGTTCTTGTCCATATAGGACAAGGGGTGTACCCCTATACACCTCTTATTTCTTAAAGCGTATACTGGATTGGTCACGCCTTCTGCAACTGCAGGGTGGACCCCTTTAGAGTACAGTATCAATACAGTGGCTTAAAGGGGTAGTGTAACGAACGAAACCGGAGAAGCGGCACAGCGTTGGAAGATGGCCGCGGGTGGCGCTGGCGCTTGCAGCACCGTCGTTCCGGCTCTGGCTCCGGCTTGGCCGCTTGGCCAGCTTGGCTCAGGCCAGCTCCGGCCGATTCGCAGCTGTCGACTACACTGTCGTCTGCTAGTTTTACATTTTTATTCGCCTACGAACACAAAATCATGTCCTCGTAAGTTCACTGGAAACAAATAATTGTTTTTGAGGTATTTATATTACCTATGAAGCGTGTTAGGGCGCCTCTCTCTGCCGGCCGACGAAGGCACCCCAACGGAGCTGCGGATCGAAGCGCGCCCTACACCGTCTTCCAAGGAGCGGCCGTTCCCGATGCATGGTGGAGGCTACGCGGTAGCTACACTACCCCCTTTAAGCCACTGTAGTATCAAGTACTGAGCTGTCTCCTCCACATTTTCCCATTTCTAAAAAAGGCGGTGCAACGATTTCTGCTGCGCGAATACTGCTTAGAACGAATCCCTCACGTTTATGATAAATAAAACACGCGTTCGTTCTTCCCCCGGAATAAATGTCGTAGAAAGTAATAAAGAAAAACGAGCAGCGTTCACCCCTTCAAGTGCAGCCAGAACAAGCGGCTACGTGATCTGGCGCCGATTATGTGCCGCCAGTGTTGATCACAGCCACGCGCTCAGGTTGGCAAGGCACAGGACACGCGCTGAGTTTTAGACATTGGTAAGGTTCGGCTATTGTCATCATTGCCGCGATAGGACATGGGCCACTACCCGAGTTACTGTACCCGAATGCTTGTGGAGCTATTGATTATCACGAGCCCAAATCGAGAGCTAACCGCCGAATTCAGAAACCTCACTTAAACTACACTCAAACTGAAGGGCCCCTCCACTTCCTCGAGGAAGGTGCGAGGGCCGGTGCTGGCCAATCGTGAGGACGGATCCGCCGTCGCGATTGGCCAGCGCCGGCCCTCGCGCCTTCCTTGAGTAAGTGGAGGGGCCCTTAAGTTTGAGTGTAGTTTGAGTGAGGTTTTTCAATTCGGCGGTAAGTGAATGCTCGGGTATAATCTACGAGCCGCATTCCAACCCCGAGATTGAAGGCGACCCACACGCTGCGCCATTAAGTTTTGCAGAGGAGAGATTGAAAGAAGACGCTTGTTTTTATCCTTGAAATTGCACCGCAACAAAGATGTTTCTTGGTTAATGGCGTTGAGTGCGAGTATACTTGTTTTCTCGCTAGTGCCAGTAAACTCGTGTAAAGTAAAAACATTCCAATTGAATATCGTGGCACCGCCCCTTTAAAGCGATTGCCGAGTTTTTATTTGAGCATGAGCTATAAGAGCCCAACTACCCAGAAGACCATTTGCATATCAAAATTCCGTTTTTTTCCCCGCCCGAAAACAGCCTATCGAGAATCGGCCTGTTTCAGTCGCCCTCACTCTCTTTTTTAAGGTTACGTAGCGTTCAAACTATAGCGCACCAGATATATTCAAAGTAGTGGGTCATCTAAAGAACGCTATCAATATAAAAAAATATAAAAGAATATGAACCACATTCTTGTGACCTACAAAAAACTGGAAATACGTTGATTGAAAAAAAAAATCGTACAGATTACAGGAAGTACACGTACTACGTCATTCTCAATACGGTGACGCACCGCGGGCTGTACGACGCGATGGCGGTGCACGGCGGACCAACGATGCGACGGACGTAGGGCCGCTACTTCGGAACTGTCGTTCGTGGTACCGGTCATTCAATCTTCAAGCGTAGAACATCGAGCGGAAGGATATCAGTGCGGAACGATCGCACGAAAAAACGGTGCACGCAATTTCGTCGTCATCGTCGTATGCTTCACACGCCGGAAAAGCAGAACAAAAAGCAAAGAATAGGGGTCGTGTGTAGCCACGTGGTTTTCGGCAACTCTCTCCTCCTCTAAATTTCTCCCTCCTCGTCGGTCCACATCAGGCATCCATATGTCGCGGCCATGAGCTTTCGTGCTCATGTTTTGGGTTTGGCTTCGAGCTGCTGAGTTTTTTTTACTTTATTAAAATATACGTGAGCTGCTGCAGCAAGATTTTGAACGGGTATATCTCCTAACACCGTTTTAACCGCATAGCAAAAAAAAAAAAAAAAATTGGGGGTGTTAGTGTTTATTTTAAGTGGCCGGCGAATCAGCTCGTTATCTTGACTACGAGCATCGCCCGTGAACCGCACTGCCCCAAGAGTGGTGCGCACTGATAGGCCGTTCAGTTAAAGTAATTCCATGGAAAATACATGAAACTTCCCCATGTGGCAGGGGTATTAGCCGCACTTCGTTTTCCGCCTCACTGCTAGCTTCCCTGCTTTGAAAAAGTTTCCGTCCTATGTCGCCTTGTCGTCTGAAGCGCCATCTATAGGCTGCTTCAAAACATGCGCATTTTTTGTCGATCAACTCTAGTTACCGTAACAGCCGCCTCCAAGATCGTGGCACTCAGAACGATAGGTGTGGATCTGAGGAGAGGGGGGGGGGGGGGGGTTCTCCACGTGAAGGCTGGGTTTATGAACACCTCCACAATACAAAAGGCCGTGAAAGAAACGTTTTACAAGAAGGACAACAACCGGAACTGAGTTGAGCTAGTGACGCTGGGCTCTGTCTCGTAGCTAGCTGGAATCGTTCGATGCTGCCACTCACCTCGTAACGAATGTCAAGGCTCTGGTCGGGCGCGTTGGTCACCGCCGACAGGTTGGTGGTGCTCAGGGCTGTCCAGCCTCCGCGAGCCAGGACCAGTCCCGTGTTGTTGGCCAGGGAGAGGGCCAGGTCGAAGGCTTGGACCCGGAGCACCACGGTCTGCGACTGGGCCTCCGAGCCGCCGTCCGAGACCCCCAGGGCCACGTGGGACTCGGCTTCCCTTCCCCGGTGCACGAAGCTCACCAGGCGTCGGTCGATGTCTTCCTGTGGTGGAACCATACAACCGCACTGTCACACTACCAATGCATCTTATGAGGAACACTCTACAGACATTGCCCGAGGATTGTCTCTTCCTTATACGACGGTCCTGTGGTCATACAAAAGCTTGCTCGAGACGGCACTCCTTACTCTCTGCGCGAAGACAGCGCACCCATGTAAACGAAGCATCCCGGATCCGGAATCACTATAGCAGGAAAACCTGTTCCCAGTGTCTCCCACCTCCGTGTTCTTGGCCTCACGATCCCCAAAAACGGATCTGGTTTCCACACTATTGCACCGCTTCAACGGACAGTCTCCCTACTCATGCATCTAATACACCGTGTATCACATCGTAGATTTGGCATGCAAGAATCTGACACATTGCGCATTGTACAAGCCATACTCTTTAGCCGGGTCGCTTATGGCACGCCATATGTGTCCCTCAAAACAACCGAAAAATCAAAACTTAAAATTGCCCTGCGCCGAGCATACAAGACCACCTTAGGTCTACCTCCCAAAAACTTCAACGAAGAACGTGTTGCGACTAGGAATTCACAACACTTGGGAAGAGTTACGAGAGGCACATCAAATCTCCCAGTTAGAACGCCTCAAATTAACACCTACCGGACGAGCCACACTGAGAAAGTTTGGCTACGCGACACCCCCCATGCAAGACCACAAAAAACGCGTACCTACATAAGAAAAGCCATTCGTGCAGCCCAGATCCCGAAAAGCATGCATCCGGTTTACAATAAAACTCGGCGCATCGCTAGAGCACGAACCAAGAACACCAAATACGGCGATAGCCCAACTGCAAGATACACGACGCGTCCCCGTATCCGCATAAGCCAGCCCATGCTGTACGTGTAACCAATGCAGCAGGGCAAGAAATGACCGTCCTCACAGCCCGCACAACATCTACAGAAACTGGCGAAGAAATTGCCATTGCCCTAGCCGCAACGACAGGCGACCATATAATCACAGTGCTCACAGACTCCCAGGCAGCCTGTCGGAATTACCTACGGGGACGCATCTCCAAAACAGCGCTTCGCATCCTCAAGACCATCCCCCGGCTCCCCGAAGTACACCTAGTCTGGGTACCCGGACACGAACGCCTCGAAGGTAATGAGGCGGCACATGCCGCCGCCCGCGCGCATGCACACCGGGCCATTACCGAAGAGGGAACAACCTCACTTGTTGCCCCCACGACCGACCTGCTCATCAACTATGCCGGCATACCAGCCCACTACCGTTACGACCGAAGAAAATACCCGGCACCGCACCCAAGACTATCAAGAGATGAAGCCACCACCCTCCGAAGACTGCAGACCAACACATATCCGCACAGCACCCTTCTTCACGGCATCTATCCCGCTCAATACCCCGCCACCTGTAATTTTTGTCCTTCTCCCGGCAACTTTTACCATCAGGTATGGGAATGCCAACGAACCCCGGACCTCACTCCCAAACCCACCCCATCCACGAGCAGTGGATGGCCTGTCTGACCAGCCCGGACCCTGATATCCTGCAAGACCTGGTGACAAGGGCCCGGATAGCCAGCCGCAGCCAGGGTATCCCGGACTAAGGATGCCCTCCATCGGGCGGGTGCCCTAACATCTGCACCTGATGCTCAATAAATAAAGATTTATTCATCATCATCATCTCTTCCATATACGACGGTCCTGTGGTCATACAAAAGCTTGCTGGAGACATGCTTGAAGAATACACATGTGTAGCAAACGAGGTTCGAACATGCGTCAGGCGTTTCAGCCGATAATTTCGTCATCATGTGTGTGGCGAACATGGGGTTTCTTTTGTAGGACGCACGAGCACCGGGACTGCAGTTTCAGTAGGTCATTGCGTTAAATTAACGAGTTAACTCGTTAACAAGTTAACAAGACTTGGTAACAATATCCGATACTTCGCCGGAACCTTTACGAAAAGGTATTATTAGAGAGTTTTAGTAGATCGTTCCCATGACTCCGATAACGATACCCGATGCTCCGCCACCGCCTCCCTTTTGCATGCATAGTATCGTTATCGGGGCTATCGGAGGTATCGGAAGGATCTACTAAAACTCTCTATTGATACGGGCTCTCGTTATCAGAGCGTGAAACGATCCACTAAAATTATCAGCGAGCACACAGTCAAATATTAAAGGAATAATTATTTAAACTTGTTTAGAAGATATTAAACAGTCGTTAGTGGGAGTAGATAAGTTTCTACATTAGTTTCCCCACTGGATTTGGCGGGGAAAGGGACGCTGGCGACACTGGTTTACGGTGAGGATGAGAAATTTAGCCAGTGCAGTACGAATGCTATCCTGGTGTAGTGATACACGACCACACGCCCGTATCATGTTCATCCAGATCGGAACGGGCAGGGGTGTGGATTGAACGCGTCCCGGCGGCATGCGACGTGGTTATGTGACGTGACGTCACGGGCCAATTAGTCGTGGTATCGCGTGGTACCATGACGTCACGTGACGTCAAACTTTTCATTGGGCAAGCATGAACATTTTGCATGACGTGAAGTCACGTGGCGTTAGATCACATGCTGTCAATTTTTCCACTAAATTTAGCGGGAAAATGCACACACGGACGGACAGATGAACGGAAAAAATTCCGGGATTAGGGAGTTCCGTTAATAAACGTGCGATACTTTCAAACTTGCCCCTGTATTGTGTTTTGTTTCGCACTATAAGTGCTGACTCACACACTGGCGACTGCTTATGACCGGAGAGGCTATAAAACCGATTTTAAGTCTCTTGGGACAGCTTACGACGGGCTGTACGCTGTTGCGCGGACAGCGCCTACCTAAGTTGCCATCGTTGCCTTCTCGTCGTAAGAGGTCGCCTCGAGTATAGGCGCAGCCAATGCTGCTTAAGCAGTGCCAATCTATACAAATCACGCGCTGAAACAAAACACATTACCACTGTGGCTTCCCCTTGCTCGACTGGTCTAGTCTGTGATAGGTAACGCACAAAGACGACGGGATCTGTTACGTCACACCTTTGGTGCTGCTGGATTGTCTCCAGCGGTTCGTTGTGTCTTCTGTGCTCGGACATACTGTGAAATAGCGTAGAGAACTCGTGAAGCTGAAACAGAGAGCGTTCAAGTGACTCGCCTGTGTGAAGGACCTCAGCGGTTCTCCAGGCCTGTCGGCGTGTTCCATGAAGCCGTCCTTGTCTGTGTCCCCCAAGCTCAGCACCTTATAGACCAGCTCGGAGGGTTTGGTGTCCTCGTCGTCCGCCTCCAGCAGTTCGGACGTCAAGAGTTTGCGGGTGCCTTTTGCCAGTCGAAGCACCTTACCCGGCGGAACCTAAAATGCGAACGTTCGAAAAAAAAAAAAAAAAAAGTGCGATTTAATTTTTTAAATTTTTTTTATTTTTAGGATTTAGTTTTTAAGATTAAATATAAAATTGTAATAATCAGCGAGGCCTACATACTTAAAGGGTAACTCGGATGGAAAACGAAAAAAAAATGAATGACTAAAGTCGTTTTTGTGGCACGAAATGTGACCACAGCCGACATATTACTTCAGAGTGAAGCAGCGTACTCCACTGAAACCGATTTTAAAGATGCAACCAGCTGCTCTGTAGCTGGGAGCAAGCGGGTTAGCTTTTAGTCAAGCAGCACTGACGCAACACCCTTGTGACGTCACGTCGCGGCCGTGCGGATGATGATCAGAGTTGCTATCCCTTCAGCAGATGAGTTTCGGTTTGGTCCGTAGGCGCCTGAAACCGAACTTTGAGCCGTGATATTGATAAAACTACACACAATATCAGACAAAAAAGTTATACCTTGTAATTCAGGGACACTGCTTTAGCTGAAAGCAGACGTAAACCCAATTTCAAAAATATTTACCGGAGTTGCCCTTGAAAAGAATCGTGTTATTTTTTTAGAAGGAAAGAGAAGACTTTTAAACTGATGGAGTACTTACCACACCAGGACGAAGAGGTATGCCAATTCGTTTTTGTTATTGTCTTTGTTGTAACTATTGTATAGTAGAAGCGGTTGTCGCTAGTGCAAGTGTGCTGTCCTAACGAAGATATGTTTGTCCCCACTCTGTAACTACCCTGCTATAACGCTCTAGGGCGCTGCGGAGTAAAATAAAAAAAGAAAAGATAAGAGCAATTTTTTACGCTTCCTTTCTACGGTCCGTTGCCGTTTGTATAAAACGGCGAGTAACTTAACACATATGTATTGCTGCACCAGCATTGTGTCAAATTGTATCGCGAAGTCTTCGCTGCATCAGCAAGGTCAGCGCTATCTTAAGCACTGTCCAATAGCTCTGAGGGTGGGCTGTGGAGTACGTGTGAACAGGCCTTTAAAGTGGCACTGACAAGCCTTTCCGCCGCATCGTGTCGTGAGCTCTGATCGTTCAACTGGAACACAATCACCTCTGTACACAAGCAAAGCAGTGTGTCAATACAAAACGCTTGACACCTGTTTCATTACGAAGTTACTAAGACATAAACATTGATTATATCAACTCAGCGTTTACGAAACTTATGCCGGCAATGTTGCCTTCCAGTGTTATGGATAATCAATAAAGTAAGTGTCCATGCATTGAATTTGCAGCAACCGTCTTGGCAGTTCGGATGCAATGACACTCACCTTGACTCTGGGTGCGTCGTTGACGGGTGACACGAGCACATGAAGCACAAACCGTCGGCGTCGCTGCAGGGACGCCGGAAGATCAAAACTCCTGGACCGAAACTCCAGCTCAAACACCACCGAATCACCATGGTTCTCCGAACCGTCGTGCGTGTAGCGCACTTTCCGCGTCTCCAGGTCCGCGAAGGTGAACACGTTGTCGGGAGTCCCACGATGCCACACCTCGATCTCCAGAGCACCATGCTTCGGCGGATCCATGACGTGGAACAGAACGCCAGTATCCGAAACTCCCAACTCCCTGTAGTCGACCAGAAGCTTGATGTGCTCCGTCGTGACCACGTCACTACCGCCTTCTGCGACGCGGAGCGGCGCCAGGGCCAGCAGTTCGTCCAGCGACGCAAACACACGGTACGGGCCCGTAAAGTTGGCCCGGACGCAATCGTCGGCAACACTTTCACTTTCCTCTTCACCATCAGGCGCGCAGAGACAACGGAAGCCGTCTGTTCCGTCCTGTACACAACGGGCACCAGGCTGACACGGGTCCTGAAGGCAGGGAAACTCCCAGACGCAGTCCGGTTTCAAGCCTCGGGTCACGAGTGCATCTGGAAGCCCCACGGGCTTGTCATTGACCTGTCCATGCCGCAGGCAGCCTCGAAGGGAAGTTTCGGACTGTAGGCCGTGTTGTAGAACTGCCCTTGACTGCGAGGCCACGTCCAGGCCTCCCAGGTACAGGTGGCCAGCCAGATCGAAGAACTGGTTTCGGCCCAGTCCGGTGCGGAGGGATTGGACTTGACCATCGACACTCAGTTCTACGTGGGAAGGGCCAAAGTGTAGGCCTAGGCGGTGCCAGGCGCCGTCGCTGACTGTCGTCTCGCTGCGGAGGGTTACCACCTGGAGGATGTTTCACCAGGGTTAAAGATCCATACGCAAAAAGGAGCCCCATGTGGTGTAGTTAGTGTAAATAGACCGATCATCACCATGCGCCTTCGCATGCCTGACGCCACCATAGTATTATTCCACAGGAGGTTTTTTCCAGGCGCAAAGCAGTAGCGAGGCTTTCGCACGTGTAGAAAGACTAAAGTTTCCTCGATGCATTGTGGCAGCGGCGACGTAGCTAAACTGGCTTGTGAGCTTGGTTTATGAGCATGTTTTTTCCATATTAAAGGCTTCTCGTACGGATAGTGTTGCTCGAGAGACACTGATCGCGGCAAGATGGGAGTCGCAAACCTAAAATAAGATCTCCGATTGTGGCAATCAGATATATCTTTATTCACCTGCGAATCTTTCACGAAGTGGCTTCAATAACAACCGTTCACTTACCTGGATGACCCATTTTATTGTCTCTGTGACGTCTCTTGCAACTTTTGTTGACAATTCATTTTACACAATCTCGCAGACTTTGTTTTCGTTTTATTCACCGAAGCTAAACAACAACCCCCGAATGTAAAAATACGTAGCCAAGTTGAATGCAGATACGTATTATCCACAGATGCGTATTATCCACAGATGAAAAACGGCAAAAACCAACCAACATGGCGGCTCCGAGTGGAATGATGATGATAGCTGAGAGGAAGTTTGCATATGTTCCGTTGAGATGTCGTTATGCTTCATAGTGAAGCCTCTGCGTTTACTAAATATTTCTAGATCTGCGGCTTTTTGTGAGCCAAACATTAACACTTAAGCAAATAAATCAAGCGCGTGCACGACTCTCTTTTTCGAAATTTAATCATCAATGATGTTGGCGGTATGAGTCACGATAAACTTTTATGTGTCGTGTTGGGGTTTCTTGACGTAGCCTAAGGGGTTTCGATTGCGTTAAAGAATACGTAAAGTACAATCGCGGACACTTCAAGCTATTACAGCCTTTTATGTTTCTTTTTGGCATGCCTGCCAGTTTGTGATAAAAGCTTTGGTGTACGCTTGGGCAGCAACGCAACGTTTTGTCCCAATCCTCGGACTTTCTAAGCTCACAAAGTTTCTGGGAACTGGAAGCGTAGAAAAATGCGGAATACGGTGTTTCGGCAGATATTATCTGAGATGGGTCTGTCGTGAATTCCCTGATATGAACCTTGTTAGTTTAAATACCCCAATGTATAGACTAAAATTTCCGGGGCGAACTGGGTGAATACTAGTGTTGGAAGTAACGTGGCACAACGTAAACGACGTTACTGATACTGCGTGAACATTTTCAATAATATCCCAACGTACTGGTTAGAATCTGAAATTACTAAGCAGAATAATAATTTTGGCATGATTTAATGGCATTGTGTACAAAATTGTTTTACTCGTTAATCGAAATTGTTGCTTAAAGTAAGTCGCGTTTTCGATTCCATTAAAATAATTAACGCGTCATCGAAACATCACAGGATTTTACGAATTTAATAAGCGAAGAATAAAAAGACTATAATGAAACTACTTTGTAACACCTGAGTTTTGTAACCGCTTCTTATCGCAGCTAAATAATAATGTTAGAAATCAAGCTAACCCGAACCTATATCGAAAGCAACGTTTGTCAGGTTTAGGCGATAATGTTAAGGGTATTTCGTTACATTTTAAAGACGGTAGCGAATTTGACGTTAGGTTTGACAGGCTATCGAGAAACGCAATTTTGTTACTTATGCGTATTTTTGTACCGGCCAAAGCACTGAGAAATACATGTATTTTTTATTATTAATAAAAACAAATAAAATACTGAAGTTCGTTTTTTTTTTCTGAACAGAGATGTTTTTAATAATAAAAAAAATAACTGTATAAATAAAAAAAAAAATGAGCTGAAACAGATTTCGATATTTCTTTGACCCTACGTGCCAATTTCCGAGAAAGCACAGGCCTGAACTATGAATAAAACACGAAATTGGGGTCTCATTATTCGTACTACTCAATAAATTGAGAGATGACATAGCCTGTGGGGGCCGCAGACCGCAAACAAAATGCCAGTTCGGGTGTTTCAGCTCATAGTGTTCACGAGAATACAAACGCCGACTTATAAACAATCTCAACCATTATCTTTTTTTTTTGTCCAGAATCCCCTCTTGACCGGCTCTTGCTAAGTGGAGCTTGATTTCGGCGCCTATTGCGGAGGTGTTTCGCGGCAAAATGCGAAATGCAGCGCGGCAAGGCAGAAGCCACCGGGTCGGCAAGTTGAGCTATCAGTGTGCGGGCGTTTGACAATAAGTTCGCAAGATCAAAAACAACCCGAAGGAAAAATCCATCAATGTAACGCTGTTTGGCAGTCAATGTTTTCTAGTGGACCGCTGACTGTGCCTGACTGTACGTCAAGCATGTCTGATTGGACAACAAGTTACTCTGACCGACAGTCAAACTCCAGTCAGACCCCGCTTGTCGGCTTTCTGATGGTTTCCTGGTGGCAGTCGGCCGCCGCGAAATGCCATCAGGATGTCCTGGTGGTGATTCTGACTGTACATCGATTGTCTCTGACTGTACGTCAGAAAGCTTTGACGTGCAGACAGAAGTACGGTCAAAGGGCGTAAAGTTCGTTCGGATACCACTATTTCGTCAAATCTATGAATACGAAAAGTAATCTATGCACGAGAAAACGAAACCGCTGACGTTAGAGATGTGACACGCAACCGACCGACAACCTTGATCAGAAGCCCGCCGAAGCCGCCGAAGCGTCGAACGCGACACTTCGCACTTCGCTTCGCCCATGGAGGCTTCGCCGAGCTTTCATGAACGATCGCTCTCGACTCGTTTTGTTTGCCCGCTTACTCCAACCTGTCGATCCTGCCCGGGCTCTACAATGTCTTATGTTTTAGTAGAATTTCTACTCGACAAGACCCAGCCTGTTGTGAGTTCCGACGATGTAAGGGTCTTTAGCGGTGTAGTTAAAGACGGCAATGTGTACCAGGTCTACTGGGCCGATGACGCGCGAACAAAAGGATCATTCTACGACGCGAAAGTACTCTACATGGCAGGTGAGTGGAACTGAAGTACGGCGAGTGATGTACGAGTGCTTTCATAACATGCTGACGGCTTAACTGCATTTGCAGCCGAAGCATCTCGTATAAAACGAATAGTCAAATCGAGTGTCCGTAATGGTGGCGTAGCATAGTGGTTAGTGTTTCCGGTTTGTACGCAAGCGGTCGCGGGTTCAATCCGGGGTGGTCCTGCTTTTTTTTTTTTTTTTTTTTCTCGAACATTTTGTTTTATCGAGGCATTTGGCGATATTTATGAGTGCGTATAGCTTTACTCTTATATAAATGCTGCCCTTGATGATGAAGTTCCCTTGGCAGTGGCAGTCAGACGTCATCTGATGGACCATCAGATGACGTCTGATGGTCCACCACGTTCCACCAAGGCTGCTGACTGGCAGTCAGTGTCCCAAATTACGTAGCTTGATGGAATTTTCAATAGGGAATAGGGTTTTTCTTAAAATTCTATTTCACCAAACAAACAACGCCGAAACCGGTGTTGACTCAGCAATCCTTGATCGACCAAGTGAGGATTGACTAAACGCTTAAATGCCGCTCGAGCATAAACCGGCCTCGATGATATCTCGTCTTTCTTTTGGCAGATATCACTGGTGGCAGGGTGGAGAATAAAAAATCAAGATATAAATGAAACTAATTTTTTTTTATTACATAAAGAAAATCTTTCGCACAAAAACGAAATCCCGAAAATAATTTTTATTCACCGATGTTCATTATTTTAAAATATTTATATGCATTTGTTTTGTACTAAAATTAAAGAATCATATCAAGCAAGAAATATTTATATCTGGCTGAATACGAGAAGAAAGCAGCTTTCTTCTGAGCAAATCGGAGCCTCGTTCTACCTTACACTTTGCTTGTCAGTTACTCAGTGTCATTTTGCAAGCAAATCAAAACGCGAAACACATAAACAACAAAACAAGTAACGTCTTATTGCAAGCACATGAAAACATGAACAATAAGCAAACCTACCTACCTAACTAAAAAAAAATTGAGCTGTTTTTGTTCCGGCATGGCGAGGTTACATAAAAACAAGTTGCGAATTAAACTGTACCTTAAAGTTAAAGTAATCTTTTTTTCCGCATTGTTTTTAATGATCAGAATTTGATCAATAAACCTGCCATGTATAGAAACACAGGTAGCGATATAGAATTACTATTTTCTAGCTACAGTGGTTCAAGCCCAAGTAAATGTGATGTAAATAGAATAAATCGGAGTGAAATCACATTGATTTGATCTGGATCAAATAAATCTAATTTAAATAAAATAATCTCGATGTATTTCATTAAACAATTATGATTTTTTTTCCCCACTGACTCAAGGTCTTCCGAGCCACGCACTTGCTTGGCCATTTGTTTTTTATATCGGTCGCGACTGCACATGAGTATGTCGAGCTTGTATTGCAGAATTCTGCCTTACCCCGTTTCCCTGATTGAGCGATGCGATAGGGTGTCCCTGGACGATTTCCAAGGCCACGAAGTCCTCCTTGGACGGCGGTCCGGCGCAGTAGGCGACCAGCGCGAACTGCGCTTGGGTGCGCACCTCGAGGGACAAGGAACCGCCCGTGCGGGCGATGGGCCGCGCCAGGGCCAAGAAGGCGTCGGCTTCCACGAGGCTGAACGCCTGATCCACGACGGCCGAGAACTCCCCGGCACAGTCGCCCCAGGTGACGCCTTCCGAGGACACGGCAGACTCGAACAGGTCCACGTCGTTGAACAACACGTCCGCCATGCACCTGCGTTGCCAACAGAATCGCTCGAAGATGAGTACAAGGTCTTCTGCGAGAGTCTTGTTTTATCAACACCTCCTCGTCCCCCATAAGACAAGAAAAGGAAAAAAAAAATCAGGTTTGTTTTTAGACAGCTTAAGGTCAGTCTCCCTCAGTCAGAATCATTGAATCAAAGTCGGCGTCCGTTCACAGCCCTCTCAAAGTATTCACACTGATCCACTGAAAATAAAGGATTGACCTTGAAGTTGAACTAGGATTACGAGTTATATATATATATATATATATATATATGTTTTTTATGTACGAAGTCTTTTAAGTCATGGTCACACATTTAACACGACGCTACTTCAGCGTTATTTTGTCAGCGCTGGAAACAGCGGTGTCCTTGCCGGTGCAGGGTTGACTCAGCGCTAAATTAGTAATGCAGCATTGATACAACGTTGGATCAATGCTAAGTTGCATTCGAGTGAGCGCAGCGCTGCAATGTGCAGGTGTGAGCCGGCCTTTTTTTCTGCAATGAGACGGTATGGGGGGGGGGGGGGGGGCATCTAGCCTTCAAGTTTTGAACAGCGCCTCTCGCGAGAAAAATCGAATATATTTAAGTCGCGCTTCGATTGCGCGTTCTGAAAGACACTATTAAAGAAAGCATTAACACAACAGCTGAACGGAATGCGCTCTTGGTGTGTCGATAAGACGCCAAGGTCACGTGCGGTACATTTCTTGTCGATTCTATTTTGTTTTCTTTTACGCGCCTGAGTAGACGCACACAGACACTAGTATTCGAACGTGGCCCGTTCATGACCGACCGCTACAAAGCCGCGTTTATGGTCGTGTCTTGCAGACGCCGAAGCCAGCATCACGTTGTCTCGTCGTGTGGATGCGCTCGTGCCCCCTGGCCGAGTGCAACAAGCCTATATGCTTCCTGGGCTGAAGCTCTGAACAAAATGTGGCGCCCACTTTTTTGGGTAGTATAAGCTCACCTGATTGGGCCTCGCACTACTCATGGCAACTTCGCTGAGCTTTTTCCTTTTTGTGTAGTGCTGAAAACGGAAAAGCACCTTTCGACGTTTGAAGTCGGCTAAATTAAACGCCGTACGACAATCAAAAGTGCAACATTCATGCCCCACCTCTAGGGTACGCGTCTCGTATCTCTGGGTGGTGACGTCAGAACATCTAGCATCTTGACGCTTTTTTCTTGTATGTTTTTGGAACACGTTGACCGGGGTTTTTTTGGCTCACACTTCCAAGCCACTGTTATACCCCGACGTCGAGCGTAGTAGACGAGGCGTATAGCGCAGCGTACACAGAGGCGGATTGATCGTAGATATCGAGTTCCTGCGTTTCGGCCCATGAAAGGCGCGCGTTCTGTGCTACGCTGCGTTCGCTGCGCTCAACATCGGAGTATGACCGAGCCTTTAGCGTCTCAACTTTAACCTGTGCTTCAACGAGGTTCGAATTGTTTTTTTTTTTGTATTTCTTTAGGGATCGCTTCCCGCACCAAAGCAGGCAGGCTTCTACGTGTGTGCCAGATTGAGACGCTTAAGTTTGTATTCACCAAAGCAAGTCCTAACATGTCCGTTTTCGTAGCGCCTTCTAGGCAATGCTGGAGGTCCATAGGATGGTATAAAAGCGGGTTGCAATACGATGGGCTTGAGCCGTATAGACTAAAATAATTGGTAAATCTTTTGAAGATTCCGACAGTCTACCATCCACGGCTGGCAGGTTGGGAACTGGGAAAAGGCGTGCTCTACCGCCATTTTTGCGATTTTTCACCAGTTACGAGCCATGTCCGCCCCTCGAAAAAGTAACACGTCTATATCTGTTATCGAAAAGTGGACCTGGACTGTATATTTCACTATACATTTGACCGCAGCCAGCGCTTCAGTCCGATATGGCAAAGCGAACAGTGCCAAAAGTGGATAGTCTCGGCGCTCGTTTGCTTCGTAGGTTTGCTTTCGCTCCTGGCCACAGAAAGTGAAGTCAAGCGTGGCCCAGAACAGTTTCTCGGAGTCGGCAACGTCGTCCCAACTCACCCGCGAAAAGGCTGCAGATGCCCCAGGAAGAGGTCTTGGAAGTCTCCGAGACCTCCGGCAAAGAGCCCCCACTTGACGTCCAGCTGGACAAACCGAGGCGGGAGGTCCAGCCTGGACTCGTGCAGGCCGTCGAGGAGCAGGAGCGTGCTGGAGCCGTGCCTCTGGAGCGACAGGGCGTGCCAGAGGCCGTCGTCGAAGCGGACGCCCGGAGGGCTGTCCAGCGAAGCCGGCTCGCCGGCGCCCAGCTCGAGCCGGAGTCTGAGGCGGCCCGCGGTCAGCTGGAGGAGCAGGTGGTCGTCGGGTCCGGCGGCCAGAAGGAGCAGGCCGTCGGGTCGGACGGTCTTGAAGCGCAGGCTCAGGTCCGTGCTTTCGCGGGCGTCCTCCAGTTCCAGGGAAACGAAGCCGTCGCCCAGGAAGGACGCCTCTACGGGAATCAGTGAATACATATTAACAAATCAATAAATCAACCAATCGACCGGTCGATTACCCGAATGTACAAGCAACCAATTAAACGAATAAGTAATCAGTTATATAATCGATTAATTCATTTTACTTTTCACCCTTCATACATAAGATAAGATAAAACAATTTAACCGACGAATAAATGAATGAATCAATCAATCCATTAACCCGTAAATAAATAAATAAACAAACAATTAATTAAATAAATCGAGCAATAATCTAATCCCTTGTTTAACCAATTATTCAATCTTATTTAGTTTTTAATTTACGAAAAAAATAAACAAAGATACCCAATTAAAGAATGAAACAATTAGTGAATCAATCAATCAATTCAAAAATAAATCAATATTTCAATCTGGTAATTAATTATGCAATCGCTTATCTAATTGATGAACAACTCTTACTTTTTCTTCACTGATACAGGAGGCAAATGAAAACATATTACTAATAAATTAACCGATAATACAATCAAGCAATAAATCAATTAGGAAATAAATAAATCAACCGGCCAATCAATCAATCAATCAATTAATTGATCAATCGAACAATCAACTCACCAAACAATATGTCAATCGGTTATTTACGCTTTAATCAAATTTCTAGTTTGCCCTTGATACAAAAGAGTGAATAACTATATTGCAGGGTTGTGAGAATATTCGAACATTTGAATAGTAGTTTCGAATAATACGCTATTCAATATTCGCTTCGAGGTACACTGATATGTATTTTTCGAAATGTTAATCACGGCATTTTATCTCGTTAAGTGCGCTTCCCACCACGGACCGGCGCACAGCGGAGAAGCGACACCCGCGGAGTTCGCTTCCGCCGGGTGTTGCTTCTTCGCAGTGCAACGGTGCTAGGTAAGACGCGCGCTCAACGGGACTGAAACGCTGCAGTCGACACTTGGAAAAGTACAAATACTGCAGCCGCGTGCTCAGCAGGAAAGAAGACTATCAAAGGGGGATGGTGCGTGTGCGCGCCTGGTGTAAACAAAAGGAAACGGAAACTTTATGCATCTTGATAATTACACTTTAAAAAGACAAATTAAAAAAAAAAATAAGCTGGCTGGTTATGCAGGAGTACATGTTAGGGAGAAATACCCGGACAACCTGCATCAATCATTCGTGACAGAAAAAAAGTTTTTTGTATTAGAAATAGATTTTATAAGTCTCCTCGCTTAGGTAGAGTTGGGCACGTCTATAGGTTTAATTTTATGTCAAATGCACTGTTTACATGCCATCTCAATGTAGGCATTGGGATTTCTGAGGTCTCAGTCGATAAGTATAATCAGAATAAAATTAACTTTGCACAGAAAGAAAAAGGAAGAAGAAGTGTTCAGAGCAAGAAGCTCGATTTTTCGCTCCTTCTAGAACCAAACGCTTTAGGCCAGTTAATTAAATTTTTCATCTCGAACGGAAACCATCTACCACCAACAATTTTGCTCGGCGGCAGCCCGCCGACCGCAAATGGAGGGCCAACCTCTTCTGTGAGTAGCAGAAAGCGTTTGACGCCCAATCTGTCTGACAAGATGGACGCCATAAGCGACCACATAAATTCCAATGGCCAACAGGAGGATGGACGCCCGCTGCTTCACCCTCTTCAATTGGTTCTTCAAGAAATAAGTGGAACAGTATCGGACGAGAACATCCCATCCAAACGAATTCGTACCGCCGATGTCGAGAGGGACCAAGGTGAGGATAACACCTCATTATATTCATTGAGGGACATAACCGATGAGACCGACAATGACGAACCGTACACAGTCATGACATACCGAAAAAACCGGGAAACAGGAATTCCCGTAGTCTTCAAGCCAACAACACAAAACACGTCCTTCTGGCGTGTAAACCCAAACGTGCTTGCCAACGAGATCATAGCGGTCACACAAGAAAAGATTGTCTCGCACAAAATCAACAAAGAAGGCAATCTGTCCGTAAATGTTTCATCCCTGGACTCGGCAAACAAGCTTCTCGCAGTCACCTCTCTCGGAGAGATTCAGGTAACTGCTCATATTCCGGAGGCATATTCCAGGAACTATGGAAAAGTAAAACACGTGCCACTCGAATACAGCAACGATGAGCTCTTGGATTATTTAAAAGACTTTGGAGTCACGTCTGTTCAACGTCAAGTGGCCTACCGACGCCAGGACGACGGAATTGTAGAACAACACCCTTCAACTACAGTCGTCCTCACATTTCGGACGGACCGAGCCATGCCTCAGCGCATCTACCTCGGATTCACAAGCCATCCCGTTGAAGAATACTTTGGACAGGCAGTTCAGTGCTTCAACTGCCAAAGATATGGACATCTCGCCAGGAACTGTAGAGGAGAGCGTCGTTGCAAGGTGTGTGCAGGACCACATAGCCACAAGGAGTGTAGCTCCAGAAAAGAACCTAAATGTGCCAACTGCAGCGGCAACCATACATCCACATATTCTGGATGTCCGCGCAAAAAGGTCGTCACTGCTGCAAAACAACGTTCTATCATCAACGGAAGGCAAACAAGACGCCGAGCTCTGTCACCAAATCCACAAGTTGTTCGCCGCCAAGCGCGACCAGAACATCCCAACGGAGAAGCACCAACAAAGAAAACTTACAGTGAGATCCTGAAGCGTCCTCGCATGGTTCAGAAAGATCAAAGAAATGCACAAGAGGACGACTTTCTTCCCTTGGAGGAGCGTCCAGGGCGGTCGACAATGCCAACACCCATACCAGCACCTCGTCGATCTCGGAAAACTCAAGCGCCTCCCGCTGGAACACCAGCAACATACCCAATGTCAAACCAGTCACAGCATCCACGAAAACAAAAAGATCTTGCGCAGGTACTCCTACCCCTGTTATTTGTGGCGTTAAAGGCTATCATACAAGAATACCCTGGGGCAAACAACATTCCAGAAGTAGAGGCTCTGCTTACTATGGAGCGATTGATAATTCCCATTAGCGATCACCGCTATCACAAATAGCGTACGTCAGTACAATGGATGAACATTACAAGAAAGCCTCTATCATACAATGGAACGCAAGAGGTTTGCGATCACGACTTTCTGATTTCAGACAACTCGTTTATAAATATAGCTTCCCCATCATTGTAATCTGTGAATCAAACTTACCTAAAGACATTCAATTATCACGGTACGAAAAATTTGACTCAGCATGCACTAATAGTGCAAGTCGCGTGACAATGTTCATTCGAAGAGATCTTACATATACCGCACACGTCGTTTCAACCCACCCGACCAACGAATATGTTTGCGCGACGATTTCAAATGGGAAAATGAAGTTCACAATAATCGCAGCATATATACCACCAAAGTCCTTATTTGACAGGCAGCATTTGGAGTCTATCCTAAATACAATGCCACCGCCATTTATTCTAACAGGTGATTTTAATGCCCATCATCCAATATGGGGGAGCATTCGGACAAACCTGCGTGGAAGGCACTTGGCAGAATTAGCCGACGATTACCACTTATCTACCATTAATGACGGAACCCCGACGTATTTCTACGGAACGGAAGGTAGCAGCTGCCTCGACTTAACATTTGTTTCGGCAGCACTAACATCGCAAATAACATGGTTTGCAGACATTGAAACTCGTGGTAGTGACCACGTACCCATATACACAATAATTAATGGGTTCACCAATGTCCAAAAAACAAACTTCCTACGACGAACCAACTGGCATATGTTCGAAGAAGGAATGACGAACGAATGCAAAAATGTTACTGAACTATCTCACTTGGAAAAGGTCATTGTATCCTGTGCAGAAAAAGCAACACGTGATTTTAACGTCCCGTCCACGCAAAAAACAATTCACGCAGAATACGAGCGCCTCCGCGCTATATCGTTGGAGGGCAGAACGACGATCCAGGAAAACTAAAGACATCAAAGATCTCAGCGAATTGCGCAGAGTGCAAAAGAAAATCTGTCGTCATTTTAAGAAGCTAGCTCGACATTGCTGGAGGACGCTCTGGGAAAATATAGATCCCAGAAAGCCATTATGTAAAATATGGAAGATCTCACGAGGTCTCAAATCTTCTCCTTCGCAACTGCACCCATTTCGCTCTCTGGCGCTATCAAGAAATTGTTCAGAGAAAGAGGTGGCAAGCCAGTACTGCATTTTGTTGACAATATACACAACCCTTTCGAGCCAATCTCCATCTCGCATCACAGTCGAACCAGTACTTCGTGAAGCAGCTATGAACGACCTTTTCACAATGAGCGAACTCGATGCTGCACTGTCTTCAGTGAAACCTCACACCTCTCCGGGACCTGACGGCATACAGTACAGTTATTTGATACACATGGGGAAGGACGCGCGAAAGCTTCTTTTGAATATATTCAACTCTTCATGAATCAATGAAAATGTTCCTGGCTCGTGGAAAGAGGCAAGGATTGTGCCACTTCTCAAACCGGGCAAATCGCCACTTCAATTAACTTCGTACCGTCCTGTCGCGCTCGCAAGTTGCATTGAAAAAATCATGGAAAAAATGATTCACCGCCGTCTAGATTGGTATCTTGAACAGCAAGGGATATATCCAGAAATCATGCAAGGTTTCCGTCGAGGAGGGAGCTCTATCGATGGAGTCCTTGACCTTGTAACTTACATACAACAGGAGCGAGCACATCGTAAATTCACAATAGCGGCTTTCTTAGACATCAAAGGAGCATTCGATAATGTCACTCACGAAGCGATATTTCAGGCTCTCAGCGAAATTGGGATTGGGGGACACTTATATAGGTGGATAAGAAGCTACCTCACAGGAAGATCAATTTTTATGTCTACAAAAGAAGGAAATACGCCTTCATATCCGGTGACCCGTGGTGTCCCTCAGGGGGGCGTCCTCAGTCCTATATTATTTAACATCGCTCTCATTCGTCTCGCCAAAATACTGCCCCCAACCATCCAGGCATCATTCTACGCCGATGATATCTGTATATGGGCTTCTGGATCTACACGAGTTCAAGCAAATGCAAGGGTTCAGTCTGCACTAAAGAAAATGACAACTTATCTTAATACCCGTGGACTCGAAATTTCCATTGACAAATCAGCAGCTATTGCTTTCACCCGCCGAAGAATGGACAAATACCCACTTAAGATAGGCAAACGAACAATACCGTACGTTAAATGCCACACATGTCTTGGAGTAACCATCGATAGGGGTCTGACCTGGTCACCTCATATTTTGTACTTGCGCAAAAAGCTTGCCAGTTTTAGTGTTCTTGCCCGCTTCATCGGTGGAACCGCGTGGGGCGCGACAGTAAGATCCCTATTACAGATATACGTGGCCTTATTTGTCGGCTTACTTCGATATAGCGCTCCCATTTTACACGGCACGTGTCAAACCAACATCAAAGCTCTCAGAGCAGTTCAAGCACGTGGCCTCCGTGGCTGTTTGGGCCTACCAGCTTGTGCCTCGACTCTGGGCACAGTTGCCGAGGCACGCGCCACACCTGTAGAAATACTAATGATGCAGGAAACATTGAGAGTTCATCTGAGACATACTACTAATCATAGTCATCACTTACTGGCTGATCTTACTTTTAAGCGACCTCACTCAGAATATTCGATGGCACTATCAAAATGGAGCAATACATCCCTGAGGATATAAACTCGTTTATACTTCTAACAATACCTCCATGGAGACTCCCTTTCCCTGTTGTGGAACTTGACATTCAAGGCATCAAGAAGAAATCAAATACACCATTGCTAGTGCTTAAACAACTCACTTTATCAACCATTGCCTGTTTACACGCGTTTACCTCGTCCTAGAACAAATTATGGGCTTCAAATGTTACAGCATACATTGCCAACATTACTGAACTTTTTAAGAAACCGCCATGTCTGTCTTGATGCACTAAATAAGAAAACAATAGGCACAATATTCACTTCTAACTTTTAAACTTTTTTCTCCTGCATAGAACTGCCTGTTTTGTTTTTTCGCCTTTAAAATGTTTCTGTTAACGTTTCCTGTCTGCCGATCTGCCGATAGGGGGCAGGGGCTTTGTCAAGCTGCACATTTTGCAGCTTTTTTTCCCTGTCTCCGTCACCCATATGTACAAATGGGAGTAAATAAATGAATTGATTGATTGAATGAACATATATACGGACTTATCATGTATCAAAAATAGTTCTACCGCAAGCATTGTGATTCCATCGTATGCCACAACAAGAAAATGCAAGCTTAGCCACAAGACATCTTCAACAGCGGCTGAACTTGTAGGCCTTCATCGAGCCCTTCGATTTATATTGACAAAGCCACCTCAGGCACGGACGGTGTTTACAGATTCTAAGCCTGCACTCCAAAGCATCTGCACATATCTGCGACGAAGTGAAAATGGACGAATTATTTTCAAACTTTTATGCCATCTTCAGAAATGTATTGATAGGAGACACTCTGTCGAGTTCCAGTGGATTCCTGGACACTGCAAGATACCTGGAAATGAAGCTGCGGATGGTGCTGCGACTTTCGCCCATACCTTATTCCCCAACGTCGAAATACCCTACTCCAGAAGCGACGTCACTTCATTGAAAAATCTCCACGCCCGAAATGCAACACAAAGTCTCTGGAAGAGCTCTGCACACCATTACCCTCCTCTATATCTACTGGATCCTGACCTAACATACCGTGTGTCACGTAATTTACCCAAGCGAACGGAAGCTGTTATACACCGATTACGTCTGGGCGTCTCCTACACACAGGAATTTCTGCACCGAATCGGAAAAACACACACTCCGAACTGTCCAGGATGTGATTGTGTGAAAACTATATCTCATTTATTATGTGAATGTGCACTTTACGATGCAGAAAGAGAACTCCTAAAGAGGATTCTTTCACATCTAGACGACCGGCCATTTACTACGTCCAAAATACTAGGGGCCTGGGACTCACCACTTAAAGAGGAGAAGGCCGCAAAAGCCCTTCCGCGATTTTTATCAGCAACTCGCCTCGAGTCCTGTTTCTAAGAACTTATCTAGTGTTCATTATTTGTTGTCGTATAGAGGGCTATCCATTTTATAATTCCTGTCGGTGTACACGTGCGCAACTGGACTTCGCGCTGGCGCGTACAAAAACTCGAGTGTTTTGGATGAACATTAATGACAATCCAGCACGCACTTTCAGTCTCTTAGTTTTAGTGTCATATTGGAAACTGCGGCATTTTCTTAATTATTGATCCTGCCCTCACAGTGTTAACGTGAGTGCTAGTGTCTTACCTTTATCCTCCTCTACTTTTTCTTTCCTCCTTCTTTTCTCTCCTCATCCCCTTCCCCAACTTCAGAGTAGCCAACCGAGGCAGGCCGCCTTGGTTAACCTCTCTGTTTTCTCCTCCTGCCCTTACCTTCTTCTTATTCTTGCAGAGAAATGTACGAGTGGAAGCTTGGCAACAACCTTCACGAGTTCAGCTGCGTTTACGTTTGAGCATGGTGCAGTAGTGAAAGGCTCAACGAAACTATCCGGTAGTCGATTCGAAAATATTCGGCCAAAACCAGTATTTGCTTCTAATTCGCTTTGAACTCAATATCCACTATTCACACATGACTTCTATATTGCGAGGAAGCCTAATTTGTGTGGCGCAGCTCAGAAAACAACGGCCTTGGGTTGACACAACTGAATATGGTCATAAGGCATGTATCGATCAATTGCATATTCGTGCCCTGGTATGAGCAGATGTGATTATGAAAATTAAATCCTCAAGCAATAAAGTGCCCTGTTTTCCGAACTGCAGACCGCGAACTAAGAAGTTAAACATTTGATAATCTATTTGGTTTGAAGTACCGGTACAATTGGAAGTAAAGGAAGTAATATTGCGTGCTCAAATAGGTCGACAGCCGTCTATCGACGAATGCATCGCTTCTTCGAAGGGGGGGGGGGGGGGGGGGGAAGGGAGTAATATTTTATTTTTAACGCCCTAGCGTTAAGGAACTCGTGTCGCATAAAAGCCGGCGTCGGTGGCGTGACGCAAAATTCTGATTGGTCGACAGGGGTCATGACGTCACTGCCACATGTCCTCGCGCAGAAATTTCAAACAACCCACGGAGCTCACGTGCAACCTGAGGTCACGCTGGAACCAACCAGACAGCGTGAAAAGTGCACCATCATGGTGTCCGTCATGTTTCTGTACGTGCTCTATCATCGCTGAACCAATCATAAACGGATTAGGCCTAGTGACTTTCGCTTTTGACGCGGCTTGATTGGTTTCATTACCTCATAGCGTCGGCTGCGTTTGCACTTAAGCTGAGACGTAGTATAGCTGGTAATTCTCAAGGATCCTTCTACTGTTCGCCCGCCACCTCCTAGAAACTAAAACCTGCGCGCCTCGTTTTGTTATGTCAGCAACGTAACGTAGCTGACAACAAAACGAAGCGCGCAGGCTCCTAGGCAGAGCGAGGAGAGCCAGCACAGGGTTTTCGCCGCCGAGCATCTGCGACAACGCGGACGACGCACTCCGAATGACATAAAAAAACACTTTTTTTTTTTATGCGCCAGCATTTTTAGTGCATTTTGTCTGAGCGTCAAAGATGTAAGTGTGATATAGGCTCTACCGACTAAACAAAATATATGATGCGACGTGACGAGCCAACTTTATCAGACTGCAGGCGGCTCGCGAGCGATGCCAAGTCAAACATCAGGAGCACATTGGGTGACGTATAGAAAGCTGTTCAAAATACGGAGACAAGACGCCCGCGTATTCACAGCCTTCGTCGGCGACCAGAATATCATTTTTTTAAAGACAAATCCCCGAGACTGGGGGAAAGACGAAGGACGACACATCACACAGAGTCTCAAGATACTCTGTAGTTGTGTTGTCCTTCACTTTTCCCCTGTCTCGGAGGTTTGTCTTTAAATGGACCTTTTCCGAGAAGCGTTCTGCGCACGCGCGAGCGCCCGACGCCAAGCGGCGGAAGTCGGAACGAAAAATCGAGGAAATTCGGAAGAAGGCTGTAGCGAGTAGAATACGTAATTGCAGCATATGTATAATTGTGTTACACACACACACACACAAAAAAGAAACTTTACGGAAGGAAAAACACGACGTTTGGGTGGACGCCACGAATGGCCCTCTTTAAAGTCGATTGGTAGCGCAGGCAGGTGACTTTGAAGTCGATTAATAGCGCAGGTAGGTCACTTCCTCGATTTTTAGTTCGTGCAGCCACCGCCTGGTGCCGTCGGTACGTGGAAGAGGTTCATTATGTTAAACCATCCTCAGCCGGTTTGCGCCCTAACTTTTTGTTCAGAATATCTAGTGTTATTGTGTGTGCGAAGTTGAGGATCAATGCCTTATAAGTGTTGCGTGCCCTGGTGTCCGGTAAATTAGGCCGGAGAACCCAAGGTACACTTATATTCTCCTTCCCAACCTACGATCAACTGCGTATCCTATGGATTATCAGACGATACCGGAGAAATACGTTTGTGTTACGAGTTCTCCGAAGGTATACTGGTTTGGCAGAGGTTTATTTTAACCGTGTACTCTTGCACTTCCGAATGGTCACTGTACCCCGAAGCATTCACGTAGCCAGGGTTCTGTTTCGGGAGGGGGGGGTGGGGGGCCCGCTTAGACAAAATGCTCTATGAGGGGGAGGGGGGAGAGGAGACCCCCAGCAAGATGGAGGATTTCGGGGGGGGGGGGGGGGGGGGGATACGTGCCTGCCCCGATACGTGCCTGCCCCGAAGGATGACTGTATAGACGCGTTGCGAGCGATGCCACTGGAAGCCGCCATGTCTCTGCTCGTGCAGACAAGCCCGTGCAATTGTAAGCTTGCCAAAGCTATGCTCACGTGCACGCAGCACGTGCTTGCAATAATGGGGGACTAGCCGGGGCGCCATGCTTGCAATTTTTTGTATACAATTCCACTGTTTAAAAAATTACAGTCTACACGTGCTAAATCACAGTCCAGCCAGCGCTCGCTCTCTATTGCGGCCAGCCAGAAAGTGCGCGTGCATAACACACAAACACAGCAATGCACGCGCTCTCATACACTCTTATGAAAAGGTGTATACAGTAAGCAACTCCGCTATTTTCTGTATTCTTCAGAAGGCATGGTAGTTATTTTTAGAACGAGTTACCCCATCCAAATTTTTTAAATATTTTGTTAGTTTTGCGCGGAGTATTTTGCTCTATGTTCTAGCTTTTTTTTTGCATTCGACATGACCGACTATGATTGAGCAGCTCTGTCGTCCAAGACTACTATTCTGTCTTTCGTAGCTGGAATCTTCCCCTCTGTGGCCGCGAAGGGAGAGCGGTAACAAGACCGATGAGTAAATTGTGAAACCGCAAACATTTTTTTTTTTTAGTGGTGACAACAGTTACCGTGCACGACAAAATTGTACGACGGGTTGTAAAGATCTCTAAATCCGACCATATAGACTTTGAGATTCATCTCGGTGCGAAATTCTATCAGTAACAATTTTGTGTGGGGTCATTATGGCTAGGATTTGTTTTGGCATCCCCTCAACTATGCCGTCAAAAGGTTTGTACATTGGGCTATTAATAGCCAAATTGGTCTATTTGTTTGTAGTCGGCGTCGAAATCTGGTGTGAGGGGGGGGGGTACTTTAGGGCGTAATCCTTACTAGGCATCCGCCGCTAAATCTATTTAAGATAATCGGAAAACGAGAAGATACATTTTTTCTTCTGAATATGCAAGATGTATTACACTTAGAATTTCTAAAAACAAAGTTGAAATAAAGAAGAAAACGCATACAGCACTGCGGTAGCAATTCCGTTAAGCCAACACGACGTGTTGATTGTTGCCTGCTATAAAGAATATTGACCGCTTAGATTGAGTGGCTTAGGTAGCTGTGTTCACAACTTTTAACGCCTGGAGCGAAAGCTCGTGCTGCAGAACCCAGGGATCCTGGGATTAATCCCCATCCCTGTCCGTTACGATACCGGCGTGCAGTCGTGTATTACTACTGCGTGGTGCCAGTTAAAGACCACAGGCTAGCGGTCGTACTGCACTGGCTAAATTGCCCATCTACAGCTGAGCGACAAGTCGCCCTTTGAGGCAGACTCAACTTCAGGCTGTATAAACATACGCGAAACACAATTACTTTCACTTTTCAAGGGGGTGCAATAGTTAATTTAGAAACGGCTGTCATCTGGATGATCGTCGTCGAACAGTACTTAATACGTGGTTGGGTCTGCAGCGCATAATTGATTCTAATCTTGCGAAATACGAGAGACGTAGGAGCCGTATCTCGTACTTCCTCCACGTCAGGGAGGTGTAAGCAAGCACCTACATTCTGATGCCGATCATCTTGGAGCTAGAGTGCGCGATTCTCACACCGTGGTGCCACCATCGCTGGAGGTTGCGAATCTAGAATCCTTCGAAACCTTCAGCCCCTACGGGCGGAAAACAAAAAGAGCGAGTGAACCGAAATGACGAATGATACAGAAGCGGGGAGCGGAGAGCCGCTGATTGCCGGGGTTCGTTCCTCCGGTATACGACCCTCGCTGAACTCTATAAAGGTAGCGTCGCGTAGACAGCGTGTCGAGGGATGCTGGGGGTCGACACCCCGGGTCCGCTGTGTCTCCCAGCCAGGACGTGTCTTTCTCCTAAGGGTCACACTCTTTGCGCGCGCTAGTCTCTTCCCTTTCTTTTTTCCCCTTGGCTTCTATTTGTAGCCAGCGCGTCCCCCTTTTTCGAGCAGCTGTCGTGCCGTAACAGCTCCCGTGTGGTGCGCTGGAAGGTGGGGGGCATGCGCTGCGCCCCCCACTTTTGTGTCCCCTTGGGAGAGTCGGGCTGCTTGTTCGCTGGCGTTTCGCGCCGTGTTTCGGCGGTTTTCGTCGGCAACAGGACACGCTTCTGCTGTCAGGCACTACGCGTGCGCTGCTTGGGGGTTGCAGGGTAAAGACGGCGATACGCGGGAGTTTATCAGCTAAAATCTCCTCGGAGAAAAGCGATGCACTCAAAAGTGTAGGCCTGTAGCGCTCAAGTTTTGAGCAGCGCTTCTGGGCTGCTATGTTTAGGGCACATTTTGATTGCGGGCGTCATTACGCTCTCTTTCGTTGTTCACGGGTGCTGTGAAAGAAAAAAAAAAAGGAACAACACAGTTGTAAAGAGCGTTTTTTTGGTGTTTCGATAAAACACTAAGGTCATGCATGAGCTGCATAATTCTTTTTTTTGTAGGCGCTCTGTTAAGGCTCTGTTATACTCCGACGTAACGCGTGCGCGCGTGCGAGCGCGTCACAGCGACGTCACGGCAGCGAAAAGGCCACGCTCTATTGGGGAGTAGGACTGACCGTGACGCCCCAAGCGGTTAACTTAACAACTACACGGATGGGGACAACAAATACAATGACGCAGCGCTCGGCCGACATAACCGAACGCGGCGTCAGCGTTCGGCTGGAGTTCGTGTTCTCCGGCGAGGAGGAGGAGGGGCTCTTTTGTTTCCACTACGGCCTGCATGAAAAGTGTAGCATGCACGATCCCAGCTCAGCACAAAAGCCGAAGTGGGTCAAACTCGCATTCTCTGAGGATAGATCCGGCACTTAACGTCGCTTCGTCGGTTGTTAGTATTTTTTACATTAAACTGTGCCCCGCGCTCCATTGTAGAAGATGACATCGTCATGCCCATAAGGCCTGTCGGCATGTGCACAGGCCTTGTGTTGAGTAAACACCGAGCGTGGGGAAAGCAAACGGGTCAGAGCGCCCCCTATAGTTCGATCTCCTGCCCAATACTCCGGCGTCGTGGCGTAACTGGCGCGACCGGCGGCGTTCGACGCAGCCTGACCGCCTCGACGCCAAAATGGAGCATGCCGTATTCCGCGCCGGCCGCGCCAGCGACACAGGACCAGGATGCATCACGCACTGGCTCCCGGCAGCCCCCGCGCGGGAAGCGCGGCGAATACGAGCAATAGCAGACGACAGGAGCACCACTCCGTATGGCGTCATGTTTGAAGAATCGGACTCGGAGAAGCTGATCGAGGGAATTCGTCCTCACCCGTGTGTCTACGACACGAGGAAACTTGAGTACCATAGACCGGGCGCTCGTCAAAGGTGTACTGAATGTACATTGACCGCCTTAGCTTGCGGCGGAGGCGGTGCACCAACAGTGCAAGTGCGAGTTTTCGTGGTGCAAGGTACGTCCACGCCATCGCTCGAACTTGGCGCTCAAGAAGCCCGAGAATTTTCGTCTGCTATTCGAAACGAAAAGGAACCGGAAGTGGCGCACTCTCGCAGGAAACGTGCCTTCGTAGTCAGATTCTGCGCATGCGCCGCGCCGGCGGCCCATCGACGCAAGCCGCGGGAGCCGCCAGGGCCGCCGGAGTGTAGAGAGGGCGATTTTTTGACGCACGGGACGTGACTGACGTGACGTAGCCGACTTCGGACAGCGTTCGCTTGCGCGCGCGTTCCGTCGGAGTATAAGAGAGCCTTTAGCGTGTATGGACGGAGTAGATGTTATGATAGGTTGTTTCCCCCGACCTCGATGGACCACCTTGAAGTTGCCGTCGAGGACCGGGGGATCGTGGATGAAGGTAGTTGCTGGAGGGCTGGATGCGTTGGTGGTGATGCAGAGGCGACCGACAACTCGGAGGGCCAACGAGATGAACGAAACTTTACTTCGATAAAAAAAAAAAAGAATCAAACAGTTACATAAAATACAAGTGCCAACTGTAATAAACTGCCGCGCACGGCTTACAGGCTGCACAGACGCCTCGGCGGCGGATGGTCCTACCGCGCACGGTAAGGACGGCGACTACCTTGTAGCCGCGAAGACGAAGACGCTGTCGCGCACGACAGGTAACGCGGCGCACCGCGGGAGCTGAACGTCAGTGGGGTCGCTTACACCAAATCTTAGGGTAATAAAGTACTATGAACATTCAAACATTACTGCCTGAGCAGTATATGATACGCTCAACTCTAGCGTAAAATGTAGCGCTGTTTAAGTCTTAATCAGCGTACGATGTGCGGGCTCACACTGCAATTTATGCAACGTCATACTCTACCCGTTTGCATCTTTTTTATTTATGCACACCACTACTTGCGCGCATAAATCACCAAATGAAGACTGGTACAGGATGTTACAAAAAAAAAAGAAGTTTTTTTTACCGTAAAAATTAGCTATGCATCGCTTACCACTCATTCTCCGCCCAAAGGCAGCGCTAGGTCACAACCAGATGCGAAAGTTTTATCCCGAACGGACACCTTATTCAAAAGTTATGTGATTTTCTGAAAATTTCAATGGAAAAATGGAGCCCGTTTTTGCCCGTTTTCGGTTTCTGGTGCCATAGAGCCCCATGCATTCGAAAACTACGTTGGCCGTTATTTTCTCATTGAACTTTTCAGAAAATCACTTATATAACGTTTGAATAAGGTATCGGATCGGGCTAAAACTTTGACATCTGGTTGTGACCTCTGGCGCTACCTTTGGGCGGAGAATGAGCGTTTGGCGATGCCTAGTTTAGTCTTGCGGTAAAAAAAAAAAAATCCTGTACTTTTTTTTTGTGACAGGCTGTACATTGCTTAAACTATGTGCAAAAGCTATCCACAGATCCATAATCTTTGCCTGGCCAGTCATGCATTTATCACTGGATTCGAATTAAAATTAATGATTATAATTTATTGCTGTGAGTGAATTAGTAACCTCGGCATTTGTTTTTTTATTATGACTCCCGCACCAGTCCTGCTTTGGGTTTACCAAACTCAACATCTAAACCTGAGTGTCATTTTTTGTTTTCCAACCTCGTGGTTTTGGTCAAACTAAACACCCAGCTACCTAAATGAGACATCTGACCGCCGAAAAAATAGTTAATTTGTTTTGATATTTTAGGTAGTTAATTTCTCAAGCTAGAATTTTGGAAACTCATGTCTATCACGTCATCACGTTTTCCTGGAAATCCACGAAGAGCCAAACACATGCACGACAAAAGAGCCGGCCCGTCTCGTTGCCGCCCGCAGAGCCGAGAAAGCAACGCTCGGTCACGGACTTCTGGAAGATTCGCGTTCATTCTTGCACCAGACTTAACTTTCGCCCTGATTTCTTGTTCTCGAAAGTGCCAGTTCTTCCTCGCCCCGAGCACGTGACGCTCGAACTTTCTTTGTCGAACTTTCGAGATAGTGACGCACTGTAGATAAGCAGCTGCCCGCGACATTGTCGAGTCAGTCTCGCTATCGCTCTCTGTTCCGCTGCCGAATCGCCGCCATGTTTCCGCTGTCGGCCTCGACGCTCTTTCTTTACTTTTTTTGTTTGGTACAAGTTCGCCGATAAAACCATTATTTTTCAGTTCACAGTTCGTCCTCTCGTCACCTTCATTCGTGACAATATAAATCGGATCACATTGAAATATGTGTAATTGGCCTCTGAAATATCCAACAGCGGCGCACGGGCAATTTTATGTTTTTCAACTCGTCGGTGGTTTTGTTATGCATGTGTCTCGTCATTTGGCTCAGGATGATTTTCGCGTTTTTTTCTGCCCACATTTGCTGGAGGCGTGAGCTCGAAGCGTAGGTAATTGGCCCCCTTGCACGAGAACTGGCGCAGCCGTGCGCGCTCCAAGGAAAGCTCGTGCAGAGAAGAACAAGCCAGGGAGCAGGGATGTCAAATTCAGGACATAGAAATATACCCCACTGTATCGAAGCGCCACCACGCACGATTTCTCGCATTGATGTACAGGCCTGGAAGCTGATCCCACCGCGATCTATTGGTTCAGAATCACACCAACCAAGGGTGGGGTTGCGCCTTAATGAGTGATAACGCGGGGCTTAAGGTGTCCAGGGGTGCTATGTTGTGCTTTTTAGACTCCCAGGAGACTCGGGAGAAGGAAGTGGCGTCAACGACACAGCAAACGCAGATTGGATGTTGACAGAAGAAAACGAAATCAACACCCAATCTGCGTTTGCTGTATCGTTGACGTCTCCCTAGTCTCCTGGGAGTCCAAAAAGCGCAACATAGCACCCCAGAGTGTGTCCTATTGGCGACGTGCGCGATCAAAAGCGTCGCTGTGGTCGGCCTCCCACGATTGGCCGAATGCTGACTATGACGTCAGGAAATGATTTCTCATTGACGACATTAAGAGCAATGTGAGAACTTTAATTTTGACGGTGTTGGCAGCGCTCGTTTCAGAGTGCAATGATTTACAGCTTGCACCATGCTCATTACAGACACCATCAAACTTGTTGTTCGCAAGGTAATGACGTCACGAGAGGGAACTAGAGGAGGGCGCCACCAAAACATCTCGCCGCTAATAGTGCTGCGGAACGGGCCAGACAAATCGCTGCCTGCGTACAGAAAGCTGAAACTTTAACCGAATGCGCATTTGGGCGGTGCAGTTTACGCTGTGAAATTTCGAGGCGTAGCTGCCTTCTTGTGAAAATCAAGACCAAGAAACTTGCCAGGATCAACGGCGGACGTGTTCGCAGACGACCGAGTAGCGATGGTTGTGACTCTTGGCGCCATCACCCGATGGGTACAGCGCGCAGACAAGAGAGTACGTCGTCCGCCCGCTGAGCTCATCGGGAGGCAAGAGCAAGACTAGCCTTTCTTTTCTTCTTCTGATCCTCCTTCTTACTCGCTATCCCAAATTCGAAATTCTATTAAACACGGCAAACACCATAATTGGTCCCAACAATTCGCATAAGTCGGCTGCGACTGGATGGTGAACCAAAATTTGGATTAAAAAAAAAAACAAAAAAACAAAACAAAAAAACAATGCAGGAGATGTAGGCAGGACGCTACAATCCCTACAACACTCCTCGTAAGGCGATATCCCAAATGGACGGCCGTAGTTTTGGAAAAACAGGTCGAGATTGAACCAGGCCGACGAGGCGCGTGACCGTCAAGATACCTAGTTTCCTCCTCTCTTCGCTTGGCTTCCTCAAGGCCGCGAGGCGCAGAAGACGCGAGGCCGTTCCCTGTCTTTCTCGGAAAAACATGACGTCAACATCTCTGCCAAATGCACCTCGTTTTTTGAAAAATACGGTCATTCGTTCGAGATATCGCTGTTTGAGTGATGTTTTGGTGTTTGTAGCATCCCGTTGCACGCTTTTGGCCGCGTGTTTTGGGAAATCCAGATTTCGGTTCAGAATCCGTTTAAGCCGAAACAAAAAGAAATATTGAGGAGTTTCAGCGACGGTGTCACCGCCCTGGCGGCCGGTCGCCGAAAGAGAACGCGGGGGATAGGTTCGCTGGGTGGTGGCTTTGTGTATATGCGTTGGCCGCGAACGTAGGCTTATAAACTTCGGCAGCAAGAATATTACGCGGCTCTAGTGTTTCGGTACGAGCAACAGAGGTGACACGATCTGCTACGACCAGCTACGACCACCCGCCGCAGCGATGCAGGCGTCGAAGGAGCGCGGAGCGCAACCTGTGTACTACGCAGTCAGCCGCCGTCGCCCGACGCAGATCGTTCGGCATTCAGGGCTTTCCGCCCCGGGTTCTTCGCTTGTACTTGGAACCGAGTATTATTTCCTGTGCTTGTGTATGTGCTCAGTGGCTGGATATGGACCTCATAGAGCAGTTCTTCAGACTCAACAGCGATTCAAAGTTGACGGCGGAAGGGCTTGCGGCAACGCTTTCGGTTGGTGCACGGCTGCAACGACTACACGGATAAATTTTAAGATTGGTGCTAGCAAGGTGGGCCATAGTCGCTTTATGTTGACACGAGTTTGAGTGTAAGTACTCCGTGCAAAGGGGAATCTATCGCGTTTCTAATCCACCTTTGTTTTTGTTGTTTTTAGCACGCACGACCGACTGCTAAGCAAATGCTTCTGTACCGATCACGGAGTGAATGTCTTCGGCCTTACATTGCGGAACGCCCAATAAAAAGTCATATTCGTTCAGCAAGAAAACTTCCCTTTCGAGTGACCTTCTGATTGATAATTTCTCCCGTACTTAAGTGCTTTAATCAACACGATCGATTAAGTTTGCTTCCCTAGTTAGGACATTTTTGTGCTACATGCGGCACTAATGCTTGGCACGATGTTTGCCACTGGTGGTATTGTGAATTGGTTTACTTCCAAAGCTAACAGTGTGACAGGTGGGACCATTCAATTTGCTAAAAATGTGATGATATGGGAATTTCGTTGCGTAACTAGCGTTTTACGTTTAAGATTGATAAGAAACATGCTCATGTGATGATGCATGTCTACAGCATAAGCTTTGCAGATCCAGAATAGATGTGCTATAGGCTACAGCCTCAAGGTTTTTAATGGACCAAATTGGTGATTACACCGCAATAAATGTTGTGGTGAAAAACTGCCCATTGACTCGGTGAGTTTTGATTGTGACCATTGGTGTGCTGTTGGCAAATTAGATAATGGCACACCTTTTCCCTGACCATCTGGCTTCAAGGGGCATTGCATCTAGATGTGCTCAAATATCTTTATTTCAAGGTTCAGTGGACCCCTCTGCATCATTACAGGAAGGCAGTCTCAAGCCGCAACAAACAGCAGTGAATATACAGTGCATAATAACAGGCACCAGTGTCCAGGCGTATAGTCCGCAGTAATCAGTTTGAGCCTAAAAATGTGTCTGTTTTGTTTAGATAGTTTGCATTTGTTGTATAATCCGCAGGGCCCGATTTCCGCGCCCAGTGCATAGTCCGCCAAGCTGGTGCGTTGTGTCTTCGTGCTTTTTTTCCTGGGTGGCATTTTCTTCAGAAGTTCTTCGGTGAACGATACTGAGCCTGAAGAACTGCTTTTGAGGCCCATATCTAGCCACGGAGCACACACAAGCACAGAAAATAACACTCGGTGCCAAGTACAAACAAAGCACCTAGGCGGAAAGCTGTGAATGCCAAACGAGCTGCGTCGGGTGACGGCGACTGACTGCGTTGCGCCCCTTCGACGCCTGCATCGCTGCGGTGGGTGGTCGTAGCGAGATGATCTTCACTTCAAGCAAGAAATCTTGTTATACCATAATCAAGATATGTGTGCAAGTGTTCAACGACGTGGGCTCTCTCACGTTGGTGCAGTAGTCATCAAGAAAGGTGGCATATCAACAATGTTGCGTGTTTGAGGCTGAAACTATGACGCATACTTATCTAAACCTAAATTTATCGGTCTGCGGCTACAAACATTTTCGTTGACGTTGCTTAGATGATGTAACCATTCAGGCCTCGCATTAAATGGTGTTGCGACTCTTTGGTTGTGTATGAAAACCTATTTTTGCGCCCTAATAAAAGACATTTCCAAAAGGACATGTGTCTTCTGCTGATACATATCTTCCAATTTACAATGCAGAGGCAAACAGAAAATCAACTGCATACATCTACCACTTAGCATAAGCACCTTTGGCATTCATTCTTGAGCACACTCAAATATCAGCTTAGTTTGGTCTTGTTTTAGAAGCTTTGCCCTGTTCTGTAAAAATAAAACAGTTAAAAAAGCTTTACCTTCGTTCTCCTTGCATTTAATACAGACTTGTTTGTCAGCAGATATCACCGTGGCACATACAACTCGAATGACCGATGAGACTATTGCTATTACAATAAAGCTTTCCACAAGAGCCAAAACGAGGCTTGTAGGGGTGCAAAAGCACATAGAAATGAGATTGGCACTTCCGGGGATTGTTTACATTACGCGTAAAAACAGGACGACCGGCGACCAGCTGATCGCAAGATAACACCAAGGATACCGATGTTTCGATACGCAGGATAAAGACCTCAATCGTCCCTTGTATGCTGCAGTTGTCATACTTTCTATCCAACCGCTTTTTTGCTTAATTAACTAGAACAACCGAAGAGTTCGCGACACCTTTTAATGCGAGGCCTGAATGGTTACATCATCTAAGCAACGTCAACGAAAATGTTTGTAGCCGCAGACCGATAAGTTTTGTCTTAGATAAAGTACGCGTCATAGTTTCAACGCGCGAACATTGTTGATATGTACCTTTCTTTGGACCCGCGTACATTCGGTTCAACTTGATGACAGCTGCACCAGAAGTGAGAGCTCACGTCGAACACTTGCACACATATCTCGACTCTGGCAAGATTTCTTGCCTTCAACTGGCTTGAAGACTTCATCTGTAGCATCACGGTAGGTCTTGGTTGAAACGATGATCGTCTCGCACACGGCAACAAACAGAGAACTACACGCTTTGTTTTATTTATACGCTACCGGTCTACGGTAGCGTCGCAAATCTATCCCCCTCTTGTCCGCCATGTTGGATCGATCGGAGCGCCCCCTATATTCGCTGAAACTCCTCAATATTAAAATAGACTTCGAGCGTGAACATCCTGTACACCTACTCATTCTCGATCAAATAACGTGTGGTAAGGTGGAATCCGCGGTCATTACATATATGCGAAAAACAATTTCTTTATAACCAATAGGTGTGAGAAAGAGACACTAAATTACCTTAGAGTGCCGCCATTTTGATGCTTAGTGTACGCAGAGCGGGAAAAGTCCATCAAGCAACCTCGGCGTTCGCCATTGCTTAGGCTAGGTGGCGCAAGCTGCCGTCCAAAGGGTGTAGCCATTAACATCCACCCATTCATCCATCCAGGGACACAAAGCTCGTAATTGGACCCGAGTTCTCGGCGAACGCTGACGCAGCCCTCGTGGCCAATACGAGCTGAGCCGAGCTCATGCCGAATGCTGACGCAGGCCTCGAGTCCAAAACGCTCAAAAGTACGGGATGAAGCAATGGCAGGCAAGCATTGCCGCAGACGCTTAAAAAGGGTCCATTGGCGACTGTTACGATTCGAATATATGACTTCATGGGCTTGGGATGCTGTGTCGGGAAGCTCGAGCAATAGGCTTTTTGCTCTGTCATGAACTATTTTAACATTTCTGGAAAACGGGGAAGTGTTTTGGTAGGCTGAAAGCTTCGGATAACCGGAGACATTTATTCTAAGCTATGTGGCGCAACCGCACGTTATAAAGGGTACAACCGTTAAAATCTATCCATCCATCTATCCACCAAGCTGGCTGAAGTGTCGTTACTCTGAAGCACTGCTTCAGAGTAACGACACTTCTCTCTAATACACGGCTCTCTAATACAGAGAGAGTTTTGTTCAAAAAAAGGAAGGAGGGCGTGATCAGACAGTGTCGCCAGCGGAGCGACATGTACCCCCTGCAGTCCCCATACTGGGAAATTCGTCCTGATGCGGCAAACGGCCCAGCAGCGGAAGCTGCATTTGTTTTATACCACAGCTGAGGAGGCCTGCCTGACCAAGAGATCACGTGAGACATTATCACTCACCGGGAGTTATTTTCGGCCTTTGGGCGGCCAGGCGACGCTGTTTTGCGAACGCACTAACTAATGGCGTTGGCTCTCTTAGGCCGACCACTCGAATTAACTGTAGAATTCTCCCCCCTCTCTCTCTTTCTTATTTCACACCCTTCCAAACAGCCTCTCCTAGATGAGAAGGTCAATGTGCTGAAGTTTCCACGTCCCCTTCAAGTGGCCAGCGAGGCGATTGGACACGACTGCTACGTCACCGTTCGGCTGAGCCTCGTATCCAATCAGCGCTCCGCGTTGGTCTTTTGTTAGTGACGTAGACAGCCCAGCACTGTGGCATTGCTATATTTGATGTTCTTGAGAGGCGCTTCAATTGCAGCGCACCGGAGACAGATTAGCGTGAACTTGTCGGGGCGGATCTCACGGGACGGGTCTTAATTGTCTCGACCGCGCTGCGTTGAGAAGTGTCAGCGAGGAACAATTCGTCTTGGGGACGCTCGCGCGAGGAGTGATGGATTGTCTCGGTTAGAGTTCCTGTATAGGCTCCCTAGCTATACAGGAACTCTAGTCTCGGTTCTCTTGGTGCGCCATCCGGCGGCTGGTAGAATCCTTGGCTCTCTTGATGCGATCCCTTTGGGGTGTATCCCCACACTTGATTAGTGTGATTCTGAACAGACAGGTGGCGATGGGATCGCCTTCCAGACCCGTGCATGAACGCAATAAGCCGTGTGTGGTGGCGCTTCCATACAGTGTGGTATTTTTATTATTGACATCTCTGGACGTTCACTTGTTTCTCGATGCGCGAACTTTCTGTGGAACGCGGCCTGCCTGCACCAGTTCTCGTGCAAAGGGAGCAGTTGCTACGCTATGAGCTCGCGTCTCCAGCAAATCTGGTTAGGACAAAACGCGAAAATCGTCCTGAGCTCATGGCGAGGCACAGGCACGATAAACAAAACAGACGCGTTAAAACATTGAGATTGGAGGGGCGCATTTATTAACCTGGGGATCTCGGAGGCCAATTACATATTTCAACGTGTTCAGATTCGTATGACATGTCGGCCGTTTTGCCGTGCACGTGCTTGGCGTTTTACAGATTTCTACAAGAACGTGATTATGTAATAGACGTGGGCTACCGGAACCCTAGCTTGAGAAATTGAATACCTCAAGAAGTATAAACAAAGGAACTATTTTTTTTTGATCAGGGGTCTCACTTTAAGCTGCTACGATTTTTATTTTGACCGCGAGAATCGGAAACACAAAACAGGAGTCTCAGCTTCTGTAGATATTTAATTCGTTAAACACGAAGTAGGACTGTCACAAAAGTCTTATGCTTACGGCATTAAAAGAATAATGCCAATGTTAAAGAATTACTCACACCATCAAATTGTCACCATTACTTTTAGCGCTGAGCTGAGAGACAGTTAAAATGACCGCAGCCTATCAATTATTCTTATTTTATGGACAGCTATCACATAGTTTTAGCAAACTAGCAATATTAATTTTGGGATTTGTGCGTACCAACTAATTGTGTGCAAAAAATATGAAAAAAAATATGCAAGGGGCGGAGTGTGCAAGGGGCGGAGTAGTGCGTACGTGCGGATATCGCGCGCGCTGATGAAGACTGGAAAAGCGCTACATTTTATACTCTTGAGCGGATCGAATGCTAAATCTTGAACACTTACTGCTGAGGTTGTAATGTTTGCATTTGCATAGTGCTTTATTACATTTAGGAGAGGTGTAAGGTGTGTCTCCTGGTTGCTTGCAACAGAACACGTGGAAGCATTCATACCCAATTCACACGGCAGCGTGAAGGTACTTTTAGCTTATGTCCCATGGCTGAAGGTACCTGTAGTAAACGGCGCTCTGAATCACACGATAAATAAACACAGCCCGATGAGTTGATGTCGATTGCATTCCTGCTAAACCTTGAGAGGAGCACGTGATAAAAAATTGCTCCTCGAAATCGGTTTGACGCGCAGTTTTTGATTATTTTGTGTGAAATATCATATTTAAAACCTAAATATTATTCGTGTTTGCTTTTGCGGCACTTTATTTTTTTTTTCTAAGTCTAAGAGCGCACCTAAATGAGTCTTGCTTTAAAACGTCCAACCCGTCTGACCACACTGGCCCTACATCATCTGCGTTTACGAGTTTCCGTCGCGAGGTGGGCGACGTGTTTCTGTTTAGCAGCTCCCTTTTTCCGCAAAGTTCAAACTGAAGTAGCTAAATAGTGCCCGGCAGAAAGACGAACCACATCAGTCTCACGGTTACGTCAGTCATGCCATCGAAAGGGATGAAAGACGACGAGGATAAAAGGTCCTGGGCGGGAGAGTCGGACGACTCGTCTACAACCTCGAATATAGATCGCAGTGGTCCATCGCGCTCGGGTTCGTAGCAGACATTGTTTTCCACGTGCCGCCACTGCCAGCGTTGCTAGATCAGCTCAGTTGACAAGCTCCGCATTAGCCACGCTTTGGAAAGCCGGCCCCTCCGTTCGCGCGAGCGTGGTGGCGCTGTCGTCGCAGCCCGCCCTGTCCGCAAGGCCGGCCAAGCTCTGGACAAGCTCCGGACGCTGGCTTTTTGTTCTGAAATCAGGCGGTCGGCGGCACGTCAACAACCCTTGCCCAGTTTTTTTTTTTTAAAGAATGGGACTCTCCAAGTAGATTCTGCTGCAGTCACGATTGTAATTATGCACGCTAAAAATTTCTTTGAGTTTTAATCCATAATTCATCGGATAGCACCATAGTTGCCTAGCTTTGGGTCTGGCTTCCGAGTGCGATTCTATGTTCGTGTAATATCAAAGTATAACTGGCATTATGTCATAGTTGATGTCTCTCATGTTCGTGTATGACCAGCATCCTCAAGCAGGGCCTCGCGTGCGCTGTAAGCGCCGTATCCGATTCTCGATAAACGCTTCACAAAGGAACAAAATGCGTTTTCTGCCTTTTGTTCGTTACCACAACAAATCTTAGCCGAGGCTAAAATTGCAGGTAAATACTTCGCAACGTTTATTTCTTTTTTGCATGAAAAAAATCGCGAGCAAAACACCACGACTAAAAACACCTGTAGTTGACGATAACAGGACCCGAGATTTCTTGTTTCCTACTGCCACCTTCTCCGCCGTCTCTCGATTGATTTACCTCGCGTAGAAGAGCATTTGCGTTACAAGGAAGAGGCATTCTAGTTATCAAGAGTGGTCTCGGCACACCAGGTTTCCTATGTCGCATTCTTAAAAATGTCTTTATTTTGTCCTGAAATAGATCGCAGAAACGTCACAAGATCGATAAAACAACATTATCATTTATGGACGACTGCAACGTTAAGAAAATAGTTATTACCATTAAGCAAATTTAAATTAACGCGTGCTTATAAACACATCAACAAACATGTTGCTGTCAGGTACATGAAGCATGCATACGCTTACACAAATGAGCTCATTTCACATAGTCAAAGAGGGTGTTTTACAATTCGTGCACTGTTGCCGCGAAGCTGTAGCAGGTACTGTAAAATAACGCCTCTATTATCTATCGCACGTTCACATGTAAGTCTCCAGATATAATCACGAATCCGCGCTGATCAGCTGATCGGAAGTGATGTCTTGAAATTCTTACTCACACGTCTCCGAAATGGCACGCACACACAAGGGAGCGAGGTTGTCACAAGCGTAAAAACACGCGAGAGGAATAACTCAGTTGTTTTCACCAGTAGCAGGCCTCGACGTAGCCGAGTAGAGATACAAAAACAGCCCGATTCTTTCGAATGACGAAGACGTCTTCAAATTGTCATTCCTTCCTAACGCGGCTTTGGTATGTGTGCAGCAGTTTACGCTTGAACTTCTGACACAGACACAGAACATCAGAAGAGGGAAATTCACGGTATTTTAGTCCGCCAACGACCAAAACACAACGGTCCATGTGCCGGACACTACGAACGATAGACGCAGCCATTTCTCCGAGCCGCTTGCCTTGGTGACGAATGTCGGACAACTGCCAAAACTAAGGAGGCCCGGCGGGCGTAAATTTACCTCAAAGGTCCCAGGAAATGTTTTTTTAATCCGGACATTATCCCACATCAACAGTCCTTAGTGATACACTTGTACAAACCCCCCCCCCCCCCCCCCCCAAAAAAAAAAAAAAAAAAAAAAAAAAAACGACGTTTTACGGCGTATCCACGAGTACCGAGGCCCAGACTTGTACACGTTACTGAAAAATAGTAAGGAATTACATTTACAATTACTCAAGGCTAAATTGTAATTTATTACAATTACAATTACCCTCCCATGAAAGTAATTGACCGTTACCACAAAAAGTAATCCGTTACTTTCGTGGCGTTACTTTTAACATTATTGTCCTCAAGTAAGGGACAAAGGGCAGAGGGCTATTAAAGTTCTTACTGTTGCCACCTGTTCCATTTAATGACGTTGAGTATTTTGTGCAACAGCTGGCTCTCGAAAGTCTCGTCAGACATTTCGCGTTGTTTCTTACTCAATATGTCGACTGCTACGCTGAACACCATTTGAGCTGAGGCACTGGATGGGAGTGCCTTATTGTTCTTTACGAATGCTTCATGCTCTGCATTGAGCTTTTTTAGCGAAGCAAGGGAAGTACAATCTACCTCGAGTGTAGAGCAAAGCTTCGTCGTTGCAGCCGTTGCCTGCTATTCGAGAGATTTAGTAGATCCTTCCGATACCTCCATTACCCGCGATAACGGTACCCGATAACGATATGATGCATACGCAAAGACGGCGGCGAAGTATCGGGTATCGTTATCGAACCGATCTACTAAAACTCTCTATTGTCTAAATCGCGAAGCTGTGGAAGTCATCAATAGCAAAACATAGTTGTAACAGTAAGGTGATGATTAAATAATAAATAAGGTTTGTCTCGATATTCTTCTTCCTTTGGTTCTGAACAGTTCGAGCCTCAATTGAGACGTTGGTGAAAAAAAGAAAGTTTCCAGTATATAAATATAAGTAATAAAAGAAAAAGGACACTCATAACAACAATTAATTAGAACGTCGGTTAAAACAAGGAAATGTAAACGCACGTTTGCCGTGTGCACCTTGGTGCCGTTCAAAAACGCACGGAGCACGAACTGACTGCAGTTTACTCCGGTGTTCTCCAGATAGACGTCCACTGATGCCACAGGCAGCAAAGGGTAGAGTACTAAGTAAGCCGCGCTATGGCCCCACTCGCGAATTTCACTCTATCCTCAAGCCCAGAATATCTAGGGATGAAGGCACCCTAAGAATATCAAGTCTAGGTCAGCCACCATTATGTTTCATTTGTAAAAAATATCTGCTTGAGATAAGATGCGTCCTACTGGGGTAAAAACAGGAAGAAGCAGAAAGGAAGACAATTATCATTTTTGAACTGCTCGCAACGAGCTGACTCACAAAAAGGGTAGGGTACACGGAGCGTTGTCTCGTGTTGTGACATTATGAAAATGGTCGTAATCACTATAACCGCGAAGGACATTGTTAATTCTTTTCAGTGCACTTACGCCCTCGAGCTTCACGAAGAGGCGTACAATCACTTGGTGTCCTCCTCTCCCCGTCTTCGATCGCAAAGAAAAAACAAAGTGACTGAAAAAAAAAAGCGGAAATAGCTTAACCCCCCCCCCCCCCCCCACACACACACACACACACACACACTTTTTTTTTGAAGAATTGTTCATTTGGATTTTTTGACATTGATGTTAGGGTCTAAAAAAAAGATAGATTCAGGGGCTTGGTGTTGCAAAAAAAGGCTTTGCGGAACTGAGGAGTGCCAAGCCTATCTTTGCGCTGGTCGATTCGCGTGACAGTGTCACTGCACTCGACTTTACAAAAATGAAAAAAAAAAAAAAAACTTTATTTAGAATGGGAGGGGGGGGGGGGGGGGGGGCTGGAGCTGACAAAAAAAAAATGTAACGGATTACAAGGAATCCGTTACGTCTAAAATGTAAGGGAATTACTTTAAAATTACTCTAGAAAATATGTAATTATTCCGTTACTAAATTACTGATAAATGTAAGGGATTACAAGTAATTTCGTTACTTGTAACGGATTACGTACAAGTCTGCCGAGGCCAGCCAGACCGAACGGGTCGGGCGGGCTTGGACACGAGCGCCGCTACGCGGCAGTGAATAGCAGCGCGTCACTTCTTTGTCGGAGCTTGTCAACTTCTCCGATCCAGTGACGTTGCACCAGACCTATTGCTACATTGCCCAAGCATCAAGGAGAATGCAGGGGTTGGTGTTTCACGCACCGCACGTGCTGGCCTCAGCAGTAGTAACTTCTTTAAAGCAAGATACTGCGGATGCTTGGGCTAGTTGGTAATTCATGTTTGGATGGAACAGCGCGGATATACTTTCACTCTCACAGGCACACTAGAAGCAAACAGACTCGCAGCGCTGACTATCAACTTCGTCCTATATTTCTTCTTCCTCAAATCTTCGTGTTTTTTATATTTCTTCTTTCTGAAATCTTCCTATTTGAGGAAGAGGAGGAAGCGGTTATATTCCTTCTTCCTCAAATCTTCCTGTTTTTTATATTTCTTCTTTCTGAAATCTTCCTATTTGAGGAAGAGGAAGAAGCGGTTATATTCCTTCTTCCTCAAATCTTTCTCAAATCTTCCCGAAGATTTGAGGAAGATTGCCATGGCGACATCTTGTTTCCTGCGATTTCTTTGTATTTTCCCTGTGAGCGCGTGCTGTCGGCATCGTGTATTACAAACGATGGCATCAGCCTAAAGAGAAGGACATTGAGGCACTCTATTGCACACGTGGCCAGTAGCGTAGGTTTTCTAATCCGAGCTGGACCGCAGTGTAAACTAGAAACCAAATCAATATCGATAAACAAGCGTGTGATTACGTGAAAAGTGGTTAGTAGTGCGCGTATGCAAAGGGCAAGTACAGTTTCACCATACGTGCGAGCGAAGCGGAAACTACACACGCGAGCATGATACTGTGAAATACTCTTTCACTGCACAAACACATGTGCATGGCAGGGCTCCATATCGCTTCGTCAAAACACGTTTCGTGGCCAACTTTTCATGGACACACGTTTCATTGACATATTTCATAGACATACGCTTCGTTGACACTGGTATGTTTGGTGGAAACTCGTTTAGTGAACACATACAACTGCGACGTTTCGTCGACAACGCTTTTTTAATTTGCTAAGTGGGTTGGATTGAATTACTGACTTCGTTTGGTTCGCTGGAAGTATACCGGAACTAAAGCGGACTCACTCAGGCGGTTCCAATAGGGCAAGAGAGATTTCGCGAGCCCTAACCCTGGCCTTCCAAACACTCCATGCTACGCGCGAAAACCCTTCACTCTGCTAAGGGAAATTTTAATACAATCTCAGGCCCGAGCTCGCGCCAGTCGTCATCGGAACCGCCTAGGGTTTGGCAAGCTATAGGCCCATACGGATGCCGGCGACAGGGGATATGTGCGCCGACAGACGCGTTTGACGAAACATCGCAAGATGTGTCAATGAAACGATCGCGGGAACCTTTCTATGAAACAAACTGTCGGTGAAACGTTGCAGTATACAAAACAACCTGTTGACGAGACGCCGTTCGTCAACCTGATTGATGCCCACCCGTTGGCAGGCCGTTTGAAGCGCGGAACTCGTTTTTGTAGATTTTGCCTCGCTCAAATGCCCACAATTTGCCTGTAAAACATCGAAATATCATCACCACCCTCAGGTTTGTGTAGTTTTCGTACGAAGTTGAGCATATCCGCCTCACCTCTTCTTCTCAAGGCGGTCTACAGTAAAAGATACAAGCGCGAGCGACTAGTCCTAGCAGGAGCTGCTGCTATAGGACAGAAATGACGATGTCATCGTGGCAACCGTGTTAACCAAATAAAGAAGTTGAAGGGCCGGTTGTTACTTACGATCAACAACCAATCACACATAGAAAAAAAACTATGAATATTACTTGTTGACCCGCGCTTGCTCTTCATTGCTATTAATTGGTTTGGTTGCCACGCGGTGCATCACAACGCACGATGCACGAGATTCTTAGTGATTCTGCGCTGTTGGTTCGTCGCAGTGAACCAAACCGACAAAAGAGCGCGTGCGTCCGAAACTGCCCAGCATCCTAAACTCGAAGTTTTTTTGCGAACTTGCGGTTATGTTTTATCTTCGAACATTTGTGCAGGGTCGCGCAAAGCACATATAGTAGAGAATAAAATAAAAATGGTGTCAACCGTGGTTTTAAGCGGAATTTAAATCGTGATTTGAAGTACTTCAGTTTTACTGTGATAATATATATCAAACTTGTTCTAAAATAAAATCCCGAAACGTTTTTATATCTTTCTCTCACGTAATGTTTTTTATGCGCATTTATCTTGTATTTAATTAAAATGATACCCAAAAAAGAATATATACATCAGGCTTAACACGACCGAAATACGGTATTCTGACCAAATTGGAAAGGTGCTTTGTTTCTACCTTATACTTCATTCGCTCTGTTCTCTACCATCCAATGGAAGCAAATTGAAATGCGAAGGAAGGAAACAAACACAAGAAGTATACGTCCACACAAAATCACGCAGACCGGCAGAGAGAAAGAGAGAGAGAGAGAAAAGAGAAAGAGAGAAAAAATAGGAACAGAGAGACAAAGCTATAAATCTAAGATAGGTACTGCATTGGCTAGTATAATTATTGTGTCTTACACAATCTCGCTGCTTGTTATTTGAGATAATACAATCACAAACTTTTGAGACCATACCCTGACAAGTCTCCCTCCTCTAGGCGACTTGTCGCCACAGAAAACATCTGACAGGTTCGGGAACCGACCGGGATCTCTCCCAGACTGGCGAAGCGCTCTACCAACTGAGCTAACCAGGAGCTAGCCGTCAGTGCAGCAAACGAATGTTAACAGTTCCTACCACTCTCGTTCGTAACTGCCTCAAGGGCGAGATCAGACGTTCAATTGTTAAGTATCATCACTGAGCGCCTGAGGATCCGTGGAACTAACTTGGGATCTGGAGGCCAGTGCTTTGCCTCGTTGTCTTCGAGGCGGCTATGAAACAAAATAAAGTCACATAATTGCGATATAGAGTACAGATGATGAATCTGTCCAGTGACAACACAGAAAGGAAACATGTTCGCAATTATCGATTATTTCCGCTTAAAAACCACCGAGACGGCTATGAAACAAAATATAGTCGCGCCATTCCGACAAGCCGTAGTGTAATTGCGAGAATAATTTCTGCAGTTGATAAAAACAATTGACTTGGCAAACATGGTGGAGAATTGTAACCGTCGACATTTCTTTCACGGCGTCGATTTCATTTGAGCGTATCGATGCACAGTAAAACACGCGCAAAAAGAGCTGTGGTCCACTTGCGGTTTTTATATCTCTGGCTCGCTCACTGCGGGCATCCAGGCATCTGGCACCCTAGCATCTGGTTACATTTGTTTCTCACGTGGCGTTCCAAGCTGCACATGACGACAAATTCAAATCAAGCTATTCTTGAACACGTGTCGCCATCTGTATTTGATATTAGAAAATGGCATCTTGCCGTAACAAGTTTTTGATTGAATTCTGTACTTCACGTGTAATCTATCGATATCCAGTTTCTGGAAAATGTAGTATCATTATTTAATGCCTCGTTATTTTCTTTAGTTGACGTGATTCTGTTTTCATAGCACGCGGAAATAACACGATTTGAAACTTTATTTTTCATTTAAACATGTACATCCTCTGTACAGTTAACTGCTTAATTTTTTTAATTCGCTATATCCAAAAGACCGTTCACGTAAATTATCGTGGGCATTGGGGCGTTATAAATCGAGAAAGACATTGTTCAATAAAAAAAAAAAAAGCTGTTGTCTATTAAAAGTTAAATAATGAACTAACGACCAAGAAAAACGTAATATCGAGACATAAAAGTATAGCTAAAACAGTTTTTTATTATAACATAAACGTTATGAGTGTAGTATACATAAATCGTCGAAAATGAAGCAAAACGGCATACATGGTAGAGCTGCACCTTAAGAAGCTTTCTCTCGCGTCTGATGACAGGTTGACGATGGCTGACATTCGAGCTATTTGACGATCATTTGATAGTCCTCGCATTACTGTTTTTTTTTGGCGCACTTCGAAAACAAAATCTGCAGGTTTCTTATTTTTTATTTTGCGTCTCTTGTGACTGCAGGTCTGCAGCTGCAGTGCACAGAACGCGTGCACATATATATGTGTCCTATAGTACTGTGTGAAGACAGTATTAGTATATCTGCATTATTTTAATGTCAAAACATTATTACCTGAAGAAAAAGAAGAAAAAAAGAAAACATTTTAGAAATGCTTTTTGCAATGCGGTAAAACACAGATTAATACAATTTTTATTTCTTCCGTGTTTGAATGCTATACACAATGAAGGCCACACGCGTTTGTGTTAGACACGACAAACTGACACACGCATATTTTGCAGAGTAATACCACTACTTCACTAGTACTACTACAACTACTACTACTACTAATACTATTAATATTATAGTGTAGGCCCAGGTTTGTTTACCCATCCCCAAATTGTCGCAACTGAGGCGATGTATTTAAAAAGAAATTCCTTTAATTTTAAAAACAGTAGGTTGGCCGGTTCATTAAAGTTAGCACTTCGGTTTGCGAAAATATACTGGAATAAGAGATTAGTGGCATTGTTTAGAATTACTCCAGCATCGGCATCCAAACAACGCGCACAAGAACTACATTCCTTTAGAGTGGATGCTGTCGAAGAGACGATTAAAATATTTCTCCGATGGGTAATTCAACCTCGCGATATTTATTTATTGCGCAGCATTTATATTGTTGTCGGCAATTTTATTTTCTAGCTCTTCAGACAGTTCGTTAAAAATCTTATAGTTCATGATATATTCTTGCGGCTTTTCCGCATTTCTTAAGATGTATGAATGGTAAGTGAATTTCTTTTTTTGAATTAACATTTTCTCCTTTAATATATTCTCTTTTTTTTGGTTTTTGAAGAATTTTTTTTTTTAATATCAAACTTAATGTAGTCCCTAAAAGTGCAGCATTCCTATGCACTGGGTGTTTTGGCAAAGAATTTCAAAAATCCTAAAAATTAGGGCGTTTTTAAAAAAAAGAAACTGTCTCCAAAAACAAACTACCAGCCACGGCGGACGTAAGGAGTTGCCATAACATACAATTAGCTAGCTAATTAGTAAAAATTTGCTACTTAACTTTTTAATTAGTGGAAATAGACATATGGTTGCAATTAGAAAGTTGCTGAGTATTATCAAAACCACTAAATCAGTCATTTTCAGAAATACTTTGAGCGCGTGAAAAGCGTAGTAGTGCACTCAATTTACCGCTCGTGGAGCTGGTAGAAGGCTAGCAGTTGCGGTAAGGCGCCTGCGCGATTTTGCGCCTCTTATCTAGCCCCAGCCTTGTACTTGCTCCACGAGTGGCAACTTTAGTGCGCTACTACTCTTCTCACTCGATCAAAATCTTTCTGAAATTGACTGATGTAGTGGTTTTCGATAACACTTAGCAACTTTCTAATTGGAACCATATGTCTATTTTCACTAATTAAAAAGTTCATTAACACATTTTAATTAATTAGCTGGCTAATTAGTATGTTTTTAACAATTCCTGACGTCCGCCGTGGCTGGTTGTTTTGTTCCCGAAGACAGTTTTTTTTCTCAAACACCCTAATTTTTAGGATTTTTGAAAGTCTTCGGAAAACACCCGGTATATACAGACAACGTAAAAAATGCAAGGAGTGGCCGCTTTCTCTATTAAATTCTGTCAAAAAACCGACACTAGATGGCGCCATCGGTCGAGGAAGGGCGGAGCCAACGTTGGGCAGAGAGAGCCCCGTCCTTCATTGTGCGACGGCGCTGTCTGGTGTCTGCGATAGCATCGAGATGGTCGATCTTTGATACTAATTTTAATAAAAAAATCTGCCACGGATGAACGTAATGAATGTATTTTTTTATTATAATACTCAGAGTTCATAGACTGAGGTATGACCATACACAGACTGTCGCAGAAAGTGGTTTAGCGCCCCTGTAAGCACACCGCAGCTGCTTCGGAGCAGCTGAGGGGGCGGAGCTTCTTCGCACATGTGATCACCCCCTCTCATCAACCCTCTTCACCTCCTCTCCCTTCAGTTGCGCTCCGCATAGGGCGAGGGTCTAATAAAAAGATGCCCCAAAAGCTGCAACGGAAGTGCAACACGTTTAACGGAAGCGTAAAGCAGAAGTGTATAACAGTCTTACGCAAGCTTACGCGCTCTCTACGACGTCATAAAAGCAGAGCACCCGGCGGCCGCGCGCTGTCGAACAATTCCGAAATCCCGCATTTCTTGTTTGTTTTAAAACTCGTTGTCTCTCCCTCCGTTTTTTTTTCTTTACCCATAGCTGCAACAGTATAAAAGAAATGTCCCCACGGGTGCGCGAAACTGCGAGAACGTTTCGGCGTTGCACGGGGTCATTCGTCGCGCGCCGCTGCCCTACTCGAGATAAAAAGTGAGAGAGACAGAAACAGAGAGAGAGAAAAGAAGAGAGAGCGGCGTGTCTAACTTTCAACGATCGATGGAGCCGCAAGAGCCGCCACTCTCGGGCCTCCGACGATCCCCCGCTTCGCCTTACCATGGTGCGGAGTGGACGCTACACGACCTGTCCCAGCCAATGCAGCGCGGCGACCGGATCACGTGACTTACGCTCCGCGCGCGTTGTTACGATACCTCCCCGAAGATCACGTGACACTAGTACGGCGCCGCATTGGCTGGGATGGGTCGTGGCGGTCGCAAGCGGTTTATCGTTTGGGTTGAAACTGAGGGTATGCCCGTGAAGCGCTTTTCTGGCGGCTCGGCGCGTTCCCTCCCGGCAGACTGCGGCGACAAAGCTCTTTCGGAGACGTTGTCGTAAAAATGTCTCATCTAAGGCCGCCGGCCGGAAATGGGAAGTCGTCGGCGTCCTTCAAGTAAGCGACGCGCGAAGCTTCATTTGCTCTTTTTGTTTTTGTGTTTCAAGACGCGAGATTTAATTTTGGTTTGCACTTTTATTCCGCGCACGGAGCGTGTATTGTCTGAAGGACGTTTTTTTTTTTCATTTAAGGTTACTCCGGGGGGGGGGGGGGGGGGGGGGGGGACACAAAAACATTAAAAGCTCATACCTGTGTTTTCGTTATACCTGGGACATTTCACTTCTGAAATTCCAGGAAAGAGTCTCTACGACTATACACTTTTTCCATGTTCACAAATCTACAGTCAAGGGGATCGGTTGCCAAGGGGAGTTCGAAGAAGACGACGAGCTGAACGACCGCGTTGAAAATGGGCACCGAACTCTGTACATAGTAACCATTCTGCCAGTGCTTCTTCTGCATCATATACCACTGAATACAAGTTTCTTCTGCCCCCTCTACCGAACAGTAAAGCTACTGGGGCACCTCACTGATCCTCCACGGAAATCCATCGGTCAGGCCTTAACGCATTGACGATTTTGGTCCTACTTTAAAGGAGGTAATCAGCCCAAACGAACTCTCGTCGCTCAGAGTCTTCTTATACAACCATGTGCTGCTCACAGTGCGTTCTTCCAAGGAGGAAAAGATCACTACAACTTCGGGAAATTCAAGTAAAACAATAAAAAACAATGTTTGATAATTGACGCAAGTAGAACTGCATTATCCATAATGGAGCACTGGATCCAAACAAGCGTCCTAGATGGAAACGTAGCCGGTGCTTTTATTGCTTATGGTAAAGTAAAAAGTGTCTTTCGCGACAGATGGCACTACTTCGGCTGTGAAGAGGTTGAGACGACCACAAGGGCAGTATCAATTGAATTAAACGAGGGACTGACTGTGGATAATTTGCCGCACCAGCTCAAGATTTTAGGGACGACTGTTCTTGACTCCGTGCCAGGTAGAGCGCCACAGTGACCACGATGCAAGCAAATAGGACACGTTCAAGGTCAGAGCCGCGCTCCATGATGCAGCGCATGCCGGAAATACGGGAACGAACCAGAAGACTGCACTCCAAACAACGCCAACCGTACAACTGCCTCTCTTGAGCGAAGGTCGGCATTTTAGGTCGCCCTCACTCACCCTCACCCTCACAGCCACACTCACCTAAGCCCCTCACTCACCCTCACCCTCACAGCTACACTCACCTTCAGCCCCTCACTCACCCTCACCCTCGCAGCTACACTCACCTTCAGCACCTCACTCACCCTCATCCTCACAGTCACACTCACCTTCAGCCCTTCACTCACCCTCACTGAACCTCACGCACTCACCGCCCTCACCGCCCTCACGGCCCTCACGCCCCTCACGCACTCATGGCCCTCACGCCACTCACCGCCCTCACCGCCCTCATGGCCCTCACCGCCATCACGGCCCTCACGGCCATCACGGCCCTCACGCCCCTCACGCACTCATGGCCCTCACGCCACTCACCGCCCTCACGCCACTCACCGCCCACACGGCCCTCACCGCCCTCACCGCCCTCACGGCCCTCACGCACTCATAGCCCTCACGCCACTCACAGCCGTCACGCCACTCACTACCCTTGCGGCCCTCTCACCCCTCACGCACCTCCCGCACTCATGGCCCTCGCGCCACTGTGGCCAGCTTCAGATGGAGCAATTTCGCCCAGAAACTTTACGTTGCAACACCAGCAACACGGGCCGCCCGCGATCATACGCAGCAACCAATTGCTGCAATTTGCCATCGTCATCACAACATTTTTTTTTCTTGCACTATTTGGAAAAAATTACACGTTACAAACGTGTTTTTATGCATTTAAATCTCGTTAAGAATACTAATGCACCTTTCTGAAACAGTTTAATTCCAGAAACGATCGATTTCAAACCACAACCAAGTCTTTCGGTGTCATCATCACCGGCACGAAGTATCACGTGAAAATTTTGCGTCCCTGATTAAATGGAGCCGTTTCAAACGTATTCGAATTGCTCCTATAGTCGGTTGCAAGCTAAGAAAAAACCGGAAATGCCTCTCAGAGGAAAATGTAATCCTACGCCGAGAAACGCCAGCCAATTGTTTTCATGACGCCACGATTCTGTGGACCAATCGCGATCCTTTTGAAAAAAAAAAAAAAGCTCAACATGACTGCTGGCCTTAGCAACGCGATGCTATAATTTCTCGTGACAATTATTCTGCTTTTTTGCACCGTGTTTTACGTGCCCGAGGTTACGCCACGAAATCTTGATGGTCTCGGCTTGCGTTTGCAGCAGTTTTGCGCGACAACGTGAGAATCCAGCGACGCTATCGCCAAGGAAAATTTCGAAGCGGGCGCGAGGCTTAGCACTGCTGAGAGGTATGTTAAACGGTATGTTAGACAGTATCTTGGACAGAAAATGAATTGGGAAGACGGTACATTGGACATGACTTTCTTTCTTTCTTTACTAAACAGCTATTTCGTTGACAAAAACGTATTCTAACTTATTTAAATGTCCTGAATGAATTAAATAAATAATGTAGTAGTTTAAGACAGGTTTCCTGGAGGAAGAAAAAGCAATGTTGCTAGCGAACTACTTTCTCGACGGCGGAGGCACTTCAGATGGGCGCAATGCGCTTGTGGGTGGAGCTAAAAGATTGTTCTTAGGTTGCATCCGACTATAGTTACTTGCTTATTTCGAGCCGGACCCGATCTCAGCAATTCCTGTCGATCTTGGGAAAGCTAGAAAACAACCCGCCATTAACACCAAAATTGCTGAGAAAGATACTCCATCTGAAGGGGGCCTCACGCACTCACCGCCCTCACGCACTCATGGCCCTCACACACCTCATGCACTCACCGCCTTTACGGCCCTCATGGCCCTCACGCCACTCACCGCCCTCACGCCCCACACGCACTCATGGCCCTCATACCCCTCACCGCCCTCATCGCCCTCACCGCCCTCATGGCCCTCACGGCCCTCACGGCCCTCACGGCCCTCACCGCCCTCACGGCCCTCACCGCCCTCACAGCCCTCACCGCCCTCACAGCCCTCACCGCCCTCACAGCCCTCACGGCCCTCACCGCCCTCACCGCCCTCACGGCCCTCACTCACCCTCACACTCATGAATTTTCCTGGTTCAGAAACTCACTCAGCCTCACCTCACCTGTGAAGATGAGGGTGTGTGAGGGTGAGTGAGGACCCTCATGAGTGAGGTTTGCCGAGGTATGCTATTGAGAACCCTACCTAGGACTTCATAGACCCAGAAGAAGCAGCACAATCAGAGACGTCTGCTGAGACCAACGTTCAGTCCCAAGGTAACCAACATCGAAACAGCCTCACGTAATAAAAAGGGCACAAATATTCCAACACCGTCAGGCTTTGCAACAGTGAAGAGAGTGAACACGGACGCTATCACCATCACATCCAGAACACCTCTCTCAATCTACCAACTTGGTAGATTGAGAGAAGTAGAGGAAGAAGAAACCGAGATGGAGGAATCTTATGAGGAAAAACGACGACGACGAGTCAGAACAGTAGGTGACTTTTCTGATCGCTTCCTTCATATCAACTGAAGTAATCGTATAATTTATTCGCCTACTAACTACAACTGCAGCACTTCATATTTACAATCCTTCGCCCCACGCCCTGAGCGCGTGTGGGGCTTTTGGCTCTTCAACACCATGCAAAACACCGAGCTGAACGATCACGGAACACACTCGTCAGAGCAAGTCATAGAACATTCTTACTCTGCTGAACCGAGCAACCCAAATGACGTTCCTATGGATTCTAGTGCTGCAGACATTCTTCCTTCATCACTTTCACAAGGCCGTGAAGCGTCATTGACACCCGGCCAAGGCACACCTCGTGGTACCGACGACGACATGGAAGAATCTGCAACAGCTCAAAGATCTGAGCACGACCGCTACACACTGGTAACATCGAGAAAGCGTCCCAAACCAAGCGAGTCACCACCTAAGGCTCCACAAGTAGGACCAACTGTCATATTTGTACCAGCGAACCGCACAGATTCCCTCACCAAACTTAGCATCATGAGAGTTTCCTCCGAGCTGGAAAACCACTGCCCAGAAAGCATCCAGATGATACGCCCAAACAACCGACTGAACTTGATCGCAGTAGACACCAGAAACGCACAGGCTACTCGATCGCTTCTAAAACTAACATCTCTGTGCGGAGTCACTGTGAAGTAGTACGAGCCCGGACCCCGCGATGGAGCCGTCGGCGTCATCAAGGGTGTTGGCGACGACGTCGATGATGCTCTCCTAAAAGCTGGGCTAACCTCGGAGATACCCGTGGTCCATGCCAGAAGACTAGGTAAATCTCAAGTAGTCAGGATCCTTTTTAATGGCCCAAAAATGCCCAAGTACGTGCTGCTCTCACGGGTCAGGTACCAAGTTTGGGATTTCGAAGAGCGCCCCTTGCAGTGCGCCAACTGTGGCCGTTTTGGCCACAAGACTGTGGTCTGTACGAAGAATCAGATGTGCAGTCGATGTGGAGGCAGCCACAGTCGAGCGAGCTGCGACGCCTCTCCCCTGTGTGTTAACTGCGGCAGTGAACATGATGCCCTTGTAGCTTCCTGTCCCAAACAAGTTGAACAAAGAGAACTTGCCAAGAACAAAAGAAGATTTCACAACAACGATCAGAGCGGCCACAAATACACGCCAGAAGTGGGGCCACCTCTAGAGATTTTAAGGCCCCTACAACCACTCAAACAAGCCAGCAAGGAAACTGCCATCTAGCACCCTGCTGCTCAAGCAATGACACTCAATCTTGAGCCCCGCAAGGAAAGGGGGCCTCCACAGTGTAGCTATAGAGACGCTCTAAAAAATGTGCAGGACAAGAAACATCCACCTACGCCCCCACGTAGCACCCCAACTGCAGCAATGCAATCAAATACACAAGAACATACTAAGGTAAACAAGGACCGAACAACAAATGAGCCCTCTACTGATAACGCTAAACAAGAAACAGGGTCATTTTGTAGGACAGCAATTAATGTCGTAATTGATTATGTTCGCCGCTTACTTAATGACAGCCAATCAGAGTGGGCGAAAGTTTTACTTAAACTGGTCGACTTCGCACTTCCGTACATCTACACCTTGGTAATGTAGACCCATTTGAAGTTATTCTAAATGCAGCGACTATTTTCCATTGGAATGCTAATGGACTTAAATCAAGGCTTGGAGATCTAAGACAGTTCACGTGGAAACACCAATTTCCTTTAATTACAATATCAGAGTCTGGAATTCCAGACAAAAATGCCATAAAGCTTTCAGGATATACCTTCGTTACCTCACAAAGGTCAAATGGGGTGAGCAGAGTTTTAATAGGCGTAAGAAAAGATTTAAGTTACATAGAACATGAAGTGGCACCTCATGACACAAATGAATATGCTTGCATAACAGTTAAAAGTAAATCGCGCAAGTTTACGTTGATATCGGCGTACATACAACCAAGAGCAACATTCGATACCCAACGGCTAGAAAGGCTTATTCAAGACACTCCTTCCCCTCATATACTTTGCGGAGACTTTACGAGCTTTGGGGTGGCACCCGAAATGATAGACGGGGTAACACGATTAGCGAACTCACCTCAAAATTGAATCTGGTGCTACTCAATGACGGAAGCCCCACGTTCTATAGAGGAACAACGGTGAGCAGTGCTCTCGATCTGAGTTTTGTCTCTTCAAGCTTTCTTCAAAACGTTTCATGGACTACAGATCTCGAAACTCGAGGTAGTGACCATTATCCTATTCTTCTCACAGTTCGTGATTTTGCCGGTTGTAAGACATCCAACGCCCTTTCATATACTGACTGGAACCTTTTTTCAGAACAAGCAGGGAAATGTATAACAGCAGCAACAACAAACGAGGAGTTTGCACCGTCTATTGCTCACTGTCTAAAATTGTCGACAAAACAGATACATGTACCTTTCCATTGTACTGACATTGATGCTGAATATGAAAGATTGCGAGCTATTCGAAGACGAGCTGAACGGAAAGCAAGAAGAACAAAAACTTTAGAGGATTCTCGTGCAGCTCGGAAGGCACAAAAAAAGGTTCACCGCTATTTAGACGCTCTTAGCCGTCGTCGATGGCGCGAATTCTGCAACTCTCTTGACACTGCGAAAGGTCTATCTCATGCATGGAGGGTCGTGAGAGGCCTGAAGACTCGAGCGCAACAACGCCACCCATTCAGAGCATTGTCTGTACTACGGATGCTCAGACATTGAAATCGCTGAAGCTTTTTGCAAGCAAATTACACAATTATATCACCCACAACTTAAAGATCAACCATTCCAAAATCCTGCGCCCCTAACACGTGATGCTTCCTTAGACCTTCCGCTCACATTAAATGAACTAAACTACGCTTTACAAGATATCAAAAAGCACACTTCCCCTGGCCCAGACGGGGTCACTTATTCTGCGTTGGCCTGTTTAAACGAATCTGCAAGACTTAGACTCCTGGAATATTATAATACATCATTCCTCACGGGCACACTTCCCACAGAGTGGAAGCAGGCAAAAAATTGTCCCTATCCTTAAACCCGGTCGGTCTCCTCTCGACCTTGGATCATTCAGACCCATTGCACTCACTAGCTGCATATGTAAGGTCATGGAACGCATGATACTCGCAAGAATGTCATGGTTTCTCGAGAACAGATCATTATATCCAAAGGAGATGGCTGGCTTCAGAGCAGGACGCTCAACTGCAGACAACGTCATTGAACTTATCAGCTCTATCGAACAAGGCCTGCATGAACGCAAGATAACGTCGGCCGTTTTTCTAGACATAGAGAAAGCATTCGACTCAATTGACCATCACTGTATCCTAAACGCCATGAAAAATCAAGGTTTTGGAGGTAGAATATTCAACTGGGTTCAAAACTACTTAAGTGAACGTACGGTTTTTATGGAAACGATTGAGGGCCGAACAACCTTACATAATGTAAAAAGAGGAGTACCACAAGGGGGAGCCCTGAGTCCGCTGCTTTTTAATCTCGCGCTCTTCGACTTACCCCGTCAGGTTTCTAAAGACGTCCGCCTTTCAATATATGCTGACGATATTTGCTTAGGGGCCACCAATGCAAATCGCTTTGTCACTCAAAGGAAACTCCATAAATCCCTCATAAAATTCAGTAATTTTCTTAATCGTTGTGGTATGAGCCTGTCGGTCAAGAAGACGGTAGCCATCGCCTTTACTCGAATGTCGATGAAGCGATTTCCTATCGTCTTTGGTGGACGAGTAATTCCATTTGTTCTAAAACACAAATTTCTCGGTTTTACAATAGACAAACACCTAGCCTGGAATCACCATATAAAAGAACTAAAATCCAAGCTGGCCTCAGCCGGCAACGTGCTACGCTTCCTGACTGGCACCACGTGGGGAAAATCCTCTAAATCTATGCTAATGCTGCAAACGTCTTTAAGTAATAGCCTTGTCAGATATAGCTTGCCAGTTTTAACTAACATGTGTGTATCGGGCACAAAAATCATTGAGGCAGAGCTTTGTAAGTCCCTCAGGACTTGCCTAGGTGTACCCCCGGGCACATCAAGTATCGGCACTATTGCCGAAGCAAGGGCGTTGCCTCTAGCGATTATGGCAAAACAAGAAGCATTACGTATTCACTTGAGACACAAATTACAACACCGTCAACATCACTTGTCAGACATAACAAATCTGCGACCAATGTCAAGTTTTGGCAGAATATTATTTATATGTAACAGCAACGTTCCAAACTATGCTGAATTCCATGCAGTCCCAAGATGCCCCCCGTGGACTCTAGCCGTACCCCACGTAAATTTTAATATTCCTGGATTTATAAAAAAGACTGCTCAAGCTCAACCAGTCGTACTGCAACACGTACTAAACCTTCTACATGACAAGTACCGTAACAGTACTCATGTTTACTCTGTCGGGTCCACGTGCTCGGAAAGTTCATCATCTGCATTCGTCATACCCAGACTAGGTGTTGTGGAGGCACTGAAACACTGTCGAGTTGTCTCCTCTACCGCAGCAGAACTCTGCGCGCTGAACATGGCCCTATGCTACATTACCAAGTCTACAAGGAGATCGAGGTGGACGATAATCACCGATTCACGAGCGGCATTACAAATGCTACAACGGTCACCTTTAAAATCATCAAACCCAGTGCTGGTTATGAAAACACTTTACAACTATGCCGCAGCAACAAACAAGGGTCATACAGTTGACTTTCAATGGGTACCCGGACACACAGGAATTCCTGGGAACGAATCGGCTGACGCTGAAGCAGAAAATGCGCATAACCTTGCTCCATCTGAAAACATTCCTTTCACTCGACAAGAGGCTGCAAGACATGTGGCATCATTCTGTAAAAACACTTTCCTGGGTGAATGGTCGTCCACCAAAAACTGCTACCGTTACCTCCATCAAATCGACCCGGGACTAGAAAACTATATTCCTAAAAAATTACCTCGAAACGTGGAAACTTGTTTGCATAGATGTCGCTTGAATTCTGCTTGCACAAATATTCAGATGCACAAATTCGGGTTTATTTCAAGTCCGAACTGTTTACAATGCAACGTCCCTGAAGACCTCCACCACGTGATCTGTGAGTGCGAGTTGTTTAACACTGAGAGACGCGCACTTCACGACACTATTCAGAAATTAAGTAGCGATCCATTCAGCCTAAACAAGATCCTTGGCCCTTGGAACGATCGAAAAAGCCAACAGAGCGCTATAGACGCCTTAGTGGTTTACTTAGAGAAAACAGACCTAATTAACCGTCTTTGATTTAAATTCCTTACCCAAATAACTTCTAGCTCTTGGTAAGGCAGGAAAGTGACGCTGTGTGCACTAGATACTTAATGAGGCGGAAACGGCAGTCACTGAGCCCCCATCTTTCTTTACTGCAGAAATATCTGAATATCCGTTTCATTGTGACATCTCTTATGTAATGGTCTCTTAAAGTGTCCGGAGACCTCACGGTCGAACTCAACCGAACACAATGTTGAATGTTACAGACTGTTATACATGAAGATGGGCTTTTTAACTAACACTGTCGCATTACAAAAGCGATCTTTATTTTTTTTTCTTTTCATTGTGTATATATTTACAAATTCTCACTATTCTGTGATAACTGATTTTTTTGCACCAGACTGTATGCGCTCTACATTTTGCTACCTTTATTTTTTCCTCTCCCCTGTCCTCTGTTATCCCACTCCCCATCCCCACGCAGAGTAGCCAACCGAGACTTCTTCGGTTAATTTCTCTGTTTTTTCCTGGGCCCGTTTGCTCGAAGCTGGTTAACTAACCGCGGTTAACCGGATTTCCCTACGAGGGGGAATTTTGGGTCACGTGACCGGCAGAGTGAGGACGGCGGGGAAACATGGCGGTGCCCCGGTGAGTGAGCGCCGCTCGCTTTGGAACTAATACGTCGTAGTAGCTGCAGTAGCGGGCGAGTTAGTCAGCAATGAGTGGTGCAGGAGGTTTTCGCGTTGCCTTACCTCACTTAAAACGCAAAACATGAGCAATGACCTCGCCGCAATTTTTAGATAGACTTTCGACTCTGGCCATTCCTAAGCCTAAATGAACGCGATAGTTGTCGGCATGGCAACGTCTTTGGAAAGTGGATTGCCTTGACTCAATCGGCCGGGTATTGATAGCACACAAAAGCAGAGAGCGTTCCCATAGACCTTTTGCTAAATTTAAAAAGCACTGAGGTGCATGCTACGAGTGTAGTTACACGCGCTGCACCTGCTAGCGTCTGAAGTAATAACTGTTCTGAAGCAAAACGCCTAAAACAAATTTTGCCGTGCACGCGCGTTCGTCAAAGATTTATTATGATTATTTACTTCAAATATTTTATAAGTGGAAGGCCAGCGCGCGCGGATTGTAGAATTACACTTCCAGCGTTCTTCTCGATGTTCGGGTAATCATTACCCGAACATCGAGAAGAACGCTGGAAGTGTTCTTCTCGATGTTCGGACCTACTAGTAAGTTACTAATAGGTCAATTTTCAGTGGAGCCGAGTTACAGGTTTTTCAATTTATGACGGTGTTATATTCAGTTCTTACATGCTGGTCAACCACGCTGTCGGTGTACCGCACGCCTTTCACTGCTCACTTCTTTCTCATCGTTTCTAGGACTCAACTTCGTCGTCCTCTCTCGAACTCGGAAGGAAATTTCAACGAGGCTTTTCTTCACTTCATACAGCCAAATGTTTAGAAAATTTCCAAACGAGGGTTAATTTAGTTTTACCTTGCCGATTATTTGTACCACGAGCAATAAAAATTGTTTCATAAGCTCAAATGTATGCCGTGCTGCGTCGCGAAAACCAGGCAGCGCGCATTTTTTGGGTCCCCCCCTTTAGGGAACCTTTCCACGGAAGCCCGCTACAGCCAGCAGGTGACACCAGCTACCACCCCATAATAAAACACGGAGCCATCGCTCATCCAGCCCTCGTCAAACTTGGCTAGGTACTTGTAGGTACCTAGTAGGGAAGGGCTTAACCGCGGTTAAAGTTAACCGGCTTCGAGCAAACGGGCCCTGATCATTAAATGAATGAATGAATCTTATGAGAAAGAAATGCTGGGGAAAAGAAAAGGTGAGCAAGTGCAATCCACAGGAGATCCTGACTCTGCACCTCAGTGGGAGAAAGTAGAAATAAAGAGGAGAAGAAAAAAGAGCAAAATTTTCATCTCCCAAAGCTCCTACCAGCACATCCCGCCCGACCACGAGTATCTGAAAAAGCAGTAAGATATAAACCCCCCGAGCGGTGCCCAATTTTTGGACTGAAAACTCATACGTTTTTTTACACATCTGTAGAACATAGTCTATAATCGATCTGTTCTGAGGTCACAATGATTATGCTGTCCTTTCTGGTATGGTGTTGTGTTGTCAGATTTACATAAATAGATACCATTACACATTTCTTTTGTGCTTATTCAACAACAATAAATATTGTTGAAAAAAAAGTATCGGTGGCCGAATGGGATAGCGCACACCAGCTGGGAGCACGGGGAGCGAAAGCTCGCGCTGCAGGACGCAGGCATCCAGGGTTCAATGCTCAAACCTGCCCTTTTCGATCTGGATGAGCATCGTACCGGCGTGCGGTCGTGTATCACTATACTGAATGATGCGCGTGAAAGACCCCAGGCTATCGGTTGTACTGCACTGACCAAATTACTCCTATACAACTGGGAGACAAGTCGCCCGTTGAGGCAGACTGAGTTCTATGCTGTATAAACGTACGAACACCCCATTTTTTTTTTCTGTTTAGAGCGCAGCTCTTAGGCTCCCGTTTCCGGCTTGAGCGCCGCCGCCGTCGCCGTCGGCGTAACCGCGCGTTGCATGTAACCCTCGCGTTGCATCCAACCCGCATGCAACGCGCATGCAAAGCTTGCATGCAACGCGTTGCATGCAAGCGGCGTAACCTCGCATTGCATGCAATGGTGTAACCTCGCGTCGCATGCAACGGTGTAACCGCGCGTTACATTATGGGTAGTTTCTCATAATGACGTCACGAGGGTTACCCTAGTGAGGGTTACGAGGGTTACTCTCACGAGGGTTACGAGGGTTATCGTCACGAGGATCACTAGGGTTACCCTCACGAGGGTCACGAGCGTTACCCTCACGGGGGTTGCGAGGGTTAGTTGCCCTCAAAAGGGTTACCCTCATGAGGGTCACGAGGATTACTCTCACGAGAGTCACGAGGATCGCTTTCGCGAGAGTCACGAGGGTCAGCCTCACGAGGTCACGAGGGTTATAGAAGTTACGCTCACGTAACCCCCCCCCCCCCGCCCCCCCCCCCCCCCGTAAGGTCACGTGACCTCAGCCGTGACCTCAGGGAGTCACCTATCCCCCAGTACCCTTCCATCCTCCTCCTCAAGTGCTAGGCTGTAATCCGGCTTTACAGAGAGTTGTAGACGGCTTCCATTTTTTTGGTTAACAGCTTAATGTTTGACCTCCACAGCCCAGCACACACATGTTCCCGGCTTCCGAAAGCGAGCAAAGCCAATGCGGGAAGAAATTAAGAGAGAGGAGGAGACGAGAGCGTGGGGGGCGTTAGAACACCGAGCTTTGGCTGGAATGACTAGTGGGTTATTTATTTCTTATTTACACAAATATCTGCTTCGCCGTTAGGCATTATGCAGGGGCGAACAAAAGAAAACGCATTCAAAAAAACATTTTCAGTAACGCAATAATCTGGCGGCCTTTTCTCAACTGCACTCGTGAACCGCGTTCGGACGCGGGCGCCAAACGACGGACGCCGGCTTTCCGCGTTCTAACGCGTTCGATAAGGGCAGTGGAGACAAAGGTATATGGCAGTGGAGTCACTGCCAGAAAAGGGCAGTGGAGACACTGCCAGAGGACACTGCCAGAGGACACTGCCAGGACAGGGCAGTGGAGGAGACAAAGGCATCTGTCAGTAGAGACACTGCCAGAAGAAGGCAGTGGAGACACTGCCAGAGGAGACAGTGCCAGGACAGGGCAGTGGAGACAAAGACCTCTGGCAGTGGAGACACTGCTAGAGGAGACACTGCCAGGACAAGGCAGGGGAGACAAAAGCCTCTGGCAGTGGAGGCACTGCCAGAAGAGGGCAGTGGAGGCACTGCCAGAAGAGGGCAGTGGAGGCACTGCCAGGACAGGGCAGTGGAGACAAAGGCATCTTGCAGTGGAGACACTGCCAAAGGAGGCACTGCGCGAACAGAGCAGTGAAGACTAATGGCCCGTTCGCACGATGCATTTTTCTCGCGCATCTAGTGTCGCGAAACGTAGTTTCGCGAAATGGTTGCGCCGTCTGAACGAGTCCGAAAAGGACGCGCGCATCTAAAAAAAGTTGCGCGCACACCTCGCTTCTGGAGCGAGCTTTTGCTGAAACTTTGCCGAGTCCTGTCAATCACTCTGACCCCCCATTCACACTGGAAGCGGATCCGCGTTCGCGAGGCGGTTGCGAACGCGGTTGTATGAAGATCCAGTGCAATTGCACTGGATCTTCATACAACCGCGTTCGCAACCGCCTCGCGAACGCGGATCCGCTTCCAGTGTGAATGAGCCCTGAGGGCGCCGCCAATGGCCTCTCAGAAACGCTCTCACGTGGCCTTTGAGGGGGGAGCGAGCTGCTTGAGAAGACCACTTCACTGCCGGTGTTGTAGCCAAGCCAAATCCGAAAAAACTGAAACCACGAACGATGGATACTGCCGGCGCTTCTGCAAGCACGTCAAGCACCACTGAAGGAAAAGTGAGTAGCATATCGGAAAAAAATCCAGCGGTGGACGAAGACGTAATTGGTGATGATGATAATTCGCGTTGATTTTAGTCATAATTAATAAATAAAGCCTTGAGACGAGGAAACAAAAGGGGGCGTACACAGTACCGTCTCAAAACCAGCACAGCGTAGAGCTCTCGTTTACTCATTTTTCATTTAATGATCAGGAAAAAACAGAGAAATTAACCGAAGAAGTCTCGGTTGGCTACTCTGCGTGGGGATGGGGAGTGGGATAACAGAGGACAGGGAAGAGGAAAAAATAAAGGTAGCAAAATGTAGAGCGCATACAGTCTGGTGCAAAAAAATCAGTTATCACAGAATAGTGAGAATTTGTAAATATATACACAATGAATAGAAAAAAAAAAGATCGCTTTTGTAATGCGACAGTGTTAGTTAAAAAGCCCATCTTCATGTATAACAGTCTGTAGCATTCAAACATTGTGTGCTGTCGAGTTCAACCGTGAGGTCTCCGGACACTTCACACCGTCACATAAGAGATGTCACAATGAAGCACATATTCAGATACTCCTACAGTAAAGAAAGATGGGGGCTCAGTGACTGCCGTTTCTGCCTCATAAAGTATCTATTGCACACAGCGTCACTTTCCTGCCTTATCAAGAGCTAGAAGTTATTTGGGTAAGAAATTTAAATCAAAGACGGCTAATTAGGTCTGTTTTCTCTAAGTAAACCACTAAGGCGTCTATAGCGCTCTGTTGGCTTTTTCGATCGTTCCAAGGGCCAAGGATCTTGTTTAGGCTGAATGGATCGCTACTTAATTTCTGAATAGTGTCGTGAAGTGCGCGTCTCTCAGTGTTAAACAACTCGCACTCACAGATGACGTGGTGGAGGTCTTCAGGGACGTTGCATTGTAGACAGTTTGGACTTGAAATAAACCCGTATTTGTGCATCTGAATATTTGTGAAAGCAGAATTCAAGCGACATCTATGCAAACAAGTTTCCACGTTTCGAGGTAATTTTTTAGGAATAGAGTTTTCTAGTCCCGGGTCGATTTGATGGAGGTATGGGTAGCAGTTTTTGGTGGACGACCATTCATCCAGGAAAGTGTTTTTACCGAATGATGCCACATGTCTTGCAGCCTCTTGTCGAGTGAAAGGAATGTTTTCAGATGGAGCAAGGTTATGCGCATTTTCTGCTTCAGCGTCAGCCGACTCGTTCCCAGGAATTCCTGTGTGTCCGGGTACCCATTGAAAGTCAACTGTATGACCCTTGTTTGTTGCTGCGGCATAGTTGTAAAGTGTTTTCATAACCAGCACTGGGTTTGATGATTTTAAAGGTGACCGTTGTAGCATTTGTAATGCCGCTCGTGAGTCGGTGAATATCGTCCATCTCGATCTCCTTGTAGACTTGGTAATGTAGCATAGGGCCATGTTCAGCGCGCAGAGTTCTGCTGCGGTAGAGGAGACAACTCGACAGTGTTTCAGTGCCTCCACAACACCTAGTCTGGGTATGACGAATGCAGATGATGAACTTTCCGAGCGCGTGGACCCGTCAGAGTAAACATGAGTACTGTTACGGTACTTGTCATGTAGAAGGTTTAGTACGTGTTGCAGTACGACTGGTTGAGCTTGAGCAGTCTTTTTTGTAAATCCAGGAATATTAAAATTTACGTGGGGTACGGCTAGAGTCCACGGGGGGCACCTTGGGACTGCATGGAATTCAGCATAGTTTGGAACGTTGCGGTTACATATAAATAATATTCTGCCAAAACTTGACATTGGTCGCAGATTTGTTATGTCTGACAAGTGATGTTGACGGTGTTGTAATTTGTGTCTCAAGTGAATACGTAATGCTTCTTGTTTTGCCATAATCGCTAGAGGCAATGCCCTTGCTTCGGCAATAGTGCCGATACTTGATGTGCCCGGGGGTACACCTAGGCAAGTCCTGAGGGACTTACAAAGCTCTGCCTCAATGATTTTTGTGCCCGTTACACATATGTTAGTTAAAACTGGCAAGCTATATCTGAGAAGGCTATTAATTAAAGACGTTTGCAGCATTAGCATAGATTTAGAGGATTTTCCCCACGTGGTGCCAGTCAGGAAGCGTAGCACGTTGCCGGCTGAGGCCAGCTTGGATTTTAGTTCTTTTGTATGGTGATTCCAGGCTAGGTGTTTGTCTATTGTAAAACCGAGAAATTTGTGTTTTAGAACAAATGGAATTACTCGTCCACCAAAGACGATAGGAAATCGCTTCATCGACATTCGAGTGAAGGCTATGGCTACCGTCTTCTCGACCGATAGGCTCATACCACAACGATTAAGAAAATTATTGATTTTTATGAGTGATTTATGGAGTTTCCTTTGAGTGACAAAGCGATTTGCATTGGTGGCCCATAAGCAAATATCGTCAGCATATATTGAAAGGCGGACGTCTTTAGAAACCTGACGGGGTAAGTCGAAGAGCGCGAGATTAAAAAGCAGCGGACTCAGGGCTCCCCCTTGTGGTACTCCTCTTTTTACATTATGTAAGGTTGTTCGGCCCTCAATCGTTTCCATAAAAACCGTACGTTCACTTAAGTAGTTTTGAACCCAGTTGAATATTCTGCCTCCAAAACCTTGATTTTTCATGGCGTTTAGGATACAGTGATGGTCAATTGAGTCAAATGCTTTCTCTATGTCTAGAAAAACGGCCGACGTTATCTTGCGTTCATGCAGGCCTTGTTCGATAGAGCTGATAAGTTCAATGACGTTGTCTACAGTTGAGCGTCCTGCTCTGAAGCCAGCCATCTCCTTTGGATATAATGATCTGTTCTCGAGAAACCATGACATTCTTGCGAGTATCATGCGTTCCATGACCTTACATATGCAGCTAGTGAGTGCAATGGGTCTGAATGATCCAAGGTCGAGAGGAGACCGACCGGGTTTAAGGATAGGGACAATTTTTGCCTGCTTCCACTCTGTGGGAAGTGTGCCCGTGAGGAATGATGTATTATAATATTCCAGGAGTCTAAGTCTTGCAGATTCGTTTAAACAGGCCAACGCAGAATAAGTGACCCCGTCTGGGCCAGGGGAAGTGTGCTTTTTGATATCTTGTAAAGCGTAGTTTAGTTCATTTAATGTGAGCGGAAGGTCTAAGGAAGCATCACGTGTTAGGGGCGCAGGATTTTGGAATGGTTGATCTTTAAGTTGTGGGTGATATAATTGTGTAATTTGCTTGCAAAAAGCTTCAGCGATTTCAATGTCTGAGCATCCGTAGTACAGACTTAATGCTCTGAATGGGTGGCGTTGTTGCGCTCGAGTCTTCAGGCCTCTCACGACCCTCCATGCATAAGATAGACCTTTCGCAGTGTCAAGAGAGTTGCAGAATTCGCGCCATCGACGACGGCTAAGAGCGTCTAAATAGCGGTGAACCTTTTTTTGTGCCTTCCGAGCTGCACGAGAATCCTCTAAAGTTTTTGTTCTTCTTGCTTTCCGTTCAGCTCGTCTTCGAATAGCTCGCAATCTTTCATATTCAGCATCAATGTCAGTACAATGGAAAGGTACATGTATCTGTTTTGTCGACAGTTTTAGGCAGTGAGCAATAGACGGTGCAAACTCCTCGTTTGTTGTTGCTGCTGTTATACATTTCCCTGCTAGTTCTGAAAAAAGGTTCCAGTCAGTATATGAAAGGGCGTTGGATGTCTTACAACCGGCAAAATCACGAACTGTGAGAAGAATAGGATAATGATCACTACCTCGAGTTTCGAGATCTGTAGTCCATGAAACGTTTTGAAGAAAGCTTGAAGAGACAAAACTCAGATCGAGAGCACTGCTCACCGTTGTTCCTCTATAGAACGTGGGGCTTCCGTCATTGAGTATCACCAGATTCAATTTTGAGGTGAGTTCGCTAATCGTGTTACCCCGTTTATCATTTCGAGTGCCACCCCAAAGCTCGTGATGTGCATTAAAGTCTCCGCAAAGTATATGAGGGGAAGGAGTGTCTTGAATAAGCCTTTCTAGCCGTTGGGTATCGAATGCTGCTCTTGGTTGTATGTACGCCGATATCAACGTAAACTTGCGCGATTTACTTTTAACTGTTATGCAAGCATATTCATTTGTGTCATGTGGTGCCACTTCATGTTCTATGTAACTTAGATCTTTTCTTACGCCTATTAAAACTCTGCTCACCCCATTTGACCTTTGTGAGGTAACGAAGGTATATCCTGAAAGCTTTATGGCATTTTTGTCTGGAATTCCAGACTCTGATATTGTAATTAAAGGAAATTGGTGTTTCCACGTGAACTGTCTTAGATCTCCAAGCCTCGATTTAAGTCCATTAGCATTCCACTGGAAAATAGTCGCTGCATTTAGAATAACTTCAAATGGGTCTACATTACCAAGGTGTAGATGTACGGAAGTGCGAAGTCGACCAGTTTAAGTAAAACTTTCGCCCACTCTGATTGGCTGTCATTAAGTAAGCGGCGAACATAATCAATTACGACATTAATTGCTGTTCTACAAAATGACCCTGTTTCTTGTTTAGCGTTATCAGTAGAGGGCTCATTCGTTGTTCGGTCTTTGTTTACCTTAGTATGTTCTTGTGTATTTGATTGCATTGCTGCAGTTGGGGTGCTACGTGGGGGCGTAGGTGGATGTTTCTTGTCCGGCACATTTTTTAGAGCGTCTCTATAGCTACACTGTGGGGGCCCCCTTTCCTTGCGGGGCTCAAGATTGGGTGTCATTGCTTGAGCAGCAGGGTGCTGGATGGCAGTTTCCTTGCTGGCTTGTTTGAGTGGTTGTAGGGGCCTTAAAATATCTAGAGGTGGCCCCACTTCTGGCGTGTATTTGTGGCCGCTCTGATCGTTGTTGTGAAATCTTCTTTTGTTCTTGGCAAGTTCTCTTTGTTCAACTTGTTTGGGACAGGAAGCTACAAGGGCATCATGCTCACTGCCGCAGTTAACACACAGGGGAGAAGCGTCGCAGCTCGCTCGACTGTGGCTGCCTCCACATCGACTGCACATCTGATTCTTCGTACAGACCACAGTCTTGTGGCCGAAACGGCCACAGTTGGCGCACTGCAAGGGGCGCTCTTCGAAATCCCAAACTTGGTACCTGACCCGTGAGAGCAGCACGTACTTGGGCATTTTTGGGCCATTAAAAAGGATCCTGACTACTTGAGATTTACCTAGTCTTCTGGCGTGGACCACGGGTATCTCCGAGGTTAGCCCAGCTTTTAGGAGAGCATCATCAACGTCGTCGCCAACACCCTTGATGACGCCGACGGCTCCATCGCGGGGTCCGGGCTCGTACGACTTCACAGTGACTCCGCACAGAGATGTTAGTTTTAGAAGCGATCGAGTGGCCTGTGCGTTTCTGGTGTCTACTGCGATCAAGTTCAGTCGGTTGTTTGGGCGTATCATCTGGATGCTTTCTGGGCAGTGGTTTTCCAGCTCGGAGGAAACTCTCATGATGCTAAGTTTGGTGAGGGAATCTGTGTGGTTCGCTGGTACAAATATGACGGTTGGTCCTACTTGTGAAGCCTTAGGCGGTGACTCGCTTGGTTTGGGACGCTTTCTCGATGTTACCAGTGTGTAGCGGTCGTGCTCAGATCTTTGAGCTGTTGCAGATTCTTCCATGTCGTCGTCGGTTCCACGAGGTGTGCCTTGGCCGGGTGTCAATGACGCTTCACTGCCTTGTGAAAGTGATGAAGGAAGAAGGTCTGCAGCACTAGAATCCATAGGAACGTCATTTGGGTTGCTCGGTTCAGCAGAGTAAGAATGTTCTATGATTTGCTCTGACGAGTGTGTTCCGTGATCGTTCAGCTCGGTGTTTTGCATGGTGTTGAAGAGCCAAAAGCCCCACACGCGCTCAGGGCGCGGGGCGAAGGATTGTAAATATGAAGTGCTGCAGTTGTAGTTAGTAGGCGAATAAATTATACGATTACTTCAGTTGATATGAAGGAAGTGATCAGAAAAGTCACCTACTGTTCTTACTCGTCGTCGTCGTCCCTCGTTTACTTTCACAACAATCTTCTTCTTTGTCAGCCTCCATCCAAATTATACATATTCAACAGTAAATAAAGTAAATGGCAGTAAATGACAATTCAACAACAAGTAAATGACAATTTAAGAGTAAATTAAGTAGATGAAAGTAAATGACAGCTGTATGCTGTGCTGGTTTTAAGACGGTGGTGTGTATGTCCCTTTTTGTTTCCTTGTCTTAAGGTTTTATTTCTTAATTACGATTGTTCACCAGCTCGCCTGCGTTTTGACTCCTAGAATGTGGCGGGAGATGAAGAACACGACGCTGAATGGCTAATGGTGATGATGATGATGTCGGCTTTCAACTGAAGCGCCACTTTATGGTCAAGACTCAAACTATTTTCGCGAGTCTAAACGTCATCGTTGTTGCACGTGAAGCGGTACGTGTGAACGAGCACATTTCGCGAAACTTGAGTGTCGCGAAACTGTAGCGCGCCTAAAAGATGCATCGTGTGAACAGACCTTAAGGCACAAAAGTCTTTTTCGGCTCTGGTCTTTTTGTTTCCTAGGGCATCTGACAAGGTAACCACATATGAATCGAAGGCGCGCAAGTCCGCGCGGCGGCGTTATCTGGTCTTGCACTGCTCTCCTCGCGGGCCTCGCCGGATCTCGCTGGTCAGTGGGCATGTGACAGATTCGTCACTAGTGGCGCCGGCTGCCCGAAAAGTAGCCATTTATGGGTGATCCGAAACACGCCTTATTTCGACGATGGCACAAGAGCAGTCGGGGCTAAAATGCGCCCTTGAGCTTTCGTGCCTGAGAAACGAGCTCTTTAGATCCCAACAAACTTCGAGAACGATGCCGGCGATGTGTCCGGCTGCAGTGCGCTACTGCAGCCTGCTGGTGCCACGCTACGGCTGATGTTCTCAAAAAACAGTGATCAAATATCAACAGCAGCGCGCCGTGCGGACCGTCCACAGGCAGGCTGTGAACGAAGCTTGGTTCGCACAAGGGGATAGGAAGACATGGAGAGGGCATGACGTCATGCGTTTGAATCCTAGTCATAAAAAAACAAAAACAAGGAGAATGTAAGCATCAACAAGATTTTTTAAACACCAAAAAGTCTAACGCAAATAGCGTGTAAAAACACACGAAAAAACAACAACTTGTTGCAGTTCAGCGAAACGAAAGTATGTAGCGTAGTGGCCCCTAGGACATCTGACAACGTAACCCACAACAATACCAGAGAAGACACTGCCAGGACGGGGCAGTGAAGACACTGCCAGAGGAGATCCGAAACACAAAGGCCTCTGGCAGTGGAGCCACGGCAACGCGTAGTCGCGCGTTGCCGTGATGAGGCCTTGCTGTCTGAGTGGCGGAAAAACTCGCACCGGCTGTCCTTCCGCGGGGATTTCGCTTCACCGGTAAGGCCCGCGTGCATTACATATCGAACTTCGCAGTAACGTGAAATAATCAGTGATCGTGCGACGCTCATCGAACTTGAGAAAGCGCCGAATTTCGTTGCTCGGTCCCCGTCGCGGCAGTGACCACTCCCATCGAAGAGGACCAGAGTGTGCGGACTCTGTGGTTCTGTGCACTACAAAGCAGATGACAAAAGCGTGTCGAAGAAAGTGTAAAGCCGGACTCCTCCAGTAAGAGCTCACACGTTCACTTATAGTCTAAAGCGCTTCCCGCCCACGTGCTAATAAAAAACAAACAATTTTTTAGGGACGTTTGGGTTTTGGAGACGGATTTGATTGTTACTTACAAAAACACATCGGGCGCGAAAAGCAGGCGCTCGAGCTGTAGTCAGCGCGGCACACGTACAGTGCGGAACTACACATGAAAAGAAAAAGAGGAAGAACTAAATTACAACAGAAAACAAAGCTGACGCGAAGTCGTCGGCCGGCTAAAGGGCTGTTTATACTCCAACGTCGGTGAACGCAACGCGCGATACAGTGCGCCTCGACGAACTGCCCCGCACTGCGCATGCGCGTCTCCGTGGCAACCGCTTCGTGTCTATACCGTATTTCCGCTTCCTGGTCGGTCAGACCCAGGGTGTAATATAGACAGGTGGGGAAACGGCCCATAGGAGCCTAGCGCAGCGCCGTGACCGGGTTGTGTACTTTTCTGCTTGCGGGTACCCCTGATTTGCGACAGATGGCGCTGCGGCGAGAGGAAAACAAATCGGAATCGGATTTGCGTGGAATTCTATGGGAGAGTGCGTAAAATAAACCGAGAGCACGGCAGTCCTCCATTTAAAATCCACGAGAAACCATCTCTGTCAGTTTAGCCGGTCGCCACCGGTCGCCCACCCGGAGTGAGAGTTCGCGGTGCTTCACATAGATGGCGCCACAGAAAAAGAGAAAACAGAGGGGGACACAATCCTGTCGCTCATTCGGCTCTCGTTTCCCCACCTGTCTATCTTACACCCTGGTCAGACCTCTGCGGTCGGTGCGGTTCTTCCATGTCGCGTAGTCAAGTTTCAAAACAGCGATTCGAGATAGTGGGTAGCAGTTCGGAAACAAGCGAATGATGGGGGATAACCAGTAAAAACCATTTATTTTCTCCAAAATGTCCCACAAATGTTGACAAAAAAAAAAAAAAAAAACAGTGCTGCCTATGTTGAAGCTAGCCTCTTGGCAGGTTCACCGGGGTCGCGCCAAGCGACTCCGATGACTCCACCGAGATGCTTCGATAAAATCTATGCACTCGATATTCTACAGCGACCTCATTCTGACAGATTGCCAGTGTGTTATCATAATAGATTTTTACACTGACTCAGGAAACTGACACCGAAGAGAGCAGACGATGCCTAAATTATGAAATGTACGTTTTCGAAACTGTACCGCACTTTACATGTAGAGCCCTTACAAACAATACAGGATTCAGTCCCATTTTTATCCCGTACCGCTACTATCGTCCACAAGCTGAGACACCCCAGTTGAAAATTTCTGGCCGGCTAAAAAGTTCAGATGTTTCATTGGGTCCGCTGTTCCCGTATATTCGACGGCGCTGTTTCGATCGGAAACGGCTAGCTGCCGGTGAGTGCGACTAGCACGTTAACATGCATGGCACACACCTTAGGTCATCCTTAATTTTAATTAACTCTACCTTTGGCGCGTCATTGAGATTCCAGCTTGTACTGGCACCCCAACACCAAGGCCCACCACCACCGGCTCGTTAGGTCGGTAGGCCTAACAAGAATGGGGGGTAGCGCATCCTCGGAGTGGTTCACGTCCACGCACACTCGCGCAGTCAAGCGCACGAACGTTAAACACGCACACCAATACGGGGACACGACAACAGCACACGACACGCGGCAAGAACGACAGCTTCAGATCCCAGAAATGAGCGTCTCGCACACTTCGACTGATTCCGACGGGCCCGAACTTTGCCCCGAGCGCCGTCGTCGGCCCGCGCTCGTCGACGGCGAAAATAGAGCATGCTCGATTCCGCCGTGATGTACACCGAGGCGCGCCGGGCTACGTCGAGGCGCGCTGGTTTACGTCGTGGCACGCTGGCCTCGTGAGCTCGTCGACGTTGCGACGGAGTATAAACAGCCGAGTCACGTGTTTTCCGCCAGTCGCCATATGTTTCCACTGCCACACGCTCGTTCGCTCTGATTCAGGACTCACGGAATCACACGGAAATGGCGTTCGACGCTTTTCTTCAGTTGTGACGTGGACCAACGCGAGTACCAACCGACGCACACGAGCGAATTCATCTCTATGGTGTTTTTCGTAAGTGTCCCACGTGGAGGGCATTGTTCATTTGAACCCTTTGAACCAGTGTTGTACACGCGTTCCCGTTACAAGTTCCATTGGTGAGAAAATACCCTTTTCCCGTCACAGTTTGAAAAATGAAACGTATCGTTACGCATACCTTACATTAGTATTTTTATGATTACCATATTCGGTTAGATCAAACAAAGTTGCCTTTGTTGTTTTTTATCTATCCTTTCAGATGGCAATATACAAATTTGAATGCCTTGATTGAAGGACAGCGGGAGAAGAAAGCAAACGGAAGCAGTGTTTGATTTGTTGATGTCACCTTTAAAAATCTCAGCTTTTAATTATATTTATGTTTGTAGTGGGCGATTCAGACGAACCAAATGTACTGTTACCCCACATTCCCCGATTGTTTTAAAACAACCTCACAAGTTTCAATCTGACAAAGTCCCTTGTTCGAACTTAACAACAGCTGCTTCTCGATGTTGTTGTCCGCAAAACGATCATCTGAAGAAGAGGGTATCTTTTGGAAGGTCGGTCTTGACGAAGGGTCAAGTCCTTCTTGGTAAACTGTTTCTTAGTAACTGTAGGTATCTTTGTGCAAGCTCAGTGATGGCTGTAGTCGGGCTTAGATTTTTGGGTATCTGAAGATTCGTGGAAGCAAAGAAAATAGCTGAGTTTAAACGACCTTCTTTCTGTGTGTTTTATTCGACTAGAAGTTTTGGTTTTTGTACCGCAATCTTGGGCAATAAAAAAAAATAAATGTCCACTAGCTCTCCGGCACCTGACTGTTACCGAGCGAGTACCACACAACACAAGCCCTAAGAAAAGTAACCAAAAAGTTAACAAGATCCTGATCTTCGTAAATATATTGTTTTTAGACTTCTAGAATTCCCCCTCTTAGAAGTAAAATAAATATCACACCACTGGACAAAAAAAAAAAAAAAAGAAAAGGAACGCCATTCATTTTTCCGTTTAGGAGAATATGGAACGCGTTCCCGTTCCCGTTCCAGTTCCACCGATGCAAGACGGAACGGCGGCGTGCCTTCGTTCCTCCTAAACGAAACACGTTTCAGGAACGCCGTTTCGTACAATACTGCTTTGCACCATGGATAATCTGGACGTGCCTATAGTCCGTTGCAACTCAAGAAAGTAGGGCGAGGGTAAGACGGCCGGGGAGGAGGAAGCAGACAAAACGCTAAAGAGAGGTTTCCCCCTCTCTTCTTCAGCCTTCCGTCTCTTTCCTCTTCCCCGGCCATCTTTTCCCTCGCCCTATCTGCTTCACTTGCAACGGACTTACTGCCCAAAGACTGTCTTTCAGGCACGTAGCCAGGAAAAAGGGGGGGGGGGGGGGGGGGGGGGCGTGGAGAATGAGCGTTCGGCGATGCCTAATTTATTTTTGCGGTAAAAACAAAAGAAAAAAAAAACTTGGTAAATCTTTTTTGTGACACCCTGTAGATCAAATATTGTACGTCACTGACAGAGTGGGAACGGCACGGCGTGTCCTTCGAACGCCCGGCCTCCATGTCTTCCGTCGTGCTTTGGCTGCGTGCACGGGCTCGAGTGTGCACGAGCTGCTGAAGCGTTGTTTACGAAGAGGCCCGCCTCTGCCCACTCCAGGTGTGGGCACTGCACATGCGTACGAACCAAACTCCCGTGAAGTAAAGGGTCTCCGCATGCGCGGCGCCGCCAGCAGCGCCACCACACGAGCGCCGCCACACCAGCGTCATGTCAGAGCCGCGCGTTGGTGTATATACCTGAGTGTTGACTTTTTCTTAAAGAAATGTAACGACTAATGTAGTTAGGTTAGTCGTTAAAAATTTCTTACCAAAACCTGAAAAACAACTTTTTTTCTCGTCTCTTCATACTTTGCTGTAGCGTTAGTCCGGATGCAGCCGGCACTACGACCTGTTTCCGCACGTGTTCCGTCGTCGATGGACCGGTCATAAACAGAAAAGGTCCAGGGACTTGCGCTTTTCACGCGGTTTCTTTGGTACCAATAGGGAGTTTTCGTAGACCACATTGCCCCCCCCCCCCCCCCCCCCCCCCCCCCTGTTAAGCCCTCCGCAACGAAGAAGTTGCTACTGCGCCTGCGCGCCGATAGCCTTGACTGTGGAGTTCCCGCTATCGTAGCGGGTTGCGGAGGGCCTTGCGGGACGGCGAAAACGATCTACGAAAACTCCCTAGTAGGGAGTTTTCGTAGACCGCGTTTCGCCCTCCGCTAAGCCCTCCGCAACGAAGCAGCCGCTACTGCGCCGGCGCGCCGATGGCCTTGACTGTAGAGTTCCGGCTAGCGTAGCTGGTTGCGGAGAGCGTTGCGGGACAGCGGAAACGATCTACGAAAACTCCCTATTATCTCGTAGCGTCGTCTGCGTTACGACATTAGCCGAAACGGAGTAGAAGCGCCAAGTCATTAATTATTACACTCATTCCACGTACCTTCAAAACATTGCCGGTGTCTTTTACCCACGCAAAAAGTACCATATTAGGAAAACCCACACACCCACGCCCATGGCAAAAAAAAAAAAAAAACAAGAAAGAAAAAAAAAACAAAAAAAAACAACAAGCGCTGTAGCATCCCCCCCCCCCCCCCCCCCCCCCCCCTGAACGAAATAAAAAAAAAGAAATGACGTTTTTGTCAATTTATAAATAAAAGTCAATGCAAAACCAATGTGCGTTACTTTTTATCAGTAACGGTAAAGCGTTCTTTTTATTTTGGGGTAACGTAGGTCGGTAACGCGTTCCTTTGTTTTTGCACGTAACGACTAACGTATTTTGTTGCTGTTTTTCGGTTACGCGTACAACGCTGATAGACCTCTTTCTTCTACGTGAGCGCCGCCATCTTGAATCGCGGAACTTTCGTCATGCGGGAAAATATCGTTTTGCTCTCGAAACACCACTGGAAGAAGCTCGCGTTTAGTCGCGACTGTCCATCATTCTTGCTTTTCCTTTTCTATATCCTCGTGCTCGTTCCAGGTTGTAATGCCTCGCTTTTTTTTTCTTTCGTCACGCATACCAGTTTTGTCAACTACGCTGGAGACGGGTGTAGGGGATAAAGGTCTATAGGAGGACATACTCTACTTGGCTGATTTTCAATGGACACCGCGTCTTCACCACCAAATCCTCCCCGAGCGGTTTGGAAATCTCGCGTCTGTAGAGACCGCGTGCCCTCGCGCGCTGTCCACGCTGTCGCACTTCCTCGCTGCGCCAAGAAAAAAAGAAAAGTAAACTGTTTTTTTTTTAATTTTTTTTTTTATTGAGGGTTGACGTTATTGCACCGAGATTCCGGATACGCCGAAAAAGCGGCTTTCTCTGCCGTCTCAAAAAAGATTCGGCCAGAGCTCCTAATACTTCCAATTCAGAGGGGAAAACTCCGAGTCTGCGCGCGTACACTTGCTCCTAGTACGCAATAGTTGTTGGAGGCAAGACCCTTGGATCTTAGCGGAGTATGATGTAAAAATATTCCCTAGTAAAGTATTAAAAAAAAATATTAAACAGTATAAGCGCAACAAACAAATAAAGACACGCAAAAAAAAAAGAATTGGTTGGGGGATGTTTATACAGTGAGCGACTTGTCTCTTGGTTCTACACGAGCAATTGAACCAGTGCAGTACAACCGCTAGCCTAGGGTCTTTAAAGGGTCCTGACAGGGTAAAAAAGATATATATACATTTTTTCATTCCAGGCGTTCAAAAGGTATATCAGGACATCAACAAAAAATTCTTTCACTTGTACTGTTTCACTTGCGTAGTTTTTTTTTATTTTTTTTTTTATAAAAAATAGAAATACGAAGCCCATTTCAAAGTGCTCGCCAGTGCCCTGTGACTTAACAATGTACCGCAAAGTGTCGGGGCAGTCAGAAGGGAGGCATCACCGGAAGTCACGTGAGTTCTATCAACCTGCAAGGCCAGGTACTGTTCGGCCGCCATCAGATAAGCAACAACTATCAGTAACTTCTTTCTTCTTTCTTCTCCTCCTTTATAGACTGTATTAAATGTCAGTAGTTAGTTTAGCGCCCTTCCTGTCTACCTCGTCCTTCCTTCCTCGTTGTTTTGCGCTATTTTATTAAAGGGACACTGACAGGGTATTTATGCTCGCCGAGGTTTTTAGTTGTACGTGTCATATGAGAGCTCAACTACCCAGAACAGAATTTGCGGCTCGAAATTCGGTTTCTTTCCGCCCGAAAACCGCCGATCAAGAACTGGCCGGTTCGAGTCTCGCTCACTCTCTTTTTCGAGGTCACGGGCCGTTTTCTAAGGTATCGATGCGACCAAAAATTTAATCAAAGTCATGGGTCACTGAAGGCACACACTCAATATTAAAAATAGAAAAAAATATGAAACCCATTTTTTGTGGCTTCTAAAAAGCTGTAAATACGTTGATTGAAAAAAAAAAAGTTATACCAGACAACCGGAAGCATTCAGTGCGTTCGTCGTTTCGCGTATCGTGGGACTCGCGGGGACGGCGATGGCAGCGGACGACGGGCGTGGGACCTCTATTTCAGAACTGTCGTTCGCGGTAGCGGCGAATTCTGTCTACCTTTAAAAACGAAATTTGGGTCTGATCAAAAGAATTGGTATTCATTACGTACGACACGCCCGGCCACCAAGCCGATTTGCACGAAGACGTCGCCGAGCCGTCGCTCCCTTCTCGTGGCTGAAGACATCGCTCGCGCAAGCGTCAAGCACGACGTGTCTACTTCGAGTTGAATATGCACGCGTACGATTTTTTTACTAGGTGCGAATGTCCCCAAAGCGTGGTGCTTCCCGACTTCGACTCGGAAGTGCTTTTGCTAGAGAAAAATCGACAGCAAACTTTCCAACTTAGTTTACCAGCTGAATTATTACAAAGGAAAGAGATCCAACAGAAAAGAGATTCCCCAGTAGCGCAGTGGGAAAAAAAAGGACCGGGTTCAATCCCCCGTTAAACTTTTTTTTTTTTTTTTTTCAAACGTTTTCCGATGTTTACATATCTTTTTTCTTTTTTTTACGATCATCACTGAAGAAACAAACAAAAAATAACAAACAAATGTTGCGGACGATACTTCGCTGAATTGAATGGTAGGTGATTTCCTTTTTGACACCTGCGAACTCGATGTAATCACTTTCCACAAAATGCAAGGAGCATATAAATCAGGTAGCGTCCGCTTTCCGAGGTGCCCGTATATGTTCTACAGGAATTGCAGCCAGCCATTGGTCCCGATCCCGTTGATCTTTCGGAAACTCTGTCGCACAATGCCACTTTTTTTCGGACGCAGGACATGTGAGCCAGCTCTTCACGCTACATCTTGGGTGCATTCTTTTCGGAGCCGATCATGGAAATTCACCACGGGCACTCACTACTCATCTCCAACTCCTCAATGTACAAAACAACTCATCTTGGAGTACAGAACAACGAGCTGAACAAACATAACTGCAAAAGAATAGCACGGCGAGCAGTTCCCGCACGCCGCATCGCACGCCGCATGTCGTGTCGTCTGCTACGGAGAGGAGAAAAAAAAAACAAAAAACGCACGGTCGGGTGTAGCCACGTGACTTCCGCCACTCACTTTCTTCTCTCTACTTTTCCGACCTCCGTCGGGTTTCGGTTTCGGTTTCGAGCAGTTGCGTCTTTCGGCTTTATTAAAAAAATACGCTACTCTGTTGCAAAATATTAATTGGGTAGTCCTCCGACACCATAATGAAGCCCCTGGCAAAAAATGAAAAAAAAAATTTTGGGGGGGTGTCAGTGTCCCTGTAATGATATTTTTTTCATTTTTGTTATTCTCCGCACCTCCGCGAGCAATCAAAACAGACAATATTTCTTTTATTAGCTTTTTATCGCATAAAGTTGCTGTAAAGGGTAGAAGAAGAGGAGTCGGTGAACTTAGTAAACAAGTTATACTCATGTTCTAGACAAAACACTTACTTTATGCTCGACCTGTACTTGTACTTAGTACACTCACCAGTTCGTATTCTCTAGACGGCAGGCATCTTCAGCCTGGACAGCAGGGATAGGCAGTATTTCAAATACAAGTATTTGAATTATGTATTTCAAATACAATGTGTACTTTGCATTTGTATTTAATTACAAATTGGGTAATGTATTTTACGTGTGTATTTAAATACAGAAATGCGGGTATTTCAAATACAATTGTAATTAAATACAATATTGGGGCGAAAATACATCTTGTTTTTATGCATGCGGTTGTAAGATATAGTCTCCATCCTTTATTCGGCCATAGGGCTTTTTTTATTATTCTCCTCCGGCTTTATTTTAAGGGCACTGTCCAGAGCAGGAAGAAAACTACGTTCCGCACCGAATGCAGTGTCTCTCAATCAAGCAGAAGCGTTTATGTCTTTGTGATTACGGTGCTAGTCCAGGGTAAGAATAGTCACGAAACCGACGTTCGCAGGCAGACTGGCTAAATAAGTGCCTGTGACAACTGTGATGTTTTCCAGCCTGATTTCAATCCATATTTTTTCCTAAAACATTCTAAATGCGCGGGCCGTCCAGATTTTCGTAACTGGTGCGAGTTGCAACAATAAAAAATTATCTAGCTAGTGCTGCTCGTCTTGGTCGTCTCGGTTCTTTGTTGGTTTATACCAAAATGTAATCGACAAAAAAAGCTACTTGAAGCTCTGTACTTTTTTCACCTATTACGTCCAAGCAGATTACATTTTTTTTGTGATTATAATTCTATTACGTTACTAGAGCCTCGCACACTAACTCCCAAGTGTGCGATGCAAAAAAATGAGATACCCAGAAACCCGTTGCAGGGGCCCTGAAGTCACTGACGCAAATTTTGAGGAATGGATTTGGAAAGTATTTGGAGGAAACCAAATACATTTGGTTGTATTTGTATCTTGTATCTAAATGCTTTTTTTGAAATGTAACTAGATTTGTAATTAAATACATTTTTGACGAAGTATTTTGTATTTGTATTTCGATACATATTTGTATGTATTTTGCCCATCTCTGCTGGATAGTATCCGATGATTCGACGACGTCGGTCTCTGAACCTTCAACAATGCGATCGGGCGTGTATTATGCTACCAATCTTAATTCCTGCGAGCATTCTAAAATTGTTTTCTTCAAAACTCGAGAGCTTGTTTTGTGCCCACTGTAGCTCTCTACCATCGGACTGATGGCATGCACTCGTACACTGGCTTTTACTCGCAACGCTTTCATCATAGACCCGTTGCTCTCGGGCAGGGGACGCGAGCGCGTCCTCAAGACGCGACCATGTTATGCTGGCAGCACCATCCAGGCGGCGCAGTAACGTTCGATTTTGCACGTGCCACGTTCGAGTGTAAGCACTATCAGCATCACGGTGATCAGCATCTGTAGACGCGCGATAACAAAACGTCTAAAAACTAAAAAAAAAAAAAGAAATATGCAGCTCGCGGCCTCAGCGGTCCAATAAACATTCATTTCAGCTTTATTACTTTATTGCTCTCTTTGATAGCTTCCGTGAGCCCGTGCGTTTTACTTCACTTGATAGCGAAGCCGAAGCTATAGACGCTTTCAGCGCGCGCCAGATTGAGCCGCCATAGCCGACCTTTTCTTGTCTCACCGAGATGCCGAGCCACTGATGCGGGCGTTGTCGCGCCTCCACAAAGGCCTTGGCTGGGGAGAAGAACGCAGTAGAATCTAAGATGGCAATAACCTGTCCATGCTGTGGTAATGATGAAGTGAAGCGAACGGAATAAGCGGGAACAAAAACTGAAGGTCGGTTATGGCGGCGCCCATGCACAGCTGCCTGAAAGCGTCTATACTAGCAAAAGAACGTCCTCCTGAACGATGCTCGCACTGCACGAGCGCGCGTGCTTGGCAGGTATGTACACTGAAAGCTCGGAGCTCGCTCTTTTATATTCCGTTTCACCCTATGCTGTAACGCAGACAAGGCTGAAAGCGCGAGCTCACAGCGTTGGCAGGAGTCTTAACGCACGAGAGCTTGTGCCGCCGAGATGTGCCCTAGAGCAAGGAGCTCGCGCTTGTATCCTTTCCTGCGGTACATCATAAGGTGAAACAGAGTATATCCTCTAACGGAGTATAAAAAAACTGTAGTGGGGAAGTGCATCGACGCGTGCTCGAAACGCGAGCCAAATCTTCTATTTTGCTCGCCTGGAGCGCTGCTCAAAACTTGAGAGCTACGGGCCTATTGGCTTCCATCCCGTCGATCCACTGACTCTTCGTCTTCAGCTTTTACAGCACGCAAACAAACCAACGGTGCAGCGATAAAAAGCTAAAAAGTTACAGAACTGAAACTTCGTTTTCTGCGATTGCTCGTAAAGAAGGCCAGAATAAAAAAAAAAAAAAAAAGATTTTAGTAACGGTTCTGGTAAGCACGAGGAGTGAAACTCATGTGACTTCCGGCGAACTCACTTTTAGTGACGTAGGTCGATGCCCATCTTCTGACAGCCCCGACTCCTTGCGGTACATTGTTACGTCACAGGGCACTGTCGGGCACTTTGAATGTTTTTGGCGTAGTGATACAAAACCGCACACTGGTGCGATGCTTATCCATATCGAAACGGGCAGGGGTGGGGATTGAACCCAGGATCTCTGTGTTCTACAGCGCGAGTTTTCGCTCCACGTGCTCCAAGCGGGACTGCGCTGGACCCCTCAGCCACCAAACCCCCCCCCCCCCCCCCCCCTCCTCCAAAGACACGAAGAAGGTATGACAAGTGCGTGTTTCGTCGTCTTCGTGGGCTTGTCTGCCCTTTGCGTCGTTTATAGGGAGTATTCACTGGCGGCCATATCCGTCTGCGGTGCTGCTGAGCGCGTGCTGACGGCGAGCTTCCGCAGCCCTTTTGGAGCGTGCATTTAGCACCATCAAGGTTGCCGGTCTTAGCAGGCTACTAATGTGAGCTCGTTGTGAGCATGCGCTCTAAACAGCACCCACAAATATGGCGTCCAGTGAATACCTCCTATTGTTTAATATCCGTATACAACTAGTCGGCCAAAATAGTTTGGAGGCCATACAACTGGCCAGGCCCGTTATAGAAATAATCTTGATAATTACATGTCGTTATCTCAGAGGCATTCCAGAAGACAAACGCACAGATTCACTCTCTGCGGAGGGCCAGTCGTCTGCTTCTTGCGCAGGAGTGGAGGTGATGTCAGACCGATGTCGAGCTCTGATTGGCTTCGATTGGAAGGATAGTGGGTAGACCTTAATGCCAGGTGCCTTCAGGTCTACCTACTGTTTTTTTTTTTTTCCATCAGCCAATACGAGGTCGGCGTTCTGACATCCTCGCAACCCCTGGCCGAGAAGCAGACGAAGTTGCGCTCCGCATAGTCCCGTTCGATCGTTGGAGGAGTGAAACTGGCTTCTACGTGGTATAGGCTCCTTGCACTGACGTCACATCGCACACATTTGAACACCAAGTAAAAGGGGGAGAGGGAAGCTGCTTTTGTAAGAATTTTGAGTGACATGTTAATCTTCTATAATCTTCTGGGAGGAGAATGGCGACGCCTGTGCAAATCCGGGAGGCAGAAAGGAGGATCCTGATAAGAGGGGAGCTCCTTCTTCCCCTCTTCTCTGGAGGGCAACGAAACTGACGTCCTGTGCAAGCCACGTATACAGTTGAGCGGAAGTCGCTGTATGTGTCCGTGACCGGATTGCGCCTCTCGTTTAAGCTGTTCATGTATTAGCGAGTTTTAGTAGATCGTGTTTCCCGCTCCGCTAAGCCCCTCCGCTACCCGGAACTCTACAGCCAAGGCCATCGGCGCGCAGGCGCAGTGGCGGTTTCTTCGTAGCGGAGGGCGAGCGCCGATGGCCTTGGTTGTGGAGTTCCGGGTAGCGGAGGGGCTTAGCGGAGCGGGAAACACGGTCTACTAAAACTCGCTATTATCAAGGAGATAGCCAGACTGGGTCCGGACATTTCATCGAACACCGTTTCATCGAAGCCGTTGCATCGAACGCCATTTTATCGAAAGCTATTTCATCGAACGCCGTTTCATCAAAGCCGTTTGATAGAACACCGCCAAGTTAAGCAGTAGAAATTTTGGATCTAGGAAATAGTTGTCTTAAGCAGAAGAATTGGCAGACCTTATTTTTGTCCTACAGAGAGGGGAACTATTAATAAAAACCATTTTCTCCACTACACCTTTTTATTTCATGGTAACTGATCACCTGTGCTGTTAATGTAGGAAATAATGAACGGGCATTGACATTTTATAGAACTTACGATCATCGGGTGCAGTGACGAAGGTATGTGCCTTCAAGGTTCTATTCACATTAAAAAAAAAAAAGAGACGTATTCTGTTTCAAACCCAAAGTCGTCCTTGAAGCAATGACATATGTATCCATTTCAAAAAAAAATAAAAAAAATGGCGTGTCTTCTTTGTTTATTATTTCTCATCGGCTGAACCGTGGACTTACCGGCTTTTCAACCTTTGTTCTTAGAAAGCAAGCTATCCTCCTAGGATATAATGAAAAATCCAGTAAATAGATAAATTAAGAAAAGGCGTAGTGAAGTATACTTAGTCCTTTCTGGGTCTTTCTTTTAGGCTTGAACAAATAGGAAAGAAAGTATCTGGTGGAATGCAGCCGCTTATCTTACCCAGAAACAAAGAACACTAAATACTGCCCACTCAAGGTTTATTATGTTCTATGGTTCAGTAATCAAATTTCTGGTGAAATAGTGACCAGGGTAGTAATTTTATTTCTGGTGATTCAACAGCAACGTTGAAACAACTCAGACGAGAGAGAGTATATGGTACAAAACGCACTATAATGCTCGAAAATTCGGTGAAGTAAAATTCAATGCAGCGGTGTCAAACGGTTCGATGAAAGGGTGTTCGATGAATCGGCGTTTGATGAAAGTTCTACTTATTCGATGAAACGGCGTTCGATGAAATGTCTGGTACCCAGCCCCGGCGACTTACTGAAATGCGAGTCAGTCTAACTCATAATCTAGGCGGACCTTAACTTCTCGACAAGGACGCCACTACACCCGATGAAGCAATATCTCATCTCACGCGAGTGTCATTTGAAGGCACGGCCCAAGACGTGCAGCGTCAGCGACGACTGAAGACGATATTGCGACGGACTCTCTGCCGCTTCAAATCCGTCGCGTCGACCAAATCGGCGGTGAGAAAAAATAAAGCAAAGAAAAAAAAGCTCGCGACGCTCTGTGACACCATAACCGTTTCCACGCTCTCTCATATTTTTTTTTGTCTTCTACATCTGCCGAACATTGCGTTTAATATGCACGTACGTCGGGGATGGAGTATGATTTGGGAAGGGGCGGGGGGCGATCTTCCAATACCAGTTGGGTTCCGGTCGAACACGCGCACACCCCGTCGCCTCCCTAATAAGCTGTCGGGAAAAACACGATCGGAGACAGATTGCGAGCGAGTCGATCATACATTTCGTGTTCACCTCATGATGGACCGCAGCAGACGCTACAAGTCATGCTCAGCCAATCCAGACCTGTAGTACCCGACTACGTCTCTCCCTCCCCTCGCGCGTCACAGTGCCCCCTCACGAGGGTCACGTGACACTAACACGGCGTTGGATTGGCTTGGATTGGCTCGGAGGGTCCGCCGCGCGCTCCATCCTAAGGGTGATAGGGAGTACAGAAGTTGGCTGGCGCTCTTCAACGAGCCAGTAACGTTACGGCAAGGATGAGGGAGCAGGTTTGGGGACATACACCGCTCCACCTTATAGACTAGTGGACCGCACCGGACGCTAGTCTATAAGCCAACCAATCCGGCGTGGGCAACGCATCGCGTGAGTACTCGCCACGCGCGTTGCTGTAGCCCTCCCGAAGGCCACGTGACAGTCACCATGCATTTGATTGGCTAGGATGGCTCGTCGCTTTCGCCGCGGTTCGAGGTAAGCTGAAACGAAGTATACCTCCGCCGCACGCGCAGCGGCGCGTATACTGCCGGCTTCGCGGCGGCGACGGCGACGTTGACACCTCCAAAGCACTTTTCCTTCTTTCCTCCAAAAGCGCTCTCTCACTCTCTTTCAATCGATACCTGGTTCATTCCCACGGAGCCTTCCCGAGAGCTCTTGCTGTACTCCCGTTCACTCGACCTGAGCTGACAGTGCGTTGGAAGCTACCTGCTCGTCGGGAGGGAGGGGGAGTCCATATTTTGCCACGTGATCACTTCCCCCGCCGTATACCCAGGCGCAGAGAGAGCGATGTCAGGCGATGAAAGGGAGGCTGCTGATTGGTCGGCGAGCGCGTAGCTCCCATCGCACTGTCGGCTTAGGGGGTGCGAATGGAGCATGGACCGGGTCTGCAGGAGCGTCACGCGCGTCGCCGTAATCGACTCCTCATTGCTTCGTCACGCCCGACGTCGTCAGGAAAAGGGGGGGGGGGGGGGCAACCACAGGTATTAAGCAGTTTACGCTTCGGAGTAGGGGTAGCATACTTCAGCCATCTTAGAGCTCTTAAAGCCGCCGTCCCACTGCTGTTGCATACCAGACTAAAGACAGTCTGTTTTTGTTTTGCTTGATCCCCCAAAGGTCATCGTGGTAATATCCCACACTGCCTGGTGATGGTTAGGGGGAGGAAATTGGTTTCAAACGGCAGGAAGAATCATATGTGTGTCTTTTTAGACTCCGGCTAGGTGGCGCAAGCTACCGCCCTTTACAAAGGGCATAGCCATTAACATCCACCCATCCATCCATCCATCCATCCGTCTCATCCGTCTGCTCACAGAGTCTGAGACGTTTTCCTCGCATGACGGTCACATTGGTCGTACAGAAACTGCTGTAGACATGTTCGAGGCAAACAAACGTGTTCCGAACACGCTCGTGTCCGTACATACGCTTCCGCCCTCGTGTCTGCGAGCGAACACCTCGCCGTTTGTAGGACGTACTAGCAGCACGACTGCCTGCGGCTTCGGGAGCCCCGAGAGCTATTCTTGTGCTTTCAGAATATACCGCTCAGAATTATTTCTTGACATTCCTATCCCTTTATGAACTACTGCAGGCCTCCTACCACCCGGTAATGAGGATGGGGTTCGCGGAAAAATCTGACGTCACGGATGGATGGAACGTGACGGGCGAAACATTGCCCAGATCTGTTTTGTTGACCCGATAATTGCCATTTCCTCCAAAACTAAAATTGTATTTAAAAGGGTAATGTATGTCGCCTCCTTTGCCGCAAAAATTCACCCTTAAACAAACATTGCGATGAAAAAAAATAGTTAAAATAGGACACATATTTTTTTAAAGTAATTTTTTCACGAGAAGAAAACTAATTTTCACGAAATATTTACGCCGTTAGACGCAATTGAGGTGGAATTCACGGCCCACTCTAAGACCCGCCCACAAATCAGTTGCCCCACCCATTCCTACTGGATTGGCTTGGCTGCTCGGCCGAACACGCTAACAAGCCTGGTGTCTCCCTTTTCCAACATACGGTGCGTCTAGTCTGGCGTCTGACAACGCCTGCTAGTTGTGCGAGCAGACGCGCGAGGCAACCGCCGCCATCGTGTGCTATTTCACCACCGGGTATCCTCGTCTGCCATGCCCGTAGGACGCGGACATGAACGCTGCCCATCGGCGTCCGTTTTCGCCTTCGTCCGTCTGCTATTTCGCCCCCGTCTAAAACTTATACAACAAGCGCGAGACTCGACCATGAAGAGGTGTTCTAGCGTCCCAATCGTCTCTCAGCGTGTGTCGATGTACGGTAAAAAGCGATCGAGGGGACGAAGAAAAGCAACAAAATAAATATGCTGTAATTCTATCTTTTATGTTCTTATTTTTTTTTCCATGGCGTCCGCGAGCAAGGTGAGAAAGCATCATGACGAAATGTTAAAGTGTTACCTGAAATTATTCGATTTGGCAGGCAAAAGGCACTAAAACTAAAAGAAAAAAAAATTGAGAGCTACTTGCCTTTAGAAGCGAAATGATGGGAACATATCTGGACTGATGGCAAATTCTGGTCGTCATTTCCCGGCAAAATATTTTGCCTATCTTCGCCAACGGCGTTCGCGTGGTAAGAGGCTGGTGAGTGCGCTCCGCTCGGGTGGCGTTTCTCAGGCGTGTGCTTGCAATTTACCGGCACAATTTCTGCCAAAGGCCCAAGAGGTCGGGCAGCTTTTCTTCCAAACTGCATCCGGTATCGTCATATCCGGATCGGAAAGAGGAACTAAACGAAACAATGCTCGCAGATAGCGGGTTTGAATGGAAAGCCAAGTTGTTGAGACCGACACCCCTTTGTGCTCCGAAAAAATATAGCAAAGATGACTAACATAAATATATATTATATCAAAGGAAGCTTGCGCAAGGTCAGGTTGCTCTGAAACACAGCGTGTAAGAAAAAAAAAAAAAGAGGAGAAAAAGATGTATTGATAGTGGTGCAGCTCGACACTTGAACGTGCATTACAATTTCAAAGGGGTGGACGCAAATTAAAGGCCGAGGATTCCAGAAAAAAGTAATAACAAGAAAATAGAGTGTTGAAATAGCAAAAATTTTCGGAAATCCAAACAAATCATATTAAGATTTGACGCCATGTGCTCCACACATATTTATTAATCTGAAAAATTTGAAATAGTGAATTGACGGGCCAGTTGGTCGCGAACTACATGAATCGTACTGTGTTCTGCTTCTTATGTGTCCCGTCTTTCTTGCGCAACTCTATTAATCTGCCCTCCTATTAAGTTTATAATTTAAGATCCCGTAAGCTATGCGGACTGTGGTAATGCCAATATGTACAAAATAATATATTGTGAAGCCACTTGTGTCTATCCACATACAGAGTCCAAATATATGTTGCTGATTCATGGTAATAAAACCCGAGACTCAGGAACACAGAAGGGGACGAACACAACACAACGTCTCAAATTGCTGATTCATACGACGCGCCTATGGTATCATAAATTACTCGTCGAAGTCAACGAAGCTCACGCGGGATCCAGGCAAATGAAAACGCCAGGTGCCGGCGCTTAGTGTTCGGGTGGAGAGGGTCACGTGGTTCGCCGCTGTCGCGGATTCGGTTGCCGGTGCCGCCGGCAAGGGATCGCCGGCGATTGACCAAGCGAATTCGCCATACCATGATGCGAGCCGAACGTCCGATTGCATCCAGCCAAATGTCTCGCAAATTCTTACCCGTATAGGTATCTTCTTGGTATTAAAACCATGGTCGCAATCGTGACGGCTGTCCAAGTGACAAAGCAGCGGGGCCGCTTTTACGGCAATCAACATCTCCATTCAGCATCAGCACGCGCAAAGAAAGAAACCAAGCCAGATCGATTCAAATAGTGAATGTGGGACTCTATGCTTAGGCCATCCCCGCTACGAAAAGAAGCGTCCGCACATCGTTTACTGCATACTATGTCGGTTAATGAGATCTCCCTCTGAAAACATCCGTGAACTCAAAACGACCCGCACCCTCCGAAATTCACGAGCTCAAGGAGGTACGCTCGTTAAGCACTTTGCAAACGCAAAAAAAAAAAAAAAAAAAAAAAAAACGAAAAAAAACATGCTCGTTATCTTTTGAAACCGAAACGGAAAGGCAGTCTCGGGATATTTTGAAGACAATAATAACTCTTTTTAGATTATTTGTTTATCAGACATACAAGAAGTCGATTAAAAAACTATTACGGCACGGAGATACAAATTGACAACCAACCTTTCACGCGTCAATCATCTCTCCAGCCAATGGGAGATGTTAAGTACCTTGTAAGCTCGGAGCGGGGCCCCGATAGCGGGCTGCCACCTCCACTTTCAGCCCTTAAATTGCGTCTAGTACGATAAATATAACCCGAAAAAAAAAAAAAAAACATTTTGTGCATGACATAATCCGCGAGACTGCAGGACGGAGACCGCCACGGGAAGGTTGACTGCTTTGGATGTGCAGGGCTGCAGTTGCTCAAGAAGACTACCTGGTGGCATCGCTAGTTCTCATCTCGGGGTTTATGGCATGTTCAATTTAAACCAGCTCGTTGGCGCCCTTACATTCAGTTATTTTGTTTTGTGGCAATTGAAAAAAATATATGCCTGTCCAAGAAAAAAAATAATTGTAGTTTGCCTTTAACAGGCTTGGGGGAGGGGGTCACCTTCCTCCTCTTTTCGTTTTTAAGTCGACCCTGGACGTGAAGGTGGGGAAGGCTGTCAAACAAACCAAATCATCAAAATTATTATATGCTTGCTGATATATGATAAAAACATTGCCTCTATTTTTTTTTTAGGATTGAAATAACACATTGTATACGGTATTTTTTATATTTAAAAATTTTTCTTCGAAGTCGGGGAACACCGTTAAAAAGGGATCTTTGACAGATTTCGCCGATAGCACGAAGATTTGACGGACGAGTCGAAGCTGTTGTTTTCCGAAAGTGTGCTACATCTAAAATTCAAAAAGCTCAGGGGCTATTATGTCGAGCGCACAAACACGAGCCAGCGGCCTCGAGAAGGGACATTCGTGGGACTGATCTGACCGCGGACATAAGCACGCCAAAGTGAGTGACTCTGCGCCTGCTTTCGCCGTGGGAAGGTTGACTGCTGTGGGTGTGCAGGGATGCAGTTGCCCAAGAAGACTGCCTGCTGCCTGGTGACATCGCTATACCCTGTTTCAGCTTATGTTGTACCGCAGCGAAAGCTAGAAGCGCGAGCTCATAGCGTTGCAAGCTGTGCCGCCGAGATGTGCACTGGAGCATGGAGGTCGCGCTTGTAGCCTTTACTGCGGTACATCATAAGGTGAAACGGAGTATAGTTCTCGTACCTTGTTAGGCGTAGACTGATCCGGGACAGACAGGCATTACTGCTCGTGACGGCAGTCGTGGCAAGGCGAAGCATTCACACGGGTTTTTACGGTCGTCCTGAGATACGCCTGTCCGTCACGTGACACCGTTAAGTCGGGTGACATGGTGACGCCATGGTTTCATGTGACGTGACGTCGAATACAGTCACTAAAAGGCTATAAAATATTTATCCCTAGGTGTTTAGATTTTTGTCACCATATTCTTATAGTATTTTTATGAACGAGAATCAATAGAATAATAGGACGCAGGGCTGAGTTGCCGACATTACACCCACTTAAAACATTCTTGCGAAGCCTGCTTTTTTTTTTTTTTTGACCGTGCGCCAGGGTTTGGAAGATGGGTCTTTTGGTAACGTACAGCTTACCCATAGAATACACGGGTTTAGAAGCGCAGCGCCTAGATAGGTCCGCAAACGACGGGTGACGGTCTTGGGAAGGAGAAAGTAGAGGGGGTGGAGTGTTTGGTTCCTCTCCGGGAGTTCCGCAACTGAGTCTATTTGGTCACATTGGTGACACCGTGTCGTCAGGTTACACCATGACGGTTGAAGATCTTTAAGTTCTATGCATTTAGAGCGCCTTTGAAATGTACCAAAGAGACAGCCAATGCTTCGCGAAGAAGAGTACAGCAGCAGCTAAGGCAGTAAGCATATGGAAGGGTTGACCCTTTCATCGTTGTCTTCAATCAAAAACTTACAGCCGTTATTATGTCACGACATTTTGTTCGAGAACGAGAGTATATAATAACCAAGATTGAAGACAAGCGAAAGTCTAGACTGACCCTTTACGAAAGTTCGCACCGTCGCTCGTCTGCCATTGCTCGATCACGAACTCTGATCGTGTATTGGACACGAGTGCTGCATCCGCGTTCGACGAGCGTTCGGATCCAATCACACGTTTCTCGTCCAAGCAATGTCGACCGCCAATGCTGCTTGAGGGATTTTTGTAAAGGGTCAATTGTAGCAGATCGACGAGTTCCTGCAACCAAGAACTTCCGATATAGAGTTCAATCATTTTCCATGAAAGTATATTCAGCTTCTCATCTTAGAGGCTCCCGTCTGTCGATTATCTCGTCTCTAACCTTTTGTACTTACAAGTTCAGTCAGGGAATCCGCAGGAAATCACCGAAGCTACGTATCCCATTTTGGTGTCAACGTTACAAAATGCGCGTCGAGTTATGCCGCCAGCCACACATGTACGTCACATGGTACTAGTAAGGAGTTACTTTTACCTAACTAGTTTTTGTACTTGGTTACTTTTTTTGGGAAAAGGAACGAGTAGCGTACTTTGTTACTTTTAAGGCCAAGTAACGAGTAACTGTATTTCGTTACTTTTGAGGACTAAGATGTGCGACAACGTTTAAACAGTCTCGTTTTAGTTCTAACCTGAGTATCTGTCTATTGCGACAAAGACAGATGGGCAACAAGAAAAACAACTAAACAGTATGACAGTATAGCAACGTTTACAGCTGAACACTTCAGTCGAAATCTACAGCTGGGAATGCCCTTCACCCAGCGAACAAAATAAGGCTCGTTGGTTGAACATTTCTAGAATCGTGTACAGAGCGAATGTAAACCCAGAGGTTGTCAACTCGGGAAGGCACGTAATTCATTGTCAACTTTGAACTTTAGAAGCAGAAAGAACAAAAGAGAGAGAGAGAGGAATCCCGGATTCACCAGCTCTTCCTGAAGCACAACAGTGCTGTTCCTTTTGTGTGCGTCAGTAGAACGACTCTTCAGCGTCGCCGGAGATTTAGAAAAAAAACAATAAATCATGAAAAAAAAAGCTGTTGTGTGTTCGGTCGTTAAAGTAACTGGAAAAGTAACTCGATACTATTGAGGTAAAGTAACAAGTTCCTTTGGAGAATCGGTAACGAGTAACCTATTTCGTTACTTTTCGAGCGAGACCCGGGAAACGGTAATAGTTACTTTTTTAGGGTAACATGTACACATATGCCGCCAGCTCTGAGAAAAGAAATCAACGGAGTTACCCCGGATAGCAGGTAACCATCGCACTGATAGCGCGCAGATCATTATACAACAGTGCGCGGGGAGTCAATACTGCGCGCGCAAGAATCGACGACTAGCTCCGAGCAAAAACGTCGATGACTCCCGCCGTCGTCCTCTTAACCGGGCAAACGACCGAGAAAAAAAAAATACAAAAAACTAAGAGACAAACAAAAACAAGTGCTCGTAGATAATTATGTCATTACGGTTCTTGAAATAGACCCACCTCGAGGCCTCTCCAAATGATTACCAATGCAGGCCGATGTTTTCAACTATGCTCCGTTCACCCCCCGAGCTGATAGTGCGGTGAAAGCTACGGGTTTGTTTCACCAGCCATACGTCCATCATTCGCCCCGTGAGTACTCTCTCCCGCCTCATAACCGGCGCAGAAAGCGGGGGTCACGTGATAAAAGGGATGGGGTTGATTGGTCCGGCGAAAATGCGTACATCCCACCGCACTGTTAGCTTAGAGGGTTGACGGAGTATAAACGGGCGGCGACTTCCGGAAAGAATTCGGCGAACGAGCACCATTTTGAAACGATTGCCCCTCTCTCCCCACTCTCTTCAAACTCTCGTCGGTCGGGAGCGGCTTTTCCCCAAAATTTACGGGTGTGGGATGGCCTGGATGGCCCCAGGGGTCAGCACCGACCACTCATCATGCTGCTTGGGCCATCTGTTGAAGGGGTAGGGGGAGGACGTAAAATCGAAACTTTGCGCTGTGCGCCAATTAATCCTCGTAGGGAACGTTCTTCCCCTATCCTCCTTTCCGCATCTCCGACCCGCTTCCCCTTTCCGTTCCACTCTTCCTAACCGCTCTTTCACTCCGCCGTTCCTCTCTACCTTATTTTCTGCCACCGTTGTTGTAGTTCCCCCTCTCCTCTGTTCCAAATTCTCTCTATAGTCACAATCATCCCTAAATCTTTCTCTTGTTTCATGTCGTCTTCCTATCCTTGTCTATCTGTATTAGTTATTGTCCTTTCTCAACGTCTCATTGTTCTTTCATACTTTTCTCCTTCTCCCCTTTTTCCTTCCTATATTTGTCTATCCTATGTTAGTTTTCTTATCCCTACTCTGTTGTAGTACTTTTTTTCTAAGCTTCACATCTTGTTTCCTTGAATACTTTCTATGATGTAATTATGTATTAGTGACCCCCTACAGATTATCTATTTATCACTTTTTTGTTTATCATTGCCCCAGCACTTCCTCTTCTTCCTTGTATTCTTCTTATGTCTTTCTCGTGTTCGTTTTTCATCCCCATTTCCTCTGTTCCCACTTCTTCCCTAATCCTATTGTTCCACATTTTTATATACCAGTGCCCTTTTTATAGATTTTTATTTCACAAAAATCTTTCATTCCTCCCGAAGCACACTCACTCTTCTCCCTAGTCTCCGTGATAGAAGTCCTATTCCTTTTTGGTTATATTCCTCCCTGTTATCTAAACACCGTCACTTTTTCCCCTGTCGTCTATATATGTCTGTGTTTCCGCACTAGCTACCTTTCCCTATTTTTCAATTTCTCCCTGTTTCATATTTTCCTAAGCGCAGATATTTTCTTCTCTTCCTGCCCGTGTTTTCCCTATCTCTGTTTTTTCTTTACCAGTTTTCCCTCCCTATATTTCCATTTCTCGCGGTTCCTTTATGTTCCATAAGTGGACATATTTCCCGTCATTCTTCCCTCTTCTTTCCTATGTCTGTCGTTTCTGTATTAGTTGCCATCTCCACATTTCCCTATTTTCCCCTACTTCTTTTTAACGCGTGCTCTTCCTCCCTTTCTATCTTCAATATCTTTGGCTCCCTATTCCCTTCGTACCCTCGCCACGTTTTCTTTCCCCGTTCATCCCTATATCCTCTCCCCATTTTTCTCCTTTTCCTGAATTTTTCCCCCTCCGTTCTTTGCGTTACTGTTCTAACAAAAAACAATAGTTTGAGTCAGAGAATATAAAAAATGAAAATTAGAAGATTGTTCGAAGGTATGTATGGGTGAAAAATACAAAAATATTTTTAGAGAAACGCCAATTGCTTTGTCGATACGATAAGGCGACCCAAACGGCGCCAATGAACCGGAGAAAAGTTTAGCAGAGCTCGAAAAGAAATGGAATTTAATTGAGACATACGGCGGAAAGTCGCTTATTTCCGGCTATTGAGGGGAACCATTTTTTTTTGTTCGGTCATTTAGCGATATTTTGCGAGAAGGTTCGAAACTTCACGAGAACGATTGCCTCTTTGTTACGTTTAAATGACTTTATATTAAAAACAAAGACTTCGCAAGTGCTCGATTTTTTTTATGGCCTTCCCCACATGTGAGGTTCCTCTGGTTGGTTTATTTTGTTTGTTTATTGTTTGAAATGTGCGCGATACGTATATAAAACACATAAATAAAAATGTGCCTACATTAGCCTTTCGCAAACTTTTTTTTTTTCGGAGGGAATCATAAAGAGACGTTCAGCTTTGTAATATGATATCGATAATAAAGGATACAACTTCTATACTCAATGAGACCATAAGAAAGCAGGACGTGGTTAGTATTATGTCATCGTTCCGCAACTAATGAGATTACGGGATTAGGACTCCAATAAACGAACCACGGAGCACAAAGACTGAGCATATAATGCGTTCGTCAAGTTGTCGGTGCCTTGGCCTTTATTGTATTCAGTCGCGTACTTAGATAGATAGACGAACATCCATAGAATTAGGCACCATAGAATGCATAGCTTCGATACATCGATATTTGGGCTGTGCGACGATTACAAATCTTAACCGAATAATTCGTGATCATTAACCGATGAATCAATGGATCGATTAATTGGTCTCGTATGCGTAGGACAGTGTGTCGAACCGAAAAAAATACGGGTTCGGTTACGGTTCAGGTTCAGGTAAATTAATTTTGTTCCGGTTCAGTTCCGGTTCGAATAATTCGGTCCGCGAACCGGTTCGCGAACCGGTTCGGAAATTATAAATGACAAATTGCAACATCAAAATAAATTACAAATAAAACATCTGAAATCAGCACATACGAAACGGGATACATCGTAGTGTAAGGCTCAGGGATTTCTACCAGGAATGGTTTTTTTATGTGCATTCAAAGGTTACCTCACCGACGTTTACGCATTCGGACTTCATCTAATTGGGTCCGACGCAGTAGCTGTAAAATCCGCGACCTCCTTACAAACCCACTTACAAGGAGAACTCGCTAACTATCCCGCCACCTCGGCGTGTACGCAATTGAAGGAACAGTGGGGAGAAAATACAGCTTTCTTTATTTGAACTAGCCTTCGGTAACTCAAATCAGACCCTTAAAGAAGTTTTCATTAAACAAGATACGGAATATGAAAAACACTTCACCGAACGCAACGCCAGAAGGACGTAATAGGATAAATATTAAAACAGAAGAGTTCGCTGTCTCACAAATATGTTAGCTTCAAAGTGCCTATACGAAACCGGATGCATTATTATCAAACTCCACAGCCTTTGCTTTTCTCATTCCGATGGAAGCAAGCTTCAAGAACTCGCGCGTTCTAGAAACGTGTTATGAAATGAGCACACGGCAGCATTTAGGATTTACGAAATTGTAGGAAAATGAAATCCCGTGACGCGATTTTTTTTTTTTTTTTGCACAGCCTTTCAATTTTTTTTCTTCCGTGCAAGCCGCGACCAGCTCAATACTGGGTCCTATGTCAAGATTCATGGAGTCAGCGTTTCTCAAGATTCATGGATGCAGCGTTTATATTCCTAAGACTGAGTGGAGAAGAAAATTATGTAAGCGACGTCTGTGTCAGTTGACGGCTCTTAAAAAACAAAAGGCATTGATAGCACACTCATTGTCAACAGCGCGTGGCCGAACCGTTTTGACATGAGCCGGTAACCGTTATTTTTTTTCCGGTTCAGTTCCGGTTCGGGTTCATCGCGATAACAATATAACGGTTCGGGTTCAGTTCCGGAAAAAATACCGGTTCTGTTCCGGTTTTCGGTTCGGTTCGGTTCCGGTTCGACCCCCTCGCGTAGGATGATGTAATTTTTAAAACATGGCGGCATCACATAGTTGTAGCACCACTACGTATTCGGGGAACACTGCTATAGCCCAACGAGCTGTTTACAAACGGGTCCGCGTTTGCCCGCGCACCGGGTGTCGGTACTGCACGTGAGCAGAAGCCAGATACGCGCGACATAAAGCGTCTGTGCACGCGCATTTGCCAACAGCAGCGCCATCGCGTGGACGGGACGTCATAGAGTTGAATCGGCGTATAGACGCTTTCAGGCAGTTGTGCATCGGCGCCGCCATAACCGACCTCCAGTTTTTGTTTCCTCTTATTCTGTTCGGTTTACTTCACCGTTACCACAACAGAACGGGTTACTGCGACTTTGGGTGCTACTGCGTCTTTCTCCCCAGCATAGGCCATTGTGGAGGCCCGTCACCGCCCGCTTCAGTAGCTCGGCATCTCAGTAAGACAAGAGAAGGTCGGGAATGGCGGCTGTAACCTGGCACGTGTGTAAAGCGTCTATATCTACACTAAAAAAAATGTTTGTACGTCTACTTTCCCGCACAACACTCGAAGAGCCAATCACCGCAACTTACGGAGGCAGCTCAGTGAATGGCAATGCCGAAACATATGTTTAGACCGAAAAACGCAGTCCGAGTTGTGACATTAAGGCTGCGGTCCCACGGCAGCCATCTTGAACAAGGCGTTAGTTCAACCAATAGATGGCGACACGCACCCGTGGGGTGGCCGAAACATTGGTTCACGGTGGGATGGCTCGAGCACCATCACGTTCCCCTCGTGGCCTTGCTCGCGCCGCTGCCATCTGTGCTCAGCTAGCTCAAGTAGCGTGGCCCAGCAAACGTATGTATGCGAGAATGTCAGGCTGGGTATAAATTGTTCTCTGATATAGGGAGATGCGGTTCGGCGGTTGTAACGGGCTTTCGGAATAAATCTTACCAAGAAGGAATCAAATGTTGATTGACGTGTCAATATTCTATCAATGAAAATGTTTTCTGCAGGAATGCACTCTCAGTAGACTCAATCTTCCAAGACACCAGTGGAAGCGGACGTCAAGTAAACTGCTTTGCGATTTACGGTACTTACCTCACCATTTTAATGACGACTAAAATAACGTCACGAAATATTGTGTTTCACGGGGTCCGAAAGATGTTGTGAAGGTTGTTACATTATAGTTCCCAGAAACTTTCTGGAAAGACTCGAAGTCTTCCTTGAGTCCAACGCCATCATGAACAGTAACTGAAAACGATCCACTATTCAGTCGGTGGGTGGCGAAACGTATCCGCATCTGCGGAGTCATGATCGATGCGTACTCTAAGTGGCTGGAAGTTTATACGATGCCTGCCACGACGTCCAAACACGTCATTGACGTTCTACGGTCTCTTTGACCTACTTTTGCCCTACCGAAAATACTTTTCTCTGATAACGCGCCAAATCTTGCTTCAAATAAAATAAACACGTTTTTGAAGGAAAACATAACCGGCATCAGGCATCACATTAGTGCACCATACCATCCGGCAACTAACGGGCATGCCGAACAGATGGTGTGCGAAACAAAAAAAAAGCCCTTTCGAAGCTTACGGAAGAAGCAGTTCAGTGAAGAATCGCCAGGTTGTTGTTCCAGCAGCACGCGACGGTCTCCTCTTACACGGTAAAAACACCAGCCGAAGAAATATTCGGTGGACGAAGAGCCACACCCCTCGATCTCATGATACTTTGGCTTACAAACGAAGATAGAGAGATTCCCAGATTGGGAGGAACTGCAGTTTATTCGGTCGGACAACTCGTCTACGTAAGGAATTTCAGCTGAAGTCGGGCCTTCCATGTAAAACTTGAGTAGAAAAAGCTCTATGTTGGTTGACCAGAAGGTGTCACCCTCTGAATACGTTGGATATCAATGCCCTTGAGTGTAAATATAACTAAATCACAAAGCTCTCTTTGTGTATTGTATAACTGCCCTTGTATTTGATAGTAGAAGTTAGGGTGGTGATTTGGACCTTTCACACCAGGATCCTTTTTCTTATTTTTCGCCTCATACTCCTTTGCGGTTTAAGTATGCTTCAAGAATCTTTTGGAACGGGGACACTTTACGTCAACGAGGCCATTTGTTCCAAGTAGTCAATCAGGGAATGCTGCTAGGAATCCGTCCCTCATATTAACGAATAAGCCGCACTTCTGCATAGTGAAGTTTTCCTGTTCCACGTACAGTTGTAAAGCAACATCCTCATTGATTCTACCATATACTGTTGCGGGTGAAGAAAGTCTTTGGCTACACGATACTTGCAACAAGTCTGGCACTGTACGTTGTGGTTCGACACCCACTAATGTCGTCGTCCTTATAGAGCCTCATCATGGAATCATTACCTCGAGCCCCCACCCCCCCTCCCCTCATATTGCTCTTCATCAACAGTAAGTACAATAGGCTACCGCCATATTACAATGCAAGAATTGAAAAATTGAGTCGTTCAGTCCTTCAACAAATTTATTATTTATATAATGTTATTACGTTACATTACCTCGAGAAGATCGACGTCCATCGTCGATCTTCAAATACTTATACCTGTATATGAATTAGACGCACAAGGGTCCGTGGCCGAGTGCATGGTCTAGCGCGCACCTGCTCGGAACACTTGGAGCGAAAGCTCGCGCTGCAGAACCCACCCCGCCCCTGCCCGTTTCGATCTGGAAGAGCATCGTACCGGCGTGCGGTCGCGTATCCCTACTGCATGATGCACGTTAAAGACCCCAGGTTTGCGGTTGTACCGCACTGGCTAAATTGCTCATCTACAGCTGAGACACCAGACGCCCACTAAGGCAGACTAACTTCCGGCTGTATAAACATACACACAACAATTTGCAATTAGTCGCATAATAACAAAGAACACAGCGTGCCGCCTCTTTTCTTTGGATGCCTTTTTTAAACCAGCGAAAGCTCGCGCGTTCTCTCTTTTGAGACGGTTAGAACGGTCGCACATAAAACCCGCGTTTCTCCTACCCGCCCGCTTCCTCCTCTCATTATGTGTATTTGGTTATAACTAAATAAGCTATATTAATGGTGTATTATTCATATTTACTTTAAGTTTCAGTCAGGGAAAAGGAGTTTCGCGGGAACTAGAGCCAATAAATGAGCTGCGCTTAGAGTATCGGCACTCTCTTCCCCGACAGTGTGGTGAACGCCGCCATTTTGGTGCTTGTGCAGAGCAGGCGCAACTGCCGATCGTTATGATCCGAAAGTGCGACATCCTCAGCATTAGATTCGGTGTTAGGAAGCTCATGTGATGTTGCTTTGCTTTGTCGCACACTGTTTAAGGTGGAGGACGGAAAAGCGTTTCTTGTGATTTCAGATAAAGCTTCAAATAACTGGCAACCATGATTTTAAGCCACGATAAGGCCAAGTGTCGCCTCTCTGAAGCGTAGCTTATTTAATGACACTATTCATGCTCTTGTTCAAGAGGCTTGTAATACCTGGAGGGGCCATGTCGTAAGCCCCATGGAGTCCACAAGCCGCTCCCTTTTGACACCTGCCTCTTCTGCATTGTTCCCGCTTGTGCCAGTAAATTAGCTACGGTTCAGAGTAACGACACTTGGCCATATTGTGGCTTAAAATCATGGTTGCCAGTTATATGGAGCTTTATCTAAAATCACAGGAAACGCTTTTCCGTCCCTCACAAATGTTTAAACAACCCGCGACAGAGCATTGCAATATTGCATCAGCTTCCTAGCACCGCATCTAATGCTGAGGAAGTCGTACTCTTGGATCATGATGATTGGCAGTTGTGTTTGCTCTGAGCAAGACCCAAAATGGCGGCGCCCAAACCAATTTTGGGGAAGGGAGTGCCGATACTTTAAAGCTCATTTAGTGACTCTAGGCATAAAGTGAACTCGGGTGTATTCTTTTCCTTTTCGTCTTCATTGTTTATTGATTTCAATCATATCGAATAATGAACACATTATATCACGCTACGCTTGTGTAATTATTTGTCTTAGATTTATTAGCCTGACCCAGTACTTAAACCATTCAGTTATCGATAGTAAATCTTCCAATATATTTTTTAAATTTGAGGGTAAAAAGACACGGAGATTGATGATGATACAGACGCCAACGCCGCCCTCGGAAATATTTCGAACATTAGAATTCAGCAGTTTGCCTGCCATCCGCCAGGTAGCGCAACAAAACACCCAAACAGTTTTTAATTTTTTTAAAAATTAGCTAAGCTCTACACTTATTAAGAAACCAAAGCAAAATCATTGTGAAAATTTAATATATCGCAATGTATATCTATTCCAAACAATAAATATTATTATATGCCAATAAATCTGTTTGATGTCCAAAAAAGATATGCGTCGAAAACAGGTAAGTTTGAAACGCTCCTGGAGCGTTATGACTTTGAAAATGAAAAAAGCCATCGTCCACTTCTTGGGCAACCATTGTAGCTCTGAATGTTATAAAATATTTTATCATAGTTTAATTATTTCCTCAGCGGCATTTGAAGTACCGTGACTCGAAGCACAAAAAAGTGCTACGTTTGATATAAAATTTTTATACAAAAACATTTTACACAACATTAAATTTTTTTCTGCATATTACCAATTATAAGCACTACATCTGTAGCTAATTTCATTGCCCTAGCGCGTGTCATTAAAAACATATTTGTGCTGAAAAATGTGTATTTTAGGGCAATATTTGGAGGGATGAAAAAAACAAAGTAGAGCAAATACCAAAAAAGTTTATCGTTACATTCTGCTCCGACATCATCTTAACAAAACTGCTATTTTCGAACCGCGTTATCTTTAATGGATCGTTCATAAAACATGAACTAGCGGAGCAAGTGAGGGTCCGCGCCATCATATTCGCAACGCTACAAATGCGCATGAACAATAAAAACCAACACAGACATAATATCAAATGAAAGAGGATTGCATTGCCTTTCGAATGACATCAATCCCACAAAACAGTACTTAAAAGGAGATGAATAATGACCTGCCAAAAAGTACCTAAACTGCCACATTCAGTGGGACCGTGGCAATAAGTCTCGCTTGCATTGCTTAGGGCCGGTTGCACCAACGCCGCTTACCTTAACCCAAAGCGGCGCTTTCCTAAGCCGGCTTAGCGCCCTAAACCGAGCTTAGGTAAGCACGGGTTTAAATTCCGGTTGCACCAACGTTAAACCGGCTTTACAGACGCGCCCCTAGCTAAACGCTGGATTTGCGTAGGGAATCTAGGGACAAACAGAGCAAACTAGGGAACGCTCAGAGCGACGAATACGATTGGCGGAGAGGAATCACGTAATGTAAACAAAAAAAAAAAAGAAAAAACTGCCGTAGTAGTTGTCATCGGCGTCTGCTTTTCGCTGTATTTCTTCGGTGAGTAACAAATTAAAGGCCTCCAAATTCAATCATTTTTTTGTTTAACTTTCAATAACAGAAGTCAAAGCTTCAAATAAACACGAATGCTCTTTACATCTTTGATTGTGTGTTTAATATCCGTTGATAACAGGATATTTTGACAGTGGTAGTAGTTTTCGTGCTCACATTTTGAGGCGAAGGAGCCATCGGGGGCCCCAAATCTCACCGAACGCGAGGACACTCTACTCGCTACATCGCTGAAGACAAAACATCATGGATGTAAGTAGGCAGGTAAGATGACTACTAAAACCAAGTCAAGCCTGAGACCGATGAAGTTCAAAACAGTGACGAACTCGCCACGGCAGCTGCGAAAATGCCCGGAAATCTTCGAATAGAAGTCGTCGAGAGGTCAAGTCAAGAGTCCTCGCATCGACGGTACTCGTTGCTATCAGCAAGGTGACAGAACTGCACTGTAGCGTCGTTGAACATCCGCTGCAGCCTCAAACGGGCTTCAGTTTCACACTGTCGAATTCAGAAAAAAAAAAAAAAAAAAACTCCCAACTCCCACTAGTACATCACATCGTGCCGATAAGAACGGTCGTCTCTTCGCATCACCTGCCCCAGCCTGCCCCGATACAGCAATGAACGAATCTAACATAGTAGTCGTTACGATTTGTCGTCACCACGAATGAAAGATATAAAGCAAAATATTCCTAAAAAATCACGATCACCAAAAACGTTACGGAGGACACAACAAGGCGCAACTTTCAACTGAATTTTATTGAAAACGTGTTCCGGTATATAGTCTCAACCATCGTCACAATGACAACAAACGACAAAAGTAAAGGGAAAACACCATCACAGAGCACAACTCGGAAACAACAGTATCTCGTTCTCGGGAAACGAATGAAAGATATAAAGCAAAGTATATAAAAAAAAAAATGCAATCACCAAAAAAGTTACAGTTATGGAACGATACAGTTTTCTGAAGCCAAGATTCTACTCGCGAGATAAAGAAAATTCACTGAAGATTGTCTCAAAACTCAGAAAACGAAAGAAATTGAATTTTCGCTGTTTTATTACTTAAAAGCGCCGCAATCTAATGAAAACGGCAGAGGTGTCGACAATCAGCTGATCGCCGAGATCATGTACTGCTACTATTCAACGCGCTGATCACATTGAAGGATACGCGCTGCAAATGTAAATAAACAAGGTGGTAAATAACAATACGTTACAGCTATGCGAAAATTAGCAAGTACATACGAATAAGCTCGTTGACAGAAGAACCAACGGGAATACAGGCGTGAGCCCCACAGCTCCGTACGTTTCCCGGTTAGGGCTAACACGCCCTGAAAGTGGAGAGCCAACTTGAAAACAGGGGTCGATAAACACTTCACGCGACAATATTTTGCATCCTTGTCACAATCGAAAGTCATTTTGTCGAGACTTTCACGCTGATGTAGCCTAAAACACTTTGCACAACCAATTTCCTCCACCGCGTCGACCGTGACAAACCAGCCGCCATGTTTTTAATCCAGGATTAAGAAACAACCAGAAGCAAAGCGCCCAATGTTGAGCGCTTAAGTTAAGCGTAGTTTAGTGCTAGGTTTAGCGATAAGCGAGTTTGGTGCAACCGAACGAAACCGAAACTAAGCTTAAGTTCCCGGCTAAGCTCCGCTTTGCGCTAAGCGACGTTGGTGCAACCGGCCCTTAATGTCACAAGTGAGACTGCGTTTTTTGGTCTAAACATATGTTTCGGCATTGCCATTCGCTGAGCTGCCTCCGTAAGTTGCGGTGATTGGATCTCCGAGTGTTGTTCGGGAAAGCAGACTCACGGGCTTTTTTTAGAGTGATAGTCACTGGGAGCTCGAGGAACGCAGGGCGCAGGCTACTTTTGATCGCGCTTCCCTGCTTCGTGAATGGTTCTTGAGCGCGCTTGTCGGCTGACGACGCACTCTGATTGGTCGAGGAGCGATAATAAGATGCTAGGGGTTCACCACGTACTGCGTTTCTTAGAATGGGAGTGACTACACTGGGAGTATGTAGCCTCAGCGATGTAGGAACAGTATGCGGAGACCAAGTCGTCCGCTTTTTGCGCACGAGTTGCGGTGACGTCAGAAGGACGCCGAGTTCTGATAGGCCTTGATTGGAAGGATAATGGGTAGACATCGATTCTAGATGCCTTGAGGTCTATCCACTTTTCTTTTTTCAATCAGCCAATGAGAGCTCGGCGTTCTGACATCAGGGCAACCCCTGTACAACTTGCGTCTCGCATACGCTCATTAACGGTTCGTTTATCTGTTTGACGTGCGTGCAAAAACAAATAATAAAAAAAGATAAACGCAGAAAGTACGTCGGGATCTGAGCATTTGTCCTTTTTATCCGTCCGCTCGCCTCGCAGAAGGAAGGAAGGCTTGAACTTGACTTATTAGCTAAAATGTAAAATGCCCCCTATACTTGGTTTCAGCTTGCATGCAGGCGCAGCCGAAGCTATACGAGTATCTGGCACCCGTCAAGCACCGTCAAAAGCGCAAGTCCCTGGGTCTTCTTTGTTTATGATGGGTTCAACGATGATAGAACACGCACAGAAACACGACGAGCACCATGATTGTGGTCTTTTGAGGCTGTGTCATTGATCCCATCAGCTCTGAACGTCGGTTACGTCTGGACCTAGAGTGAAGCCCAGTAGAGCCGCCTATGCGGAGTGCAAGCTCGTCTGCTTCTTGCACCTCTGTAATAGTGGGTAGACCTCACGAAATCTAGCCATTGAGGTCTACCCACCATCCTTTCAATCAAAGTCAATCCCAGCTCGGCGTTGTTTTGACGTCACCACAACTCCTCCGCAGGAAGCGGACGACTTTGCTCTCCGCGTGGATTGCTCTAAACGCGTTCAGCCGTGAATTCAATCGCCGCTTTCTGGATTCACGGCGCTAAAATTCTGCCGAACTCTCGTAAGAGTTCGGCGAAAGAAAATTTCAAGATCACAGGCGCTTATTTATTTTTTTTTTTTTTGAGAGGGGGCCGGGGGGGGGGGGGGGGGGAAGGGGGGCGGTGTAAGTGTCTTTTTTTTTTTAGAAGCGCAATGTTTGTTTCTTGTGAAGATCACTCCATAAATGGGTGTGCCTGTGGGCGCCCTCTATGACGTATCTACCCGCCTCCTCCCTATCTATTCATGCCCTTTTCACTACCGTTCCACTTTTTCACACATCTGGCGAGGAAGCAATCCAACACCCCCAACGCACGATGGCATCATCGTCTTCCCGTAAGTACAGTGTGTCACAGAAGAAAATTTACAAGTTTTTTTTTACCGCAAAAATAAACTAGGCATCGCCGAACACTCATTCTCCACCCAAAGATAGCGCTAGAAGTCACAACCTCTAGCGCTACCTTTGGGCGGAGATGCCAAAGTTTCAGCTCGATCCGATACCTTATTCAAAAGTTATAGGTGATTTTCTGAAAATTTCTATGTGAAAATGGCGGCCGACGGACTTTTTGAATACATGGGGCTCTATGGAACCTGAAACCGAAAACGGGCGAAAATGGGCTCCATTTTCCCATTGAAATTTTCAGAAAATCACCTATAACTTTTGAATAAGGTATCGGATTGGGCTGAAACTTTGGCATCTAGTTGTGACCTCTAGCGCTACCTTCACACGGAGAATGAGCTTTCGGCAATGCCTAGTTTATTTTTGCGGTAAGAAAACAAACAGAACAACCCTGTAAATTTTCTTTTGTGACACCCTGTAGTCGCGGACAGAGTGAGAACTGCAGGGAAGAACTTCGGTTGCTCCACCTCCAGCGCGAGCACCCCCACCTTCGACAATGCTTCGGCGTCTCGCGCGTGCACGCGCAGCCAAAGCACGGTGGAAGGCAGCGAGCAGCACTTGCTGCGGGTCGGGCGTTCTCATCTTGTCGGTGACTATGCGGGTAGAAAGTGAGGGCGAGGAGGAGACGAGAGCGAGCGATGACGTCAGAACGCCGAGCATCTTGTTTGATTGATTAGGGGGTAGACGGAAAGCTAGCAGCCTTCCGCTCCACTCGTAAAACGCAGTACAACGCGGAACGCCGGCGTCCGGCGTCTGGCTTTCGGGTTCCAACGCGTTCCACGAGTGCAGTGGAGGCAACGGCTGCCTTTGCCTCTATTGCACTCGTCGAACAACACGTTTGAATGCGAGAGGCAAACACCAGACGCCGATATTGCGAATGCGATCTTGTTTTAGACAGCATAAGGCTGGTCTTTTTGTTCTTGAGGTTTGGTGAGCCTGGATTACGCTGTAGACGAGACATTTAGTCAGTGCAGTACGACTGCTAGCCCGAGGTCTTTCATGTGCACCACGCGGTAGTGATTCGCGGACGCACATCGGTACCATGCCTCATAGAGATGGAGGAGGACTGGGGCGGGGATTGAACCCAGGATCTCCACGGGTTCTGCAGCGCGGGGTTCGGCTCCAAGTGCTCCGAGTTGCGTTGGAGTCTGATGCACAAAACACGCACCTGTTCATCTTATACCCTCATTCTCATACAGCTATCTAAAAAAAAACGAAAAAAAAAACCGCTGCTCGCCAGCACTTAACATTTTTAGGAACTTCTGATACGCTTTATCGATCAAGCGATGCCTGCGAACAAACGAGGGGTACTATATAAAGTCACTGTTCGCCAAGAAAAACAAAGAAGAAAACCTTAATGATAGAGTCATGTCTCGTCAATATGAACCCTTTAATACGGATACCCCGCTATATGGACACAATTTTCGTGGACATATTGGGAAAATACGTGCATTTGGTCTCGTTAATATGGACAACTCGCATTATGGACGCTTTTGAGGGGAACGGAGGCGTCCATAGTAACGAAACATCACTGTATTGACCATTTGTGTTGGTTTTTTAATCACCTCATGGGACCGGATCTTTTAACGCCGGTTCACATAGTTGAATTTGCTTAGGACTGAGTTTCCGTGACCTATGACGGCGAGAAAACACACTGAAACGCTGGCGGCGACCCTGGAACTCCATTTCACTAGACCGAAAGATGTTCACTATTTTCGAGATTCAACGTTCTTACTGTCTATGTGGAATGTGGAATGGTCGTTTAAACACCGTAAAAAGTGTTTCAGGCCCAAAAAAGAAGGAATGAAGCGCCGATAAAAGAAGAAAATATACGGAATCGCCAAGCGTTCCGCGATAACCGGATAGATGGCGTCAGTGTATTCTCTCGTCGTAAGAGATTCCGAAAGGTTTTAAGGCACTCAGCGGCAAGCATGTGGACCAGCCTTTATGGCGCTGGCAGTCCCGTCCCCGTGCGGCCGTCCCCCTATCCGTAAATTCTCTTTTCTTCCCCGCTTTTCCCTTTGTTCATTACATGATTCGAGGGCAAAACTCGTTTAACAGACAAATCAGCCCCTTTTTTTTCCCATCAGAGTGAAGCGGTCTACCTCCGACGCTTTGGACACTCTAATTTAATCCGGCAGACACTCGGTGTTCGATTACGAACCTTTCCCGAAACAATTCACCCTTCCCGCATTCGCCCCCGTACTTCCCCATTTGGACACAAGGCTCCCAATTAAGCCGAGTACCCGTCAGGTTTCTTTCAAACGTTCGAACAATGGGGCTCCCAATTCGCCGCCGGAGGCATAGAACCCAGCGCGCTAATCTGGGATCCAAAGCCCGTACCGGATAAAACTTTGTTTTTTTGTCGTTATTTTTTTTTTGTAAATTTTTAACAGTGATAGCATTTGTATGGCCACTAAACCGTGAGATTGCGTGCTCCCGTCCGTCGCGGAAGGAGAGCTAAATCTATCTGGGAAAACCTGAATTGGTGTGTCGTTGTACAGCGAGACACATTCCGGGCTAAATTTAGCGAAAAAAGACATGAGGCCAGATTCACGAAGAGCTTCTTAGTTTACGACAATTTAGCTAAGAAGTTCTTAAGTTAAGAACATCGTAAGAAGAGGAGAAATCGGTATTCACGAACGCGTTCTTAAGTGAGAGGAGGAAAGCGACGTTGTCGTACGGAAAAACTAAAACGTACCGGTGCTGTTGCTATGGCGACGGCGTCTTCGGCAGCACGAACAACCAACCGGAGAGCTCGGCATTTGTTCGGAGCCGTTCGGAGCACGTGGATTTTTCCTAACAAACACAGGCGGCCTTTCTGCCACCGCTGGTCTGGGGTTCGTATCCGTGCAGTGATATGTCGACGCTAACACGATTTAAACTCGCCCGAATGCCGAGGCCGGGATGCGTAACCACCCCCCTTGACTGCTACGAACTCGATCGCTACCCAGTCAACACAACTGTCATCGTTGGTAAAAGACGCCCCGCAGTCGTTTGCAAAGCGACGTAGATGGGAACAAATTGCCGCGGCGTTTTTTGCGGCCTCGGGGATGCACGAGCGAGCCGACGTTAAAAAAGATACGTTTGAACTACGACAGTGTAAGCAAGAGCCACGTAAATGCCTGTTCACACTACGGAGCGGACGCGCGCGTTTGATCGAAGTGCTGGATTTGCGCTGTTGGACCGCGAATTGATAAGCGCTTCGGGTCCGATCCTTTACGATTGCAACTCGATGCTGACGTGACACCCGGCGAAGAAAGGTTGGACCGGCATTGCGACCCACGAACTGTTACAGCGATCGACAGTGAGGTGCAGTCGTGTCAGAATAAAATGGAATACTAATAACAAAGTGTACATACCATGTTGCGAAGGTAATCCATACGGCGTTTATTTGAGCTTGATATCACACAAAACAGAGATAGAATCGATGAGAGCCCCTTTTCGACGACAGCGCTCGTCACCGTTGCCTCGGAAAACAAGGAGATGACAAGAGGAAGAGATTGACCTCTTAATCTAGAATTGAGGTCAGCGATCAAACTATAATACGGGAAGGGTTCACAAGGTCGCGCGGGCATATTCCATTCAGCACGCCAGCCGGTCGTGGGCAGACGGTCTTCGCCAAGGACCGTCAGATCATCGCTGCGCCGAGTCCGAGTGCCTGCTAGGCCTATCTGCCGATCGGTCGGAGTCCGTACTCGTGGCCCTTGGAGTTTTTCCCGGTGTCTGTGGATCCAGCGTTCTTGTTCGTTCGTCGTGGTCTGTTTCAAGTACTTTTTTCTTGTTTCTTGCTGCTTGAAGTCGGGACGCGTGAGAAGCGCACGTAGAAAAATAAACATCCGTTGGTTGTCGCGACCAACTGAGCGACGCTGTCGGCCATGCTGATTTGATCGTAAGAAGTGCGTAAGACAGCTTCGGAGCTGTCGTAGGATTTCGTCGTAACCTGCGCAAAACTTACGAAAATTTTGTTTCGTGAATACGGATTTGTTCTTAAGTTTTGTCTTACGCACATTTTTGGCGTAAGATCGTTTCGTGAATCTGGCCTATGAACTGGTATATAGTTATGCGTTAACTCGATGGACGCCACCACAACTGCTATTCTATTGAACTAACAAACAACAGGAGGACACTTTAGTTCCGTCGTTAAGAGTGGAACGCGATGGCTAAACATAATATCTCTGCTTGTTCCCAAGCCATTCGAGCGTACAATTTAGAAAACAAACAATGTGTCTGAGTGGCCAGTCGGCAGCGGGTGTGGACCGCAACCGCAGGGTCCTCGGTTCGAATCCCGCCTCCGCGGGAATCGGGAAAAATCTTCGAATTTTAGGTGATTTCCGCACGGCTCGGGAAAGCATTCTTCGAGTTTTAGACGGAAGCAAATGCGTTACTGTATAACTTGAAATCATTTAAAACATGCGGCCACCTTTCGTTCACTTTCATTCCCAACGAGGTGAGCGATAAACGGGCAGCGTAAAGTGACGCCCAACTGGCAGCTGCCACGTTGCATTTTCGACCAAGTGACCTTTTAGCTTTACGTCTAGACCTTAACAAGCACCACGCACAAATATTTGCTGATTGGTCTTTAATAGCAGTACCGTCGAATAAGTTATGTTTCGTTTGTTCCAAGTCCAAAATGTGCTTTTACGAGAAAAACTCGGGCAGCTTCTGAACCACTCCATAGATGCCGTGAGCCGTGATGCTGTATTTTCAATTTTTATCGGAGCTAGACACTGATCTCTGGGGCTAACAGTATTGAGAGATAGTTCAATAAAAAAAAAAGTATTGAGAGATAGTTTGTCATGTTTTCTTACAACGATCGCCGTACAAATCTCGTCTCAGTTTTGCGTAAAAACCTCAGGGTTTGGTACGGTCCCGCGTCTAGTGATCGAAATTCTACAACATGGTAAAAGCCAAGTGGGGGTCGCACTTGTCTGGTGAAGGGGATACCAGTTTACCGCTCTAAACCCCTCTAGCTCGTTGTTCATTCCACGCGTGACGTCACGCTTCACGCGACCGTTCTGGGTTGCAACAAGGCATGAAATATTTGGAAATAGCGCGAAATAAACGAAAGCCAAAACGAGAAGTGAAAGAACACAACGCTGACTGGCAACTGAAGTTTATTCCTGCGAGGAACAGAAAGGAGCACATAAAAGATGCAAGATAGATAAAACATAATCCACCCCCTTGAGGTACGCCCCAACATTTAAACAAAATTGCTGAATTTCTTTATAAAAGAATAAACTTCAGTGGCCAGTCAGAGTTGTCTTTGTTCTTCTCGTTCTTGTCCTCGTTCTCGTTCTTGTCCTTTGTTTATTTCGTGCTGTTTCCAAAGTTTTCGTTGTGGGTTGTTTGAAATTCCCGCGCGAACGTCATGTGGCTGTGACGTCATGATCTGTAGAACAATCCGGATTTTCTCATCTCACGCCACCGACGCCAGCGCCGGAATTTCTGCGACGCGAGCTCCTTCAAGCTATCGCTTAAATACATTAATTTAACTTACACCGCCATTACTGCAGTCCACAGGAGGCAGGCGCCAGTGCAAAAAAGTGGCGTCTCGTGCTTTGCAACCTCTCTAGAAGTCAAGATAGGCCTGCTGCTTTACACGCCGAACGCCGTCACTATACATGTAGTCGTGTATGCGTAGCGTCAGCATCGTCGACAGCGCGTCTTGCGACGCGTTGCGACGTCAGCGCGCAGCGACGACAAGAGACAAGATGGACACGTCTGTCGCTCTGCGGGGATTTTCGTCGTGCTTCGACGTGTTTGTCGCTCGGGGGGGGGGGGGGGGGGGGGGGGGTGCTTCACTATTGATGACTTCATCCGCAGGCCTTGTCTTCTAGGTGGTACTGGTTCGGTTATGCCCACGCAGACCCGCAGCCAAGTTGTCGGGCCTACAGCAGAAATAATACAGTCTCCAGGATATATGACGACAGCGGAGGCGCAACGAAGCTGTAGTGCGATCGGTCTATCGGTCTGTAACTAAACAGACCGGTTCAATTGCCTCTCACTGAATTTCGCTGGAATCGTTTTCGCGCTAGAGACACGTTGAAATTTTTGACTTTTTCGTATATAGAGTTACATACCCATTCGATTTCCCTGCTAAATTTAGCTGGAGAACCGTTGTCTCTTCGGACATAGCTAGAAAACTTGGCTTGGACCATTGCTATAAGCCAATTCAATTCCCGCGCCAAATTTATCAGGAAGTTTTTACCCAATAAATACAGGGGGAGAATAATCAAGTCCATAGTTACGCACCAATTTTTTCTCTAGATCTAGTGGTAAAATGCATACGCCGATTTAATGCGGGCATGAAAACGGCACCGCGTTGAGGCAGACCGAGAACTTGACGGACATCTAAAGTTTCAAATAATTCCAAATGCTATCGCCTTGCATCTCTTTTGCAGACAGCCAGAGAGAAGGCGTTTCTTTGTTTGTTTGCGGAGACTGTGGCCTCCCGCCCGTTAGGTCACCGGAAATCGATGCACGACAATCGATGGCGTGCATGCGCCCGCTTTAAAGATACGCCGCGTAGTCTGTCGCCGACGTCGATGTCCTCCTAACGAGAGCAACGATTTTTTTTTTTGCTCATCGCGGGACAGAGTGACCCATAGCGACAGAGCGCAGAACCAGTTGATTCGCATGCAAAAACAACAAGGAAAACCACAGCAACCGCAACAACCCCGGTAAAAAATACCTTATACGTATAAGAAACGTTTGGTGCAATAACCGCACATAATCAAATAAGATCATATAGAAACTTTATAGGAACATATAAGTACAATATAAGATTATATAAAAAAAGTTACAAGAAACTTCTTACCAATTTCAATTATAACTTCCTATGGACTCTTGTATGGTTCTTATATGTTCTTATATGATCTTATTTGGTCATATGCGGTTATTGGACCTAAATGATTCTGATAAATGTATTTTTCATTGAGGGACAAACAAACAAAAGAAGCTGCAAACAAACGAAACAAACATTAAACAGGTGACCAACAGATCAACAGAAATCAAACAGATGCAAAAGAAAACAGCAAACAAACGCTGAACAGATAAGAAACATACGAATGACAAACGAACAAACAACGATCTGATATTACAACCAGCATAGTCACAACTAACAAAATACAACAAAACAATGAAGAACAAGGAATAAAGAAACAAACGGTAGGATAAGAAGACGAACGTCAAAAACACAAAATATACAATCGGGAAGCAACCGACAAACAAAACAACGATGCACAAAAAAAAAAAAAAAAGAAACGACTGACGAACAAACAAGCACCAATGAAAGATCACAACCAACACGCACTGAAAACATACATACGCGAGAAACAATAGACGAAAAGAAACGACAGCAAACACAGATAGTGTAAACCTTTTGAGGGGTAGGAAGTCCTCACGAAAATGTTATAGAGAGGAGAATAATCTACCTGGAAGAAACAAACAAACGAAGAAACACACTTGTGGTTTTTAGTGGCTTAAACAGTGGTTCTTATTGGCTTAGACAGCTCATAGCCCATACACAGCCATTCCTGCCCCGAGAAGAAATAATACAAAAGAAAGTATATTGATTACGCACATGTAAAACAAATAAATTGTAGTTTGTAAATTATATATAAAGCATAAATCAACTTTACTAAAAGTACATTACAGTATTGTTTTGGGAGGGCAAACCTCTCAAGCCGGGCTGGTCTTACCGAAGCAGTAAAGTTCTTAAAATGCGGGAGCAATTACTGTGAAATTTAAGCGACACAATTGTATAATTCAAATGATAAAAGTAATCGCAGTATTTACAATTGATGAGGCGACAAAAACTAAAGCAAACTAAGCGTTTAATTGCGCGAACTAGTGCCCCAAAACAGGATAAAAAAAAGCTAGCGTCGCAGGCTTCGATGGCGGCTAAGCAGCAGGATCGAGCGCTGTCGCGAGACTTATGTACACGGGTGGGCTTCCGGAACAATCGGCGTAGAAGGTTCGGCGTGTGGAATATTTGAACCTCGAACATGCCCAACCGGGGTCTTGAATTTACCAGAAATATAAATCGAAAAACTAAATAAACGACGCTTCCAGGAATCGAACCCTCGTCCTCCGCACGAATGTCAAGAGCGGTAACCACTCGGCCACGGACGCGGTCGCTCGCCGACGTGCGTGGCAGTATCATCGAAATGTACTGAACCTGTACGCTTTTTTGTATATAAAAGTCTAAAATTAGTATTGCATTAATGCATTCTTGGATCAAACGGTTGCTTTGTTCATCGTTGATTGTCCAAGTCACAAATGCGCACAGGCAAAAGGTCAAGCTTGCGAAACTTTTGGACTGTATAATCGAAAACAATATCTCCATTCGAGCAGTTCTCAAATTGAGGGCTGGAGGTGACTCTGACAAATGTATCCCTCGAAAATTCCGAAAACAATAAATAAGTGGATTACAATTTAGAGTGGTTTGATTGAAAAGCCGAGCTGTATAGATGATGTCGAGCATTAATTGTAACTGTAATTGATTGTGATCGACTTACTTTTTTCTTTAATTTTTAACAGCGATTGACTCATGGAGATGAATTGACGTGTTCTATCAAACCGTTCACTCGGAGGAAGTATCTAATTTTTAAACGAGAAAAAGCTTCTTAACAAGGTTCTCTAATCACAAATTTGTCCGTACGTTGATCCATTAATCCATCCATGCAATCGCCCTCTACGTTTAGCAGAGAAACTGAAATCACACGACGTCTTGGCGTTACGTGATGTGCCGCGCGACGTCAATTTCACCGCTAAATTTGACGAAATAATTAAGAGACGATATATATGTTCCACAAAAGATTGTTGGATATCTTCTAAAAAAATCTGGGAGATCGCTGCTCAAGATGCTGCCTTCCAATCATAGTAAGACTGTGAAGATAAAGAAGTCGTCGGTAATTTGTTCTTTTAGTATTCAGCGAAAGTAGAATAATCGACACAATATAACCGACACAATACGAGAGAATTGTTTACGAATATTGCTTTACATACAAATCTAGTACTACAAACTGCCGGGTGAAAAATGCCAAGTCAACGGACTGTGAGCTCAGGTGCACGTTTCATGTTTCACAAAAGACATCAACTGCGCATGCTCAAAGCCTGTTCCACAATCGAGCAAGTGGCAGCGCGCTGGAGGTGATTATAAAAAAAAATGGTCCATACGACAGCGACGCCGAATCGCGGGCTCGACAGCAGAACGTCAACACGATTATAAAAAATGGTCCATACGACAGTGACGCCCAATCGCGGACACGACAGCAGAACGTCAACACAATTATAAAAAATGGTCCATACGACACTGACGCCGGATCGTGGGCACGACAGCAGAACGTCAACACGATTATAAAAAATGGTCCATACGACAGTGACACCCAATCGCGGACACGACAGCAGAACGTCAACACGATTATAAAAAATGGTCCATACGACACTGACGCCGAATCGCGGGCACGACAGCAGAACATCAACACGATTATAAAAAATGGTCCATACGACAGTGACGCCCAATCGCGGACACGACAGCAGAACGTCAACACGATTATAAAAAATGGTCCATACGACAGTGACGCCGAATCGCGGGCACGACAGCAGAACGTCAACAAGATGTACACAAAAACCGCTTTATGAGAACTGATGCCGCGAACCTCTCGAAATTTTCAATTAAATTCAATTTTATTTTCCGACGCAGTGTAGGGGGTCCCAGGGCTAAAAAGCTGTCGTGACAGCTTGAGAGTGCCTGGGGGCCAATGACACCAACGTCTTGTGAAAAAGTACAACAAAATATGACACGTAACAATATGAGTACACATAAAGACCGTGTGAATGTATACATTATATATGGCACATGTCAGACACTATATAAAAATGTTATCAACAGTTGATGGAAATTTAAATGACATAGATAAAATTTTCCAAGATGACTTTTATCTAGCAAAAATTACAATAAAGGCTTGTTTGTTCGAAAGTTTAAAAATGTCCGAACCTCGGTAAGATTCGAATTTGAAAAGTTTGCAACTTTAGAACCCCGCTGAAGTTCGAAATCGAATAATTCGGAAATGTTGAGCAATCCTCCCTTTTATAGGTTTCAGAAACTTCGAGTTCGAAGATATACAGGGTGTCACAAAAGAAAATTTACACGGTCTTTTTTACCGCAAGAATAAACTAGGCATCGCCGAACGCTCATTCTCCGCCCAAAGGTAGAGCTAGAGGTCACAACCAGATGGCAAAGTTTCAGCCCGATCCGATAACTTAATCAAAAGTTATAAGTGATTTTCTGAAAATTTCAATGGGAAAATGGAGCCTATTTCTGCCCGTTTTCGGTTTCTGGTGCCACAGAGCCCCACGTGTTTGAAAGCACCGTCGGCCGCCATTTTCCCATTGAAATTTTCAGAAAATCACTTTTAACTTTTGATTAAGTTATCGGATCGGGCTGAAACTTTGGCATCTGGTTGTGACCTCTAGCGCGACCTTTGGGTGGAGAATGAGCGTTCGACGATGCCTAGTTTATTTTAGCGGTAAAAAAGACCGTGTAAAGTTTCTTCTGTGACACCCTGTAGATTGTTTTGACAGACAGTACGCAATATTCGAACATTTCGCGTGTATGTAAGGTTCAAGTCCGGCTCCCATCGTTCCACGCGCCACCTAGGGTGACCACCCGTCCCGCGACTCGCGGGACTGTCCCAGATCGAGAGCTCGTGTCCCGCGTCCCGCAAGAAATATCAAAATCTTCAAAATATCCCGCATTTCACACTGCCGTAAAACTCACTATGCAGCTTATGGCGCTGCCGAACAACGGGGCACAGGGAAGCGCGGAGATCACTGGTGAACGTGTGAATCGCGATGGTACACCATTTTCTATCCAAGAATTGTGGGAAGTGACCGTCGTTCTTGCAGGAGATGCGACGCGCATGCATCGTTGTGCCTCTCTTCCCTTGGTGGCAAAATATTGCAAGCAACAATCGCTCACCAAAAATTGAAAATAAATTATTTTAGTTATTTTTTAATCGTGCCGGCGTCAATGCAAAAGGTTGCTGTGCAAATGTTTTTCATTATTTTATTTGAGTAAAGACGATCACTCAAGGCAAGAAGACCCCAACTCACAACGATCAAAAACAACAACGTAAGATTTGAAATGTGTGTAGGAGCATGTTGGTAAAAATACGAATCGACAGAAAATGAGAAGCCGTAAAAGATTTACTGCTTTTTCCGTCGTTTTTATGCACTGAGACCTGTTCCAGTCGATTTTTCACTTGTGGTGAAAATTATTTGAGCTGAATTGCCGGAATACAATTTGCAGCTGTATGATAGGCTTTAAGATAAGGCAGGATATCAAATGTCTTAGCAGAGCCGCGTTTCGTGGCGCGTGTTGATAACTTTCCTCGTATAGTCATTTTTTTCCTTATGTTTTTTAACCTGAGACTGGGCAGACGGCGGAAGAGTTATTTTCCTCTACCTGCCGCAGTCTCGGGTTAAAGGCAGCATGGTAAATTTCCACCAGCCCGACTGCGCACTAAGTTTTTTTTGGCAGTTGCCAAAGCCGAAATGTCATACAGTTCTTCTCTTGTCAAATGTCATACAGTCACCCTAGCGCCACCGTTTTTTTTTCGTGGGGGGTGGGGGCAGCTTTTGCGGTAACTACAATTACACAGGTTCTGAAGTATACAACGTCCAGGTGGTGCTTCATCGTAGCATCTCCGAAGAATACTGTTTTGAAATGCAGTCTTTAGGACGCGCTTCAAACGACGAGTGGTAGGCTTGAGTGGGAGAGAGAGGTACCCCCTCTGCGGAACCTTCTGAACGGAGTTTATGTAATACAGTCGCCCCAAACTAAAACGTATGACGTCACTTCGAAGCGGTGACGCTGGCTCTCGTGCGGATGATGAGCAGATGCTTCGTGCTTCGAAAACTCAACGAACAAAACGACGAGTTTGTGTTTGGTGCGTGTACGAACAGGAATCTGTAATCTTTTTCTGTCTAGCTATCATCCTCTGAAAGGCTGTTATCAGAAATACTAATATATTTATCCAGTTCGTTAATTAGGGCGGCAAACCTACGCGTTCGTTACTCACATCTCGGAGTAAACAGCGAGAAAGCGCTGGTAAAACCTTGGCACTTAAATGTATCGCGCACAAACCCACTGCTAACAAACAAACACGTTTGTTAAAAAGGACAGTGTAGACCATTCATTGTCAGCCACCCGTTCTCCCAAGAGTAAAGCATCTGGGTAGGCCCCATTTGGTAGCCAGCGACATCATCTCATCCTGTCGTCAGGGGCATGAGTTGGTCTACACTACAGAACTCTACGAAAAACAGAAATGATAACAAACAGGAATGTTTATGTCGCTGCGGTGACGAGATCTCTGTTACTCATTATATTTTCATTCTTTATTTTTGCGAAGATGCCGCGTGCAATTTGAGCAGACGCGCTACTGGCCAAGAGGGGGAGTGGGAAAAGGGAGGGGGGGGGGGGGGGGGAGGCAAACCCCCTTAAAAGCGTGACTTTTTTTTTTGTGTTTTTCGGGTGGGGGTTTGGGGTCCGGCGATCCAGATCCTCTCGTCGTGCGACGACCTTCTGCGACACACGCGTCGCCAGTTCGTCGTCGTCCAAATTTAGCCTGCGCCAGCCGCGGCTCCTGGCTCGGGCTCTTCCTTCCGCCGGCAATGTCGGTGCTCTTGACGTCGTCTATTTTCCTCTCTTTTTTTCCTCCCCCACACCCGCCTTCCGACCCACCCGGGTCGCCCCTTAAAGTCTGACACACGACTGTAGCTCGGTCCGATGCCTCGCGAGTCGCGGTAGCGCCCAACAAAAGGAGGCGGCACAAGTAACCCCGTTGCCGAATTGCGGCTAAACGATCTGCTGTTCACACGTACGGTTTTCGCTCGGTGTTTAACACTTTGTTCTTCGGTAGAATAGGCTCGTTTTAGAACTCCTTGAAGTCTGACACGTGACTGTGGCCCGGTCGGGGTGGCGCACGACGAAAGGATGCTGCAAAAGTAACCCCGTTGCCGGATTGCGGCTAAACGACCCGCTGTTCATACGCGCGGGTTTGTGCTTCGTATTCGCGCCCTGTTCTCAGTAGTACGTGTGACTTTGTTTGAAAACCGTACACCCGTCTGCTTTCCGACTCGGATCAGAAAATGCAGTTTGGGTTATTGCAAGAACGATACGTTGCTATGTGGGGTGCAAGTTCGTCTGCTTCTTGCACAAGGGTCGTGATGATGTGAGAACGCCAAATGTATATTGGCTGAATGAAAAGGAAAAATAGTGGGTAGACCTTAAGACACCCAGCATTGAGGTTTACCCACTATAATTTCAAATCAAGCCAATCAGAGCTCGGCGTCGTTCTGACGTCACCGTAACCCCTGCACAAGAAGCAGAAGACTTCCTCCCCGCGTAGTCGCAGACAGCTAGAGAATGAGACGGGTGCACGGCAACAAAAAGTTTGCGCTTCAGGTTGAACCCAGAGATAGGTACTGGGCTCCATTCCTTCCTTCAGGGACGGTTGGCTGGCGGGTATCTCTCCCTGGGATTACAATAGCCGCGATAAAGGTTTTTAGGCCACGTGACCGGCCTCGTGGAGAACGGACTAAATGTGCCTAGTATTCTAGGTGAATGGCTATCGCAGGTTCGTCACCGCATCAATTATTCCGGTGAAATTGATCGCACTCGCATAGCTAAGAAGCGGTATGCCAATTTATTTTTGGGAGAAAATTGTGAGTATAGGCAAGGCATATGCCGAGCGCTATCGGCTGAAACGCTAGGTAGTTTCTCCACATGGAGCAGGTTACGTGACCTTAAAATTACTTTTGCGGATATTTCAGCCGCCGGGAGAGATCCCCGCGTTTACCAGAAAACCAACCTTGGCGGTTTCGATATCGGCAAGAACTTTATCTATTGTGTCATGCACGATGTAGAACGCAGGTTACGCCTCAAGGGTAGTATGCCGTGCTTATTAGGTGGAATAAGTAAACTCTAGGTATGCAAACGACAACTCAATACGATTCACCACACAGGCGGATGGGAGATTCCTTATCACTCTGAAACAAAAAAATAGAGATTAAGGAAAAAAATGTGAACAGTATAGAATATGGCACCCTGCTGTCCTTTTCCTTTTCTTGCACCGTGTGTTTTCGTCTTCCCACTTTGACTATTTGACTTCTAAACTCCTGTTCTCGCCACTATTGACGTGGACATATATGGCTGTGAATTCCTCCAATTCCCACTTCCTCGAAGCATGACAAGAACCTCCGGTTAGCAGACGTACTGGTGTGGCCGAATTGCTTCCGCCAACCGTGACATATTCCACGCCGTGTAAACATTAGTGCAACAACTTTATACAGCGACAGCTGACAGCGTCGAAAGATGCATGCGTACACCTTTCTGTGTACGCAAGTCTCACCTGATGTCGAAGATATGTGCTCCGAACGACTACGAGAAAAGCGCTTTGTCTGGGAACAGACACTGTCTCAAAATGTCTTCCTCTTTCGGTGTCAAGCGAGAGTTGGTTGAAATTGTATCCTCGGAGACTTCGGTCACGCCTGGCATACGAACATACGCACTCAAAGGCATGTTCAGTCAAATTTTTGAAGCTTAATTTGTTGGCCTGATAGAAACAAACTGCCGCCCTGTAATAAAAAAAAATAAGAAAAGGAACACGACGTAAACAGTTGTTGCCGTAAACATTTATTTTTTGTTACCTTGAACTGTTGTAGAATCCCGTTTCTTTTTTCTCTTTACTATAGTTCTTGCTCCTTCCGGTATAGAAGGATGCTGGGTCAGATGCGCCTGATTCCATCTGAGATTCGGTGAGATGCTCTTGATATGCCCGCAGACAACTTTCTGTGGTATTATCGATGATAGGAAAAATGAGCGTGCACAGCCTTAAAAGCGTTCATGCACACGTCCCCCACACCTTTCAATGCCTAGCCGTAGAAAGTTGTAGACGAGTGTCCTTTGATGGCCAGGACCCGACCGTTCAAAGTGAAACTAGCGAGTCTTATTATACTCGGTCTCATCTAAAACGCTCAAGGTTAGCCCTTGGACCTGGCTGACATTCAAGAACTGGTTGCCTCAAGAAGGAGAAGATGAAAAAAAAAAAACAGAAAAAACAGAAAAAAAGAGGCCCGTCTCATTATTCATTAAACATGAGAACGATACATATAAAGGTGGAAGGAGAACGAAGACTTCCAACTAGCAGTTGCTAGTTGGAAGTCTTTTTTGTCCGTCCCCCCTTTCTATATATCTTCCTCGTGTTTAATTATTGTTACCAACACGCTCGTTTTGTGCTTACCTCATTATTCAGTTACTCGACAATTGGAATCGTACACCTGTACGCTCGGCGACACTGGTAGAGCGAACAAGCCATTACCGGATTTCTTTGTGTTTTTTGTTTATATTGGAGGAGCTGTCATCAAAACTACTATAAGGGTGGAAAGAGGCCAGTTGGGATACTAACCCAAGTTGTAAATTTCAATGCCCAACTGCACCTTGTCGAAGTAAAATCTCAAAAAGTGCTGAAGTCGTGTTCGCCTTAGCAGTGTCGCGAAATGTACATCTCTAGTGGTATTAAAAACAAACAAAAACCACCATTACTTTAAATGGTTTATTGTCTGTCCATTTGTATGGCTAAGATTGGCACTTGTTCCTTAGTGAATGACTTGCTAAGTTATTTAAACAGCGGGAGATATTTGTATAGCTGTTCAGAGAGCCAGAAGTTAGTCAGCCTCAAAAAGAGTCTGGTGTCCCAGCTGTATATGAGGAATTTAGCCAGTGCAGTACAACCGCTAGCCCGGGTTCTTTAACGCGCACTGTACATAGTGTTGATACGTGAATCACGGTACGATGCTCATATTCCTGGGTTCTGCAGTGCCAGCTTTCGCTCTACGTGCTACGCCCCCTACCCCTATGTCAACTTGTTCTTAAGGAACTTCTGCTGGCTCGCTTGCGCCGTCCCCGTCTCGTTCATAATGCACCGAACGAGAATATTATGTACTCTCGTAGCCTCCTCTAAACTCACAAAGCCTGACAGCTCGACAACGGAGCCATAGACTGCCCGGTCGCAGATTCGGAGCGCGAGGATCTGGTAGCACAGAGCATTTCTCGGGGAACCTGGACGTCAGCGCACAGCTGTTGCAGCGGCGAGGACTCGAAACATGGTTTTCAAACCCGAGGGGAAAGAAGAGCAGCGCGACGAACGCGAGGAGCACGAACGGACATTCCATCGCTCGGGAGAAGTGTGTTTCGGCGTCTCGCCTCAGCGGGGCGCCCGAATTATATGACTGTCCTCCCATTCGTTGTCTGCCTCTCTGCCTTTTCTCTTTTTCCTCAGCATGGCGATCTGCCAGGCTTTGACAGTATAGAGGAGGCTATGGTACTTAAAGCACGTGAGCGCTGTCGTAATTGTGTACCAAGCTCACACAGTCAGCTCCAAGAGAAGCTCGCTGCAAAGGGGTACGCACACGAGGGAGAATTCCCGGAGATTTCTGCACGGCACGCGCATGCAGCGACGAAAACGTCAGGTTTTACGATGTGCAAAAGCCTCGCGTTTTCATCTCGTGATGCGCACACGCCGGAGAAAAATCCCCGGGATTTGTCCCTCGTGTGAATACCTTAGAAGCGTTCTCCTACAGAACAAGCACTAGCGCTCGAAATGCACTTTTCAAAGCCAACAGCGCCAGCTAGCTCGTGTTTGTAACTTTGGCAACACTGTACTTTGGCTGTAGTCTCAGCATATAGGTTGTATTCACTGGCGGTCATAGCTTCGTGTGCGACTGCTGAGCGCGTGTTGACGCCAATCTTCGCCAGGGGCCCTATGCTGCACGTTTTGGACTTTGACGGCAACTAGGGAGAAGGAGGTGACGTCAACAACGCAGCAAACGCAGATTGGATGGTGATTTGGTTTTCTTTTTTCAACATCTAATCTGCGTTTGCCGTGTCGTTGATGTCACTTCCTTCTCCATAGTCGCCGTGGGAGTCCAAAATGTGCAACATAGGGTCCAGTTCTTTCAGGGGGATGGCATCACGTGATTTTTTTGAAGCCTAGTCATAAAAAAAAGTCGGCCCGGAAGTCGGCCGGTTGGCGGTGTACTATGAAATTCTATCTCGTCCGGTGGGATTTACAAGCAACGGAGCCGTCGAAACGTGCGGCGATGTCCGAGATTTCCGAGATCGTCGAGACGCGGAGTCTGCGAACCACCGATGCGTAAAATCCGCGTGATAACGGAGAGCACCGCTTGAGCAACAGTTCTGACGACGGAGAACGACATCGAAGGCGTATTCTCCATCGAAGTCGCCTTGCAAAGTGTTCGCGATCGCGGCGGTCGCGCTTGATTTTGTGGACGAATCGTCTGCTAGAGTTTCCTAACCGCGATGGGATTGTGTAGTGTAGGAAAGTGCAGCAATCGGTCCGAGCGGTTCAAGAAGTCGCCCACTGTTTCGTTTCATCGGTGAGTGCGTACACCCTTTGTTGATGAAACTTCAAAGTTAATATATATCACTTTTGTATGCTCCCAGCTTCCCGAGCGACGTCGCGCGTCGCAACCGATGGGTTGAGGCACTGAACAGGGGAAGTGGTTGGACCACGTCAAAGAATAGCGTGGTGTGCTCGGCGCACTTTCAGTCCGAGGACTTCGAGCGGAGCTTCACAGGGGTCCGTCGTCTCAAGAAGAGTGCCGTGCCATCGGTGCTCTTACCAAAGGTAACTAATTAAAATACGCATATCCTTAGCACATGAGTATATTGCACATCAAAATAGTTGACAATTTTGTTTTTCATTCCAGCAAACTGAAGCGCAGAGTGGACGAAGTGGGACACAAGATCCTGGAGATAACGGGGGAAACGGCAGAAGTGGCAAGTGATTTGTACTATACTGTAAATGATTTACTTTTCGCGGCGATTGAGGTCAAAGCTGATAGTTTTGGAATAATTCGCGGGTTCTAATTTTCGCGACGCGGTGGGATCTCCAATGTGTTTACATTTTACCGGAATTGTTCTTGGGACCTATTTTTCGCGAAATTCGTGAAAATGGGGTTCCCGTGAAAATTAAGTGGTTTACATATACACACACCCGAAATCCATCGCCTCCCCCCCCCCCCCTCCCCCACCGCTCTTCTAATCTTTTTGTTTTCTGTGCAAAGTACCTGTAAGACTGTACCCCCTTTCCTGCAGCCCTCCCATATTTGGAACGTGCCCTCCACTGCAGAGAGAAAATTCCGGATAAAAAATACCCAGCAATGAAAGTACGAGCATGCAACAGGTTTAATTGATATGACGTTTGAAGCCGAAATGGCTCTTAGATGACACAAAAGAAGCTAGCCTGCTTGGATGACCATTTACTACGCTGAAGCTCTTGTTGCTCATCGGTTTACTTTGTTTGCTCGCATAGTTTGCAACATGGGCTATACAAAAGCAGAATACAACTTTAAGTTTCTTACGAGATACTTCACTGCATGTCTTTAATTCTTATGTAGTAAACGCATCATGGTAACAGAACAATATAATTTAAAGTGAGTGCATGCACAGTAAAGCAGATGAACACAAAGAATAAACAGAAAGGTCTAAAAAAGCAAAGTTTTATTATTCTCTTGAATATTGAAATTAGCAAAGATAACGAGGAACAATGCACAAAACACACAAAAACAAGTGGAAGGAGTAGGCGTCCCGTCTACTCCTTCCACTTGTTTTTGTGTGTTTTTTGCACTGTTCCTCGTTGTAGCCATGAACCAACTCGCCTGCATCGCCACCTTAATATAGCAAAGATGGTAGACTTCTTCTGGCCGGCTAATTTTGAAATGTCCTACAGCATATGTTAGTCTCTGCGGCCACAACACTGCATCGTATGTACTCATTCTTACATATTTTATAGGATTTGTCCCAGTCGAGGCTATTGAGCCACTGTTGGAGGAGTATGTAGGCGTTGAAGTTGAAATGGAAGTGGTAAGTACACAACTCATTCAAGTGTTGGATTTCAGTGTGCTGTTCTGAAAGTCACTTTTTATGTGTGCGTAGGTGACCTGCAAAGGTAAAGTTAAAGACGATGGAGACTTATTCATAGTGAGCGAATTTCATAGGAATATAAAACATTTTACCTGTGCCAGATATTATATCTCGGAAGCATTTTTCATTATCGCTAGTTTACTTCTCTAAGCACTGTCTTGATGCTTGTACAGTCCTAACAAAAGAAGAATACAAAGTACTTGCAGTACAGCTGCCGCCTCAAAGAGTAACTCGGCACATTCATAGTTCCGTAACGATGTCACTTAAAGTGAAAAATGCAGCTGCTGTTTGTCAGTCCGTCCTATTACAACTAATCATTTGCTGGGGGGATGGGGTGGAAAATGTTGAACTCAAGATATCCCTCAGCAGAACACAAGAAAAGTATGTACCAACCCATGCATGCTAGCTGGTCAGGCTGGGCAAAATGTGTGCTGCATAGGTCACATTGCCGTAGCGTTGTTGCAGCCCTGATATTGTTTAATGAAGCTAGATACTTTATGACATCAACTGCTATAATTTGGAACACATGCCTCAATGCAGAAGTTGATATTCAGGCTGCCAGAATCCCCACACACTTAATACCTTGTGTAGCAAGGGTTGAGCAAGCATCAACACAATCATGGTGCATAGAGCTTCTCACAATATGACCGTGAACTCCCAAGTGTCTTGGCATGAATCCAAATCTGAAGCCAGGAGTGCCCCACCAGAGAAAGCGAATGCGAATATAGGTGTAAGGTTCACTGGAAACTCTGCCTGTAGCATGAGATTAATAGCCTTCAGAGCACAAGACACACACAGCCGAAGTGCTGCTGATGGCAGTAAACAGATGCTGGAGGTGGATCTTACAATGCGCTCCTTGCCTGTGACAGGCTATATGCCTGACGCAGGTTACATGTGTGTAAGAATGGAAAATGTCTTTGGCTGAGAAAAATGGCTCTTCAGAAAAATATGAAATTATCCTCAAATATGATTGTTCTGAGATATGCTTAACATTGTGGATCGGCTTGGTTGCCGGCACTATAGCTTGCAACAACTCCTGCCACATACTTTGACATGTTAATGCAAGCTGGGCGATGAATTACTTCACTGTTACCATCTGTACAAAGTGCACACCTGCCATGCTTAGAATCCTTGTATCCATGCAGGAACCGGCAGAACATTCCAGTTTTTCGGAGTGTGTTCCTGGTACTAGTGCTTCTTCGGGGGCAGAGGTGAGAAAAACTTTATAGTTAGTGTATGTAATTAATTTAAGTCTTTTTTTCCTTAATCACATCCTTTTTCTTTAGGCATTTCCAGAGTACAGCACACAGAATGTGGACCTCTCAATGTCTTTGACAGACTTGGTAATGAGCTGCTTATTTGTTAGCATATATGCCAGCTTTGCATACAAAGTCTGAACTTGCTGAAATTTATCAATGCAGGAACCGGCAGCACATTCCAGTTTCGTGGAGGGTATGCCTGGTACCAGTGACTTAAGAACAGATGTAAGAAATCTTTCTAGTTAATGTACATAAATAGCTGTATAATGAATTGCAAGTTGTTTGTTTTTTCTTAATCACATCCAAATTTTTTTCAGGAACCTCCAGAGTCCTCCAGCACACAAGACGTCGACCTCTCAATGTCGTTGACAGACTTGGTAATGAGCTGCCTATTTTGTTAGCCTATATTCCAGCTTTGTGTACAAAGTCTAAACTTGAATCTGACTATCAATGCAGGAACCAGCAACATATTCCAGTTTTGTGGAGGGTGTGCCTGGTACCAGTGCTTTCAGGACAGAGGTGAGCATAATGTTTTAGTTGGTGTGATTAATATATTACCAGTTGTTCGTTCTTTCTTAATTGCATCCACTCTGGTTTAGGTACCTCCAGAGTCCAGCACACAGGATGTTGACTTGTCAGTGCCTTCGACAAGCTCGGTAATGAGCCGCTTCATTGTAACGGTGAAACATAACTAGTCTTGAGCTTTTTGTATCTATGCAGAATCTGACGGGACATTCCAGTCTCATGGATGTTTCTGACGAGGGCCCCACAAGACTGGAGGTGAGCAAAACTTTTGTGCTAGAGGAAATTGCATATAAACTGCAAGTATTGTTTTTATTTCTTATGACTTAATATTTCTCAAAATGTTTGATGCAGTATCCTCTAATGCATGTTATTTTCACAGTATTTGACTGTTAATAAAAATCAACAAATATGACTAGGTAACTGACCTGTCATTGTGAAGAAATTTTGTAATCAATGAAATTGCTCACGGATTGCGATTTTAGCCGGATGATTTCGTGCCGAAAAATGTGATCAATAAAAGTTGATTTCCCGCATCAATATTGTGCGAGGTGTGTGATTCTTTGCGATTATCTGCACTAACACAGTTGGTGACAGGGCAAAAGCAATGGTTTCTCTTTCAATTTACCCTGCTCGGGTCTTTGCTGGTAATCAACTGCCAACTGGGGTGGAGGGGGATTCGTGTCATAGGTGAATCAACAAGGAGGCTCCAACACTTGCCTGTTACCAACTGCATAACTTGCACGAAAATCAGAAATTGCTTTCAGTATGGTGATTATTTCAACCACGAGAATGCAGAAGATGCCAATCATTAAAAACAAGGAAGACAAAATGGAAACGAATGCCTGCAACCAAAAGGCAAGCTCATTCTAGTTTCTGTCACGACTTGGTGAACTGCGACATTGCTTCTAAGATTTCACGCGAAGAAATATACACTCAACTCTCCATTAATTACCTTTGATAGCATGCATCTACTAACAAAGCATGCCTGACTTAGAAAATATAAGATACCCACGGTAAAAAAAAGGCTTTTCTCAAATCTGTACAGGTTTGACATAAGCTGCCTCAATTTGGTAGCCGATAGAAGTTTCCTTGCAGAGCTTTCATATCAAATGGCAGAGTAAATATAACACGCCATATATGTCATTGTAGGATCAACCTCCTGACGACACACCTGAAAAGGCCTTCTTGCGAAAGGAGGTTAGGCGCTACTGTAACCTGCAAACAGCGAGCAAAAAGAAAATCAAGACCCTTCAGCAAGCACAGCGCCGCCTCAAAAAGAAAATAGCTCAAGTGCAAGACATTATTGATGATCTGTCAAAAAACAACATACTAATTGATGAAAATCTATCGGTGCTTCAAAGCTTTGCCGGAGTGAACAAAGATCTCCTGATGCGTCAGGTTGCACAAAAAAAGGGTGTGCCTCGGCCAGTCCAGTACTCGCCTGAACTGCGAGCATTTGCACTCACCCTGCATTTTTACTCGCCAAGAGCATACACTTATGTCCGGCAGGTCTTCGACACGTGCCTTCCACATCCACGAACCCTAGGCAAGTGGTACCAGAGTATAGATGGAGAAGCTGGGTTCTCAAAGGAAGCTCTCGCTGCTCTGCAGATGAAGGTGACACAGGACACGGCATCTGGGAAACCAACAGTTTGTGCTCTAATGGTTGATGAGATGGCTGTGAGACGCCATGTGGAATGGGATGGACAAACGTTTCATGGGTATGAGGACATGGGTGCGGGTATCAGTGACGATTCACTGCCTGTTGCCAAAGATGCCTTTGTTGTCATGATTGTGGGGGTGAATGGTCAGTGGAAACTTCCTCTGGGATATTTTCTTGTGGATGGAATCGGAGGAGAGCAGCGAGCCAACCTTGTCAAACAAGCCCTCACGTTGGCCCACGAGAATGGTGCCAAGGTTGTGTCTCTAACGTGTGATGGGGCTCCAGCCAATCTGACAATGTTGCGCAACTTGGGGTGCAACTTCAATGTTGACCAATTAGCGACCACCATTCGGCACCCGGACACAAAGGAACCGGTTTTTGCTTTCTTAGACCCCTGCCATATGCTAAAATTGCTTAGAAATGCTCTTTCTGATAAGCATGCTTTTGTGGACAGAGATGGAGGCCTCATCCAATGGAAGTTTGTGGAAGATCTCCATGAGATACAACAAAAAGAAGGAGTGCTCATTGCAAACAAGCTGAGAAAGTCCCACATTTATTGGAAAAATCAGCCAATGAAGGTGTCACTTGCTGCACAATTATTTAGCACATCAGTTGCCGATGCAATTGCGGAATGCCGCAATCTCGGTATTCCCAGCTTATACCAGTCACGCCCAACAGAGCAGTTTATCAGGCATGTAAACAATGTCTTCGACATCCTGAATTCGCGACATGTCGGCCAGAAGCTGTGGAAGAAACCATTGTGCAAGGATAATATAGAAGAAGTCCGGTCCTATCTAGACAATGCTGCATCCTACTTCTCGTCTGTACAAGAATGCGTTGATGGACTTCTGATGACTGAAACGAACAGAAAAACTGGATTCATTGGCTTCCTAGTATGCATTCGCAGCGTCCTTGACCTCTACAAGCATGTCGTTGAAGACACTTCACTGATGACATACCTTCCCACATACAAGTTCAGCCAAGACCATCTCGAACTTTTTTTTGGAGTGATGAGGTCTCACGGAAGGAGCAATGATAACCCAACAACAAGGCAGTTTGCTGCTGTCTTCAAGAGACTGATTGTGTTGAACGAGGTTAAAGACCTCACGTCAGGTAATTGCCTTCCACTTGAACAGGTCAAGATCTTGCATGTCACAAGCGCAACAGATGTAAATTCTGTCGAAGTTCTGAACTGGACCACTGCTAGAAGAAGTCTAATTGAAGACGGTGAAGATGTGGGGCGTGGTGATGATGATCTTCTTGATCATGACTATCTTCCGGACCCAAGACATATCTCGGAACTGTCGCAGAGGGCCGTTGTGTATATAGCTGGCTTTGTAGTTCGGTTCCTCCTCCAAAAACTGAGGTGCACAAAATGTGTCGCCGCACTGACAGCAGCTCCTGGCACAGACCCAGCGCACTCACTTTTGCAGCGGAAGACAGCAGAAGACTTGCCTTGTCCATCTGCGGATGTCTTGGAAGTATGTCGAGAATGTGAGATCGGCCTCCGTGCCACTTTGAAACAATCTTCAACTGCATCAAGAAGTTTTGTGGAAAAGATGCTGAGTAATATTCTTAAACGCTTCATTGGCAAAGACATCTTTAGCTCTCTCAATGACCACATGCTTGAGAATGAACCCATGGAGAACCACGCCTATCATCTCATGCGGTCTGTTGCGCAGAAGTACCTGGATATCAGACTGCGAAGCATAAGCATGGTGTCCACAGATGACCTACACCAGCAAAAAGTAAGGCAAAGGCACACCAAACTCACACAGTTCAAAGGCCAGTAGATATATGAGCCAGATTATGCATGTACGTACATATTCCAACATATACATAGTGTAAATATTTTGAACCGATTATCATGTCTTCCGTCAACCTAGTAATTATTGTGTTCGTCTGAAAGGGGTACCGTAACTATTTCATAAGTCATTATTGTGGTGCAAATCAAACAATGTTGTAAATAAGTGTTGTATATATTGTTTTAATTTTCGAAGTGAGTCTAATGTAAATAAAAGACTTGAATTAAGACACTTCGAGACAAGTGGAGCTAGGCTTTACTCGCGGTAACAAGGTGAAGCTGTCTCAACAAGGTAAGTTGATATCTCACAAGCACAACAGGAGGGGTGTAGAGTTCACCATGATTCGTTTTCCTATGTTGGATCTTCCGAATTTTCGGGCGGACGCCTTGCATATCGCTAAATCATTTCTCACTGCCGAAGACATCGCAGTGGCAACGTCTGCTGCTCTTGTGCGCTTTCGCAGAAGGAAGGTTCTGTTTTTTTGGAAACAGCTCGGGAGAGAAAATTAGAGCGCACGGAAGGACCGCAGCCCAGGGCCGGCTCGCTGGAATGCAGCGTCTCAGCCGAGGCGGACGTAAAGCACTTTCAAGGTTGGAGCGCGCGAGCGCGTGAGACGCGATTCAAGACTGAGCGCTTTCTTGAGACAGTTTCTGCTGAGACGCTGCTTCGAGCGAGCCGGCCCATGTTCTAGCTCGACTTCCATTACAGAGCCTCCTGGAGGTTTACCAACAAGGTAGGTGCATCGCGAAGAAGTGCTTTAGTTCGGAAATTCCACATTTTAAGCTCTATCTATAGCGGTCGAGAAATACAAGGCAAAAGAACGACAAGCAGACGCTACAAATCCGGCAACCACCGTCTCCGCGCTCGCTGCCTACTCCGTAAATACAAGGAAAAAGAACGACAAGCAGACGCTACAAATCCGGCACCCACCATCTCCGCGCTCACTGCCTCATAAGAACGGCAAGCAGACGCTACAAGTCCGACACCCACCGCCTCCGCGCTCACTGCCTGCTCCGTGTATTGAACATACTACAGCTCACCATAATAGCGCCTCTACTAAAACCTACCAGAAAAAGTCACGTGGCGGGGCCGACTCGTCCCGAGATGCATACCGTTTCCGGAAAAAGTGTGAGGAGGGTAGGGGGGAGAGGCGGCTTCAGAAGAAGTTGCCTTGCCGAGGCTAGGCTCGTGACGTCATGCCATCCCCCTGAGTTCTTTCGCCACGAGCATTCCGCACCATCAAGACTGCCGGTCTTAGCAGCCTATTAATGTAAGCCTGTTCTGAGCATGCACATCACCCTCAAATATGGCGTCCAGTGAATATCCCCTATAGAGAGGTGCTCAAGCTATACAACAAGGGCTACATTTATTTCCTGCATTAGAGGCCTATCGAGTTGTCTGTATGTCTATCACCGTTTTAAACCCCCCCAAAACACACACAAACACACACACACACAAACCCTTCGTTTTATTTTTATTGTATTTGTTTTTTATACTCCCAACGTCCGCCTTCTTTTTTAAAGCTTGCAATCAATCTTCCTGTTCTTTTTGTTGAAAACCAAGCGAAGACTTCCCGCCTTAAGAACCTTTACTACCCTACTCACAACTTTCTTTTTTTTCTCCGTCCATCATTGTCATTAGTCACCTTTGCTAAAAGCAGACGACAGGAAGACAAAGAAATGAAGCCTAGCGACAAACTTTCGATATATTAAACAATTTGTACGTGGTATAAGGGTATTGAGACTCGTATTGTTCCCCGCTGTGCGTTGTCTAGTTCGTACGCATCTCCGATTTGAGCAAAAATTACTTACTCCTAAAAAAACAAAAAGAAAAAAAAGAAAAAAAAGAGAGGTTACAGAAGAACGCCGAAAGGCAGAAAAGAGAACAAAGGAGTGGAAGCAAAAAGGGAAACTAAGGGCAGGGAAAGGCCACAAGAAAGAAGCCTGGCGACAGCTTTCCGACAGACCGAAGATCTTTTTTGTTCCTGGGCCGCGGGTTGACGCTTCAATTAGCGAGAGTCTTAGTAGAAAGCTGGGAGCGCGCCATACTCGCCGACAAACCAGAGAACACGGCGATAAAGGAGCAAAGACCAGTGTGCCTACATTTCAGAGGGGTTCCAACTGCCCGATTGCGGTCGCGCGGTTTATTACAGGGAGTCACGGGTAAATTGCTTTTAAAATGTAATTCGCTACGGTTACAGTTACTTTAAAAAGATGTAGCGAAATTACCGTTACAGTTTTTTTTCTTGCAAAAAAAAAAACAAAAAACGTACGCGTGAGATGAAGCGTGTGCGCATGCGCAGTGCCGACAGCAGCGCCACCGCAGTGGCTTGACGCCAGAGAATTGAGGTATTTATTTTTATTTACGCGGACACCTGCTGCGCCGTTTGGCATTATGCGGGTGGGCATGCAATAACGTAGAGAAAAATTGACATACAAACATCACGCAACAACCAAAACAATTTAACTCATAAATTTTTCTCTGTTGTTTGTCATGAAAAACATTATCAGTAACAGTAATTAAATCTTTCGGTAGAAAACTCCACTCCAAAGCGGATTGAAAAAAAAAAAAAGAATGAACAAGAAAAACATTTAGTTGGATAACGATATTCTGCCACTGTCTTAGAACGATTCCGTATTGAGGATACATAATGTGATTTCATAATGTAACGATCTCTTCTAATTTCGCGATCTCCCCATGATATATATAAATATAAATACATAAATAAATATATATATATATATATATATACATTATGAAAAAATTCAAGAGTAAACACTTTCTGTAACATTTAACGAGGTCCCCCAAACTAATCTTTTTTTTTTCTTTTTCATTTTTGTGCAACTTGAGTACGTACTGTAATCCCTTGTAACAAATCTTACTGCCTGATTTTAGTTCCCTCTATATTATTGGCGAGTTAACATTCGGGCGGATCCCAAATAAAGCGGGAGTATTCTAAAACTGGTCAGGTAAAAGAAAAGTACAGAGTTTGTTTTACGCTGCGTTGCGTATTCTTAAAATTCCTCGGAAGAAAGTATAACGTTTTGCTCGCCTTAGCCACACTATTATCTACACAGTCACTCCACTTTAAATTGTCGAAAAAATGCACTCCAAGATAGTTATGTGCATGACCGGGTGGGAAATTACGTAATCGCAGATTCATGCAAGGCTTTGTATGATCCTCGAAACGTTGGAACAAATCATTCGGAAGCCAGAAAAATCGGCTAGATTGTGAAAAGACTGTAAGTGCTCAGGCGAGCTGGTGGTAGTTAATCGTGTCGCTTTACGCCTGAGACTGTTGTGCAGCAGTAAACGAAGAGCACTTTTAGTCGAAGAAATAGGCATACAGAGGAACGTGAGCCGTTCCCTTCTTTGTTTGTTTCTTCGACTAAAAGTTTTTTTTTCCTTTTCTGCACCACAGTCACAGATGACTGGCTAGATTGTGCTGGTTCCATATATCTTCATCCTAAGAACGAAAAGAAAGAATAAACTGAAAATATACGACAAATTCTAACATTGCTATTTTCATTGTTACTTTTGAAAATGGAACTACAGTTACAACTTTCCTTTCGAAATAGTAGCGCACTACAGTAAAAAAGTTACCATAAACGTAACGAAATCACTGTAACATGTTACATGGAACGCGTCACTTATCTATACTGTTTATGAGCCGGGTTCGGGAATACGAGGTGCGAAGACCTTAAAACAACTGAGCAAAAAGCTTAAAGAGGCAGCATAGTGCCAATAAGTAAGTTACGCTTTAGAGTAACGACACTTGGCCATAATGTGACTTAAAATCATGGTTGCCACTTATCCGAAGCTTTATCTAAAATTACAGAAGACGCTTTTCCGGCTTCCAAAAAAGCTTAAAGAGTTCGCGACAAAGCAAAGCAATATTGCATTACCTTGCCAACACCGAATCTACTGCCGAGGAAGTCGTACTTTTGAATCAAGACGACCAGCAGTAGCGTCTGCTCTGCATACGAACCAAAATGACGGCGCAACAATGTCGGGGAACGGAGTGCCGATACCGTAATGCTAAGCGCAGCTCATTTAGTAGCTCCAAGGCAGCATATAAAGTATATGTCAGACCGATATTCGCGTATGCGTAAGTGCGCTCAAATGCGTTCAATCTGTTGCTCCACGGTTTGTCCAGGGGATGTACGATCGTTTCTTCAGCGCAGCCGAAATGAAAAATAGACTGGGCTGGATACCTTTAAGTGAACGGTGTAAAAAATCTCCGCCCTCCACTGTTTTATTCAGTTCATTGTATCCAAACGTGAATGCATGCTTCCTCGTTTTTGCACACACCACAGTACCGTTCTTCTCGATTAGACCGTCGTGGCAAGGCTCAACCGCACTCCTCCAGAACAAACATCCTTAAACGTGACATGGAACTCACTTCCGGCAGACCTGGTGTGCCGCGAGACTGCGGATCTTCTTTTTTTATTAAGCTTCGTGCCACCCGCGAGAATGCCCATCGACGCTTTACACAGACGCCAAAATACAGCTGTCATTGCTGACCTTTTCTCGTCTTAATGAGATACTGAGCCACTGAAACCGGTGTGGATAAGTCTCCACAAAGGCCAATGCTGGGTTAAGTACACAACAGAATCTAAGATGGCAATGACCTGTCCTGCTATGGTAACAATGAAGTGAAGTAAGCGGAAAAAGAGGAAACAAAAAGCTTTCAGACTTTTCACTTTGGTGAAGAAGGAAGACCAGCGAAGCTGTATTCTGGTGGGAATGAAGTAAGGGCCGGCCGCAAGTCGGCAAGCCAGAATGAAAAGGCTGGAAAGGTTGAGCCATCTATGAACAACGGTGGCAACCAGACAACCGGCAAGCCGGTTGTCTGGTTGCTGCCGTAATTTACAAATGGCAATAGCTGTCCAGAGTTTCGTGTCGTCATTTGTTTGCTGACGGACACGATCCTGGGGAAACTAGCCCTGAACAGCTCCGCTGTAAAACTGAGGTCGGTTATGGCGGCTCGCATGCACAGCTGCCGCAAAGCATCCTGCACAGGCGCCGCGGGTTTCTGAACGAAATAAGAGATAAAGAATAGAGTCCAAAGAGGAAAGCGTCGAATTTTCGCAAGTCTCCGCCTCTCCCCCAGCTTCCCTCATCGACATGCATGCGCAATTGCGACCAATTTGCGTAGGAGGCGTCTGCCATTAAATTGCATTCGCTCCCCATGGTTGGAGTTGGTCTCTCTATTATATCTAGGCTCTCTCGACCGAGACAGTTCGGTTTCCCCCAAGAAAGGCATCGTGAGGCAGGGAACAGAAAGCGGTCTTGGGGCCGCTTCGTCGCCAGCGCTCGTGGTTATCTTTACTTGTCTCGGAGACAAGAGAGCCGGTGGGATATAGCGACGAAGGAACCGTTGCGAGACGGGAAACGAAGAAAGGAGGAGAAATGGGGGAGGGGGCTTCGTTTGTTCTGTCGGAGCAATTCTCCAGATTAATCGGATCTCATTTGTCCCCTCTTTCCTTTCACGTCACTCTTTATTATGGAATTATATTCGTGTCCGGAGGGGGTCGCATCTTTTAATATCCGGGGCGACCGTCCTTTTGATTGCGGAATGCTCTGTAAGCGATTGGAAAGGGACTCAAATGCCCTTATTCGGGATTTCGAGATTGATTACAGTTAAGGAATGGGGGCTGCGCGGCAAGTTGCGACACGAGAATCTCGGCCCCTCGTGTGCTTATGCACCAACTCAACGGTCTCGTTGGAATGCGCGAGTTTTTTGCCATTGCGCATCTAGTGAATTCTACGTCCGTCACCGCTATTCGCACTATATTTCGCTGCGATGCACCGTCCTCACTTTAACTGGAGCGCAGATAAAAGTTTCACCCGCTAAGGGGTTCGACGACAACAGAAGAGCTAAAAGCTGGTTTATACAGACGCTCCAAAGTTAGAGTTGTTCTGCTTTGTGGGATCTCACCACGCATGACCGCAGCGCAGTCTTGTGCGCGTTACCTAAAAAAAAAGCAATAAATTACGATAACAATTTCTCTCGCTTAAATGGAAACTGAAGTGGGTCTTTATTCGAGGAAAAAGACTTAAATGATCTTCATTTTGCCTACGGGATCACAAATACCGAGATTATTTTTCAATTTGGTGCACGGAGGCTGCAGAAAAATCCTTTCCAAAGTATCACTGAAGCTTCTCCTTCCCGCAACGTGACGTCATATGTAGAATTTTTGGAATCTCCGCTCTCGCGCATCTTCAGCGCCTGTCATATCTATGCATGCGGACTTCCGCGATTTTCAAAGAGGCCAGAAAAATACGTCACGCCTGGTGTTCGTGCGGGGGAGTATTCCTGGCAAGCTTGCAACTGCACGCGCTGTTCACACGAGCGACACGCGCTGGGCGGCCGAAAAGATCTTGGTATGACGTAACGACTGGTCAAATATTTAGTGTTTACTTAGATCTTCGGGGAAAACGAGTCTGATATTTAGATTCACGGGGACAAAACTACGCCAGAATTCACCTCTATATCGTTGTTGTTTCAAGAACCTCCTTAACTTCATTTTAAGAAACATTTAATTCGAATACTTGATTACTCGAGAAGAAAAGTAATTGACCCTTACTTGAAAAAAACAATCTTTACTTTTCTAATTACCTCCGATTTTCAGAACGACAGATTTTTTCTGCCTGCTTAGAGACGGGTCTTTCGTACTGTTTTTAGTAGAGATAGGTTTTAGGAAACGGTTTTTGCACATCTGATACAGTACGGTGGGGCCTTCGGTACAAACTGCGCATGCGCAACCCAGAAAAGAATCGCTAGTGCGCAGTTCATACAGGAGGGCCCTTCGTAGCGTACCGGATGTGCAAAGATGGTTCCTAACACTCTCTAGTATCAGTTTGCAATCACGCAACTATAAACTTTAGTCGAATCTCATTATTTAAAACACTCTTAATTCAAACTTGCGGATAATTCAAACTGACGCGCAGGTTCCATCTTATGCTATCCTATAGGAGGAAACTCCCGGTAATTCAAACTTTGATTTATTCGAACAAATGTTCGGTCCGGCTCGGGTTTGAATTAACGAGATTCCAGTTTTGTGAAACTCCTCCTGCCGAAGACTTGGTTCGATTGTTCCTTGGTATAGGAAACTTGTACAATCAAAGGGCGCCATTAAAAAAGGGAGGGAAAATAGTTAAGGGTTACGAGCAATTTTAGTACTCTCAAAGGTAATCAGATAGATTACTTCAGGTGAACGTGATCGAATGGTTACAAAATTCCTTGAAAATGTTATCGATTACAAACGATTTGATCACTTGTAATGAAGTATACGAGTCTGCCGCAGTGTCGCTTTTGAATCCTCTTCCCGTTGCTTGTCCTTTTAAAGTTCCAGGTTGGTGGACTGCTTACGACTTCGCTGAAGCGCCCAGATTTTCCCAAAATTAAAATGTCGCCCCAGCACTAAATAACCTCGGTGATTACGCCTCTCATAGTCGTTCGATGAAAGAACTGCGATGTGGCGCCGTGTACGTCGCTTTCAAGCGCCAATACCCAAGGTTAGAACCAGCCAAACCAGCCACGTTTAGGGTATGGATCCATAGTAGATTCTTTAAGTGGGCTGTGGACGCCACCACTTTGTTTTTTATGTGCCCAATGCAGAGCGACCGCACTGGCCAAGTTTCGGTTGAAACATGCGACTTCAGAATGGTTAAGATCTGGTGCCAGGAAGCTCAGGCGCTATCGTTTTGCCCTGTCGCAGACTGTTTTATCATTTACAGTGGACGGGAAACCGTTTTGAGCAATTTCATGTAAAGTCTCATGTAATTGGCAACAATGATTTTATGCAACACGGTGGCGCAAGCTATCGCCGGTTATAAAGGGTAAAGCCATTAGCACTCGCCCATCTATCCATTCATCCATCCATGGTGACTGAAGTGTTGTTAATCGGAAGCGTATGTACACCTTACTTGGTGGCTCTACCAAAACAACAACAACAAAAAAAAGAAGCGAGTTCGCTCCGAGAAACGCCAAATCAGATGCGGCTTTAGAAACAACCCAAACAACGATTTGGCCTAAAAAAATGGCCAGACGTCGTTACCCCGCTAAAGACGTGCGTGCGGCTTGCGAGGTCAGCCCAATGACGAGAAGGTAGCCACCGTATGCTGTCATGGTTGTGCAAAGATGGCGCGATCGAAGCTGAAAAGAAGCGAGCAGGACGGGAAACGAAGCACATTGCCATTGTTACGTATGCGGAAGCCTTTTGAGCAGACGAGACTCAACAGCGACATAAAACAAGGCAAGAAACAAAATAAAACAAGAAGAAGAAAAGAGTAAATGTCACGCTAGGATCGACGTGAGGAAGACAGCGGTGTCACTGAACTCGGCTCTCTCCGCTTCGTTTGCATACGCGAGTTTCTGTGATTTGCTGGAAAGCGAACTATGCTCTGTTTCACTTTACGATGGACCGCAGTAAACGCCACCGGCCATCCCAGCCAATCCAGCGTTGGGATCGTGTCACGTTACTAGGGGCACCGGTCCTTCATCCAGAAGGTCATGTGACACTCTCACGGCATCGAATTGGCTGAGATGGCTGGTAGCGTACTCTGCAGTACACCGCAAGGTGAAACGGAGTATGCCAAGATGACGCGCGCTGTCATCTACAGGCGGCGGTTTCTTGCGCTTCGGAGAGCAGAAGGCGTAACGGCTTTCTGTCGTCTGCTTCGGCAGACGGCTGAGTCGTAGGGAGACGAGCAGACGGTCTGGCTCGGTGAACTTATACTGTCGTCTGCTTTCGCGATGGAAGTTCGTGCATCAAAGGGAGCGACTCGGTGGTGGGAAAATGTACAATAAACAACGAATAAAATGACCGAAAGATGAAGAAAAAGTCCGAGACAACGAGGAAGTAGAACTTTCTTTTATTCCAAACTTCCCTGGGTGAGGTTTCCGGTTGAGAAGCACCAAAACCCGGAATGTTTTAGATTGCGGAGGTGTTTCCAGGGGGACTTGGAACAACATGACGGGTGTTATAATATGTGTAAGAAGTTGGCATAGGTGACTATGTACACTGAAACACGTGCAGTCGCAATCATACTTAACTTTCGTAAAGGCTAAGCTTACTCTAGGCCCATGTGTCTTTTCTTGTGTCCGCGTATGTGCTTTAGCGCCAGTGCCAAGTTATAGGTTATTTTGTTTGACCCGTTAAAACTATGCTATATCTTCGCTCGAAACAAATATGCGGAAGTGCTATTACGCTTCAGTCCTTTTTTTCTGCAATGAGTTGACGCCTCTGCTTTAGTTAAGTTCAGCGCACCACTAAAATAAAAGAACACTAGAAGTTTGTTAAATATATATTAATGAAAACAGCGCCGAAATTACACAAGGAGCAAAGCAAAAGAGCAGGCCAGGGCGTATACATCGAATACACGCCTTGTAAGTATGGACTAGTTAGCCATATCAGTATCATATAAATATGAATATGTATATGGAGTCATGCAAATCCATATATGCCCATATCAAGAATTGGATAAATAAGGCTACAAGAACTATATATGTAATGTATATGTACACGTATACCTAATGTTGATGACCATATATGGCAAGCGTCGGTTGTATTTATAGCAGAAGCAAGCCAATCCATTTCGCATCAAACCATGCCAGACATACCCACAACAATGTTTACGTTCGATCGAATGCCGACCAATGAGATCACACCTGGACAGACGCAGAAGATAACTTGCGCACCATCTAGACCATACACAGACCAACGCCCGCTTCTAACGTCATGCCTCACCTGTAGCGCCGCTTACTTAACGGTGCTAACGTGTACGTTTAATTTCTCGCAAAGATGGTTCCTGCCCTAGAGCGGTGCTCACACCTTGTATGGAAAGACAAGACTCGTGATTTACAGGTAATCAAATTACTTGTAATCATTTACTTCTTGAAGTTATTTTGTAATCTATTGAATACACTCACTAGAAAGTAATCACAAAAATAATCTGATTATACTTTTGGAAGTACTAAGATTACTTGTGTGACAGTTGCTATTTTTTCGACCCCTTTCTAATGACGACCTTTGCGCAAGTTTTCTTCCAAGAAATCCTCGAACCAAGCTTCCGACAGTTGGGTGGTTTACAAACGTTGCTGTATTAAGAAGACAAGAAGTTTATAATTCTATTAATTGAGTTCAACAATTGACAATAGGAAATATTCATTTTCAAACCGGCAGAAAAATCTGTCATTTTAAAAGTCTAAAGTAATCTGAAAAGTAATGGTTAATTTCTCAAGTAACGACCAATTACTTTTTTTCTCTCAAGTAATCAAGTAATCTGAATGAATACCTCTTAAAGGAGAGTAATAATGATTGGCATCGATTACGTTTTTCAGTAATACGTACAAGCCTGTGGAAAAGGCACAATTTTGTGTAAACAACAAGTTGCTGAATGAGATCAGTGACTCACCAACACAATAAAACACGAAAGAGTGAGTGAGTGATTCATTGATTGACGATATCACAAAATTGTGGATTTGAGAAATATTTAACCCTTCACGTCTTGTCGCGAGTTGCACTATCTGTTTTACATTGTAACCGTTTTGTTCGGGCATTCTCTCGACTGGATATATATGTTTTTGAGAATGAAACATAATAAGTATAGCGCTTTCCGATAAGGGAAGGGTTCAGGATGATGGTGTTTGCACAAACTGTTTGACGTTACAAATTCATACATACTTGGTTATGGCGCATTTGTTAGGTTTTAACATAAGTATTTGGTGAATACATGGGATATTTTTCAGTTTAAGACACCTCGTGTTCTATCTTTGACTAGCTTGGTGTGCTTGCAGCGCAAGTATAAATATTTATAAGCACATTATTGATAGTCAAAACAAAATCATGGAAAATGGAAAAGAAGGTTACTAAAAACACAAGCGTTGCTCGACCTGAAGAAAAACAAACTAAACTAGAAACTAAAACTTTTATTATTTTATTTACGAGCATATATCCGTTTATTCGCGTGTGATAAAGATGCATTTTTGTCCGGTAAGTGTTCAGATAAACTAAAAAAAGAGGCGACTACCTGGCTCAATCAACTGCACTCGTGGTTATCTCCTAAATATGCGAAAATTAAATATGTCAAAAATAAAATCGATAATTTTTGGACCAAAAACAAACTCATCAAGCGAACAATTAAGCTGTCCCTTCAATATTCGAGTATTGAACCCATAAAATCATTTGAATTTCTTGGTGTTTGTTTCGACGAAAATTTAAGCCGGAGAGTCCTTGTGATCAATTGGCTAAATTGCTAAGTTAAAATAACTCTAGGGTGGTTAGAAAACGACTTTATAAATCGCCGATTTACTCGAAGTGCTCACACGTTATGCTGATGATATGGGCCACAAGAACATAAACTAACTTTACACAGTTACTTACATCGAAAAAAAAAATAACTGCCAATAACAGCGAGTACAAGTTCGGCTAATTGAAAATTCACCTTGGTCAGAGTCAACCGCCTCATATTTTATGGAACGTCAAACATTAACATATGATGAACATTTAAGCTGGAAAGGTCGCCATTTGGGTACATTCTAAAATCAACACCGATTCTGTTAGCTTTATGACACATATCTACCCAAACAAATTACAACTCGAGCAGGGCGGGAAAATAACGGTTAAGATAGCGGCGTCCTTCTTAGCTTCAACACTGGAAAGCGAGGCCTTACGTAGTGGAGCTCCTCAGAACTGTAAAGGCTATAAATGACTCCGCACTATTTGGTTCAAACCGCTATTCGCCCACTCCTAAACATAAGACATCAGCAGCTTCTAAACCGCAAAGTTAGAACCAATTATGGAACTTAAAATTCGCAGATATTGTCTTGAAACATATCTGCATTTCAACTGACCCACAATATCTCTTCCGCGTTTCTTTAAAAAAAAAATGTGTTAAGGATTACCTCTTCAGCTCTGACTAAGTGTAGTAACCTTGTAATTTGTATTGTGTTCTGGTTTTCGTTCTTTCTTTTGCGTTCACTTTGTAGGCCTGCCGCTGAGTGCAGCATGTGTGGTTGGGACCTCGTCGGGCGACTCTAATCTCCTTTTGCCCCAACCGCCTTGCCACCTGTGTCAAAATAAAGTACGCCAATAAAAATAAAACAGAAAAGCAAAAATCTGTTATTATATGTGTGTAACAAATATGGGCCTGTAAATCTTATGCGGCCTTGATTTGCAGCAGAAAGGAGCTACCAACAAATTAACAAAGGCTAAATTACGAGGCAGTAATACCGCACCAATCAATTTCTTTTTTTTTTCAATAACTTGAAAATTATTTCCCGCCGCACGGCTTTCTTTCGGGGAAGTAATATGCGTGCAGACAATAAATTGTATATTTAAACTTCGGTGTCATACTAAGACAGCCAATGCCTGGTGGAATAAGAAAACCCACTTGATATTGCTGCATCAAATTCCTGTAATACAAATTATTTTTTCTCAATGCTGAATTCTGTGGGTAATGTTTGAACAATACTTCGGTAACCCAAAACGGTAATATGTGGTGTGACTCTTATTTTTTAGTAAATACAGAACCTCCAACAAACTTACAACCCTCGCAAGTTAAAGAAAAGTCTTTTTACAGCTAGCATTCTTAAAAATAAAAAGAAAAAAAGAAAAACCTGAATAAAAGCCTAATCTTGTCACAGAAGCCACATAAACCAAAGGCAAGCGTTTTCTTAGTTAAAAAAGTTAACGACGAGGCACTCAAGATTTGCGTAAGCCTAGAGGATAGCGCTTACGCCGTTCGTTCTCAACAGACCTCCCGAATCCTTCCATCGAACATCAGATCGTTACTCCCAGCCGCAAGCGCGCTACTTCGGGCATAATGTTTCTGCTCTTTCCGGCAGAATATCTATCTTTGGCGGAATATCTCTCTTCGGCGGAATGTCTCTCTTCGGCGGAATGTCTCTCTTCGGCGAAAGATCTCTCTTCGGCGGGATCTCATGCGCCGTGCACGCGTCCACAGTCGACAGGGGCATTTTTCGCTCGGGGGATAAGCCCTGAAAAGGTGACTGAGGACACTGCCTGAGGCGTGCTTCTTCCGTGTACAACGGCCCGGTCACATGGGTCGTACAAAAACTGGATGCGGACGTGTTCGAGGGATGCACATGTGTGAAGAAAATATGCCTATAACATACTTGAGGCATGCTCACAGATTATTGTCTCATCGTGTCGGCAGAGAAAACTTCATGTATTATGTATGACGCACGAGCAGTGCTGTGACAGCGGCTTTATTGCGCAATCAGAGACATCTGAACACTCGTATTTCCGAGCTCGCTACAGCAGAACGATTACCATGCGCAAGCAGACTAAAACCAAGCTTCGGAGTGTTTGATCTGACGGGGTGAATCGAATTCCTCCGTATGTGACCGAAGCTTATACGGAGAGCAGGTCGTCTACTTGTTGCGCAAGAGTTGCTGTGACGTCAGAACGACGTCGAGCTCTGATTGGCTCTGATGGGAAGGATGGTGGGTTGACCTCAAAGCAAGCTGCCTTGAGGTCTACCAACTATTCTTCCAATCAGAGCCAATCAGAGCTCGACGTCGTTCTGACGTCACCACAACCCCCGCAAAAGAAGCAAAATAATTTGCGCTCCGCATTGGGACGCCAACGAAGGGTTAAATACGATTTCGACAACGAGCGCGTCGATATATGTGAAGATTCGGTCGAGCTACGCCAAAATCAAAACCTCTCTATGCACCAACACAGTTTTTCGAAACAAAGCCCGCTTTGTCCACACCCGTGTGCAGAAACAGAATTCGGGAGGAGTGAAGCGTACTGCGCATGCCCAGTACCGACCGCAGCTCCACCGCAGCGCCATGGCGTCAGTGAGTTTGCAGCCAGTCAAGCAGCAAAAGGGCATCGCGACGGCGGGCGTCGTTTTTGCGCGTCTGCTTTGATGTGCTACACCAGTCACGCGGAGGAAAGAAGCGCAGGATTACGCCGCATTCACTGCGCGTGATTGGTACTCTTTGATTGACTCCATTGGATGGCAGCGGGGGCTACGGTCGTGCTTAATCCGAAACGAAGTATAGGCTGTAATCGATCTTGGAATCGAACTTTACGGCTGCTTGCTCCAAAAGTCCTTCATAATTTTCAGCTACGACCCATATTTTTGGACATCTTGATTACGTAACATGCGTGACGACGAGCACGCGCCTTACAATCCACATAGGTGTCAAAGACCAATAGCAATATTCTCACATTGAAGTTTGCTTCCCCCGTTGTTTTTAAGGAAAATATGTTTTCAACACCATGAAGTTTTTCTAACTACATATGAAGTGCCAATGAATACAGGTTGAGAAAAAAAGAACCCTATATCTCTAAATGTTTTAAATTGATCTTTCGGGGTTTACGCTGAGCCCTCAAAATGTACACTCTCCGGCAATATGAAAGACCCACTCGGAGCGCGTGGCCCAGGCGGTGGCTGGCGGGGGCACTGCGAGCGCTCCGGGCAGTTCCACTCTGCTTCGAGGGGAGCACGCTCCCTCGGGGCTCAGCTAAAGCGAAACGCGCTTATCAGTTTGTGCTGAGCCCCGAGTGAGCGTCCTCCCCTCGAAGCAGAATGGAATTGCCCGGAGCGCTCGCAGCGCCCCCGCCAGCCATCGCCTCGGCCACGCGCTCCCAGTGGGTCTTTCATATTTCCGGAGACTGTACATTTTCAGCTACAGAACGCCATCTTCATCAACAACGCCTACTTTCAGGGCTCCAAATAAATTCATCTAATTACGCAATAGACCGCGACGAACACAGCTTATTGAGAGGATATTTAAATAACAACCTCAAAGTGGTACTTTGACTCGTTTAAACTTTATTAATACATTTTTATCTTCAGTGCGAAACAATATCTCCATAAAACAACACCTACTTTAAGTGTAAAAAACTAGAAGTTATTCTAATTCCACAATTAATGCCAACGCAAACAGGTCGCAGAGCCGGCGGCCAATCAGAATCTTCCCGATGCGCTCTCTACCCCTAAATTAGACTTAGAAATGCTTGAACTTTACAACACTTACTTTAAAACTCCCAAATAAAAAAAAATATATTGAAAAAAAAAATAGGCGGCGACGAATACAGGTTTAGTTATTGGAAGAGGCACGAAATCATAACACTTAGAGCAGTTTCAACACCCAGCTCAATATCCATATAAATGTCAAAATGTATAATAAACGACGAGAAAATAACAAGCGTTATGAGCCTTATTGGAAACGTTTACTGTTTGTCGGTAGGTCCTAAGGAGGTTTCTGAGATTTCATAAATATGGCGGTAACTCACTCTGCGGGCTCTGAGGATCCTAGAAATTTATAAGATAATGCGCGGTCGATTTCCCTGTTGGAAAAAAGCAATGAAAGATTGCAACACACCGAGGTCACCGCAGACGATGGGAAGAACATGTTCCGGCAGCCAGGACGACATGTAACCAATGAAAGCGCAACATTTGATGGAGATTGCAAACAGTGTTATTACAAAATGTGTGCGCTTTTGTAGACGATAAGGGAAAATAAGAGTATGAGTCAAATGTTAATTTTTCGTGGAGAAGGAACGCCATACTGTAATAATCGTTCATTATTATAATTATTATTTTCGTCTTAACAGAGTTTCTCTCGTACCTTTGTCAAGCAGAAGGCTGGAACGTGATCTAGTTTTTTTGTACAACGCTGTGAATGGGGTTTTTGATACTGACTTGCTTTTCGGAAGTATTAATTTTCATGTTCCCTGCCGTTTTACTAGACATTTTACGAATTTTTTTATGTTCATCGAATTTGTAGTGCGTTACCAATGTTTCATTTGCAGACTTCGTTCAATAGAAGCGCGTTGTCTAGCTTGGATATATCCAGTGACATTTCAGTTTTCCGTAAGAAGTTACGATACCACCCGGCACCCATTTAGCGCGCATAATTTTCGTGCATCACTTCCACTGGTCAATTTCATGTTATTTCGTCATTTGATGGGCCATGTTTGTTCGCTCGAGTTTTACTTTTTTATTGTGTGTACCAAAGTGAAGACCGCTGTGATTGTTTTTGGACACATTACACAAAGATTTATTATTACATATTATTATTAAAAATCAAAGCACCATATTTCTTTTTTTCGCATTCCGCGGGAGTGATGTGTCGGGTCGTCTGCTTTCGAGCGTGCGCTCGCTGAGCTGAATCATCGGCATTAGGTTAGCGAGAGCCATGGCGCGATGAAGCGATGGACGCGATGTTAAGCGCGAAACACATGTACGACGAAACCGTCCAATCCGACGTGCGAACTGCCGGAATGGTTTTGGGGGGAGAGGGTTTTCGCAGCACCGGGGAGCGTTGAAAACCCTCGCCTCCGACCGTATTGCCTGGTCGGACGTCGGATCGGACGGTTTCGTCATACATGTGTTTCGCGCTTTACACATCTGACTTCGTCTGCCCCGACAGTACAGCTGACTAAGAAAACTCGCCGATGTCCGGGTGCCCGGGCTGTCCATTAGACGAGCCGCGCGCTTTCGAGATATCACTCAGCGGGTCCACCGGTCGGAGACGCGAGGATTCTTCGCTTGCTCTTGGCTGACAGTGGTCCTGGTTTCGGAATATGCTCCAACCATCGCCTGAGAAGACTTCGGTGTGTTGCGATCTTGGATTGTTTTCCAAATAGGGAAATCGACCGCGTATCGTCATGATTTAAGAATTTCTGGGATATTGCCACATTTAGGCGATCTCAGAAACCTCCTCAAGTACCCGTTTGGAAGCTGGTGACTATTCATTTGAAACATTCCTGAAATCAACTAAAATAAAAGAAAGGACGAACATTTATTTCAGACAGGAGAACACCAGCTCCAGTTGCCCCACCTACTTCAGAAATCCTAAACGAAGAGCTTCAAAATCCCACAATAAACGGCGACGAAGGAAGATATATGAACACGCGCCAAATTAGAATCTTGCCAGTGTGGCATGTGGTGACTTGGACCAGTTGGTATTGAGACTTGATGACAAATAGAGCACGAAGAACAGGACGAGGAAGAGACACATATAACACACCAGCGTTGGTGTGTGTTTTATATCTCTCTCTTCCTCGGCGTGTCGTTTGTGCGCTTTTTTTCAGCAGGTTTCCTGTGGGCCAGCATTAAAATAGGCCTACAGATATTTGCCTTCAACGGCGTCGTATTATTCGCACTTTACGCTCCCACTTGAAGGTTTCGAATAGAGGTGCTTTTTTACATGATAATTTGTGACGAATGCACGTATGAGAAAAAGATACGAAGTCATAATCTACCTCATATAACTTCATTGGCTTTAACTGAACTTGCAATAGTTTGTTTTGTAAGATGGAACATCTTCCTAAGTTTCTGAAGATTCTTCAATTATGTGATCAATGGCAAGAAATTTGTTGTAAGTAATTCCACAATGTAATATGAGATTAATGGAGTTCAAGGTAATACCTTAAGTTTCAAAGCTGACGAAAATATTGGGTTATTTTTAGAGCAATAAAGCAGTTTATATTACAGTCCAATTTATTTTTCACGAAACTGCTATTTTAGCTAGCGGAATATTACACTTCTCAAGCTGCTGCTATTGCTGCTAGTTAATGCGCTTTGTTACTCGTACCAAGTTAAATATGTATTATTTTTTTAATTCGTTCCAGTAATTCTGGAAAAATAAAACCATGATTGATTGAATCATAGTCTCCTGTATACTGATAGTGCCAGCCCAATCGCCGGTTGCCAGCTGTCTCCAAAAGCGTGCGTTGCTTCCCCATACAAGACAAAACGTGAACGACGTAACCGATCGACGTGAATAAGCTACTCTCGTGCGTTCCTGCGTTCTCGGTCCTATTTTTGGTATTTGTTGTGGTAGCAGCGGGCAAGAAGGTACAGGGACCAGGGACTGTCATTTCACAAGACCCCAAAAGATACCCGGGACCATAGAAAATGGCTAAAGCTCATTCCGAGGACAGATTGCGTCCCAAATTCTACCTCCTGATACTCAACAGTATGCAGTAGGCACCTTTTTGCGACGGACGTTAAGGAGGGCCCGTCTGGTTTCCCATCGTGCATCCTGCTGAGGCTTCACTCAAAGTCCAGCTTGACTCGGGCCTCCATGGCATCAAAGCTGGATCCGCCCATGTACCCTTCCAGGTCCCCTTTCGGTGCTGCTGGACAGGCTGTCAGTGTTTACCTGCCCATACCTTTCTCGCGCACTTCGAAGTAGTTACGGGTGCCTGAAGACAGGCACAGTGCGTCATTACGAAACGTGAGCCCTGGCACAACTAACATCTTTCAAGCTGCTTAGGTGACTTCGTAGCGATTGTAGCCTCAGATGACCATCGCCATTGTGATTCCTCTTCACCTTCTGCTCTGTACCTGGTCCTTGACTTTAGAAATGAGCAACTTTCAGTGATGGTGGTACCGCGATGCAAGAATCACAATCCATAGCTCCTGGATGATAGTCTTCAGAGTGAAGGTGCTTGCTTACACCTTCCTGACGAAGAATAATGAGATAAAGCTCTTGTATCGCTCATATATATATAAAAAAAAATTGCGCGTTGCAGAGCCATCTCCGTGCTACTGTTTTAAGACCATCATCCAGATGATAGCCATTTTGATAGGAACTAGTGCACCGCCTATAGGCCGTCAAAGTCGCAAATAAAAACTTTCAGCGTTCACTGTTGCGACAGTGCGAAAGTCTACCAGGTCATCTGACTGGTATGTCATTCGTATTGGGTCATACCTACCATCCACTAAATTTCTTCGCTTTTGGAGACTACATACGTTGCAGCTCACCCGCTTTGAAGTACGGATTCCGAAATTGTTGGAATCACGTACGTTGTGCGCAGCGGACAAGCATCATCGTCTTCATTGTATGGAAAGGTGGCGCCTCTGGCGGTGGTGACGTGATGCATGCGCAACGGCGCCGAAGTGTAGGTAAGTCAGAAGTTGGGAAGGCGTTATCAATATAAAGAAGGCTATATATGATTGAATGAATGCAAGTTTCGCAACCGGCACCATTTCAGAACCTGACATCACCCCTTCTAACCGACCTTATAGTTATTCGCAGTGAACTTGTAGGCACCCTGGCGACTCCCCAGCCCAGTTACCCGACTGCGGGGCTCAGGTGGCGAACTTTTCCCGCGTGGCGGCGACGTCAAGCCAGCCACGCGCACATCGTGTGCGCCGCCTAGATGAGGTGGACGAGAGGCGGCACACGGGGAGTCACGGCCTGGACTCAGGCGCCGCTGGTAACCATGTTAATCGTCTCGTCCATGTCCCATCAAATGTAGTTTCTTGTTGTTGAAATCGTTGGCTCCGTGTTATTCCTCCGGGTCGGGTATGCAGCGAGGCAAACCGACCACAAACTTCAAAACATTATCCTCAAGTTGCAAAGCTTATTTCAAGCGCTCCAAATAAAATATATTCTAATTACACAGGAATGGAGGTAGTCGATGCGGCGTGAAAACGAGGTCTTTCCCTTGCATCGTCAGTCTTCAATTAAGACGTTTTGAACGGCAGGATATTATCTACAATTGCGACTCTTGCCTCAAGCTTTTGAAATACCGAATTGTCCTAAATACAGAAGAAACGGTGATGAATAAAATGAATAAATGTGTTTGAACACATATCAAATAAGAACTTCTCTAATGTGTTGTCACCTTACTCGAATGCGCCTTTGAATACTGTAAACGACTTCATTTTCGCAAGGACCTAATTTCCGCGAAGTTCGCGAATCGTCTACCATTCGCGAAAAATTTGTCCCGCGAACAATTCCGGGAAGATGTAAACACGTTAAAATCTATATTGAGGTCCCACAACATCGCGAAAATTAGAACCCGCGAATTATTCCAAAACTTGAGCTTTGACCTCAATCGCTAAATAATGAGCCCGCGAAATATAAGTTGTTTACAATATCTCATTTGAACAGAGTATTGCTGTCCTCAGTTGCAACATCTTTTTTATAAGTTCTAGATAAAACGATTTTTAATCACAGAATTGGCCATAAAGACAGCTATCGGAAAAGCATCTAAACAAAAATTTTCCAACGTGCTATCAGCCCATCACCCGTGCTTTAATCTCTTAGGCTGAAACAAAAGTTTTAACCGTGAGCTACGGCTATGCATCCCAGAATTAATAGGGAAATCTTTAATCATACAAGAAGTCGCGATAAATACCCATCCATTAGAACATTTCAATGTGCTTCCACTCCTTGTAGCTGGGCTTGTTAAACATTTTTTTAATCAATGAAACAATTATAATTGCAGCATCTACTTCAAGGTTTATAAAGTCAGTTTTGTCTTAGCTACAAAATAAAGGGCAATAAATAATGATATTGGAACAGGCGACAGAGGAAAACCTTCCTCATGTGACTTGAGTCATATTCAATTGAGTTTAGAAATGATTAGTTTTAAAATGGCGGGGAATTGTTTCCAGCTGCGATACCTACTCTAGAGGTTTCAGAAATACAAAACAGTAAGGAGGCACTCTTCTATTGACAACAAAATTAGGGGCGAAAGAATTTAATTGAAAGTTTACAAATTACGTTTCCTACCAGCTACAAAACGAAATGCATGTTGACGGATACATAAAAATGAAGTAAGTAACAACAGAACCTTCTGACATTTGTCGTGAGCCCCTTTCAACCTAGCTTGTAAATGTTTGGTTCGAAATGACGTGACACTGCCTCCAGCAATAATACCTACTGTAAAAGATGTAAAGAAAAAAGATGAAATAGAGGTTGTTCTCCTTATAATACAATAAGACGCCGAATAATCTACGTGAAGGTTAACAAATTAAGTTTTCTGCCAGCTACGAAACAAAAGGCATGTAGACAGATACATGAATATGCTTGAATTCAGAACCTTTTGTTGAAACGGCGTGACACCGTCTCCAGCAGCGATAATTTCTTACATCTAAAAATAGGTTATATTTGTTACAATAAAATAAGACGGCAAATAACTTACTTCAATGTTTATAAATGAAATTTTCTTGATACAAAAAAAAATGGCGACGAACACAGGAAACGGACCACGGTTTAAATAAGACTTTTTTGCTCTTTGCCCTAAACCCGTTCAGCCGTGTTCGTAAATGTGTTCCAAAAGAGTGGTACCTCGTTATGGGCAGCGGTATTTGCTTTACTGCATTAAAGTTTTAACGAAACAACAACAAAGACGAGGAACCCTTCTTATTACAACCCAATTAAAATGCCAATAATATACGTGAACGTTCACAAATTAAGTGTTTTTCATACATGCGAAACAAACGCTGCAATCAGTACAAGTGTCGGAACAGGCTTGAAATCAGAACCTTTCGCCGTGTGACCCGGATCCTTTTAACTCAGGTATATATTTTCTTTTTTTAGACTGCGGAAGGAACATCGCCTCGAGCTGCGAAGCTTTTTGTACGGATTTAAAACAACTAAAAAACAACTCTTTTTATTAGAGCATAATTAGTAAAAAAAAAAATGCACTTCAAGGATTGCGCATGATCTATTTCCCCAGTTACAGCAAGCCTGTAATGAACACAGGTGTTAGAACAGGCTTAAAATATAGAAACATATTAAAGGGTTCGGGGCCATGTGCCCTAAACCCTTTCAACCCAACACAAAAATAAACCCTGAAAAAAAGCAGCTTATTTCAAGACGGCGGGGCATCATCTCCACCTGCGAAAGCGAGAGCAAGAATTGCAAAAACCTAACGAAAATGAAGTTCTTATTACGATAGAATTTATCGGCACAGAATTGAAGTCTTCATAAAGGTACCAGATAAGAAAACTTGTATAAAATATCGGCTTGATGAAGGTTCCTTTCCACAACGTGGAAACGTTATCCTTGACTCCAACCCTAGCTTCCAGCTGTCGCAACATCAACAAGAACCGACAGTTCCCCGACTCCCCCGCCAACCCCGATGACCACCAGGAAGAGAATGGGAGGTACTCACCAGGACCAAGGGCTTACCTTATCCCCACGAGCAAGCAGAATAATAGTAACTGTTCTTAGTACAACTTAGCTAAATGGCGAGTAACAGGAGCCTTCAAAAAGACATCCAAATCAGTCCCTTTAAATCTACAAATGAAACCGAACGGATAGCGTTTCTCTACCGCTTTCAGTTAACGAATAAAATGGTGGCGCTTCCTTTCCAAAGCATGAAAATGTCATATTTGGCTGTTACCCTGACTTCCGGCTATCAAAACAACAACAACACAGAGTTCTTCCACTTCCCCAAAGAAACCCGATGAGCACCAGGAAGTGAACGAGACAGTCAACGCGACCGGAGGCTGACCCTATAACCACAAGGAAGCAAAATAGGAGCTGTTCCTATTGCAATTCAATGCAGTGATAAATAACATCAGTTCTCAGTCTCTTTGAATTTATAATTGTAACCAAACGGACAGCGTTAAACTTTTCCAATCTGATACCACGATCAGTTCGCCACCGAAGTGGTAACAGCTCCATCTAAATCATGAAAACATCATCCTTGGCTCTTACCCTGACTTCCGGCCATCATAACAACAACAGTACATAGTTCCTCCAGCTTCCCCTCCGAACCCCGATGACCATCAGTGAGAGGGAGAGTTGAAAGGGAAAATGCCACTCACTGCAACCAAAGGCTGACTCTATCCCAATGAGGAGGAAGCGAAGAGGAGCTTTTCTCATCACAACTTAATTAAACGGCATATGACTGGAGTCTTCAAAGAGGCACCCAAATCAGGCCCTTTGAGTCCACAGCTTGAACCGAATCGATAGCGTCCCATTTGCTCCAAATAGCTACCGCTATGAGTTTGGCGATGAACTGACAGAAACCGATATAGGTTCCCTACCGAGGTGCTGACGGTTCCGTTCCAAACCGTGAAAACGTCATCCTCGGTTCCTACCCTGGCTTCCGGCTATCGCAACAACAGTAATACGGAGTTCTTGCTTTCCCAACGATTCCCGATGACCATCAGGGAGAGAGAAGAGGCCACTTACCGCGACCGGAGGCTGACCCTATTCCCACGAGGAGGAAGAAGAGGAGGAGGCTCGAGACCGGGCTCGACAGCGGGGTTCCTTTTTTCGTCTGCGTCGCCGAGGAGGCATCCATGACGGCGTCGGGGCCCCGGCTATCCACAGCCGCACCGGCTGCTGCTGCGCCCGCAGCGCATTGCCCTCTTCGCATCGACCCTGCGGCTTCTGGAGCTCTCACGTCTTCGGCGAGGCGCGCGCTCCCTTCGGCTGACTTGTCGCGATAGGGCGACACCCGACGACGAATCTGGGAACCACGACGGTAATCCTGATGGCGGGAGTCTCGATTGGGTTTCGGTTTCGGTTTTGGCTCTCGGGAGGAGAGGCGCTGAGGTTGCGCGTTTCAAATGCGTTGTATTTGTCTAGTAAGAAATATGATGTGAATGTGTCCCATAAACATATTGGAACATAGAGGATAATATAACTTATATGCTTTATTTAAGTTATGATAAGTTTATCGGATAACTTATGCATAACTTGTCTCTTTTCAACGAAGTTTTTAGTCACGTGGCACCGTAATCTAACGTAACGCCATGGCACCACATGTTCTCGTGACACTGGCGTCAGGCGATACGATGAGGTTAAAGAGAATCTATAAAGGCTACGCATTCGTCGAGAGCGCCTTTGAAATCATCATCATCAACATTGTTTGAGGATCCGAGTGGGCATTCTACAAGGGAGTGGGCATACACATATCTATAAAAACAAAATCAACGCAACATGAACGCAAAACGAATGCAGTAACTTGTCAAGACGCCATTACAACAAAATATCTTTTGCTCTATTGGGGCATGTCTTATTGAGCGATAGCAGAGTTTTTGATACACCGATGAGCGGTGGGCATCTATAGGCAGGGCGCGATACGTTGGCGCAGCGTCTTGCTGCGTCATGCTATGACAAATAAAAGACTGGAATCCATATTCGGCGGTTGGAGAGGAAGCTCTGCTTTTGGGCAGATTTACGAGGATTCATTTCGGGTAAGTTATCTCACTGTTCTTTTTAGGGGCAGTGTAACTTTTTGTAAATATATCAGCTTGAACTTTAAATTGAAACTTAAACACGAAGAAAACAAGGTTCAAGTTTAATTAAAATGTTTAAGCTGATATATTTACAAGTATGTACCAACAAGGGCGACTCTTAACTGTCACTTTTTGCAGCATCCAATTTTCAGAGCACAGAATCGCAGGAAAAATAGGAAGAAATATCCTCTTACAAAATAACACTATCACCATTTCGATTCGCACCCAGACAATAACACGCTGGAACTGGGCAGTTGAGTCCTTGGAGCACGCTTAGATCGCGTAAATTGAGTTATCAAAATATGTATATATATAAAAAAAAAACGAACTTGCAAATTTATTTAGTAATTCCTAAGAAAAGATAAATAACGAAACCGTTTAAGAGGATCCATTGTCATTTATCTTTCTTCTCACCTTCATGCTATGGAGCAGCCGGTGTAATTTTGAGGTTTGGAAACTGTATTCGCTCTAAATATATATATATATATATATATATGTCTAATTCGGTAAGATGCGTCACGCATGCACAAACACAGATAGTGGCACATTTGTTGTTCAGCATACGCATAATTGGAGCTATAGTCACTTACAGAATGAGAATAACTGAGAAGGTTAGTTGTCTCGCTTCCAGATCGAGCTTCCCACCTTAAATAACGCGCTGCCGAAGCACGACATGATAAACCAAACAACACTAACTTGATTTAACAAAATTAGCAGTTTAGAGACACGTTTCATCTCCCATGCGGGAGACATCAACAGTGAGTGCCAACAGGGGCACGATTGAAGGCCCGGCAACCAAATCCTATTTTAGTAAATCCGCGTACACGTCAAGAAGTGGGCCGCGATTAACATTGCAAGCCGATTTGTCGCCTCGGATGCACCACGATTCCAAGAATTTCCGAGGACCCCACCTTTATTGTTGCCCCAAGATCTTTGCGTTGTCAAAATCAAAGCTGTGTCCGGCGGTCCAACAATAGTCCACCAGTTCGGATTTTCACGTTGTGGCATGTACTCACATTTAAAGGCAGGAGGGCGCGCCGTATCCACTCGGACACCCCATTTACGTACGGAATCGTTACAACACCTGCTTTGAAAGTCTTTTACAGCGCAGCTCTTCGGCGCCCGCTCCGGCTTGAGCGGCTTCGCCGTCGGCGTCGCTGTCGGCGTAACCGCGCGTTGCATTATGGGTAGTTTTCCATAATGACGTCACGAGGGTTACCTTCGGTGGAGTTACGAGGGTTACGAGGGTTACCCTCACGAGGATCACGAGGGTTACGCTCACGAGGGTTACCCTCACGAGGGTAACGAGCGTTATTCTCACGAGGGTTGCGAAAGTTAGTTACCTTCAAAAGGGTTAGGGTCACGAGGGTTACTCTCACAAGGGTTACCCTCTCAAGGGTCACGAGGGTTATCAGAGTTACCCTCAGGTAACCCCCTGAGGTCACGTGACCCCTCCCAGAGGTCACGTGACCCCTCCCCCTGAAGTCACGTGACCTCAAGGAGTCACCTATCCCTTAGTACCCTTCCATCCTCCCCGTAACGCCGGATTAGAGCTGCGCTCTAATCCGGCGTTACGGGGAGCTGTAAACGGGTTTCATTTTGTTTTTCTCTTTAGGGCCGGTTTATGGATAACACACGTAAACAGATGCTCCGGGGCGGCCCCAAAGAGAACAAGACTTTGAAAGCAGGTGTCGTAACGATTCCGTATGTTAAGGGGGTGTCCGAATCACTACACCGCGCCCTCCTGCCTTTAGCTGTCAGGACAACCTTCAAGCCGCATGTAAGGCTACGCAACCTCCTTTCCAAACCGAATGACGAAACACCTCCGAAATCCCAGAACGGGGAGGTGTACAAGTTGAGTTGTCGGGACTGTGACGGATCGTACATTGGGCAAACTGGCCTCAAGCGAAGCACCCGCTTCAAAGAGCACGAAAGAGACGTGGAAAGGGCGACACATGCCACAAGGTAAAAACTGAACTAGTTGTCCATCGTCGGACTACCGGACACAGCCTTGATTTTGACAACGCAGAGATCTCGGGACGGGTACCAAGGTAGGGTCCCCGGAAATTCTTGGAATCGTGTACATCCGAGGTGACCAATCGGCTTGCAATGTTAACCACGGCACACTTCCTGACGTGTACGTGGATTTACTGAAATAGGGTTTGGTTGCTGGGCTCTCACTCGCGTCCCTGTTGGCGGTCAATGAAAATAGGGAGTTTTCGTAGACCGCGTTGCCCCCTCCGCTAAACGTTCCGCAACGAAGAAGTTGCTACTGCGCCTGCGCGCCGATAGCCTTGACTGTGGACTTCCCGCTATCGTAGCGGATTGCGGAGGGCCTTGCGGGACGGCGAAAACGATCTACGAAAACTCCCTAATGTTTCCCGCATAGGAGACGAAACTGACTAAGCTATTAACTTTGTTAAGTCAAGTCGGTGTTATTTGTTTTATCATGTCGAGTCCCAGATTTTGGAACATTTCGCACTTCTCTGAAGCACGACAACAGGCAACGAGCGCATGCTGGAAGGCGAACGTCGGAAAGAAATGCTCTGCCATTTTCACCTTGCCAAGGACTATAGAGCTTGCAACGAGAAAAAGATGAAACCGATGGTGCTCTGTTTCGCTGGGAAACCAAATTTGATTTTTTTTGCCCCCTAGCAATGCGTTCTACGGTAATCTCATAATTGAAAAAAAAAAAAAAAAACACAAACAAGCAAGCAAGCAAAAAAAAAAAAAAAAAAGAAACAAAAACGAACAAGTAAATAAATAAATGTCGGGGCCACTCTTGTATACGCGTGAGTTTGGTCACCGAGTTCTTCAAGCGCGGCAAACATTGAGTTTTGTCCGTTAGTAAAGCGGGACACTTTTGTTGACGATCTCTTCCGCAGTATCCCTTGTGCATAAACAAGCGCTTTCATGGCCCGTTGCTGACGCTCAATCGCAATCAAAAGCGTCTACACATGGTATACGTACAACGTGTCTGCAAACGTTGTTCGGTTGTTTCTTTGTCCAGTGAAATAACGCCCTAGCACTATACGGACCGCAAGTTCGCTTGCTTCATGAGCAGAGTTTGTAGTGAGACTCAGAACGCTCAGCTCTGATTGGCCCTGATTGGAAGAATAGGGGGTAGACCACCATGCTTGCTGCCTTGAGGTCTACCAGCTATCTTTCCATCGGAGCCAATCAGAGCTTGACGTTGTGATGTCACCGCAACCCCAGCGTGAGAAGCGGACGGAACTTGCGCTCCGCATAGTCATGGTCGGTTTAAAGGGGTACGGAAACAAAAATTGAAATATTCAAATTTCGTTCAGAAATAAGTCATGCATGACGGATAATAACCGTAAATGATAATCGCACGTTTGTATTTTGAACCACTGGCTATATATTTCCTTCCAAACGGTGCACTCGAGCAAGCTCTCGAGGAAAAGCGAACAAAGAGCGCGATGCGTAAAAAAAAAAAAAAAAAAAAAGATTTTTTGTATTTGCGACGTAGCAAGGCTTTTGTGGTTATGAGCTTTGCCGTTGTTGGCGTTGTCAGCGTTGTGGTGGCGTAAATAGCGTCAACGCGTTACAACCGAGCTGTTCGATGTACCCGTGGGGTGACGAGCATGTGACTGGCCCAAGGAGAACGTAGCTTCCACAGCACTGTCAGCTTAGTGGTGAACGGGGTGGGAAAAGCAACTTTTGCCCGAGTTTTGACGGGCCAATCTTCTGGGGAGAGAATGGCTGTGGTCCGGGTACACAAACAAGGATCCGAGGAAGAAGGGAGTCCTTCCTTTCCGTCTTCTTGGACTGTTTGGTAGAATGCGCGATTTGTGAGTTGAGGAGGAAAGCTAAAAAGGAAAATGTTTAAATTCCAAAGAGCGGCGCTGCTCCGATGGAACGTTCTACGTCATGACTACGTAGCAAGTTCCCGAACGTTGCTGATTACCTACCAAATAGGCTCCACGTGCATCCACCTGGTGCACATTGAAATATCATTCAATCAGCTTTAATATTAGTTTTCTTGTGCTTTTCAATGAAAGACTGGTATTTTTGAGGTTATCCTGGAACATGCAACACATTAAAGCTAAAACATAAGTGCTGAACTTTCGCCCTTCCGTACCTCTTTAAAGAGATAATTCAACAAAATTTGAAATATACAATGACAATCACACGTTTGTATTTTAAGCCTCGTTATAAACGGCCCACTCTGGCAAGCGCTCGGAGAACAGCCAGCAGGTAGCACGTCACGTCCAACGCAATCGTGACATAGTTCGTCTCGGGACCAGCAAAGCTACGGCGAGGCTGACGTCGAGAGGATGGCCTAGTCGTTTCAGCCACCGAAGCGGATGCTTTTGTACGAATTTTGAGTGACGGATTAATCTTCTATAATCTTGTACAGGGAAGACAGCGACTTCTGGGATACACAAAAGGGATTCTCTGGAAGAGAGGAGTTCCTCCTTCCCCTCTACTCTCGTGGTGGCTTGAGGCGAGACAGTAACCGTCACTACCTCTCGAGATTCCTAGGCGGGTATTACGAACGAGGCATTAGCGACATCCACCAGGTGCTCTTTACTAATCGTTTAATTCGTTTTAAAGTTCTCTTTCCTGACATCTTTAACAAGATTAGTGTGTTCGATGTGATACCGCTCCTTTGAACACATATAGGCCAAAAAATAAGCGCCGAAATTTCGTTGTATTATCCCTTTTAGAAAATAAAATGTGCAACTTATTGCATTCATTCTTCTTGTTTCGTTATTGGGTCTTCGGCATTCTGATGGACTAATGTCGTACTCTCATTGGCTGCGGAAGGATATTGAGATGCATGGCCAAAATCTGAGGTTTTTAAAGTGGCGGCAACCCGTCTGAGGCACCTACCCGACTTGGAAAATGAGGTGTTGTAAATCGGGTTGAAAATATAGACAATAAAAATCAAAAACCGATTGGCTTCTTGTCAAAATTTACGCCGAACCGACCTTACCGTGCGTACCCTGTGACGCGTCGAGAAAAAAAAAATGTTGAGCCCATAACACGTGGAGCGTTACCGTGCGTCACTTCAAATCTGTCGCCACCTTAACCTTGAGCGTTTCTCTCGGTCTCCATCTTGATAAGTAAAGGCCGGGCCTCCTTCATATTGTTCGTGACGTCACTGTGTTCAGGCGGCGAAGGACGAACCGAGTGAACGAAAGGGCCGGAGCAAACACTGGCGTGATGTCCATGGCCAACCAGTGCGACGCATTAGGCCTTTTCTGCATGACATCTTTGTAATTTAATTTACTTAACAATATTTATCGCCTTAAACACCTTTCCCCATCTGCCATGTTTCTGCAGCGTCACCCGCTCCTTGAATTTTTGGGCGAGTGTGTGTGTATGCGTGTTGCATGAAATATGTTGACTTGGAATCAATGCCACGCTTATTTTTGCGTCCCCTTATGCTCACTCTACGCCACCACGAGCTAGTCTTCGCATATGTTTGCATTATCCATGCTTGGGCTATAGATATACCCCCAAATTACAAATAGACTGAGGACCTGCGGTTTATACGGCGAGCACATGTTCCTAAATGTGTCTTCGGCACATCGAAACCTGAGGAAAGGCACACCACTCAAAAGGCAACATGGAGAGCGCTCAGGAAACGCGCGACGGCGAGGCAGCCAAGTTCGCGCTATCATCAGTTGAGAACTTCAGATCGGGGGGAAACAAAAGCTCGTGGGTATATTTGGGGGCGGTGTGTGTGTGTGTGGGGGGGGGAGGGGGGGAGGAAAAGGAGGGGAGGGGGAACAAACGGTCGGGATGCGCAAAGAGTAGAGGAACTTGCACGTCGTATACGTTCTGATAAAAAAACCATTTAAGGGTACACACTAAAAAAAAAAAAAAAGAAATCTGGTCGTAATGGAACTTTTGGTGTTCTTCAACTTCGCCAAACTTTACAGCCTAAAAGTTGTTTTAAGCACCCGTAGAAGGGTTCTTCGTCAAAAACTTATCAAGGGTTCTTTTAAGAACCCTTTTTTGATGCGGAAGGGTTCTTCATCACCCAGTTGCCTTTCTAGAGTACGACATGGTGCGGTAGTGCTTGAAGCGAAACCATTCTTCACGAGCTGAAATAGTTTTTGGGGCGTCGAAGAACCTTTCAAGAACGGACTTTTTTTTTTCAAATGTACATTAAATAGTCTAGGGTCGTGATTTCGTGTATTTATATTTTCTTGCACAGGGAGCCACGTCGTCCGCTTCTTTTGCAGGGGTGTAGAGTGACGTCACAGCCCCGAGCTCCGATCGGAAGGACACAGTGGGTAAACACAACTGCTTTCGTACGCCGGAAGAAGTGCCATCGCTGAAAAGAAGCCAGGAGACGGCCGATGCGTTGTCCCCATGGTTCAGCTACGTCAGGGGCGTAATGCTTCTAGAATCGTATTGAAAAACATATTTGATGGATGAATTCTTATTCTCTAGAAAACGTGAAAGTTCCGAACTCACTATTTTTTTTTCAATATGCCTTCGGCAACGAGGACAACAGAAAGAAATGTGAATAGCAGCTAGATTTGGGCGAGGGGAATTGGTTTTTAAAAAAGAGATATTTCGAGCCATTCAAAATTTTCGTCTTCTGTTTAAGTTTTTTAAAGATTTTATTGCGCGCTTCTCAAGCTCTTGGGACTATAAGAAAGTCGATGGAGGTCCTCAGTGGCCCTTTATACATCATTTACGGCTGGAGGTTTCGTATTAACCCACGAGGCGATTTTTATCAAACTCGAGAAATAGAAAACCCCGCAATGAACCTTTCATTGATTAAGAAAAACACTAAGCTTCTTCGGAAGAAACCTTCTCCTACAACTTCATCTAAAGTTGACGCAGAACAAAACCTACATTGAAATGCCCAGGAGGTTGATTCTTTCACAAAGAATCACACCATTTATCTCGTTTCCTTTTCTGATCGGTAATGGGACGCATTCCGAGCAATCGGGTGAGGCGTGTGTACCCTGCTGGAAGTTGTGGAATCCTATGCTTGTACCCCTGTTCTTTATAGCGTTAACTCATATCGAAGGGCTCAAGCCGACCTCGTTAAGGCAGTCGACTTACCCGGGTTGTTCTCTGAAATACAAGAAAGTACAACTGGACTTTTTGCTGGTATACATCAGAGCTGCAGGTCTCCAGGAGTGCATACAAGCCACATTGGCTCGAAGTGTAGATAACATACCTACTTCTTTAGTACCTACGTACATAATACCACTGTTATTAACGTTTAAGCAAACCCCTTAACTTTATCTAAGTGGCAAGACAGTCCTCGAATTCGAATGAAAGTAAACCTTACACGTCAGATACATCTTCCCATCTTTCACTCTCCCTATAATCTTTCCATAAATGACATGTCGTCAAATATCGGATGGTAGCATAATCGTCCTAAAATGACTAAAATCGGCGCTCTCCATTCTCTCAATTTTCTTGTGGCGCCGCCATCTTGGTGTTCAGTGCAGAGGGGGGGGGGGGGGGGGATGGCGTGATCGTTATGATTCGAACATTCAGCTTCGTAAGCTTTACGATGCGGTGTCAGAAGCCCAGGCGATGTTGGCTTATGTGGTCGCGGGATGTTTTAAGATTCTTGAAGGACGGAAAGTCCACCTTTAAGATTACAGGTAACGGTTAAGATCACTAGCATCATTTATTTAGGCACCAAAAAGGCTGAAGTGCCGTTACTTGGACACGTAGCCTACATGGAGGCTCTTACCCATGCAATGAAGAACCTTTCATCAACAACACTATCGGCATTGTTAAGCGATTTGCTCCGATTTCTCCCGTTGACTCGCCGTGGGGCCGTACCTTTTGTTTTTTGTGCAAGTAATGGTGAAACAAAAAATGCAGAGCTAAATCATCAGCGCTTTTGAGCCGCGGCTTTGGTTTAGCGCCCGTAGTGTTATCTGCGTGCTTCGTGGAAATGAAAAATACACAAGCGCACAAGAAAGTTTGAATGCACAGCTTTTCTACTGAAGATAACTTTATGCACCCATACGATCTACATATGCCATTACCTCTAATGAAAGACTAAGCAAAAATTTAAATATAAAGTAGCTCTATTAGCAAACTCTCCATTTTTAAGTGCTTCAAACAGTGAATAGGTAATGCGCGTAAAATAAAACGGCGACGTCGGCTGGGCAGGTGATGATACTCATTCATTTATTTAAAGCATCGCTAATTGAAATTAGAAAACAACCAAAAAAATCAACGCTATTAAAGGGCCATCTGGCAGGCAAAGTATTGTTGACAACCATGGCAAAGTACCAAAGTAATCTGGACGTACATTATTGAGAAAAAAATGGATATGACATGTCATATGGCTCTTTTTTTACAAGATCATTGGGTATAAGTTGTACGAGTCATACGGTTTTGTTTTTCAGTACGGCCCGGAACAAATCGCAGTTCAATACTTCGTTTCACATTAAGTCCGACCGCAGCTGACGCTATGCGGAGGGCAAGTTGACCTGCTTCTCTTTGCAGGGGTTGTGGTGACGTCAGAAAGACGCCGAGCTCTGATTGGCTCTAATTGAAGGATAGTTGGTAGACCTCAAGGCAGCTTGCTTTGAGGTCTACCCACTATCCTTCAACCAGAGCCAATCAGAACTCGGCGTCTTTCTGACGTCACCACAACCCCTGCAGAAGAGGCAGACGAATTTGCGCTCCGTATACGATTCGATGACGCCAATCAAGAGGCACCAAAAGTGAGTCATCATGGCGCTCTTTGTCTTTGTTCATATGCTATCACCGGCTAAACCCACTTATTCGTTCCTGATTGATTGGTTGGTGATTGGTTTAGCCGGCGATAGCAGGCCAACGAAGAAGACGAGCGCCGTGAAGAGGCACTTTTGGCGCCTTTTGATTGGCTTAATCGTAACCTAGCGCCGCCTGCAGACGGGCTTAGAGTGAAACTGAGTAGAATTTCCCAGGCGGCACACGTAACGGTTTAGTTTTGTGGCAAAGTGACTTTTTGAATCGTGGGACGTGAGCACAAGCTCTCAGAAAGGAATGAAACTGAGAAGGACCGAGCACTGAACAACAGACATCGAGGGCGTGCGGGGTTTGCACGAACTGTGATCGCTGACGAGGGGATCTAGTTCCTATCTTCGAGGATGCTCAGGCGTCTCATGTACCTCCAGTGCGCGCGCACAACCAAGGCACGGTGGAAAGGCATGCATACATTCCCAAGCCGTATTAAAAAATAATGTCAATTTGAAGACGTCGTCGTCATTTGAAAGAATCGGGCTGTTTTTGTATTTGTATCCGGCTACGTCGAGGCCTGCTACTGGTGAAAACAACTGAGTTATTCCTCTCGTGTGTTCTTAATGTGTGTGACAACCTCGCTCCCTTGTGTGTGCGTGCCATTTCGGAGGCGTGTAAGAATTTTAAGACATCACTTCCGATCAGTTGATCAGCGCGGATTCGTGTGTGTATTTGAAGATTTACGTTTTAATGTGCGGTAGATATTAAGACCGTTATTTTATAGTACCTGCTACAGCTTCGCGGCGAAAGTGCACAAATTGTGAGACACCCTCGTTGACTATGTGAAATGAGTTTATTTGTGTAAGCGTATGCATACTCCATGTGCCTGACAGCAACATGCTTTTGACGTGTTTATAAGCGCGCGTTAATTTAAATTCGCGTTATGTTAACTACTATTTTCTTAACCTTGCAGTTGTCCATAAATGATAATGTTGTTTCATTGATCTCGTGACGTTTCTGCGATCTATTTCAAGCCAAAATAAAGCCATTTTAGTTACCCTGAGATTGCGACATAAGAAGGCTGGGGTGCAAAGACCACTCTTGATAACTAGAATGCCTCTTCGTTGTAACGCAAATGCTCTTCTACGCGAGGTACACCAATCGAGAGATGACGGAGAAAGTGGCAGTAGCAAACAAGAATGCTCGGGTCCTGTGGTTGCTAACTACAGGCATTTTCAGCCGTGGTGTTTTGCATTCCGCTCGCCATTTTTTTTTCATGCAAAAGAAATAAACGTTGCACAGTATTCATCTGCAATTTTAGCCTTGCCTAAGGTTTGTTGGGGTAACAAATAAAGGGCAGAAAACGCATATTGTTCGCGTTCGACCAGCGCACGCGAGTCTCTGCTTTTGGATGCTGGTCATCGACGAATATGAGAGACATCAACTATGAAAATAAATCCCGTTATAGTTTGATATTACACGAACATAGTATAGCACCCGGAAGCCAGACCCAAATCTAGGCACCTATGCTGCTATTTGATGAATTATGGAATAAAAATCAAAGAAATCTTTAGCGTGCATAATTACAATCGTGACTGCAGCAGAATCTACTTGGAGAGTCCCATTCTTAAAAAAAAAAAAAAAACTGGGCGAGGGCCGTTGACGGTGCCGCCGACCGCCTGATTTCGGAACAAAAAGCCAGCGTCCGGAGCTTGTCAAGAGCTTGACCGGCCTTGCGGACAGGGCGGGCTGCGACGACAGCGCCACCACGCTCGCGAGAACGGAGGGGGCCGGCTTTTTGAAGCGGGGCTAATGCGGAGCTTGTCAACTGAGCTGATCTAGTAACATTGGCTCACACATCATACGAAAGACACGGTGAATACACCCTTTATTTTTTTTTTCAAAGGTCCACGCCAACCCCCGTCCGCTATTGTTTGATGAAATACACACTGAGCTCGTATTGGAAACGAGCGCTGCGTCATCGTTCGGCGATGACTCGGATCCAATCACGCACCTCGAGTCCCAGGGATGGATGCTAATTTCTATACCCTTTGTAACGGGCGGTACCTTGCGCCACCTAGCCGAGCAATGGCGACCGCTAACGCTCCTTGGTGGACCTTTGAAAAGTGTCTATTCAGACAATGTTGGAGGTATGTTTGCTTCGTACATCTCTGTGCCTGTAACCTGTCTGCGGGCAGTGTTTGTCTGACCGACGTGACTGAGCCGTCATGCTAAGAAGAAACATATGCCTCAGACAATGCCTGCAGATCGTCTTTTGTATGGTGTACTCGCACTGCGAACGTGACTTAAAAGATAAGCGAAACCGAGAACATGAAATAGAAGCAAAGCATAAGTAAACATCAAACAAACTTCTAAACGGTAATGCATTACCGGAAGAGTATAGCGACTCTACGCGCGAATCGACAGTTCCTCTTTTTCTTTTTCTTTTTCCAGGGCCGATTGAAATTTGAACGGTTTTTAATGGATCAAGTCACGTCTCGTAGAATTCGTCCGGAGGCTCTGAGTCTTTTAGACATGGCACTTGTTGTATTGAAGTATAACCGATGAAGAATTCCAGAGAAGTACTCGATGTCCAACGCCAACTTCATGGCTGAAACGATAATTTTTTTTTTCCGTCAGTCAGTCGTTTTGTTCACCTGAAAAGGAAGAAGGGAGTAAGACACCATTACACAAAAACGATCTGACATCGGGGATGGAGCTGAACTGCTTATGATTGATTGTAGAAAATAATAAATATGAGAAAAAGAATGGATCACATATAACATCACACCCAGTTCCGGTCGAGTGGTGGGCATTTCTGCGAGACGTTCTCCCGGAAAGTAAACAGACACATTTAAAACGCAACTTTCTACAATGTCTTGTGTACGTACCGCACCTCTTAGGATATCAAATTTCTCGCGAATACCAGGTACTCGAGTTGGATGGTTCCGAAAGATAAGATTTGATCAGTAAGTTACTGCTCTGGTTTTGTTCACAGAACCTGACCCAGTAAGGCGTGTGGCTCGATCTTTGACATCATCACACTACGATCAAAAGCGGTTAAAGATTGGGCACGAATACTACGTCGTCGTTGCTGTTTGTCGTAGCGTAGTCGGTAACAACCGAGGAATATTGCTCACCCTCATCCATCCAGAGCCACACTTGCGAGCTAAGGGATTGTCTTATGCTCTTCATGCGCATTACGTGCTCGTCGGCCGCTGGTATCTCGCCGGAACCAACATGGCGGACATACATTTCAGCTCGAAATTTGAGTAGCGACGAAGGCAGGGGCGCGGGGCGCCTGGTTTTCGAAAGCGCTTTCTCTGCGCGAGTGCTTGTGCGAGCGAAGGATTTTTCAGAACTACGCTTTTGCGCCCTGTCCTTTGTCAGCGCCGTAGCCAACGGGTGAGACAGAGCAGGTTCTTGGGTGCCCCACTACATGGCACTGTGCATTTCGCATATCGTCTTTGTATTGTTACATAAAGCGTTTTTGGTGTATCGTTTAACCTCGAGGCGTTTTCTTTCGAGCTGGGCCTCCAGGTGTCTTCACTCCTCTGCGCGCCCTTGACTCCTCCCACTCTTCCCCACCCCACTCACCTCCCCACGTGTCTTCAATCCTTTCCGCCCCAATGACTCCTCCCGCTCTTCTTGACCCTACTGACTCCGCCAAACCCCATTGACTTATTGACTCATTGACCCATTGGCTTTCCCCGTCGGGTCGGCCTGTGTCCACACAGTATGGGGAGTATCAGGTAAACTGAATGTACGTGTATAGGTCACGCGGCGTCATCATGCCACGTGACGTAAATTTTTGAGCTAACTTTAGCGGAAAAATTGAAGGTTGTTTACAACTTCTTGTTACGCCGAATTAGAGCGCAGCACTCTTTCGAGGAGGGGAGAGCATAGAAGGGGACGGTATGCCCCTCCCCCTTATCCCTACCCTCTCCTCCTCCTGTCCTCCTCCATCCCCCTTGACCTCACGTGACGTTAGGTGACCCTCGTGAGTCACGAGACCTTGGTGACGTCACGTGACCCTGGTGACGTCACGTGACCCTCGTGACATAATGTGACCCTCTTGACGCCACGTGACCCTCGTGACGTCACGTGACCGTCGTGACGTCACTTGCGACGTCACGAGTCCTACGCGTTGTATTATGGGCCATTTCCTATAATTTACCGCGCGGTTACTCTGACGGCGACGGCGACGGCGACGCCGATGCCGCTCAAGCTGGAAACGGGCGCCTAAGAGCTGCACTCTAAAACTGAATTTCTGTATAGGTCACGGGACTCAAAGCCACGTGTCTCCAATTTCCACACTAAATTTAGCGGAGAAACTCGCGGTTACGCTTTCCGAGGCTTCACTTGACCTGAAAACCTAGCCGATAAACGTTTCAAGTTAATAACGAGTAACAAAGCGTACAAGAAGCGCATGTTTTTCATTTCCGATTGGTCGGTCGCAAGAGCACGCGACGGTGAAGCAGCTAAGCTCACGCCACCGTTGGTTGAAGTAGGGGGTAAACAAGTGCACGAGGTGCGCAGAGAGCGGACGAACTTACAGGCCGTTTATACCTTTCCAGCGGTAATCACCCCTGGAGAAAAATGCTGAGTCACTGAGCTGTGAACACATGCGTCTGACATACCACAGAAAAGCGCATGCTCAGAAGACGTTCCACAGCCCTGCAGACAAAGATGGCAGCGCGCAGAAGGCGATTTTTGGAATGGTGTGTACGTAAATTTTAGGTGTGTTAAATTTAGGCACATTTCTTCTACCAGCAGACGAGGGAAAATTCGATTAAGCGATGGGAAAAAATGATGACTTCTCTAGAAATGTCATCAAGAGACCCTGAATAAAATGTGTTTAACGCCTTATCAATACAAAATGCTGGGCTAGTTGGTACTGGGATGTGAAGGGCATGGCAACGCTTTTAGACGAGGACGATGAAGAGACTAGACACACGATCGCAGCGCTCGTGTGTGTCTATTCTCCTCTTCATCCTCGTCTAAAAACGCTACCATGGTTTTGTGCTTAACGCCTCCGCTTAATCTTCCTTGAAGAATGGGTCTTTAAGATTGTGGGAGTCTGTACCTTAGCCGCTCCATACTACGAGCGCCTCCTCACAAGCGCGGCTGCAAACACTGCGTCGCGCTGGTAATCCGCAGTGTTTTGTGGAGCGCCTTTGAGGGAGCGCTAGTTCCTATCAAGGGGCTCCGCGAAGAGACTGACTTTCTCGGGTCCCTGGGATTTGATCAGAATGGAAAAACATGATGTTCTAAATAAGTAGCGCTCAGTAAAATAATATAAGAAGAATGGTTGCTAAAATCAAGGAACGGATAGTGATTCCATCTTATTAAGTTGGCTTAAACATGATTTATTCTGGAACTAATGGAAACTGTTTGGCCAGGTGGCGCAAGTCACCACCCGATGCAAATGGAACACAGTCGCAATGCATGCCTCTATCTATCCTGCCCACCGGTCGCATGCTAAAAGGAGAGACGTCGCGAACCTCCCGAGGTTCAATTTCCACAAGGTTTGACTCTTTCGAACGCCTATCGCAAAGTTCAACAGATGTGCGACAGGAGTTCGATGATTTTACGCGCACGCGCGGAAATTGAGAACGAACGGGCGCCCCCTCACGGAAGAGGGGCGCAGTACTTTGTGGGTATATCGTTTCCTTGTGTCACATTAATAACCCGGGTAGCAAGCCAGAGAAACGCTCAACTTGGCATAACCTTGGCAATTTTTTGGCCCAGCTTAGGCCTAGTACAGTTTTGTGCCATAGTACTTTTATTAGGCGTTTCTTCGGCATTTATATATGGCTTCTTTCTGGCTCATAGTGAACAGAACAGTGCACGAAAACACAAGAGAAAAGAAAAGGAACACGCACAGCACACAAGCCCTGGCTCTGGCTCGTCACATGGTCGCGAAAGTTTCAGACTTGAGCTAAAGATGCCACGTATGAATTGAAGAAGCAACAGTGAAGCCTAAATCTGGCACTTGTTTGGTGATTTAGGCACGAAGTTGCCAGATAACATCCAAACTAACAGCAGGGATGGTTAACCTTGGCACTTGTTTGGCGAATCAGGGCCAAGATGCCCAGACTGGCCAGAGAAGGTTAAGTGCGGTCCTATCTCGGCTATACTTATCAGAACAAAGCGAACTGCTGGCCCAATACGGTGTGCTACCCGGGATGGTTCGACAAAGGCTCGCAATATTTGTAGCGTTAACGAGATGTTACGTGCCACTGAGCCACTGAAATCCAATTAAAAACAAATGCGTACTTATGCCTTGTACTGCCTGTATTCCGAGGCGGGCACGACAGCCGAGTATCCGGGTGGTGCGTATCCCGGGTTGGGCTCGTACGTGGCGTCGTATTCGATGTTGGCAGGGTCGCCGCTCGGATACCGGTTCTTGTAGCCGCTGCTTCGCTGACCTGCAACGCACCGAACGGAGGGAGCGCACTCAAAGTCTGTACACCCCATTCATGATAATGACGCAAGGAGGAAAAGTTTCGCGTCCCTGGAAGCTTCCAGGCAAATGGGAAGACAAACAATACCCCACCCACACCGCCTCTCCTTGCAACGTCCGCGAACTATTTCATCACCAGTTGCTTAGCTGAAGGATCGGCCAGCGAGATATTTTTTACATATTTATGAACACTTCCTTATGATGACTGATCGGCTCTTGCATGTTGAAGACTACACCATAAGGACCAGGAGCGGATGTACAGGCTTAGGGGGGGGGGGGGGGGCTTGTGCAAAGGTATGACGTCACGAATGAATGGGATGTCAAGGGCCATACGTTTGGCAAATGTATTTTGTATTTGCTAATATGATACCAAGAATAAAAATTTCTTCCTAAAGTGATTGGTGTATGTCGATGTTTTCGTTGAAAATTTGAGCGTGGGAAGCGTTAGGGGGGGAAGGTTGGGGAGGGAGCTGTTCTCCGTACTCCTTAATTCGCCCATGCTAACCCCCTTAAATCACGAAACTTGGTTGAACTTTACGCGTCTTAGATATTTGAGGCATAAACAAGCTCCGAAGTCCTGCCGAAGCGGAGCAAACGGAAATTCCTTGGGAGGCAGAGCTGGGTAGTGTTTTTAACAAGTAAAAGGTCGTTGCCAGAAAGGGCGTGCCAAGAGCCTGCTTTCTTTTCACGTGTTTAAAGTCATTAAAATTTCTGTTCTCGATAGACAACGACCTAACATGTTGTGCCCAACGCTAATGCAAGAATGAAGAATATGCGGAAAGTGGACGAAATTTGAGAAGGTAAGAAGGCTATTCGGAGAGCAAGTCGTCCGCTTCTTCAGCAGGAGTTCCGGTGACGTCAGAAGGACGCCGAGCTCTGATTGACTTTGATTGGAAGGATAGTGGGTAGACCTTAATGCTAGATGTCTTAAGGTCTACCCACTATTTATTTTTTCAATCAGCCAATAAGAGCTCGGCGTTCTGACATCGTCGCAACCCTGTGCAAGAAGCAGAGGAACGTGCGCTCCACATACCCGGTGACAGGTTAAGGGTAAAGTGGAAGTTCCTTCCACCCGTTTCCACTTAAGCAGAGCGAAAGCTGAAGAGGAGGTCGCCACCTCCCTAGCATTCGCTCTGCCAAAGTGGAAAGAGGTGAGAGGAGCTTCCCGCTCCGTATGGCGCTAATAGAACAAGGCTCCGTGACTGCAGTCGGTAGAACGTGTCCGTGCGGTCTGTTTGTTGCCAGCTGTCGTCCTTCGCCAAACTGTTGGCACCGTTTGCACGCCCTTTTTTGTGACATCGCTTATTTCCCATGCAGTGCTTGCAATGTTTTCAAAATTTCAGCTAGTTTAATTTTCTTCTTCACCAGAAATTAGATTATACACTCACTGGCAGTCCACAGCCACTGACACAGTGCTGGCCGCCTTGACAGCTGGAATGACTGCACATACGTCAAATACGTCATTAAACTAAAGGATTACTTTAAAATCCTCCCCGGGTACAATTCTGCTGCACCTGTTCAGCGATCCGTTATGAACAAAAGTCCCTGTTAACCTTGAATGGCCCTTGTACGAGGGCTAATAAAAAATATTATCCGGACTCCCTATATTTTAGAACTTCGTTGGCCGCATGTCTTTTCGGCGCAGTTTGTACGAGGTCGCTGTCTCTACATTCACTGCTGTGGAGGCTTGACCCTGTTATGTCAGTTCAGTTGCAATGCGATGCAAGAAACAATGGCTGCCAGGCTTGTAATCTCCACAAAAAAAAGAAGAAAGAAAGAAAAACAACACCAACGAACAGAGCAGCGTGGAGACATTTTTTTTTCTACTCTAAGGCCGTGTCTATAGCCAATAATTCTATGCACAGTATGGAGAAAAAGTGTTGTCGCAAAGAAGTTTGTTTGAATGGATAATGAATTTTACGAAAGGCCGCAAAATGTCAGCCTTAAAGAAGGAGCCGGACTCCTGTTCGCGTCCATGACTGATGACAGCATTGAGCGTGCTCTTTAACGAACTCTAGCAGAAAGACTAAAGTCACGGGACCTTGGAGAAGTAGAGCCCGGGTCCCGTTATGTCCCCATTTTGGTGAATTGAGTGAGCAGTTTTTCCCTGTTTTGGTCAATCGCGATGACAAGTTACTTTATTAGAAACATCAAATGTATACCTAGATTTTGTTACCCACACACCGCCGAAACAAGCGCGCACCTTTGCACCGGGCCCGCATTAGGCGTGCGTGCTTGGCGGCATTTAAACCTATTTTCCTGCATTGAAATATGGGCGAAGGCCTATGTTACTGTAAGAGATCTGGGGAGATGAACCAGATTGATAGGTAGATTCCATATAGAGCTCCAAAGACACTTAAATTGGCGAAGAACGACCCCAGTACGATGACTCGCCATCGGAATCTTGGCGCGACTTGTTCAGAATGACCCCCGCGAAACTTCGAACCATAAAATTGACCCAAAACGAAGATTTCCATGGACGCAGGTGCTGCTCAACCAATCGCCTTGGGAGATTTCAGTGGTTTTTGTGATAGTATATGTTTGTGTCCAGCTAGTATGCGGAGAAGGCAATGGCGATACTTTCGCAGAATCCATTGACTGTTGGACAGATGGGTGAGAGTTAATTATGTTGAACATCCCATTCCAATAAGTCAATGCCATATACATGACTGACTTCAGTTTCTAAAAGTTTGTGCGACATGATTGTCAATAGGTTCGTGCGGATAATTTTGAATCACCCTCGTTTGTCTATAACATTACTTACCGCCGTACGTCGGGGCTGGAGCGGCGTAACTCGGCGCCGGTTGAGCATACTTGGGAGCAGAGTGTCCGTACCCTCCGTACGAAGGTGCTACAATGGTTACGTAGGTGTAGGTCACAGACGACTTGTAGCTTTTACTCCTGCGAAAATGTTAAGAGTTACCTGCGCTCGGGTCATTCAAAGGAAGAGAATCATAAAAAGGAGGCAAACTTTACTTTGGAGGAGTGTACGATGGAGCACTGTAGCTGGGAGGAGCGTAAGAAGGAGCGCTGTAACTCGGGGGAGCGTAAGAGGGAGCGCTGTAGCTTGGGGGAGCGTATGATGGGGCACTGTAGCTTGGGGGAGCGTATGATGGGGCACTGTAGCTTGGGGGGGCATATGATGGGGCACTGTAGCTTGGGGGAGCATAGGTCGGGGCACTGTAGCTCGGTGGAGCGTAAGAGGGAGCGCTGTAGCTTGGGGGAGCGTACGACGGGGCGCTGTAGCTTGGGGGAGCATACGACGGTGCGCTGTAGGCTGGGGGAGCGTAGGTTGGGGCGCTGTAGGCTGGGGGAGCATATGATGGGGCACTGTAGCTTGGGGGAGCATAGGACGGGGCACTGTAACTTGGTGGCGCATATGACGGGGCACTGTAGCTTGGGGGCGCATAGGTTGGAGCGCTGTAGCTTGGGGGAGCGTACGACGGGGCGCTGTAGCTTGGGGGAGCATACGACGGTGCACTGTAGGCTGGGGGAGCATAGGTTGGGGCACTGTAGGCTGGGGCAGAGTAATGGGGGGCACTGTAGCTTGGTGGTGAATAGTGATAAGCACTATAGCTTGGTGCAGAGTAGTGAGGAACACTGTAGCTTGGCGCTGAATAATGAGGTGCACTATAGCTTGGGGCAGAGTAATGAGGAGCACTGTAGCTTGATGGGGAATAGTGATAAGCACTATAGCTTGGTGCGGAGTAGTGGGGTGCACTGTAGCTTGCAGCTGAGTAATGCGGTGCACTATAGCTTGGGGCAGAGTAGTGGGGAGCACTGTAGCTTGGTGGGGAATAGTGATAAGCACTATAGCTTGGTGCGGAGTAGTGGGGAGCACTGTAGCTTGCAGCTGAGTAATGCGGTGCACTATAGCTTGGGGCAGAGTAATGGGGAGCACTGTAGCTTGGTGCGGAATAGTGAGGAACACTATAGCTTGGTGCAGAGTAGTGGGGAGCACTGTAGCTCGGAGCTGAGTAATGAGGTGCACTATAGCTTGGGGCAGAGTAATGAGGCGCACTGTAGCTTGGTGGGGAATAGCGAGGAGCACTATAGCTTGGTGCAGAGTAGTGGGGAGCACTGTAGCTCGGAGCTGAGTAATGAGGTGCACTATAGCTTGGGGCAGAGTAATGAGGTGCACTGTAGCTTGGTGGGGAATAGTGAGGAGCACTATAGCTTGGTGCAGAGTAGTGGGGAGCACTGTAGCTTGGAACTGCATAATGAGGTGCACTATAGCTTGGGGCAGGGTAATGAGGTGCACTGTAGCTATGGGGTGTGTAGTGAGGTGCACTGTAGCTTGGAGCAGAATAATGAGGCGCACTGTAGCTAGGGGATGCATAGTGAGGTGCACTGTAGCTTGGAGCTGAATAATGAGCTGCACTGAACATTGAGGGAGAGTAGGCAGGCGCACTATAACTTGTTTTGGAATACGAGGGATGGCTGTAGCTTGGGGCGGAATATTTCGGATAGTGGCTCGGCCTAGAGTAACTGGGGGGTGAATACGAAGCACTGTAGCTTGGCTGGTGGTATGCGGGTGCATGGTACGAGCTGTGACTTGGCTGGTAGTCTAGACAGAGAAAACAGGAAGGTTAAAGGTCGTATGATACGAATCGATCCAATAGTCAGAAAACTCAAGGTATGGTGTATACACTCAAGACAGTGGTTTATTGACCATATTGTGAACTTTGTCGAAATGTAAGATAACTAATAGTTGCAGATTAATTTATTATATTGCCTTTTTATTTTGTATTTAGTTCTAACGCTTATTTGGCAGGCTAATGTTTCAGAAGTGAAATATATTGCTACGAGCATATGCATAGCACAGTAATGTTAATTAACATTTCACCTGCGCTGGCATCACTGGCTTGTGATTAAACAGAACGTTCCAAGGTGTTTCGATGCGCTAAAACAAAATATAGTCGGGGGCATAATGATGTACTGACGTGCGTAAAGCGAGGCCGAGAGACCTGCTTTGTTTAGCAAGTGGTTGTATCTGTAATTGTATGTTACATGAACACCTAAAATTTAAGGTGTATCGAAGACACACTCTTTTTCAGTGGACAAAAGGTTTGGAGGAATGTTTCTATTCGCGTCATAAAATAATTAAAGAAAGCGACTAAAGGTGCTAAACATAGGAATTTAGTGAAAGGAACAATTTTGAGGCTTTTTATTGAAGGGATTAATCCCAGTAGAGGATTTCCGAAACCTATCAGTAAAGGAACTGAACATCTGTTACATACTTTTTGATAAACTAAAAACGACCAAAAATACAAACAAAAGAAAACAGAAAGTTGCGGTTTGTGAAAGTGTTAATTTTATTTATTTATATTTTGAGGTTACCCCAGCGTCTATAATTTATTTTATAAGTTCAAATTAGAAATAATTTGTTAACACTGAAGGTATAATATATTCTTATTGCTCCGTTTCTTGCTTTCGACCCCTGGGCTCAGCATTTGGGTCCCATCGGCAGCTTTATCAGCACTTATAGTTTTGGGTCCTTGCTCACGTAGTTCTTACACTTGACAGAATATAAAAGAGTGCGTTTTGTTGAAGTGCATACATTTCCTTTAAATTTCCATGTTTCCTTGACACGGCTCGTACGGACAAAAAAAAAAAGATCTGTCACAATTATTTTTAATTTAATGAAAGAAGGCCTATTTGATCAAGTGAATAACCTGTTGCCAGCTACGTCAAATAAAATTTTGGATAGGGCATATGATGTACACTCGACAATAATAAAATTAGTACAAAGTGAGTAAACGCCCTGACGTTCTCAGTCTCTTAGAGACTATTCGCGGTCAGATGTTTGGGTATATCGCCTCCTGGTGGAATGTTTTTGCAACCCAGAGTAAGGATATTTCAACTTCCTCTGCAGGTGCAAGCACGTGCAACGCCGATCTTCCATGCACTATGAAAATTAAAACACAACCACGTGGGTAGCGCGCACACAACCCGCAGTGAAGAAAACAGAAGCGCCCCTAGCGAGCCTCTCTCCGAGAATGGGTGAAGCAGGCTTTCTTTTGGGATTAAGTTCGGTCACGTGCCACGGGACATTTGGTCATACAGACAGCGGATGTACTCACGCTTTTTTGTTGTAAAGAGCAATGTGAACATTCAATTCATTAAGGGCTTCTCATAAATCATACAATTACTAATCACCCCACTGGCATTTTCTCAAACAATAAAGACAAAAACAAAACAAAAAACAGCGACAAGAACAACGAAACACACTGGACATTTTACGACCGTAGATAGATTTGAAAATGTCTATTCTAGTTCTCAGAAGTGACTACATGGCTACCATGCACATAGGGTGGCATAAGCAGTTAGGACGCTGCAAAAGGTGCCGTCAATGTAAGCACCGGCACATAAAAAGCCCAAACTTTCACCGAATGTGCACTGAGTACGTCCGTTTTACCGTGTGAAATTATTTCAAGGTGTATTTTTTTTTCGCTCTAAAAATGAGAGCAACAAACTTGCCAAAGGCAGCGTCGTGCGTTTTCGGAGACGATCGAGTTGGCGACGCTATTAAATTGTGGCGCCATCTACCGAACGGTGCAGCGAGCAGACGATGCCTAGGAAGATAACTATGTCTCGAGATTTCACACGGTAAAATTGACCTGGTCAGTGCACATTCGGTGGAAGTTTGAACCTTTTATGTGCAGACGTCAAATGTTCCGGCTTGTTTAAAAGAGTTGGATCCGCTTGTGCCACCCCATTATATGGTCACGGGTAGTATCTAGTTTTGTGGGACGCTTTGGTTCGCTCGTAGCAAACGGGCAATATTCAAATCCGTTAACCTCTTTGTATTTTCAATTACCAGTTCCTTTTTTTTTCGCCAAATCACACACGCGCGCACACACTCATGCACACCCCCACACACACGCGCGCGCAATCCAAAACACAAAAATTCTGTCGGGCTAGCGCTTGTTCCTTTGCTTCCCAGATGACTGCAAACAATTCGAACAACGCAGCCTTCAGGCTGAACTTCATGGGACGAATTAGCTGCGAATAACCGACGACTTTCGCTCAGCGGCTTCTGTTCTGCGTATGGAATCAACACAGTAGCTGCTAAATCGCGCGCAAAGCGAGCGTGCCGTCGGGCCGAGTTCGTCAGTTATTCGTCCATGGAGTTCATTCAGCTTTTGATGTTAATGCGTGAAGAGAGAAAATATGAATTCCAAAATCCAGCTTCCACTGGCGAGGGGTAAGACCTGTGCTTTATAAAATTAAGCCAATAACCGAGCAAGCGAATGTAAAAAAAACAAAGCAAAAACAAAACAAAACAAAGTATATTGTGGAGGAGTGCGCTAATAAACTTTACCTAATGTTCCCTAATGCGGCAAGATTTTCATACTGTAGATGCAATTCTGGTGCGTTCAAAGCTGTTTGGTCATAAAGGTACTTTCACTGGCCGACTGAGCTTTTGTTTTACCCCGCCCACTTTTTGACATGGATCAATTAGATGTGGCCGATCGATTTATTACTATGATCACTTTGATCTTTTCGTTTCTTATAGATAGCTACTTTATTTGTTTCTATTTTGTGAACTCGACACCAAATAAGTTACGCTTACAGTATTTCATATAAGTTACGCTTAGACTATCTTATAGTATAAGTTACGCTTAGAATATCGGAACTTGATTCTCTGATGTTAGTGCAGAACGGGCGCAATCTACCCTTTTCAAAAGTCCATCAGGAAACATTGACAGTCACTGTTGCTTGGAGACGAAGCACGTGATTGGATCCGAGTCCTACCCGAACGCTAACGCAGCGCTCGTGTCCAATACGAGCTAAGCCGAGTTCACGCCGAACGCTGGAGCAGCTTTCATATTCAATACATGCTCAGAGTACGTGCTCAAGCAATGGCGAGCAGGCGTTGGCGCGGACATTTGAAAAGGGTCTGCTTCGACAATGCGACTTCCTGGGCTATGGGCGACGAGATGTTTTCGTGGCGCCACCTCACGGGTGCTCTCGTGTGACGGAGCAGATAGGATGTGAGCAGACAACGTGCTATACATTAGTACAGAGCGGCTCTGTTAGTATACATCTATGCCGATTAATACAAACTTAGCTATAAAAGCAACGTGTATGACGCATTTCTGAATCAGCCTTCTAATGAATTCCAGCGTCTTGGAGTCACTTGTTATAAAATAAAAATTTCAAAATGTAAAAAACGAAGAAAGACTGGGGTTTTCATTACAGCTTCCGCGGCGTGCGTCGGGGCTCTCCATGGCCTTTTCGATTCTTGTTTTTGTCGGAACTGTGAAGGCTCCCGTAGAAAAAGCTTTTGCAGTCTCCAGGGCCTCTAAGCTCGACAGACACAAAGTTGAGGCCGAAGTTGACGGAGCGCACCGATTGGCCTTTCAAGACGATGACTTGGCACTTTTGTCGCCGACGTCTAATCGGCGCGCTCCGCGAAGTTTCGGCTCCAACTTTGTGCTTGACGAGTTTATGGCCCCAGAGTGAATGACGTGCTGTCATCTTAGCTGTGCACGTAGTTGTGTTGCATGGCGCCTCACGCTTGTTTTAACTACATTGAGCTTGCCGATGCCAACGCTATACTATCCAACCGAGATTCGACTCTTGCTGATGGGTACGGTACCGTATAGACAAAGTCTAAGTTATTATTCTTCTTTTGCTGTTACTCTTAGCTTCTCCCGCGTCGAAAATGTCGCAAATAAAGTTTCCACTTTACGACTTCTGCTCGAAGCAAGTGCACACATTTTTATAACCTCTTAAATTGCCGGCTATGGTCTGACTAATTCAGGATATTCATGTCAAATCCAATTTTTATTAAGATTTGTTTTCCCATTTAAATCTGCTCGCTGAGAAGCCCATGACACAAATTACGTAATTCTGGAGGTTGGCAAACATTAAATATACAAAAGGTAGCAATTCATAGCAGCTGTATACCTCATTATCTTGGGAGGCTGATGTGTCCCCGACCTGCTTGGTTTATTAGGTTTTGGATCGCGAGGGGTCCCGCACGATTTTGCGCCGGTGAACAAATAGAGATTTATTTGAAACGACTCCGAAGCCAGCAACCGTATCTTCTTGCCCGTCGTTTCGAGGAAATGTTTGTTTTATGGGTTATAAAGTTCAAAAAGGAATTACCCTAACTTTGAACTTATAAGAGACCAGCACTGACAGAAAACATTGGAACCAACAGGCTACATGAAGCCACTTTAACTGAAGTGTTTACTACCCACGCGACAGGTTCTCGAGCTTGGCTCCCCCATTTTCGCTGTGATCAGACGTGCCTTCCTGGAATTTATTTCGCCCAAATCATAATCGCGGCGGTAGACCTTGTAGTGAGGTAAAGCGTTTGATATTCTATTTTCATCATCCTGATTTATTGTAATGGGCCAGAGAACAGCACACCACGATTTCAGCGCCTCGAGGTTTCAGCGCCAAACATGTTTGTTAGCACGACTACGCGTTTCACGTCTTCACGCTTTGGTAAAATGTCCTTAATCATTTATCCCTTCACCAAACACGGAACTTGTGAAACAGGCTTTGACTCGTGTTACCCATAAAGTGCACGAAAACAGCTGACGAGCCGAAGGATCCACGACCTGTCTAGTCTCTCCTTCGCGCAGCTTCACACACGCTGATGATGATAGCTAGAGAAGAGCCCCCTATAGTTCGCGCACGCCGCCAATAGGGAGTATTCACTGGACGCCATATTTGTGGGTGTTGTTTAGAGCGCATGCTCAGAACGAGCTCACATCAATAGGCTGCTAAGACCGGCACCCTTGATGGTGCGGAATGCACTTTGCAAAAGAACCGTGGAAGCTCGCCATCAGCACGCGCTCAGCATTCGTGCACACAGCTATGGCCGCCAGTGAATACTCCCTATAGATACAGCGTGAGAATGGTCAAGCGAAATTATTTCACCCCGCCGCGGAGGGCCGTAACAGTTTCTGGAGAACGAAAAAATGTTTCCTGCGATCTTAAACGAAGGTTCAGATGACTGGAAACAAGCTATTTCACGCACCAAGATGGCTGAAGTGTTGTTCCTCTAAAGCGTAGCTTATTAGCCGCTTTATAGTTGTCTGCTTTGCCATGTGTTGAGCCAACACCTCCTGGATAACACTTCTCTCGTCATTTAAAGAAAGGCAATACATTGTATACGAGTGTTGCGGTTGGTGGCGTAGCAAATCCAGCAGTACGGTCTTCTTATCTCTACTCGTTTTCACAACAGTAATAAAAAACTCCGGCTCCTCGTGGAACATTACTAATTGTGCCACTGTGTGTGGAGAATTAAGCTGTGCGTATGTGCATTTTGTCTTGGGGTACATGGTATTTTATCAAGACGCACACGTTTCAAACGCCAAAAGCATCACATCTTCTCCTGAAAACGAAATCTTGTACGAGCTACTTGGCACGGCAGATGAAGAATGCGAAAAACTTGTTTTTTTTTCTTTTGAGGTAACAACGAGTAAAGAGGTGTCAGTATCTTCCCCCTCTTCTTCCAACTTTCTATTCCCCTACCTGCATTAAAAAGAGTGACTGTGAACAGCCTTTTGTGTGGGGTATAAGTCGTGTGACCGCGAGTTAGGATGTAGTGCTCATGAAAGAGTGCGGACTCACCATACGAGGGCGCTGGGTACACATATTTGACCGTCTTCACCACGTACGCCTGCTTGTAGACGTTGGCACCTTCGTAAGATGAACTGTAGTCGCCGTGTCCCACATCCATCTTCTTTTCCAACTGGCAATTCTTCAAAGCCGCGGCAAGTTCCTCTTGGTTTCTAGCGCTGTGCTGAAGCAAAGTCACGCCATCATTGAGAACCAGCTGAGAAAGGGTAGGGATCCCGTTGAAGCTCGTTGCATTGGCCAGGACGTGAACGGGATGACCGGCTGCGCAAGAATCGTTGCGTTTAATGGACCGTAGATGAATGGATACAACTAAACCCTTTTAATCGAGCGGTGGCTAGTGCCACCTAGCCAAAGCTTCTAATCTAGACAGTTGAGGAAGGACACAACACAGGAGTGTCCACTTTGGAACCGCTAGCTTAAATGTAACAGCGCAGAATGCTGGTCATGATAAAGGGTGTAGCAAAAAGCATTTGTTGCTTCATTTTGAAGAACACTATGACAGTTTCTGTAAGAGACACGTCAACGTTGCCTAGCCTATCTATTGTTAATATATAACTTAGCGCAGTATATTTTTCTTCGCTGAGGCAAAGCAGATTGCCTTTAAAGTGGGACTGTGAAAACTAGTCTTTATATTTTATTTTTGTAGTACCATTCTTCAAATCAAAAAGTTTTAAGCCTTCTATGTCTTCATCGACGTCTTAACATTTTTGATGAAAGATACAAAAGGGTGAAACACTCGATTTCACAGGTGCATTTCTAGTTCAGTTTTAGCCGGGAAAAGCGAAAAATAAGCCCTTTTGGTTCCATGTAGGGTGATCAAAAAGAAATTTGTACTAAAAAAGAGGAACGAGCAAAAATGCATTCAAAGTGACCAAATGTCTACCTTTCAATGAGCACTGGGACACTAAAACTAATTCACAAAACGTTAACTATGCAGCAAAAATGAATGAAACTTTGTGGAAATACTTTTCAGTGTTCACTAGTTGCTCAGTGTACGTGCCATAAAAATGGCGAGAATAAATAACCTGAGCTTCAACTCCAAGATGGCGGGCACTTTTGAAAATGTATATTACCAAATTAAGCTATAAACATCCGATTATTAGTTAAAACCTTTGGGGAGAAGGGTAATGCTCGATACATTGCAATTACGCTCGGTATAATTTGAGTTTCCCCTTGTTGCGATGGGCCGCTTCGTCAAGCTAGTACCGCTCGCGGCCTAATTACATATGCCTCTGATTTACATCACAGTGATGGAGTATAATTGATGCAGCAGCTACTAGGTTGCGCACATTCTTCAAAAAATGTTAGTCAAGAGAACCTTGGTGTTTCTCTTGTCATGTAAATAGACATTTGCATCATCATCATCATCATCATCATCATCATCATCATCACCAATTTGCTAGTCGGCACAAGACACCGTTCGATTTGAAAACTTGAGCAGCGTTGGGTGTTTATTTTCGTTGTTTATAAATTACGTTACAGGGTACTCCGGCGAAGTTGTTTAGCTACCCGAACTAACTGTATTTTCTTAATCTCCGGCATTTAGCCGTTTCGGTATGTTACTTAGTATCACGAAATTCACAATAGCATTGTCAAATCGGCAAAGGGAAATGTTGCAAAAGCCAACATTCAAATAGATAGCGCTTTTTAGTCGTGTGTCGTCCAGGGGAAGGCAGGCTTACCAGCCGAGCAGCAGTATATAAAATAAACTATGCCAAGTTCGTTGGTATGTTCAGCAAATTTTCGGGAAAATCGGGGACCTCGAAGAAATCGCCCAAGTTCCCCTTTAAGGTATACTTACCCCCAAAGGTGACGTCGCACGCGCAGTCTTTGCGTAGGGAGGCGGATAGGACATCATTGAAGTGGTTCTTGTGGAGGCCGAAGGTTTCCGTAACTTCGAGGTCTCCGCACAGTTTTTCTTCTTCGTCTTCGCCTAAGCAGAGTACGCACCAACTGGTTAGCTCGGTATCTAAACACTAATGTTATGGATCTGGACGAGAATCGTACTGGAGTGCGGTCATGTAATCACTACTGCGTGGTGTAGGTTAGAGACTCTCAGACTAGGAGTCGTTCTGCACTAGCTTAGTTTTAATCTATAGCAGGTAACATGTCGCTACACTCTGGGAGTCTAAACTAACGCTGTCTGAACAGCTGGCGACTAATTGCTTTTTTTTATACACTAACATCAAGATTATGAAGAAATGAAGATAATTGTGAAACCAGCGAAGGTACCATGACGCGACGCCCGCGACAAAGCAATTGCGTCGCCTGAGGGTGATCGATCGACATATAGCCTTCACACTCACCTTCTACATTCAGTGCGACCGCAGTCAACTCGATGGAGTCAATTAAGGAACACCGAAAGTACGTCGTCACGACCTTTATTCTTCTTTTTGTGTTCGTTATCACAGGCTAAACCAGTCACGCGCAATGAACGCGGCGCAATCCTGGGCTTTCTGTATGCGTGATTGGTTTACACGGGAGCAGATAATGCATAAGGCCGACGACCACCATGACGACGATGCACTTCTACCACTTCTTGACTTGCTCGACGGATCGTAAGAGCGCCTGTAATCGCGCCTAATAAAAAAAAAAAAAATGGCGTGTGTACGCGATTGTATTTCTACGGTCACCATAACCCGAGATCTTGTGTTTCCATTCGACGCGGACAGATATATAATATTTCGCGGACATTATACTCACGCGTATTGTGGCGAACATTAAAACACATTGTTACGGTACACCGGAAACAACGCAAGTTTCAACGAACAGGTGCGTTTGATTCGTACGTTCCCACAGGTGTCGATCTTTTTAAACGCAGCGAAAACTATGGTGCCTCGGCCGTGTCCTCGACTGCTATGTTTAGATATTCTGCACCGTTCATTACTTGAGGTACTCTTGAATCGGCAATTATCATCGTCCAATTGATAATTTCTCACAGAAACCTGCGGTTTTGTGTTGTCGGTTGCTGAAACTCTGGCTGGTAAGTTGCAGTACGGTGCCTGGAACGCGTCCTCGACCGGTGTGTAGCGTCCTATGCGAAACGCAAGTTCGTCTGCTTTTTTGCAGGGGTTGTGGTGACGCCAGAACGCGGACCTGTGATTGACTCCGATTGAAGGAAAGTGCGTAGGCCATAGCCTCCTCTATACCCATAAAGCCTGGCATTTCGACGACGTAGAAATAGAGTGCCCGGTCGCAGATTTGGAGCACTAGCAGCTGGTAGCATAGAGCATCAAAGAGCTATCTCTCGGAAAGCCTAGACGTGAGCGCATAGCTTTTGTTGCCGCGAGGACCCGAAACACATTTCTTGTGTGTTACGGGTCCGCTGCGAGACGCCGCTGCGGGGCGCCAGTCACGTTGCTCTTCTCTCATCCGTTGTCTGCCGCTCCACCTTTTCCATTTCGGCGGCCACTTCTCGTGGCAATCTGCCAGGCTTTTTCAGTGTATAGGGGGCTATGGTAGACCTTAAGGCAGCTTGCTTTGAGGTCTACCGACTATCCTTAAATCAGAGGCAATCAGGGCTCGGCGTCCTGACGTTCCCACAACCCCTGCAAGTGAAGCAGACGAACTTGCGCTCTGCATGCCGTCCATGCATCGCGAAGTGGCAACAGATGAAGGCCACACGAGCTGGCGTGTGGTGTTGTCGATGGTCGCGATCCTGGTGGTTGTTTGTGGACGTCTCGGCAATAAGTACGAACGAACGCGAGTTTCGCTGTCGTCGCGGCGTGCCAACTCCTGTTTGCCGAAGCTTCCGTGGTCTGGCAAACTGAAGAGCGACCTACAGCAGAACAGGCTTCTGCCACATCCACTACCGCTGCTGTGACACCGCTAGGATCGCGGCGGTCGACCGGTTGACACTTTAGGGACCACATTTGAGGGCGCGGGAAACACACGAGTCGGAGACGTCTTCTAGGAATCCTAAGATGAAATTAAAGAAAGAAAAAAGAATGGCGCACTAAATGCTGGGAAAAATGCAGCGATATACACAAACCAAACACATTACCTGACGGATTGTTGTATTTTTGCAGTTTCTACTATAATTTTTTAGGCAAAGTAGGCTTCATTACAAACTCACTCAGGCGCTTGAGTTTGTGTATTTGCATGAAATACACCCTACCTTTTGTTATTTCGCTTTAAACGATGCGTCGTAAAAATATTACAGTTCTATTTATTCGCATTTTATTCTAAATTAAATATAAAAACAATCCGACAGCCTTGTTAATGATCAGTACTATATTCCTTAAACCATCATACAGGAAGAGAGTGTAGTTAGCTCCTAAAAACGAGGACATAAAAAAACTTTACATGGGTATCACGCATTGACCGGAGAGAGATAAACACTACTTACTTTGAGAGAAAGGCTTTGACGTGTGGACAAAAGCAACTGAAAACAGATGATGAATTGGTCAGTTTTTATCATCATGTATAGTGACGTGACGCATGCAGTAACAGTGACGTGTACTAAGGTTACGTTTAATATGATAATCATCAGAGCATAGTAAAAAAATAGATAAGGGATAATAAACTCAATCTGACTGGAGTTGTTCCGAGGCCCGACCCGACTCGACCCCATCGGACTGGACCCAATCCTACAGCACAGCCGACCCGACACTGGCCGATTCGATCCCACACCTGACACGACGTGACCCGGTCCGACCCCACACCCGACCAGAATCGACTCGATTTGACACACGCTTAACCCTACCATACTTGACTCGACACCACCCCCAACCAGACCTTACGATATCCGACGCCACACCTAACCACACCCTACCCGACCCGATGCCATTCCTGACCAGACCTGAAATTCTATGACCTCACATCCGACCCAACCCGTACCCACACCTGACCAGACCTGACCAGATCCCATCCCACACCTGACCAGACCCCACCCGGTGTGAAACGACTCATGACTGTACAATACCGGATCCGACCCCACACGTATTCGACCCAGCCCTACCGAATACGACGCCACACCCAACCAGACCCGACCCTACCTGACCTCACACCTCACCAGATCTGACCCCGATACGTCTCTAACCCACTCAACCTTACCCGATCGCATCAAATACCTGACCAGATCCTGCCCGGTCTGATACCACAACTGAAAAAGATTTGGCGCGTTCCTATTTAAAACCGTCCCGACTCTACCCGATCCGGTCCCACTCCCAACCCCACCCTAGCCGGTTTAACTCGGTTCCCTACCAGACCTTATGCGATCCAAATCGCACACCCGACCAGACCGGATCCGATCCGAACCCACATCTGAGCAGACCCCACTCGATCATACCACGCCCGACCCGACCCCACCCCATCCGTTCCCACACACAACCCAAACAAACCGGATCCGACGCCACACCCAAGAAGACCCGACACGATCTTACGTGATCCAACCACCGCGAGACTCAACATTACCCGATCCGACACAATGTTTGACCATACCCCACCGGATCCGGATCCGGCACCACACCTAACCAGACCTGATCCGATACGATCCCACACCTGGCCCGACTCTAACCGATCCGACTTCACATCCAACCTGAACCCACCCAATTTGACTCTATGCGCCAGGCCACACCCTTCCCGATCCGATACTACAACCAGCCAGACTCAACTCGGTCTGATGTTACACCCGACCAAACACGGCAGGATTCAAGTCTACACCCGAGTAGGCCCGACCCAGTCCGATTCCACACCCGACAAGTCTTGACCCCACACACGACCACACTCTACCCTATCTAAGTACACACCCGACCCGACGGGCTGCCCACCAGACTCGACCTGACATAACAGCACGAGACGCGAGCGGAATCATTGTAATATAGGAATCGCAAAATGTTCAGTTTAAATGGAAACACTCAAGTACAAGGAGACTGCTGGAAATGCATTGTCCCTAAAGATATAAAGGACTTCGTTTCCAAATGTACCAACAAAACTCTGCATAAAAAATAAAGAGTGTTTCCCCCCCCCCCCCCCCCCCCCCGCATGTGTCCGAAGTTTAGCTACCCTGGAACAATTTGTATTTAAACGCTTTTTCAACATACGAGATATACAGGAAGCTTTGAATTTCTTCAAACTATTACGATTTATTTACCATAACATTGCGAACTAGGATTGATTGCTTTTAAACACATTCGAAACAATAACCAAAAATAAATGGGAATGCACAACAACATGGCTTTATGATATACCTATGTTCTGTTTGCAAATATTGTCCAAGATTTCGTCCACGTGCAGGGAGCACGTGGGACATGAGGCGGGAATCTCGGGACAGACATCAATGTCAGCGGCCCTGCACAGAAGCGGGAAAGACGGTTAGAAACTGAGTTAGAATTAATCTTTTTTTTTATTCAATCACGACCGATTACACAGAAAACTTTCTTCTTCATTCACAACTGACGCTACACGCAAATTAAAGGCCCGTTCACACACTTTCCACCGAGTAAAGAAGGACTGAGACTAGAGCGATTTTTAAGCCTCTTGCAATGGTGTAGGACCGGATGCGCTGCTGCGGAGCGCAAAAGGCTTAAAATCGGTCTTCTCTCAACCGTTCCTACTCGGTTGCAAGTGTGTGAACCGGACCTAACACTAAATATTTTACTATAGTCGGACACAACTTAAGAATGCGCCAAATGAGCACCACCACGTACATGTCACGGCATCCGATCGCTCCGTGGCTCTGAGCTTGTCGAGTAATGTGAACGGCACTATCCTTGTCGAGTTATGTGACGTGCGAGCTTACGGGAGAGAAAGACGGCGTGTTCCAGACCAGATACTGGGAGGGGGTGCACTCGATTGCTGGACTTGTTCGGATAAAGGTGTGTTTTTCTGTGCTTAGTCTTTCTTCCTCCTTGCTGGTTAGCAGTACGCACGGATTCCCACAGATGTCAGCGCGACGTGCGCCGTGGTAGCGGACTCTTTGCGGATCGCGGAGGAACACTGACTGGCGGTAAAGAGGGTGTGAAAGGAGCTTCCTGCGCATTCTTAACTAGGATCTGACTATAGAGCAATACACTGTTTCCATAGAGGTTCGCATTTGCCCAGATCAGGTGTGGCCACTGCGAGTGTGCAGAACAGAGATTCGCGTGAAGTAAAGCGTTTCCATATGAGCCGCGCAGACAACAGCTTCTCCGCCGGTGCATGAGGTCAGTAATTTATACTCTCTCTCTATACACCCCCTCTGTGTGTGTGTGTGTGTGTATGTGTGTGTGTGTGTGTGCGTGCGTGCGTGCGTGCGTGCGTGCGTGCGTGTGCGTATGCGAGTGTGTTTCGTGTGACATTATTTTTTTTTATAGTAATGCAGCATCGGGACTCAAGTATGAGCCAATGGTGTTCCTGTGGTGTCGCAGTCTTTCTTGGTTGAGTAACGATTAATAATAATAATAATAATATTATTAGAGCATCATTTACGTGCGGTTCTTTAGGTTTGGCAGCATCTATGTTCTATAAAATCAAGCTCGAACAAAGTGATCTCCCAAGAAATCAGTAAACAATTTCCCAACACACGTGCCGCGATTGCAGTAAATATGGCTGACATTTCCGACTACGTAGTATGTCCTCAGATGTCAGAGCCGACTTATTCCGTCTGGTCGACGAGACGGTCAACTGCGTAGTTTTGACGGCTTGGGCCTATCGAAGTACGCTATTTGCCGATGACGCGTGTCTTCTTCTGTCTATGATACCAACGTTTGTTTCAGCCGGCTGACTATGTTTCCGCAAGGGTAAAGGTAAAAACTGTACGATTCGGTAAGTCATAGTTCAATAGGGCGGCCATTTCGTGATATTGGGGTGCTTTCGCATGCTGATAACAATCTGTGCGCGCACTTCGCTGCATGTGTGGGGTAAGATATAAGTGAATGGTTGCTTATCATACTAGCTTTGAGTAGGGATGCCGGGAACTTTCCTCGAACCGAAGAACCGCTTGATCCAATCAAGGGGTCGAAAGGTTTGAAAAATTTATAATTTTCGACTTTCCATATCAAGAAATTCGACGGAAGTCGAATTTTCGACCTTGTTAAACTAAGAAGTTCGACGCTTTTCGAAATTTCTAACTTATTACGCTGCAAAATTCGATGCTTGTCGAACTTTCGAACTCGATAGACAAAAATAATTCGATGATTTTCGAACTTTTGATTTTCTTACACTGAAAGTTCGAAGCTTTTCGAACTTTCGACCTTTCTACGCTAAGAAATTCGATCATTTTCGAACTTTCGAACATATTAATCTAAAGATATCGAAAATTGTCGAACTTTTGATCCCTGGAAAGTCAGAAGTTCGACGGACTTCGAATTTTTAGGGTAAAAGTTCCAAGTTCATTGAAGTTCGAAAGACGGGCAGGCGGTTTCATTTCGATTCAAGCAGTGAGGTACATTCGTAATTTTTTTTCTCGCATTTTACATGCGGTGTTGCATTTTTTGCGAAAGGAAATGCCGTTTATTTGAATCATCTGGCATGCTTGGCTTTAAAAAAATAGATTCCCGAAGGGGCGAGGAAGGACGACTGGTTTTTGACGATTGTCCTTTGTGCAATATTTGAAGCGCGCTATAGCCGAAGCTATTTATGGTAGAGATATTAAACTTTTTGAAGAATGATCTATGTATAGCCTAGGTAAGTGTCGTCTTAAGATATGATTATTGTCGTTCAAGACGAGTTTCGAAGAAATATCCAAGCATGTATCTACGGGCAATTATGCCCTAAACTTGGTAATTTTTTCGTCGAAATTGTTTGAGGTATCGCACTTAAATTAACACCACATACAGTACATGTCATTACCACCTGCAGAATAAAAATTAATGCATATGTTGTTCTTTTAACGTTGAGGAATAAATTAACTGAGGGGGAAAAAAAAACTAATATTGTTCAATATCGGCACTTCATAAAAAAATATTTATTATTACTTTTATTTGTTTTCATTCCCCATTTTTGGAGGTGTTTGTTTTAGCCTGTACATATTTTGGCAGGAGAAACTTGGTTCCTAGTTCTGGGCATCTGAATATGCAAGAATACAACACTTCCGGCGGATTCTGGATTGCTTTTTTTCTCCAGTTTTTTTTTTTTTTTGCATTTATTGTAATGCTTATTTATTTATCTTTTACCAATGGCACAGTTATTTAGGTCGAAAAGACATAGCTTTGAACTTCCGAACCACCAAGCAAGTGACGAGTAATGCCTTCTGACAACGAGTTTTTAACAATGACCATCTACGCGATCTTTTATGCAGTGAAGAGCGACAGTAGGTATACACATGCATAAATAATTTCAGATTAAAATAAGCTCGACCCTCTTTCCCCGTATTTTTTTTTTAACAGTCCGAAATATCTGGGAAGGGGGGGGGGGGAGAGACTGCAGCCCCCCCCCCCCCCCTTCCTTCCGTTTTTCCTTTTGTGCCGCTACTGGTATGGTAGAACGCTCCTCGACCTCAAGTTGTGTCGGCTTCTGTGCTTTTTGCTCGGCGCTTCTTCGTCTCAGAAAATAAACCTCCGAAGCAATTACAAATGAAAAAATTGTCAAGCTGCAGGCGAGCTGGTGTATGTTGATCATGATGCAAAATCCTGATACTGGGAATGAAATTTGAAAGAAAAAGTGTAAGAAGACAGAAAAAAGGGGACAGGACAACGTCTCAAACTCAGCTGAGTTGAGTTTGAGACGTTTTCCTGTCCCCTTTTTTCTGTCTTCTTACACTTTTTCTTTCAAATTTCATTCCCAGTATCAGGATTTTGCATCATGTACAAATTAAACTTACTATATGCCAGCGTCGCTCGGGCGGCGTTCGAGCGGACTACCAGCGTGCAAGGGGGTGGTGAGGCAGTTTGCCAGATCGCTTCAAGGTTTTTCTGAGCCTCAACCACCTGCCTGACCCAGGCCGTTTCGAACTGGATGAGTATCGTAAAGCAGTGTGTTCGTGTGATCACTACTGCGTAATGCGCGATAAAGATCCCCCCCCCCCCCCCCCCCCCGGGCTGGCGGTCACAATTACTGATCTGCACACGTCACTCTGCACTGGTAAATAATCCAGCACATCCGTGACACTCGTCTCATTTAATTGCCTGACCAACTTAGCGCAGTCTAAATATCACACCCGAACATTTCTAAACCTGATTTCGTGAAAAACAGTGAGGCGTGAAAACGCTATTTGAAACTGGAACTGGTGGCGAATCATGAAAACCGGACTACGAACTTTGCGCACATGGACTTGCAAGAAATTCGAAACCTAAGTTTTTTTGTTTGTTTTTTTTCGAATTTAGCGCTAAAAGAGAATCGACACTTTCGAACTTTTTGAACTTTATGTAGAAAAAAGTCCAAAATCTTCAAATTTATCGAACTTTATGTCTATAAGAATTCGAAACGCTAGATTTTTTTAATTTCGGATCCAAAGAAAAATCGAAATATTCGAATCTCTCGAGTTTCCAGTTAGGAAGGTTCGAAGTCTTCGTTTTTTTGAGCCTCAAGTAAAAAAATATCCGAAATAATCGAACCCAAACTTTTAGAAACCGTGAAAGCTTCGAACTTTTCGATTCCGAAACTCCACGATTTTTGAAAGTTGCGAATTTTTCGAATGCGAATCTGTGTATGATCGAAAAGATCGAAACCTTTTAAAATCGAACATCAGTTCGATTAAAAAATATTCAACCTTTCGAAATCAAACCTAGGGTGGTTCGCGGCATCCCTAGCTTTGAGCCCTGTTACTAGAAAAGTGGCGATCATTAAACCTCAGCAAGGTTCGGAAATTTTAAAACCCTTCAGAGTGGAACCTAGGGAAGTTCGCGACATTCCTACGTGTATTGCGACCGCCAGTAAAGTGGTTCCCCTCGCACAGAATGATGCACTTAATTTGGTATTTTTTGGGAGCGATGCATGCTGACATATACTTGGGTCACCTTAACCTTGGTTTTCGCCTTGATTCTTTTAGAAATAAAAAACACACACACACAAATACTAATGCTTCGAAGTGGCAGCCCGAGCTACCACTACTGCTTAGTGCCCTCACTTTAGCAACAACACGATATGTGGACCCAAAGCCGTCAGTTTGAATAAGGCCGGCAGTTTAAACCTAGAATCTAACGCTACCTTTCTGCAGTACCACATCTTGCAACGAATACTTATCTAGGTTATGCATTAAAAAAAAAGCTCGAGGTACACCTAAGCACTTCTTATGAGTTGTGAAAGCGAAAGCATGCAAGCCGCTCTTCCGCTCCCTTTTCGTCTGCTGCGTACTTTTCGCCGCGGGTCAGCGCGCGTGCTCCCCTGGTGACCTTGGACGCTGCGTGTTAACGGCGCGCTGATGGACGCGCAGCTCCATGGAATGAGCGGTCGTGGAAACTGACGAGCACAGTGGCCAATGGGAGCCTCGCCGACGCGCGCCAGCCAATGGAACCGAAGGCGAAATCGCGAAAACTAGGTGCCGTTTTCGAGCTTTAAACTGATGACGTCGTCTCGCTCCATTGGACAGTTAATACTTTCGCATTAAAAAACACAGATCATATAATGAGTGTTTTGCTGTATCGAAAGATGCCCAACAACGGTCGGGCAGCCGCAAAAATGAACAAATGCACTTTTTGGGTCTCTGTTACAAATTTTTAGTCTGTACTTTCAGCCACTTTCTAGCCCCACGAATTAAAACACTTCATGCAATGGAGCATCATCTTGAATGAGTTGTTGGCGTGGTTGCAGGCGTACATGACCCATGATTGACCTCCTGCTAATACCTCTTTAAAAGTGGTGCCGTTGGGACGCATGCGCGCGTTCATGCCGAAAAGTCAAGTACGGTCATCGTAAGTAAACATTATTTTATGTTTGTAACACAACTTATTCTGCATCTTAAAATATCTATTTTCTAATTTCGTGTAGCGCGAAAAAATATGAAGATTCTCAAAGAGCCACCAGGTTTGAGCACTAATTTTCTTCGGGCTCCCGATTCTTTATAGACCCTTTCCAAATTTCAATCTGGCCACTTTGATCACTCTCATCATCTGTGGAACGGCATCTGTGCCATACCAATGGCGGCCTTCTAGTGACTGATAAAGGAAGACGTCGAAGGGATCTTGTGAAGCCTGTACATTGGGGGGTCAGTACTACGCGACGTGGGAATGGAACACAAGAGGTACGTAACCGTTTATTTCTAATAGCTCAGGTTCAGTCAATCTGTGGGCGGCACACAATCGGCTTTAAAGCACTTTGGTGTATAGAAGCTTCGCGAGGCATCTGAGTGGGTTGGAGCTTTGTTCAGAATGCAGGTTGTTGGTCACCATCGAACTCAAAGTGATCGAGAAAGAACTCACGCTGAACGATTCCTCTCGTGCCGTTGACTTGCGAAAGTGAGGGTGCCGATACAAGTTCATTTTCGCCATTGATATGGTAAAACCTAAACTGCTTTACAAACCACCAGATGGCACTGAATTTCGGAAATGGTCTATTACCACCTTATTAGAATTCTTCGATTATAACGAATGCCTATGATAGGGTTTCGTGTTTTCTGAGTTTGTTTCTGGTGAAATTTAGAGGGCGTTTTCTGAAATTTACTTCTGGTGGAAAACGTGGTAGTTATCGGTCTGTATTTTTGCGAAGTTCCAAAATCACTGAAAGTGTATATTTTGTCATATTCTTAATTTTTCTGTGGCTTCTGTCGGACTCAGAGACAATCCAACGTGTTGTCATGAACGGAAATGAATGAAATAAATCCACTATCTTGTTATCTATCTTTTATTTGAAAGAAGGTCCCAGGAACTTTTTTCGGGACCTCCGAGTCAAGGCTTCTACTAGACTTCCTAAAATATACATCCCTGGTTTGTTGTCTCTTAGGGCATATGTGACTTTGAAAATTGGGGTTTAACAAATAAGCTAAATGTTAGGAAAATTTTGCAGATTAGATTTTTTTTCGAATTTATCAGAAAACATAGTATCCCGCCTATATAGTGGAGCCCCTTCAGTATTTGCCCAGATATTTTTCCCGGATAATGCTTCCCTTAGAAGCAAAGTCATTCAGCTTCAGTTCCTTTCCCTAAAATACTGGCTAATCACAAGATGGTTCCCCTACTACGTCGCCACGGTGCGACCAGCTGCATGTTCTGCATAGACCATGGTGCTATCAGACGTTGAGATGTTTTCGCCCGATCAAAGTAAAGTATGATACACTTATATCTTGTGGCTTCCCTCATGACTGATACCTGCACTATTGGCAACACTGAACTGGAGCAGCACATAGCATATGTTATTTCCACTTGTCTAGGCTTGTGTTTTTGAGTACTTTGTTGGGTTACAGCTACGTGATTGGGCGAGCACCTTTTTTACTCTGCTGAAGAGGACAGGAATGTTTCAAAGAAAGGCAGATTTTTGGCATTTCACCGAGCAGTCCGACATGAACGCTACATTTTGGACAGAGAAAACCGCCTCTGCTCCGGCCATATCCAATGGGAATGCTCTGTTGTTCATTACTACCATACCTATTTCATGTAAAGGGATATGTACACATTGTTACCTAGTGATTAATCTCTTGGAAAAAAAAAACTGCAGTAATATCACGGTGCCTTTTGAGCAGCACCTCTGGATAAGTGCAGTGAGTTTTAGCCATCTGCCGAAAATGTTGACTTCAGAGTTCGGTTAGCGTATGCCAACTTTACTTGAACTGTGCGTGCTTGACAGCTGAATTTTACGGAGATAGCACAAGCCATGGCTGGGCACTGGTTTGACAAGAATTCGAAAAGTATTATTTTCGAGAAGCGAAGTCGTTTACAACTTTGAAACAAGCCATCATGTTTTCAATGGAGCACCTTGATTAATATAGCAGCACATTGGAAACACATCTATCGGTCGTGTGGTTGCTGGAAATGTTGGTCGATTATTAGCAAATGGAGAGTTCTCTAAGAGCATGCCATGAAAGTCAACCAGCAACTCTTAAAAGGGCCCTGCAATTACTTTTCTTTACTAATTTTTAATTTGCATAATTTGCACCGAACCTGAGCCCACTGAACGTAGTAACTTAATAAAGCTTTTCTTTTCTCGAATTTCGCTTTATTTTAAAAGTTATAGGCAAATTAAAATGACAAAAACAAGCAAAAAATAACCTCCCTCATGACGTCCTTGGTTGCTTGAGTGGCCATGAACTAGAGGAGGGGTAGTGAGCCGAGCGCTCACGGGCTGCCGCACACCGTGTCGACGGCGCGAGAGGGCGCCACTAAAGCATGTTCTGGATAGGCTGTATGCAGCGGGCAGCCAGAGCGGCTCTCACTGCATTTGCTGCGCGATTAAACACTAATTCGGCATGACACTTCATTGGCCACGAACGACAGCAAACACGGGGTAAAGATCAGTTCAGAATGGGAGACACTTCGCGCCGTCATACCGCGGAACGGCCAAACTGCCAGACAAAGCTGTTCGCCGAAAGCCTTCGGAACGCTCGGAGCCGGTCGGATCCTCCAGTCCCTACGACCGCAGCGCCGCCGCGTACGTCCGGGACCTTTCCGTGTCGGCGCCTGATCCCACTACTCCTTTCTAGTATGCGTCGCCTTGTTTACCGCTTAGTGGCGGGTATGTCGGCGGGTCATTTCTGGTTTCCTGACTTTATAAACTGCATTTGTTTCTTTTCTGATCTAAAATAGTGTACAGAAACTACTTTTATCAATAATTGAAACGGTTCGCGCCACTTATATCTTGTATTTCGACTAAAAAGAAACTTTTAGCGGCTCTGACCAGTAGTAAGCCCAGGACCATAGACGTCACATATCGCGCGCTTTCGGTACCGCGGGTCGCCCCCGTCGGTGGAGGAGGTTTCCGCGTCGTCCGGTTCAAATATGACGCACTGATATTTAGTTACTCTCTCCGTGCCCGCTGGCCTGCCCGAACCCCAAGAGACGTGGAAACCGCAAAAAAGGTAGACGCTTAAATATGACTGCAGGGCCCCTCTAAAGGGGCGCTCCGGAGCGTTCTGCGATGGTCTATTTATGGCGGTAACTCAATCTACGGGCCCTAAGGATCCTAAAATTCATAAAATTACGATCATGCGGGGCCGATTTCTCTATTAAAATTGCCATCAAAGTCCCCGGCACGCCCCCCTTTCTGAGATGACCCCGGAAAACCGGATGGGCATCTCTTTACGCGTCAGCCAATAGCAAGAGAACGATTCCGGCGTCTCTGCGCGTCACCAACGCGGCCGACCGCCGACCCGCGGAGGAATCCCTCGAACACGCGCGGACCGTCGTCAAGGGGCCCGGACTTTGGGCTCGGCAGTCGTCGTTGGTCGCACCGCACCGTCGCGCTGCTACTGCAATACGCAGTCGCATTCCACAATGACAAGGAAAAGTTTGATTCGTTGACGTGGAAGGATTGCAAAGCTGGCTTCGGAGTCGGGATCCACGGGAAGAAGGAACACGTGTCCCGCAAACACACGCCTTCGCACGCCCCGGGAAGCAGACGAGCCGACGCGCCGACGCATCACCCCCTAGCAACGAGCTTGCGGGGAGAAAACATAGTTCGCTGGTTTTGGAACGATAATTGCGAACAATGTTTCCCGCACCACAACCAGTTTACGTTTTTCTCAAACTCTGATTTACAACAAGCTTAAAAAGTGTTGATATAATAACGTTCGCATTCACCACGAGATGCAGCATTTCCATTGGCCAAGTTTTATCGATGGGCAGGGAATGGGGGATTGTCTTCCAAGGGAAAATGGTCCCGATATATTTCTACTGCCATCTGCTTAATAAATGGCTTTGTAATCTAAAAATTTGTATACATATTAACTTGCACCTACTACGCAATATAACACCATAAACAGACGATCTCAGAAAGTTCCGGAGGGCCCCTTTAACCACTACTTGATTTCTCTAAGTGCCACTACATTATAGGGAATAAATGCATTGTCACTTCTGGTAAACTATGCACAGCTATGTTAACGAACATCTTTCGCCTTGCTTGCTTGTAGTTTTTGTGCAAACAATTAGTTCTTGGCATCGTTTGTGTTTTGATTAGTTTAGGAAGCATAACAGCTGGTCCCTTTGATAACAGAAATTTAGAAGTACCCTGTTCCAGTCTACAAAAGTACTTCCAATATGCCTTCTTCACTTATTTTCTTCCCGTCGAGGCCGTCTCGGCACATACTGCCGGCTGCTACTTTTTGTTGCCAACTGTTTCAACTTGCACAGTTGATTACGACACAAAATAAAATCAACCTGATAAGAAAACAGTGTCTCTGTGTGCGAAAATATCAGGCGATACTTCACCACGGCCACATTTTGTGATTGGCCGAGACGAGCCGTTTTGGTTCCCGTAATTTGTCTGCTGTTATTTTCGAGAGTTTACGCACGAGCCTTTTCAGCGTTTGCCAGAATCTGCTGCTAATTCCATGGAAGCGGTACATCGCCTGAGAAGCTTATTCGAATAGAGTTTTTTTTCCCATATACAAGCATGATGAGTGGCTCCGCCGACGACAGACCTCAAGAAGCACGACTGGAGACATGTTTGAATAACGAACCTTTATTTACTTTTTTACCCCTTCGAGTCGTCCTGGGAGCATCTGGTGGAGACATTTTTGTAGCCAACTTGCAGTGTGTTGAAGCGCCAGTTCGTCTCAAAAGGCAACTTTTGTCGAAAAAGAAACCAAAATAAATGACTGGTAACGCTTTAGTGGCACGAGATACGATGAGAGCCGCAATATTACGTCAAAGTAAAGCCGAGTGCTTCACTAAAACCGATTTCAAAGATGCGACCAGCTGCTCTTTAGCAGGTGGCTAGGGAATTAGCTTTTAGTCAAGCAACACTGGGCGACGCGTACCACCGCATCACCGTGACGTCACGTTGCGGTGGTGCTGCGGTTGGTTGCCCACGTCGTACCGCGCACCACAGCACCATTTTGACGTCACATCGAGGTCGCCACGGCTGATGATCAGTGTTGCCATCCCTCTCACGCAGATAGTTTCGATTTTTTTTTGTAGAAGACCGAAACCAAACTATGAGCCCCCTGTGAGATTTATAAAACTACACACAATATTAAGAAAACAAGTTATACCCTGTAATTCAGGGGCAATGAATGAGCTGAAAAGAGTCGTAATCTCAAATTCGAAAATATTGACTGGAGTTTCATCATGGTTCATAAGAAACATGATGTGACGTCATTGGAACCATTGTGCGACGTCATCGGGAGGATGTCGTTGTGAGTTAGCAAGTTGTCAAATTTTATGTTCAATATAAGGTAAAAATAATTCTTGTTTAAAAGGATGCGGCATAGAAGTTTGTATTTAACAAAGTAAGGCCACAGAAGCATTGAGCGGGACGCTACAATCTCCGAAACATCACTCATAGATCAATGTCTCAAACGGATGGCTCTATTCTGGGAAATAAAGGGTGCGATCGAAGAAGGAATGTGACGTCGTAATGCTGCTAGAGCAGTTGAGAATGAGGGGAAGCGGCCTCGCTTGTCCTTTTCTTGCTTCGGTTCACCTGCTCGAGGGGACGAAGCCAAGAGGAGAGGGAATGAGAATCGTGACGTCACATGTCTCCTCGGCCCCGTCGGCCTTGTTCAATCGCTCATTTCTTTTCCAATCGTGACGTCATATGTTTGAGGTATCGCTGTATGAGTGATGTTGTGGTATTTTGTGGCGTCCCACCTATCACTCAAGCCTTGTTTTGTAGGCTCCGAATTTCGATCAGACGTCCCTTTCAGTATGACTAATTGTGTCAACGGAGTCTTTGAACACATACGTTCTGTACAGTTACTTACAAATCTTTTTCGAGAGGTTTTACCTGCCGGATTTCAAGTGGGGAGGCAGCATGTATTTTGTTTATCTCTACAGCACAAACTTTCTCTATCACGCACTGTAAATAGCTGTCAATTAACAGACTAGACAAAAGAATGAGCACAAACAGGTGCAGCTACCTGCAATGCCGTCCATGGCTCATCTCGGACACCGTGTCTTGCGTCATGTGGCCTCAGCTGTGTTTGTCTAGTTCCTGCTCATTGTTGCTGATAGAACAGCTACCGATAGTGGGGTTTCAAGGGCGTCATCTTTGAAATTCAGTTTCTTCACACAAGTTTCGCAATTTGGGAAGTTTTCATACATATGCCTTGAAGTCGTTATTGTACGGATCAAACAACTTTTATAAAAGTCTGGGAATTACGGCAGGGTTCCCTTTAAGAGGACACTGACACCCCCCCCCCCCCCCCCCTCAAAAAAAAATGGTTTTTTTTTTTAATTTTTTGCCATGGCGATTTATTATGATGTCGGAATACTACGCAATTAATATTTTGCTACAAAGTCACGTAAAATTTTAATTAAGCAAAAAAAAAAAAAAAAACACACACACAACTGCTTGAAACCGTTCCCGAAACCCCCGCACGGCACAGAGAAGTGAACAGGAGAGAGCGAGTGGCGGAAGTCACGTGACTACACCCGACCGTGCGATTTTTTTTTTCCGCGCGTAGCAGACGAAATGCGTTGCGGGAACCGCTTGCCGTGCGATTCTTTTGCAGTTATGTTCGTTCCGCTCGCTGTTCTGTACTTCAAGATGAGTTGTTTTGTACATTTGAGTGTTGGCAATTAGTAGTGAGTGCCCGTGGTGAATTCCCGTGATCGGCTCCGAAAAGAATACTCCCAAGATGTTGCGTGAAGAGCTGCCTCACATGTCCCTCATCTGAAAGTGGCATTGTGCGGCAGAGTGCACAAGTTTCCGAAAGATCAACCGGTCGGAATCAATGGCTGGCTGCAATTCCTGTAGAGCAGTTACGCGAAGCTCGGAAAGCGGACGCTACCCGATTCATACGCTCCTTGCATTTCGTGGGAAGTGAATACTTTGAGTTCGAAGGTGTCAAAAAGGGAGTCCCATTCTATTTAATTCAGCGACATATCGTCCACAACAATTTTTTTCCAGTGATAGTTGTAGAAAAAGTAATGTAAACATCGCAAAATGTTTGACAAAAAAAATAATCAGGTACACTTTCATTAGGCATTGAAAATGTTCCCGCTGCGTGTGAAGCGGACGTATTTCCATTTTTTGTATAGAACTCTTCGGTCATAGTAATGCAGCGAGTTGACTGTATGTCGGAAAGTTTGCTGCCGATTTTCCTTCAGTACATGCGCTCCCAGACCGAAGTCGGGCAGCCCAACGCATTGGCCATATTCGCACCTAGTAAAGAAACCGTACGCGTGCGTATTCAACTGGAAGTACGCACTTCGTGCTTGATGTTTGAGTGAGCGATGTCTTCAGCCACGAGAAGGGACGACGGCTCGGCGAGGTCTTCGTGCAATCGGCTTGCTAGTCGGGCGTGTCGTACGGGATGAATATCAATTTTTTTGATCGGTCAAAAATTTCTCTTTCAAAGGAAGACATAATTCGCCAGTACCGTGAACGACAGTTCTGAAGTAAAGGTTCCACGCCCGTCTTCCGCTGCCGTCCGGGGGTCCCACAATGCGCGAAACGACGTCATGTTGAAAATTATCCAGTGAACACACAGAATGCTTCCGGCTGTCTGTGCAACCTTTTTTTTTCAATCAACGTATTCGCAGCTTTCTTGAAGCCATAGAAAATGGGTTTCCTATTTTTTTCTATTTTTAATATTGACTTTGTGCCTTCAATGACCCACGACTTTGATTAATATTTATGGTCGTGTCTAAACCTTAAAAAACGGCCCGCAACCACAAAAAAAAAAAAAAAAGAAATAGTGAGCGCGACTTATATTCGCCAGTTCTCGATCGGCGGTTTTCGGGCAGAACGAAACCGAATTTTGAGCCGCAAATTCTGTTTTGGGTAGTTGGGCTTTCATATATCAAGTACAACTAAAAATCTTGGCGAGCATAAATACCCTGTCAGTGTCCCTTTTATGTGCCTGAGTTACAGCACGGCTGTTCAACTTGAGAAATTTCACTGGTGGGAAACTTATGTTGACATTAGTATGTTGTACTTCTTCACACTGCTGCATGTATGCAACGAAGACTCTAGATGGTGTTAAATAAAAGAAGCTTATGCTTATATCTGTGTTCTCTGTTTATATGATGTACTAAGCTGTACTTTTTTTTAATGCTTGGTACATTTAGACTGTACAAAAATGGTCCAAATGCTGCCAGCATTCAAAATCAATGGAACGTGAATCCGACAAACCAATCGTAAAAGGAGTGCCCGACCGAAATAAAAGGTTGCAGAAAACCCACTCAAAAATAAATGTGTACTTGGGCTAGTAAAAGTAGTGTTTTAATCGCAACGACTATCCATCTGGCTTCTCTACTCGACGCCACTCTACAATAATTTTATCCATTGATTTTATTGCAATTTGGTAGCGCCCCATTTACTTGCTGTGAGCAGTAATGATCCCAGTAATAAATTACTATTTTAAGCCCGAGGTAATGATTCTAGTTCTCGAAAAACGCTGTCGCAAAAAAGACACTGAAAAAACAAACAAAAAAAAAAACGCTGTTTCTGTCAATTTAAAAAAAAGTAACGCAAAAGTCACGTGTGCTACTTATTATCAGTAACGGTAACGCGTTCCTTTTATTTCGTAGGTAACCTGAGTCAGTAACGCGTTTCTTTATTTTGCAAGTAACCACTAACGTATTTCGTTACTATATTTCGGTGACGCCGACCACACTGATTTTCCCTCACACTTTACGCATCCAGAATGAAGGCTGTAAAATCCGGGTTGTGGGCGTTCTCAAAAAAAGGAACCACAGTAGTGACTGTTGACTTCAACAGAAGTATAAGTATAAGTACAGGTAGCAGGGCGCGTCCAAAAAACTACAGTTCACGCAGAAAGAATAAAAACACTGAAATGAACGAGGGACAGACGCTCACAATTCTTTCAGCTGCGAGTGTCTGTCACTCGTTTAATTTAGTGTTCTTATTTTTTTGTGTGTGAATTGTAAAGATGTAAAAGCATATTTACGGCTGATACTAATACTTTCAACCACTTTTTTCGAACCTGGAAGTCAGTTGGTATTTTGTCGTCAAAGGAACGAAAACGTAGCTATCCTCATTTTCACCCGAAGAAAAAACAAACAAACAAGTTTTGCTCATTGTTCATACGCGGTGCTCAGTAGTTGTCTCGAAATTTGGTGGTCGGAGGAAAAAGCGAGGCTTTTGGAGTTTGGAACGCGTACGTCTTGATAAGATAACATAAGTCTAATCTAGAATCCACTTACATAAATTTTAATTCTCGACATAAAGTTTGAAATCTTAAATACTCCGCGAGAAGGCGGACTTTTTTTTACTACGGTTCTGGTAGGTGAAAACGGGTATATTTACTTTTGAGAATCGGTAACGAGTCACGCGTTTAGTTGCTCTCTCGAGCAAGTACCGAGTTACGGTATTTAATTACTTTTTTTTTTTTTTTTGGCTAACGTGTACACGTCTGACTGTGACCTGCCCCGTGGGTCATACTTGATCCTGCTGTTCGCGCCCTCTCTTACCTCCTCTTGTGGCGTCAAGCGAAGAAGTCGGGGTCCAAGCTGCACGGTCCGTGATCTGATTCCCACCATACTGTCCAAGCAGGACTCAGAAGACGCCGTGCACAGCATTTGCTGCACCGCGGCGGAGGTTTTCCTCACGTTTTCGGTTCGCATTTGGGACGTTTCTTTAGCCTCCCAGTGCGCCTTCGGACAGAAACTTGAAGCGTGCTCAGCACGTACTATCGTGGACACTGTTAGCTCTAACACGGCAGCGGCGGCCGTCCCGTACACCCAGCGCCTCATAGCAGGCGCCGTCCGAAACTCCGCGCATACGCCGTGTGGCGGACTCGCTCTTCCCATTTGTGAGCACACCCTCGCTTTGTCGTCTGCTAGGCGTAGAGCAGGCGATGCCACAGTGCTGCTCGTCTGGTACCCTCGCCATAGTGAACTGGCCTCAAACTCGTTTTCAACCGGCGATTTTTATTGGGGCAGATTGCAGAGTCATTAGGGCACACTCCCCTGTTTAAGCTTTTTTTTTTTTTGCTTTTTTCAGAAACAGGCGTCCGCAATGCATTTTTACCAATATGTGTTCGCAATCCAGTATCAGCGCAGCAGGTGTGATACAAAAATAGACCGTTATACTCCGTTTCACCTTAATTCCGACCGCAGCGTACGCTGCAAAACGACAGAGCCAATCAAATAGCGGCAAAGGTGCAACGCCACGGAGTGTGTCACCGGGGGACACAATAGGGCGCAAAAAGTGCTTTTGTCGCTGCTTGGTTGGTGCTATCGTCTCGTTGCGTCCGCTGCGCTTAGACCTAAAGTGAAGCGCAGTATAACTGCAATTTCGTCCCATAAAAAAGTTTAATCTACCGTGATGTTACATTTAGTGGCGATGATTATCCTAAACCAGCGGAGTCAGGGAATTAACCGTGGGCACCTCTTACGCGCTGGTTCGCTGAACCGTGCTCAGCGAAAATTGGCGAGCGCTGTGGCGTCGTCTGCTCTGTGCCTAGCAGACGACAAAGCGAGGGTGTGCCCGCAGGCGGGAAAAGCGAGTCCGCCAGACGGCGCATGCGCGGAGTTTTGGACGGCGCCTGCTATGGGGCGCTGGGGGTACGGGACGGCCGCTGCTGCCGTGTTATAGCTAACAGTGTCCACGATAGTACAGTGTGCTCAACTGTTAAACATAACGCGGGAGCGGTGGCCGAAACTGATAGCAGAGCTGTCTAGCGATTAAATCAAGGATGCGGCAGAGAATAAGCCGGCTCTTCTTGGGATTGTCGCCAGTCCCCGATACAATTATCGCACGACCTCCTCGTTCCTTTCTTTATCACCCACGCTATAAATTTTTCGTTGTTTATTTTTTTTTCCAGTCTGTTTAGTCACATCTACGCATTTACCATGCCGGGCTACCATATCTCGGTGATCTTGCAGTTTCTCTAATAAAGGCCACCTTCTTTAAACAACAACAAAAACAATCAAAAAGCGATGTTTTTTTTCATCGCCGAGTCACGCATCGGTGATTGTTTCGGAGCTGGGAGTGTAACTCCAGAAAACAACAGTGGCATAAGCTTCCAGAGTGAGCCGGTAGATGGCGCATGCAGTCTCTCCGGTCATCGCTCCCGCGTTATGTAAACAGTTGAGTAAACTGTATGTCCGAAAAGCCGAACGCACGCACTGATGGCGGTTGTCGAAGACTCCGCTAAGCAAATCTCGTGTGTCACAATTATTTGCGCCCAGTTACGTGTACGGGTGACTATAGCTATGGATAGGATTGCCATGTCATTTCTTACGTTGTCTTGACCTGTATGTAACGCTTTTTGTCACACGCGAGCGTCTCACGTTTCGCCCAAAATTCAGCCCATAGGCACATTCGGCGTTAATTGTCAACGTTGCAGAATTAAACGGCTTTGACAAGTATTGGTTCCTGATTACTTCTCACTCCTGGAAAGAGTTCCAGTGGTTCTCAAGGAACACGTTCCCGTTGGATATGTAACATCGGAACGTGTCGTTGCCTAACGTGGCTTGAGTATTTCATTAAATTATCGTGCTGGATAATCCAGAAATAAAACAAAGCGGACGAGTTAAAGTATTGACATCGAACTACGTGTCTTGTCGCAACAATCACATTTGTTTCAGTTCTTTGTTTTCGAGTATCTCTGGAACAATACCCCATCCCTCTACGTCTGAAGTTAAAATAGTTCATTAGAAAAAGCCTAAATTTTTTCTAAAATTCTGGCAATATTGCGGATAAAACGACGAAAAATATGAATGCCGTTGGTCCTGCCTTGTCCTCAAAAGCGGAACCAGTTCCCCGTTCCAGTTCCACCGATGCAAGATGGAACGGTGGCGTTCCTCCGTTCCTCCTAGAAGGAACGTCGTTCCAGGAACATGGTTCCTTCGAACGCATTTCCTTGCAATGCCGCCAATTGACCTTTTTTAGAGCGCAGCTCTTAGGGGCCCGTTTCCAGCCTGAGCGGCGTCGGCGTAACCGGGGGGGGGGGGGGGGGGTCACGTGACCCCCCTCCGAGATCACGTGACCCCCCCCCCCCCCGAGGTCACGTGACCCCCCCCTCCCCCGAGATCACGTGACCCCCCCGGGGTCACGTGACAACCCGCAGGTGACGTGACCCCCCTCAGTACCCTTCCCTCCTCCTCCTCAAGAGCTGCGCTCCGTTTCGGCGTTACAGTGAGTTGTAAACGGCTTTCCCTTTTTTTTCTTTTCATCGCATACACAGTCCAGTTTGTCAGTTAGTGGTTGTGATCCGATCAGTGGCGAGCGCAGAGAACCACTGGGAATAGCGATGCCATTGGCATAGGTTAGCAGTATGAGCAGAGAAGTTGCGCACGTGATAATTCGTCAACCTTGGGCACGGGCTGTCCTAACTCTCCTTCCTTCTTAGCGTTCATGCATATTCGGATCGTTCGAATTCCCAATACTGCTGGATAATTAAGCTGGCCATTAAATTATCTATAGATTGATTGCTATTTCGTAATTAAGAAAAAAAGTAGTAATTATAAACCTTTTCAGTGGACAGTCTTTTCTAGCTTGGGACCGTGCTTTGGGGAGTTTTTTCCCCCTAAACAACCTCGAAAATTATTTTCGCGCAAAAGCTTCGAAATTGTTTATTTAATGTGAAGTAATAACACTTGGACCTTCTTGTGCTGAAATACAAACAGGGGGAGGCGCTGTTTAGTTTTACACGTTTTACTTTTTTATGTTAGGTCATAAGACGGGTGTTTTATAAGTGAATTTTGAGAAAAAAATATTATGCCAGGCTTGTCTTGTAAACATTTTCGAGGTTCCGCGGTCACTAAGCGCGCACTTTAACCATCGTCATTTGGCTGAAGTAACGCCGCGATTTCCGCGTCTGTCAAAATGCAGCGCCGCTTCCGAGTATTCGTAACCTACGAGGAAACATTTTTTCAGACATTTAAATTATTGCGCCAGCAAGCGAGTGCAAATGAACCCAAACGTGTTTGGTATCGTGTTCGATAGGTGGCAGCACCCATAACCTCCATCGAAAATTGGCACGCGCTCCACGCTGCGCTCCCTCCGTCCGAAGGAAGTGTCGCGCGTCGTTAGACGTCCTCCCAATTCCATGAACGAAATAAAGACCCGCCTAAAGACGCGCTGGTGGGCTAAAGGTCCCCATGCTGCCCGTAGTTCAGCTTGAAGATGTTACCGATAAACTTTTTAGTTTTATGTTAGCGCTCGTCGTGGGTTCTACATCTTCCGTGTCCCGTTTTTTTTTTTTTTTTTTTCTCTGATCTTTTACCATGAATGTTATTGACGTTATTTGTTTTTGTTCTGTTGAACTGCATTTTTTTTATTTAGTTGGCTCCCGGGTGCTTGATACAGCGGGTTTTTATTTTGTTTTTATTTTTGAAGGGCGTATATTAATTTATACATGCTCAGGTTTCGTACTCAGTGCGCAATATTTACTACAATAGACTGCAGAAGCCAGCCATACAAACTGTGATTAATCAAACAAATCTACGCTGTTTATGTTTTTTGAGGCACATGAGTAATGATTCGCTCTACTCTCGCTTTGTAAGGACTGTCGGAAAACATGAATGATACTTTCCGAGTATTTCCACTTATACATGTATCTTACGGCAAAATTTTATGTAATATCCATAAAGTGACATTTGCCCCTTATCTTAATTGTTTAGTTCCACACGGGAACATTTAATGGGGGGTCATTAGCTGAAAATGAAAATCACTACGAACTGACAGCGGGGAACTAATTCGCACTTGCTCTCGCACTAACTGAGTAAACTTGACGAAGAAGACGTAACCAAGAACATCAGTTATACTTAAAATAACATAAAAAAGAGCAAACAAAATGGTGGTATTTCTGCGCGTTATTGCATATGGCATATGTCATTTTCTGGAATTCATAGGTATTGCATTCCACTACTTCATATAGCAACTACTGCAACTTAAAATTGAAAGAGGATGGAAAGCCATTCCTGTCTTTTTAACATTTCAGACAAAACTCCGAGACTGGGGGAAAGGCTTTCCGATGTCCTTGGATGGCCAAGCCGTTTACATTCCCTAACTCTTCGGGTGTATGGTCTTTTTTCCCGCATTTCGAGCGTACGATTTAGCCCCATACACAAAAACTTTAATGTAGCATGCTTTAGGAAGTATGTTTATTTATAAAAAAAAAACAAAAAAAAAAACACTGATCTATGGGCTCAACGTTAATTGAGATCTGCATGCCTCCAACCTTGAAAATGTATCTCAAATTATACTTTTCGAGTTCGTATGCAATGACGTGTTGTGTTGTCCTTCTTTTCACCCAGCCTCAGGGTTTTGTCTAAAATGTTACCTCCACCAGCTTGTTTGCTGCCTAACTTTTTGCTATCTTTATAAGATTCCCAGCCGACGTTCTGACGAAAGTCGCGATGCCACAAGCGGCTATTTTGTTTCGAGTCTGCCGCCTCAAACTGGCGTGATATCCTTTGGAGAGTGCTCCAATAAAAACAACTAATACAGACTGAAACCAAAACTTGAACAATATTGAAGACAGACCTTAGAAACACGTCATAATTTTTCGAATGAGATACTGATATAGATTACTACAGCGGGTGGGCTAAATGATCGTAGCATTTAAGGCATCAAAAGCTCACGCGTGGAAGTGTCAAATCATGATATGTCATCTGTAATCAGAATGATAATTTCTGGAAATGACATATTTTGACTCGTGGCAGAGCTTATACCGACGAAACAATCGGCGCACATTTAATACATTTTGTTTTGTGGTTATTGAAGGTGATACTCATTAGGCATAAGCTTGACGGCGTGACAATGACAACTGAATGTAATTTTAGGACGACTGCTGACACTCCGGGAATCTCATAATAAACGCATACGAGACGACCACATAGGGTTGGAGCGCACATTCCACTATGAGAGCTCAAAAAACGCACGTCACGACGAGTCTCCTAGCATCTTATTATCGCTTCTCAGCCAATAAGACTGCGGCATTTGCAGACGATGACGCCGAAGTAGCAATCGACGAAGCAAGGAGTGTATTAACTTAATAAAAGCCCGGTTGTAGCGCGCGCCGCGGTAAATGTATAAACCAACTCCACGCTCTGAAGTCACGCCACCGCGGTGGCACTGCTGTCGGCACTGCGCGTGCGCAGATGCCCACATACGACGCAGCAAATCAGGTCAGGCAACGCCAAAAGTACATCGTCATGGTGCTCGCCATCGTTGTGCGCTTGCTTTCGCGGCCTAAGACGTCGTGTGAAGCGGAGTATATAACGAGAACAGCGTCAGCCGTGAGCTAAAGATTATCTCGAAGCGCAGAGCGACAAAACCCGATATCCTCTCTTGCAAGCTGATACTCGTGCGGGGGAAAATGCGTCGATGTGGTGTTTTGCGGAGTGGCCGTTCGTTTAAAGAAACGTCGTGCGGAGTGACAGCGAAAGTGGAGATAAGCTAAAAGTCCTCGGCACACGGTTGTGCCTGGTTTCAAGATTGCATTTTTTTGTTTTGTTTGCGCAGCAGAGGGTTTCAAACCGCAAGCAATCGTCGACCTTTCAAATCAGGCGTCAGGAAGTACATTGAGCAGCAAACACTGGCATTAGATTACTTTGCAACGGATGAATGGATGAATAGACGAGAGGTGGTTGGTTCCCTTTGGATCGTTTGGTGGCTTGCGCAACCTTGCCGAATTCTGTTTTTACTTCTCGAATGCCTTATGTTTTTTGCAAATTTAATGTTATGGAGTTTATATACATTCCCCAATCCTCAGCCTCAGCTCTATTCTCTGCAAACATTTCGTTTCACTAATTTCATGACATTTCAATGCCCCGAGGAAGCCATTCTCTTTGTGCGACGTCCTTGGATGGCCGAACTGTTTACATTTCTTAACTCTTCAAGTGCATGGTCTTTTTAGAGCGCAGCTCTTAGGGGCCCGTTCCCGGCTTGAGCGGCGTCGGCGTCGGCGTCGGCGTCGGCGTAACCGCAACCCTCGTAACCCTCGTGAGGGTTACGAGGGTTACTTACCCTCGTAACCCTCACGAGGGTTACGAGGGTTTTTACCCTCAGAAGGGTTACCTTCACAAGGGTTACCCTCACGAGGGTTACTTACCCTTGTAACCCTCACGAGGGTTACGAGGGTTAGTAACCCTCGTGAGGGTAACCCTCGTGAAGGTAACCCTTTTGAGGGTTACGAGGGTTATTTCCCATATGTTAAGCACGCAATTTGGTCCCATCCAAAAAAATAAAAAAAATAAAAAAACTGTAATGGAGCATACTTTATGAAGTATATTTATTTATAAAAAAAGCGCTGATTAATGGGCTCAACGTTAATTGAGATCTGCATGCCTCCAAGCTTAGGTAATGTGTCGCGAATTATACTTTTCGAGTCAGGATACAATAACAAGTGGGATAACGGCTTCGCAGCTTAGAGTCACGCTTTTTGGGTGTCCTTAACTGACATTGTTTCAGAAGTGAAGCTTTTTATATAAATATTATTTAATTAGTTTATTACTAATTTTTAGATCTGAGTGTTCGCCAGAAAGAGCGAGGTTGAGCGACATAAATTCCCCTTTCTAGAAAAACGAAGGAGCAAATTAATGCAAAGTTCCCAAACCAAATATTTTTCATACCGTCAACGGGTGTTAATACAAGACAAAACATTGCGCTACGCGCAAAAAAATTCAAATTGATAGCCCAGTCGGAACAAGTAGCCCACAAATCGAAACTTAAACCAGAATTTGAGGGCCTCAAGTATACTCAGGGTAATGGGTTAATAGATTTAATGCATTCTTGGGTTACAGAGTTACTGCCATGCTCTGTCGTTTCAATTCCCTCGCACACGTTATGCGCGTTGCTTCCATTTACTGGTATTTGAACTTGTGGTGCGGCGGTTCGACTATCCCACTCCTTAGTTCCGAGATGGTCGACATTTTAACAAAGATGCTTGTTTAGGCCTTCCTGACTTAAAACAAAAAGTTAATACAAGACTTCGCTCATTTCTAGGAAAATTAGGATCGATTGCGCGTCAATGCGCAATCGATCCTAATTTTCAGGAACAGAAAACAGACAGGACGACGTCTCAAACTCAGCTCAAGAGCTGAGTTTCAGACGTCGTCCTGTCTGTTTTCTGTCCCTTCTGCGTTTTGATGTTTCTTCTCTTCCCCAGTCTCAGGTTAATTCAACATGGTTAACATGACCAAAAACTTGGTTATATCTATTTCGTCTGTTAGCTTATTCGTCTACTCATGAATGGAACCGGAAACGATAGACGACAAAGAAAACTAGGGAAAAACACACTTTTTCTACCATGGAAGAGCCGAAGCAACCTTACAGATATAAGGAAATGATTACTTAGTGAAAGTTTCAAAATCATCTGAAATAAAATTGCCCCTTAATGTGAAAAAAAAACCCATTATATTTAGCCCCAACAATATTCAAAATAATATCCCGATACAATTGCAATTCACTCAGATTCCTATATCTTAGGTTCAAGAAGGCAAGGTTCTTGGTGTTTGATTTAAAGAGCAGTTTACCTGGACAACTCATAAGACTAAACAAACGAGTGATTTATCAAACTCAGTGGGTCGTATATGGAGAATATCACATTTAATACCTAATCAGCTGATGAAATGCCTATAATATTTGCTGTTTTACTCAAAATTTGTTGTGGAATTCCATTATGGGAAAACAAAATCACAAAAGGTAACAAATTATGTGCCTTTAAGAAATGGTTGCTGCGCATTTTAGATAATAATCATGGTAACGTTCATAATTTTCATAGTAGTCCATAATATAAAAAAATCCCAATTTACTTAAAGCAAGCCAGATTTATTACTTTAAGCTTATGAAAATTCTTTACAAAAAAAAAAAAACTTTATCAAACAGACAAAATCCCCACAAAACACTATGAATAAAAAATTCAAAATGTTTCCAACAAGTGGAAAAAAGCAAACTCGTCACGGGAACCATGCCATCTCATAATCTACCTCTTTAGTCAATTGACATGCCTCCGAAGCCACGACCACTACCGACGTTTTCGTGGTCAGTGCGATAACACGAAACTGAGTCGCTGGGTTCTCTTCTGTAGCTACTGTTGTCGCGCTACTTAGTTTAATTTCGACGAGAAGTAAAACGAAAAGATGAGTTGAAAACCAAACCTAACCTGTTATTTAAAATAGCAAACTAAACATGAATTGTGGAAAACTCAACCTACACGCTGCCAACAAAAAGAGGAAGCGGTCACATGATCCTCGCTCCCACATCACGACAAGAATCCGTCAGGTGGCGCCACCCTATCTTTTCGGGGCTTATAGACGTGCCTCTTTCACCGGGGGTAAAACTAAGTGAGTCACTTATACTCTTTGAAAATTAGAAATTATATTGACGCACATCAGCTACCCTGGGTAGAGCAGTGTCCAATGAGTTGGAACCTCGCCTGGTACTTGGCCTTCTCTGGTGTCGCCTACTCACATAAACCACTTTTGAAAATAGCCGAATCAGAAGAGGAGACGCAGCTGCCCACCAATTTTAGTGCCGCTTAGGTGCGCGTATCGGCGGTCAGCAGGTGTGGAGCCGGGGTTGGCCTAGCGTTTTAATTAGCGAAACGCCGCAATTTCGTTCCGTCTTCGTTGGCAACAACGATGCAACTTTAATACTTGTCTAAGTTTTCTTTGAAGCTTGCCTTGATTTGTTGATAGCTGGCGCCGTACATTGGCGGATAAGGTCTATTTGAGGAGTTGCTATCACCGTAAAGTTAAGTTCCAGTTTCACTGCTCATACATCATACAAAGGACGCAGTGTTCTCTGCAGACAAAATTACCCTAAGACACGCCTCCCGCATGTTGGAAGCATGCTTATTTAATACATATGTATGCTTTGAACACATACGTGGACAGAGCTTGTATGACCAATGGGACAAGATCGCCATACAAGGAAGCAACACGCATCAGCAGAGTCAGCAGACAGTCTTTCGTACGATTTACAAGTGTGCCCGCAGTTTAGCCACCCCGAATTAGGTTATGACGTTGCGGCGTTCGGTTGGGACATTAATGCCCAAAGGGTGAGGAGTAGCTGCTTGCCGTGTGGCGTGGCACTGGCCGGTCCAGATGCAGAGAGCCGGGAAGAGCCAGATGAGAGCGGACCAGGAACGCATGACGGCTGCCGCTGTTGCTGCCGGTCCAGTAGCGAAGGACCCCGGTTTTGACCGACACACCAAGTTGTTGTTGACGGCCGACCGAAAGAAGCGCCTACCTCCGTGTAAGGGGAGACTTCCTTCGTCCATCGGGTTCCCGGACAGAGCGTGGGCGTCGACAACGATAGCCGGGTCTTGGTCCACGGCACGTGCGTGGACCCGCAGATTGCTGCCCTTGAGCAGACATGTACACGTTACTGAAAAAGAAGTAACTAAACACCGTTACCAGCTACACGCTCAGAACGCCTCTAAGCACGTTACTCGCTACTGAGCTTAAAAAGGACACGTTAAGTGAGCTCTGAAGTAACCTGTTAATTTTGTTTGACTCTGAATGTGCCGTGTTTCTCAAGCAGTAGCCGCAACTTCCAATGTTTAGACATGGACATACTCAATTCCCACATCATGCAGTATCTTGATTTTAATACAACTGGGGATTTGTGTTGTTGCCATCGTTAGCGTCTTATGCGTATGAGTAAAAAGCATACATGTGACCAAACATTTATGTACTCACTCTGCTGTATTAACTGGTTGCTGACGCAATGATCTCTTTACGTTGTATCATAGCAAGATCTTTAGTTCCGACGATCTTCCTTACGTGAAAACCAAATTGTGTAACTTGTGTTGTACTCGTTCCACTGCAGAAGTAACTAAACACCATTAGTTTAAAAGTTCAGGACAAGCTTCTGCCACCCTTTTCCTCCTTAGCAGAGCGAACGCTGGAGGGAAGTCGACTTTACTCGTGTTCAGCATTCGCTCTACTTAACTGGAGATAGGTGGGAGCAGAGCCGTTTATACTGAGAGAGTTTGGCCGATGGGCGGAGCTTGTTGGCCGCTAGAACAAGCGGATTTCGCGATAACACAATATGGCGTTACTTCTTTGTCTTGTTCATTCCTGTGAATTCGCGTAGAGTTCCTATGAGTCAGATCCACAATATGGCGGACGGAAGTAGTCATCCCCCGGTTGTCAGACTGCGATGCTGTGGTTGTCAGACTGTCAAAATCTCCTTAAGAAGGCCAAACTCTCTCAGTATAAACGGCTCTGGGTGGGAGGAGCTTACCTTGAACTCTTAACCTGTCCCCGCCTGTAGTTTTTTCATCCAAAAGCAACGCAAGTACGCTACTTCGTTCCTTCGTTCGAAAAAACAACTAAGTTGTCAGTTCATTACAGAAAAAGCAACTACACGTTCCGATTAAGAAGGGTATACCGAACTTTTTAGCCCGCATAAATAAACTGCGCTTCGCAAAAAATATTGAAACCCGTGAGAATTTGACGCCAGCCGTGATGATAAGATGTAAAAGTTTGAGCACATGACGTCACCTTGACCAAAATATACAAAAGAAAGGCAAAATTGTTTTATGAGTCGACGTCCACCTAAGCCTAATTTCAGTCAAACCGATATTTGAGATTGTGGGTGCCTGTCGGCAGTTACGGAAGTGGAGGAACTTGCCAGCATGAAAGGAAACAATATTGTCTTTCTAAGTGGCCAGTATTTTTTCACTGAAATAAGGGCTGCAGGCGCCCATATTTTCAAATATTGGTTTGGTGAATATTAGGCTTACGTGAACGTCTGCTCACAGAGAAATTTTGTTTTTCTTTAGTATCTTTTGTTCCAGGCAACGTCATGTGCTCAAACTTTCGCATTTTATCACCACCGCTAGCGTCACATTCTCACGAAGTGTCAGCCTTCTGCGATGCGTAGTTTATTCCTGCGTGCTAAAAAGCGCTGGTTCCCTTTCTCGATCGGACCCTATAGATACAATTACCATGCTACTTTAACGCACCGCCAAATCTGCTGTTTGAGCATCCCCTAGGCCACGCCCGCTGAATTCTGTAGCGTCTCGGTGACGAGGCTGCCGAAGGATACGACAGTCACCGACGAAAACGCACGGTATGATAGCGTATGTCGCGAGCCCCCCTCCCGCTACATTTAGCGGGTAAATTGATATCACGAAACCTATACCCGAATTCAGTTTCTTAGCTAAATTTAGCGGGAAAAATGATGTCACTTGGTCTGACGTCGCAGGACATACTGACCAATTCGGTTTCCCTTCTAATTTTACCGGGAAAAATTGACGTCACGTGAGCCACACACGAATTCAGTTTCCCCGCTAAATCTCATGTTGCTCTTCTAGCTTCCTGATTGTTCCTTTGGAGTTTGTATCGCCTAACTATGCCTTCTCATTGGTAACTATGATAATTCGTAATTATGATAATGAGATGCTCGAAACTTGTCACGTCTTGGGTTTCTTAAGCTGTCAGTAGAGTCACCGACAACTTAAGAAGCGTATGACGTGGCCTACGATGACCAGATGGTCAAGTGGGAACGCGGCGTCAACCGAAAACTCATACGCTACGAGCTGATGGGACCGATGAGACAGGGTCAAATGCGCGTCGTCATGGTGTCCGCCACGTTTCTGTACGTGTTCTGTCATCGCTGAAGCAACCGTAAACAGACAAGACCTAGTCGCTTGCGCGTTTGACGCTGTTTGCTTGATCCCTTTATCTCGTAGCGTCGTCTGCGTCTGAGCTTTTACTGCAATCCTACCCTGTCACCGACTATGCGGAGAGCAAGTCGTCCGCTTCTTGCGCAGGAGTTTCGAAGACGTCAGACTGATGCCGAGCTCTGATTGGCTTGGATTGAAAGTATGGTGGGTAGACCTCGATTCTAGATGCCTCAAGGTCTAACCACTAGTTTTTTGATCAATCAATAAGAGCTCGGCGTTCTGACATCCTCGCCACCCCTGTGCAAGAAGCAGACGAACTTGACCTCCGCATAGGATAATCAAAGCCCGTGTAGTACCAGTATGACGTCGTCAGAGGGCGATTGAGCGCAGTCGCAGATTAAACACGAGTGCTCTTTTAAGTGTTTCGATGGGCATCGCGCCCAATCAATGTTTCAAAGGATGCTCGCCGCCGGGCTCGGGCGAAGGTGCCGAGTTGACGATCTCCTGGTGGTCGCGACGTCGTGCGTATGGAGGGAAGGCTGTTCGCAGGTTTTGATTATTCCAGGTGGTGTTCGGTTTAATAGATCATTCTGACGACTACGATAACTATGCCTTATAGTCAATATTACTTTAGTGCAAGCTTCTTATTTTTTAAGGCAGTGGTCGGCCACCTTTTGGCGCAGCGGGTCGAGTCACCGCGAAGCCAAGGCGGAAGGGCCGGACGGCAAGCAGGGGGGGGGGGGGGGGAGGGTTATATAAAAAATAAAGAAAGCCCCTGGACGAACTCATATTGAAGTACAGAAATGAAAAATGAACAGTTTCTTTAATTCACGACGCACGACATGAGATACCATATTTCCACGAAAACCTAGAGACTCCTCTCATTGAGACTTCTGGTGTTGAACTGCGCTCGCCAAACTACGGACATCCACATTGAAGCTACTAACTGCGAGTCACAAAACGTTGTGGAGGTTCTCGTCAGTCATTCGTGAGCGCAAGTTGGATTTTATGCACTTCATTCGTGAAGAAGTCTGCTCGCAGACATATGTGCTCCCGAACACTGTAATCATGGTTGCTGCGAGTTTCTCAAGATTCATGAACGTAGAATGCGCAAGGCCAGCCTAAAATGTAACAAGATCATTTGCTGCAAATGCGCTCGTCAAATCATTATCTGTTTGCAGATCGGCCAGCTCTATCTGGGAACACTCACGAACCTGGCTAAGATCTGCATTATAGGGATTTTGAAACAAACGAATGTCGCTCGAACGCTTCGTAAAGTCCGAAAACCTAACTTCGAACTCACTTTTCAATTCGCGCAAGATTTTGCAGTCTTTCCGTGGGAAGTGGCGTTAGTGTCTCGCCTGCAAAACTCTTGCAGGAAAGAAAATTATAACAATTAGACTCTTTACCTTGGTTTTGGTAGAGACTGAGCTTCATCTCGAAAGCTCTCACGTCTGCGAGCATCCCGGACACGAGTTTCCCCTTTCCTTGTAATTTTACATTCAGGTCATTCAGGTGCAGGGTTGTAAAAGTTACTTCAAAAATGTGCCTAAGATACAGTTACAGTTACTCATACGAAAATGTATCTAGGTACGTATCTAGCTACTCGCTTTAAAAATGTACCTAAGTACAGGTACAGTTACTTCAAAGGTACTTTTTTATTTTTACGTCAAGTATATCCTGTGTATACCGGGATGTAGACAAAAGCAAGTTTGATAAACGTGCTTTATTGGTGTCAATGGGAGAAATAAGGCAAAACGCTTCCACCATGCTGTTTCCGCGCTGGAGTCGAGTTATAGCTTGTGCAAGAGGTGTGAACACCTCAACATACTCATCAATAAAGTCAATGTCTGACTTCGTGAATCGCGGAATTTTAAAATTCTCACAAACTTCGTTCAACTTTCCCTCACTGTGAACAAGCATTCCGTGAAGCGATTTGAGGCAATCATATATAGAGTTCCACCGCGTGAGGACAGGCGTGGGCAAATATCCTTCACTGCTTGAAGAGATGGCGTCAGCAACCACATTAGACGTCGCTTGCTTCTTCCATAATGCCGAGCACTTGCTGAAAGTCTGCCTTATTTGCTTCTTCAGCTGCGGCGACGATTCTTCAGCGTTCTCCACGTCCTGTAGAATTAGAAGTAACATCAACCGATTGCCGCTTTAAGAGTTTGCCTATTTACCTTCGTTGCGATCAGATTCAGCATATGGCACACACAGTGCTGGTGGTGAGGAAGTGAGTAGATCCCATCAGATTGGTCACGAGCTTCGAGGACGTTGTAGATTGGAACAGGTGCGCAGATTTCCTCCTCTATCTCGCTCTCCGATGATGTGTCTGTGTAGTCTTCATACTGCCGCCCAAAATGGCTGTATAAAATAAAAAATAAACATCTATTCTGGCGAAATTGTTCGAATTTTCTAGTAAGAAATATCAAAGATTTCATTTTCACCTGAAAGCCTTTATGAAATTGGAGCCGCTGTCCCTTGTGGTACAGGTTGTTTTGTCGAGGATATCCTACTCTGTGTATACGCCTTCTAACATAGATGCAAGAACATCGAATGTGTGCCTTCCTCGAATGCGACGACTGTCCAGCACAAAAAAACACCTTTCCAGCGTGTCTGGGTCGATCCCATGTGCTGTCACCCCAAGGTAACTCCTTGAGACACCAAAATAAATTATGGCACTGAGAATTCTGTATAATGAAGAGAAACCACGACAGTTACCTCTTATGAAGTGACCAGCAGTCCGCAGTAGAAGAAACATACTGAAGATCGCCAAGCTTTTTTCTTATCACTTCCTTCGTCTCAGCCGCATCCTCACTGATTTCGCTCATCAACTTGGGTCGACCCATCACGTGACGGCCAGGGAAGCCGCACTGCATCAGATGCCTGAAACTCCTCTGTTCCACGAAGGAGAACGGTAGGTTGGCATTTACAATCAGTTCCTGAACCATTTTGTCTAATGCATCTGAAAACCGAATATCAGTTCATTCAATAAATGCAGGGCTGCTCTTCGGTAGCAGTACGAATGTATCTTAGAACGTATTGTAGACAACTTTCCGTCTGTCATCACTCAATTATGTTAAAGAACTCCGGCACGTAGCAAGAATCTTGTTGCGGGCGGGAGGGCGGGCGGGGTAAGGGGGGCGACTATGACAAGATGCTATAGGTGGGGAAGAGAGAAAGGAGGTTCCAGCAAAACAAGATTTGAGGGGGGGGGGGGGGGGGGCAAACCCCTGGCTACGCCTGAAGAAACTCTCTCCTGGTTTCTAAAACACCCCCTACAAATACTACTTCCAGAGTCACAGTTATAATTACGTGCGGAAAATAGTATTGGGAGACCTTAGATAAGTAAATGTTCATTTCACATAATTAAGCACAACAAAGCTGGCAGGCTTCGTTGTCAAAACTTAATGCAGCAGTAGAAGGATACAAACATCAAGGGAAAATAATCTAAGTACTCGTACTCTGGCCAAACGGGGACTTCGAGCTCCTGATGTAGTCTGCCACTGATGGTTGGACTGTTGCTTTTCTATGTTGTGGAGGCCCTGTGCTACATTCGGGTATTTCCTTGGGTGCCGCAGCTTTCCGTTTTACGCCTGCGACATTCGTCTTGCTCTTGTCGACACTCTTTAGTGCTTCCTTGTGAGACCTCTGTAATAAGCAAAGCATGACTAGTTAATACTTATTGCACCGTATCAGAACAGCTCAGCGGCGCAGGACGCTAATCCGATTAGGTTTCAGCATTAGCACTTGAGACGAAAACGATATTTCTGCCAGACGCCAAAGATGGTCAACAGCGGCGGAAAATTCCGGATGTGCGGGCATTAAAAATAAAAAAAGTGGTTGCTTTCAGTAAAACTAAAATGAAGACGATATCTAATTGACCAATGACAAGGCAGCTTACAAATAATTGCTGAGGGTCGGGCAACATGCTACAAACAACCTATTCGCTAAAGCGTCATTCGCCAAAAACGTCCATTCGCTCGAGTGATTCCTATTCGCTAAAGTGTCATTCGGTAAAACGTCATTCGCTCATATAAGATGGACCACTTACCATCTGACATTAGACGTGCTAGTGACGGACGCCGAGATGATCTTGATATTCGGGGCGCACTTCAGACACCTAACATCAATGTTCCCTTTCTCTTTCGTTTTCACGATTTTAAAATAATCCCTATAAAAGTGCCATGGTACGTCTGATTCTCCTTCTTTTACGCTACTGACGATGGCCGTCTCATTGATGATCGAAGACATGACGATGAAGGCAAATTGCGTCCGCTAGTAAACCAGGCAACCAAAGACAATGGGGCTGACTCAACCGACTCAACACTCGAACAGAAAAGGCAGCACGTAACGTAGCCACGTGGCCACGTAGCCTTCGTTGTTGTTTTTTCCGAGAGACCTCTGTTTTCTTTTTTTTTTTCCTTCTGCTCTTCTTTGCCACAGCGGCACGCTTAGCATAGAGCCCGAGTTGCCCGGGCGCCCGGGCCCGGGTAGTGGCGGCACCCGAGAGTCCCGACAGGCCGGAGCCAGTCGGCGAGAAACAGCCACCGGAGGAGCCTCCAACTCGGTAGAAGTTGGCAAATGGCAAAACAGAAGGGCCCGGGGAGCCAATAAGGTCACTGGAGCGAGGCACGTGACGGCGCTGCACAGATGTCCACATCGCAGTTGAGTCCTCACGTGCCTTACTCTTACGCTCCAATTGGCTCACCGAGGACACAGCTTCCACTGTTTACGACGTCCCGCTCAAACTCGCTTGATGACGTGGCTAGCTCTTCAGCGCCAACACTGGCATCGAGGCCATCGGCGGGCCCAGAAGACGTCGGCCGCGTGGAGAAACGAAGAGTCGAGTCTACACGCACCTCAATCAATCAATCAATCAATCAATTTTATTTACATCATCATCAAATAGTGATGTGGGCTGCAGAGGCAAAAAGTCAAAACAGTTTTGACTTGACAAGGCCTCTGCAGCCTTACAATTGGCATACGGTAACAAACAACAGCAACCGGGGAAAAGAAGCAGACAGCGACATGGGGAAAAAAATAAATAAAACACTTATATACTCTATTTGCTGTTTGAGGAAGGATTTGACCTCTTACACAAAGAACGAAAAGAAACGACAGCATCTAGGGACTGGGTGTATACAGGAAACAAAAATATATAAACCGGATGCATTTACAGCTCACAAAGACAATTTATTTTTTATTTGTGAAAACAAAGTTCTCGAATTTCATTGAAATGTAGGTTTTCAATGTTTGACAAATTTTGTTTTTCAACTTTATTTAAGACAAGTGGAAGATTATAGCTTAACATTTGAAACCCGTAGTTCGTGCGATTAAATGGAATTTTCCAGCGCTCCCTTTCCCTAACGTCATAAGGTTTAGAAATGGGAGTTAAATTTGAAATACAAGTAAAAAATGGTTCATTACATCGGAGGGTGGATCTATATCGTGTGAGGAGAGTAAATTCATATGAATCAAGAATAGATGTTAGATGCAGCTCTTTAAACAGAGGACGAGCGTGTGTGTCAAAAGACACGTTTCGTATAATGCGGACAGCCTTTTTTTGAAGAATATGTAATTTATTTAGGTTGGACTGGCTTGTAGTGCTCCACACCAAGCTACAGTAATTTAAAATAGGTTCAAAAAGAGCTTTATATATGAGCAATTTTAAACGACAAGGCAGTATATTTTTAAACTGGTACAATTTTCCCAGCACTTTTGAAAGTTTTTTAGCTATATTGATAATATGATCATTCCAAGACAGGTGGTTGTTAAAATAAACTCCAAGCGTTTTCACATTTTGAACGAGTTCAATTTGAGAGAGGCCAAGAACAATATTAAAATTGGAACTAACATTTCTATTCTTAGGTCTGAAAAGGACCGCCTTGCTTTTGCTCATATTAATTACTAACGAGTTTACTACACTCCATTCATATAGCTTCTGTAGTGTGGTGTTAGTTTCATACACCAGTTCCTGTATTTCAGTGCCTGAAAAAAATAAGCTAGTATCATCAGCGTAAATGATGAAAGAGGGGGTTCTACTGATGTTAACAATATCATTTATATACAAGTTAAATAAAAGAGGACCCAAGATGCTACCTTGTGGTACTCCTGATCTGATAGGTTGAACGGTAGAACTTTGACCATTTATTACAACACATTGCCGCCGAAAATTAAGATATGATTTTATAACATAACACATTGCCGCCGAAAATTAAGATATGATTTTATAATATCAAGTGTTACACCACGGACTCCATAACATTCGAGTTTTTTTATGAGAGTAATATGATCGATACGATCAAACGCTTTAGAATAATCTATAAAAATACCCAAAATTAATTTTTTTTCTTCGAAAGATTTCAAAATTAGCTCCTTCTGTTGTAACAATGCCAATTCCGTTGATCGGCCTTTGCGAAAACCGAACTGAGAGTCTGTAATTATTGCAAATTTTTTACAGAAACTTGTTAATCTATTATGAATGATTTTTTCAAGGCATTTAGAAAACACAGGTAATATTGATATAGGTCTATAATTTGAAAAATCGTTTTTGTTTCCACCTTTAAACAAAACAATAACTTTTGCAATCTGCATTTTTGTAGGAAATACACCACTATACAATGAGGCATTCACAATATGTGTTAAAACAGGTGCCAAGACATCTAATACATACTTAATTGGTTTGATCTGGAAATCATCTATATCAGTGGAGTTACTGTTTTTAAATGATAACATTGTGGAAAATACTTCTTGTTCGTCTGTTGGAAAGCAAAAGGCATTGTGTTGATTTCTAGGTTTCATAAAGGCCATTGATAACGGACTATGTATGCTACTTACAAGATTTATTAAATACGTATTAAAAGCTTCTGCGAGAGCTTTTCCTTGTAATGTTACACCTTCTTTAGTTACTTCTTGTAGAGCTGACTCAAAGGGGCTATGTTTTAACACTTGGTTTAGCTGTTTCCATACAAGATCTGTACTCTTCATACATGTCTCATTAAATAAATTATGAAAATATGTATGTTTAGACTGGCGAAGAACCTTATTTACTGTATTTCTGCATTTTTTGAAAAGAGCAAGATCTTCTGGAGTTCTTGTTTTAAGAAACGTACTATACAGTTTATTTTTTTTATTAATCAATTTTAGGCATTTTCTAGTTACCCATGGCTTGCGGTTCTTTTTAGCTTGTTTCAATTGCCTATAAGGAAAAGAGTTTTCATATATATTCTTAAAAATAGCTAAAAATTCATTATACGCTTCATCAGCAGATGTAGCGGAAAAAACCTGGTCCCAATTTGTATTTGAAATAGTTTCACGAAATTTTTCTAAAGTGGCGGAATTTATGCTTCGGATCCTAATAGTCCTTCTGTTTTCATTCTCGCTCTCAATTTTCTGGTATGTTATATTATTTATCAACATGAATATGGGTAGATGATCACTTAAACTATATTCCAGAACGCCAGCACTAACCGAGCTTACTTCTTGATTAGTCACAAAAACATCAAGCAATGTGGACGATGAGGATGTGACACGAGTGGGAGAATTTATAAAATTACAAAAGTTATTTGATGTAAGTAGAATAAGAAAGTCGTCTTTGACACGCGATTCTTCGAGTATGTTTATATTTAGGTCTCCACCAAGAAAAAGTTTACATCTCTCCTCATTTGCAAAACAAAAAAGTTCTTCTAAAAAGTTAAAAAAGATTGAAACATTTCCACCTGGTGGACGATAAAAAACCGAGTAAATGCAGTTTTTTCTTCTAACACAGAGTATCTCATAGTCGCGAGTCATGATGGTGTAATCCGGAACAACCTCAAGGTCAGAAAAATTACTTTGTAACGAGACACCTCCACCACGTCCGTAATCTCGATTTAAATAAAAATGATTATATCCAGGTAGTACAAAAAAATCACAGTCATCAATATACCATGTTTCCGTTAGCATAATAATATTAAATGAAGTTTGAAAAGAATCAAAAAGCAACATTAGGCTGTCTCCTTTATTCCTAGCAGATTGCACGTTTAGATGAAAGAAACTTATCTTAGTTTTGTGACCCTCACTCAAAAAAAGATTCAACTGATCAAGCGTTACAGCACCAAGGTCTTCTGCCATGACAAGGCATACACAAAAAAAAAAAAAAACAGAAAAACAACGATGTTTAACAAATCAGCCTCAAGTCATCCTCATGTGATACTGAAATAACAGGAGTGTCAACAGATTTTTTCGCCAGTATCTTGCCGTTTCGGACCCACACAAACCGCCAAAGGTGTTCACGTTTCTTAGACACCGCCATTCCGAGCAGTTTTTTCAAATACGGGCACAAGTGCTCGTTCACAAATACTGGAGCATCCGACGGCTGATCTAGGTCGCGACACGAAATTCGCTTTTTCTTAGCCTTATCAAGGACACTGTCTCGCTTATTTCGGTGCATGAAACGGACAATGATGTTGCTTTTGTCGCTATCTTTAGTCGGCACCCAGTGGCATGCTTCGACGTCTGCTTTGGTTATCGGTTCACCGATGACATCTCCGAGTTTCATTATCAACTGTTCTGCATTTACGGTTTCGTCTTTCAGAATACCTTTAACCTCGATGTTGTTGTTTCGCGAGTACTGCTCGCAGTTCACTAGCCTATTTTCAGCTTCCTTTAATGCCTTGTTCAGCACAACCATTTCCGCTCTCATTTCGGTGTTTTCCTTTTTCAGGACAGAGTTTTCGGTTACAAGTACAGTCATTTTCACTTTGAAAGTCTCAAATTCCTTATTTATAAAGTTCATGCTGTCCTTTATTTCACTTATTTCTTTTAAACCGTTACGTATTTCCCGTAACTCTGTCCTGAGATCTCTCTCAAAAGTGTCCCTGAAACCCTTCAGCTCCTGTCTGATGTCCTCTTTGAAGTCACTTAACAACTTGGCTATATCCTTCGTCATATCGAAGAGCAGTATTCAGAGAAAACAAAAGAACCGACAGGAAAAAAGACACGAGAAAGCAGGTAAACACTTGGCAGCAGCGACGACAAAGCAACAGCAACACAATTTCAAGTCAACAAGGGAGGTTAAAACCAACCTGCAAATTTACGAGGATTCAGTACGTTGTTCCGTTGCCGCCGCCGCCGCCAAGAGAGATCCTGATGAAGCGTGTTGTCTTTTAAAGACGAGTTTGCGCACGGCCCTGGCAGCAGATGACCAATCCAGAGCAGGCAGCAACTGACGCGTGGACAGGACGTATTCCACCGAAGAAATGGCAGCTCCCGCCGTCAGGGTCGATCCTTGTACTTAGATAAAGCGACGAGTCTTTTTTCGCTGCCTCAGCCTGCAAATTTACGAGGATTCAGTACGTTGTTCCGTTGCCGCCGCCGCCGCCAAGAGAGATCCTGATGAAGCGTGTTGTCTTTTAAAGACGAGTTTGCGCACGGCCCTGGCAGCAGATGACCAATCCAGAGCAGGCAGCAACTGACGCGTGGACAGGACGTATTCCACCGAAGAAATGGCAGCTCCCGCCGTCAGGGTCGATCCTTGTATTTAGATAAAGCGACGAGTCTTTTTTCGCTGCCTCAGCCTGCAAATTTACGAGGATTCAGTACGTTGTTCCGTTGCCGCCGCCGCCGCCAAGAGCCATCGACATCCGATGGCTCTTGGCCAATCCTAATCTTCGCAACGCAACGACGAGCGAAAGTCTTCAAGATTTCACGTTTTTTCTTTCGTTTGTAGCAAGGAAGAGAATATTTTAACGCGAGCGCGTTTAGGAGCTCGTGTCACAGAAAATCCATCGGATGTCGATGGCGTCGGTGGCGTGACGGGAAATTCCTGAATGGTCGATAGGGTCATGACGTCACGGCCACACGACTTCGCGCGGGAATTTCAAACAACCAACAACGCTCTTGTGGAACTTGACGTCACGCGTGGAATGAAGGTGGTTAAAGACATACGAATTAATGGTCGCCGCATGTTTCAAATAATCCCACTTGATAAACTAATTCGTTTGCCTTAAAGAAAACTTTGAAGAATTTAAGCAGGATTGCACCCACGACCCTTCGGTTGCGAGCCAGACGTGCTACCGACTAGGCAACGGAGGGCTTGGGAAGGCACTGAGGTCCTGCCGTCATTAGGGTGCCTCGATGTCTGTCTGTGTCAGGGTAAAGGCATTATCGCATAGAGTGTTGTAGGCGCGTGCCGAGCAAACACATAAATAAACCTTGCGGGGTAAAATGGCATCAAAGCACTGGCAAAAGCTCCTCGATCGCGCCGGGAGTGTTGTATCATAAGAACTAGGTCGTTGTGTGACTCAAGAGCATGAGAAGCGATAGAGAAGGACATGCGAACGGGGCCCGATAACCCTATTGCGTTCAACTCATAAAGGCGAAGCTTAAAAAAATTGGGTTGTGTGTGTGTTTATACAGCCTAGAACTTGGTCTGCCTCACAGGGGCGACGAGTCTCCCAGCTGTAGATGAGAAATTTAGCCAGTGCGGTACAAACCGCTAGCCTGGGGTCTTTAACGTGCGTCACGCAGTAGTGATACACGACCGCACGCCGGTACGATGCTCATCCAGATCGAAACGGGCAGGGGTGGGGCTCGAACCCAGGATCCCTGGGTTCTGCAGCGCGAGCTTTCGCTCCACATGCTCCGAGCTGGTGTGCGCTAGACCACTCGGCCACCGATCCCCCCAAGGCGAAGCTTAGGAGGCCTCCCAGTGTTTTTTTTTCTTCACAAACATTTTCAGTTTAGTAAAGTGCAAGATTTGAGTTCGATTTATTGCGTGGAAACACTACGTGATGTTAAATTACTTTACAACTGTAATTATAATTTATTTTCAGTTATATGTTATATTGTATTTTCTACGATCTTGACGAAGTAAATAGAAAAGTACCTGCAAAAAGTAACTTCACATAGTTGCAAGTTACTGGAAAATGTACCTAAGATACAGATACAGATACTGTGAAATAAAAGTACCTAGGTTTGTACCTCAGGTACAACAAAAGTACCTAGATACCGATTTACAGTTACTTGTACCTAGGTACTTTACAACCCTGTTCAGGTGCTGAGAAACGTCAGCCAGGAGTGCCAAATCCCACACCCAATCATGATCAGCAAGCTCTTTGAGGGGTTTCCCTTTCCCAGGAAGAAACGCTGCGATCTCCTCTCGAAGCTAAAAAAAAAAAGTCGCAAAACTCTTCCTCTGCTGATTCATCGAACTTCTGTGTGGTACAGGACATCCCCATACTCAGCCTCTGTTTCCGACAAGAACTGTTGAAATTGACGATGGTTCAGGCTGTAACTGCAAAAAAAGGTAGGTACGACTACCTTCATCACGGACTTCAAGCGCATCACTTTGGAACATAGTGATTGCTGGTGGATAATACAATGAAGATGAATAGGAGCAACAACGCCCAGGCGTGTCATTTCTGAGTTGATGTGTCCGACGACACCCGCTTTACAGCCAATCATATTTCTTGCGCCATCAGTCGTTACGCTTTCGAGGTTTTCCCATTTTAGCTGTACCCTATCCAGACACTCGCATAGCTTGTTAAAAATACATTCTCCTCTTGTTGTGCCCTTCAGGCTTTTTAGAGCAGCTAGCTCCTCCGTCACTCCAAGCCATGGTGTGAATTCTCCGCACAAGGATAAGCAACAAAGCAGTATCAGAGACGTCATTGCTTTCGTCGAGCGCCAAAGAGAAGCACTGGAAAGCTCGGGCACCATCCTTCGAAGTACTCAACGACTGTCCACCCATGGTTTCGATTCTCCTTGTGGCAGTGCGATCCGACAGACTAAGCTCGTTTAATACATTCTTCTGATCCGGGAAAAGAGCGTGAGCCACTGTCAACCAACACGTTTTTTGACAAACTACCCGTCTGAAAAAGGCCGCCCACTCTTTGCGATCAACTTGGAGATTGAGTAGCTCGCCTGAACCAGAGCCACCTTCTCCTAGACATTCTTCTTGAAGACGTCTTGCTGCATGCCCAGGATCTTCTTCAAACTTTCGATTCTCGCGGCTTTGGCTCCTGATATCAGAGAGTCGTACTTGTCGCGATGGTGAGATTGGTAGTGTCGACGCAAGTTGAATTCTTTAAATACTGAAAGCGCTTCTCTGCAGTCGAGGCATAACGCTTTAATCTTATGTTGAACAAACAAATAATCATTTGTCCACTGATCATTCAATGTCCGGCATTCCAAATCTATTTTTCGATTCTTGCCGCGTTTAGAGTGACATATTGCAGACGAACAGTCTGAGAAAAAAGAAGACACACCTGTTTTAAAGGCGAATTCTAGAAAAACACATTTATGTGAGTAACAGGTAATGCTTGAAACTTACCTTTCAAGTTGTCGATAGGGCCCTTGAGACGACCGGACTGCCCGAACAGACGGAAAGGAGTGACTGTTCTATTGAGTCCAAGCAAAGTGCTTGACATTTTTCCGTCAGTGGCTTTGTTCGATTGGACGTGTAGCAAGTGTCCAATCAGAACGAGCTTTGCAAGTGACGGTCACAAAAAGTATTCTAATGCCAGCAGTTGCACTTCTAGACCAGTCAAGTTCGTATTGTATCCCACCTTTGTGCTAAGATACCCGTGAAGATGCTATCTACACAAGTGTAAGGACATCGGGCTATGGCCAACTGGCAGTGTTCTTTGTCCTTGTTTAAACTCAGTGAAGGTAAAAAAAGGCGTACAAAGAGAGAAAACAAGCGCGGGGAGGGGGTGGAGAAGGCAGGCAACGAGCAGCGAATTAGTCAACTTGATCTTTTTTTTTTTTTAGCTGACCGCGTTTGGGGGGGGGGGGGGGGTGGCGCTGGGGGGCTGGGGGCCGCATGATACTACGTCGCGGGCCGGATCCGGCCCGCGGGCCGCTGGTTGCCGACCACTGTTTTAAGGTATTGTCATCTCAGCGCAAAAAACGACATACTAACACTTTCTATCGTTTTCGTTAACCGGAATGTCTACCGAGCGAACCGCGTGGCCATAGATTATTACTGTAATTGAGCAGTTTTGAGCAGAGCCTTATTACTGGCTTTCTTTCTACGGAGACTTTCAAAAATTGCTACTAGTACTATGGCGGAGAAAAAAAAAGAGAAACTGTTTCGCTCGCGGAACAAACTGCCAGCCACGGCGGAAATAAGGAAGTGACAAACACAATAATTAGGGAAAGAATTACCGCATCCTTCGTTGCCCCCCCCCCCCCCCCCCCCCCCCTTCGGTTTGGGGAAGGAAGGCGCGTATCTTTGTTTCGAACGGTAGAAAAAAGTAATTATTTTACGGCTATAACATGCGCTCTTGATGCGTTTGAGATCATAAATGAGTATCCATATCTTTCATAGTCGGCGATTAGCCTGAAAGTTTGTTTAACACACACCAAACATTGCTGAAACAGTAAGCCAACTATTGGGACATAATAAAATAAAAATTCGCGAAGTGAATAAATTTTTATTTTTGGTCCTCACCGTGTTTTTTTTTTTTTAAGTGAAAGTCTCTGTTGGCGTTGTCAGATAAGATCGAACTACCATGTCCGGTAATCAATTTTAATTTTGATAAAAAAATATTTTGATGGCTCCATATCCAGAAAAATAAACCCAACTCTTCTTTAAAAAAAAAAAAAAAGTTGCCCTTACGAAAAAAAATTTTAAGCACCCCCTCACTCACTTGTGTGTTTTGCATATCGCGTGAAGGTTGACAATTTCGGCGGCTTCCCCAAGAAAACTGTTCTGGTTACAAGTCTAGATCTATTTACTGACGAATTAGGCATAAGATGGATTTACAAAAACTATTAATCTCCGCATATTAGGGTCATTATGTTGAGAATCAAAATCGCAGATACAACACATTCTACATAAACGCTCCGGATTAAAGATTTTTTTCTCCGTTTATGTAAAAGCTAAGGTTTTTAAATTTTACCAGTGTATTGCTCTGTATATAGTTCATCTGTGCATAAAATTTTTGTCCTACTTTGTGGGAGTAATTTACAATTGCTCACACAGGCCCATTTAACTAAATATGCGTTATTCTGAAAATTATATAATCAGTTCCAGCAGTGCGAGGTCTTAAAACGCCACCGGGACCAGCTGACACGAAAAATAGACAGATTGGGAGTCATGTGTGTCAGCAGGCCTTCTGTTGCATTATCTAGGAAGGAGATAGATTTTCTGGCCGCTTGATTAGCTTGGTTTTATCTTTTTTGAGGTGATGCTTCGTTTTTGTGCTTTTGCTTTTGGGTGTTTTTCAGGCTGATTTTTTTTCTTTTTGTTCTCAATTGTGCGTATATATTGCACCGTTGAGTTCAATAAAAATTTAGCTGCGAGTCAGCGCTCTGTCTGTGTCCTTCTTTACCCTGTCCGTTACCTTTTGCGCTGTTTTAACCTTTTAAGTATGTCACACCAACTCGCCCAGGCTTCAACCTTAGTAAATGCCCCTTTGTGAGCATTTCTTGTAAATTTCTGCCGCTAACAAGGATAACAATATTTTATGCAAAAATGAACTATATACAGGGAAAGATATATATACGGAGAAAAATATCTTCAATCCAGAGCGTTATTGCGCAATGCGCTGTGTTTGCAATTTTTTTAAATAATGACCCTAATACTCGGTTATTAATACTTTTTTGTCAATTTTTACTATCTCTAAATGGTCAAATAATATTTCTAGACCCGTATTCGGGACAGTTTTTTAGGGGGAAGCCCCCCGAGATGCCCACATCGCGCGGTTCGCAAAACGTGCACGTGACTGAGAGGGTGCTTAAAACGTTTTTTCGCAAAGAAAAGAAAAAAAAGAATTCCCAGAACAAGGACTGGTTTTATTTTTCTGCGCATGGAACCAGCAAAATATTTTTTTTTCATCCAAATTAAAAATGTTTTTTTCAAATCACTGTTCGATCTTATGTGAAAACACCCTACTGGCAACAATGAAAAAGTGACATCATCGGAAGGCAGTGGTCCACTCTTTGGAGAGTAGACTTTGTTCCCAACTGATTCCAAGCAGTCCCATGGTGTGAAATGAATGTTTTTTGAAGCTCGCTCCTGCACCCACGTGGCAGCAGGAAACAAATGCTCGGCATGGTTTATTTTTAGACCTCCCGCTCGACCTCCACGCCAGCCTTCTCCTGACACCACGGCATTGAAAAGCCCAGGTATAGCTGAATGTTGGCTTTGGCATCATTTTCACTTAGTGACTTCATAATAACTTTTTTGGATTTCGGGATATGAAAGAGCATGCCGGAAAGGGTAAAGGCGGGTAATTTCAAAAATATATTTGCTGAGGTAGCTCAAAGATCGCCGGACTACTGCATTAAGGATGCGAGCCAACTTGTTCCAGGGCTCACACCCGAAAATGCAATACCAACTACCGTAGAATGTTGGTGAACGCCCGAAAAATAGAATAGTGGCAATGTTACCAATATTCTATGGGCACTTTTGATGTGCAGCAAGTTCTGAAACAACAAGCGCGAGACGCAGTTCTAGCATGCACAGAAACCGTAAACGCAGGCGTAAGCGGATCGCTCACGAGAAAGCAATCATAAGCCTTGTGACTGCTTCACCGCCTTATGTACCAGACACTTCGAAGCTATATTCATTCGCAGGTGCACTAGCTGCCTCCACAATAATAATATGTCTTAACTTTATTATCGACAATGTTTTGCGTAATGAGTTATGTGTCTGAATTCGAGGAATACAACTCAAAGTAAACATAATTAGTAATGACAGTAATTTTTTGACACAGTTTGCTAAAGTAACCTTGACTAAGGCGTATATCAGTGTGGCGAACACTCTTCAAAGAGGGTGTTCACCTCACTTTACTCTGGCACACTTTTTATTTATTTCAAAATACTGGGACCTCGATGAGGTCATCGCAGGAGTGGAGAGAGACATAGATATACATTCAAAAAGGCCATCGATTAAAGATGTACACACCCTACGAAACAAAACTTAAAAAACCGTGAAAAATGCAATATAAAAAAGAGTACAAAAACAAACACGTACACTTCAACCATTTCGTCGTTTACCCTGAGACTTGGTTTTTTTTTGAAAAGCAGAAGTGACAGGAAAAGCAGACAGCACAAGTAACAGAAAAAACCTGTCTGTTTTTTCTGTTACTTCTGCTCTTCAAAAAAAAAAAAAAAAAAAAAAAAAAAAAACAGTCTTAGGGTAAACGACGAAATGGTTGACTTCCACCAGCTAGCCTGTACTTTGACTCTTTTCTCGTTAAACATACACTTCAATTACAGATTCCAGACACCGTACCAGAACACCTACTGTATTTCTAATACAAACCTATCAAAATCGAGACAACGATCTGATCCATTTATGTTATTCCAGTTTTCTATCGTTCGAGGAAAAAAATATTATTTAAAAAAGTTAAGGTGAGCATTGTACGTTACAAGATTTAATGGATGGAAGCTTCGAGTGCGTGTTTCAGTAACAAAACCAACATATTTTTCCCCGATTAAGTGCACAGTTATTATTCAATATTTTGTGTGGGAGCTTGAGCCGTTTTACAGCGCGTCTAGAATCAAGAGGCGTAAATCTTATGCCAGTCATAGTAGATGTAGGAGAAAAATTGCGGTCATATCTATTACAAATAAATCTAGCAGCCTTTGATTGTATTGCGTCAATCTGCTTAATATCACCCTTCAGATACGGATCCCACACCCCACAACCATACCCTAAGATAGGTCACACCATTTTTACGCTCCTTGCAAATAAAAGTTGTTCCATGCAACAGCATCCTACAATTCAAAAAAAGGGTGATGTCCTTTCACCCCTCGGCACACATACGACACTTCAAAACTTCAGTTTGTCGTACAGCGCAGTGACGTCAAACAGACGGCCCGGATGGACCTTTACGAAAGGCTTGATAACGGTGTGCTGTAAGATATTAAACAGCTAAAGTTGGCATCAAAGAGCACAGCAAGGAAAACACTGAGGTTTTGTAGTAAAACCAAGAAAACCCCGATTACTTTTTTTTACAGTCACATTCACTTAAGCTATGTTGTACGACTCGGGTATCAAGCAGCTCGTGAAAGTTGGTAGCGTCGGTTGGACGTCAGTACGCTGTGCGTCCAACTGAGGTTTATGGATGTCGTATATGTGACAAGGGGTCTAAGGGCTACACCCCTTTTTAGAGCGTATTCTCCGACTGAGAAGGGTGTATTAGGTCAAAATGTGGGTGCTGAAAGTGTGCAGTCAAGAGTGCAAGTCTCTGGAACACCATCCTTACAGCCTTAAGGCTGTAAAATTAATAGTGTGTGCGGCACGGCGTCCACATTACTTGAAGCACCATCACAAACATCTAAGACCTAACCTGTGTGTCCGCTGCTAAGACACCTCTTGCTATCTGTATTCAAGAAATTGTTCCAGTCCCTAAAAACTCTTAAGTTACGACATTTGCGGAGCGGTAAGGCACCAACTGGGTTATATGGTGTGCAAGTTAATCTGCTCCTTGCGCACCTTAAGCGTTTGTTTTCCACCCAAATACACCCCCCCCCCCCCCCAATACGTGCCCGCGTGCTTTTGCTTTCCCCCTACCTCAACCAATGACGTTGAGTGCTTGGCTGTCTCGTGATCGAGCCTTCCCTGCGCCACCTTTATGGTGCCCTTTCATTGACGGGGTCTTCCTTGCGTTCCGACGCGCCGAAGACTTATTTTGGAACACTTACACGTCGTACAGTCCCAAACAGCTGAAGCAACAAAGGGCGTTTATCACCGCGCAGCCAATGAGTGCAGCATTAGCTGGTGAGAACGCCAAAGAACCAATCACGAAGCAAGCCGCTTGAACGTACCATACCACGCCCTGCGTTTCCTGCGCTCTCAGTGACTATGGTGAGACGTGTTGGGTGAGGGTCCTTTCATGTTTAAGTGAACGTTCCATGCCGTCAAATTTCGCCAAGTTTTACGTATGATGCCTGGAAAGCGCCTCCGACTGGTGTGCTTCCCTTGTCTTAAAGAGTGGTCCCTCGATTGCCCCCAATAACTCCATTGAAGATTCATGTTGTCGCCGGCCTGAATCCTATTGGTGTCACGGCAGCAGTGGTGGTGGGTGCGACTGACCCCTCTCTGCTGCAGGTCACCGCCATACGGCTTGGAAGTCCACTAAAGCTTCGGCAGTCAGAAGTTGGGACTGCGCGACGACAGCGACACTTCTATAGCGCTACCTGCCTAGATCGCGGAATCTGACAACTTGACACTTCGGCTTTTGTGATTTCATTTGTTGCCACCTGGGGACCCCAGGGAAGTACAGGCAGAATAGAAGACACTAGTTACATTTCATTGTGTCCTTCGTACATTTCTCCCGCCTATTCGTTATTCCGTCAATAGCTAGAGGATATTGAAACCTCGATTGAAAACTCGCTTCCGCATTGTTGGCAGTGAATGTCCGTCTATTGGTTTATTGTTTTGCTCGAATAGAAATTCTCTATGCCAAAATAAGACTGCTGGGTTATCGAAACACCAAAAATTCAAATTCAAATTTCCGTGCTAAGCGGAAGACATCTGTAGTGGTCAAGAATACTCTTACCGCTCATTCACACTGGAAGCAGATCCGCGTTCGCAAAGCGGTTGCGAGCGCGGTTTTATAAAGATCCAGTACAATTGCACGCACAATTGATGTCATCGAGTGCGCGTGCAATTGAACTGAATCTTTATCCAACCGCGTTCGTTACCGCTTTGCGAACGCGGATCCGCTTCCAGTGTGAATGAGCGGTTAATCAGGACTACAATTCGTTCTTAAATGTTTCGTGAAACACTCTACGACCTCCTTAAACTTTCGTTTTTGGGTGATCCTAGCTTCAAGAAGAAGCAAACAGATTTTGGCATGCTCTGTTGCATTGCAGAGAATTTCGACGCTTATGGAAATTCAAATTAGGAAGTTGAGTGCAATTTTTGAAGACAGCAATGGGTCGACTCTGCTCAGGCTGTTCACAGCGGTTACTAAATTGTTTTTTGTGCATCCTCTGTTTCTTGCATGGGCGACGGCAGCCCTCCGAATGGTCCCTCGACGACGTCTTCGTCTAGAGCTTGTTCTCTTTTCATGTCAGTGATGAGCCGAAAGAGACTTACGTGGCGGTTGCCAATCAAGGTCCCTGATCGGTGGTGCTATACCTAGGCAGCATGTTGAAGGAACGCCCAGCTTGCCTAAGTTCGTAAATCCTAGGGACATAGCTCGTGCCTAATAAGGTTTTGCTTCATGGCCTTAGGTTAGAGCCAAAATAGTTTTCTTTAGCTTTTCTTTGACATTTGTCTGGTTCGCCGGATAATTGCCAAAGTGTGAGACATGAGCGAAAGGTGCCACGTATCAACCGAAACACCAGCAATAAAGCCTAAATCTGGTATGTGTTTTGAAATTGAGGCCTAAAGTTGTGATGTAAAAAACGAGCCTCACTTTGGCGTTTCCTCGCGAACTGAGGCCAAAAGAAGTTAGGTGGTAACCGGATAACTAGGCAGCGAAGCATAACTCTGGCACTTGTTTGGCAATTCAGGGCAAATATAGTGAGGCTCTAGCTAAAGGATATAAAGTTTTGATATAGAATTGCTCTTTTGGGCTAACAGGGCCTCAAATTGCCAGACAAAAAGCAAATTATGGCCCTAATAACTGCGCAGCTTAGGATGTTTCTGAATAACAGCGAGTTATTGCTTACTGGAATTTCAGCGGACATCAAATGGTCGCAGTGGAGGTACCTCCGGCGACACCGCCAAGGTGGCAAGGTACCAGGCAAACAGTCCAGGCGGTTCTTGCGGGAACTGTGGCTTCAGGCGTACCTAGGCTTTTCGCACTTTTTAGAGCGCAGCTCTTAGGGGCCCGTTTCCGGCTTGAGCGGCGTCGGCGTCGGCGTCGGCGTCGGCGTAACCGCGCGGTGCATCATGGGAAATGTCCCATAATGCACCGCGCGAGCCCCCCACCGGGGTCACGTGACCTCGTGGGGGCACGTGACCCCCCCGAGGTCACGTGACCCCGGTGCATCATGGGAAATGTCCCATAATGCACCGCGGGGGGGTCACGTGACCTCGGGGGTCACGTGACCCCCCCGAGGTCACGTGACCCCGGTGCATCATGGGAAATGTCCCATAATGCACCGCGGGGGTCACGTGACCTCGGGGGTCACGTGACCCCCCCGAGGTCACGTGACTTCCGAAGTCACGTGACTCCCCTGAGGTCACGTGACCCCCGCCGATGTCGCGTGACCCCCAATGACGTCATCGTCACTGATGACGTCACCGGCATCCACATCGTCATCATCATCACTGATGACATCATCATCACTGATGACGTCACCGGCATCCACATCGTCATCGTCATCATCACTGATGACGTCACCGGCATCCACATCGTCATCGTCATCATCACTGATGACGTCACCGGCATCCGCATCGTCATCGTCATCATCACTGATGACGTTACCGACATCCGCATCGTCATCGTCATCATCACTGATGACGTCATCAGTGACGTCACTGATGTCACCGGCATCCACATCGTCATCGTCATCGTCACTGATGACGTCACCGGCATCCGCATCGTCATCGTCATCATCACTGATGACGTCACCGGCATCCGCATCGTCATCGTCATCATCACTGACGGCGTTACCGACATCCGCATCGTCATCGTCATCATCACTGATGACGTCATCAGCGACGTCACTGATGACGTCACCGACGTTCGCATCGTCATCGTCATCATCACTGGTGAAGTCATCAGTGACGTCACTAATGACGTCATCGGTACCCGCATCGTCATCGTCAATGATGACGTCATCAGTGACCTCAGTGATGACATCATCGGCATTGGAGGTCACGTGACCCCCAGGGTCACGTGACCCCCCCCCCTGGTTAGTTTAACCCCCCCCCCCCCCCAGTGCCGTTCCCTCCTCCTCCTCAAGAGCTGCGCTCTAATTCGGCGTTACAGGGAGTTGTAAGCAGCTTTCACTTTTTTAACTGGCAAACACAAAAGAGATGTGTTCAATATTTATAGCTTCGTGCACTTTGTGAATATTTATATCTTATAGGGCAGAAAGACCTGCTCATCGAGACAAAAGCCCAATCGTTGGCTCTTAGTTTCTTGCAAGCGAGGATTGACCCAACCTCAAAAAATCTTTCCTTTTTTTTCTGCAAGTTAGGCGTCACTGCCGGGTCTTTCGCCTGCCACCTGGCATCTATGGTCCTAAATCGCGAAACAAGCGTCAGGGTTAGGCTTTACTTCTGGTTGTTTGTTTTTTAGGTTGCATACATTGGCCGAAGATTACAATAAAAGTCCAGTACCAGGCTTTACTGGTGGTTTTTCGGTTGATGCGTGGAATCTTTGGCTGAAGTCTGGTACTTTCGTGTTTATGTGGCAAATCATAAAAAAAAAGAAATGCAAAAGAAAAGTACTTTCACCAGCTAACGCCTTGGAGCGAAACCTAGTTAGGCCCAAGTAAGACACCTAAGATTTTCCAAACTTGGGCCAAATCAGGGGTTTTTCTGGCTTGCTACTTGTGTTTGCTTATCTACAGTGCTAACTTAGTTAAGGTCTGTTTGATCCCGGGCCTTGACGATGCAGCTGGGAACGAGAAACCCTATAAAGTATCGAAAACATCATTAAAAAAGTGATCATACCTGTTTTTTTTTAGATAGGCTTTGCGTTATAAGCACGAACAAAATGGCAACTTTTTTGTGATCTGTTGCCAATCTTCACTCATTTATGCTTGGTAATATTTAATACTTTCCTGTGTGTAAGTCTCCGTCCTAAGCACTTGGTAACAGACACGCTGGTGTATCAGATTTTTGTGCACTTCTGAATCAGCGTCGGCTAGAATGTGACGTCTGCCATACGCTTGCAAAGGTCTTCATCCTTCCCGCCATTACTATGTGCAAAATAGGGAGCCTCGCACACCCATTGTTTGAGATACTCACAGGTCCCAACATTTCGTATCACGCTACGTGAGTTCTATTGTCACTGACAGGTTATAAAAGGGGAAGTGTGGCGAGTCCAAAGGATCTCATTATCTCTCTGCAGCCAATCAGATCGCGGAAATATTCTATAATGACTCTGAAGGACTAATTACAAACAAGGAAGCACGAAGAAAATTAACCAAGGCCTGCGTGTTTTAAACTGTCCGTTACTAGAGAAAGTAAAGCTGTCGTTCCTCTCGCAAAACTATTTCTATTCTATTTTAATATCACGTGGCGGGCGAGTTGGTTGTACATATTAGAATATTAAAGCGCAAAACGACGAGGAACAAAAAGAGGACACAGGAAAGAGTGCTAACCCTATCTGATGGCGACTGAGTAGAACCTCGCCTTGCAGGTTGAACTTGCGATCATGTTAATATAAAAAGAAACAGTCTACAGGAGGTAGACACAAAAAAGGGCCAATTGTAGAAGAAAGAACCTTAATGATTGTTTTCTAATACAATGGGCCCTTTTTCGTGTGTAAATCCTCTATGCCTGTTTTCACCTCAAGAAACGCAGTAAAAAAAATCCGAGTCTTCGTGGAGCATCACTAATTTCCCCCTTTATGTGGAGAATTAAGATTTATGTAAGCGAGTTCTATATTAGACATATGTTGTCGTATCACGACGTACATGCTCCAAACGCCAACAGCATCGCTTTTTCTTCCGACAACCAAATCTCGTAAGAACTACTTCGCGCCGCGTATGAACAATGCGCAAAGCTTTTTTTCTTTTCTTTTTTTTTCAGGTGAAAACGGCTATAGACTCTTTTTTATATCGACGTAATCGTGAGTTCAAGCTGCAAGGCGAGGTTTTACTCAATCGCCAGAGGATATGGTTGGCGCTTTTTCCTGTCTCACTCTTTTTTCCTTCCTTGTCGTTTTGTGCTTTAATATTCTAATATTTCTATTCTCGCAACGAGCAACGGCTGCCGGAAAGAGGGAGAGGCTGGCCGTCGAGTCAGCAGAGCCCGCACGGGCAGACTCCAGAGTGGCTGCACAGCCGAGCTCAGCGCGGCGCAGCCACTTCACGAGTGCGCGCGCTAGGCCGTCAGCCGCATCTGGGCATTAGCGAAACGTTGCTGCCCACACCAGTACGGCGCAGACGAACTAAGGGAGCGGCAAAACGACATTGATGATTTCTGATCCACAGCTCATAAGAAGTGCTTAGGTGTCCTCGCAATTTTTTTAGTTTCTGCCAGCATCATTTAGGCCCAATGTCAAAAGTCCAATCAATACATCACATGTCTGTGCCCGTCGCCCTGGATGTTAAAGGCTGGTTCAAACACTTGCGACCGACAACGACCAACTCCGACACAACCGACACAACCGCGCAGCAGCAGCGACACAATCGCTGCTGCTGCGCGGCCCATCGTAAGAGGTCACACGAGGATTAAAACAGGTTTTGTCCGAGTCGGTCGTAGCCGTCAGCAATTCTGTAAAACAGGTTTTACTCCAGATAAAAAGAAAAGTAGAAATTCCGATCTTGTCTCTCGAAAAAGTATTTTATATTTTAATGGCTAAAGCCGAATTCGATAGGCACTCAATAGAGACGATTTGTTGACCTTGAAGCTAACCTTAAAGAATTGTCTACGCTGCAAGGCCTCTATCGGATATAATATGTCTGTTGCTAGCTAGTGTAGACGCAGGAGGGAATAGCGAAGCAGCAGCACATTTTGTAATTTTTGCAGCGGTGCATTGTGGACCGTGCGTTTTACGTGTACCGTTTTGCAAGTCGATAGACGTAAATCAATGCAAGGATTGTTTTCATGCCAGAGCCAATCGAGCCTAGCAACCACAGTTAAAGTATGGTCTGACGTGTGAAAACATTCCCGCGAGAAATCTCATGGGCGGAATACATTCTTATTATTTGCAGACCAGAATATCTGAGAAAGCAATTTTGGAACCACACAGAGTTTACCTAAATTACTGACTAACTCCTGTTACGCTATCAGTAGCTTACATCGTACAAAGATGCCACAAACTTCCGGCAGTCTGTAAGGACGTGACAACAAAGTAAAAGCTGCATAAAAGGCCACGTTATTAGTAATTAGTGGGGACTTCGCTATTGTCATCATATGCATTATATTTGTCTGCAGTAACAACAAAAGGTTAGTCTTAACAGAACATTCATTCGTTGTCGCAACATCGTATTAGATATCCCTCAGGAACCTACGCCATCCTGTTGTAAATCATACCTTAGGCTACAACGATAAGAGTGGCGAGCATTATAAAGAGTGTCACACGAAAACTAGTTGCGAATAGTAATCTTTATTTGTTCAGTTGGTTCAACGTGAACTTGCAAAGGCTGAAAGAGTCGTCCAGTGTAAGTAAAGCATTTATTGACTCAGTAGTTTTGAGCGAAATAAGGAGCACAACAGCATTATTCTCAATAGGAAGGAGCGCTGTAGCTTGGGGCAGAATAGCTTGGTGGGGCGTAAGAAGGAGCGCTGTAGCTTGGTGCCGAATAGGAGGGGGCACTGTAGCTCGGTGGAGAATAGGAAGGAGCGCTGTAGCTTGGAGCAGAATAGCTTGGTGGAGAGTACGAAGGAGCGCTGTAGCTTGGTGCCAAATAAGAAGGAGCGCTGTAGCTTGGTGCCGAATAAGAAGGAGCGCTGTAGCTTGGTGCAGCATAACTTGGTGGGGAGTAAGACGGAGCACTGTAGCTTGGTGCCGAATAAGATGGGGCACTGTAACTTGGGGCAGAATAGCTTGGTGGGGAATAAGATGGAGCGCTGTAGCTTGGGGCAGAATAGCTTGGTGGAGAGTATGAGGGAGCGCTGTAGCTTGGTGCAGAATAGGATGGGGCGCTGTAGCTTGGTGGGGAATAGGAGGGAGCACTGTAGCTTGGGGCGGAATAGGATGGGGCACTGTAGCTTGGGGCGGAATAGGATGGGGCACTGTAGCTTGGAGCAGAATAGCTTGGTGGAGAGTACGAAGGAGCGCTGTAGCTTGGTGCAGAATAGGAAGGAGCGCTGTAACTTGGTGCAGCATAACTTGGTGGGGAGTAAGACGGAGCACTGTAGCTTGGTGCCGAATAAGATGGGGCACTGTAACTTGGGGCAGAATAGCTTGGTGGGGAATAAGATGGAGCGCTGTAGCTTGGTGGAGAGTATGAGGGAGCGCTGTAGCTTGGTGCAGAATAGGATGGGGCGCTGTAGCTTGGCGGGGAATAGGAGGGAGCACTGTAGCTTGGGGCGGAATAGGATGGGGCACTGTAGCTTGGTGCAGAATAGCTTGGCATGGAGTAAGAAGGAGCGCTGTAGCTTGGGGCAGAATAGGATGGGGCACTGTAGCTTGGAGCAGAATAGCTTGGTGGGGAATATGAGGGGGCGCTGTAGCTTGGGGCAGAATAGCTTGGTGGGGAATACGAGGGAGCGCTGTAGCTTGGGGCCGAATAGGATGGGGCACTGTAGCTTGGGGCAGAATAGCTTGGTGGGGAATATGAGGGAGCGCTGTAGCTTGGGGCCGAATAGGATGGGGCACTATAGCTTGGGGCAGAATAGCTTGGTGGGGAATATGAGGGAGCGCTGTAGCTTGGGGCCGAATAGGATGGGGCACTGTAGCTTGGGGCAGAATAGCTTGGTGGGGAATATGAGGGAGCGCTGTAACTTGGGGCCGAATAGGATGGGGCACTGTAGCTTGGGGCAGAATAGCTTGGTGGGGAATATGAGGGAGCGCTGTAGCTTGGGGCCGAATAGGATGGGGCACTGTAGCTTGGGGCAGAATAGGTTGGTGGGGAATATGAAGGAGCGCTGTAGCTTGGTGCCGAGTAGCTCGGAGCCGAGTAAGAGTTTCCACCGTAGCTGTCATAGCTTGAGTAACCTAAAGAGAAATAACACGAATGTAACCTTACATTTACAAGGTGGAATTATTTTACTGTTACATTGTTAAAAAAATAAGACTTTATGTTTAGCTCATATTTCGTTAGATCATGGTAAAGTAAGATAATAGGGAGAATTGATGCACACAATAAATCTCTCTAGCGCAAAGCGTCAGCGACCCGTCGCTAGTTTTGCGCACATTGAAATAACTGAAATTGTACAGCTTGTGACTCGTAAAAGAAAGACGCTTGTCTTCTTAACAAGAACCAGTCACACTGTCCATACACGCGTGTTTGCAGGTATGCTCTGGGCATACTTTAACCATATTCTCCACACATTCCGATCATGCTTAGAGCAGGCTCAGGGCATGCTCAGAGCACAAAAAACGGCGGACTCGAATACGCAGAGCAGTAGCTACTACATGATGCTCGCTCTTAGAAAGGGGTTTACTGTGTGTGCTTTAATTGTTTTATATTGCCTACGTTAATATCACTCATCATGACTAATCTTTCAATTGTGACCTGTTGACTTAGATACCAACTGCCTGCATTGGCGACCATCGTTAAAACTTCCACGAATGAAACTTGTTCTGTTATAGATTAAGTGCTACGTCTGGAAAGTTCAATAAAATACCCATGAAAACAGCCCTATCGTAAATATTGAAGCTCTCCGGGAAAATACGGCGATCTTTTTTGCCTAGTTTTACAATTATTATACGTGAACGATCAATGTGAGGAACAAAGTAAAAAAAGTAAAAAAATGTAATCGGAATTGCGACATCACCCATCAAGTGAAGAAGAAAGGTATCATGCGAATTCTCGATTAACCTTTTAAGTAAAAATGACATAGCTGAGTCCGCCGTTTCAGTTCATGTGCTGACTGCGAGCTCACACAAAGTGGAATCCAGAGAATTATAACCTAACTAGCAGCTTGTTTTAACCGCGCTCTAATCAATGCGCCCAGAAGCAGGTTCATACATTTGCGCTTGACTACGGCCGGCTAAGCTACGACTGGTTTAAGCATCTTGCAACCGCCTACAGCCGGCTGCGACGCGGTGCAGCCGGTCCTAGGCGGTACGTATGGGAAGCAGCCTTAACAATAGCGCTCATTGATTAAGCTGTGCGTTCTACACTCCGCAAATATATCAGCAATAAAAAAAAACGCGCGATTGTTGGCTTGTTAAAAACACCGACGCATATAAATACTTGAGGTATTTCCACGCATAGATACGAACTAGAACGCACGCTTAAAGGCTGGCACAAAACACCTGTTTTTGAATGTGACCGGCCACGTATCAACCCCTCGTGAACGTCTACGCACGACAATACACACTTGGTTCAGTTATTGGGTAAAGTTTGGAACGCCTCCGAGTTGTGAATGTTGTAGGCATCATTCATTGTGCCTGAAATAATTCTGGCAAAGTTATAAGCGATTCTCTCATAAGTAAGGGGGGGGCGTTTGATCTCGCCGACACTTTGAAATCCTTGTTCTTGTTCTACGCAGTCGGAAGTCTTTTCAGCGCTACACAATAGATGGCGGCAACGTGTCCTCTTGTCGCAATCGGTTACAATTACAACGTGCTCATAAATTTTACACGTTTTATATGGGCCTCAATAACGAACAGCAGAAAGAGGAAAGACTCCTTTCGGCGTATGCACTTGAACCTCCGACCGATTCGGCATAAAGGCTGGGTCACCCCAGAACATCAAAGAAAATACTGAATGCGATTCCTAGACTCGCTACTTTGATCTGTGAAGTCAGCGGGCCGAGACCAATGCATCTAGTTCTTCCCCTTTACTTACATCCCTTTTCCCGCCAGGTAGAATGACTAAAGTAAAACTATCTGGAGTAATATTTTTTTATTCAACGTGCTTCTATGGTGCTTCGAAGATGTCTCCAACTGGTGTGTCTAGCATCCTATACCGTCCATCAACGTTACTAGAACAACTCGACTGGGAAACTACCATAGAGCCTACTCTGAAAAAGGGAGAGCGATACGTATTAGAATACCGAACTAGTGGCAGTCGCAACACCGCCATTTTTCGCACAGCGACCACTCTGGAAACTGCATGGCTGCTTGTATTGAATCGGGAGAGTCGCCGTCGGTAGAGTCCGCTGTGACTCTTCTATTTTGGCTTTAATCGGACATTTTGGCGGTGAAACATATACGATGGAAGGGGTCTCGGGGATGCTAACCCCCGCCTCCCAAGTGGGCGCGCCGTAATTAATCCCCGAAGTTAGGACGCACCCAAGTCGGGGCGCGCTACCTGAAATCAGCTGTGAGACATGGTTGTATAAAATCAATATTAATTGTGCTGCAAAACCTTGTAAACTAAAATTAAAAAAAACACAAAATAACATCACGCTTTTGTAATTTTGTTCAAATCTCCAATAAAATTTCCCATATAAAGGACACTTTTCCGTTTTGTTTTGACGCAAAAACGTGCTTTCTTAAAGCTCATGGTGACCACAGTAAAGAAAAGAGGTTGAGCCGCCATCTTGGCGCCTTGAGCCTGGAAGCTTCGATACTTTGGGAACGTTCAGTTATTCTAGCAGTAGCCATATAAAGCAACTTGAACGTTTCAACTCGTCGCTAAAGGGTGGCGCTGTTATCGTAGTTTACTCAGTCTCGGGGGACTTGAGCAGTCCAGGTTTCAAGGGTGAATTTCCGAATTGAGTGTTTTTGTAACGTTGCCGTCGATGCAACAAAGGTGGTCCCGAAGTGGCAACAAATGACATCACAAGAACCGGCGTGTCAGGCTGTTGAATGTCGTCATCCGGACGGTTAAACGTAAGAAGTCTGTTGCGGAAAAAAAAAAAAAAACACGACAGGACGCGAGTATCGCTGTCGTCACGGTGTCCCAACTCCTCTCTGTCGAAGCTTCCGGGAACTGTCAAGCTGGAGAGCCACATGCAGCGGAACAGGCGTCTGCCGCATACACCTCTGCTGCTGTCACCCCCAGGATCGTTGCCGGCGACAGCGTGACACTTTTGTGACGTCATTAGGCGGAAATTGAGGAACCACGTCTTAGGGCGCGGTAAACACACCAGTCGGAGACACGTTCCAGGCACCTTAATGCTACTTCTCCTACACCTTGTAAGCAGTAACAGATGGTTGAAACGCAGTCATTCGTACTTAAACAGTAATGTAAGAACCAGCCTTTTACGTGTCCTTTAGCTAGTCTGTTTCCGAACGCTAACAGCAGACGGTCTCCGAGAGGGCAGGGAGCTTTCGGGCATTACGTACCTCCTCCATAGTCCTGGCCGTAACCAGCACTTCGTCTGACGCGGTGGGATTTGGAGCAGCGTTCCTTCAGCTCGTAGAGCTTGTCGCTGTTGGGCTCGTCGAGTTGCAGCAGTGTTACGTGGCTATCCAAGGTCAGGTGGCTTGGCGGGCTGTGCCGATGGCTTACGCTGTCCTCCTTGAACAGGACGTAGAATGTCGAGTCGCCTGCACAATAATCGCCATATAAGCGAGGACATAGTTTAGAGACGTGAATTGGTGCGCGTAAGGCCGCGCTCACACTGCCCATTCATCGTGTAAAAGAAAGTATGTAAACACTGTGCATAGTGTTTTTTTTTTCTGTTCTCGAGGATGTTTTGTCGCATTGGTCATACAAAGATTGTCTGGAGGTATGTTTGAAGCACACGCATGTAAAAAACAAACATGATTCGAACATCTTTGAGTCGTGTAGGCTGATACTTTTGTTGTCATGCCCGAAGCGAACACTGCTTATATTTTAAATCACGTACGAGTAGTTTGACTGCTGCTTGAATAAGAAAGCTGTTTTTAGAGTGGAAACATCAGATTATGTTGTGGCTCATCGCGTCTTCGTTTATTATTTTATTCTGTTGAGCGTGGGAGAAAGCGTTCCCCGGCTCTTGCACTTACTCTTAGTAGGGGCTTTCCCCTCATTTCGTTGGTGATTTCGTTAATGGCAATGATGAGAAGCTTAGTGGCGCAGCAGCATCGAAGGCTATATTTCGCCGAGCTAAACCTGTTTAGAGCATACTAAGAAGTAAAGTCAATCTAAGGCTGCCCTGAATTCCGATCACGATATCAAAAGCATGGGATATATAGGGCCAGCGTTATCGCTCTTGCGTCCGCGGATGGAGCCTCGATAGAGAGTGCAGCGGGGAGCGGGGAGTCGCCGATTGAACTCTTCTCGTTCAGTCCGTGACTTCTCTCGAGGCGGTGACTTTTCTCGGTGCGCGCTGGGCGGCAGCGAAGCAAACCACGGGTAATATGAAAGCTCTTGCTTGCGGGTTTTGTGTACCACCAAAGCGGCCCAGGAGCGCTATAGGAAGGTGCAGCAAGGTGAAGTGGGGTGAGCGAGGGATGCGGCTGCTAAACGACAGCGCGGGCTGCTAAACAACGCAGGCCTAAAATAAATGGCCCAGAAACTACTAAATAACGCGAACTTTTGAAAAAAGAAATCTTATTTTATCTAGAAAGAACGAGAGAAAGCAACTGAAAGCTTTTGCCAAGCCAGAGTAGACGTACCGAGAGGCAAGTCACAGCTGCAGGTTGCATTCAGCGATGTCTGGTAATCCTGAGAGACGAATGTTTTCGTAACTTCCGAAACTGCGAGCGTGTAGAGAACACGCAGGCGACCGCAGAGCTTCTCCTCGTTCTCTTGAGCTGTGAGAAAGAAAAACGTCCCACTCTTTCCACGGGCGTAGAGCGTAGAAGGACTCCTGGTGACGGCCACCGTCTGTTGTCCATTTCAAGATTTCTCCGCAGTGTGTTAAAAGGCACAAGTGCGAGCTCATAATTTTCGAAAATAGCTTCGCTGCGCTTGTGTAACCAACGCATGTTATCGCGCTATGCTACCGCGCGTGTGCATTTGATAGTACACTCTAAAAAAAAAAAGGTGTCAAAGGAGAGTAAGTGCCCTAACTTACTCTACTTTAACTCTCTCTTCATCAAAGTTACTCTTTCGCCACCGCTTCTTTCGATGATACCCTCCCTTAACCCTCACTCGAACTCGAGAGTAACTGTAGCGAGAGTAAGTTTCTCCTCGCGATATCACGGGCTGTCAACAGATGGCGCCGCTATGGGGTCGGCGCATGTTCGACGCTGCTCGGCGCATATTTCTTTTTTTGTTTTTCTTTTTGCGGGGAAGGTTTTTTTCTCTACCCGCTTCTTTTTTTCTCTTTTTTTCTTTTGGGGGGGGGGGGGGGGGGCAGAAGATGGGCAAGGATGTTTTAATAAGTGAGTTGGTACAGCCTACCTTTATTTAATTGTGTCAACGCGCAATTCAAATGTTTTTCTTCAAAAAAAAAAAAGTACAGAATTTACAGGTAATTTTTTGCTGCTCCTTGGTGCATATGCGTCGCCTGCGATATGAGCTCATAGGAACGGTCAAATGGGGCCGCCGATGTCCGCGTCTATGCATCGCCCTCCCGTCGCGGCCAAACCCATGGGACTTTTCGCTTTAGATGATTATAGTTGACTTATGATCTTGACAGAAAAGCTTCGTACACTAACTACGGGTTTATGGACTGCACTTCATGTCAGGTGAAGAACATTTTTTGTGTGTGTGTTTCGTGTTTCGTTTCGACAATCCACAACGGCGAGGGGCTGTGCCCACAACATACCGAAGCAAAACGAAGACGACACTGTCCGTGGACTGTGGGAAAAATACATCTCCGGCTCCGGCTCTTCGAACAGCTCTCTCCAAACTTGGCCATGTTAGTAACCAAAGCCTTTCTTCAGGCTTGCAGGTGCGAATGGCTTTGTTCCCGACGTCACAAAAGCCGCGAAATCATGACCTTGAAGGACGCTGGCCTCGCCTCGGGGAATGCAGGCGGCTTAACTAAAGTTCCCCTACCCTTTGAGTGTCGAGGAGTCGACGAGCAGCGCAACAAGCAGGGCAGCGCAACAAAACTCCAAAATAGCAATACTCTGACTTTACGAACTCTACAATGAGGAGAAAACCGGACGACAAAACAACTAACAGCTCAGCGTTGTTTTTTTTTTTTTTTTTTTTTTTTTGTCTTGCCTTTTTTTAGGGTTTACTCGCCCTACTTATTTAGCTTCAATAATACACAAAAAAAATGCAAAAAACACACTGAAAAAATCCCCATCATTGAAAAAAAGAAAAAGAAAAGAAGCAAGAGAGAAAAGCGACAGCATATGCACTGTTGAAGCAACTTTGGAATGCTCATAATCATTTGGTTTCAAAGCGTACCTAGTTGACTGCTTTAATCGCTGAAGTGGGTAATGTTTACGTGCTTGCGTTCAGCACGTGAGTCGTGGAACTTCCTCTACGTATATAGACTTTCAAAAATGAGTTCAAGAGCCAAGCCGTTCTTGACTTTGTTTTTAAGAATGATTATTGACCTACAACTTCAAGCGTGTCATCAACGTCTCCAACATAACCAGCAGATTCACGTCAGGCAGCATTGTCCGCCCTAGGCGACAGCGATGTTGTGGCCAACGACGGCGGTCGCCAATCTCCAGCCCGTGCGGAGCATTCGTTTTGTTAGATGAACTTCCTGGGGAAGTACTGGTTTTGACACAAATGTGGAGGGACCGCACCGCTTAGCGCGTCTCAGCGGTACAGGCAACTTGCATTTGCCCAGAGGCCTTGTATCCTAATGTAACCCGCCTGCTGCAAATCCTGGCCTCCATGCTCGTTAGCAGCGCTGAAGCGGAACATTTGCTTTCGAGACTCCTAAGACTGGGACGTTGAAGCATCTGAGGGCTTCAACGTCCCAGAGGCGCTTGCTACTCCGTCCTAAGCTGAGACCAGACGCTTCGCCTTCAACGCGAGCTCGCTGGCTTCGGCAGTGCATTGGTTGCGCGTGCCTGCGCGATCACACTTGTTTTTGGAAGGGCAGAAAGCTCGCGCTTAAAGCGGAGCTTCTAGTCTGAGCTTAATGGTGAACGCAGCATTGGTGACGTGCGCGATCAAAAGCGTCGCTGTGATAGGCCTTCCACGATTGGCCGAATGGTCACTATGACGTCAGCAAAGGTTTTCTCATTGAAAGAAATAAGAGCAATGTAAGAACTTCAATTTTGACGGGGTTGGCAGTGTTGGCTTCAGAGCGCAATGATCTCAAGCTTCCACACCATGCTAATTATAAATACCGTCGAACTTGTTGTTCGTAAGGTAATGACGTCACGAGAGAAAACTATAGGAGGGCGCCACCAAAACATCTCGCCGCTAATAGGGGCTGCGCTTTTGAACATTCACCGGAATATGCAAATCAGCACCGGAAGGGTACTCTCGCTTCTTTCTATCGACCGACGGCGGCTTCCACTAAATGTTTAGACCCCACAAAATGATAGAAACTGGTATTTTTCTCTTCCACTTTCTCGCAAAACGACAACGAAGAAAAGAAATAATTTAAAACATGACTATAAAACGATAATTTGTGAAATATGTGATCCGCGCAGGAACATTGAGCGTGATGCTTCACTAGCTCATTGCCCCAGTGCGCATTGCAGTTTTTGTGTTTAATCGTATTCTAAACTTCGCTATTCTCTGGCACTTTTCCGCAGTTTTCAGTCATTGGATACTCGAGTGTTCCGCATTGAAGTGCACGCACCGTAATTTTTTTTGTGAGCCTTTCTGGACTTTTTTACTCAAAGTCAAATATAATATTTAATGACTGCGTTCTTTCGTCATTTAACATTAAATTTCCCTGTTTTAAATATTGGACGAACGAGATGTGGAAAAGAAGGTTGGACTTTTGTCGTCTAAGAAAGAGGAAAATAGTAAACAATATTGTGTTTGGGCAGTTTCGTTTCCTCTCTTTTTTTGTGTGTGTCTTTCAAACAGCTTAAGCAAAAAAAAAAAAAAAAACCCTGAAGAAATTTTTTGGCTAAGCCACTGATACACACTTTATTATACCTCAAGCCAAATGAATCTGAATTTCTTATTTGATGAAACGAGTAACGACGCACTGGTGCAACTATCATCTTTCTTTACGCTAAATTTGAACACCTCCAAAGTTTTCCCCTCTGTTTTCTGTTCCTGCTTGCCCGGAATTTGTCTTTTTTCCAGCAAAGGGTCATACGAGCACTTATCACAGTGGACTGCCAAGTTCCCTAAAGGAGACCACTTTACAGAAAGTTCATGCCCTATGTACGATCGTTTGGTGCACGAAAGCACCCGATGTCAAATGCCCCACGACTGACACCCGCACTTTTCCCTTTTGCCCTGCCTTCAAAAGGCTATTTTTATCAAAAGCCCATGACACGAATTCTCAGATCATGTGGCCTGGTCGTGCTCACGAGCGTGTGCAACGTAATCATGCCGTCATTTGTAGACCCTCAAGATATTAGGTTAAAACCTGGAACAATGCTGGTTGAAGCGTGCACACGGATTCTGCACTTGGGGCTATAATGCTACACCCGTACGATCGCCCACATGTCGTTGATATTTTAGACTACCGATGTGGCGCATTCCATATGTTTGTGTGCATGTCTCTTTGTGCGCATGCTCTCGTGTTTGTTTTATTTTGAGGCATAAGCTAGTTAGCTTCACTGATGCTCTGAGGGAACGCCAAAGTGGCCGACAATCTTTTGAAATTCATGTCGCCCCTTTTCTTTTTGTTGGGAGACATTTGATTTATCATTATCTTTATAACTTTGACATGAGGCTTCAAGCTGAGTTCCGTGCTTCGTGTCGGTCAGTCCCTTTTTGTCCTCTTGTTCTAGAGTTATCATGTCTAAGCAATCTCTGCCATATTGGTTTTTGAATACCCGGATAGCAAATACCAGCTGAGACAAACGGAAGAATTCGAGAGAGGGAAGAGCGCAGTGGAGGGGCGCGCCGATGGCCTCGAAACGGGTTGCTTACGAAGGTCCCTCGGCCTGGCGCAAGAGCTCTATCTCTCTCTCGAAAAGGGCGAGAGAAGGTGACCAGAAAACAGTTTCTCTCCCGTTTTCCCCACCCATCATCACTAATCTCTCCAAATCTCTTTTGAGATTAGGGGACTCGGCGTCCTCGTCCTTGAAGGAGGAGGGATCCCTTCATTCCTAAGCCGACAGTGTCGAAGAAGCTGCGCGCCCGCCGGACCGGTTATCGCCTGCTCCGCTCTCTGCGCGTAGTTTCGGGAGGGAGCGTGATCACGTGATTAAAGCCAAACGTGCGATTGGTTCACCAAACGCCTTAGCTTCCTCTTCACTTTCAGCCTAGGAGTGACGCAGTCCAGCCCGCGAAGCACACACACACACACAAACGCCCACACACAGAAAGTGGGATCGCGTGAACCAAGGCCTAACGATAAGGTAGGGACTGGAAGACGGTGGGGACGGTCCCCTCAATGTCCAACACGCGCATCCGCGAACTGCAAAGGGGCAGGTGTGCCTTTTTTTTTTTTTTTTTTTCAGGCAGAGATAGCTTTTTTCGAGAATGGCAAGATCAACATGTTCATATCAGGACACAGTGGTGTCAGTTTCTAAGTTGTTTGTGTGCATTTCATTGCTAAGCGGACATTTTTTTTTTATCGGGCGAAGCGGCTCGGCATCTCCTTTATCCACGCTACCCTTGCTGGAACCAGTAAGAACGATGGTTTAATGCCCAGTGCGATCTTCAACATGCGGATTGTCAAGACCTTGGATATTCTCTCGGCAGCGCCCACAGACCGGTGATCTTCCTTTGTTGTGGCCAAGCATACATGTCACCACTAGCTTCGGCGGACCGAAGACACGACGGACCGCTTTCTTTTCCACGTGAGTGACAATGAGAGGATCCTCTTTTTCCTCTTGACCATCGGGTCGGGGACATGTGTTCTTGCTGCGCAATGTACGTTTTGTCATGATCCGATGAGTTTGAACCGTGTCTAACTCTGGGCCGGGAATCTCCGACGAGTCCGCGTGTAGTCCACAGCGATCGGCCCGAAAGGTCCAGTACAGCGTAATTTGTAAGTGCTTTTTATTCTAATAGTCTGTGAGAGACATTCTGATTGGTTATTTTCGTGTTTGAAGTCATTTTTAGTTCGTGTTTTTTGTTAAAATATGGCTGTTTCTTGACGATAGATGTGTGCTGTAGTAAAGTCCTCCCAGTATGTCCAAAGCCGAATTCCACGGGGCGCTGAGTAGTCCTTCTTTGCCAAGATTCAGCTTGTCAGGTGGTTGTGGACTGTCAGCTTTGTCGCCGCGCTATGCGAGTGTGTTTTCCAGTAATCGTTTTTACTCGACAAGTTTTTTTGTTTTTTTTATGTGAGTGATTTACTAATTTAAGCATCATGTTCCGCTCAACCGTCATATTTTGTTTGTAAGAGAGTAGTTATTGGACTGAAAATTTAGTAGTACATTTGACACTGGTGAGCTGAAGGGGAGGCCAGCGGTTTGATTTATAACATGTCAATAACACGGAAATAATATGGGTACATTTATAACTACAAATTTCTGGGCCGCAAACACCGCAATTCTTAAAACTGTTTCTTTTTTTCTTTCAAATCAACGTAGAAATATAGGTGTGAACTTAAATGTCGAGATTGCAATAAACATGTCTTAAGGCTAGATGAAGGCTTAAAGGACACTGTGATGTTGCAAGAGTAGGGCTAAGCAATTTATAGATTAACGTTTCTAGTATTTGAAGAGAAAAAAAGAGCTATAAATTCGACCTTGCAATGCACGTGCCTGCCCCTGCATTCAGAGTGGTGCAATCAGTTCATCCGCATGCAATAAAAAACATAGAGCCCACATCTATAGTGCAGCAGCACGATGAAGTGGCACACATGAGCCGCTCGTTGACTCTCTAGTATCGGTTGTGGCAGAGCTTAAGCTCGCCGCGATGCATGTTCTGTTTTGACATGTGGCATATTTATTAGTTATTGTAATACTCGAAAATCTTAATTTGTATGTTCTTGGTTTGGTCAACTTTGAAATTTATTTTTCGTCTTGTTTTGTTTTGTCTAGAATTCGTGCATTTTAGTAGGTATGATTTTTTTTTATTAAGGTTGAATGGTACTTTTTTGCGAATTAGCCCATTGTAGAGCTGTAGTTACAATATTTAAGGAATGGCCTCCCCAAACTTAGATGTTACTTGCATTCGCTAGCTTCCTTCCTAAAGTTGTAAAATAAAATACAACATACGGCAGTCAGCACTGAAACCCAATAGGGTGTTCACACTAATTTATCTATAAAAATGTTCCTAACATATCGCATGCCACTTGGACAAATGCAGATGTTAAGAAATTGCATTCATCCCACTCCTCAGATTCTCGTCCCGAGAAGTTCGCGTGGCGCCCCCTTACGGCAAACCGGGGTGACGTCACGGCGAGGAGAGAATTTTTCCCCGGCTCGCCCCGCTCGCCCTGTGGAGGCTGTGACGACGCCAGCTGTCGGCGCGCTCGTTTCTATATAATTTTTTTTTGGCGTGTTTTTCGTAGGAAGTGTAAATTTTCTTTTTTTATGTGCCGTTATTGAGGTATAACCTGTAGCTACAGGCGAAACTTCAACCAACATTTTAAGCGTGGTTGACAGGGCAGGCAACGCATGAATCGCAGCTGGTATATGAAAATAAAGAAATATGGCCACAATTGCAGGAGCATCACTATAGATTTACATCTCGCACAATAAATGATGCTGATGGTCTGAATGAATTGGCAGGTTATGTATACTATTTTTTGTTTTGTTTTGTATCTCCGTTTCTAAACAAGATCGCCGAAGCAGAAAAGCTGCATGCCGCTCGGGCAACATGCTAAATACAGTCTGGGCCATGGGAAGAAAATCACAAGTAAGACAGCCCAAGTGCAGGGGCAAAGTAAAAAAACAAAAAAACAAAACAAGGAACATTTATTATATACATTGCTCGCATTTGACCTTTGCTGGATACAGATAGTATTTCAATGGACTACACGGGTGATATCTCTGGACTTGTTTATATCAACCCTCAAGTAATTTATAACAAACGTAAGCGAAGGTGTCTAGCTCGTTATTAGTCTGTTAAGCCCTAAAATTGAGATTTTACTTAAATCCAATTGTCGTGAAGCTAAAATACCAGAACCTTTTCTCACGCAGACTGTCGCCCTTCAAGGGTTCAACATTTTGTGCTACCAGTGCTGCAACTACCACTTGACAGACGTTCGAATGCTTTCTTTTACTCCTGTTTTCCTCTGTAGTCAGAGAGTCCAGCTGTTGGACGTTTTGAGGCTCAGGAAGCTTTTGGAGACCTGCAGCAGTGTCTCTTTTAATTAAAAATGACAATTCAGACTAAACGGTGTATTTTCCGAATACCCAAGCTGGAATAAAAATGTCAGGAAAAAGTATAAACATTCCAAATTATGGCATTATTGCTGTGCATATTTTGGGCAGTTCAATACATATCATACAGACAACTGCGGGCAATTCGGCCGTTTTTGCTGCTACCATACAAACTAATTTCCAGTAATTGTGCATCTTCTAAGAAATATGCCTGCATACGTGTATAAACTATACAATTGATTTACGAAGAAGCTACATTTATGTAAAACAACCCTGTTCCACGAGCACTTCAAAGATAATCAGACACAGGGCCTTTAAAACATCTGCGAACCAGCGTATGCAAAGTGGCAGCGCAGAGTCGGGATCGCGAGCTAATTTGCCGACTACCCAAAGGCCCATGATATAAATGCCACTTCAAATGCCTTGAAAGCCGGATGTAATATCGTCCTAAATCATGAACATGCAAGGGACAGAATTCCAGCGTCTGAAGCACTTGCGCCACCGCTCCAGCGATCCTTCGCAAAATTGCCTTGAGTCGTGTGGACGGGCGGGGAGGTTCATCGGCGGAATTGCCTCCGCCCATAGCTTTCGGGATTTGTAACCCAATTTTAAAGGTAAAGGGGACAAGCAGGCTTATAAAATGTACGGAAGCACGTCAATATCGGCCTAACTCAACGTCTTGTACACCGGGTAAACCAAGTCCAGCTCCTCGAAGAGCTTGCGGCACACAACGCCAAACCAGAAAACCGGCGCTGGGAAGCGAGCCGATGCGAGATCGCGGAGCCGGAGCGGAGTCCCCTCCCTGACGTCACGGTACGCCTCACCCAATCAGGGCGCGGCGACCGCAGCGACGCTTGTGTTCGCTCTCGGGGCTAATAGAGCTATGTCTTTCACCGCTATGGGCAGAGGCCAGCTGATTTGCTACAGTTTGGAAGGTGGAGGGATGATGTGCAGGAAGCTAAACTCTGTCCCTCTCTCCCATATTTCCTGATATAATTTTTCCGAAAGTCAGGGAGAAGGAGGGGGGGGGGGAACTGCCCCCTCCCCTTGCCCCCTTCTTCCGATAGGGTACAAACTTGGGGATGCCATAAATAAATGCAACCTCTTATGGCTGCCATTGCGTACAAAGGGGAAAAGATAGAGAGAGAGAGAGGGATGTGGTTTATCTTTATCTTAGGTGTTCATATCAGAAGGGATACGAACGGTTTTGGATGATTGCGGCTGGGCGAGCTACCAATGAGTGCTGCCTTAGTGTTCGGTTGGAACTCTTGTTCAATCGGCAGGAAAGCGAGTCCCAGTCAACTATTGGAGCGGATCCTATGAATGGCTCCTGAAATTTTCGCAAATGGTCCGTTGTCTCGCAAATGAGTGCACTGGTATTAGCTAAGGGCACCTTAGCGAGCTGTTTCCTCTCTTTTAATATTGCTGACTCTACATTTAAGCATTCATTCTTCACAGGAGGAGGGGCACGACCGATCAACCTATCCGGTGATGCGAATCGACGAAGAGGACTCAAGTGCCATAACTGTGGTCTTGGAGGATCACTCCTTTGAGGTGATGGATATTGTGGCTGGTGCAGCGCTCGTTCTTGCAGTGCACGGAGTCCACGACATTTTTTACCGTCAAAAAGCAAGCCAGTCGCTCGCAATGATTGGGCACTTCATTGGTTTGAAGTACTGAATAAAGTCCGTCCTGGCTTTAGACTTGATCACAAAGTTAAAAACTTGTTAGCCAGAGGAAATTTGTGTGCCAGTTTTGCCTTTTTTTCCATGTTCAGAAATTAAAATCTTGGTTTAATAAACTCGATTCTACTGTTTTCTTTCTATGCTGACTTTTCATGAGAACCTATTGCCTGCCTCTGTGCAGGCTCATATGATATATATTTCTTGTCATTTTTGAGCTGCAGTTCCACATTTCCTATGCAACCATCTCCTTGTGAACATGTACATTGCCGCTTTTAGATTGTAGGGCTCCTGTTCATTGCAAATGACTTGAGTTGTCCCTAGTTGCATGGAACAACTCATACAATAAGGACAAAAGTATTCCAAATTACAGTGACACCAAGGGAGCTATTGACATTCAATAGAATAATTGCAGAACGAAAAGTACAGTGGTCGCACTTCAACCGGCTAGAAATGTCACTTGCCAGAAGAGTTTTTTTTTTAAATTTTTTTCAGCAAGCTTTTTTCCAACAAAGCCAATTTTACACTTCCGTTCTTCTAATTCTGTTTTCAGGTGTTTCCGTTACTTTTCACTGGGTTAACTTACACTCAACAGCACACTAAAAGCAATATTTAACAGCATAATTGAGTGGAGTTTGTGTGACCCCTTCCTGAAGAGGGTGCTAATTCTTTTATACAGAATTTAGGCAACACATCAAATGGGGCTCTACTTACTGTACACAATTCTTTCCGTAGAGTAATTACAGCCCCATTCTAAGTGTTGCCTGAACTCTGTATTAAAGCGTTAAGTACTCTCTAAGGCGGGGTCACACAAACTGCTCAAGTGTGCTGTTATGTGACATTAACTCTTGCTAGAGAGCATAGTTAACTCGCTTTTACAGACTCTAGGCAACACTTCTAACGGAGTTGTGTTTACCCCACAAAAAGGTTATAACAGCTCTTCCTGGAGAGCGTGCTTAACTCTTAGATACAGAGTTCAGGCAACACTTCTAATAGAGTTTTAGTTACTCTCTACAAACAAGTGAATTTAACTCTTCCGGGAGAATACGTTTAACTCTTACATACAGAGCTTAGGCAACACTTCTAATGGAGTTGTAGTTACTCTAGACGATGGAGTGAGGGTAACTCTTCCTGGCGAGTACTCGTAACTCTTGAATACAGAGTACAGGCAACATTCTAACAGAGTTGTAGTTACTCTACACGAAGGAATGAAGGTAACCCTCCCTGGAGAGCATCCTTCACTCGTCAACATGGAGTTTCGGCAACACTTCTGATAGAGTTATTGTCACTCCACACAAAAGAGTGAAATGTACTCTCATCCAAGAGTTTAGGCAACACTTCTCATGGAGTTATAATTACTCTACACAAAGGAGTGAGGTTAACTCTTGCACTTACACATCAAAAGAGTAACCCTTACTCTCTCAAAAGTATTAGAGTTACTCTCTATAGAAGAGTTAACTGAACACTTGTATGGAAGAGTTAAACATACTCTTGCCTCCGAAGAGTTATAGTTACTCTTTAAAAGAGTGGATTCTGTGACAAGCCACTTACACTCCAAAAAGAGTTAAATCGACACTTTTTTTTTTTAGAGTGTAGCGTGGATAACCTTTGGTACTCCGTGTGAAACTGAGTGCAGGTTTTGTACTCTTGCGAGCAATAGAGAGTTTTTGGATAGGGTGACCAAACACTTCGAGCCTTTTGGGCAGGTTGGGGCATCGCAGTGCGCATGCTTAGCCGCGTTCTGCACATGCCCAACACGACGTCCCAGGCGGCTTCGCTACCCAAAGCCTTGGAGAATTCCATTCTCAAGCTCTCTCTCGTTTGTGTTACAGCAATCATTCATGCTCGTTTAACGTAGCTGCCAGTTTCTAAAAAAAAATAAATGCTTTTGTCGAAACTGTAGTTATCAACAGGTTAAAAAATGCAGGGCGTGGCGAGTCTTAAAACATCTTAATAGAGAGTTTTAGTAGATCGTTCCAACACCTTCGGTGCCCCTGATAGCGATACAATGCATGCGCAAAGGCGGCGGCGGATCATAGGGTGTCGCTATCGTGGTCATAAGAACGATCTACTAAAGCTCTCTAGTATCCCTTCAAGGCTAATGAGAATCGAGAATTAGTAGCCGATGAAAACGCCGAAGGACCAATGACCGATTGAGAAGCGCAAACACAATGCGAAGAGCAAGTTGTCTGCTTCTTGCACAGGAGTTGCGGGGACGTCACAACGATGTCGAGCTCTGACTGGCTTTGACTGAAAGGATAGTGGTTAGACCTCATTGCCAGATGTCTTGACGTCTGCTCAGTATTTTTGTTCCAATCAGCCAATGAGAGCTCGGCGCTCTGAAATCATCGCAACCCATGTGCAAGAAGCAGGCGAACTTGCGCACCGTATAGTTCTCGCCCTGCGCTTCTTAATTAAGCTGTCGATGACAAGGCACAAGGCCGGTTTACACACTTGCGCTTGCCTAGGACCGAGCTTTTGTGATGTCTTTAAACGAGAGAACACACTGACATTCTGGCGCCATCTTTGAGGTGACCCTGAAACTGCAATTCACTAGACCGAAGCTTTTGCGGTACTTGCCAAATCGAATTCACATAAATGCTAGTTTATAACGTTGTCGAACGTTTTCAAGCCAAAAACAAAGAAGAAATAGGCTAAAAAAAAGGAAATATACAAAAACGTAGTGTTTCACGCACCACAAAAATCGATGGTGCCTGAATTTTTCTCTCTTTGTAAAAGATATTTTAGAGGCCTTAAGTCACAGGCTCGTAAGTTGTGTGTAGTTAGTGAACCAGCCTTAAGGTTTTATTTTTTGAACGCTTTGACGGATACATAGATGATACATCTTGTGTGGACCTCAGACGTAAGAAGTGACGTAAATGCGTGTCACAACTCATATTGTCCGCGTGGGTTCATATGTGTTCGCAAGCATTAATTGTGGTGCCAAGATCAGCCTCTTAGGTTCTTCCAAAACGATCTCGAGGTGTATATTTAATTTTATGGCAACTCGCACTGTTGCCAATTTAGCAGTTTTTTTCCGCTATATTTAACGTTTTTTTTATTTGTCTAGCGCAAGAAGTTGCGCTTTGCAATATAAACTTGGGAGCGTGTTGGTTTTTGAAAAAATACGACAAGAAGAATAAAACGCTTAAGACAAAGGGACGACGGACACTTCTTCTTTTATGATCTTTCTTCTTTCATCTTCATGAAAGCAAGTGTCCGTCGTCTCTTTGTCTTAAGCCTTTTATTCTTTTCGCAATCTTTGCCCTTTTGCCGTTGATGGAATTTTCGAGCCGTTTTCAAGTCATGTTAGTGTTTTTTTGTTTTTTTTTCTGGCGGTTAAAGAAGTTCTCCAGTTTACATTTATTAATTGTAAACAGCCTAATTCCTCTAATAAATTAGAGTCATGAGGTCGTTATTTTTGTTTCCTCTGAACCGAATGAGCCTCCGTGAGGATAGAGAGTGTTAGGGAAACGTCTTTGCACATCCAGTATGGTACGATGATCCCTCCGGTACGAGCTGCGCATATCTTCTGTGGTGGCGCATGCGCAGTTCGTACCACCCCGCCGTACCATATCGGATGTGGAAAAACGGCTCCCTTTCCCTCTCTAATAACTCTTGTGACGCCATTGGGACATTACCGTAGCAGACGGTGAAACCTGCTTTGAACTGATTTGGGCCTCATTGCATAAATTGGTTTTTCAAATGTGCCAGTCGGCATGGGTCCAGTAAACTATAAGAAACAACTTATGAAAAAGGGGGCTATTGGGAACTAAACTTTAAGACTGGTTATTGGAAGATCCAAGCTATGTCAGACGAGTCAGACACCTTCTACTGAAAGACAAAATATATTGAAAAGCACTTGAATTTAGGCAGCTGAACCTTTCAATTGCCACCATATGTTGTACAAGAGATTAAAACTACGCATAAAGATGTACGTCGGGGTTCAAAGACACACTCGGTAACCAGGGCCGTACCCAGAAAAAAATTTCGGGGGGGGGGGGGGGGGTTTCGTGGACAACGGCGGCCATTTTGAAAGTGTCTATTGTCTTATTTTCACCTACGAATCATGTGCATCGGTGGCATATAATGGAGAGTTGCAGCAAACCGGAGAACCGGTCCCGGTTTGGTATCCGGTAGCCGACCGGCGCCACTGCGCGTGCGCAGAGGTGGAGATTAAAATCGGCTGGCTGCAAGTGCACCGACCAGGGCCGTACTCAGAAAAAAAATTCGGGGGGGGGGGGGTCAGAACCCCCTAACCCCCCCCCCCCTGGTTACGGCCCTGTCGGTAACACTTGAGGATAGTAAGATCATGTAGTGGAGGCATCGTCTCGTGCGTGGAGGTGCTCTGGATTAAACAGGAAAACTCTCTTTTAAAGTTTTTTTAATTGAATCTAACTAGGCTAATTATAGCGGTAAATGGTGTTAAAAAGTCGTTCTTACCCCGCACCTTAATTTGAGTATGTTTTAGCTGTTTTTCGGGTTTCCTTTTGGGATTTTTGATTCCTGAGTCGGCCGCACTAAACGGGGTGGCCTCTGTACTTAGCGCGTACTTTCTGCATCGCCCATTCTGCATCACCGAATTCGAATTGCTTTTCGATAACAAGTAGGAATGACCACCAGCGTAATGCGATCCTGAAAAACCACGCGCGTTTCTCTTGGAAAACTATATTGAGCACCAGAGGTGTGAGCGGATTCCGGTTCCAATCAAATAGAGCAGCGCACTCACCAGCTTTAACGCCGTTAATAAAGCACGTTGTCGTGGCTTTCCTTCCTACGGTGAAGGCTACAAACGACGCAGTGCTAACTTTTTTTTTTATTCTCATAAATTCGGATGTGGTAATTTTTCGAATTTTTGTTGGGTTCTCTGTATTATATGAGGAACTATGGGAAGATACTTACGCTTGACGAATCGGTACATGTTCCGGGCGAGAACGACTGAAATGAAAGAGATGGAGGAGGAATATTAGAAGGCAATATTGGTCGGTAAATTATCAAAAGCTGCGAAAGTTAACGCCGAGGTAAGTGCTGTGGCGAATTTCTGAACAGACGTTTTTTTGTATTCTTTTTTGTTTTTTGTGCGTGTTCGTCTGCCGGTTTATCCAACCAAGTGCGCACTGAGTGTCTTTTGACTTTACGCCTTGAGTCGGTGTGTATGCGTTTGTATGAACTATGTTTTTATAGCACCTCTACGTATAGATGAAACAAAATACATACTCCGTTTCACTTAAAGGCTGACAGCAGCAATCGCTATGGGGTCCGATAGAGCCAAGCAAGCAGCGTTAAGAGTCCATCGTCACGTTTTCATCTTGTCTTTGCGGGGAGTACGCTGTCACCGGCTAGACCGATCAGGCAGAAATCGATTGCAGGAACGCGGCGTTTTAGAGCGCAGCTCTTAGGCGACCGTTTCCGGCTTGAGCGTCGTCGTCGTCGCCATCCGCGTAACCGCGCGTTGCATCATGGGATGTTTCCCATAATGACGTCACACGTGACGTCACGAGTGACGTCACGAAGGTCACTGGTGAAGGTCACAACCTTCACGAGGCCTTCACAGGTGACTTCACGAGAGTAACTAGGGTCACGAGGGACGTCACGAGAGCCACGAATGACGTCACGAGGGAGGAGGGAGGGAGGGGAGGGAAAAAGGGGAGGAGGGGAGGAAGGGGGGAGGAGAATGAAAGGAAGAGGATGGAGAAGGGAGAGAGAGATGAAGAGGTGCAGGAGGAGAAGGAGAGGAGGTGTAGGAGAGGAGGAGGGGAGGGCACGGAGGGGCATACCCTCCTCTCTGTACCCTCCCCTCATCCTTCCAAGAACTGCGCTCGAACTCGGCATTGCAGGGAATTGTAAACGTCTTTCATCTTGTACTGCGCGCGATCGCATAGTTTTGTCGGTGATAGAAAATGCACAAAGGCAGTGAGCGCCATGATGACGCAATTTCAATGCCGCCCGATTGGATCTATCGAATTGCGGCGTCGGCTGTGGACGTAGTTAAATACACCAACACAGTGCTTTAAAAAATAGGCGCGCTTTGCAGTGCCCACACCAGGTGTGGGCACTGCGCGTGCGCATAAACCAAATTCGAGAGGAGTGAAGCGTTCACGCATGTGCAGTAGCGACAGCAGCGAATGTGCAGTGGCGTAACGTCAGTGAGTTCAGTTGGTCTATAGACACCTTTTCCACAAGGGCGCAGCCACCTTGAATGTCGTCAGTTCTGGTATGCGGTAGAACATCGTTTTGACCTCTTCACGCCGATGGAAGGTGTTTACGAAAAATGCGTGATGGTCACACATCCTTGTTTTGCCTCACCTATATTTTCTCGCATATTCCAGGTTGAAATGTTTCATTGTTTGTTCGTCTCGCATACCAGATACGGAATCCACGTGAATTAGAACGACAAGCAAGAAAAAAAAAACAACGTATGTAGGTGTTTGTTCATCATTGCGGGACAAAGTGAGAGGGGCAAAAAAAGGGCAAAGTGGGTGAGTAAAAAAAAAAAAAAGAAAGGTCCGTGCGATGGATGGATGAGTGTCAATGGCTGTACCCTCTCTAACGGGCAGTAGGTTGTGCCACCCAGCCGAAGACTAAAAAGGTCAAAGTTACTGATCTCTATTGTAGTAGGTTGGATCGCGGATCGAGGCTTGTCTTACTTGGGGACGAGCGGCACCCCCCGCAGCCACCGCTTGGCACCTAGCTATTTGCACGGGACTGTAGGAGAGAAACAAAAATAGACTGCACTGGGTCTTACCCTTAGTAGATTGTTGTTCACGATGAAACTTTTATTGTGTTTTCCGGAAATGAAGGTTAATATTCTGGGCGCAAATATCAAACGCGATAGAATATCAATCTTTTTTTTTTTTTTTTTTAATAAACGTTTTGTTGGTCACGGTAAAGAGTTGCGACTTTGTTGGGCGTAAACTGTGATACGATTCAATGAGAAAAAGGTTGCCGAGAGTGAATGTGGAGCCGTTCGTGATCTCGAAGTCATCAAAGCTCAGCAGACGACAACTTAGAAAGCGTTCAGAGGGGGCATTGTCATCGCTTCATGCGCCTGTACAGAGTACTTCTGCTGCAAGCTTTTGCTTTGAACTGCGGTGAGGGCTTCTGTGACTAATTAAAACTAGGATCTTGTCCTTCATTTGTTGGACATTTTCTTTATTTAGCGATTGAAGCAAGCGACGCTGGCACGGTCGGTGGTGCTCCGGCAGATTTGATTTTTTAAGCCGGTGTTCGAACGCTTGACAAATACCGATTTGATCTCCGAACACCCAATATAACGATTGTGGTGTGTCATAGAATACTCGTCTTCGAGCATCCTGCAGAGGCTTCAATATTCCTACTTTTGTGAGTTTCTCCCATACACTTGCGTGTATAGCCTGGTGTCAAGAAATCACTGCTAGAGGCGTCACCGACGGGCTCCCGATCCGCGATCCATCCTACTAAAAAAGAGCTCAGTAGCCAGAGCGGACCCATCAAAGCGTCATAAGCTCTGCAACATGAATGCAAAACGATGAGCTGTCAAACGATAATAATGAGGTGTCGTCGCCCTACTGTAGTCACTGTCGCAGACGTCCTGTTGGAGCAGCTGCTCTGGAGACTTGACGCAGTGAGGGCAAGTCGTTGGCGCTTCGGGGCATAGGTCAGCTGCCCTTGGCTGAGGAGACCTGTGTGCCATCGTAGACCTAGGAGAAGGCGGCCTACATCAGACACAACAGAAATATCACGCAGTGCTATTGCACTCAAGAGGGATACAAAAAAGGAGGACAAACACAACGTCTCATACAGTTACTAAAATTAACTGTCAGCGTGCGCGTGCGACCTTGGAGCTTTTGTGAGGGTCCAACGGGTTCAGTCGGAGATGGAAAGAAGTGGAGGTCAACCGGCAGAACTTTAGCAGACAATGAACAGCGTGTGCAGAATCGTGAGAAGGCGCTAGGGTGGAGATAACTGTATAAATGAAGTGTGGTAAAATGGTGTTGTATATATGTTTATACGGCGAACTTTCACTGTAGACGAGAAATTGAACCATATGGAAAATGGCTGTAGACGAGAAATTTACCCAGTGCAATACAACCGCTAGGCTGGTTTCTTTGGCGTGTGTCACGGATTAGGGGGTTTCTTCGTAGCGCACTTTTCGAGCAGTCGTCTCAAGACATACATTAAAATGTATGTCTTTATTCGTGAGAAGCTTTTGGTAGTAACATGAACATGAAGACTGTCTAAAAACAATGAAGACCTCTGTGCAGGCGCAAATATAAATGATCAACAGGATGTACACACAAAAAAAAACAAAAAAAAACATCAACAACACATTTACACTGTTCCTTTACCGCAAAAAGAAACTACGCTTCGCCCAACGATCATTACCAATCCAAAAATGTAGCGCTAGCCATCCGAGCAGATGGCGAAATTTCAGAACTCTTATTCAAAAGTTATCATTAATTTTCTGAAAATCGCTTAGAACTTTTGAACAATATAACGTCTAGCCCTTAACTTTAACATCCAGACCGGATCGCTCTTTTTTTTTGTGGCCACCCTGCGCATTGTATAAGAGATTGTTTACGATTTTTCACAGAGACTGGAGAGAGGAAATCGGTGACATTAATTGAAGGTAACAAATAAGACTGCGTCCACCCCCTAAAGAATCTGGTAATGTGCCAGATGTTTCCTATTCTTTCTTCTGCGTATATCTGTATTTGTTTTACAATTGTGTGTATTCGTTGCCAACTCCGAGGGGTGGAGGCTTCATTCAGGCAGAACTGGCTGTTGTCTCTACCTCCCTACCAGGCTTGGCCAGTGACAATTAAAAAATAACTCTTCTGAAATGCGAATGCCATGTGCAATGTGGACACAAACAATATGTTAATTAAGCAGCGTCTTGGTTCAGGTGTTTTCAAAACCACTTTCTATCGGATCGATGTTCTCTGGTCTGGAAAGGTTAGAGGGACACTGAAGTTGAATATAGATCGATAATACCTGTAAATGATAATATCACGATTGACTTGGGTGGATAGACATATTTTTGTTCTTAAAGCCGGATTTTAGCGAGCGACTGAAAATCAAGCATCGGAGAGCGCGATGCGTCTCGGGATACCCCACGCGCCAGGTTACACCCGTGACGTCGTGGACTCCTTTTGGACCAAGCGTACCGTAGTTATGAGCTTTACCACCTGGTGGCGTCAACGCGTTACAACCTTGCCTCGTCGTGGAACTCGATAACTGAACGACCGCAGGGCCTCAACATCTCGTGAATTCCATTGCCTCACCGCCACTACCGAGTTCACGGAGTGCTCGCACTGAAGGCTACCTGTGGTTCTGTGTGTAGACTAGCACGCTAACGTGAACATTATTACCACGATGACGGTATCAGGGGCCGGCTACGCCAACGCCGCCTCGCTTGCAGTGAGATCGCAGTCAAGCGATGCGGATACATGGTCAATCCGTGCTGTTGAGTGGTCCACGTATCGACTTTAGCGCATTTGCCCTCCTTTCGTAGTAAAGTCATTGCAACCAAAATGATTGCCGCACAAGCGTGAGATACGACGGACGAGCAATATGAGCAGCTTCGGTAGTTTCTCCCCGTTTGCAAAATGGCTGAACAGCGCACCGGCGTCTCACGAGAGTCGATGTTCCACGTAGCTGTCTAAGCGCTTTGACGCACAATTCACGACTCCAACTGTTTATAGGCGGCGCCACTCGCTTTCCACAATAACGGTTATAGTGAGGGTCGGAGGTGCGTGCTGGTATACCAGTTGCTGAGCCTGTCTACTGCATTACTGAGGGACAAAAATTATCCCCCGCTTATACGAGAAAGCTAGGGTGTTATGCGCGCAAACTGCCTCTTTATCGTAAAAAAAAAAAAAGAAAAACAGTGTTTAGCGTAATATTTACGCCGGAAGGCGTTTTAATTCATGAACAAAACCAAAACTAACTTCTCGTTTGGATTAATTCTCTCTGTATAGGGGTTCGTTTCGGTGTCCCTCGTCGCTGAAGTTGTGCCTCAGTGCGCAATTCTCGCGTTAACGAAATTGTTCGCGAAAAATTTATTTTGTCAATCCAGGAAGTTAAAAGTAGTTTAAAAAGTTTACTATCCCTTCAAGAACAGGGTCTTCTATACATGTTAAAGGTAACCTATCATTGTATTTGTTGAAAAATCAGCGCTATTTGTGTGTTCTTGCTACCTTTTCTTACCCAGATAATTGCCGCGGGAACTAATAATATCCGTGCCCTTTAGGGCGTTTTCGGGCATTTAGATTATTCATTCTTTAGCATTCTTCCCAGCACAAGAGCAATACAGTCAATCCAAATTTTAGAAAGTATCGCGACGGGTGATGAGTTTAGAATATGTTTTCAAAACGTTTCAACTAAGTAACGCATTAAGATAACGTAATAAGATAGGCGAGCTGGTTAAAGTTCAAGTTTTCTGAAACCAAAGACGGAGAATACAAAGAGGGGACAAACACAAGACGCCAGATACGTCTTGTGTTTGTCCCCTGTTTGTAGCCTCCGTCTAGGGTTTTATAAATGTTTAAGTAACGCTGTTCTTACTACAAAAACCCAACAATAAAATCCAAGCCAGACAACTGAGGTGTGTGCGTGTTTTGAAGGCAACGCGTGACGGATATGACTTTATATTACATCCAGTGTTTGTGTCTATTTTGATAACAATGTCAGAGTTTTTCTTATGCTAAAACAAAACAAAAAAGAGTTCTGAGAACACCTAAGCACTTCTTATGAGTTGTGAATGCGAAAGCATTGATGTCGTTCTTCCGCTCCCTTAGTTCGTCTGCGTTGTACTGGCGTGGACGGCCATATTTCGCTACTGCCGAGGTTGCGGCCGCCGACAACATAGATGCCTGAGGCCATGTTCCTCGGCGCCGAAAGGAGCAGAAGCGGCCGCAGCCCCCCTTCCTCCTCCGACAACGCCTGACACGATAGCGGGGGTCCAGCGCGCGGTCTCGTGAAGCGACGGCAATGTCGATCTTGGAACTGTTTCGCTAAGTCAATGGGACCATTGGAATTTCCTTCGCTTTTTTTTTCGGTTACAGACGCCGCCGGCTCCTCTCCATGGGATAGCGAATGCTTTCGCATTAATAAGATGAGACTTTTTGTAAAGTCTAGATTCTTAAATGGTTTATTTTCGCGATTGTGGCTTTGGTTATGAATTCTGAATTTATGAAGGTCCTATATTACGGCAATTTGAATTAACAGTTTTACAATTATGATAGTTTAGTAATTCGTTTTTTTAAACTGTAGTCTAATTTGTTGCTGATGATCTAATTTCAAACGCGCGAACAACTATGGTAATCTAAATTTGGCAAATTATCATCACTGCGGCCAATAGAAGCATTCTAATTTAACATGTTATCAATAACAAGACTCTGAATTCAATGAAATCCTTCTAGCTAATCTGAGAAACACAGTACAATGACATTAACTGCGGCTAAAGCCCATCATGACAATCCGCAAAACTTCAAAATTTGCAACCCAACCTTCCGCACCAAATGCCCCAAGTTACGAAAAGAGGGATCTTGTTGTTGTTTTCTTAGTTACAAAACTATACGATCACTTATTTTCTTTTTAACACGCTGCCGTTTTGCGACTTTCCGCCGCTCCAGTTCGAAGGTGTGCCTACCCGATTGCACGTCGGCTCACTGGAGTACGTTTCGTTGGCGTTGGAAACCGGTGAAACAGTAGTGAGTTTTAGTATTGCGTATACGAGCGAACGCGGGCACTGCGTGTTTGCGTTAGCGTGGCGTGTTCCCCCCTGCGCGTGCCCCGAGCCCAACAAAACTGAGGTCTTGAATTTTCACACGGCAACAACGCGCATGCGCAGCGTAGAAAACGCATCTCTAACGCAAACGCACATCACTCGCGTTCGCTTCAATACGAAACACTAAAACTCCCTAGTATGGTACAACCACGTGCCGCCTGCAGCACTATACTGCAGTATCGTGCTGCAGGCGGCACGTGGTTGTACCATACTAGGGAGTTTTAACCACACTCTTCACTGTCCCATGGGACAGTGAAGAGTGTGGTTTGCATGTAGAAACGACTGTTTGCGAACCATGACCGCGAGGAGTTCCGTCGTGCCCGCTGAGCAGGAGAGCCGGAGGACACTCACTATAGAGCGCTTCCCATTTCCGCCTTGAGATGGCGATCCATGAGCTAGAGACGCGAGTAGCACGGCGTCTCGCTGTAAACGCACAGAATGATCGCGAACATTTGGTCGGTCCAAGGAAGCAAACTTTTCAACGGGGACGGCCGGCCGGCGCCAACTTTCGTCAATGCGCGAACGGCTCTAAAAAGTTCGCCGATGAAGCCCAGCGTGGCCTTACTTAACGGTGGCATTCACAGTGGCATTCTCGCGCTTGTGCAAAGGCCTCATTCGTTTACACTATGCTCTGTTTAACCTAAGTCCAGACGCAGCAGACGCTTCAAGCTGGAGGGACAAATCAGACAGGGTCAAAAGCGTACCGTCATGGCGATCGTCATGTTTCTCTACGTATTCTATCATCGGTGCACCGGTCGTAAACAGAAAAGGCCTAGCGATTTGGGCTCCTGACGTTGCTTGATTGGTCCTATTACTTCAAAGCGTCAGCTACGGCGTCTACGTTGAAGCCAAAGGGAGAAATGGCGGAGGCTGTTCATGAACATGGTGGAACCTGGCTTGCCTGAAATGAAAAGGCGTTACGTGGTACCGCCCAATTGAGGTTTCAGTGTTTCCCGCGTAGCTTTTTGGGTCCCCTATAAAAAAACACACCAACTTCCGGCGTCGCGAACAGTGTTGCGAATTAGCAATTTTGCCGCTGAATTCATCGCCTTTCTGAGTCGTTCAGCCGGAGGAGTCGTTTTGCAGTTAGAAGATTTTGAGCGGTTTTCGAATGATGTTAGCTAGTGCTGTGGCGGTCTAAAATGTTATCGAGTTTTCATTTATTCATCCCAAAAAGCTTAATAGCGGTGACAAATTAGTAATTTTTTTGCTTACCATCAACAAAATTGTTTTCCGTGAGAATAATGCTTGCGACGCTATAGACATTTTACGGTGGTAAACATTGAAACGTGCTTTGATTCTATTTGTGCGTTAATGCATGCATTCGTTTTTTGTCATTAATATGTCACGGTCCTGTAAAATATTCAGGAGAACTCAGAAAAAAAAGAAAGAAATAAGGGCCATATGATTCTAAACTTTGAGACTGGTTAATGGAAATTCCAAGCAAAGATAGACCATAGTCAGACCTCTACGGAAGGATAAACCTCTCCACAACGCATGCGAGTTCGGTCACTGAAGCTTGTAATTGCCAGCTAAATTGATTTCAGAGATATGGGAACTTTGAAAATTTACGTCCGCAAGTATGGCTGACAATACGCCTGGTAACACCCGCAAACACTAATTAGATATCATTCTTTGCATTATGTCCCTCTTTGACAAACGTGGCAACTTACGTTTAATGGGTGTTTTATATAATGTGTTGTTTTTAAAAGAACTATATCAGTAAATAATGTTAGAAAGGTATCTGTGCCTTAGCGGTTCTTGGGATTCTTTTAGCTGGCTTTTGGATTTTTCAGTCGTCAGCGTTGGTCGTATGTCGTGCAAAACTCACCCATATCCCGACGTGGCCAGGCAGAAGCCTACCAGAAGCACGGCCCAGAGGACGCTCGGGGAGCTCATGACTATAGCTTAAGGTTGCGCGTCCGAACTGAACGTTGGCAGTCGGCTTTAAAAGACTGAGCGCACTGCAAGCGCCGTCACAAAACGTTCACCTTAGCGCAATGTGACACTCCATTTTTGTCTACTTTTCTACGTGGTCCGGGGTTCGCGATAGCAAGCGCGCTTCGGACCAGCGCGTGTCGCCTTCGGGACTGCCGCATCAACAGTTCTGCTTCTGGAAGCAAAAACTAAAAAACAAAAAAAAACACCGGATGTTTTCTTATACCCTATTTCACCTCAAGTTGGTCCGGAGCCGGACTTGAGGTGAAGTTCTTGGGTTTGCCATCACCGCCTAGACCAATCACACAAAGAGAGACAAAAAAAGCGCAAGATCATGGCGTAACTGTGCGTGAATAATTCAGCTATTGCAAACACTCAGAGACGATGAGTGTGCCGTGACGACAGAGGTTCGAGGTTGTTTTTTGGTTCCATAAGATTAGTTCGTCACCAGGGGTCGGACTTAAAGTGAGACCGAGTGTTGACTTTATGCTCACTCGCTCCTGAGGAGACACAGGGCGTTGACAATCGCCAGCATCTTATTTTAGCTCCGCAACCAATGCGAGTTTACCACGAGCCGATGAGAACTTTAAGGGACGATTCACGAAGCAAAATGACTGAAGATAATTATCCATCCCCTGCCCTTATAAATCTGTCAGTGGTTACAAGAAATAAGGTATTTTTTGCTTGCGTTTATGTTTCAAGCGGGAAGTAAAGCCGGGGTCACACTGCTTAGGCCCGAGTCCCACTAGAGGGACAAACAAAAAACACCAGACACGGACGAGCTTCCAACACGTACAGCATGACGCTCTAGGGGGACTGGGGCATTATGCCCACTAGGGCGACAAACAGAAACGGCCGACAGCGACAAGCCTCAAACGCGTGTAGCATGCACGCGATGGCATCTTTGAGAGGCTTGCGGTGTTTCGGTGCTCGTGAACAGTGGTGTAGCCAGAAAATATTTTCGGGGGGTGTTTCAAGGTACTGGTGCAATCACACACACTTAAAAGAAATAAAAAAAATATACATATACGATACGAAAAGTGTTCTAATTAATCCCCCAAAGCGAAAAAAAAAACACGAAAGATTGCGAGCCTGCCAAAGGTACCCTCCCATGCATGCTGGACGTTTTTGATGCTTCTTGCTGTCGGTTGTTTCTGTTTGCTGCTCTTATGGGACTCGGGTATTATATACGTTATACAAAAGACAATCGGCATAGAGATTTGAACGTTAGTCACCGCGAGATGCGCGCTCTTATGCCGCATGAAACCGGGTTCAAGGAGAAAACTTGGCACGCGGTATTCAAACCACACCTAATGCATTGACCTGTGTTTGCAGATTGTCTTTTGTATGATGGGGGTATGAGAAGTTTGATGCCGGCTTTAGACTGCCCAATGGACACCTGGCGTCTCTAGTGTGGATTAGAAATGGAGCAGTGCAGCACTGCTATGGTGCCTGGAACAGGTCCCCGACTGGTGTGTTTACGGCGTCCAAAAGGTCGTCCCTCGATTTCCGCCTGATGACGTCATACAAGTGTCATGCTGTTGCCAGTCGCGATCCTGGAGGCGTCCCACGAGCGATGATGGATGTGGCAGGCTCTTGGAGACCTCCTTGTAAAACACAAGGTATTCTCTATTTCCGTTTGACCTTGAACTTGCAATCGTCATTTTCGAAAAAAAAAAAAGAAAACAAAAAAAAAAAACAACAGCAACAGCAACAAAAAATTATCCTCAACATTATCTGGATCAAACCTTAGCTCCATGGCACTTCCTCACAATCGTTAAATAAGTTTAGTAAATATGTTTTGAAGTTTGAGAGAAACTTGACACCCTCTCTTCACGAAAGGTTCTGTCATCACGTTACTATATGTTAAACCACGTTACATGGTGCACCTAACCAGTTCACTGTCGTCATTGTCGAAGATAACTACCGTATTTTGTAGTCTTATACGAAGAGAAACCGTGGAAAAGGATGAAATGAGAGCGCGAGGGAGCTCTGGTTTGAATGATGTTCAGAAAATACGTGCCCATACAATTGCTGATGTGGATAATTAAAGCAGCAGCTCATAAGTGGTGAGTACTAGTAGAAAGGCTCCATTATACGAGCAGGGTGGTTCCCCCGGGCCTACTCGGACGCTCGGTACATCCCGGAAGCATTCATTTCCGCTTATCGTTGGGAGCAACGAACCTATAAAAAATAATGCGAACACAAAATTAGGCTATTATTATGTCGTTTTGCTTTCCTTCTGCCTTGTCGGCGTCCTGATATCACAAACTGCGATTTTTGAGCTCCTCTCCAAACAGCCAAACAAATGAGCGATGAAAACGGGCGTAGCTCGACGGTTTGCAGTGCATACAAAACTGGCATCATCAGTCGGCGCGACGACTGATGCCGCACCGCCACGTCGCAACGCCCGTCGCCCGTTGCTTGTCTGGCGCTTGACGCGGAACACGTCATTGTTTTTGTCTTCTCACTAAAGTATGGTCTATACCAGGGTTGGGCAGGATTACTGAAAAATGTATTTGGAAATACAAATACTGGGATAGATGAAAATAGAAGCTAAAATGCTGACACTAAGAAATATCTGTAAAAATGTACCGCGATACGTATCGGAAATACATTTTAAATAGAGGCAACAGGTCTTTGGAAATACAAAATACAGGAATACCTTTTAGGGAGGGCAGAAATACAAATACAGAAATACTGATACTGCAATACATTGTTCAAATTTGTTTGAGACGCCAACTGAGATTAAGCTTGAAGATTGAAGTGAAAGTTTTTGATCCCGAAATTACTTTCCCGTAGTCTTGGCACTTTGCCTTGAAGGTAGTGGCTTCGGACTACGAAAAGTCTTCAGTGGGCTCAAAAAAAAACAACAACAACAACGTTCCATCAAGGACTGACCGCGCCCTTGATGGAACGTTCCCTGACATCCTGTCTGTCTAACCCCATATAAAAATGGTCTATGGTCGTCTATGAAAAATTATATGGCAGGCTATCACCTCCTATGGCCCTCTATGGTCAGCCATAGAATTCCATAAATACAGCTACAGCCAGCTATAAAAAAAATATATGGCTCTGCGTGTAAACACCGAAACCAATAAATTTTCCTTACCTGCCAATAGAAAATACTATAGCAACAAGTCTAAAGACTGGGAACCAATAAATTTTCTTTACACGCCTATAGAAAATCACTACCGGCACTTACTTTTTATAGAAAAGAAAACCGCTCCAGGTTCGTAAATAAAGTATTTCTAAATTCCTGTTATAACTGTGGCAAAGCCTGACCCAAAATATGTTCCCTGCTGTTGTAAGAAATGGAACAAAATACATTTCATCCTGATTGTATCGCGAAACAAATAAAGATTGTAAATGTATTTTGATACAGGATTACAGATACCGGTGAAAAAAATGTATCGCGATACAGAAATGCAGATACGAAATGTATTTCTGAAATACTATCGCGATACATTTGTCTCGCGATACTGCCCAACCCTGTTCTATACATAGACGTTTATTTACAGTGATTCAAAACTAGTATACGTTTCCTTCGGATAAGCAGATGGGCAGACATTTTCAGTCAGGGTGGCCGGAAAAGTTGCTCATGGCAGGGATGCTGCCAACCTGCCAAGGTTGGAATCCCGTCTGGTTTAACTTTTGTGACTTAAAATGCGAAGTTCGACAGGTGACAAAAATATGGACTTTCGTGCCCATGTGCGGCAAGAAATAAAAATAAATAAATAACAGGGTGAACTTTGTCTTCGGCTTCTCAATAACGTAACGATCCTTACATCGCAACGTCACAATGCGTCAAGCAGACGGTGTGAACCACATGCTTCCGGAAAGGTCTATTGTTGAATTTAAAGCGAGGTCGCCTTTCACAACAATATGCGAATGTGATACGGCGCTCGAGGATTCGTTCGCATTAGCTGGAGTGAGTTGGCAGCGTGTATCCCTTTATTTGAATATTGAATGCGTCGAATAATTTCGTGTCCCGCGCATCCCACGAAAATGTTATCAATATATTCATATTCAAACTCCCGACGTGCTAAATAGCTAGATTACAAGAAGGCAACGCAACGGCAGCCAGCGAGCAATCGCTTTTTAGCTGCTGTCGCCTATCCAATCCTCAGTCTATAGCATTTGTTTCATAATTTCCGGAAATAAAATATGTGTAACACAACATGGTCCGTACGTGAAAACTTCAATTTGTTTCACAAAGAGAACAACACCATTGGTTCGCACACACCCTCAAAGGTGTGCTCATTGCTAGTTCCTCCTAAATACTTTCAAAAAAGGGGACGTTGGAAGCGTGACAAACGAATATTGAAGGTATCTCAAAGTCTTTCAACGTTTTATTAAAAAATCTGTTGTATAAACCAGGCGAAGAATAGATTATAAAATGGAGGTTACAATTGACCCTTTTCAAAAGTTAGATCAGGTAACATTGGTTGTGGTCCTTTCTTGGGCAGGAAACGTGTGATTGGGTCCGAGTCCTCGCCTGTAGGTGACGCTCTACTCGTTTTCGAATCGAGCTAAGCCGGGTTACACTCGAACACTGGCGCAGTCCTCGTGTCCAATACATGATCAGACTAAGTGCCAGCCAATGGCGGTTCTTGCAGAAATGTAGCAGCAGTTCCTAGGGGGATGTGTACGCTTAAAAAGGGGCCATTAAGCGAGCCAGCTAGTTCACCTTTGCGTGAGGAAGACAAGGTGAAGCATACGAGGCATACGACCTGGGGACTGAAGGAAGCTTTGCTAAAATACTCCCGTGTATAGAAAGCACGGCTGGCTAAATATTACGTAAGTAAAATCAACTTTTGAACATTTTCGAACTTTAGGGCCTCTTGGCGAAGTAAGACGTATATACTAAATTTGCGAAACACCTTTTTTGTTTTTTATTTGTTGAACTATTTCTTGATTGTGTGGATCTTAATTAGTTCTGAGGGTTTTTGTTTTCTAACTTTAATGCAAATGTTTCGTTTTACGTTTCTGTAAACTTGTTTTACTTTAATATTGTTTTTTTGGACTGGAGAGCAGTATTCGTAAAAAATTTCTTGCACAACTGCATGCCATTGTTTATGCTTTCTCGCATAGAATTTGATAACCACCTATTGAACGTTTTCGCTTTGGTGTACTTGCTATGTAATTCACTGTACCCTTACAAACGTTTTAATGAATTTCATTTGAAATATTATGGAGTGTACTAATCGTATCCTTTCGAGTCTCAATAGAAATGCAAACGAGTTTTGTAACGAATCCGTAAGGAGTTTATGGGAACTATTGGCCACCGCGTTCCAACTAAAGTTTCGACGTGCTACCGCATAAACGTTCTAATGTATTTCATATGAATATAATTTGAAAGTCTATTGACACCGTTTCGCGTCTGTGTTGAAAAAAAAAATTGATTCTTTGTAACGAGTCCTTAAGGAGTTTACGAAAACTATTGGCCACCGCGTTTCAATTAAGGTCTTGCCGTGCCACCTCATAAGAATTTCTAATACATTTTATTTGAAAGTCTATATACACTGTTGAAAATCAAATGTTTTTTTCTACCGCGTTGTGACATCTCACTAGGTATATTCCAACGAGTCGGAAGATACCTAATGAGATGGCCTATCAAAACCTGAATTGCAACGCGGTAGAAGAACAAAAAAGATTTTCAACAGAGACTCAAAGCAGTGTATCTAGACTTTCAAATGAAATCTATTAGAAGTTCTACTCCTAGCATGGGTTTCTAGATAGAGGGCTCTAATAGAGAAGACGGCAATAGGTTGCATGACATGTGGTCCGGATGTAACCGCTGTTTTGAGGGAAGGGGAAAGTGAGTGCAAGTGTCACTTTTTTGTATGCCTATATACGCATCAGGGTTCAGAGAGTGCCGGCATAAAACCGCGGGAAGGATTAATAACTCGTTTATTAAAAAAGCAAGATTCGAGTATATGGTACCCTGCCTTCGTGTCCATGGGAGACCTTGTACTGCCTTCGTGTCCACAGGGGACCCTGTACTGGTAATCTATAAAGAAAAAAGATGCACAGTTACACATTGATCTGCTTATCTAAACTTCAATGTCCGAGCAAGGTATCCTGTTCACAGCGCAGCACTACCTCAGTATTACAAACCGGGACATCAGTCCTTTATGAAAGGAGGCAACTCAGAACACACGATACAAGCCATGGAAGTAGCAGTGACTCGTTGCCTTAACAGGGCTGAGTTAGCGCTGCACTGTATGTGTGAATCAGCCTGAAATGCAGAAGGTCACATTCACAATTCCTACATTTTTGCTTACCCAGGCACTTAATTTACACACTAGGTTGATAGTTTAATGAGCGGCACTAATAACATTTGCACCATGGTGCAAAAGTATATTTTGCCCCCGAGTCTGCGAAAATCAATCTTTCACTGTTTTTGCTGCCGCATTGCAGTCTTTTATTTTGGCTTTTGACAAGGTCTATCAAAGATAAGCGAGCAGATGTTGTCGCTTATGAAGTTTACCAAATTTGAACATAGAAAAGCTATGACTTATACGCATCTCGAGGAATTAATATGGCAATTCGGGCCAATTGGTCCATGATCGTAGACAAGCGCCACAAAAAACACAGGTGTGTGTCAACTGCGGCTTTCACAATCGATCCAATAAACAGAGTTTGAATTACTGGGAAGATCGAGACATTAGAGGCCGCATTCAAGAAGCTAACTTACGATAAAAAATTGCATATGACAAAACCCGAGAAGAAATCCGTATTAACAAAACCTAATTGTCGCAACTTTTGTGTGACTTACAACAGAATATTACGACATCATCCAAAGTGTCTTGCAAACTTCTTAGGGCAAACATGGCCGCACGTCACTTGGTTAGTTCGCCGCGACCAGCAATGAAGTTAGAAACGTGGGCAAGAGGCATGTGTTTTGCGCACTGTTCACATGCATCCCTACTTGAAGCAGCATAAGGACAACGCTAAACTACACACGGAGAATTCAGCCGACCAGTCTGCCGAGCTGTCCATCTTGCCAGTTAGAGCTAACGAGGTGCAGGACTGCGATCAACGGCGAGATGCGCCAATGAATCAACGAAAGAAAATGCCACACAAATCTTCAGTGCACCCAAATGGATCCTTGACCTATGAATGGCGTGAACCTGATTTGGTGATCACTGTACTTCGTTTCAGCTTCAGTCCGAGCGCGGCCGATGTCATGAGCAGAAGGGTCAATCAAACAGTGAAAGAGACACAACGTCAAGGCGTGCTCTCTGCAGTTGATAGGACCAGCCGGTATTCGCCATCTCTGTGCGCGCTCCGCCGCCGGCTAGTCCCATCAAGCGCAAAGAGCACGCCATGACGCTGCGCTTTTTGCGCTCTTTGATTGGCCCTTCGGCTCATAACATCGGCCGCGCTCGGACCGAAGCTGAAACGAAGTATAGTGCCCCCTCGTACGTCAGTTGTGATTTTCGAAGTGGTGGGCAGCTGTGCGACTCTACCAAACGAAAAGGCACATTCCTGACTGGATGTGTCTTTTTAATGCGACAGCATTATATGTCCATAAGCGGAAAATCCGGCATCCGGCGGCGTTAACCAAGTGGGACCAAATGTTAACAAAGGAATAAAAGAAAGAATAAAATGTGATTCCACGGCTGAGATTTAAACCCGGTGCTGCTGTGTGAGAGCCGGGCATGCTAGCTGCTGTGCTAACTCAGCCGCTTCGGTGTGCGGCATTACTCTCTCCTCAAAAAGAAGCTTGTCCCATTACGGCAAAAGACGGCATCGGCGTTGATGTGCCCGAAAGATGGTCATAAAAATATGTCCTCGGTTCGATGACATCACACATCACGTGGCGACATGACGTACCATGATGTGTGACGCCGTATGATGTAACGTAAAAAAATATTAGAGGGGCACTTGGGTATCCCTACGTGGATTGAATGCGAAAGCATTGCCATTCCTAAAAATAGAGGAAAAAAAAAAAAGGAAGTGTCGTTAGGAATGGCAGTGCTTTCGCATTCAATCCACAAATGGATACCTAAGTGCCCCTGTAATATTTTTTGTGGAGTAAAGCTCAAATAAATTCCGTGCGGTGCAGTATATCCAGGATTAAGTTCCTGCTAGTCGTGAGGCTTAATCTTTTGCACCAACAATATCGTAGACACGGATGAGAAGGGGGAGAGAAGGAAAGATAAGACACACGAAGTGCAAGTCAGGGTGGTGGGGTTATCTCGGATTTTAAAAATTCAACTTCGAATTTTTAAAATCCGAGATAACCCTACCACCCTGACTTGCACTTCGACTTCTCTCCCCCTTCTCTCCCCTACTCCTACTGGGTATAGTCGTATGCTCGCTGTTGAAAATTTACTCGTCTGTTGCTAGTTGACAAATGAGGTTGTGTTGTCCTTGTTTTAATTGTTTTATTCTTTCTTCATCCATGACTTAAACCAACACGCTCTTCTCCCAAGAATATCGTAGAGTTTATCCTCGGTTGCGACGATGCGCCACTGCGCTACGAACTTGCTAGAAATTTCTGCATTGCGACCGCTTTCTTCTGGAAACCTATGGCGACCTGCCACTTACTTTTGGCCAAAGAACAGTGAAAATACCAGATGTGAAAACAGCCATAACAAGTATTAAAGAAATCAAGATGGGGGTCATAGTATTAGCTTCCCAACGTGGCCAGACTAGCACAGGATTTCTGTTACTCGCCGTTTATAAGACAGGAGTCAACTTTTTCCGGAATGATCTTAAATACAAAGTTTGTAGCAGAAGGCCCGTGCTTTCCTGTTCGTAGGGTCATTTTCTCGGTTCAAAATAGGATGCAGAGTCCTTCCCATAAAAATGCATGGGTGCCCGCTAAGACTCTTTGAAATGATTAAATTAACCGAGGTCGCGTTATACCCTGTTGCAACTCTAGAATAGCAGAAGCCCCTCCCACACAGCGCTTCACTCTTTTTAATAAGCAAACACTAAAGAGGAGGAGAGCCGAGAGGATATCGCCAATCATGGCGAACAAAGGAAATTGTGGGAGGGGCTTGTGCTATTCTATAGTTGCAACGGACTATAACAAAAGTTTACAGTACCATGAAAACAAGAAGACCAAGCATGCACAGAAATTCGCAGAAAGTGTAGCAAGGACAGAATAGAAAGAACTGCAGCTGCAATATTTACCCTTGAAATTTCCCTCGACAGCACAGCAGAGACAACACGCTGGTCGTCAGCGCCTGGAGGGCCACCCCCTTGAACTGGGAGCACATGTAGTCTGAAACAAACAACAAACAAAAAATTAAATGCATAGACAATCCGCACGTGCTGTTATTTCGCTTCATTGGCCGCTTCAGAGAAAGCAAGCATGCACAGCGTTGTCCAACCATGTCAACTGCTAGCCGAAACTCCCTGCCGCCAGGATTAAGATATTGCTTGCGCTATAAAAAAAACAATTACACACTACCCAGCTGGCACGCTGAAAGTTCAAACATTTCAGAAACTAACTCACAAAACTTCAATGTAAGAGCTACACCTTGTGGATACTACACAAAGTATGCTCGGTGTAAACCTTGGTGCACTGCAAGGCTGCTTTACCTAAGCCAGTTTGGAACATGTGCAGTTTCATTCCTTTCAAGATATCATGCCTGAAAATTTATGTGACAAATTAACTGGGTTAAAATGTTTCAATCGACACCCGGCCCAAATATATTGGAAGTATACTAGTGGGTTAATTTCTAACTTACCATAATTATTTTCGGCATCCTGAAGGCGTCCCTTCAGGGTCCAGTTTTCACATTGGATCCACCTCACCCTCACAGCTGCAGCCACACTGAAATGTTTGCAAAGTTTCAGGCAGGTTAATTTAAAGTCGGCACTTTCTCTCGAATACCGCTGTCACAAATTTCGTCTTTTTTGCCATTTTGTTCTGTTTAAGGGTGGTTTGGAGGGAGGGGGTTCAATTGCAATACTCGCACATGTTTACCTGAGCGCCAAAGGCATGAGCTCGGATGAGACTATACTCCCTTTCATACTTTGGGTGCAACGCTGTCAAAACTACTGGCGCAAGCGTGGGGCTTGATCTCGTTGATCATTTGCACGCCTTCTCGCGCAAGCAAAACCATAGATAAAGCCACGCACCCGCGCCAGTAGCTTTGACAGCGTTGCACGCTAAGTATGAAACAGAGTATAATGACGGCCGAGCTTCAAACCAATGGGAAGAGGAAGACGAGAAGAAGGAAGTGGGACTTGGAGCGTTTTGAGTTGACCAATCACGGACCTGTGACAACCGCATAGGTCATTCAACACACGCCCCATACTGCAAAAACACTGTGTCGAACTGCATTTTGAAGTCAGTCCAACTTCCAATGGTATATAAACAGGGGCATTCATTTCGTGGCATGCCTTGAAATGAATCGAAGTGACGCAAGCTGGGAACACACTGCTGCTGCTTCATTTGGGAATAACTGCGGCCATCGGCTTGATCACATCGCAGTTGCAAAATGACAGAAAAAAAAAGAGGCGAAAAGGAACAACTGCGACTTATCAAAAGTTCTAACCGACAAATGTAAACCCAGTTCAATTCTAGAAAGTCAAGGGACCGAAGTTTGTTCTAACAGTACAATCCAGTCTACTTCTATAACTTCAAAACAAAAGATGGCTATCCTCGTCAACCATTTTGACTGCAAAGGAATATTAGCTCTGCATGAACCGAATTCCAAGGAAGTCTAACTTCTGAAATGTAATGAAGCATGATCAGTGTAATCAATTTATAGCTGAACGACATCAGTACACTGCTAGACGAATGCGACACTTTCTAAAGAAACAGACTGAAACTAGCATTAGGAATTCAATAGGGAGTTTTCGTAGACCGCGTCCCCCCCCCCCCCCCCCCCCCCCCTCCCGCTAAGCCCTTCGCAACGAAGAAGCCGCCACTGCATCTGCTGGCCTATGGCCTTGACAGTAGAGTTCCGGTTATCGTAGCGCGTTGCGGAGAGCGTTGCGGGACGGCGAAGACGATCAACGATAACTCCCTAATAAGTGCTCCGTTGACATAAGCTACACTTTCTCGGACCATACACAGAATGAGTGGCAACTTTTCATTACGCTACGCATAGATTCAAACATAAGGACGGGTAAAGCAAACCCAACTAGTTAAAAAGAAAAAAAAAATCTAGCTTAACGACAAACGTGTGCCGAGAAAATAGGGAGCTTTAGAATGCCGGGCGCTACTTTACCGCGCGTTACGGACTGCAAAATAGCGAGGATTGCGGCGAAGAGTTTTAGAATAGCGTTTCTCTGCCGGGGACCCCCCAAAACGCAAGCATCTCGCGCTTAAAACGCCACCGAGATGTCGCGACAGCTTTTATTTGGAAGTTAGAACGTTTTATCTTGAAAATTAAACAAGCTTTTCGTCCAGAGTAACATTTTTATATAGTTGTTTTATACTCTATGCCGCATGTTTTGTTTTTGTCACTACCAAGCTGCTCTGTTGTACTTACGAAGCCCAGACGATCCACTACCCAGACGTGTTCACATGTCTGCCGCGATCGTAAGTACACGCACTTGGATAGCTTTGAGCAGAGCCGTATATATAGAGAGTTTGACCATTCGTTGGGAAGTATAGGAGACAAATGAGGAGGTGCCATTGGCCGAAAGCGGGCTGGGCGTGTTCCAGGGCGTCTTCAGAAATTCGAATGTGACCAACCAGAAGCCGGAAATAATACCCTGGCGGTGGTCGCGAGAAACAAACCTGATAACTGCATTGGAGTAACTCTCGATGGCTGAAAATAGGGTACACGTGATGTTTCAATCACGCTCATCCAAAATGATGGTGGAAGAGTGCGACTAGCGGAACGATCGACATAATCCGTACGCTGAACGCCGAGGGCCGGGAATCTGCCGTCCGAGCGGTCACACACTGTCCGCGCAAAACAGAGTTGAGCGGCGCATTCGTTTCTTACATCTTTCTGCATGATCATGATCAAAACACCACGTGAACCCTATTTTCAACCACAAAAAGTTACTTCATTTCACTCTTGCGCGCTTATTAAAACCATACACGAACATAGACCTTTGATCAGAACTGTTTGTCGCTACCACCGTAGGGGATTCTTTTCGGCTTCTGGTTGGTCAAGAGAGGATGCCAAGCCCTCTTTCCGAGTCTGCCGCACGCCCTAGCTCTGCCCGAGCCTCCCATTGACCAAACTCTCTACATATACGGCTCTGGCTTTGAGCTGTGAACCCAGCGATCCGTGGCGTATTCAATACGCTACGCTTCGACCATACCGACCGCGGTCGCCGAGTGCGACTCACGCCTGCAGTTTCCGAGCGGTCGACGGCGTCGAAGACGCGATCAACGGAAATGTCGTGGGCGCCGCCTTTTGCGGTACCCACGCTATTTTCGAGAAATAACGGGCTCAAAAACTCGAGTCCGAATGCTTGTTTTGGGTCTGCGCATGCACAGCAGCCACGAGATTATTCTCAAACTCCATAATGTTCACTTCTCGTTCGACGCGTACAATGCAAACAAAGAAGTATGCTTACCAACTGCGTTGAGTTGCTCGTTCTGTCGCGTCGTCGGTCTTCCGCGCTCTTCTTGAACATAATCATCACAAGAGGAAACTTCACAGATAGATAAACTTGATTAAATTAGCACATTTTCATGTCTAATGGCATTTCCATCCCGCGACATACATGCACCCAACGCAGACAGACGCAACGGTCGCAAAACCATGCCGGAAAAAGAAAAAATAAAGGACTAGTGTCGCTACCGATGGGGCGTCGAAGACGCGATCCTTACAATACGAAACCGAAACCAGTAAAAGTTACAATACCGAACCCGAAGCTGACCAAATCGCCATAGAGGAGCGCCGTAAATACGTCTTTAGAAACTTAGGAGTAAAAGAGGGTGAGTACAGTTATTTGTATAAGCACAGTATAAGCACAGAAAATAAATATGTAAATCAAAACTAGCACCGACGCGCTATTTGTTTCGGGTGCAAAGCAGTAGGAAGTAGATTTTTTTTTTGTGGAGATTACTTTTAATTTACGCTCAGCTTGCAGAATTTTATTAGTAAATTATTTTGCCACACCATGCTCCTAAGTTTTATTTAGAGTATGGTCCTAAAACTCCTTCAGAAAAGCAAGCATTGCAATAGGGTATTTCCTCTAAATTGTGACTGTATCTGAGTGTTTGATTCTAGCATTAAGTTCGAGCTACAAAACTCTCTGAACATTCTTAACCCCATTGATGTACAACGATGGTGCGTTATGTAACCTGGGCTGAAACCATTTTTGCCATTCGAAAATATTAAAAAATAAGCGTAACACTGTCGCATAATTAACTTGATTAATGTACTTTTATGCATGCTGGAATTCTAGCAACAAATTCTTTGGACGTGGAACAAATATTTGCATCATAGAGCCCAGGGTACATAACAGATGCAACAAATGGGCCGATGTATTTCTGACAGGGACTATTTTTAAATCAGTTAAATGTCTGACAAATATATCACCCTTCGTCCAAACACAACTTTCCAAAAGCACAGAAACATGTTCCCATTGATCCGATTCTCAATTGTTGCGCCCAATATGCATTTACATCGTTCTGACAGACTTACGTCTAATTGGTTCCTATTTCTCAAATATACATGCACAATTGGCATAGGCATTCCTGTTTGGCGAAAAAAGCATTCCGTTTGACTGATAAAAATTTCTAATGGTCCGATAAACTCCCTATGGGAGCAGTCCAACCTCCTATAGGACCCAAAGGTATGCCTATTGGCATTCCTATTCCTCTTTTATTTTCATGTGCATTGAACTAAAACAAAATGACAGCTTAGAGTTAATTAATCAGCCTAGTGTGTATTTCGACTTGTTCTTACTGGTTTTTATTCTGTGGAAACTTGGGATTATGTTTCTGTGAGATTGTGTGAGAGTTAGTTTAAAGTTTTGCGCGGTATTAGTTCAACAGTTGCTACTTATAAATGTTTTCAAGAATGTTCTAAGCAGCACTCTGTATTTGTAATATTAAACAGCAGTGCTTCCCAAACTGTGAGGCGCGAACCCCAGGGGTGTCGTGACTGATCTAGCGCAGTGTCGCAAAACAACTGCTGGCTTGTTTCTTTTCTTTTTTCCAATGGTTTTAAATTTGTTAAAATTACCTGTAGTGCCTGAGAAACTAAATTTCAGAGTCAATTTCAATATGTTACTGCTTATGCACTGAGATGGTAAGACTTGTGGTCTAGCCAAATGCGAATGGAGAAGGGGACGGGGTCGTGGCAGGATATATTTTATATTTTAGTGGATTGCGCGCGTAGGAAAGTTCGTGAGCAGATGCTGTATATTGAGTTCATTATGTCTATCGCTGTCATTTTGACCACCCAAGGCAGTGCGCTAGTTGAGAAGAGGAATAACTAAATATGTTTTGATTTCATAGAAAACTTAATAAATGGTTAATAAATATGAGAAGTTATTGGATTGCAATTTTGAACATTACTTTATTTGAGGAGGGTGTCTTCTCAATAGCAGGCAATCTGCATTCATGATTATCTTCACTTTTGCCTTTATCGAATTCCTCCGCTGTGAATGAGCTGATGTCTATTGGGTGCCTTATGGTAGAGCTCACTTGAGTGTCTATGGATAAACTCAATTACATTTGAAAACGAGCGTGTCGGTTAATAGATACAAATCTTGAAAGAATAAAACAGAGAGGACGAGGACGGGAACAGGACATCTTTGTCCTGTTCCCGTCCTCGTCCTCTGTTTTATTTTTTCAAGATTTGTATGGATAAACTCAAAAGAACAGATATTGCATTCTTAATGGTAATACTTATTTGCATGAGTGATCAGTACATTTGTAAACTCAAAAATAATGAATATTGACTGGGTAACGATAAAACTCGTTGGAATTTGTATTGAGTAAACTAAACAAAATGGATATTGAGTCGGTAACGATAAAACTCATTGCAATTTGTAATGAGTAAACTCAAAATAATGAATATTGTGTTCTTAGTGATAACACTCATTTCAATGTGTAATGAGTAAATTCAATATATTAAATATTAGTTTTGTAATGATAAAACTCATTTAACGATGAGTTTCTTTTGAGTTTCACTTGACTCTATAAAAACACATTAGGAGCTCAATTGAAACTCACTGTTCATTTTTGTAAGGGTACGCCAAGAGGGGGCTAAGGCCTTGCCAGGCTTCACTTTTTTGCCTTAGGCCTTCCTCTGTGAACCAAACCCGCACGAACAAAGAAAGAAAGAAAGAAAGAAAGAAAGAAAAAAAGAAAGATAAAAAAAAGAAAGTAAATTGACTGGTTCTTGCTTTTCCTTTGGAATTGTCCGTTATATAAGAATAAAGGTGATCTGTTTTTGTGTTTAAATAAATATTCAATTGATAGACAACGCTTGGTTCTGTAAGGTCCTGTTTTTCGTCCGCGGTATGGTATAGCCTGTAGGGCTCCGTTTTTCGGATAAGTCCGAAAAACTGCGAAAATCACCCGCCGGTAAAATTTTTGTCCTTTCGGATTTATCCGATAAATTCCGAATTTTTATGTGTCCATGCCAACCCCCCCCCCCCCCCCCCCCCGGCAACAAGAAAATTTTTTTTTTTTTAATTTAAGTAGCGCAGGATCAATGGTCCTGGGAAAATGACACCATAATTATCTTTCAAGCCTCGGACTATTGTAAAAGGGGGGTCTTACAGCTTGTCTCGCCAAGGTTGGTTCAGGGAAACAGGTCATCGTACCATTCGTGTCACGACAAAAGCCACTCTTTTGGTTTCCAGTTTGGGTTATGGGATTTGAAATTTGGAGAAAGGAGAGGGTATGTTTCTAGGGGCAACAGTGAAAGCGCATGGGCCATAGAGATTGCATAAAATAGAGAAGAGGGGCTGTTAAAACTTCTCTACTACATCCTTAACCACTCCACCTCGCGCGGCCGCGGGATAGATTGATGGGATGACTACGGGCTTCCTTGTGGCTACCTCCGGCAGTTTATTGATTTTAAGGTATCGACGTTTATCGAAGCCACATTTGTGTGTGATTTCTATCGTGGGTTAAATTAGTATTCCCAATGACATCAACCCCAAAATTCAACTAAAGAAATCTTAATTGATAGAAGCGCGTTTTATTTTTTCTGGTATACGTTTGCATCCGGTTAATATTGATTATTTTTTAATAGAAAACACTGCGAAATTAATCTCCGAATTTCGGATAATTGTGTATTTGCGAAAACTAAACGCCGATAAACACCAAATTTTCGCTAAAAAATAAACTCCAAAAAACACCCTCCGAATTTCACGAAAAATAAACTCCGAAAACACGGAGCCCTAGGTAGAGGTTTTGCTACACAGAGAGCTGAGCAATGACCGGTCACATAGCTCGGTATCAAGCGCACTTTCAGCAGTCTTAGCTATGCCTTATACCTTTTTTTGAAAGTGCGCGCCATCTTGCAACTGCCACGAAATTTATCCGAGTTTGCCATAGTTTGGGCATGTATCGGATAAAATTGGATGTGAGGGTTGCGACAGCGTTCGATGCGTCCTGGGTTCAGCCTGTATCGAAAAGGAGGGTTGCGCAATGTTACAAGACACGAGTTATTAACAATGACGTTACTGGTAACGAGTTAAGTTTATTAGTAACGCATTAATATGGCGGTAAACACAGCAACCGGCGATATGACGTTAACGTGGTCATCACCATATTGGGAACAACGCCACCCATGAAAAACTAGGCACGCAAAAAACCTCATCGTCCTCCCTGGAACGTCATTGCAGTCGGGTGGTGCCAATTCAGAGGTTGAACCCCGAGTCCAACGCCGAGTTTCCTTCGAAGCGTTGACTTGGCACGAGGCCCAGCCAGACAATGACGCAGCACTCGTGTCCCATCAATGTCTTTTGTTAGATCTCATTGTGATGACGTAATAATTCTAGTGCAAAGTTGTTCTCTATTTTGCGGGTTGTTTTCATCTGGGAACATCATAACATCCGCGAGGGTCGCTTACCACCCTAGCTTTACTCTTCCTGGAACGATATTCAATATCTCTGAATTCATTATATATATAGAAAAAATATAAAAACAAAAATTACGGAAAAATCGCATTTTCCCGCACATTCTGGAATGTGGTGACGTCACATGTTGCGTAACTTTCAAGTCGAGAAGAAAGCCTAAATTCACAAACTTGGCGTTTTTTTTGTTGCTATTGTGTGGTTCCCCAGCCTTTATTTCTCACCGTCCAGCTTCTTGTAAACTTGTAAAGGTATATTGTCCAAGTGTGGCCTAAGTCACATTTGACGTAACGTTTTCGGTGTTGGCACAAGAGCATTTCATCGTATCATTATAAATTAAAAAAAAAAGTCCAAAAACTTTGCACACGCAAACAAGATATTTTAGGTAGTTATCTGGGTTACTAGTAGAGATACATGTAGTGTAATGTGCTGAACCGATTATGAGGCGAATTAGTGACTCAACATTATTCCGGAGCTCCTCTTTAACGGCCTAACAGATCAGTGATGAAAGCAGGCATCTCTCGACGGTTTCCTCGGCAACCAAAACCCTGATCTGGCGCTACGCCGCGCCGCACGTCGCAGCGTCCGTCGCCCGTTTCAGAGCGCAGTTCGCCTGTTTCGGGCTTGAGCGGCGTCACCGTCGGCGTCGGCGTCACCGCGCGTTGCACTATGGGACGTTTGCCATAATTACGTCACACGTGACGTCACGTGTGACGTCACGAGGGTCACAAGTGACGTCACGAGAGGCGGCACCGAGCGTTGCTTTATGGGTAAATTTCCCTGCTATATTTAGTGAAAAAATTTCCCCGCCAAATTAAGCGGATAAAAATGCCCTGCTAAATTTAGCGGAAAAACTTTCCCGCTTAGTTTTCCGGAAAAATTCCAGCGAAGTTTAGCAGAAAACTTTCCCCGCTAAATTTAGCGGTAAAAAATTCCCGCTAAATTTAGTGGGAAAAATTCGCCGATAGTTTTAGCGTGAAAATTCCCCGCTAAATTTAGAGACAAATTTACCAACTAAATATTAGCGGAAAAAGATTTTCCTAAATATTACGGAGAAATCCCCCGCTAGATTTAGCGGAAAAATTTCCCCGCTAAATTTAGATCAAACATTTCACCTCAACATTTAGCGGAAAAAGTTTCCCGCTGAATTTAGCGGAAAAACTTTCACTCAAATTTAGCGGACAAAGTTTCCTGCTAAATGTAACGGAAAAAATTCCCCGCTAACTGTAGTGAAAAAAAATTTCCCGCAAATTTAGGGGGAAATTTTATCCCCTAAGTTTACCGGGAAGTTTAGCGAAAATTTCCCGCTAAATGGTAGGGGAGGAGGAGAGGAGGAGGGGAGGGCACATATGAAAAAAAAGGGGCGTACCCTCCTCTCCGTACCCTCCTCTCCCTACCTTCCCTGTCCTCCTCAAGAGCAAAAGCTCTAATTCGGCCTTACAGGGGATTGGAAACGTCTTTCATTCTTTTTCTTGCTCGTGTCTGGTGCTTGACGGGGAGCACTTTACTACTTTCGTATTCTCATCTAGATATGCTCTATAGAGCGACGTTTATTTGGAGAAATTCAAAACTAGTAGACTTATTTTTCGGACAAGCACATAGGCGGACATTTTAAGTTACGGCGGCCGGAAACGTGTTTCATGGTAGGGATGCCGCCAAGCTGCCGAGGTCGGTATTTCGTCTTTTTGAGTTTTGCGAACTTAGAGCGCGACGTTTGAGATGACAAAACAAATATCGACTTTTGTGCGCTAGTGCGGAAATAAATAAAAAAAAAAATGGAGCTTACGCCACCCGGCGAACGAAAGGTACAATATTGATTCGCCATATTGTTTTTTTTTTTTACATTATTACAACCAACTAAAGCCCGAAAACTGCATAGGTTTGCTTTTATATTGTATAAACATCAGCATTAAGTTTATAACAATGTAAATAAATATACGTATTCATTTTCTTGATTTCCAAAATTCGAAATGTTTGCACAAAAGCCGGTAGACACTCTCTATGAGTCGAACTAGGTCCAACTTTGCTAAAAGTTCAAAAGTTCGCAGAACCAGTGTAAAATTGGAGATGGACAAAAGTTCGCCACATTCATAGTTCTTGGCGTCTCGAAAAATAGTGGGAAGGTGGCATCAAGAAGGGTAGCATGCTTGCGCCCTCAAGTGGTTCAAACAGCCCCATTGTTTTTAATAGAGAGCAAAGGACTCTAAAGGTTACTCCGGTCTTTTTTTCCGTTACCCAAACAAATTGCGTTTCTTATTATCTAGACTTGAGTCTCAACGATGTTTTATTTATTTTTTCTAATATCAAAATAGCTATTGAGAAAACCGTAAATAATGATGATGCCGAAACTAACATTCAAATTTCCGCGGGCTCTCCAGTGGTGTGCCGTCTCAAATGGCACAGACATTCAGGTCGCGCAGGTAGTTTCAAGCAGAGTATGTCCAGCGTTTTTTCGTGCTTTTCTATGAATTAGCTTCCAAGCATGTTTTACCCAGCATCAAATAGCTTTTATTCAGTTCGGAACGTGGTTTACATGCCCCCTTTGTACCATTTCTGTCGTCACACGTCAGTGTTGCCACTGGGGGCTCTCAATTTTAGACTAGTTCGACGTCCACCGTCAAAATATCTCCAAACTATCTTGTCTGTGACGTCATTTCTGTAAAAGGTCAAAGTAGTGGCTTTATTGTTTCGACCTAAGCCGTCAATGCAGCCGTCGCTGCGGTAGCTGTTTCGCCGTTTCGTTCTGTATAGTTTCTGGTGTTGTAGGTGTTGTGTTAATGTGTGAACGGAGACATGTGTAGCGCGCCTAGGAAGTTTTGGTCCTATATGGCAGTGAAAATGTCTTATTCAGTGTAAGTTTGGGACGAGCTCTACAGTTGATTGTAGTTGATCCTTTCACACGTGACACAAATGGCGGCGATGTTCCGAGCTCTCCCAAGTCACTTCGGCACGCGTCTCACTTAAATTTTGAATTTACAAGAAAGGCGAGCTGGATATCCCTCTGTCTTGCCTACACGTAACAAATGTAAGGGCGTACACTACGTAACTGAAATTTTGCACGGTTTTTGTGAATCCATATCGTGCGAGCGCGTCTTCGTATGGTTGCCATCTCGCTTCCCATCTAGCTCCCGCCCCGTTTTTAACGGGGGTTCGCGAGTTTGTTGTTGAGTTCAGACGTTTCTGGTACGTATATAACGAGCGGATATATTAGAAATCGATGGGGATGTCTAATAAACGGTTGTTATATCCATCATTGCTCCTTGATATTTCTTGACCGACGTGAAAGTGCAAAGGTTCTGACACGATTGCACTAGGTACACATCGCGACACTGTTAGCGCGAACACGACATCGGCGCATTTTCAGGTTTTTCTTCAATAAAGTATTAGCAAGCGCGACATTTCATCACTTAATTTATAAAACTAGATGGGCTCTTTCCGTAGCAATAATAACTTAAATGACATCGCTTGGTTTCAAAGAGAAAAAATGGAAAAACCGGCGATCGCTTGTTCGCGCTAACAGTGTCGTGCTCTGTACATGCATTTTTTAATCAACTGCAAATTCTATGGCACAACATTCAGCTCTTTTGTCTATATAAAGCACGTAAAAAATTGGAAAGAAAAGGTGCAGCAGTTGGTAATGTTGGGCACAACAATACAGATGTTAACTCCTGAAGTTCTACTTTGAGAAATTGTGTTGGCACACCACATCACTTAAAAGGTTATGAAACTGCTATCGACTGCACATTTGTTTTCTTGAAAAATGCTTCCTGAACCCTGACGCCGCCTGCAAGAAAGATGGTATTTGTTTGACCATCACTTTCGATCAGTTCCCAGTCGGAACTGCGAGGCTCCAAATTTCTAAGTTTGAAATGTCAAAATAAAGAAAAGTAAATATTTTGAAAGGGAAATCAAAATGATTTTGAAACTGTTTTCACGTTTTGATGTCACGGATGGCAATACAATAATAAAAATTATTTTGAATGTGAACCTTGAAATAGCCACTACTATTGAGAAACGCGATGAGAATAAAATTTAAAAATGTATTAACTTCATGTATATATTCTCTTTCTACACAATACTTGCGTGACTGGCAAAGCCGTGTCGTTTTGTGTGCTGAGCCAATTTTGCCCAAATCAGCGATCATAAAAACAAATCGTTGGAGTACATCCTTAAGCGGGGGCACACTGCTCACACATCGTGCAAAAAAGAGGGGGTTTTAGCAGACATGATGGCAGAATTATCTGTAAGCGCGTCTTAAGAGTGTCTAAATCATGTTTGCGAGCATCGCACATATGTCTGTTTCGAACTTGTCTGCAGACAGCTTTTGAATGAACAACGTAGCAATACCTTCATACAATAGGAAACACACCTCAAGCCATTTCTGTAGACTCTTTTTGTCTGATTAAAAAAAAGTGTGACCGCAGTGAAATAAAAAGCCGCTGTCTAACCCACGCCGAAACAGAATGCGCGGTTATGCACACAGGAAGATTTTCGTGGGAAAGACACGATCTCCTCAGATCCAATGGCTAAGCAAAAGATTAAGCGCATTGCCCCTGAGCACCATAAATTTAGCGCAAAGACTGTATGTTCTCTTCCCCGAAAAATAGCAGGCAGCCAATTACGATGAATAACTTAAGCAGCTTTGCGAGTAATTATGCACAGGTGACTATTAAAGCCTAAAAATGCGATGTGGACATTGGAAATCAGCACCGCCCTTGTAATCGCATCGAAGCTAGATAAAAACCGACTTTAATCTTTTATTTTTAGATGGTGGGGAAAGAAGCCAGTGCATTTCGACAGAAGAACATGCAGGTTATAACCGTTTTGATGTGTTATCTTCTCGTCTTCCATACAGGTAAGTTGCCAAGTTCGGCAAGGATAACCCTTATTCGAAATTCTCAGTATTCATACACCTTTCTGGTGCGTGGCGCCGAAACGATATTTCCGAGTAATAGACAGTGTGCGGTGATTTTCCGCAGCAGAAATCTACTGATGTGCATGCTCAGAACGCGTTTCAGGAGGGTAGAGCGCAGAACGGCGTTATTACAATTTCGAATAGGAAGCGCTTTTTGCCATTGCGGCCGCACCTCTCGTTCACTGATATTCCGGAGTCAGAGCATCTGCAAAACTCAAAACGCTTTTCTGTGTTCAGTGGACAATGAGGGCAGCTAAGAAGGTGGTTATTTTAATGGTCAGGATGGAGGACGCTGCATAAGTGCAAGTGCACAACTTGCTCTCTGACATCCCACGGACAGCTGTACCGTGCCTAATCAGATGTTTCATAAACCATTAGAAAACGGCGGCAGCAATCAGAAGGTCATATTATCAGAATGGTGAAACAGAGAGCACTTGATCTGCGTCAACGCAAGCGCGTCATTTTTCCACGATTCACTAATCGAGAACTGCGTATCGGGAAAGCGATTATGGAAGTCCTCATCAGTAAACCCGGCTTGGGAATTTGAAAGCTCCCGCAGGGTGTCCTTTTTACCCTCTAAAAAAGGGCTGTAGTGTTACACCCATTTATCCCATCTGATGCCCTCCAGTACTTATATTCGACGTAGAGCGCACTGTCGCCGAACTGACGGCGCCAACTGTTATGAGTGGCTTTATCACAGTGTGACATATCTTATGGAAATGCCAATGTGCCTATCAAAAACCGCAAAAAGAAAACACTGGGGGTTTGCTGTATAGTGCCAAGAAAACACCAATTAATTATTTTATAAAGAGTAAGAAGTAAATTAGCTATTTTAACAAGCTGTACTATTATGCCGCTCGTGAAATTTGATTCCTCCAGTTCAACGTCAATGCTCTAAACGTCGAACTGAAATTTTGGGGGTACTCTATGGGACAAGGGGTGTAGGTACTACACCCCCTCTTTTGAGAACATAATGTAGAATAAACCTTTTTAGATGCGGGTAATTCTGAAAAGTTAAGTGGCATGACGAACAGATAGAGTCACCTAAAATAGTGATGTCATTAGCGATGCAACATGGGGGTGGATGTAAGGTAACCGACCGATGTAACGACACCGACCAACTCAACGTAGGGGACAAATCTGACATCACCGACCCCACATCACGTCGGTGACAGGTGTAACGCCGCCGACCGAAATAACGTCAGTAAGGGATGGGACGGCAGCGACATACATAACGTCAGCGACTGATGTAATATAACCGAGCGATATTGCATCAGTGACAGATGTAACTTCATCGATTTCTTTTACGTTACGGATCGGATGTAACATCACCGATTAATATTGCCGCGATGCACTGAAGTCCCTTGATACTCCTTTTACAAGTAACGAAAACCAATACAAATGAAAACGCGCATTCCGCAGGAACAAAATGACGTCACTCAGTTCAGACCTCTGCTGTTGGCCGCCATTCGCTTTCTAAATCTTCCACCGCCACGCAGTCGGCGCTTCAAGGAATGCCGCTACTTGTAGGAAGCTCTCATCTAGGGACTTTATGACGCACCGTCGCTCGCTGCTGCTGAAGTCCCTTGATACTTCTTTTACAAGTAATGACAACCAATAGAAACAACAAAGCAGATTACGCTGGAACAAAATGGCGGCATTCAGATCAAACGTCTGCTGTGCACCACCATTTGCTTCCTAAAACCTGTAATGCCACGCAATCGGCGCTTCAAAGAACGTCGCTACTTGTAGGAAACTCTTATCTAGGGACTTTACGACGCACCGTCGCTTGCTGCTGCTGAAGTCCCTTGATACTTCGTTTACAAGTAACGACAACCAATAGAAACGACAAAGCAGATTACGCTGGTACAAAATGGCGGCATTCAGATCAAACGTCTGCTGTGCACCACCATTCGCTTCCTAAAACCTGTACTGCCACGCAATCGGCGCTTCAAAGAACGTCGCCACTTGTAGGAAGCTCTTATCTAGGGACTTTACGACGCACCGTCGCTCGCTGCTGCTGAAGTCCCTTGATACTTCTTTTACAAGTAACGACAACCAATAGAAATGACAAAGCAGATTCCGCTGGTACAAAATGGCGGCATTCAGATCAAATGTCTGCTGTGCACCACCATTTGCTTCCTAAAACCTGCACTGCCACGCAATCGGCGCTTCAAAGAACGTCGCTACTTGTAGGAAGCTCTTATCTAGGGACTTTCCGACGCACCGTCGCTCGCTGCTGCTGAAGTCCCGTGATACTTCTTTTACAAGTAATGACAACCAATAGAAACGACAAAGCAGATTACGCTGCAACAAAATGGCGGCATTCAGATCAAACGTCTGCTGTGCGCCACCATTCGCATCCTAAAACCTGCACCTCCACGCAGTCGGCGCTTCAAAGAATGTTGCTACTGGTGGGAAGCTCTTATGTAGGGACATCAGCTGCTGCCGCTGTCCACGCTCCGTGCTGATTTCATAACGTTTGTTCCTCCTTTTTGTTTCTGGCATATATGTTCGCCGATTAAACCTTTATTTTGAGTTCATTATTTATTGTCTCTTCGCCTTCTTTCGTGATATTGTCACTAATGACAGTTGAGAAGGCGACGAAAACTGAAGAAAACTAAACGTTTAATGAGGCGAACCTGTGCTTTAAACGAAGCAGAAAAAAAAATAGTGTTGCAGATGTCGATGGCGTCGATGGTGCCGAAGCAGCAGGATCTAACCCTGGGGCAAGGCAGACTATGACTTACCACGCAAAGCTCCTATGTACACGCGTGAGCTTCTGGAATAACTGGCGTAAAAGGTCCGACGCGTAGAACATATGGACCCAAAAAAACTAACATGTTTTCGAATTCACCAGACCAGTAAACTGAAAGAATAAACAAAAGCCGGGAAACATCCAGGCTTTAATATGGAGTCTGGCGAGCTGACGGACTTCTTCTGCTAGTTGGGCAATCGCATGGGCGTCGTTGCTTCGGTCGACAGCCGGTTCGTGGGGTAACATCGCGTCCAGCATTGTCATTACATTTCGACCATGAACCAGTTGAAAAGGTGTCACCCCGATGGTCTTTTGCACGGCCGTGTTGTAGGCAAATGCCACGTACGGCAACACCTCGTCCTATGTCTTTTGCTCCACGTCGACGTGCATAGCGATAATGTCGGCGATGGTCTTGCTGAGACTTTCCGTCCGCCCGTGGGCCTGCGGGTTTTACGCCGTGGTGTGACGATGACTGGTGTGGTTGAGACGAACGACTCCTTGCGTCAGCTGGTCTGAGATCAGGATCTCGGGAGCGCCGTGCCGGAGGATAATGAATTCGATGTAAAACTTTGCGACTTCCACAGCAGTCCCTAAAGGAAGGTATTTTGTCTTGGCCTACCGCGTGAGATAATCTGTGGCAACAATGATCCAGCAATTTCCGGACATCGACGGCGGAAAAGGACCAACTAGATCCATTCCGATCTGCTGAAATGGTGCAGTTGGCGGAGGAAGTGTCTGCAGGAGCCCGGCCGGCCTCGTCGAAATTTGTTGCGTCGCTGGTACTCGTGGCATAATCGTGTGCGTAGGTGGACGGTTTTGGGGAGTTTGGGCCAGTAATACTTTTCAGAAGTAAGGGCAAGTGTCCGGCTGGAACCAAGGTGTCTGGACGTCAGGTCGTCGTGGCAGGCTTGAAAGATCTCCCCTCTAAGGTCGGTCGAAATTACCAGCAGCCGCCACGAGTTGTTGTCCCCGAATTCCTCTTTGTAGAGCACACCTTGTCGCATGGCGAAGGTTGGCAGGGTTTTTGAGAAAACACGTGGAATGGTATTTTGGCGCCCTTCCAGGTGCTCTATTACACTTTGTGTCATCCTACGATGGACTAAAGGCCAAAGCCACGGGCCGCCAGGTCCAATCACGTTCCACGCTATACAATTACGCGTTTAACATTGATTACGGGTAAACGAATAATGCTCGAATCTAAAAGCGGCGTATTATTTATATAGCTCCGAAGCCGCAAAGAGCCCATATATGTCGTAGTTTTCTTTTTGATGTAAAATTGTTGAGTCAGTCAGTGTTTTTCGATCGAACCACTGTCCAGCCGTCCTCTCATCAGTGATCCGAGACGGGTACACCGCTACGGTCATTGAAGCGAAAAACCGTAGTTTCTAAGTGGCTCGTGATTGGATCTGGCGGTCCGTAGCTTTTGCCTTTAGTCCATCATAGGGTGAGCCCAAGTATAGTGCGCTCAGCTCAATATTGTCATTTGTCGTCGTGCTATGTCGCCGGTGTTCACTGCGCCAAGGAAGCACTCGTCGTCATCGCCGTCACTGCTGCCTGAAGGTGCTTCGACGGGAGCTCGGGACAGAAAGTTGGCGTCGCTGTGCTTGCGACCTGACTTGTAGACCACAGTCACGTTGGACTTTTATAACTGAAGACTCCATAGAGCGAGGGGTCCTGACGGGCACTTGAGTTTCGCAAGCCATCAGAGTGAGTGGTGGTCCGTGTTGGCGCAGAACGTTTCTAAGCGGTTCAGGAATCCTTGCCAAATCCCAAATCAAGCGTCGATAGTAGACATATATTCCAAGGAACCTTCGCACGACCTTCTAGTCTGTGGCGCTGGAAATCCTGTGACGGCGTGAGTCTCCTCTGGGTCTGGGCGAACGCTTTCGTTACTAGCCACGTGACCCTAAAACTTTATTTCGTTATAGGCGAAGCGACACTTTGACGGCTAGAGGGTAGGTCTGGCGGTCCGTGTGGCTTGAATAACAGCTTGGAGTCGTCGCAAGTGCTTGTGGAAGTCGCCGGAAAACGCTACGACGCAGTCGAGGTAGACGAGACAGCTCTGCCACTTCAGGCCTGGCGCTATGGTGTTTATGACACTCTGGAAAGTTTATTTTATTATTTATCAATACTGCCAGCCCAATATAGGGCCAAGGCAGGAGTGGGGTGATACAGTGTCACACATGCACATTATAAACACAACAGTTCTAAACCTGGCGCCGTGCATTGGCCGAAGGGCATTACCTTGAACTCGTACAGACGATATGGCGTGCCGCAAGTTGTCGTTTCTCGGTCCCTTTCGTCGACTTCGATCTGCCAGTAGCCACTCTTCCGGTCCATCATTAAGAGGTATCGGAAGTGGCGCAGCAGGTCTAACGTGTCGTCGATGCGCGGGAGTGGATATAAGTCTTTCTTTCTTACCGCATTCAGCTGCCGGTAGTCCGCGCGGAACCTAAACGTTCCGTCTATCGTTTTGACCAGTACGACTGGAGAGGCCCACGTCCTGCTTGAAGGCTGGATTATGTCGCTGTTGAGCATCCCTTGAACTTGCTTCTGGATGTCCTCTTTCTATTATGGATACTCGGTATGGCGACTGATGCACAGAGAGCGCGTCGTCCTCGGTAACGATGCGATGCTCTGCAACGATGGTTTGGACAACGTCGACAACGTCGCGAAGCAGTCGCTGTATTCGGTGAGAAGGCAACTCAGGTGCCGTCGTTTCGGGCCCGGAAGTTTAGGATCAATGTCGAGCCGAGCTGGCGGTGTGCTTTATTTCTGAGGTAGCGAGAATTCTTCGGTAATCAAGGTGATTTCAGCGGAGTTCCGGAGTTCTTCGACAAGATCCACAGATTTACCTTTCGTAAGGTGTTGCGTTTCTTGTTCAAGTTTCGTCAGGAGGACCACGGTGCTCCCGTCTTGAACTTCGCCAGCCGGTAGCTACGTCGGTCTCGACGGGCAGTAGAACACTTGATCGCGGCGGCATGTTCACGTGGTCGGCAGAAACTCAGACGCCGGCTGACGCTGTTCTGCGGTTCCGTGAAAACGAAACAAGCGTCGGGAGCGTCAATATGTTCTCACCAAGGTCGATTAAAGCGCCGTATTCACACGAAATATTCATGCCGATAATGACATCTCTGGCACAGTCTTGTAGAACGACGAATTTCACAAGCCACGTCTCGCCGTGAATTTCGACGCAAGCTACGCATCTTCCCACTGGTGTGATAAGGTGCACTCCGGCGGTTCGTATTTCAGGTTCATCCCACGGCGTTGGCACTTTTCGTAGGCGGCGAGAGAGCCTCCCACTCAAGACTAGGAAGTCAGCTCCGGCGTTCACGAGTGCCGATGCCGTCGTAGCCGTCGATAACAAAATTTAGGTTTTTGGAACCGTTGCAGGAGCTTCGTTGCAATGCGTGGCGTCGGGAGGGGGAGAGCGCTTCGGCATTCTTGACGGCTCTTTACTTCGGTCGTCTTCGGCAACGCAACCCCCAGGCGTTGCCGGGCTCAGTTTTCCCGACGAGCTAGGGGTGCACGCTGTCACAGCGCGACCGACATAGGTGTGATGGGGAACCTTGTGGACGGGAACCTCGTGGTGCCGTCGGCGCTTGTGATGGAGGGCGACGGAGGTATTTCTCGATGTCCCTTGGTCGTTCTCCAAAGCGAGGTCGGCGGTCGTTTGGTGCGAATATTCGTAGTCCGAGCTGGCGGTAAACGTGTTCAACCTTTGGTATACGTGTTCAACCTTTCCGCAGTGGAAGCACACAGGGCGTCCGTCATCCATGCGCCACACGCCGGTCTTTTGAGGTCCACGCTGCTCCTGGCACGAAGTATGCTGAGGCGAAGATACCTCTCGTCGGGGTGTGGCTGAGTACTACCGGGTGACAGGAGGCTGTGGACTACGAACAACTGCGGCGCAGGCTGAAGCTGGTGGTTCCGGTGAGACGTCGGCGATAACGTCTGACTGGAGCGCTTGCTGGACCTCCTCTTGAACAATTTCGGCAATCGAGAGGGAAGCTGGACGTTCGGCGACAAGTACCAGCTTCTTCAAGTCTTCACGGACGATGTCTGGGATAATTTCGCGGATCCCCACGATATTAGGGCTGAGGACGCAGGTGGACGGCGTGGGTGCAGCGACGCCTGGAAATCGATGATAGTGGGCGGCTCGTGCTTGCAGGGCCCGTTCAATGTTGGTCGCCTCGATTACAAACGCTTCAACGCTTGTTGGTAGACATCGCACCAGGCCCCAGAAGATATTCTTCTTGACACCCCGCATCAAGATTCTCAGCCTCTTTGCTTCAGGTATTTGCGGATCGGCGCGGTTGCTCTATTGAAGAACATCTTCGACAAAGCTAACGACGTTCTCGTTAGGGAGTTGTATCCTCGCTTAAAGAAGCTCTTTGGCGCGTTCACTCCGCTGTTGGTTGATGAAAATACTTCGGAGCTCAGCCTTAAATTGATAGCAGGACGTGATCGACGATTTGTAGTTTTCAAACCAATTCCGTGCAGTGGCCTCCAAAGCGAAGTAAACGTTCTGAAGGCACTGATCTGGTGCCCATCCGTTATGGCGGGCCACTCGTTCATAGTGTTGCAGCCAATCTTCAATGTCCTCGTGGACTTCCCCGTGGAAAGGCGTCGGAGTCCGGGGTGCGGCGGGTGGGTATATGACGGCAGCGGCGGCCGGGGCCTGCGACGACTGGTAGTCTATCCTCGGCCTGGTTGACTGCATGGTCTTGAGCGGCAAAAGAGTCCAAATTAAATGGGTATGGCTTTGGTTACGGCGGCTTGATTGGGTCTCGGCCTTCTCTTCGTTGGATTTTCGGGGGCTTGGGGTCAGACTTACTCTGCGTGCCCTCAAAAGGGTGCGCCGCGCGGACATGCGTCTACCCCGCACCTCCACCAAAATGTCACGAATGACAATTGAGGAGGCGTTGAAAACTGAAGAAAACTAAATGTTTAATATAGCGAACTTCTGCCCAAAACGAAATTAAAAAAAATATTGTGTCGCAGGAGTCAATGGCGTCGAGGCAGCAGGATCGAACGCTGGAGCGAGACATACTTTGGCCCGCCACGCGAAGATCAGTATGTACACGCGTGGGCTTATGGAATAATCGAAAAAAAAGAGAATATTCTCGAATTCACCAAAACATTAAACTGAAAAAAAGAGAAATAAAAGACGCGTAACTCTCAGGAATCGAACCCCGGGCCTCCGCACGAAATTCAAGTGCGGTAACCACTCGGCCACGCACGCGCTCGTTCCCCGACGCACGTGGCAATATGCTTGGTAGAGGCGCGGAGTAACCTTCTCTGTTCATTCTCGTACGCTCCCGAGGAGCAGCCATATCATATCAACTTCAAGCCCCAGAGAACTTACTTTTGTGAAACCAGACAAAGCCCGAGCAAGCCAGCGTACTCAAGGTAAGCCTCCGGAATTTGTTCTATTGGTGAAACAATCAAGAAAGAAGTCGCCGAATCTGGAGATGTCTTCCCAAGGCCAGTCGACCGACAGCCCTGCTTCTGCAACCCTCATCGCGTTCTTCCCCGTCACACTTAGCACCCTGAATCCTTCAACGGCATGCGTTCGACCACGTCAACGACTCAACGCAGTAATACAAACGAGTTGCCCGTCACAATCACTGTACGCCGAAGAAATGACTACAGAATCTCTACTTCTCGCTCGAAAGAATGGCACGTACTAGGTGTAAAAACCACGAGGCGACAATTCCCACCCAGTAAGCGTTTGAAGAGAAGCTCCGTCGAGCGTTTGCGACCTAGCAGCGACGAAAATGCGCTGAGGAGTTGATTTAGGCAAGTGTTGAAGGCCCCAACGGGAGCACTGTCAGCTTCATCGAGGACATGCTTCGACTCAGCAGCCGAGCGGATCCCTAAGCTTCCAAAGTAAAGAAATTGAGGATCCTCATGCAAAGCGTCAAAGAAATCATCCCTTGGAGTTTGTACGCTGTCCACTGGCGACCATCGAACAATTCATAACGGAGGCCATGAGCATCGAACGTGCCCTCCAGGCACGAGCCTCCCTCTACCAGCGACCACCTGGTGTCGCTGGATCCTCGTCGTCAAGCTGCTACCTGGGCTCGGACATACACAAGATAATCACGAAAGTCGTCCGATAACAGATCCGAAAGCTGCCCACCGCTTAGGAGCGTCCGGCTTGGTTTCAAGACGCCGAAATCGTACGCGCTCGACGAGGTCCAGCAGACCTTGCAGCCGGAAGCTCCCGTTGACGTACCAACCCCCATAGAACCGACGCTGATCTACGCCGCAGTGGCACGCCGACCACCGCCGCCTGGTCGTCCTTCTCTGGCGCTACAACACCAAGAGCCTCCATGAACACACTAATCCCAATGTCGAGAAGAACGGGTCCTCTACGTCCGTCCGGAACAACCTGCACCCAGGAATACCGACGGGTTGAGTACGGTAGACTCACGATCATTATTCCAACACTGCTGGGTTGCCGACCACGTTTACCGACGATGCCCCTACCGCCAGCTATGTTCGCTAAGGTTCCTGTCTAATTACCCTTGACCACACCTTGGAAAGCGACCTCGGGCATTCGAGGACTACTTACGCAGCTCGAAATCTCCGGAGCTCTCTCCCCGCTGGGGATACCGCTCGCCTTCGCCTAGGCGCCCATCGGCGCCGAAAGGGCGGTCTCTCCGCGAGACCGCCCTTTCGGCGGTCTCGCGGAGAGAGCCCGTCATCTTTTCCTCCTCCTCAAGAAAAATAGGAGTGGCAACTCCTGTAGGAGTTGCCGTAGACGGAAGAAGCGAAAATCCTCCAAAAACGTCGGAGGGCTCCCGCACTAGTAACAACAATAGGCATCGGAACGCCGTTTCTGCGACGGTGTCCAATAATACCGACGTTGCCATCCACTGCCAGGACGCGACTGCGGTCTTCGACACCGGAGGAAAATCATTCTGTTTTGAGTAGGAAGTTCTCTCGACGCCTTCTTACAGTGACGATGCTGTGGGATGGGCCATAAATGCGAACCGCCGGCGAACAACTCACCACACCAGTGGGAAGGTACACTCCACACGTGGACATTCACGGGGAGATCTCTACGATAATATTCTTCGTCGTGCTCAAGTACTGTTGAAGTGAAGTCATTTTTGGAAATGTCTTTGTGAGTTCCGCGCCGTTATCAACCTTAGAGCGAACACGTTGGTGCTGCAGGAACTTATCTTAATGTCAAAATTTAGCGATGCACGTTAGGCACTGTACGAGGCCTTGCCGACCATGTGAACCTGCCGCTGCTCTCAAGTGCGTTTGTGCGTGTCGAAATCGCAAGGGTTACGTGCGGTGAAGCCCTGTTGGAAGGAAACGTTCAACCGCTCCTGTGAAGCGAAATAGGCATTGCTAGGGGCGTATTTGAGCACAAGAACGAACGCGCCAGGCTCTTGAGACAAACCTCCGAAAGATATCAGAGAACCTGACAAATCGCACAGCCGTGGACCACGTCGACGATCTTCCGGACTCAGCCGCGATCGACTCCATCTTAAATGACTACTCTTCATTGCTGCATAAAAGGACGCATCCTTCGGAGCTTGACATTAACCCGACCCTCCACCCCCAGAAGGACGACAGCTGCCTTGTCTCCTCGCCGTGTACAGTGAATATTTCGCCATATCATTAAGGGTGCGCCAAACGACGATTCCCAATCCTCACATTGTTACGGATCAGGGATGGGCAAAATACATGAAAATATATATTAAAATACAAATACAAAATACTTTGTCAAAAATGTATTTAATTACAAATCTAATTACATTCTCAAAAACGCATTTAAGTACAAGATACAAATACAGCCAAATGTATTTGGTCTCCTCCAAATACTTTTCCAAATACATTCCTCAAAATTTGCGTCAGCGACTTCAGGGAGCCTGCAACGGGTTTCTGGGTATCTCATTGTAATTTTGCATGGCACACTCGGGAGTTAGTGTGCGAGGCTCTAGTTACGTAATAGAAATATAATCACAAAAAAAATCGTAATCAGCTTGGACGTAATAGGTGAAAAAATACAGAGCTTCAAGAAGCTTTTTTTGTTGATTACATTTTGGTATAAACCGACAGAAAACCGAGACGACCAAGACGCGCAGCACTAGCTAGATAATTTTTATTGTTGTAACTCGCACCAGTTACGAAAATCTGGACGACCCGCGCATTTAGAATGTTCCAGGCAAAAATATGGATGGAAATCAGGCTGGAAAGCATCACAAGTTGTCACAGGCACTTATTTAGCCAGTCTGCCTGTGAGTGTCGATTTCGTCACTATTCTTGCCCTGGACTTGCACCGTAATCACAAAGTCACTAAACACTTGTGCTTGATTGAGAAACACTGTATTCGGTGGAGAACGTAGTTTTCTTCCTGCACTGGACAGTGACAATAAATTTGAGAGATGTATTTTCGCCCACAAAATTGTATTTAATTACAATTGTATTTGAAATACCCAAGTTTTAGTATTTAAATACAGACGTCAAATACATTACCCAATTTGTAATTAAATACAAATTCAAAATACACAAAGTATTTCAAATGCGAATTTCAAATACTTGTATTTGATATACTGCCCATCCCTGTTACGGATGAACATGCCCTCCCTGTCCATATCTCAACGTACCATGTGTCCGTGAAAGAATGGAAGAAAATTTGAAAGCAGTCTCAAGAGATGCTCGAAAACGACACCAAAGAGCCTTCAAATAGTTCTTGGTCTTCCCCCTTGGTGCTGGTAAAAAAAAAAGGACAGAACGCTGACATTCTGCGTGACAATTGAAGGCTGAATCCTGTTTTCGACGCTAGGGGAGAAGACGTCCGCGAGCAGATTTCTCGCACTGTGCGTCTACAACCGCCGTTTCGCCCAAGATTTTGGAAATATCTCTGCGCCGGTTACCAACTTAACGAATGACACCGTAAAGTTTCACAAGCCAGAAGAGCAAGAGCCCATATTAGATGAGCTGAAACAAATATTGATGACTCCTCTTGTCCTCGGCGATTTCGACTAGCAAGGCTATACTGAAGTCCACGCGGAAGCCTCTCAAAATGGAGCCTATAACTGAAAAATTTAGAAATGTCCATGGTGCACAAGTCCGTCCTCATGAACAAGGGCGCGGACTGTCTGTCAAGGGACCCCCGCCGACGATGACGACGATGAGAATTTTCTTGGCGCGGTCAACGTTGGCGATATGGCGGCACTCCAGCAAGCTAACCCTCAGCTCCCCGCGCTAATCGAATATCGGGGGGAGGCGGAAGTATTGTGTCGTCTTCCAAGCCCTGGCAAGCTTTGCATTCCGGCAAGGCGTGCTTTACGAAAAGGAATTTAGGACGGCAAATCGACGTGGCTTTCGCACTCTTCAAAATGCTAGTAAAAAGCTGATAATTGCAGCAGTTACTACTTTTATATCACAGTTACTATCTTTCACTGTCGATTTACTGCTTCAATTAAACGCACGATATGCAGTAAAGAGTTAGTAGATGCAGCAGTTACAACGTTTTTTTTTAATTTTAACAATACTACATTTTTACAAACACGCGGACAAGATGCGGCGTCATCTGAACCGCGACGACCAGCGTCTGCGATGCACTTAGTGTTTTGGAACAAAGGGGGTATCCAAACACAATGTTAGCATCAAAGATTGTAGGAGGGTAATTGTTTAAGTGTTGAAGCTGGCTTTATAACGATCGCAGACCCGGTTCCAGCGCATCGCGAAAGCGAGCGTGTCGCGAGCACGGCCACCGTTGAAGCAAATGCCATGCGGCTCCTGGCGTCCTTCCCGTTTGCATTAATTAAAAGCCTTTATATCGTCGTTTCGGTTTTAACTGGTACGAAAATAGCCCTGTAGCACGTGCTCAACATGTTTTCAAAGTTAAGAAAGGCTCGTTCGGTTTTCGATTCTTGTATTCTCGCCCTAAGACATTCCTGAGCTTTCTAAGTTGGATGTTCGTGAGACCGAGTGTAGTAGATTAGCAGCCAGCTCGCGGTAGTGATGACTCATTCACTCTCGCGCTAGCCAGCTGTCACACCGACGCACTGTCGCTCTGCTGCCGCCGTTTTCGCTCGCAGCTAACTTTTTATGTTCTTTATTTTATTTCTGTTTCAAGTTCGCGGATTAAAGGTTTATTATGAGTTCGTTATTCGTCGACTCTTCTCTCTGATCCGTGACAGTATGACGTCAGGAAGAGAAATAACATCTTATAATAGGCGTAACGTCACCAACAGATTTACGTCAGGAAGTGTATATTTTTTTTAGTTATTAAATACTACAGACCACACGTGGTCCAAGCAGGACCACGTGTGGTCCTGCTTGGACCTACAAACTCAAAAACCCGTACAAAACGCATAACAACAATACATGAAATTAGGCATACAAATCGGCAAAAATATGAAAGAGTTGGTATGATACAGCAAAACAAGTAAATAGCGAAGAAGCGCAATACCGAAGCATATAAGAACTAAATTTAAAAACACCAAAACACATCGAAATACAAAAAGACCAATACAATAACTGTTTTAATGATGAAGCAAAATCCGAAGATGAAATAACCGAACAAGGAAGAGAATTCCCTCTTCAATTGTACGAGGAAAACACGAAAACTTAAACAGGGTAGTGCGGGCAAAGTACGGTGTTAAGGATTGTTCATGATGGTGCCTAGATCGTCTTGTAGAAAGCGGCTTTAAGGAGTAGTCTGGATCCAAGGACAGTTTTCGTATAAAAAAAAGGGTGTAGAAACTTCAAACGGGCTGTCCTTCGACGGTGCCCTAAAGTTCGTTTTCTGTCGGTTTGCATCAAAAGTGAGGGCGAGTCAGTTCTCTTAAATTTTCCGTATATAAACCTTACAGCACGTCTTTGAACTCGTTCCAATATTTCAGACTTAAATTTCGTATGAGGGTCCCAAGTAATATTGCCATATTCTAGTTTAGATCTAACGAATGAATTGTAAGCCAGTAATTTTATATTTGGAGTAGCGTATTTCAGCTTATGCCTTAAAAAACCCAACTTCTTGAAGGCTGCCGAGGATGTATTTTTTATATGGGTCGCCCAGTTTAAGTTTTTATTTATGGTCACCTTGAGCTGCTTGTAGTCATCGACCTGAGCGATGGGAATGTTATTTAGACTGCATTGGAAGTTGAATGTTTTTTTGTATTTTTTTTTAATTTGCAGATAAACAGTTTTTTCAAGGTTCCTGTCCCGCGTACAGCACCAACTTTGAATGTCATTGAGCTTGCGCTCATTAATTGTTGATCGTCAGGCTAATATATTTATTTAAACAACAGGCAATCATCTGCAAATAAGCGTATGTTCACAGACGGGTGGGGGCAGAAACTATGTCATTTATATAAATTAAAAACAGCATAGGACCAAGAACGCTTCACTGCGGTAATCCAGATGTTGCGGCTAATATATCTAAGCAGCTACTGTATTTCGATGTGTTTTTGGTGTTGCTGTCCTGGTCAACAAGTTGGGTGTACAGTGTTAATCGATCGCTAGAATGCACAGACTAGGCAGGGCTAGTGGGAAAAGACCTGTTACCATGTTTTTAACAAGATTACACCAGAAAACAGGCCGTTCTTCAAAACGTTAGTAAACTGAAAGGTACTATAATCTACATAAGAAACGATCACTCACAGTGTACGTTATCTAGGCATAGGCTATTGTGGGAGACTGCAAAATGCAGAAAAGACTGCGGGAAAAAGTGTATCGCTCGTGAACGATAAACTTCGGGTAAACAATGAATTCTATGTGTGGGATGAACTGACCAATGAGCGGGTGAAACACCCTCATTTCATACAGCCTAAACCCGTTGAATGACGAGAAGCGAGTGTTGTAGGAAAGCAGCTACGGCTTCTGAATCTAAATGCCCAAAGTATAGTAAACAAAGTGAAGCAGCTTGAACTTTTATTACTCACCCACGACCCCCATATAGCAGTTATCACTGAAACCTGGCTTCATGACGGCATTATCGACGACAGCGTCATATCAGATTCCTACGAAATGTTCCGCAGAGACCGTTTTTCCCGTGGGGGTGGTGTCACTCTTCTACTTAAGAACGGAATTAATGCAGTGCTTTTGAACCAAATAGATGATCACCAGAGTTTATGTTTGAAAGTGAACTGTTGGGGAAACACTGTTATTTTATATCCTGTGTACTGGCCTCCGAATTTCCCCCTTGATTTTTTTGTGTAAACTATACAACCACATGCCCGCTTATCGTAACTTTAAGTTTCTCGTGGTTGGTGATTTCAACCTCCCAAATATTGACTGGTCTAATTTATTTTCTAAACAAAGCCAAAATGCTGAGCTTGTTTCCGATATTATATTTGCCTATGACTTAGTTCAAGTTGTGAATAGAGTGACACGTGAGCAAGGTTCCTGTAGCTCAATTTTAGACCCTGTATTCATTAGTCGTTGCATAAGTGACTACGAGGTAACAGTTGAACAAGGTCTCTCTGATCATAAAAAGTCTTTTAGTTGCTCTCTAATCAAGCATTGAGAAAAAAATTAATGTACTTTTATCACTGCTAAAAGCTTTTCGCGTGCTAATGATGAAAGTGTTTTAGATTATTAGAGCTCTGTTTGGATGAGTTTGAAGATTCTGATGTAAATGTCCTTTGGAACAAGTTTAAGTCAATGTGTACTTATTGCCTGGATACCTTTGTTCCAACCAAGCGTAAGCGCATCGGTAAAACAAATCTTTAAAATAATCGGGGAGTTATTCGCCTTAATCGTAGTAGTAAGCGACTAAAGAAAAGAAAAAGAGTAATCAAGGGTTGTTTCAAGAATTGATTAACAAACTTTCCACCCAAGTTCAACACGCCAATGAATTTTACTTTTTTTTTTCGTTTTTTGTCCTGATCAACAAGTTGGGTTTTTTGTCCTGGCCAACAAGTTGTGTGTACAGTGTTGATCGATCGCTAGACTACACGGGCTAGGCTTTTGATTTGTTCCTCAGTTTCATCGGGAGCCTCGGGGATGCCGTAAACTAATAGATTGGAGCGCCGACTTCGATCTTCCAAATTTGCAATCTTTGGATATTGAACATTTCTGATTCTTTTAAAAGACGTTATAGGGCATTCGAGAGCATCGATTTTATTAGCCTTAACCCTGAGCTCCCGCAGAAGCTTGTCCATGTCATTAAACTTTTTGTCAAGATCACTGATCAGGCTATCAGTTTTTCCCTGTTGTGTTTTAATATCAGCAATTTCAGTGCGTATGGCATTTTGGCCGTCCCATATTTGGGTAAACATTTGTTCAGTTGTAGGACCAGGATTGCTTTCAACGTCCCCACAGACCAGTTGTTTGCACACATTCACGCTATCATACGCAATACTAAGACAAGTCCGGGGGCACGGCACAATCAGAAGGAACACATTGCAAGATCGAAGGAAAGAGGTGTTATGACTAACCTGTACGAAAAATAGCGGAGATTTGGCAAACATGCTCCTCTCGGTCTCGCCGTGTCCAATGAAGACGAACTGGTAAAGCGGTGCCTTTATAGCCGGTACGAAAGTTGAAGTCATGGAGCCGCTGAAGGCTGGACGGTGCTACTCCTTCACGGTGACGATCGGTAATGCTTGGTCATCCTTGTTGATAAGCTGGAAGGTGCCGATCTGCTTGATTGCCGTACACCTGCTGTACCAGACGGGCGATCCGAGAAAAGGAAACAGGAGGCCATGTACGAAAAAGGGCGAAGATTTGGCAAACATGCTTCTATCGGTCTCGCCGTGCCACCAACAAACATGACGCCAGGGACATATGTAAATTCACTGAGCGATACGACGTGAGGAACAGATGTAACCTCACCGTCCGATAGTATGCCAGGGACAAACTAATGTCACTGACCGATTTTACGTCACGAAACAGAACTAACCTCACTGACTGATATGACGTCAAGAAGAGACGTAGCATCACGGAACCGCGGTAACATCTCCGACCAATATGACGTCAGAGACAGACGTAAAGTCACCGACCGATGTAACTTCATTGACAAATGTAACGTACCGAACCTAAATAACGTCAGCGACAGATGTAATGTCGCCGACCGATAAGACGTCAGGAACAGATGTAACTTCACTGTCCGATATTACCTCAGGGACAAACGTAACGTCTCCTACTAATATGACGTCGGGAACAGATGTAATATCACGGAACAGATCTATCATCACCGACCTTTATGACGTTAGGAATAGAGTTAAGATCACAGACCAATATGACGTCAGGGAGCGATGTAACGTCAGCAAAAATGCTACAGGTATTCCCGCTCTTTTTAATCCAGGCGACGATCAATTTAAACCAAGTGCCATCCAATTTCATTCAAGCGCTATCCAATTTAATCGCTGTGGTACCCAATTTAGTCAATACGCAACTGAATTTAATCAACAATATATACATTTGCCTATTTTCTTTAGTGATGGCATTTCGCTTACACTTCTAATAGGGAGTAATTGTTTAAAAAAATAGATTTTGATTGGGACAAATTATATTTTAATCACTTTATCGATTAATAGGTGTTACTATTCGCATGATTCACGTAGCTTAATTGGCATGTCGATTACTCTTTTGGTAACCTCGATTGAGTTCTTAGTGGCACACTCAACTTTAATTTAGCTGAATTGACGTTTTGTTTACTCTTTCTTATCAGTTCCGCTTATTATTGATACAATTCAGATGATAAAAGTGCGATTGCAGTTTGTGATAACTTTTGATTACTTCGCGCTATTATTGACACTTCTGAGTTCATTAGAAAATTTATGGAGGTACAATTTACAACTCTAATTACTTTGACCGATTAATAACACGAATTACAATGTGAAGATTCAACAAACATTTTGGATCACTCCCTCGGTTACTTCGAGGAATTAAGGACACAAAAAGAACTTGGTACAAGGTCATTTGACCTTCTATATACTTTTTCGGTGATACAGGTATATTTGGCACAGAGCGCTTCCTACAACCAACATTTTCAGTACTGAGTCGATTACTTTGAGATATAATGGACATATTCAACTACATCAACGTTCAGTTAAGATTTGGATTACTACTTCGAATATTCCGTGTTACTAGTCTCCCAATGAACTTCGAATTACTCAATTTACTTAGTGGTTACTGTTTTAAGTGTCCCCATATATTAGTGACATAACTGAGTTTATATCAGCATAATTGACATCCTAATTGATTACTTTAAGTAAGAAGTGACCTACTTGACTTTATATTGGTCTATTAGACATAATATTTCTCATTATTACTTTGACTTGTTATACAACTGAGTAATTTATTATCAGCTGAGATAGCATTTTGATTACTCTTTTGATTACTTCGACTTACAATTAACCCAATGGAGTTTGATTCCGCCTAATAGACATCACAATTACTCTTGACATTACTTTTAGCAAATTTTAGACTCACGGATCTATTATGACCACGAGTCACATTATAACTACAATTTTAATTGCTTCAAGTTACTATTGAACCTGATTGATTCATTGAACGCCCTGAGTGACATGTTGATGACTTGATAGCTTGGAGCTAATATTGAACCAATGTTAATGCTATAAGCTTAATTGTTATGATAATTAGTAGTTTCATTACTTCGAGTTACTATTTACTCGCTAAAATTTATATAAACTAATTAACATGGTGGTGCCTCTGTAATTACTTCGATTTATTATGCAATTATTAGCTCAAGTAACAATATAATTATTCTTTTTAATACTTCCAGTTACTTTTGACCCCAAAAATTAAGTACGGCCTAATTAACATTATGGTGTCTCTTGTGATTACTTTGGGCTAATATTGCTGCGTGCGCAGCTGACAAAGTAGGCAGCGCGCTCGTGGCCTAACGGCTATCATGCTTGACTTCCACGCAAACAGCCATGCAGGGTTCGATTCGTGGCTACGGGTACGCATTATTGTTGACTCTAATGTGATGTTCTGGTAAACTCGAGAACCGTGTTTGCTGATTCGAAGTTACAATGTTCTAGACGCGGAACCTTCTACGCCGGTTGTTCTGGAGTCCTACGCGTGTACAAAATAGGCTCCGCTTGGCATGCCGGAGCCTGTTTTGCCCCAGTGTTGGATCCAGCTGCTACGTCTACTTCGACGTCCGCGACGCTGTCTTGTTATCTTCTGTGTCCTTCTTGATTTGGGCACAATTTCGCCAAATTAAAAGTTTTAGTTTCCTCGGTATTCTTTGTTTCGTCACCTCATCATTCGTGACATTTGGTGGAGCTGCTGGGTAACGCATGTCCCTGCAGCGTCCCACGAAGGCACTACCGAGACCCGAGTAAGTCGCCCCACCCAGGGCCTACCCGCTGAATACGGACTTCTGCAAACCGAGACCAGACAGCCAACGAGGCCGACGTGCGACCACCAGTCGTCACAGACTCCGACCACCGCCGCCGTCGTCTACCTGCCCGTCGACCAGCGAAACCCAACGACCTTCCATGGCGAGAGCCATGAGGACGTGGAGGACTGGCCTCTGCACTTTGAACGTGTAGCCCGCCATATTAGATGGACCTCTAAGCAGTGCCTCCAATACCTCTACTTCTCTTTGAAGGGTACCGCGAGGCAGTGTTTCGAGAACCACGAGGCTTCACTTACGTTGTGGGACACCTGTATCGCCGGCCTGTTGGACGCATTCAAGAACCCAACACGTCGACAGCAAGGGGTAGACCTTCTGCAAATGACTCAAGGTTCCAAAGAAACAGTCACCACATTCGTTAAAGACGTCCTCCGCCTGAGCAGCCGCGCCGACCCTCAGTACACCGAGGAGAAGAAGCTGCGCGTCCTGATGAAAGGAGTGAGGAGTGACATTTTCGATGGCCTTGTTCGCAACCCACCAACTACTATCAATGAATTCGTTGCCGAGGCAACTAGCATCGAGCGTGCCCTGTCAATCCCAGCCAGCCACTACAACCGACTCGCCGGCACGCCTGTTGCTTCGACGCTGACATCTTCCCGATTCGACGAGGGCGGCACCAGCGCTGACAATCTTCGTGCAATTGTCCGCGACATCGTCCGGGATGAGCTCGGGAAACTTCTAACCGACGCCGATTGCCCCGCCTCGATCTCCATCGCCGAGGTCGTGCGGGAAGAAGTTTAGAGAGCCATCCAACCAGAGACTCCCATTAACATGGCAGTCCCCGAAGAACCCACGCTAACTTACGCCACAGTGGCCCGACGGCCACCGCCTCCTCTTCACGAGTACGTCCGTCCGCCGGGACGTCAGTCTCCTGCACCGCAGCACGACCTCCGCCACGACAATCTGGTACAGTACGCCAGCCATGAGCCCCGCAAACTTCGAGAGATCGACATGTGGCGAACGCCCGACCGATACCCTCTTTGCTTCCACTGCGAGGAAGCAGACCTCACCTACCACCGATGCTCATAGCGAAGTCTCCGGATGCGCGGGTTCCACCTGAACGACCCACGCCCCCGTTATGGTGAACGAACTTGAGAGATCGACGAGTACCTGCGACGACCTCGGTCTCCCGAGCCTGTGTCCCGCCAAACGTTCCGGTCGCCATTGCCACGACGTCTATCTGTTCCGATGCACCAACCCCGACGTAGAATCCTGCTGCCCCTAGTTCCTCGCCGGGGAAATTAGGCGCGGCAACCCCTGGAGGCGGGGTGGCCGAAGGCGACCGACGCTATGATACTCCACGAACGTCAGAGGGCCCCCACTTGAATGCTACCAGAGAACAACGCGACGCTCCTGCAATGGTAAAGAATAACCTAAACGTCGTTATCGACGGTCACGACGCGTCGGCTCTCGTAGACACCGGAGCAGACAACTCCGTCCTGAATAAGAGGCTCTCCCGACGCCTTCGGGAAGTCACCATGCCATGAGATGCCCACACATACGGACTACCGGGGGAAATCTAATCACGTCAGTCGGAAGATGCACTGCTCACGTCAAGATTCAAGGCGAGATGTCTCCGGTAAAGTTCATTGTTCAACGAGACTGTGCGAGAGGCATTCTACCCTGAGTGTACTCTTTGTGCGAATACGTCGCTGTCATCGACCTGCAAGCCAACAAGTTGAGGCTGCGGAAACCTGTCGTAATACCCGAGGATAGAAAAGCTACAGCAGCCACGTCAGCTACAGTGCGGTTACTCTCTGATCACCTGAACCTGCCACCATGCTCGAGTGTACTTGCAGGCTGTCGGGACCGAAAAAGGCATCTGCGTAGAAACCCTGCTGGAAGGTAGTGTCTAATTGCTCCTAGGAAGCGGGATCAGCGTCGGAAGAGGCATCGCGGAGCTCCAAGGCGGACACACTGTTGCACTCGTTACAAATTTCCGACAGGAGGCTCAGCACCTTACGAAAAGCACCGCCGGGGGTCACGCCGAGGAGCTCCCGGATTCAGCCGCAATCGCCAAAATATTAGAAGACGTCTCTTCGTGGCCACTCAAGACAACGCCGTCTGCGCAGTTTAACATCGATCCGACCCTGTCTACCCCACAACGACGACAACTCATTGACCTTCTCGCCGAGTTTAATGACTGCTTCTCCACGTCGTCAAAGGTATGCCCAACGACGATTGCGGAACATCGAATTGTTACTGATGATGATGCGCTTCCTGTTCATCGGTCGCCGTACCGTGTCTGTGTGAAATAAAGAGAAGTCATCCAGAAGCAGGTTTAAGAAATGCTCGACGACGACATCATCCAGCCCTAAAGCAGTCCGTGGGCTTCACCGGTAGTCCTGGTGAAAAAGAAAGACCGGACTCTTCGGTTCTGCGTGGATTATCGTCGACTGAACGCCGTAACAAAAAGGAACGTCTACACGCTGCCACGCATCGGCGACGCTCTGGACCTTCTCCGAGACACCCAATACTGTCCGTCGATGGACTTGAAGAGTGGGTACTGGCAGATAGAGTTCGACCAACGAGATCGTGAAAGACTGCCTTCCTCACGCCGGACGGGCTGTACGAATTTAAAGTGATGCCGTTCGGACTGTGCGCGGCAACGGCGACCTTCTAGCGCGTAATGGACACCGTCCTTTCCGGCTTGAAATGGCAAAGCTGTCTCGTCTACCTCGACGACGTCGTGGTTTTCGGAAGCGACTTCGACGAGTAGCTGAGACGTCTGCGAGCCGTGCTACAGGCTATCCAGAATGCAGGACTGACACTAGCGCCATGAAAATGTCGGTTCGCTTACGGCAAGCTAGAATTCCTGAGCCATGACGGGAGTGCTGAGGGTGTAAGCCCTGGCCATAAAAACACATTCGCTAGCACCGAATTTCGGAAGCCAGCAGACAAGAAAGCCGTACAAAGATTTGTTGGACTGTGCACCTACTACAGACGTTTCGTTCGCGATTTTGCCAAGATTTCTGCTCCGCTCAGACATCTGACGGAGGAAAATATCAACTTCCTGGGGGGGGGGGGGGGGGGGGGGGGGAGGAGGAGCAAGAACAAGCTTTCAACGAATTGAGGGAAAGACTTCAGTCACCCACTGTCCTCAGACACTTCGATCTATGAACGGAAAGGGACGTTCGCACGGACGCCAGGAACGCCGGACTCGGCGTGGTACTCGTTGAAAGACAAGACGGAGAAGAGACGGTAATCGCTTGCGGAAGCCGGGCACTGTCCAAGGCAGAGCGAAGTTACTCAGCGACCGACAAGGACTGTCCTGCTGTCGTCTGGGCGTTAACCAAGTTCCACCCGGGATCCGGTTCCGCGTTTTCACGGACCCAACCTCAAGGGCCAGTCAAGACGCCTCACTCGCAGGAGTGTTTGACTGCAACAGTTCAACGTAACCATTGTGCATACGTCTGGCCGCACGCATAACGACGCCGACTGTTTGTCTAGAGCCCCAGTTGCATCTCCTCCCGACACCACCGACGATGAGGATGACGGTCGTTTTCTCGGCGCAGGTACAGATTACGACATGGGAGCACTTCTACGAGACCCAACAAAACTTCGCGCCGTGATCGACCATCTCGAAGGTCAAGGTAGTCCACTTCCGCGAGTCTTGGCCCGAGACTTGTCAAGCTTCGTTCTGCTGCGAGGCGTGCTCTTCAAGGAGAACTCCGGAACCTGCAACCCTGCCTGGCTGCTGGTGGCTCTTGCCAGCCTGCGAGAAGATATATTTCAAGCATGCCACGACGACCCAACGGCTGGACACCTCGGCTACAGCAGGATGCTCGCCCGGATTCGTGACGAGTCCTACTGGCTGAGACTCCCGAAAGCCGTCCATCTCTACACTCGGTCGTGCCATGAGTGCCAACGAAGTAAGAAGCCTCCGACGAAGCTAGCCGGTCTCCTGCAGCCGATACCTGCCCCGACTACGCCCTTCCAGCAGGTCGGAATGGATTTACTTGGGCCGTTTTCAACATCGGCACAAAAAAACCTGTGGATTATCGTCGCGACCGATTATCTTACAGGATAGGCCGAGACGGAAGCGCTTCTTTTATGAAAAGTGGTTGAAGTAGCCAAATCTTTCGTCGAGTTCATTCTCCTTCAAGACGGCGCACTTGAAGTGCTGATTACAGATTGCGGGTCACCTCTTACCGCACAGCCGACTCAAGAGGTTCTTCGGCTCTGTCATACCAGCCATCGACTAACCGCCGCTAATCATCCGCAGACCAACGGAATAACGGAGCGGCTCAAAAATACGATCACCGACATGATCTATCTTCACGTACGTCCACGTACATGAAGAACACAGCGCAGTGAAGACAAAAGTGGGCATGTATGTGCTACGGATTAAATTGACCGACCCTGGGATCAAGTCGGGTAGCGCTGGGATTAAATTGAATGGTGTTTCAATTAAATTGAATAACACTTAGATTAAATTGAACACCATTTAGATAAGAATGAGCAGGACAACCTGCAGATTACCTCAGTTGGGGAACTTCCGAGGAGGGGCCTCGCGCCTACTCACTTCTGTTCGCCTCCCGTCGCTTGAAGCACCATTCAGATTTTTGTTTCAAAACTGTGAGTTCTATAAAGTACTATGGAAACAGGGCTGCCCACACGAAAAGTCAAAATTTCTTCAGCGGACGCCTGAAATTTCCCTCTTCCTGCCGAAATTTCTCTCGCTTGCCGAAATAATTATATAATAATATATATTCGTGTTTTTCTCAACGAGGTAGAGGGGCTTAGAGCGATAAACCGGGGTTCCGGTCTGCACTCGAAAGTGACCCCCATAAGGAGGCTGCCATTGTACGCAAATTTGACCACACGTCACATGACCGAACCAAACGCGTGACGTCACAGGAAAGATGGCAGCGCCCATGCAGCGGCTGGCCCCAGCTGGGCCGGAGCTTGTCGGATGCTTTGTTGGTTGTCGTTCGTCTCGGCGAGTTGATTTCAGACGCGGAAGCCGTCATATGAGGCCGGTCGAAAGCGAGTTCAGAGTTCAGCGTGGTGTTTGACGTAGGTATAACGTGAAAATACGGAGAAACAGTGTGCATTTCGCTGGTGACCGACCGGGATATTGCCATGGAAGAGACAATCTGACCTACGCTGCTCGGACCTCGGATTGATTCGGATACCGCTAGGATAAAATTTAAGGCGACGTTTCTGTGCTCTCGTTGACCATCGGAATCTTCGAGGTTTGCAGTGAAGCGTGTGCAATATATTTGGATACGCAGTTTAGCGACGGAAATTGCGTGAGTCGTGCTTGGCAGTGTGCAATCGTGGTGCAGCTTCGATCAAATGACCGAGGGCTCACTTCGGTTGTGCGGCGCACCGGAAGGCTGCCTTGAAGCTGGTAGTTCCCGTGCCGTGCTGAATGATGCTGTGCTGCTTACAAATTGTTCCGGCGTAGAAGTGCACTTTCACGGAGCACAGGCGTGCGGCGCACCGAAGAGCTGCCTTCAAGCTGGTAGTTCCTGTGCCATGCTTTAGGTGTTGCTGTGCTGCTTCCGAAATTGTTCCGGCGTAGACCTGCACTTTCACGGAGCACAGGTGTTGCAGTTGGTATTGATCCCGCTGGTCTGTCGCACGTTTCGTCAACACAAACGTTTCATCCACACTAGTTACGCGAATTGCAAGCTGTCCGGACATTCCACCGAGCGTGTTACGTACCCAGCTCACGCCGCTTTGTGGCAACAGCCTGCAGTGGCTCATTACCAGAAAAGTGGTCCCACATCCATTTCAGTTCAGTTCGTCCACGGCAGTCGCCAAACCCCGAAGGAGAGGATTTATTCGGAAAGATTGCCACTAAAGCGCAATGCAGCTTCTTCAGTGGTCAGGATAGATTCTCTTCTGCTAGTTTTGTTATACTGTCACGGATCCTTGTTCCAGTCCTATCTTCTATCAATATTCACTATTCTGGGACACTGCAGGTCATGCTCAGCTGTAATCGTGTGTTCAGGTGGAGGTGCTGGGCACTTTACCCGTAGCCCTTCACTCTGTGTGAACCCGGCGGCTCTTCAGCCGAGTTACCCGATAATGGGACACGGCTGGCGGACTATTCTGCGTCTTATACCCCTGTCGAGCCGTAGGCAAAGTCCTGACCCGAGCCTGACAGAACAACCGCAAGATGACCGAGTACCACAAGGAGTAACCTCGGAAATACACCACGAAGCACCTGAAATCCGAGCCAGTTGCTGCTACCAGGAAAAACCACCGGAATTCGGTCTCCTGTGAGAAAATCCGAAGCTGACTAAGCCAACAATGACAAACCTGTAGCAGCAAACCGTGTCCCCTCCCACCATTGTTTGCATGCCCGTCGCAAATCACACTCCGACGCTTTTTCACGCAAGCTGTAAGAAGACGTCAAGGACTGGATTGAACAATATGACAGTGTCGCCTGCCACATTGGGTGGACAGACAACCAGCTCCTGCAGAACCTATACTTCTCGTGGAAGCAACTGCCGGCGCTGGTCTGAGAACCATGGATCCTCCTTAACGTCATGGGAAGTTTGCAAGATCAAGCTGAAGCGCGCATCCGTCAGCCAACATCAACGAAAGAGAGCCGCATTCTTGATTCTGTCCAGGACACCGCCCCAATGAGAGCGCCACCGCACTCGTGGAGGATGTTTTGCGCTTGATCGAGCGCCCACGCCCACGCCCACGCCGACCTTGATGCTACAGAAGACAAGAACCTAAGAATCCCATGCGCCTCACGTGAGGGACAACACCTTCGGCAGCCTTGTCCGCAACCACCCAACAACAGTCGAAGTGTTCATATCACTGAGGCTTCCAACATAGAATGTGCACTGCATGCCTGAGCCTGCCACTATGAACAACTTCCCGGCGTCTCGACACTCGAGTTGTCCAGCTACTACTTCGACGCCAGCCTCCCAGGCATCCACGACATCACCCACGACGTTGTCTGGGAGGAGATCAGGAAGCTACTTCCTGCCATCAGTTGCCCGGCTTTTATTTTGATTGCCGAGATTGTTTCGGAACAAGTTTGACAGGTATTTCAACCGAGACTTCTGCGAGCGAAGCGGCATCTGACAAACCAAGGGCAACTTACACCACAATGGCACGACGACCGCCACCGGCTGCCCCTTAGTATTCAATACCAATTCAATGAGACACTCTAACGCCGAAGCATTCCCGACATCGTGTGTAGGACTGTGCTCAACAAAGTACACCGAGGAAAACGTAGGTGATGCGAATGTGCGACCGAAAACCACTTTGCTACCACTGCATGAAGCCGACCATGTCTACCAAAGCAGCCCGTACCAATGAATTGGTCGGCGAGGGTTCGTGCCAAACCACCCTGAATTACGTCTCGAGGAGCGACCACGGGAGATTAAGGATTACCTTCGGCGACCTTTGTCCCTGATGCCGAAGGTGCTGAATCGAAGATTCTGAATCCCTGATTACCCCAAAGCTCCTCATGTCCATCTCCTCAACAAGAGGTAAGCACGACAAAGCAGGTGAGCGGCGATGCAGTGACAGTGGATTTGGTGTCGGTTGTCGTCCAAGGACAATACCTAAAAATTTGCTGACACCAATTTTCTGTGTCCACTCCACGAAGCACACAATTTCGAACTTTGAGAGAGAATGCCCGTGAGTGACTTGAAGGAATAGAATGGTTGTTTGCTCTCAAAAGTGAACTGCTAGCATCACCAGACTTGGATAGCAAACAAAAATTGTTACCAGCTTTCAAGTCAACGGTACAGCAAAAGGCACAGCCACGTAAGCAATACATGCCCGAGCTTGCTACATTAATGCCGAAAACTACCAGGAAAATTTTCGGATTAGAAGGCAGCCCTGCAGCTTCAGTGCACATGACGTATGATTACAAGACAGCATCAGTCGGTCAAAGTTGCCACTCGACCAAACTGAACACCGACGTGCCAGGAGCGTCATCCGACAACAAGGTCCACAGGTACTACGACTGAACGCCTGACACGAGACTGTCGCAGAAAGAACTCGTTATGAAACCATTTACTAAGAATCAATAATTATGCAATCAAGTGGAAATAAACATATTTGATACACTAACCAGATAAACATATTTCCGCTTGCCTTCATGCATTGAGAGTCTACACACCAAGAATTGTGTCCATTGCACGCTCTGGACCTTACGAGGACACTCGCTTCTCTGACCCTTCAATATTAATTAAGGGGTCATACCAGACTGGCAGACTTCTTGCAAGAGGCTGCACTCGTTCAACCTTTCCTGAACATGTGGTGCATCCGAGAACCAACTCCAGTGATGTGAAAATGTTTTTTATTAATTTATTCCTTCCAGGGGCCTTCGTAGGCATTGCAGAGAGGATACTTAAAGGGTAACTGCAAAGAAAAAAAAGTTTTTTTTTAAGCATCCTAATTGGGGCAAGCATGTCACAAAACAAATGTTCCGCGAAAAAAATGATTTTTTTTATGAATATTTACGCCACAGGACGTAATTTAGTAGAGTCAGAACCTCTCCACATTTGAAACTCCCGCTCTTTCGACCCCCGCGGAAGAGGAGTACGCCCCGCCCCTCACACTCCTTGCGTTGCCGAGTTGAACGACGCAGCGTCTCGACTTCCGGCAAGATCTGGCAACTACGCCAGGCCGCGGTATTGTTTATTGTTTTGGTTTGACGTGGTTTGCGAGCACATGTAGCGAAGACGTGACCGGAGAAGTGCCTTTGTGATGTTCCCGGAAGACGGAAAGTATCGTTCGTAATCGTCGTGCGCGCTTTGAAAGCGAAGGGAGTCACAGAATCCACGAGTGCGCAACCACAAGCCAAGGTTCACGACAGCGCTGCGTTGGTTTCGGCGATCTCGTTCTGTTTGGTGTAACACGGCGATGCGACAGAGCTGAAACCTTCGTGGTGTGTAATGCGGTGCTAACACGGAGCGCAAATTGGTTGTTGTGGGGTTGACGTTCAACCAGTTAAGTTCCGTCGTCGTCAGCTGATCCAGTCAAACTAATCCGGGAGGACGCTGGGAGCGTTTTTAAAAGTATATCTTCCTTCGTTCTGTTTCAAAATGTGGAAGATTCCGGACGCATACCGTGAGTAAAAAGCTGTGGGCGTTTTCAAATAAATTACGTCGTTTTAATTGAACAATGGACTCCGAATTGTTCTCCTAAATCTGCCGTTTTTATGCTTCGTGTTGTTGGACTGCGTTTGCACAGCGACGTGTTGCGCTCGTCGTGCGGTGTGAATAAATTTGGGCAAGATTTCGTACCTGTCTACAGATGCATGAACTGAGACCACTTTTTACGTAGTGAACATGGTGCTTTTTTATTTTGTGTGTCAAGTTGTGGACGTTAGGTGCGCCCGGTGCGAATCTCGACGGCCTCCAGAGCGATACGACGAGAACGTAACTAGGCACGTTGGTCGCTACGCGAACGCCCGATTGCCTCCAGCCAAATAGCATTCCTTTCGGGGCGACATGGCTGCTGGAAGGCTCACTGTCGGGATCACGCATTGGACATCTCCGAAAAGTCAGCATTTGCACGCGCAAACAAGCAAAGCAAACAACAAAAAAAAGCACGCTAAGCAAGCAAAGAGGAAAACGAAAGAACCGTGCTATGAAAGCCAAAACCCCGCGTCGCTTCCTATCACTAACACCTGCGACAGCTGCTAAACACACACTACTTCATTTCAAGAAGTACCTGGGTCAGCACGAAACGACGAAACACTGATCACTTCGGCGAAACGATTAGTCGAGGTAGGCGAGACAGGCGGTAGCAGAGACTTCGGCGGCCATGAAAGAATGGCGAAGCTTTTGTTTGTATGAATCCAAACGGAAGTGCCCGTCTTGTAAACCTTTTGTAAAGAATAATAACTCTCAACACATGGGTTATTCTTTAAACGTAAAAATATGCCGCTCAAAGGGAAATTGCAACATATAACAAAGGTTTAACAACCAAGATCTAAGCTGTCAATCAAACTCTTAGCCAATGAGAACCTTTTGGGATTGACGTCACATAATCACAACTTCGTGGCGCGCGATTTAAAACGGACGAAATAGCCGCAAACTAAAATGAGTCTCACGCAATACATATTGCTGTAAAAAATGTTTTTTCTCGCGGAAAAATTGTTTTTTGACATGCTTGTCCCAATTAGGCTATTTAAAAAAAAACTTTTTTTTCTTTGCAGTTACCCTTTAAAACTACACACATGATAATAGCATTAAAGCACACTGCTGTAACTTGTTAATTGGAGAAGCAAACACACCTCTGAGCATATAGTTTAATAGTATGTGTTGATGCATTGTTATATAGCATGACACTTCCTATATGTGTGATACGATAGACCCTTTGCAGAACCTTATCAAGCAACACAACCGTCACCATTTTTTTCGGCGCAAAGCACACGAATGGGCCCCAGTTCACATCGAACGCCAATGCAGCATTCGAGTCCAATAGGTGCTGAGCCGAATTCACAGGGATGGCGGACATAACATTCTTGTCGAACAAATACCCAAAGTATGAAAGCCTGGGGTAATTACAATAGTAGCTACTGTAATTTGTTTCATCAGAATTTGGCAGACGGCAAAGGCTATGGTCTCGGTGAGTCAATACACACATTGGAAGAGTGGCACATGACAGCATATCACCAGAGTGCTCGTCTGCACAGATTTGTCACACACCTTCGCTCCGTCTCTCTGATTGGCTCGAGGGGGCTGTGGCGGTTGGCCTTTTCCAAGTTACGGTGATGCGAAGTATAGACAGCCCACACTTTTAAAAAGAGTCTATTGAAGAGACCGAAAGGAATGTTAGTCAACATTTTTCAAGAAGACTGCTCTCCAGGCAAGGGATGAACACAAATATGAATCATCTTATCCAGGTAATTGGAACAATTAAATAATTGACCGACTAATACAATGCACTCTTGATGGAAAAGAGTATAGCTGCAATAAATCCTACAAAACAGAAAAAATGCGCAGTTAATCTATGCATGCAACAAAACAGTTGTTCTTATAGCAAGTCGAATAGCTTTGAAGCAGGTGCCTGCAACGATTTATTCTTCCCCATACTCAATAAAACGCGAACCTCGTAGCTTAAAATAAGGGTGCACTTCGCACTCACACACACACAAAAAAAAAGGAAGAAAAGCGATCGAATGTAGAATCGTGGATTAGCACAAAAGGTTAAAATCGCAGGAGCTTCCTCGCTAAAAGTTGCTAAGGTTGTTCGGTGACGGAGGGCTGAAACAACTTCCCTTAGGCCCTAACACGACGTATACATTTCTTGTAGATTCTCAGATATTTCAACGTTCAAACAAAGCTAAGAGAATGCGAAAATTTCATGTTAAAAGCACTCAAAGTTCTATCGGTCCTCGGACACATCCCGGAATCCAAGCACCGGTACGGCGATGCAGAGCTGATGCTGTCTCACAGGCGTTAATATCCAGATGATCCAGAGCGATCTTGCGCAAAAACGGTATAAAGTCTCATTCCTTCATATTTTCACATTATACCTGCGTCAGCGAGCACGAAGAAGCCCGAAGTCGTCGGAAAGCAGCTGCACATCACGGCTACCGCGCGCCGAACAAACCCGCATCCGCCAGCTCTGGGCGCAGCCATCTTACCTGTGACGTCACGGCTCTTGGGAGGTCACTTGACGAGTGGTCACATTTGCGTAAAATATGGCGGCAACCGGGGGGGTGCCACTTCCGAACTTCCGGTTTATCACTCTAAGCCCCTCTACCTCGTTGGTTTTTCTGCAACACTGCCATTTTTTTAGAAATATATGCGGAACGCATGTTCGTCAGCTTCTTGACAAGGGTTGCAATGACGTCAAAATGCTGAATTATTATTGGCTGATTGACAAAAAAAATGGTGGGTAGACCTCAACTCATCTGGCATTGAGGTCTACCCAGTTTCCTTTCAACCAAAGCGAATTAGAGCTCGGCGTCGCACTGTCGTCACCGCAAACCCCTGCGCCACAAGCAGACAACCTACTCTACGCATAGGCTGTACGCCTCGAGTAGGTTTCGCAAAATATTAGTTTATATGGTCGAAAATGTGGCCAAAGCAAATCTGGCGAGGGCAAGTGTTACCGGAAGATTCAGACTGACGAATGAAACCCAATCTTCGCCTTAGATGTTAGGCACGTCATCAGAACATGATACTGCTTGAATAGCTTCATTAGCGTTTTTTATAATAGCCAGTAAAAAAAAAAGGCGTAACTTACGCGAGAGTACTCTAACCATGGGCGTACCGACCGGGGGGGCAAGGGGGGCACTTGCCCCCCCAGTTCTCAGAGTGGGGGGGCAAGGCATGCGTTTTGCCCCCCCCCCCCCCCCCCCCCCGAAAAGGCCGCCACTGGGCAGAGCAGACACAGGCCGGCGGCGCCCAAGGAATACCAGGGGCACTGCCCCCCGACCCGCGCGGGCATATTTTTAACGCGCAGGCGATACAAACCCTAGCAACGGTGCTCACGCACGCCGGATTGGCTGGTTCGTAAAGCCTTGCTCCACGAACAAGGCTACACGGTAACCTTACGGAATCCATCCGCGAGACATGGGCCGGACGGGCCGTCCAGACCAGGACGTAGGCCCTTACACAAAATAAAGTTTTGCTTGCTTGCTTGGAGATAGGCGCTGCCGCCGTCAACATAGGCAGCGGATGCAATGCGAGTTTCCGAAGAGGTAGCGTAACTTAGTGGTGAGATGTCTGCCTCATACGTGTCAGACCCGGGTTCTATTTATGGTGTGGGCCGGCTTACTTCTTTTTATTTTTTTTCTCGAACATTTTTTTTTGTCGAGGCATTTGGCGATATTTACATTTCTTTTTTACCATTAACACTAAAAAAACGAATGTTGTTGACGAAACATCACTAAACTAAATCGTATCGACTCTATTTACGGAAGTGCATGAAGGGCAGCGGGGCTTGGGTTGCCGACCGGACGCCGCAAAGCGGCGTGTACGGGGGGTGGGGGGGGGCTAGGTGGGTTAATAGATTTGTAATTAGCAGCCGCACACAGTCACCGCGAAGCGGCGTGAACGCAGGCGCGGGGGTGGGTTAACGCGCTTCGAGTGATACACGAGCAGCCCATCCGGTGTGAGCGTCGTTGTTAGGGGTTCTATCGCCTGCACCGTAAAAGGAGCAGTGTGTGCACCTCCTGTAGTGGGCAAGAATTCCTACATGGAGAGAAGCGGGGACAAGCCCTTTCTTCAAATGCGTCAAGTCTCCTTGAGCTTCGGAATACAAAGAAACGCCACTATTCGGAGCTAATCCCACAGTTACTCGACCTCTCTTGCGTCGTGTCTGTTCGCTCCCCGCGCCTCGTAGCAGTGTTGTTGCAGTGGGGGGGCTCGTTAAAATTTTTGGGTTTTTTGAACTATCTAAATCACTTTCTTCCTTCCCATCCCCCCCTTTTCTACTCCGCATGCTTCCCCCTCTGCAAATATCAGCTGACCTTCCGACCTCTGTTCTCTGTTGATAGGCAAAACAACCACTAAAATTAGAAAGTAATTTGTAATTTGAGTGGAAGTCACTCGGAAAAGTAGTTAAAGTAAACTACTGATTACTAGAATAGAAATGTAATTAAAAGTTACTAAACTACCCAGAAAAGTAGTTAAACTACAGTAACTTGAGTAAAGTAGTTGAACTACGTACAAGTCTGGCCTGGCAAGCGCTCTGCGTAAGTGTTTTCACTGATCTGCCTAGCCCCGCACACCATCACATGGGCCAAGAAAGGTGTAGTTTTACTGCAGAGGAGAAATCAGCAGGGTCCAAGATGGTGACAATGGAGGATGGGGGACTGTTCCAGTGGCTGATGGCTTGAGAAAGGAATGACCAATTGAAAGCGTTCGTAGAGCCAGAAGTGTGTTTGATGGTGCAGACGTTGTTGAGGCGAGAAGATGTTCGGTCGAGGGGTAATAACAAAGTGGTTTTGAGGTCGGGAATGTGGTAGTAGATTTTGTGAATAAGGCACAGCTGAGAGACTTCCCTGCGAAGCTGCAAAGAGGACATGGTTAGTTCAGTTTTTAGCGCCGAGACACTGAAAGAAAAGTCATAAGTGGATGAAATGAAGCGAGCAGCTCTGTTCTGAACTGCCTCTACAGCGTATTGATGAGGTACAGTCGATGGGTATTCCAGATGGTTGAAGCATATTCTATTTTTGGTCTGACGTACGTGTTAAAGGTTAGCTTAGGGACAAAGGTGGAGCGATTTTTTAAGTTACGTCTGCTTAGTCCAAGAGTTCCAGATGAATCGGTGGTAATGACTTCAATGTGGTTATTCCAGGGAAGGTCAGATGTTAGTCTTACACCAAGGTATTTATACACAGTAGCGGTCTCAATCAGATCGGAGTCCAAGAAGTAATTAAATGACAGAGTGTTTTTTTTCTTGGTGAAGTGGATTAGTTTGCGTTTATACTTGTTTGGTGACATAATCCACTCTTTGCACCAATTGTTAATTTTACCTAGATCTTCCTGAAGCTGGTTATTATTTTGCACACAAGTTACTTTGTTATGGATGACGCAGTCGTCGGCGAAAAAGCGTTTTTTTGAAGAAATCCCAATGGGAATGTCATTAATAAATATTAAAAAGAGTAAGGGCCCAAGTACGAACCCCAGGAGAACACCAGGAGATACATTTATTAAAGGGCCCATGAAACGAATTTTGGGTTGGGATAAATCATTTTAGATTGGGATTTTACTAATAGCACATCGTTCAGTGGACCAAAAGAAAAAAGGTAGAAAGTCAAAAGCCTGACTTTCAGTGCGAAAATTTGAAAACAGAGCGGACTATTTCATACCTCCTCCCCTTCGCAACCTCTCTGCCTTTTCACTGTGATACATCCGCGGTCCCAAAAGCGCGTCATCGGGTCCAAACTGACGTCACACGCAACCGGACCTCACTTATTCCCTTCACCCCTAAGCTGACATTGTGGTAGAAGCTACGCGCTTGCCGGACCAATCAGCCACCTCCATTTCATCACCTGACTTCATTCTCTGCAGCCACATTTGCCACGCTCACGTGGCAAGTGTGGCTGGCCCAACGAGCACGTAGCTTCAACAGCACTGTCAGCTTCGGAATGAACGGGGTGGGGAAAGCAACTTTTGTCTGAATTTTGAGCGACGGGCTAATCTTCTAGGGGGAGAATGGATGTGTCCGGATTACACAAACGAGAGTGCGAGCAAGAGGGGACTCCCCCTTTTCGCCTTCTTTAACTGTTTGGTGGAATGCGCGATTTATGAGTTGAGGAGGAAAGCTAAACAGGAAAAAGTTGGAAAAGCGTTTCATGACCCCTTTAAGGAAGATTCATGATCATCATGGACGCGACCTGTACACGGGAAAAAAGAAAGTCACGAATCCATGCAAACGGTTATTGGTCGAGGCAAAAATATGATAGCTTAGAAAGAAGGCGTTGATGGAGAACACGGCCGAACGCTCTGGAAAAAAAAAAAAAAACTGCGTCAGTTTGGACGTGACATTTAAGGTTAGTGTGCAAGTCATGGATGAAGTCGCAGAGTTGCGTTTCGCAGGAAAGTACCTTTTGAAAACCGCGCTACTGTTTAAAGAAAAGAAATGGGATGATAGGTGCCTCATGATATTGGAGTAGAGGATATGCTCAAGTAGTTTGCAAGAAATTGAAGTCAATGAATTAGGGTGATAATTAGATGCGGAAGAGCGGCTGCCCTGTTTAAAGACTGGGAATTACCCTTCCCACCTTTTGGTCAGATGGAAGGCAGCTTTGAGATGAGGACTGAATGAAGATGAGTTTCAAATACTCACTAGAAATAACGCGGGTGTTTCTTTTAAATTTTAGGGTTGATGTTATCGGTTCCAGCGGACGAAGTAAGTTTTAGTTTATCAATCAATGTTTTAATACCAGCGGAGTTAACGTTAATAGGATGCATGAGCTCGTAAAGCTCTTCAGGGAGAGTGGGGACGAAGTCCAAGCACTCGTTAGTAAACACTGATGAAAAGTATTCGTTAAACACAGAACTATCATGCTCGACGTTGCACATCCGACATTCCTAACTCTCCCCATCTTCCTAAACGTCCGTGTGTGTCCTAACACCAGAAACCGGAATTTTAAAGGTTAAAAACGGCACGTTGCGAATATGGAACGCGCACTTTCATGCAAAGCTGACGTCAAGTGACTCAAATCGAAAAACATGCATATTTACAGTATTGTTATCTCTTCTGGTGAAGGCTAAACAACCGTTGCATCCGTTTTGCGCACGAAACGGTGACTCCCAGGGAAAGTAAGAACGCAGTGATTGTCTTTATTTTAACAATGTAAACACACTTGCAGGCGTGCGCTGATGAAGCCTCAAAATCAAAACTCTCGTAGTGTGATTCGTGACTGCTCCGGCTACTACCCAACCTCGTTGTCACGCCACTTTCTGCAAGCAAACACTAAAATTGCCAGTAAACACACAAAAGCGACATCAATACAATTATCTTGTAGAATATCACCTTATTTAATCATAACTGTTTCAATAGGCACTACAAGTTGTATTTATTTTAAGAAGAAGAAGCAAAATTTTTTTCGTGAGAAAAAACAAAATATCAATGTTAAGTCTGGTAACGTGGTAATTTTGCCGAATCATTGCCACATCTTTAGAAAACTTCGACAAAAGTTGCGCCGAATTTTCGATTAAGGGGGGGGGGGGGAGAGGGTCGGGTTTGCCCCCCCCCACTCAAAAACAAGTTGGTACGCCACTGACTCTAACTCACGGAACACGACGGCACTTCACGAAATAATATTATATTGTCTCCAGATATTGCACTATTTCTTCTTGTACTCAGTTCTTTTTTTTTTTGTATTTTTTTTGTTGAGAAAGCACGGTGCCGTTTTTCAGAATCTTTGACTTGGTTGGTACCTTCATCCATAGCTTTTAAGGGGCTATGAAAACTGATTTTGTCGAAAAAAGTTCGGTGAATGGATGGATGCAAACGACTGTTTCCTTTATAACGGGCGGTATCTCGCGCCACCTAGCCTAGTACTTCTCAGTGTTGCCAGATGATCGCACTAGAAACCGCCAGACGGCTGGAGGAAATAACTCAAATGTAGCCAAAACCGCTAAAATTTAATGCTATCTCGAAACAAAAATCATAATTGTCTTTTAAAATTTCAGATAGATACGGTGCCCAAACTATCCCTCAAACTGGCAGGATTTCCCTTATTCTCACATAAACCTGAATATTATTTTAATCTGAGAAATAGCCCTCGTTTTGGCAGCATTGGGTGAAAATTCATCTGGACTTTGTCCTTTGAAACGAATATGTTCATTAGAATACACTACAGCTATGGTGCCTGGAGCGCTTCTCCGACTGGTGCGTTTAGCGTCCTATCCCGCCCATATACCAAAGGTGGTGCCAAAGTGGCAACAAATGACGTCACAGAAGCTGGAGTGTCATGCTGTTGCATGCCGCGATCCTGGCGGTTGGTTATAGAAATGCTGGCGAAAAGCACAGGCGAACGCGAGTGTCGCTGTCGTCACGGCGTTCCAGGCGTCCCAACTTCCGGCTGTTTTAGCTTCCGTGGACTGCCTCATTGGAGAGCGACCTGCAGCAGAACAGGCGTCTGTCACATACACCACAGCTATTGGGACGCCGCCAGGTTCGCGACCGGCGACAGCATGACACTTCTACGACGTCATCAGGCAGAAACCGAGGGACCACTTTTTTGGACCCGGTAAACACACCAGTCCGATGCGCGTTCCAGGCACCGTACTACAGCTAAAATAGCAGCCGCCCGGCGCGTCGAACGAAGGGAGTCGAGTCGTGGGGAAAGGGAGAGGTACTACTCGGGTAAGTAGCGTCCGTGAGTAGTTCTGTACCTGAGCTAATCTAGTAAAGTGGAACGTCAGTTAAAGATGTAACGTCACACACCAATATTGTCACGAACGACAATCGACAAGGTGATAATTAACAAAAGAAACAAAACGTTTAATCAAACGCTGGGGCGAGACTGTCCCCGGTTCGCCACGCAGAGCCACTTATGCACACGCATGGGCTTCTGGATCAATCGGCGTAGAAGTTTCGGCACGCAGACAAGTCCGATCTCGAACAAGCAGGAGTGCTGTCGAATTTACTAGGACGCGATTTTTGCAGAAATAACAAAAAAGTGCGCCCACTCCCAGGCATTTTACTTTGGCCCTTTGCGTGGGAATCAAGCACGATAATCATTCGGCAACGGGCGCGCTTACTCGAAGATGTGCGTGACATTACACCCCTTTTTAAAAGAGCGTCATCACAATGCAGTGTGTAGAGAAACAAAACTACAGAGGCTGGTAAAACAAGGTCCTATTGAGCGTAGTACGGTATAAGTTCAAAGTTTCATCGAGCGTGGTACAGCTTAAGGCGCACAACGTGGACGATTTCAGGTTGTGATGGGCGGCGTGATGACGGTCTTGACCCGTGAAACATCACCTCGTAGTTCATATCTCCGAGTCGGCGATGTGCCACATAGGGTCCGAAGTACCTTTTGGGTTGTTTCTAGGTGAGACCACTGCGGTGAATCTGTGCCCGCTGTGACCGTGACGTCCACTTCCGGGTTGGACGTGTACGTCGGGGCGACGATGTTTGTACCGGCAACCGTCAACACGTTGTTGGCCCTGAAGTTAGAGTCTCGCAAGCTGCTGAGCGTCCTTTGCTCCTTGGGTTATCAACTGGCCATCGTCTGTTTCGTCGTCTGCTGGGTCGCGAGGTAGCATTGCGTCGAACATCGTTGTGACCTTTCTGTCGTCTACCCCGTTGAATGGTGTAACTCCGGTGGTCTCTCGGCCTTCCGTGTTGTAAGCAAAGGTCGCGTACGACAACACTTCATTTCATGTCTAGTGCTCAACGTCGACGTGAATAGTGATCATGTCGGCGATGGTCTTGTTGAGCCGCTCCATCAGTCCGATTGTCTGCGGAAGATATGTCGTGGTCGGACAGTGTTTGGTGTGGCATAAACAAATTATCTCCTGGTCAACTGCGCCATGAACGATGACTCCCGATCTGTAATGAGGACTTAATGAGCACAATGTGGTAGGACTATGAACAAGACGAAGAACTTGGAAACTTCCACAGCAGTCCCCGATGGCAGGACTTTTGTCTCGACGAATTGTGTTAGACAATCAATGTCTACGATCATCCAACGGTTTCCCAGAGTCGACTGCGGAAACGAACCTAGTTGACTCATTCCGATTTGCTGGAACGGTGCAGTTGGTAAAGGAATCGGCTGCAGGAGACCTCCCGGCTTTGTCGGTGGCTTCTTGCGTCGCTGGCCCTAGTGGTATAATTATGTGTAGAGGTAAGTGGTTCGCTATCGGGCCAGTGTCCAGCTGCAACCAAGGTGCCGGGACGTCAGAATCTGCGCTCGAAGTTCGTTCGGGGTTACCAGTAGCCACTGTAAGTTGTACTCCGTTTAGTTCTCCTTGTAGAATACACCCTGCAAAATGGCGATGGTTGGCTGGGCTCGTGAGAAAACACGTAGAAGAGTACTCCCCCGCCCTTGCATGTGCTTGATTTGTGTGCGCAGTGCACGATCGTATCGCTGACGTCGTACCACGTCGTTGGTGTTTCCTGGGCCTAGAAGGCTCTCGTCGTCGCTGCCGCCGGAAGTTGTCTCGACACGGCCTCTGTGTAAACAGTTGGTTTCGCCCTGCTTTCAGCCTGAGTTGTAGACCACAGTCATGATAAACTACACTTGTAGTCAAAGGCTCTATGGATCAAGGCGTCCTGAAAAGTTCTTGAGGTTCAGGAGCAAGTGGTGGTCCGTGACTACGTGCCGAAACTTCGTGATTGCCCAGAAAACCGCAATACATTAGCTTTCAGTCGTAGAGATATGTTTCTCTCCCTTGGACAGTGTTCGACTTGCGTAGACCATGCATGATTCGCTCGGTTCCGTCTTGCACTTGACCCAGTACCACCACCAGTCCTGTGTTACTAACGTCCAAGTGAATGTCGGTATCCTCTTCAGTTCGTCGAAAGCCTGCTGCTGCTCCTTAGCCCATTCGAACATTTCGAAGTCCTTCGTGAGGTTTGTGATCGGTGCGGAAAATCTTCTGAAATACCGAACGAAGCTGCGATAGTAGGCGCATAGTACAAGGAATTGTCGTACGTCATTCTTGTCTGTCGGCGCTGGGCATGCTGCGAGGGCGCGAAATTTCACTGGCTCTGGCCTAGCGCCTTGGTCGCTAACCACGTGGCCTGGAAACTTAGTTCGTAATTTTTGCACCGACTTTTGATATCTTATCTGTGCGTCCGGCGGTTTGTATGGCTTGTAGAACTGCTTGGTGTTGTCGCAAGTTCTCGTCGAAGTCCCCTGAAAACACTATGACGCCGTCAAGCTAGACGACACAGCTTTGATATTTCAGTCTACCTAGTACGGTGTCCATGACACGCTGGAAGCTTAATTTCTCCGTGCCTAGGTCGGAGGGCATCACGCACCTGGAGTTCGTACAGCCTATCCGGCGTGACGAATGCTGTCTTCTCTTGATCTCGTTCGTCAACTTTGATTTGCCAGTAGCCTCCCTGTAAGTCCATCGATGAAGTCCATCAATGAATAGTATCGAGAGTGGCGAGGTGGTTTAGCGTGTCGTCGATGCTAAAGAGTGGATAAACATCTTTCTTCGCCATCGCGTTCAGTGGCCGGTAGGCCATGCAGAACGTAGGCGTTCTGTCCTTCCTTCCTAACCAATACGACTGTAGAGGCCCACGGACTGCTTGAAGGCTGATTATGTTGTCATTCGGCATCTCTTTAACTTGTTCCTGGATAAGCGCCCTTTCTTTTATGGAACCTCTGTACGGCGATCGATGCACGGTCAGCGCGTTGTCCTCGGTAACGATGTGGTGATTTGCAACCGCGGTTTGGCGCACTTTCGACTGTGTTGCAAGGCAGTTGTTGTATTCGGTTAGAAGGTTAACGAAATGCCGTTGTTTCGGGCCTGGAAGCTTTGGGTCAATGCCGAGCTGCGCAGACTATGTACTTTCTTGCTGAGGTGGCGAGCAGTCTACAGCAATCGCGGCAATTTCGGCGAAGTTCCGGAGTTCCTGGACGTGGCCCTCAGCGAAACCTTTCGTGAGGTTACCAGGAAGAGCAGGGTACATCCATCCTGAAATTCTGTTACGCGCCTTGCGACGCCTATTTCTATTCCCAGAAGCAATTGATTGTTGCGTTTAAGAACAACTTCGCCGCAGGGAACTTCACCGGCCATCAGTACTTGATCAAGGCGGCTGGTGCACGTGCTCAGTAGCGACTCAGATTGTGACCGACGCTGTTTTGGGTTCCTCTAGAGGCCGAACAAGTGTCCGCAGCTTTTTATGTTTTCTCCAAGGTCAATCACGGGTCCGTATTCACACAGAAAGTTCATGCCAAGAATGGCATCTTTGGCACAGTCACGTAGAACGATGAACTTCAGATGACATGTCTCGCCGTTAATTTCGACGCGAACAGTGCACATTCAAACGAGTTTAATAAGGATTCCTTCTGCGGTTTGAATTTCTGGCCTACCACAGGGCCTCGCAACGCTCCGCAGGTGGCAAGAGTGCCTGCCGCTTAAGAATGAGTAATCTGCTCCGGTGTCCACAAGTTCCGATGCGCCCTGGCCGTCGATTACAACGCTGAGGATGTTTTGCGCCTTTGCAGAAGCGTCGTCGCGATGCGTGGCGTCGGGACAGTGTTAGCGATCCGGCGTTCTTGCAGGCTCTTTACTTCGGTCGTCTTCGACCACGCCACCGCCAGATGTTGCCGCACTTAGTTTTGCCGGTGAGAGATGGGGGACTGGCTATATCGACGGGACTGACGAAGAGGCGACATCGAACGGCACCGGTACGGCGAACGGGATCCTCGGGGATGAGCCTGTCCATGGGATGGTGGCCAGCTTACCAACTCTTCGATATCCCTTGGTCGCTCGACGTACCTCCGGCACGGGTCGTCTGCCGTGAACCCTCGAAGATTAGTTTCACGTCAAGGACATCGTCACTATACGTGGCCAGCTTCACCGCAGTTGAAGCACACAAGGCGTCGGTCAGCTGTTCGCTAGACATCAGTCTTACTTGGCACAACTGGTTCATGACGTACCTGCGCTCAATCTTCGTGGCGTCGGGATACTGCGGAGATGCGTCGCCTCGTGGAAGTGGTGCGTGGTATAGAAGGGCAGCAGGCAGCGACGTTCGGGTTAGTGCGGCGTATTTTACCGTTGGCTCTTCCGGTGGAGCCACAATGACGGGAGCCTCTCGTTAGATGGCTCGCTCAAGCTTATCCATATCTACTGCGGCATTGGAGTGTGAAGCAAGGCATGTGGCAGCGAGAACAGCCAGTGAGCAGCAGCTTTTTTACATTTTTCTAAACGACTTTTCGCATGATGTTGTGGATGCCGTGGACGGCAGGGCTGATGGCGTAGCCTGATAGCGAAGAAGCTTCGACGCTCGAGTGCTGATGGTAGTGCTGGCTTTTGCGAGAAGGGCACGTTCTATGTTCATGGATTTTGCGATGAAATGTTCGACGGTCGAAGGGGGGTGGCGAATAAAACCACCGGAGATGTGATTCTTCAAACCACGCATGAGGATCTGCAGCTCTTCGTTGGTGGTGGCTTGAGGGTCGGCGCAACCGATAGGCGAACGACATTCTCAACAAAATTGGTGATGGTGTTGTTTGCGCCCTAGGTCCTCATTCGGAGGTCTTCGACCCATTCCTATCGATGTCGGCTGGTGAAGGTCCGTTTCAGCTTTTACTTGCAGGTGGTTATAGAGTTCAAGGAGGTCTCGTGATTCTCAAACCAATGCCTGGCCATTGCTTCGAGCGCGAAGTAAACGTTCTGCAGGCGCTGCTTCGTTTGTCCATTGGTTGTGCTGGGCCACTCGCTCGTACTGTTGTGCGAAGTTCTCGACGTATTCATAAAGCTCACCATGGAAGGACGCGCGCGTACGTGCAGTGGCGTGTATGACAACGACAGGTGGGGTGGTCATGGTAGATATCTTCTTCTTCGGCTTGTCAGGTAGGGGACCAAATTGTGAAGGTTCACCTTGGGTAGGACGGCTTGTTTAGGCCTCGGTATCTTCCAGGAACCGGAGCCTGTCTGGGCTGAGAATCTTGCTTGTCCGGCGTGTTTTCTGAGGGGTGTGATTAACGGGAATAAATTACAATACCCCGCACCTCCACAAAAATGTCACCGACCGCTATGACGTTAGGCACAGATGTAACGTCACCGACATATATGATGTCAGGGTCACATTTAACGTCACCGGCTAATAACACGCGAGGAACAAATGCAACGCCAGCAACCAATATGACGTGAAAGACAGATGTGACGTCCGATATACGCCAAGGAGAAATGTGACGTCACCGACTCATAATACGGCAGGAACAGATGTAACATTGCAGAACGGACGTAACATCATCGGCCGATATGACGTCAGGTACAGACTAACATCACTGACATATGTAACGGAAAAACAATGTAACTTTAACAACTGATTGAACGTCATTGACAGACTTAACGTCACCGATCGATATGATGTCAGTGACAGATGTAGTGTCACCGTCCGACATCACTTCACGCACAAATCTTACGTCAGCCAGCGATATGACGTCACGAAACGGATGTATTGTTGAGGACTGATATTTTCACGAATGAAGGCGACGAGAGGATGTACAATAAATTAAAAATAAAAGTTTAATCGGCGAACTTGTGCCGAACAAAGGCGTCGAGACAGAACAATACGGGCTGCGATTTAGCGGCGTAACAGCGAGCGAGACTGACTCGAGAAGGTCCCGCGCAGCTCCTCATCTACCCGGAGTCCCAAATAGCAAAAAACTTATTAAATCGACCGCAAAAATTGTTTTCTTAACCTATCGCGCTACAGTTTCGTGCAGCATTGCCCAGAGGTGGGGCATTTTTTCTATAAAATTTGCTAAGAGCGGACTTACTTAACGAAAAGTAAGAAAATGGCTTAATTTACATGAAAACGCAAAAAAGCTACCGGCCACCGATCTTCTATTGCTTGAAGAGCGGTGGTTTTCTCCGTTTTCATAGGACTTAAGATTTTTTTTTTCGTTTTCCTAAGGTAATTTTGCGCTTTGCAAATTTTATAGACAAAATGCACCACCTCTGGGCAATGGAGCACAAACATCGTATGGCGATAGGTTAAGAAACCTATTTTTGCGGTTGATTGAAAGAACCTGGCCGCTATCTGAGACAACCGGTAGTGTGTGCCACCTTCTAGGAAATTCAGCCCAGAAGATTCGAGCGCCGCGTGTTTGGGTTGGGAATGAACAGCCACTTTCGAAAACAAGAAAGCAGAACGAAATGATAAAAGTATCTTCCCGAGCAAGAACAACCGGAAATTTTCTAGAAGTCCATGATAAGAGTTGCTTGCGCGACCGTGCACGCGGCAATATAACGTCAGGAACAGATGTAACATCATGGAACAGGCGTACCCTTAGTGAAAACTAAGAAGTTTAAAATATACCACATTCTAATTTGAATGTATTTTAAGTACAGGTCATAATTCTAAGTACACAAAAATAGACTCAAAATATACGCTTCTTTTTTTTTTACTAAGTACTAAAACATATTTCTGAAAATCATTTTTAAAATACGTTTATTTAAACAAGATTTAAAGTACTCTTCATGCGTTCTGAAATATGTAAATACTAACTTCTTTAAATATTAACTTATTTCATGCAAAATATTCTCAAACACTAATAAAATGCAGCGATCAAAAATGTGCGCAGAATACTCTTAAAATACCGGGAAATCGTAAATGCTGTTGTGTTATACTGTAAGTATCTTTTGACTGCAATACTTCGTAGTTTGACTTAAACTACCAAACTACGTATAGAAAAGCTCGCCTATCAAAACTTCACTTCAAACAGATGTGGAGTACACTGAACTGCCCAAATAGAACATTTGAATGGTTTGTCAATTGAGTTACGCAGCACCGCACTCATAAATCAGCCCAGCTTATGTTATTGTTTTTTTTTCTATCAAGAACACATCTGATGAGTTTCTTGCACACCAATCACAAATCGGGTTCGCGAACTACAACCATAACACTCGCTGATGCTGAAAAGCTTCAGCAAGTGCTGTGAGCAGATATGTTCGGGGTGGTTGTGTTAGCACAATGTTAGTTCACTGAATGTGTATACTCACCATTGTGCGTGATGTGAGTAGTGACTTTGATATAGTGACATTAATGACCCTATTAAATAGTTGACTAGTAAAGAAAAAAAAATATATATATTAAAGTGAAGAAACTGCCTTGACTCGCTTCGTCCTCAGTGGTGCTACGCAGAGAAGCAATAACATTTCTTGTAGGTGCCGTTTTTGTGGAGATTGTTTTAGCGACTGCGCGCGAATTATTATTAGTTATTGTACCAATGCTTTCTCATAAGAGATATCGTCCACGAACTTCAAAACACTGTTTCCCCTTTGACAAATTCCCGAGGAGAAGATCGAATGCCTGGAACCTTAATAAGTGCAGAGGTGGTCGCCGGCAATATGATTGCCTTCAATATGTAGGCTATTGGCCTCGAGATCGACCTAGAGATGGCGCTACGGTCGCGCTATCATCATCATCAAAGCGGGGATAGGAGAACGGCCGCCCCATAGGCTCTCCACGTTCGCGGGCGAGACGGCGTAGATTCTTGCGTTTATTTTGTCGCATACTATCGGTGGGAAAACAATTCTAGTAGAAAAAGATGCGGTACTGTTTGGTGCTTCAGTGAAGATCGAATCGTGTTGCAGGCGTGCGGCCTAAATTTATATGATCGCTTCTGTGGGTGCGTCGTCTGCTCTAGGCAGACGTTGGAAAGCATGGATCACCACGACGGATGCCTGTCTCCGGCTGAACTGCAATATTTATGTTGAATATTTTTTAATGGATGTATTGGCTCATCAACGTGGCAATTAAAAAAATATTCCAACCCAGATAACATAATACTGGTACTGTGGGCAGTGAAATCACAGCTTCTATGCTTTCTTCACCTTCTAGCTTTTGCAGTAATATAAATATTTAGAATGAAGATAAGTTAGCGCTGTATTGGAAATTACCATGCTGTTGAGTTCCTCTACCCTTTTACTGTGCCATAGTGTGGGTAAGTTTTGTGGAGTCTGAACAATCGACTGCGTTGCGATGAGGAGTGTCTCTTCTAGTTAAGATCTGCAAACTGCACGGTTGGCAGGACCACTGAATCAAGTGAAACAAACTGTTCTAATATATCTGCCGTGACTGTAATAAACGGGTGTGACCGAGCAACGCAGCAATGTTCCTGTTATTAAATGCTTTTCTCGGTAGTGTGGGTTCACCCGCTTCAATTTTCTTGGTGAGGGCCGCGGATGTCAAGAGGCTAATACTATAAATTTTTGGCTAAATATTATTGTATTCAAACACAGTCGACTCTGCAAACCCAACAAACGACGCGCACCCTGACACAGACAGCATCGGCCGCAGTGATACTCTTTTACTGATAAGGGATAGCGAGGCTTCACGAGACTTTCCGATCACCCTCCGCCCTCACCTAACGTAAGACTGGGCAGCTCATCGATTAACTTTCAGATTATTCAAGTAACACTTTAATTGCAATTTTTTTTCTGCAGTTTCATTGGAGTCTTGTGGTGGAGAAAGTCAACAAGGAGTAAAAAATGCCTGCTTTTATATTTTTGACGTCTTTATTTCTTTTGTGACACTGGCTTGCACGGTAAACCACTTCAGCGTGCTTGTCATTTCACCGAGGGTGATTATACTGTTTAAATAATAACTTAAAAATACTTAATATTTATGTAGGACTCACAACGTGAAGTGTAGAATGAGAATGCGATATGCCACTTATGACATAGTAAAACCAGTAAAAAATGCGGAGTTTTAACGTCTTTCACGCAATATGACCGGCGAAAAATCAACACACGGATTTATTGATTAATTAGTCTGTTAAAAGATAGCGATCAGTCGGGTTCATTTTCTAATCAAACCACCAACCCACTCAACATTCAATGCTTTATGAAAGCCACGGTTTGTGCGAGATAACAAAAATACGTGGGACCAGCGATTGTATACGAACCAACACACTAAAATTATGGAAGCTTCCGACTTAATAATAATCGCTTTGCTGAATTGCATGGGAAACGATACAAAACAACCTTTAGTGAGAAGAAACGGCAACAAAAACATAAAACATTTAATAAGGAATGTCACGCTCAGCCTGAAACGGGCTTGCCTCGTCGAGATCCATGCTTCTGAGCGTGCGTCCGTAGCAGACGACGCACGGCGGTATTCCCGCTTTCGCGCGTTTCCAATTTCGGCCGCACGGTGGCGACACGGTTCGATCTCGAGGCGAATATGAGGCTCCGGAGCAGTCAGCGGGACTGTGATTCAGGTGTTCAGTGCGTCATGGTGTTTGTGTTTGTGTTCGTTTCTAATGTGTAGTTGTGTGATGTATTTTGTAGTGCCTCTAAATACCACAAACACCATTTACTAGCAAAATCCCAAATAAAATAGAATTAAGAAAATAATTGTGTAAGCGGTTTTTAATGCACAAATAGCATCTTGAGGGGGAAGGAATTATATTTTTGGTATATCTAAAATCTTTTCTGCATAATATTTTTTATATATTTTGAATACCTTACGCGCGTATTTCGAATTTGGACACAATAATACACAATGCATACAAAATAAGATTCATATTTAATATATTTCAACTTTGTTTCAAGTACGGCCTCTTTTCGCTAAGTAAAATCTCACTGACCGTTGTGACGCAAGTGACAGATGTAACATCACCAACCGATATGAGGTCTTATTGATTGTTAAACGACAGTGGTTAATGATTCAATTTTATTATACTGTACATTTTTTTCTGGATGGTGAAGTTTTGTGATACCTTTGTATCACAAAAAATATCAAGTTTCACATTTGTGTGTATTTTTGTGGACATTTTCGCATTTGTACAGTCGGCAGCAAAAGTTACCGGCGCGCGGGAGCGTGAGCCGAAATGACTGGTAGCGTCCTCTGACGGCGCACCACAGCTCTCAAGATTCACGCTCCGAGAACGCGCTTTCTTTCGTGCTGGCAGTCATGTCTTTTTTACTCGCTTCCTTCTGACGTGCACGAGATAACCAGGACCTGCGCAAAGTGCCACTTTGTCAGCCCTCATGCCGCGCGCCTGCCGCAAACACCGTGAGGGGTGAGTGAGCTCGCGCATGCTATAGATAACATTTCGCAACGCCCTGTGCCAGTCCCTGCCGTCTCGTGGGTGTCGGATGGAAGTGAGTGAAAAAAGCATAACCACGAGCATGAAAATAAGTACATGCTCACAGCGCGAGTTCTGAGAACGGCAACGCGCCGTAAGAGAACGCAGCCAGTCATTTCGGTTGGCGCTCCCGTGCCCCGCAAACTTCTGCTGCCGACAGCAGTTTTCATTTTCCAGCAATAATTCTTTCTAAGCACTGCAGGCTAGATTATTTAAATAATCACTCAAATGCTTCGTACTTTATTTTGGCGTGATTAGTTCCAGTCATAGGATGGAAGCCATCAGCTTGCGGATCCAGCCTTGTCAGCCGCAGCGGAAGATACGTCCTAAGGGACCGGAAGGCCAAAGAAGGAGAATTTCCTTGGGTGGTAAATTGTCAACCATTTTGTTATGCCTTCTTCAAATATTAGTTCACGAAAGCCAGGGACTAAACTTTGCATTGTGTTTCAGGTTACATGGGTGACGGTATATACATATACGCAGGGTGTCACAAAAGAAAATTTACACGTTCTTTTTTACCGCAAAAATAAACTAGGCATCGCCGAACGCTCATTCTCCGCCCGAAGGTATAGCTAGAGGTCACAACCAGATGCCAAAGTTTCAGCCCGTTCCGATTACTTATTCGAAGGTTATAAATGATTTTCTGAAAATTTCAATGGGAAAATAGAGCCCATTTTTGACATTTTGTAAACCCTGAGATGGGGAACGATAAAAAAGCGGACGTTTTTTTTATCGTTCCCCGTTTTTTTATTGTTCCCCATCTCAGGGTTTACAAGATGTCGATTAATTACCAGCTCGCCTACACTCTATTACTGCCCATTTTTGCCCGTTTTGGGTTTCTGGTGCCATAGAGCCCCATGCGCTCGAAAACTCCGTCGGCCGCCATTTTTCCATTGAAATTTTCAGAAAATCGCTTATAACTTTTAATTAAGTTATCGAATTGGGCTGAAACTTTGGCATCTGGTTGTGACCTCTAGCTATACCTTCGGGCGGAGAATGAGCATTCGGCGATGCCTAGTTTAGTTTTGCGGTAAAAAAAACTGTGTAAATTTTCTTTTGTGACACCCTGTATATATATATATATATATATATATATAAACAGCTGGAACATTCTACGCGCGTGGAATTAAGGTTGTATTGATCACAGTCAAGTTGGGCAAGTAAAGATATGTTTATGACGTGCCAAATAGGCTAAATAACACAAATTAATGAGGTACGTTCTTAGATGTTGTATTGTGCGATTAACTTCCAAGACCAAAATTGGAAAGCGTGTTGAGAAAAGCCACTTCATGTCATTTTAATTAAGTTTGTGTTTGCGAGTCTTATTGTTTTTGGGCTTTAAGAGGACAGTGAGAGGCTAAAACTTTTTTGTGGAAAAATTTATTGGGCTGTGAGGCTACTTCTCAAGTAATTGTTTTTCTCAAATCCACGCAGTTGTTTATAGGGCAAAAAGATACATCTGTAAATAAAGTTTCAACTTTGTCCCTAGCGGTACGATAGAACATCTTACGTTTCCGAAATATATATTTGAGTTCCGTGGCTACAACTGCCAGGGCGAATGCAAAAACCAAGAAAAGTAAAGGTCGGGGATGTTCGAAGGAGATTTCCGGATGTCACGAGAATACTTTCACTCCTTGGCAGTCTTGTACTATTTACTAAACAAAAAGTGATCCTTGAAAACTGCAATTACTTTTTGTTAGAACGTTTTCAGTTAGATTACTTGATTACTCAAGAGGAAAAGTAATGGACTGCTCTACCGCAAAAAAAGGTATAAAATTTAACACGGTAACATTCAAACTGGATTATCGAACCGGGAATCGTACCGTAAAATATGCATACGGTGACCAAACCGTATAGCCAGTGCATACCGTAATCTGAACTGGATTATTGTATACCGTAAAATGAACCGTGTTCATACCGTCCGGTCGGTGCATACCGTGTTCTGGACTGTAGCTATTTAACCACTCTATTTTTGTTCTTTCGCTTCTGCTTATAATTTTTTTCCCTGTTCTGTTTTTTTTTGTGCTTGTGAGCAAATTAATTTTCGTTCGCCTATTTATGTGTCGCTTCGTCTTTCGACCTGCCCTTGTCCCCTCGGAGGAACATGACAGTTGGCGAGCCTGCGAGGATACGTGGCCCATTTCTGACGTCTTGTTCTTCTTAGAGGTATAGGAGCGTCGGAAGGCGAAAGGCATCCAGGGTCATGGAGGTAGAGAGATTAACGACTGTCAGAAAGGAACTGGGCTATGCTGGGCAAGAGTTGAAGAAATCTGTGGACGACGAAATAGCATGGATGAGAGAAAATGACACACTCAATGGGGTAACGAAACTCGGGGAGTTCTTGGAAATGGACGAGGTGTCACTTAGGAAGTGGCTAGGAGGTCACCTTTCGTTCGTAAAGCAAGAGTGGGAGCTGTATAATGTGAAGAATGCGAAGTGCTATGGCAAGAGACGGAGAATGGAGGTGACGCAGATTCCTTAGAAATGCAGGAATGTAAAAGAGAGACGGCCGCACGACTGTCCCGTCTTCAGGCAGAATCTCGTAGCCTGAAAGAGATGACCGGGCTTTTGGACGCCATAGTGACTTCAGCTCAAGAAGCGATGTGCGCATCAGTTGAAGAGCGATACATGGATGAGAAACTCGAGGGTGACTCGATAACACTCACCCGCACCCTGAGTGCAGACACAGAGGCGCCTGACAAGGAAATGAGATTATTCGGGGAGGCTTGCAAACCTTACGGTGGTTTAAGCTGCACCCCAGAAACGGTGAACAATGAGATGCCGAGCGTGGTGGACGTAGCCAATGAATTGTTGCTGGGGCTTCTAGCCGGTGCTGCTTCGGAATCCCGACAACAAGATAGCGGCGAAAAGTCCGAATTAAAGAAATGTCTGACTGAATCTCGTCGAATGAAACGTAGCGTTGTTCCTGCGAGAGGACCTAGGAGTCAAATGTCTTACGTAGTGCAGATCAGAGGAGGGCGTAGAGAGTGCTTCAAGGTACGCAAGCTTCGTCGCCGAACAGGAATCACTGGGCTGAGACAGGACGCACGCCAGATAAGCAGGAGTGAGAGACGAGTGGGCCGGAAGGTGCGAAAGCAAGTTCGGATACAAAAAAATACCGGAAGCACTAAATGCTCAGAGGTTGAGCCCGACCCTGCTGACGCCAGCCTAGCACAGATTGAGTATGACGCCAAACGCGGTTAGGTACTGTGCCGAGCTGGTTAGCCTGAAGGCCCAGGTTGGGCGATTAGCTAATTTAGATTAAGAAAGCCAATTTAATACTGAAATTATGACAGGACTCTGTACACAGCATGTCTGTAGCGTTCGCTGCGAGTCATAAGCTGCTTCCTTTTTGTTTGTTTTTCGTCTTTCGATTTCGCATATTTGTCATGGCGGTTTCAGTGTTTTCTTCTCAAACGTTCACTTGGTAAGGGTTCGAATATGTGATATTCGAACCCTAAACAAACTTCAGGTTTTCGAAGTTTGATTTGAAGGATTTGAAAGTTTGAAGGATTCAAGTTGTTTTTGTAAGGTAGGACGTTGCGAGTCCAGACCGACCATCAGCCTTTGGAATTTTTGAACAAAGCCAAGCACACCAACAGTCGAGTGATGAGATGGAGTATGACGCTACGAGATCAAGGTTTTCATGTATAATATATTAAGGGTAGAGACAACGTGGGGGCTGACTTTATGAGTCACGTGTGAGGAGTCGTGACTAGCTTATATAATGTACCAGGAAGCTTTGAGGCCATTTGCAACAAAGTTAAAGAAAAGTTGCAGAAAGGCTTTTAGAAGCAGACGTCTGGTCGAAACTTTCAAAGGATAAACTGCTAAGCCTGAACGAGTGTTATGAACAGTGTTAGACTGGAGCGAATATCAAAGTCTCATTTTGTTTTTATGTGTATGTTGATGTTTTTATGCGTGTGTGTGGTGAGCGTTGTGAGGAAGACAAGCGACGTCAACGACGTGACACACATCTCATCCGAACTTTGACGTCTCTCCGCCTCAGGAGGTGAGGCTCTTGAAGAAGGGGGGAGTGTCACGTTCCTGAAGTGACGGTTTAAGTGGAAGATGAAGAAGAAAAAAAGCTCGAGCACAAAAGAAAAAAATAAGCTCGCGGAGGAAGATGACATTGGATGACTGAACCTGAAGGGCAGCAGTTGGACCGCCAACGCTCCCGGCAGACCAGGCTTCGCTCCTGGTGAACCCTGGCTCCGCTCTAGGTCATCTCGCCGCCATCGAGCCGGAGCGACGTCGTGCTTGCTGCTCGCACCAGAAGCCCGGAGCATTGGATTTCGAGCTCGAAGACGGACACGAAAAAGTGGCCTCGCAGCAATCCTGTCAACCCAGGCCGCGTACCTGGTTGGTCAAGCGACACCATCGAACCGCTGCTGGCTGGCCCAGAGTTCCTAGCAAGCTTGGACCCACACCCGTAACATCGAAGAACAAGGCCTGGTTCCGTCCCAAGCAAGATCGACGCTCTAGACTGTGAGTGTTCTCAGCTCCCATTTAAAGACGACCGAGACTGACTGTAGTGATTGTAGCTATCTAACCACTCTATTTTTGTTCTTTCGCTTCTACTTATAATTTGTTTCCCTGTTCTGTTTTTTTTTTTTTGTGCTTGTGAGTAAATTAATTTTCGTTCGCCTACTTATCTGTCGCTTCGTCTTCCGACCGGCCCTTGTCCCCTCGGAGGAACATGACATATGGACATACGGGGCCCGTATGCAAACATGTCGTACTATATGTGAACGGGTCGCAAACAGGAGCACCTGACCTGATACGGGTCGACCTGTTATGCATCTCCACCCAGTCTGCAAGTCCATCTGTACAATTCCTCTTCGGAAAAAGGTGAGCTAGCAACCCCCGGTCTGCCCTTCGTATTCCGAGGCTCTCCACTGAAATGAACTCCCGACACTCTTTCTGAAAAGATCATGCAAAAGGAACTAACAAAATGACCTGAAAGCAGGTACAGTTGATGAAACTGATATATTACACGCATGACAAAGTAAATAACCCAGCACTGTCATGACATGAACAGGAAAACTGAGTTAGCTCCCAAAAGTAGCTTAAAACTACAGATTCTTGTTGATATTTTGAAGTTTCTCCGCAATATACTTGTTCATGAGACCCCTCTTTTTCCTAGGCGACACATTCAAGGGTGCTTGCCCAATTTACATGTCAGAGGCATCTGTAAATGAAAAGAACGTGGAAATTATCCATACGCACCGCTGTTAAGTCAAACCTGTTTATATCGAACTGCAAAAAAAAAAAAAAAAAAAAAAAAAAACGTCGACCAGTTCGATATACCGGGTAATTTTATATAAAAGCTTTAATGAATTTGACAACAAACAAGCACGCCACATTTATAAAAGTCGTTTACTCTTGAAGTTGCGTCTGTAGGTCATGAGGGACGCTCTACGCGGCTATTCAGTGGCCGCTTCGTTTTTCAAGATCTCACGGGCTCAACCTCTACCCGCTTCCTACGCAAAAGAGAATTTATTTTTTCTTCTGCGCGGTTTACGCGGTTTCCCAAAAGAAAAACAAAAAGCCAGCTTTCTCTGCAAGCTGGCCTTCCCCCAAAGGGTTGCCCCGTTGGTGGAAAGCCAGCTTCCAGAGCAAAACGGTGATCTTGGCAGTTTGATCTATTGGGAGATGCTATAATTTTCGTTTAATGTAACCGCATATTTCGCTGTGCTTTTTTATTGCAGTTTCTGGTCTGTTCACAAATAGTTTCATACAAGGTATAGTTTGAATTAATCAGGTTCTGCTATAGCCCTATATAGAAAAAACACATCGCAATCGCATGTTAATTTGTTGCAATAGTGTACTTATTAAGGTGCAATTGAGAACAAATAGCAAGGATCCTACTGATATATCAACCCAAAATAAGTCAGCCCAAATATTTGCCACGTTAAATCTGACCACCTTTTAAATGTCAACTCTGTTTCGAAATTGGCACAGCTACCCTCTTCTGGGCTACATTATGTTCACCCTAAACTGACAGTGCTTTTTGCCGAAACAATCAAAGGCCTGTCTATAATTCCTTGACTTCACTCTCTCCATGTGAGTCTGCAGGGGGGGGGGGGGGGGGTTATCTACTGGTTTAAAGTTGACAGTTGGCGGGACCAAGAAGAACAGCTTCTACGGCCCAGTCAGTGTAGGGATGAATGGAGTAATGGCGACTTGCGAAATCAACGGCACCTCGACACTAGGACGCAAAACTGTCAAGGTGGGTTCATTTGACAGTTTACATGAGCTAAGGAAATATTCACAGCACCTGGCGGTCCATAGGAAAAGCCGTGAAAGTGGATTCGAAGACGCCTCACGGAGATTGCCATTAACTCTGGCCCACCTTTAGGTTGACCCCATAATATGGTGACAGAGGTGATCTATCCCAACGTTTCAAGAACATTAGTCTTCACTGAATATAATAAATCAGGCCACATAAGTTTAAACATACGCCTATAAATGCTTAAATTTGTTGCTTCAATGTTCCCTTACCTTATTTGGTATTTCATTTCGAAATTACCGTTTAACCTGCATTATGCCAACGCAAGTGGACTCGGCACTTTTGTTTACTTTCTAAGGTTTCCCCCAGCTCTTTTTCTTATCTTATTGTTTACCTAAAGACACTGAAAATATTTTTGTTGTTATGCACACGAAATTAACAGCGGATATAAATAATGATCGCCTCTGCTGCTTGCTTTATTAGATCTTCCTAAAATGAACAAAAGGGCTTTCGGAATAGACGGAAGAACAAGGTCTATCATGACATGTGTAAAGTTTAAACATGGCCAGGGGAAACTGGAGAAAATTGCCGCATATTCCCCACAGAAAGACGGGAAATAATTGTTTTATGGAACCTGTTACCGTACTTGGGAGCCGAGCTAGCCGTGACTTAAGCATTAAAAAAGCGAGAAATTAGTCAATTTGTCGTTAACGAGAAGTTTTTTTATGCTCCTGCAACGATGGACCCAGAAGAATGAAAATTTAGACCTTAAAATAAGTCCAAGCCCATTTGCCCTTGTGCTAACATTTCGAGGAAGCCTCAAAAGCAGTTTGGTGCAGGCGATTGGTCGCAATCTGAAGATCTGTTCTCAACCAGTGAAAGTGTTTTCTTTCACAAAGCACAAAACATTGGTTTAACATGCTTCCTTAAGAACTACTGCTTCTTGACATCAGGCACAACCACGGCCGCCATGAACTGAAACGGCACGTCGTGTGCAGCTTGGCGCTCTCAGCACCGCCTGGCACATTGCTCCGTAAACACTGACGCTGACGCAGAGACAAACCTCCTCTTGCACTCGTGGCACAGTACACTTCCGAGTGTCTGGCAGCGCTACGGCGGGTGCAGTATTGAGTGCGAAGGCCACAAGGTCACACTTGTCATTCTGCCTAAATAGGGATCGAAACCTGCGTGTGAGCCATTTCTTGCAAACTGGTTGTTGCACAAATGGATGCTCTGCACAAAAGTGCCCCAGAGCTTGTTTTGATTAAATTTTGCAAACAGTTCCAGGCATATATCTTGCTATTCAAAATAACCAAGGATCGTACTGTGGAACCCAGGGCTACGGATTTTTCTCGATACCCACACCTGCCTGTTGTCATATGGGATAAGCGCTATACCGGCGGGCCATGCATCATTGCTGTGCGATGTCTGTTAAAGCATTCCCCAGCTAAATTTCTCTTTCACAATGCAGCGGCAGTAATGTCGGTTCTGAGGGCATGTTGGTGAACGCTCCAGAAAGGCCTAATCTAGCAGTTGTTTGCAGAAGAAATATAGATTCACCCAAATAAAAAGCAAGCTGGTAAATAACAATTTATTTTTGTTTTTTCACTGGCAAAGAAAGAGAGGCGAATTATCAGAAAATGTGACTTTCACAAGTGTCTATGGATATTCGGTGCATGGTGCACTCATCGTAACAGGGATTCGAACGGTGTAACGAGCACAAGAGTAAATGTGTCTCAGCCCCAGCGTGCACAAGTGTTTGCCAAGTGATACGACAAACAGCACAAATAGTCCCGAGCACAAGGTGTCATGGCGTTTCGGCTCGTATTCTCCGTAATAGTACCCGATGTTCCTCTGCAACCACAGTCTATTGTGGCTCGCTGGAGAGAACTGATAAGTGGAGCTGTATACGAAGCTACATCTGTGACAATAGCCAAAGCGATCTTCAGTAAACAGAAGTCAAAAAAGACTAAATAACTTTTTGCATGTTGACAACAAGCATGACAAAGTTGGAAACAACTGAAAATGATTTAACTGGGTTACTAAGGACTGTTGAGTATGTGCAAAGAACACTTTACCCTTTAATAATTACAGCGATTCCTTGTAGGTGTTAAGTATTGTATTACTCTGTGCAGACGTCCGTGATTGGGCGCGTTCAGTAGCGGCCTTGGAGTCTAGGTGTCACTGACTCCTTCCGCTGGACGGCCAAAACTAACTCCGGGACTTCGGAGTCAAGCTCTGAAGCACCGAGTCCGGAGACGGTGCACGTAGGGTCAAAGGAGCTAAAGATGACGTCATTTCCTGACTGGTGACGATTTCCGGCGCTAAAAGAGAGAAAAAAAAAACAAGCAAAATGGCGGGATAAGCTGCTTCGGTTCTGTCGCTTGTGTGCGGTTTGCTCGCTTTTGCTAATGAAAAGTGCTCAAGGTAAGACGAATAACGCTTTCAAATTTCTTTTTGAGGCAATGCTCTTTCGGAAAATGCATTGGAGCGTATTTTTTTTTAGTTTGAATATCCTAATAAACAACGTAAACGTTCATTTGACGCCGTGTCTTGATCACCGTTGCACTGAAACTCGGGAATATTGACGATAGTTCTCCCCGCGCTCAACAGAGCAAGGCAGGGTATGAACGCGAATTCGGTAGCCGGTTGCACACTGAGGCAGAGCATGATACCGATTAATGTTTTGTTTGCGTAGCTAAATCGTGGTGCACGTTGGCTGAGGCTCGCTTCGGCCGACAAAACCTTGATCGCCGAGCGCGGCCGGTGTGTATACGAATACGTTTTATAGGAAGCTCGTTACGAAGGGCAGAACAAATGTATGGCCGTATAAAAGTATCGCAACCGGTGGCGTAGATTCGCCGAGCTCTATATTTTGCGTGTTCTGACAACTTTTTTTTTTTTTTTTTGGGGGGGGGGGGGGGGGGGTTTATAAAAGTAGCTGCCTTTGCACCGCCAAGCGAAGGGCTCGATAGCGTTGCATCGCTTCGAACAGCAGCGCTGATGTGTGCAGTCACCCGCTTTTTCTACAACGATCTTGTAAAGACTTCTTCAATACTGGCGTAAAATAAAAGCAATCGTGCTCGCCATCGTCTGCTTTCAGTTTATTCGGAGACCATCTGGCACAGGGGAGGAAGCGGAAATTGCGTAGAAGCAGGTTTGGAGCCGGTTTTTTTTTTTGCCATTCAGTAGGCGCTCCGATGACTCCGACTCGAGTCACTCCGTTCGGAGGCAAGGGAGGCGCTACTGAACGCGCCCATTGAGACATTCTTCCGTCAGGCTTGTCATTATCATAGTGAATGGCGCCTTTTTTTCATATGGACGCAACTTTTTTTGCATATACTTCATTTTGTTTTTACTGAATAAAGCGACTAAGCGCTCAATGTAGGCAACGTAAAGTCATAATGATGGCTGTAAATAAATGGCAGAGTTCGGCATTTTAGGAGCAAAAAAAAAAACAAAACAACATACTGCCCACGGCTGCCAGCTTTTTAGGAGTGTGTACCCTCTTCGGGTAGGTAGTTTGAAAGATGGCAGCGGGCTTTGGCAATCCGTTTGTCATCAGGCACAGCGGTCTTCCTCTTCTTCACGTAGTGAGATAAGCGAGCTGCAAAAATAGAAGAGACAATCACCAAGCACAAGAAATTCTAAATCTTTTTTTCGAATTACATTTTTAACAAGACTCTCTCAAAAGGGCAGAACGGGTTTTTTCACTGAATAAATTAAGGGGAACAAAAAAGTACCTCTAAAGAATAAAAGGTTAAAAAGAGCGAAAAAACGAGGACAATAAAGAAACATGAACAACAGGACAGTCGTTCAGTAATGGACATTCAGTAATGCACCTTCAGTAATGACCCAACAGGACATTTAGTAATGAACCAACTAGCCCAAACCCATGCTTTAATGCACCATCTAAAGATAGCAGGGCATTCATGGAGGCTTGCCAAAATTAATGATAGTTTTGCTATTAGCCTAGTGATTATTTTGTGGATACAGGATTGCAGATTTTGAGCGACATAAAAAACTGCACTTTTTTAACCAGTTTCCATGATTATCAAAGGGATCTTGGGCAGGCCTTCATTTTCGGAAAAGCCCAGCTATTGTCACGGATGACAAATGATGAGGCGTCAAATAACTGGGGAACTAAACGGTTAGTGGGGCGAACTTGTGCCCAAAACAAAATAGAAGGCTAGCGTTACAGGCGTCGATGTCAGCAAAACAACAGGATCGAATGCTGGGACGAGACTAACTCAGGTTCGACATGCGAAGCCCCTTATGTAGACGTGTGGGCTTCTGAAACAATCGGCGTAGAAAAATCTACGCGTAGGACTTTTTACCTCGAGTAAAAAACAGGGTTCTTGAATTTACCAGAATGCGACATTACAGAAACAACAAAAAGGCGTTTCCGGGGCCAGGCGTCGAACCTCGGTTTTTCGCGTCGGAAGCAAGCACAATTACCGTTAGGCCATGGGAGTGCTGCCCGCCAGGAGAGCTGCGCGCGCGGCGATATTTTCGAATTTTGACACCCGAATCGGTTTTATGAAACTCACGTTAATCTTAATTTCCTTCTGAAAGCCCACCTACCTGAGAAATGAAAACCACTTAGAGGTATGAAAATTTTGAGACATCCCAGATCCATTTAAAAAATGCTTACATGGTAAAAAAAAGAACAAGGAACCTAGTTATGATCATATTTAACAATATTTAACTGTCTGCTATTTTTGCGCTCCCCGCCTTCTTAATGGTTCAGGAGACTTAAGAAACAGACTATATTTTACTTCGACAAGGCGAAAAACACTTGGATATGTACGATGGCGCTGCGTAATGGAAAACGCGTGCAGCTGATGACATTACCTTACCTGGATTTCGAATTGGCTACAGCCATTAAACATTTCCCTCTGAGCGCAAAATATTAAGTATGATTATGAATTCACAATCCTAATTCTTTATAAAAGTTATGTTTATCGAGGTTTGAGAGCGATGAAGTAAACAAAGAGTTTGAAAACTCTGGAAAACACGAGAAAAGCACCTAGTTGACATGCACCCGAAGAGTGGCGCAACCGTCCCACCATTGGAGGGGCCATATTATGTGAGAGAAAATTATTTTCCTCCTTGAATTTTTTTATATTATTTCGCTCAAAACTTCAAAACAATGTAAATTTTCCGAAAAAAAAAAAAGTTTCACTGCGTTGTTATGTTGTCAGAGGTAAACCTCGCCGCAAGTTTCAGACCAGTCGATAATTGTTCAAGAGGCCCTGTAAAGGGATACTGAACCGAAATTTTATTTCCCCAAAAGGCCGTAGGACCGTTCATTGGAAAGCTACAAACCTCAAGACAATCACTGTTGCAACGATATCCTGAACGGATGGCTGTATCTTTTAGAAAAAAAAAAAGATGCATTTAAGCGAAGCTGGCAGGCCGTCTGACTTCATCACGTCACAGGCCTCCTCCGATGCTTGCCTGGGTACAGAGGAGAAGGCCAGAAGCCTAGTAACGTGACGTCAGCTTCGCTTGATTGCGTTTTTCTTTTGCCAAAAAACATGGCCATCCAATCAACATATTGTTATAAAAGTGATGTCTTGCAGTTTGTAGCTTCCAGTTGAACACTCCCACTGCCTTTTTGGATGAAATGCAGATTTCGGTTTAGTATCCCTTTAAGCACACTACATAACGTGTTCTTTCATTATAGGGCACACAGTGCTACCTTTTTTCTTCGAATCACTCTCTTTGTGGCTCCCAGGAAGTAAACATGTCTGTTAATAGACAGAGCAGAGAGAGTTGGAGGCGTACTATAGCATCAAAACTGTCTAAACATACGAGCAACACGTTTTTTCTAGATCACAGCACATATAGGGGTTTTCGACGCCTTAGACGAGACGCTAAATCTGTCGTACGAACCTCAACAATCCTGTAGGTACGAATAGAGTCGCGATTTTGACCAATATACCAACGCTGCATCGGACGTGATACAGAAGTAATTATATATATTTTTATGTTTACGTCGTGCTTCGGCCACAAAGCGTAACACTCAACAAGGTTCCGTAGGTTACACAGGCCGTAACTTATTTCCGTTGGACGTAACTTGAAACCTTAGTATAAAGTTACGTCGGTCGTATCTTTAATTTTTATTTTGGGTTTCGTGGGAAGTAACATTGCTCTTTATTTCGAGTATTCTCGGACGTGACATTAATTTTTATTTGAGTTCTGTCGGACGTAACTTTTGTCTTCATATTGGGTTACGTCGGACATAACTCCAAACCTTGACGTAAAGTTACGTCGGACACAACTGCAATTATTAGAAGCAGCGTTTACTGGGGGGAGGGGGGGGGGGTTAATATGTGTCTTACGAGCAGCCACAGACTGTCGGAGACTGTTGGCCCAGACTTTATTCGACTTGCCTTTTAGGCGGATTTCTCAAACTCTGGGCTGAGCTAACCGGAAACTGTTCGATAGCACTTTATCCGACTTGCCTTTTAAACCGATTCCTCAAAATCCATTATAATTTTTACAGGCAAATTGCGAAGATTACAAATTCGGATATACATTTTTTTCTGCTGCTGAATCTCGCCTGAACTCTTAATTACATTTTGTGAATGTCGAATGTAGTTTGCTAAATTTTGTGCCTCTGTTCGAAGTGCGCTCAAACTGTCCTGTCCCCAGTGTGCTCAAACTGAAATTTGGAATCCTGGTACAGCTTCTAGATTAAACCCGACCAGCTGAAGGTGTATACTGTGTTTCACAGTTTGATTCGTGTTTGCATGCACTGTGAGTCTTATGTTCCGGGTACGATTCTCTGTACAAACACAGCTCGTGCAAACCGTTTCTTTTCTGTCCTGGTATATTTCCCAGTACAAACCCAGACTATTAAACCGTTATTGAAATTACGATATGTCTCCTGGTATATTCACACCGCTTTTCAGAATCCCTGTTTTTTTTTTATACTGTAATCATACTGTTTTCTTCGGTAGGGTGGGTTCTTACATTTCATCGAACTCCGTTTTATCGAATACCGTTTCACCGAAGTCGTTTGAATGAACGCAAATTTTACCGAAAGCCGTTTTATCGAACGCCGTTTCATCAAAGGCCGTTTCAACAAACACCGTTTCATCGACCAACACCTAGTTGAGCTGCATTAATTTTGGATTCAGCAACAATTTGTTTTTAACATCAGGAGGATACCAGTCGTTTTGTTCCTCCATAGGGAAACAAATAATTAGAAATAAGTGTTCCGCTACACCTTTAATTTTTTTCATAGCAGCTGTTTACTTAAGAAGCTAATGTGGCCATTAATAAACGAGAGCACCACCTTGACAATCAATGAAACTTGTTATCATCGGGTTCAATGACGTGGTAACGTCCCTTCAAGGGTGTATCTAGATTTTTTATTGAGATGTATTTTGTTTAGAGCACAAAGCCGTTCTTGAAGAAATGACGTCTTCATGTCGCATGAAACAGGAAAAAAGACGTGTCGCGCCTCTTTTTTATGCTTAGTCATAGGAACAAGCGTGGGGTTATCGGAATTCAACCTACTTTTTAGAATGAATTTATTCACAAAGTGTTTAATAAAACTCGAGTAAAAACAAATAAAATTTAAACAAAGCGCACAAAAGAGTAGTTATATTTCTTTCTGCATGTGCCTTTCAAGCCTGGACCAATAGTGAACAAATTGCATCCTCTTATCTTACCTGAAAAAATTTGTAAACAAATAAAAACAAAGTTGTTTCAAATTTTCACTCCCAGTCTCAGGAGTTTTGACATAATGGGAAAGTAAAGCCGCTTACCTCACCTGAAAGCAGTTGGTCAAATACCCACTCAAGTTTTGGTATGCTCATCAATTCCTGGGAGTTTTGCGACACTTGCGAAACTCAGTAAGACAGAAATGCTCCGATATGAGGTGAAAAGGGAATTAGTTTCATCACGAGAATGCCCCAGAACACACAGTCCAGTCAGTGCAAAATGTTCTAGCAAAAATGGCACCGCTTCTTCACCTTTCGTATTCTCAGGACCTCGCCCGTGTGATTTTTTTCTGTTCGCCCATATAAAAAAAATCTTGAAAGGAAATCGTTTTGTGAGTGTAGAAAATCCTTCAAGTAAGACAATACAAAAGAAAAAAAAAACGTATGATTTTGAGGCGCTTGTGAAAAAATTAATAACACGCCTCAAGATCCTTAGCTGACGACGCCGGTCGGCAAACTGACTCACGAAGGGTGTCGCTTAGCGCTGATAGAAACTGATGCTAGTACTATGAACGCCTCGATCTCCTGAAATTCAATCCAGTTACTTTCGGATACCCCCTCATACTTTATTATTGCTGAAATTTGTTTTATGGCCCAGTATCTTGCTTGGTGTAAATCATATGCCTTTTTGTGTTATACATATTTTGAGATATTTTGTTTTTGAATGGTGAGACGACTGCAGTGTTGAACGTTTTGATTATTTAATATATTTGTAATACATACATAGCATTTTTTGTTAAATGTTTTCTGTTTTCATGTAAGTTTCATGTAGGTTTGTTTTATATTAAAAGGTGCAAAGAAGAAGGCTGCTAGGTTGTTTCTGGCTTCAGAAAGTATCTTTACTATATTTATTATAGTTCATAGTGCAGTGCTGGAAAAAGATTTGTTTTCAAATTCCCATTGCCGCAATGTTTTAAGAGCACCTACAAGGATATTTTAAAAAGGTCTAATTATTCTTTAAAGAAAATTATTTTCAATATAATATTGTATATGAAGTTTGGGAAATAAACGAATACAAACTACTGCCACCTGAACACCTTGTCTCCATTATAGCCACTTTATTTATGTACAGTATTGTTTTGGCTGTAATGCCATAATGTTTTGAGCTTAATACACTGTTTATGTGAAGTGTGCTCATGCTTGAAAAGTGCAAGCTTTTTGTTGTCAACAAAAAAATGAAATACTTTAAAAAATTTTATAGTTTATGCTGTAGCCAAAGTGGACGAGGCCGGATACAGAGCGACTAACGCAACATGTTTATTCGGCAAGTGCGGCCGTATCAAGAACACTGAGCTTCGCGTTCCCAGCGCTTTTATAGATAAGCGATAGCCACGATAGTGACGTCACGGCGCGTCTGTATGACACCACATTCCTTCCCCCTTAATTACGTTACAGTCTCTACGGTCTGTACCAATCAGGGGGCTTCTTAGTACGGGTACTGCGTCGCAGAGCTTCTGGCTGTTGAGGCGACGCAGCAGCTCGATGCGGTCTCTGCGATGTGCAACTTGGGTGCGGATTTGCACCCCGCTGATCCGAAGAAGGCGCTTCTTCAGGTGGCTCAGGTGTTGGTGCTGCAGGGCTCGGGGTCTCCGTCGTTGGCAGGGGAGACCTCGTGGTAGATGGCTCCGGCATAAAGTCTGCAATTGAACTTGGAACCGAACACGGAAACGCACTCGGCACAGTTTCGGCACTTTCAAAAGAACACGGACATAAATTGTCTGCATGCACAAACCTGTTTTCTTGTCCCACACGAACGATATAGGTGGAAGCACTGCACCGCTTTCTACAACGCCCGGCAACCACTTCGCGTCACCAGGACGAAGACCTTGTACTAGAACGCGGTCTTGCACTTCGAACGATCTCCACGGGCCTCTTCGTTCGTCTGCTGTCCTCTTCGCCCTGGAGAACCGCTCGTGCATACAACCCTCCAGGCTTGGTTGCAGAAGGCTCAGACGTGTGCGAGGTTTCTACGAGAGAAACAGCTCCGCAGGTGTCTGCCCCGTAGTAGCGGTAGGCGTGTTCCGATACCTGAAGAGGAACAGGTCGACCCGATTCTATAAGGGCTTCTTGATACCTGGTTTTCTCTCGTCGAGAAGCTGGCGCAGCAGGTCTTGCTTTACTGTCTGCACACAGCGCTCGGCGCTCCCGTTCGAGGCCGGATTGTACGGTGGAGTCCTTGTATGACGCACTCCGTTCTTCTGCAAAAAGTCCACGAAGGCCCTTGCGGTAAATTGGGGCCCGTTGTCCGTAACCACTTCTTCCGGAAGCCCATACAATGCGAAGACACTCCGCATTTTTTCGATGGTCTTGTCCGCTGTTGTTGACGTCATCACAAACACCTCTGCCCACTTCGAATGGGCGTCAACAAGCACCAACAACCACCGGTTGGCCGTGAAAGCAAAATCTAGGTGAATTCGCTGCCATCTGCGAGTCGGCCAACCCCACTGTAGTGGTGCACTGGCACGTAGTGCAACTTCTGACAAGATGTTCAATGTCTTGTGTTACCTGAGGCCACCAAACATAGCTACGGGCGAGCATTTTCATGCGCGTCATACCCGGGTATCCTTCATGCAACAGATGCAACACTTGTTTACGCAAGTTTTGAGGAATTATCACACGAGTTCCCCACGTGACACACTGTTGGTCTACCGACAGTTAATGACGCTTGTGAAAGTACGCTGTCAGCTCGCTGTCAGTTACATGCGCGGGCCGACCGTGCATTGTGTACATCAGCACTTTTGACAGCACACTGTCAGTGCGTGTGCCTTTCTGGATCTCGACAGCAGATAACGGCACTTCATCAACAAGTGAGAAGAAGTGCACGTAATCTGATACATCTTTCTGTTTAGCTAACGGCAACCGTGATAGTGCGTCAGCATTTGCGATACACCCACCGGTAGTCGTACGCCGCGAGCAATAAAGCCCAGCGTTGCATGCGGGCAGCTGACATCACTGGAACGGGTTTGCCGTTAACCAAAAGACCAGCTAGTGGCTGGTGATCGGAACAGATGACAAAGCTGCGCCCAAACAGGTACTTATGAAACTTTTTGAGGCCGAATACCACAGCAAGGGCCTCTTTTTCGATGTGAGCATAACCTTGCTCAGCTGTGCTTAATGCTCTGGACGCGTAAGCGATTGGCTTTTCATCTTTTCCAATCTTGTGGAACAGAATGGCGCCCACGCCGTAAGGCGACGCGTCACACACCAGTCCAAGCTCTTTTGTTGGGTCGTAGCACGTCAAAACGTTTCCTTTTGAGAGCCAAGTTTTACTTTGCTGGAAGGCCTGCTCCGCTGCATGTGACCACTGAAACCCTTTTTCGTGATTCAGCACATTGTACAGCGGCTTCAGCATGGCAGCCATGTTAGGAACAAACTTCCCATATAAGTTGAACAACCCAAGGTAGGCTCGCAACTGGGTTTCATTCTTTGGAGTAGGCGCCTCTTTCATCGCTTTCACGTTTCCATCTGACGACCTTATGCCTTTCTCATCAAGAATGTGCCCAAGGTAGGAGACGTTTGAAAGAACTTTAATTTTTCTTTCTTCAATCGTATGCCTCCTTCCTGGGACCGTGACAGGACACTTTCTACTTTCTCGAAACACACTTCAAGAACGGACCCGGCTATCAGAACGTCATCTAAATAGCAAGATACGCGGTCCAGCCCTTTTAACACGTCATCCATTACTACTTGAAAGATCGAAGGCGCTCTCGTGATGTTGTAGGGCAAGCGCGTGTACTTGAACAGTCCCAGGTGTGTGTTGAATAAAAAAAATTGGGTTGTGTGTGTGTTTATACAGCCTAGAACTTGGTCTGCCTCACAGGGGCGACGAGTCTCCCAGCTGTAGATGAGAAATTTAGCCAGTGCGGTACAGCCGCTAGCCTGGGGTCTTTAACGTGCATCACGCAGTAGTGATACACGACCGCACGCCGGTACGATGCTCATCCAGATCGAAACGGGCAGGGGTGGGGCTCGAACCCAGGATCTCTGGGTTCTGCAGCGCGAGCTTTCGCTCCACGTGCTCCGAGCTGGTGTGCGCTAGACCACTCGGCCACCAATCCCCCAGGTGTGTGTTGACAACGACTAAAGACTGTGCTTCGGGATGCCGTGCGAGCTGCTGATAGGCAGTGGAGAGGTCAAGAACCGTGAAATACTGGCACCCCAACATCATTACAAATAAATCTTTCATAACTGGAAGGGGGTAATGATCCGTACGTAGGCACGGGTTCAGCGTCACTTTGAAATCACCTCACACCCCGACTTCGTATTCGGTTTTGGTACAACTACAAGGGGTGTAGCCCAGTCGCTTTGTTGTACAGGTACAAGAACGCCTGTTTTTGCGAGTGACTGCAGCTCTAGTGACACGGCTTCCCACAACGCGAACGGCACTTGTCGGGCTTTGCAAAATACCGGTGTGCTACCCTCTTTCAGAACCAGTTTGATCAGGCTGCCCTTGATTTGTACTAGCGTAGGCTCAAAAACCTTAGCATACTTTTCAAGCAGCGTCGTCACTTCGTCTAGGCACACTCCATGCACACTAGTCCAGTCTAATTTACAATTAAGTCACCTGTTCTCAAGCACTGAATTTAAGGAAAAAAGGAACGACTTGAACAACACAAGACTAAGAATTATGTTATCTTAGCCAATTACTGAGTAGGAATGCAGATATTGTAAGTTTTTCTGCTTTTACACGCACGGAACGAGCATGGGGCAACATGGCTTGAGTATGCTTATCAATGGGTGAACCTGAAACCGAAACTGATCTGGAGCATGCCGTACGGTGTGAGTTTGTCCAATTACTTTCAGATTATGATGTCCTTCGCAACGCTAGATCAAGAGAGGTTCTAGCCTGCTAATTTAAACACACAGAGCACTTGTATACCCATAATAGTTCCTAATACTTTTTGTATTCATGTAGTAGATAGTGGCACTGACTTAACGAATCCTTGTCAGAATAAGATAGGGCATATTTACGATCAGGTCGGTAGGGTGGTTAGAGCAGAGAGTGATGGCCTGGTTGTACTGCTTACATGTAAGCGCCTCTAACAGTGTTGGGTATTTTGGTTGGTGTGTGTGCTGTGTGTGTGTGCTGTGTGTGTGTGCTGGTGTGTGAGGTCGTTCCGGGAAATCTGAAATAAAATTACATTCAAATATTTTAAAGCCCCATCTAGCGGTTACTGCTCCACTTCCTATATGGTGCAAGGTGCCGCTTGATTCAATAAGATAAGTGTTGAGCAGATCTGTAGCTACTGATTTACAAAAATCTGGCCTGCTCTCCACTGGCCTCCCCACGTCTCTGCCTCTCACTTCAATAACAATTTTTAAATAAATATGTCACTCAGCCACCTAAATGCTCGTTCTGTGTCGAAGAGTTGTGAAGTGCAGGCAGTAATAGACAACCACGCCGGTAGAGGTAGGCACAAACAGGAAGAGATACAAAAAAAAAAAAATAACGGTAGCGTAGTTGAACACCTACCGTCGGTGTCGACGAAGGTGCCCAGCGATTGATCGCCGCACACGACAAGCATACGGTGTATTCAACAAAGTCAGCATGCCCATTCCTCGCGTAAAAATTTTTTTTTAGCGTTCTCCGCCGACGGCAAAAGTAGAGTCAATCTATCGAGATGCTGTCGGCGGCAATCGCGGCGACTTCGGCACACACACTGCCGTCCTTCCGGGATATATAGGAACGGTACCGGTGTCTAGGGACGGATGTTAAGAGTGTCTGATGGCGCCTGGAAGACGTCGAATAGGTGTATGCGCCCTATTCTTTCTCGCTGCCGAAAGACCGTGCTGTTCGCTAGGCTTCAGTTGGGAATTCGAGCCTCGCTAACCGGCCATCACCTTACATTAGGGTGTAGTCAAATTTGACTACCTGCTTTTTGACTACTTTCGGTGCCGTCAACTTTAACCTTGGGGTCGTTATATTTGAGACAACGTTTTACAACCCCAATGATAGTCATAAATGACTACCTTTTTTGTTAGAGTGTACTCCTAGCAGCTACTTCTTGCGTTATACTTGGTCGCTGCTGCCATTTAGGTTCCTTTGAACGCAAAAGACAGAGATGTGCGCACCGGTAAGAGTGTACTACTGTGTTCTCCACTACTTTGATAATCTCCTGATCTGTAAGAAAATCTCGGAGACTCGAACCTAAACTTAGAAATTGAACCTTACGGGCTGTCCGCAATCAAACGTTTCTAGATATGACATCGTGAACCACCCTTTTTCGTCTCAAAAACTGGTCAGACTGTATCACGATGAAATTTGTAGAAAAGGGAAATCAGAGAGCACCGATGTGAAGCTTGCTATGAAATCGAAAAAAACAAAACAAAAAAACTTTATACCACCTTCTTCGACAAATTGCGTTTTTATTTTTCATCAAATTCTTGATTTATGGTAATTTTTTTTAAATTTCGTTCAACATACTTTAAGCACTAACTGAAGATGCAAGTCAGCACATGTTCTATTTTTCGCAAAGTTATTGAAGTTAAAAAATTGGTCTGAGAGGCACTACAGGCCCCAGTGAAAACGGGACTTCAAATGTAGTAATAAGGGGAAGCAGGGGGGGGGGGGGGGCATTCTGCGCGGGTTACAAGACGTTTGATCTTGTGAAAGTAATGGTGAGTAAACTGCTCGACTTGCAAGCTCATACATGAGGTCCAACCACGGGAGAGCGCAGGAAAGTTAATGTTGGTTCGGCGATCGGCATTATTTATCGATTTTAAGAGCTATTGTTTTATAACTTAGAGGTAAAAAATATTTTTCCCTAAGAGTAAAACCTGGACGGAGACCACCAACTTTGTATTTGTCTACTTGCAGTAGTAAAGTCACCCCTTTATTTTTCTGTTTAAACTCACAGGTACATTTTGACGTGTCCCGCGGCTTGGAGGCATATGAATGCGTTGGATCTCTCATCACTCCAGAGTTTGTATTGACGTCTGCACGTTGCATTTTTGGGTGAGTAGTTTGGAGCAATCACTACAGCGTTATGAAGGATGGAGACCCCAAAGCAGCAATTCAACTATGGCGCCTGGAGCGCGTTTCGGACAGGAGTCTTCATTGAGTTCTGAAGAGCGGTTTCATAATTTCCGCTTAATAACATTATAAATGTGTCAACCTGTCTCTGATTGCCATCCTGGCGGTGCCACAGCAGGGGTGGCGGATCTGGCAGACGCCTGTTCTGCTGCTGGTCGCTCTCGATTGTAACAGACCACGGAAGCTTCGGCTGCCAGAAGTTGACACGCCACGACGACTGCGACATTCCCTATTCCTCGGGCTTTTTTTCATAACTTCGACGTTTAACCGCAAGGATCACGACATCCGGAAGCACGACACTGCGGTTTCTGTGGCGTCATTTGCTTCCACTTCAGGCCACTTTCGATACGCGGGCGCTCAAACACACCAATCGGACACGCGTTCCCAGGCAGAGTAGTTCCACTGCAATGGAAAAATCGATCATCTGCAGGTGTAACCATATTTTCGTACCTTCGCTAGGCATGCGGCATATTGCATCAACTAGTTGCAGTCCTGCAATGTTTATGGCCTATGCTGGGTGTTTCACCGAACGCCGACGGAATCGCTCCTGCGTGAAGTACGCATCGCATGGAGGAACTTCTGCCTGCCAAAACGCCTATGAAAAACAAAAGGAAAAACTTCGTGTATAATGACGTCAAAATTTACTTAGCAGTTTTTATCTTTTTAAAGAGTAAATTTAAAGGTGAATGTCTTTATTCAGAAGTTTTTGGGTATCCGTCGAAAACTACTATATCAGCCCACGTAAAAAAAATATAACTACGCAGCATTGCAGGGAGCTAAAAGCAAACAGTCAGTTTGGACGCTTTTTCAAGTACCGGTTTTCTGCCAGAACGTCTGCGCCCCAGAACGTCCAGAACGACTGCACGCTGTCGTACACCTTTCTTCTTAAAACTGTAAAGCTGCTTCTTAACTCGTAGAGAATAAAAATAAACTAAATATCGTTTAATGCCCATAAGACAAGAACAACTTCGATCTATTCTAAAGCGTAATAACAAATAATAAACAACTTAAAAATTCTTCAAATGCGCACCGATAAATAGCGCTTTCAAGTCACTGAAAAAGTTTCAGCATCTAAAAAAAAATGCCGGCCACCTCAGATTTTTCCGGCAAAACCCTCCAAAACCAATGAAATCAATAAAATCATCTGATGGGCTAGTTGGGTAAACATAATTAAAAAATAGCGCAAGGTCGACGGAGGGAAGAACGAGAGAAAATAGCGCTCTTTCCTGTCTCTCGTTCTTGCCTCCGTCGTCCTTGCGCTATTTTTTAATTAAAATAGTATACCCTCCAAAACCCTCCACTCATTCTACAATAGCAGATCAAAAGTTGGAGAGGTGGAGGAAGACGTTGCAACTAAACAGGTGCAACAGGCTCCGCGTAGACCTGTGCGCCTTAGTGCAGAAGGTTCCCGCTCCGTTGTCCTATCTGCCCACCCTGGGTTACTCAGGCGAGCTTTGTACGACTGATTGAGACGCACCTTCACAAAAAAAAGACCCCCAAAAAACAGGGTGAATTGTAGAAATACCACTTTTGTTAAGTACGGCAAGCTGCCGTCAGTTTTTAAAACCATGCTGTTTACTAGGGGTGATAATAATACTGTGATATTTGTTATACTAGCTGCGAATAGATGAAAAATTTGGGGTAAAGGGTGCTTCAAAAACCGTCATACACTGAGGAAAACAATTACCGTCATTTGAAAAATAACTTTGCATTCGCCAACTTACTTTTTCGACAGAGGATATCATAAACACCCCGTTGCATAAAAAAACAAATGCATTTTAATATTTTTATTTTGTTTTAAAAATACGATACATGCGCCCCGCTATTTATATTCTCGAATGTTTTTTGTTTTCAAAAGAGTTGCCCAGCCCTGACACCTAACATGAACTCGATAATGCCTTTGAATCTTTCGGCATACACGGCACAATATTATTTAAAAAAAATGACGGATCTTTTTTTAAATTGCAGAATGTATCCTAACCACAGCCTGGTACAAGCCGGAGACGTGAGAATAGACGGAACCTCCAAGTACATACAATTTGTCTATGTGAGTATGAGCCGGCGGGGCATTTCGAGAGATATGTATGCCAAGAATTCTATTGTCCTTTAGAAGTGTCTTGTCACGAGGTCGTTTAAGTGAAAAAAAGACGATCGATTATGAGATTGCCAGTTCATGAGATATTGAAATAGGTCCTTCGGAGACAAACAAAAAACCTTCGCGGTGATTTACTGCACCGCGCTGTGCGTGGAATTGTGGGCCTCTGCAGACGTACGTACGCGTCGACACGAACACTTCGTATACTGCAGAAGGGCTTGCCAATTTTTTTAATTGTAAGTTCAACTTAAGAACAATAAAACGAACCTGTAGAAAAGTCCACATGATTTTCTTTCTTTTTTTTTGTTTTTAAGATCCTGCCTTCTTGCTGCGAAATCGCAAACTTCATGACTACTCTATCATGAGCGGTGCTTTGCATTCTCGCAATGCTTGAATATGACAAAGGGGGTGCCAGATATTCCTGAACTAATTTATTCTTACATTAAGGGAAACTGAAACATGCCCTAAAAGAGCTAGCAAGAAATTACTTTGCTGGTTATAATTGTGTAATGACATGTCGTGTATTTATGTTTAGGTTAACAGATTCGTTTAAACAAATCTGTGAAAACTACACGAATGCGGTTTGTGCAGATGAATTATTCGTCAAGGGGAGCACAATGTAGGTAGCTAATTGTCACTATAAGAGGAATAATTACCTAAATTTTCTAATTAACTTTCTGATGAATAAAATAGATATATGGCTAAAACCAAAACTCGCTTAGCGTCATGGAAACCAACAAGGCGGTAATTTTTAGACAGACTTTCAGCGTGTGGGAAGCGAAGTAGGGCGCTACATTTTAATTTCTTTTAATTTAGAATTTTTTTAAATTTAAATAAAAAAAATTAAGAAACACAAGAAATTGAGTGTAAGGGCTCTCAGTGATCCTACTTTATTACGCTACTTATATCAATTAATTTTGATGGTGAGACTATTGAGTATTTGTTTTGAGGCGAGAAAAAGTAATAAAAATGATTTCACTCTGAAAACCTGTTAAATTCTCGATTTAACAGCTTGTATCGGAGCATGGGAAGCTTGACGCGCGTCTTGCAGCAGTCAAGAATCAGATTGCAAAATTACGTCCAGAAAGTAATTTAATTACATTGCTAATTACTTTTTTAAAACTACAAAAATGCAATTGAAGTACATTACAAATTACCGCAGACTAATGTAATGGCATTACATTACAATTAGTTTTGAAAAGTGATGAAATATTTTTACCGTACTTTTCAATACTTCAAAGCAGTAATTTGTGCTCATTTTATTTACAGCATATGTACCAGAACACAGATCTTCCTTTTTGCACTGCGACAACTTTATGCGTCCAAAAGCGAACCCTACTGATCTGTATTTTTTTTACACGCACGACTTAAGTGAAACTTTGACTAGCTTCTTCTTAAGATTTTACTCAAAGACAATCGACTCAGCGGTTTCGCTGTTCATTCAATGGTGAAGGTTCTTTGCTTATGTTACCCCGCAGGGGGCACCTGTGAGAGCAGGTGTTTCGTGAGTGTGCTCAGGGTCCGTGGTGGGCATCACCACGGACCCTGAGCCATGCGGGTTCGCCCGCCCACGTCTGGCTGTGCGTGGCTTTCCCGTGTCCGAGGAAAAGAGCATCCTGGTGGTTGAGACGAGCCCGGGGTAGGTTTGGACCCTTCGGGGCCCCCCGGGTGAGGCAATACACCACTTCGGCCCCCACTTCTCGTAGACGGGAGTCCTGGTAAGGCCCGGCCAGGATGATTCAGTCTAGTCGCCTTTTCTTCTACTATCCCCTCCAATCTTTCATCTTTACCTTTCCTGTTTTTTTTTTGCTTCTCTCGTTTCTCTCACTCCTTTTTCACCCCCCTTTGGCGGCAAGGGCTAACCTTGGGTGGCAATAGACCTCTGTCTTGACCCACACTTGGGTATCGTTACCCGGCAGCACTGTTAGCGTAACGTCTCCAGCCAAGCCCTCCTTGTTATGGTGCGTTACCTAACCCCTTGTTGGGCTCGGTGGTGGGCAGTGCACCGCAGATTCTGAACATTATTTGCCCTCCTATGGCGCCCCACCCTTTTAAACCCCGTTCAGGGCACGCCCTTAAAAGGCGTTGCCTTGAACACAAAACCATTGACAAAGATCCCGAGATAGAATTCTTCACAAAGTTTTTTGCTGTTCACTCTCTTGATGAACACAAGACAGTTGCAAAGATGTCACCCTTCATTGTAGCCAAAGTTCTAGAGCACCTTGTAGGGTTTTCCTGCAAGGCCAAAAAACTGTACTCTAGAGACCTAATTGTGGAGGTAAACACAAAAAAACAAAGCGAAGCACTTCTCAACTTGACCACCACTGTTGACGTAAAGGTGTCGGTGAGTCCTCACCGCACACTTAACACCATTCGTGGAGTCCTCACTGAGGATGACTTTTTGTACACAAGTGAAGAAGAACTCCTCGAGGGACTCAAAAGTTCCAGCGTTGTCGCTGTCAAACGTATCATGTTTCGGAAAAACGGTGAACAGGTTCCTTCGAAACATGTTATTCTGACCTTTGAAAAGCACACACTCCCAAAGACCGTCAAGGCAGGGTACCTGAACTGCCGCATTCGCCCTTACGTCCCCAACCCCCAGAGGTGCTTCCGTTGCCAACGTTTCGGTCACGGAGCACGCAGCTGCCGAGGGAAGGAGACGTGTGCAAAGTGTGGCAGTCAGGGCCAATTTTCTGACATTTGCGAGGAGGCTGTGGCCCACTGTGTTAATTGCGGTGGACCACACCCCGCTTACTACGGTACCTGTCCCTCTTGGAAACAAGAAAAAGACGTCCCTACTATTAAAGTGAAGGAGAACCTATCGTATTCAGAAGCTAACAAGCGATTCTCCTTTGTGTCAAAGGGGAGTTTTGCCAACGTGGTGCGCAGGGGCCCAGCACCACGCTCGGAGTCGAGGGCCACCCAGGTCTCCCCCGAGATCTTGGCGGCCGACCTCAGGGCTCCAGCTCCCCAACAGGAGCAGCAGCAGCTTCCCCCAGTCTCTGGGGGAAGCTGCATCCAAGGACAGGCCGGCAGCAGCCGCGCCTTCCCCTTCTCCTAGGTCCCCTCCTTGGGAGAAGGAGCGAGTTTCTCGCTCTTGCTCGCTGGAGAGGGCCCCCTTACCAAAGGAGCAGCATGGAGCCCATGCAGCTCCTGTGAAAGGAGGGGACAAGACGAGCTCGGGTGACTCCTTGCCCAGATCGTCCACCACTCCTCCAGCCGGCCGTGGCCGGGGCTTGCCCCCCTTCCCCCCCCCCCCCCCCCCCCCCCGTAGGCCAGGCCGGACAAGCTCCGTATCTACTCCAATGGACACTTCTCAGGAGGGGGAGGTGCCAACAGATGCTGACACTCTGTCCATTCCTGGGTCTGACCAGGATGGCATTGAGTGGGAGACGCCCTCCCGCAGATCCAAAAAGAAACAGCCTGTAGTACCGCCCAAATGATGACCCCGTCAGTATCCGTATTGTGGCCATATCTTCTTAATTTTCGTTGGCTCTCCATGGTTTTATGTATTTTATTATGTTTCACTCATTATACATTTACATATTTACACACTTTTTATTAGATGAAGAAGTTACATTATATGTAGTGGAACTGTCGCGGTATTTTAAGAAATATTGATGATGTAAACTATTTCACGGATGAGCTTCGGCCCATCGCTCTTGCTTTGCAAGAAACCCACCTTCAATCAAAATTTTTTAACATTTTAAAACATCATCAGGTTTTTAGGAAAGACCGTCCTGCTTTCCCTCCTTCTGATGGTGTTGCAGTGGTTGTGCAGAGTGGAGTCGCTTGCTCTCAAGTCCCACTCTGCACGCCACTGGAAGCTGTTGCAGTGCGTCTCCTCGTGGACCGCCTTGTAGCAGTGGTCTCTTTATACTCGCCACCAAATGTTCCTTTGAACCTTCAAGAGCTGCAGGGACTTGTAGGACAGCTTCCTCATCCTTTTTTAATTTTAGGCGATTTTAATGCTCAGCATCCCATGTGGGGTAGTACCGGTCAGGACTCCCGTGGTGGTGTAATTGAACGTCTTTTATTGTCTTCTGGGCTGTGGCTTCTTAACGGGAGAGAGACAACTTTTTTTTAGTGCGGCACACAACTCATTCACATCCATTGACCTTTCTATTGCTTCACCTTCATTACTTCCTCGCTTTTCCTGGAAGGTTCGTCATAACCCCTTTGGAAGTGATCACTATCCAGTTATTTTAGAGAGCACCATTCCATTGCCTATTCATTTAAAGCGGGTCCCTAGGTGGGAGTTAGACAAGGCTGACTGGTCGCTTTTTAATCTTCACTCCACTTTAGATCCTTCGATTCTTTCTTCTATGTCCCCTGAGAACACTGCTCTTTATGTTACTGAGCAGATACTAAGGGCTGCTCAGCAGTCCATTCCACAAACATCTGGTAATATACCCAAAAAATGCAAACCGTGGTGGAATGAGGAGTGTGCCACAACCCGGACAGACCAGAATAGGGCTTGGGGCCGACTTCGCAGATACCCCACTTCACGCAACCTTGTTGAGTTCAAGCGACGAAAAGCTAAGGCTCGTTGGACTAGGAAGCAAGCAAAGCGGAAGTCGTGGATGAAGTATCTCTCTTCTCTAATTAGTTTTGTCTCGGCCAAAGAAACCTGGGACAGATATCGGAAAGTAAATGAAGATTATAGGTGCTTTGCTATTCCAACGTTTAATGCTCCTTCTTCATCACTAAGAGACATTGGTAATATACTCGGGGAACATTTTTATCATGCATCTAGTTCGGCCAACCACAGTGTTACCTTTGTACAGTGTAAAGCTTGTGCGGAGCGACAAAAACTTGTCATGTCGGGAGGAAATTCAGCATCTTATAACCAACCTTTTACGCGATGCGAGCTTGAGATGGCCCTTAATGTAACTAACCTCTCTGCCCCTGGGCCCGATAAAATTCACTATGAAATGCTTCGCCACCTTTCTTCAAAATCCCCTGAAAACCTTCTCCTCTTTTTCAATCTTTTGTGGGAAAAAGCATGTTTCCCTCAGGCTTGGAAACATGCACATATCATCCCCCTTCTAAAACCCAATAAAAACCCCTCACAACCATCTAGTTATCGCCCAATTACCCTGACGAGCTGCCTCGGGAAAATGTTTGAAAGGCTTATAAACAGGCGACTGGCATGCATGTTAGAAAGCCAGAGGGTCTTTGATAATAATCAGTGTGGATTCCGCCAAGGTCGATCTACCCTTGACCACTTAGTGCGCCTGGAAACTGTGATACGCGAAGCATTTGTAAACAGGCAGCATTGTGTTGCAGTTTTTTTCGACTTAGAAAGGGCATATGACACAGCGTGGAGGTATGGGATTCTCCGAAACCTGTATGCCTGTAATATCCGTGGCCATATGCTGCGATGCATAAAGGAATATCTGATGGACAGGACTTTTCAAGTTCGTCTCGGTTCATTTCTATCTGATTCCTTTGTTCAAGAAAACGGAGTCCCTTAAGGGGGTGTTTTAAGTGTGACTTTATTTTTACTAGCAATGAATTCACTTACACGACTGCTGCCACCTTCAATTAGAGACTGTCTCTATGCTGATGATATACAGATCTCATCATCCTCTTGTAACCTTTCCAGTTGTGAGCGTCAGTTGCAGTTAGCCATAAACAAACTGTCAAAGTAGGCCGACGAAAATGGGTTCAGATTCTCTGCTTCAAAAACGGTCTGTGCGCCTTTTTCTTTACGCCGCAGGTTGTCTTTGGATCCATCCCTGGAATTAAATGGAACCCTTATCCCGGTTAAAAAGGTGCACAGATTTCTTGGCGTAATATTTGATAAAAAGCTTAACTTTATTTCCCACCTTAAAGCGCTAAAGCAAAAATGCCTTCAGTCCACAAATCTTTTGAAAGTTTTATCTCACAAGTCTTGGGGGTCTGATAGAAAATGTATCCTGCAGTTATACAACGCCCTTGTACGATCCCATCTTGACTACGGTGCAGTAGTGTATGGATCGGCTCGTCCCTCTGCCCTTAAAATGTTGGACCCAGTTCACCATCTCGGCTTGCGACTGGCAACAGGAGCCTTCCGGACGTCGCCCGTCCTCAGTTTGTATGCAGAATCCAATGAGCTGTCCCTGAACAAACGACGTACATATCTTAGTCTAACTTATGCTTACAAGATTCTGGCCGACCCCAGCATCCGACGTACTCTTCACTTACAAGGTCAAGGTTTTTTCGCCTTTTTGAAAATAAACCAAGCACTGTGACACCGTTAAGCTTCCGTATTGAACATCTTCTCACATCTCTGCACCTTCCTCTGGACCAGGTCGGCCTCGTTAGGAAAGTCAATGGTATTCCACTTTGGAATGGACAGCGAGTTGAATCCGACTGGTCTCTCGCGAAGTTCAACAAGCATGGCTTTTCCCATGCTGTAATTAAGCAAGAGTTTGGTGAACTGCAAACTAAGTATGATGGTTATCTTCATGTTTATACAGATGGTGCCAAGACCTCCTCTTTTGTCGGTTGCGTTGTGTATTCTGAAGGCTTCTCCAATGTTCAACGACTTGACTGTATTGCCAGCATTTTTACTGCGGATCTCTATGCGGTATCAATGGCGATTGAATGCATTATCAAATAGGAAAATACTGAGGACGGTCCTGTTTGTTGACTCTCAAAGTGTGATTCTTGCAGTTTGCTCTCTTAAAGATACTAAAAATATGCTTGCACAACATATAAACTTAACTCTGCTTTGCATGGAGGTCAAAATATAAACTTTTGTTGGGTACCCAGTCACATTGGCATACAAGGCAATGAAGAAGCCGACAAGCTTGCGGGGTCTGCAGGTAACCTACCACATTCTCTGTCCTGTTTACCCTATCAAGATATTAAGCCCTTGGTGAAGTCCTCGATTCTTCAATCTTGGCAATTGGAATGGGACATGGAGTGCGATAACAAGCTTCATGTTACCAAACCGGCTTTGGGAATTTGGGAAAGCTCTTCATGCAAGAGCCGACGTCATGAAACATTGTTGTGCCGTTTGAGAATCGGTCACTCATTTGTAACCCATAGGTATCTGCTTTCGGGAGAAGATCCACCAGTCTGCGATCAGTGTGGTGATAGGCTCACTGTTTTGCACATCTTGTGGTTGTGCCCCGGCCTTAACCCCAAGCGCCGCATTCATTTCCCTGAATATTTTCAATATCATATCCCATTTCATCCTGCTCTCCTTCTGGGAGAGAAGCCTCTAGTCTCTTTTGAACGAGTAATAGAATTTCTTGGGAGTGTTGTCCTTTTACACCGATTTTAGCTTTTTGGTTATCCATTGGTAAAATCAGTTTTATAGTACGATGAAGCCTAAAATTAGTTTGGCGCAGATGGCCTCGTAGCTATTGCGCCATAAACCCCCCAAAATCTCTCTCTCTTCGTTTATGTTATATGTTTTCTTTTATAAGAATTCATACAACGCCTGATCCTACAAATATAAAATTATTTCTTACTTCCACTCAAATCAGTAAAACACAAAAAAAGAAAAATAATTAAAAATGTGTTTTTTCCCGGTATTAGAATTTTAGTAGCTAGAGCATTGCCATTAATTGTTAAAGTGGCATTACAGGAGCAGCAGCAGTTGGGGCAGCAGAATTTCTAGGAAAAGTTACTGGAAAGGCTGTTAAAATTAGAAAAGTTAAGTGGTGAGAATAAATGGTTCAAAAACTAATAAACACATTACTAAAACATATTGTTATTATTATATTAAATTTTAAACAGATATGAACTAGTGTCGGTGCAAAAAATTGTTACTTAAAATAATTTGTAAATTTGAATATAGTGTTATAAATAATGTTAATTTTTAATCATCTGTCGCTCATTGGGTTTCTTATTTTAATGATCCAAAGAGTAAATACGTCAAATCCATTAGTATTTTTCATTCATTCCCAGTAAAAAAAAGAAAAAAAAAACATTTTAATTGCCGGAAAACTAGTAGTAAAACATACTTCATAACTTAATATAAATTCAAGAGAAGAACTGTTTTTATGTAGTAAATATTGTATTCGGAGGGATAAAACGACGTTAGATATTGTACACACGTTTTCAGCACATCAAGAACTTCATGATAAAAAAACGATTTATAAATGGTTTTAATAGCTTAGTGTTTAACCAGAGCAAATAATAGAATTTCAGATAAAAGTTAATGTATTCAGATCTTATCGTTATTATCGAAATTTAGGTGAGCTCTTAACCTACACCAAATATGTGCGTTCAGCAAGTTCATACTGCATTTGTATTTCTTCCGCTACCTGGTTTTAGTTTAAGTATTTTACTGTATAATACAATGGAAAAGTAACTTGATGTACACAAAAGAAAGGCATTACCCATGGTTTCTTAAACATTTTAGAAAGAACTTCTGAACTTGCATAAATCAATAAAATTACAGAAAGTGAGCTTGCAAAAGTGATTTTATAATGTCCACTAGATACCTTTCAAGAGAAATTAATATTAAACAACAAAAACTGAAGGGATATACATTTATCTTTAAATTAATGCATTTTTTGCATTGCAAGAAAAATTCTGTCGAAGAGATTATAGCGAAAAAGTTTTGTAAAATGGACCGATGAGTCAAGATAAATGTAACAGGTCTTACTAATAACTGCTGTTTTTTAGGAAAGGAATGAAATATTTATTATTATTTTTGAAGATGGTTTCCAACACTAAAGGTTATTCAAAGAAAGTCTAATGATGACTATAAAAGACAATAAAGAGTTGACTGAGAAGCAATATGCATATACAAAGTTCAAACCGATTGAAATCAAATTTGAAAGATATAGAGTTATTGCACATGTATTAGATGACCTATGGCAAGCTGATCTTAAAGTTATTACATATTCAAGCAAAAAAAAAGGATTATGAATATTATTTAACCTTTATAAATATGTTTCCCACTTACGCATGGGTAATGCCGTTTCAAATAAAACAAGTGAACTAATAACTCAAGCGTTTATCGAAGTATTAAACCAAAGGGATTACCCCAAAAGATACAAGCAGGTCAAGGAATTGAATCTTATAACAGTAGAGCACAAATATTGTTGGAAGATAAATTAAAAACACTTTCTAGTAATTATTCAGAACATCGATAATCCATAGTCGAAAGGTCTAATGTAACAATATTTAAAAATAAATTCAAAAAAGTATAATAATTAATCATGATTTTGGTGATGTTTTAGTTAAAAGGTAACTAAAAAAAAAAGTATTTTTAAACAGCCTGTTTGAGACAAGCATGTCATAAAACAATGCTTCCGCCCAAAACAATTTTTTTTTACAGCAATATTTATTGTGCGACACTGATTTTAGTTTGCGGCTATTTCGTCCGTTTGAAATCGCGCGCCGCAAAGTTGGTATTATACGTCACGGAGTGGCTGCTATGCGACACGGAGTGACGTTTAACAGCCACTTCGTGCGCGTCGGAAGAGCGGGAGTTTCGAATGGTGAGAAGTCGTGATGGTTGTGAGCCCGACTAAATTACGTCCTGTGGCGTAAATATTGCAAGAAAAAATTTGTTTTCTTTTCGTGGAAGATTTGGTTTGTGACATGCTTGTCCTAAATAGGTTATTAAAAAAACTTTTTTTTCTTTCCAGTTACCCTTTAAAGTAGTTAAGAAACAGGTTTTATATTTTTATATATGAATTAAATTACCATAATCAAAGCTTAATTGATAATGATGAAAACGACATCAGAAACGACGTGTATGGAAAACGTAATAAAAGAACAACGTTTAAAGTAGGATTGTGGGATTTTTGGACCGATTCCTACTTAATTTTGAAGATAATCTCGAAGGTCATTTGAAGTTCATTGTGAGAATGGGAGACTGCTCATACCCACATTTTATAACACTAGCTTGTGTCAAAAGAGTTTGTGACATCGCGATTTCTGCTCGAAGAAAAAGCCGTACATTCCTAGAACCATCTAGACAGCAGGGGTTGGCCCGGCATATAATGTCAATTTGGGAAATGTTTTCCTTCCACATTTTTGCTAAGGCTGATTTATAATATTAAAGTTCTCATTGAGAATAGGAAAAAGAAGAAGTGGTGCACCAAGTCAATACATGCCCTTCGGGCTCCACCAAATATCGCTGCAAACCCAAGTTTTTCGCACCGATTTCACAAAACACCAACACGCGCATCCAGAAACCAGCTGCCTACCCGGTGAGTGTGACAATTTGACCGACGTCGTCATATTTTTTTGTCCCATCAGCCAACTCCATACTAGGCCTGCTGCGCCTAAAACCGGTCGGAGGCCGAGTTTGCGCCGCGAGGCCTCACTCAGGCCGGCCTCCCTCGTGACCCCAGTAAGATATGAAATCATCTCCCCAGGCCGTGGACGCGGAGTGGCGATCGGCCAGCGGTCAAGCTACCCGCCAAGCAAAATACGTGATCATTACCGTGAAATTCACCGACGGCCTCAACCTAACCGCCCTACCCCACCACGAAATCGGCGATCGAATCATTGAAGCCGAATCCCTAGCTTCCAACGAACATTCAGACACATATATCAAATTTCGAGACATTCAAAATCTTGTCGCTATTGACAAATATCGTCCTTCCGTAGAAAGAAAATTGCTACAACTATAACAAATGAGCCTGGCCGACGCCACACACCCGGTCCTAACCTATCTCGCGGTCAGTGCATGCTGCCACTGGCGCGGGGTGTGATCCACGACATCCAAGCACACAAATCTGAAGAAGTCATCCGACAAAGACTACAATTACAAGGCCCGAAAATCTTCCACACCAGACGCATTGGCCATATCCAGCTTCGTCCTCATAACATTCAAAAGCACCCAACTTCTATGCTACGCGCTCTGCGTCGTGATGCGACTTTTCCCCTATCGCCCGCGCGTGTCAAATGCCACCACTGCTACGGATCGGCCACCAAGCCGATGCCTGCTCCCAAAAAGCAATATCGATAACCTGTCTCACATGTAGCAGGACCTTACCCATCGAGACAGGCATAGCGATACCGCACACGTGTGAACCCTTTTGTCTGAACTGTCAGGGCGAGCACCCGGAAGGCACACCGACATGCCGAGTGCGTGCCCAGGTCGGCGAACAGACGCAAGCAGGCCAACAATACCGCCGCGAGCGATTCCTGAAAACTCTTTGGCCCCGCAACGTCCCACCACACTTTCACAGCACAGTGCACTGGCCTGCTCTGCCCACATCGAACCGGTTTGCGGCACTCGATAACTCCAGCCGCAGCCGCCGTCGCAGCCCGGGGCATTAACCTGAAACAGCACAGACCGCCACCATAAAGCCAGCTACCCAAGCTATCGCCTCAGCGCCAAACAGGGGACTGAACCGTAATCCTGGCCGACGCCACAAGATCACCTTTGACAGTAACCAAAGCACAAGCTTCTCGAAATAATATTCGATCAAGGGACCGGAGCAGCGACCAAAAGAATTGAGCAGTGTCTCCCGTCCAGCTCCATATGCTAATCAGCCCACAAACTCCGCACAACACATCCCCATCCCACGTACAGCCAGGCGTTGGAACAGGCGCGCGTCGCCTCCATCATGAACAATATTGTCAATGCTATGCAGGCAGGTCTTCAGCCACAGATAACCAGACCACAAATTTTGCCCCTCACGCTCCCCACACTCCCCAGCACCACTCCAAACACCAAACCAATTCGCGCTGAATTGCAACAAATCAAAGCCACCATGATCCACATGAAAAACAAGGTCAGCTACACAAAACCACAGAAAAACTCGATGCACTCATGCAAAGTCTCGGGGAACAAGTTGCTCACCTCACGCAACGAATCGAACAGTCCGATTCAATCCTAGCCAACGTCTAGGCAACTCTCACTAGGAACAAAATGGTTCTACAAAAACGCCCATATATTACACCCCCCGACACTCCGGATTGCCCAAACAAGATCGTCGTTTCCGAGGCAGCGGCGAGTTCACCACTCTCACACGACGGCTAAGCAACCTACTCCCAATGCAACACTGCCCCTAACATCTTCATCTCACACAAAACAAAGCACTATCTGGCATTGGAACTGTCGGGGACTAACACGCAAAAAAAGACTTCTCAAATACCACGTTTAGAATGCCGCAGTGAAACCAGACATCATACTCCTACAAGAAACAACCGGGTCGATAACTCTCCCAGGCTATCAGCTCTTCGCGCAACCCAGTAACCCAGAGACAAGATTTCCCACACCGGTATCAATCATTGTGTTAATATCGGACGTGTCGATCTGCACGGCAGCTACATGATTAGTGACGTACGTGGCCTCAAGTGTGGGACACTTGTGGCCACATACGTCACTAATCATGTAGCTGCGTGCAGATCGACACGTTCCATATTAACACAATGACACAGGAACATGTCACTGATCAATGCCGCCGGGGTTCAAACTCCAAGGACACAATAATTAGGAACACTTATTGGTCGCCTAATTACCACAACGTATCTCTCAGTTGGATATTGAAGCACGCCGTTGCATACAGGGGCCACCCCCTGCTCGTGGCTGGTGACTTCAACAGCCACAACGCCGCATGGGACTACACACACAACACACAACGGGTGAAAATTGGAGGCCTTTACGTTCTCAGCCGGTTTTCTCTACTGAACGACACCACAATACCTACAAGGGTGGGAAACAGTGTCGAACACGACACCAATACAGACCTGACTTAATACAGAGGTAACCGAACAGCGTCGTGGGAGAACTTATTGGAGACGTTGGGCAGTGACCACTGCATGCTAGTGACCACCTTAACATTTGCCAGTGCCGCAGCGCGCAAAACCGCACCAAGATCACAAAATGAACCTGAGTTCGAGGATAACTAGATTTCACCCCCTCGACCCCTGCCACACTCTCCGCCTTGCCAAAAGCAGTGCACAACGCGTACAACATGCACACAAAAACGATAGCCCGCGATAGAGACCATCCCCATGTGGACTCCCATTTAGTGAACCTCTGGGAGAAACGTCACAAGCTAGTTCAGAAATGGCGGAAAAACGAGACCAATCGACGTTTCAAAAGAGTTGTGGAGTCGTGAGACGTTATGTTTGAAACAGCCGCTTTATAACATCCGTAGGATTAGAATGGCTCGAGTCCCGGGAGCACAACACGCGCACCCGATTGCGTGCCTTAGTAGTCCTCTTCTTCTTCACTCTAGCGGGCCGCTAAAGGTGCCCTCCTTCTAGAATCAGAGCTGCTGCACAGAGCTCGAACGCCAGCGGTGGCTGGCTGAGCAAGCCCGCTAGATCGGGGTAGCCCAACGGAGCCCTGGACTGAGGGCACCGGCCGGGGACATCAAAGTCGTCCCACTTGTAGGACAATAAAGTTTATGGTGATGATGATACACTGTTGCGTGAAGGAATTATGTTTATAGTTGCTGCCCAGTGTACGTGTTTCACAGGCTTGGTTCTGCATAAAGTCGCACTGTTACCGGTGTGGGCAGCTTTTAGGCGGTCTAAGCTCACGACTTCGTGCCGTCCATTCATCTCTAAAGTAAACGTCTTCGTGTCTCTGCGAAGTATTTTGTAGGGACCATCATATTGCGGATCGAGTGATCTTCGGGCTTTGTCTCTTCTCACAAATACATGGGTTGATGTTTGTTGATCTTGGCTGAGAAATGCACCCCGATTAGATGTTGCTCGTGGCTTGATTGGTTGTATGAGCTGCATTGTGTCGGGTAGACGAGCCTCACAATCTTTGATGTCAGGGATTGACGTTAAAGGTGTTGCTTGCAAAAACTGTCCAGGAAGACGTAGAGTTGTCCCATAAACTAACTCTGCTGACGAACAGCCCAGATCTTCTTTGAAGGCGGACTGGATACCCAAGAGTACTATCGGAAGTACTTCGGTCCACTTAGTTGTCTGATGAGCTCAGAGTGCTGTCTTCAGGTGACGATGGAAACGTTCTACCATCCCATTAGCTTGAGGGTGATATGATGAGGTGTGTATTCGAGCGATTCCAAGAAGATGCGTGAGGTCGACGAAAAGTTTCGACTCAAATTGTCGGCCTCGAGCAGTGGTGATGATGGAAGGAACGCGGAATCGTGCGATCCATCCTGTAATAAGAGCTTGAGCCACAGTAGGTGCGGTAATGTCGGGTATAGGAATGGCTTCAGGCCAACGTGTGAAACGGCTTACACAGAGTTATTCAAACCATAACCGAGGAAGCGCAGGTCTAGGCTTACACAGTTGTCACGGAGAACTGGTTACAAATATGCGACCAACTGAACGGTCAGCTCCACACGCCGCGAGTATGGCAAGTCCTGCGAACGCTGCTAGGCCAATCCAAACCGAGACACACTATGACGGAATTACAAATGCACACCAACAAGACAAAGAACTGAAGTGGCTAAATTGGCCCCTTCATTTATTTACACGCCTGGAAGGAGTAGTAGCTAGACCGGGAGCTCTGCCGTTGATAAAAGGAGCCGGCTGATATCGATTATCCATCTCGAGCTAGTCGACCTCGGGACGTCAGTGCGCACGAGGTGGGCGCTGCTAACGTGGCTCGTTTCACGAGCCATTATGTTATTGTCGTCTGCGCTTAGCCTCTCTAAGTTTCCCCCCCCCCCCCCCTTGTCCAGCAGAGGTTTGTTTGCTCCACATATCTGTTTTGTGGTGTGAGGCTGTCGAAGCAGATGGGTGTGCGACGATTGCAGTGTCACAGATGGCTCCTTCCACGAATGCAGGCTTCTCCCGGTCGATGGTAATAACGTATTTTAGTCAATTGATGAGGATGGTTTAATTCTTCTGATTTCTTTAGATGACTTGAAATGGACCATCGTAGGGTGGTGCTCATGAAGGACGAACGTCGTCATGTCGGACTAAAGCCTGATTCACATGGTGCGATTTTCTCCTGCGAAATCGGTGAAGCGATGAACCGCACATCCGAAATTTCGCGTTTCCTTTCACATTGATTGAGAACATATGCGATTTTTCGCACTTGCGAAGCACATGGTTGGAACCCTTGAATTCGTTTGGCGATACTAATTTCGATATTTAACAAAATTATAAAATTTTCAGATTTATTTATTAGCTTCTGGTAAAACGTACGCCGTATACTTATATTTAGGGCCGATTCAGACGTTTGCATCGACTGCATTCGCATCGACGAAAACGACGAAAACAACGAGTACGACGAACGCGACAAGGACACCGGGAGAGTCACAGCTCATAACTGCTTGAGCAAGCTAGTTCTTGCGTTGCTTGGCCTGTCGCGCAGGGCGAACAGTTGTCCCGGTGGCTTCGTCACGTGAACGATGTTCCATATTGAAAGATGGCAAGTAGCAGCGCGTCTTGACTTTCATAGAGCATAATGGCCGCTGATGACGACGAGTTCAGACTGCTCTGTAAAAAGGAATACCTACTTCTGCGGAAAAGAAACTCCTGCTCCTAGACGGCAGCCCGCGGTGATGGCGGGTCAGGCCGTGCTGGCAAAACAGAGCCAAAGAATCGGAGTTTTACTCATCGGTAAGTCGACTTGTGCTTTTCTGCGAGCAGGTTTCTGGAATACTTTTTCTTTGCAGACCCTTTTTATGCTGCACAGCGACCCGGAGCCGTTTCGAAGATATTACCGGATAATGCGGAACGCCTTTGAAAGACTCCACACTCGCCTGGAAACAAAGCTTACGAAGCAATATGTCGTCAGAGAGCCCATTTCGTCGCGGGTGCGGCTTGCTATCACTTTGAGGTAAAATGGTATTCTCTTTAAACTTCACTGCTTGGAGTGAATACGAGGTGCAATTAAACTGGTTTATATGGCGAACTCATTACTAGTTTCTCGGCTTCCAGACATTGATGTACACAGCAATGTTTTGTTTTTATTCAGGTACCTGTTATCGGCAACGTCAATGCAGGATCTTGCACTGCAATTCAAGGTTGGAGTGTCAACAGGGGCATCCATCGTGCATGAGAGATGTCCGCATATATGGAAGGTTCTTCGCCCAAAACACATGAAGGTAAGCAAAGAAATCTGATTTCGTTTTTGGTAACTTGTGGAAAAGAGGACGGTTTCACATGGAGCGATTTTAGTTGCGATTTCGCAGTTGCGACGGCGCTGTTGCGGCAAACAGGCAGGTTCAATGCGATTATGAAATAATCGGAGCTGCGTCAATTGTCAAACATCTTTCGAGACGTCACCAACGCCGCTGCGACGGTATGAAAAGACAGCCAATAAAAACGCGCCTCATCCAAAACCAACCGTATCCTTAGTGTCGCATGCATGCTGTGAAAGAGTCGCTGGCGTCTCGTAATAAAAAAAAAAACACTTGAAAATGGAGGTGGTATTCCGGTCGTGTGGTATTCACTGGGGGCCATAGCTTGCGCCGGTTGCTGTTGAGAGCACGTGCTGTTAGTGAATTTGCACAACGCTTCTGCAACGTATATTTCACACCGTCAATATTGTTTATCTTTGCCAGCAGTACGTAGCAGTTCTTTTTGAGCTCTAGCTGCGAACAATGCGCGCCAATACGGCGTCCACTAAATACCGCCTTTAAAGATGTAGATCATGACGAACAACAAGACTCACAGTGGTGGTCTTGGGAAATTGATGAATTCAAGTCCCCCCCCCCCCCCCCCTGCCCCGGTGTACTCTTTCTACACACTACCAAACCACGTAATCATCCAGAATTCTAAATCAGGGGGTGTTGCAATTATTCGGGGGGGGGGGGGGGGGGGGGCTGTTGGGAGGGGGTGGCCTTAGGTCTAGATGCATTGGTCAAGAAATTCTGAGGGGTGTCGCCCCCAACCTGGAGATAAATAAGGGGGTGTTAGAAGGGTCTGGCTTTAGGTTTGTATACATTGCTTAAGACATCCCGGGGGAGGGTGTCACACCCCACCTGGAGATAATTATGGGAGTCGGGTGTACAAATCACTGCAGCTAACTCGTCCTTTGCAGCTGCTCCTAACTATTCGCAGCCGAAATATCTAAATGAATCATGCTGAAAGCTGTACTGTCAAAAATGGTTTCTCAAAAAGTTTACACAACAGAGAGCCATTGATTTATGATTCTAGGGACGAACTTGGGAAGAGAGGGCTGCAGACCTGAGGATGTTGAGGGCCCCAATGCTATTACTGTGCCACCTTCGAAAGACGGGGTCACACATTACGCATCCTACGAATACAGTTTGCAGACACATAGTAATTTGAGGCACCGCAGCATCCCTGCTTTTTTATGTCGCACGGCAACCAATGAAAGGAGCAGCCTGTCACGCGGCTTATGAAACAGATGCGTCAGTGAGTCGCGTTCGATCGATGTCTGCAGACTGTTTTTTGTCTTTTTATATAAGCAGTCTGACACCGGCCTGACTTGGGCATAATATGATAGCTTACAAAAGTAAGTGGTGTGTGCCTGGAGCTGGGCTAGTTGGCTAAACATGCTTCTGAAAGTTTCCAGCTGAACGTAGAAAAAAAGGAGCGAGGGAGAAAAAAAAGACAGACACACAGCTTTCCAGATCCAGTTACAAAATTATTCGCAATTGTTAAGCGTCAACAAGTATTTCTCATATTTGAGGATGCATTTATTACCAGTATTACTATAGGTAAAGATTACATGAACGGCTTTTAAATAACAACGTAAAACCATGTGTGAACTTTGTGCTGTACTTCTAGCTCCCATCAAGAATCACAGACCAAGGGAATTTGCCAAGGGCTTTGAGACAGGGCGGAATTTTCCTCATTTTGTGGGGAACGTTGACGGAAAACACGGACATATCGAAGCCCTTGCCGATTCTTGAAGCCTGTACTATAACTACAAGGTGCTTTTTATGGGTCTACAAATTTACTTTAACACATATCACGTTTTGGAAGAGCGCATGAAGTGACGTAACATTCGGCTTTTCAGGGTAACCTACTCTGTAGTGCTGATGGCCGTCGTGGACAGCAAGTCGAGGTTTATGGCCACAGACGCTAGAGCGTATGGCCACCAAAGTGATGGTGGCGTCTTCAAGGCATCAAGGATAGGACAGTGCCTCAGTCAAGCTGCCTTGAATTGTCCACCACCAAATCTGCTGCCATCTTCCCATGTTATCGCCGCGTCCGTCTTCGTTGGAGACGAGGCATTTCAACTGAGGTCGGACTTTCTGAGGCCCTGTCCTGGTTGATACTTCAGCGATTATCTAAAAATATTCGACTATCGACTGTGTAGAGCGAGGTAACCTTTAGAATTGTTACACTTGCATTATAATAACAAAAATCACAGTGTTGTCTTTGTCCCATTTCCAGAAGGTGCGTCCAGAACGCATTCGAAATTTCGGCTACTAGATTTTGCATCTTCCGCAGGCCAATCGACCTCCTCCCAGACCACGCCACTGGAGTCGTCCGCGCAGCTTGTGTACTGCACAACTAACTACAAGACGACAAGTTGCACATGCTAAATGCCAATGCTGATTGAAGTCGACCACTTCGGCAACATCGTTGATGGCCAGTGGCGCAAGGAGGTCTCTCAACAGACAAACGCGTTGCTCCACCTACCGAGGCTGAGATCGCGGCACGTCGACCAATCTGTCCGAAAATGCAACATAGTGGCCACCGCAGTGAGAGACCTGTACCGCAGGTACTTGGTAAAGGAAGCTGCAGTGTCATGGCAAAGGAACCGCGCTGGACTGAAATCCTAAGTAGTGTCAGCGGTATGGTGACAAATCACGAAGTTTTCAAGTTTGTGTGTGTGAGGATCGTCTGACCTATTTCCGGTGGAACAGGAAGCTGAGGCCACCATTACAACAATATTCTGCCGCTGCGAGTTCGCTACTTTTGAACGGGCGCTCTGGTGAGAGACGGCTTCCGTGTGAGGCCCACTAGGACTTTGAACAGAGAAAGTGAAACATTTGTATTGTACCAAGACCGGTGCTACTGGAGGGGGATGAAATTAGGGACTCTCCCTGTTCATGTACGCTATTAATGTGCTTAACTAGGGGTGGACGTAATTTATACTCTGCCGCCCGTGGAGGAGTGACACAGTCCTCTGAGATCCTTAGTTGGATGAGTGGGAGGAGTGTTTTCAGTGCACGTTCTGCAGGGTCCTGAGCTGAGGCGCAGTCCTTAAAGGGAAGCCGGAACACTTGTTAAAAAAAAATGAGATAGAGCTTGATTCTAGCGTAGTTTTATCCCGTGGATATGAATATCGCGTTCGTTTTCCCCGAAGACGTAACTTAAGAAAACATGAAAAACACCCGACCCGTCGTGGCGTCATAAGAGGGCCTTTCGGCCACAAAGCTCGTGTCACTCGAGGGCCGCGCATGCAATCCCTAGCTTGCCAGGTGTATTCCCCCGTACTGGCACAAGTGTTGACATCTTTTTATGCCCTTCTTAAAAAAAAAAAAAAATAGCAAGAGTACGCGTGCATAGCTGTGGTGGACGCTGCTGGAAGGAAGATTCCGAGAACTCCTTTTATGGCGACACGCTCCTGGAAGGAGGGCCTTCGGTGGTACTCTGAAAATGATTTTCTGCAACCTCCATGCCCCAAATTATAAAAGAAATAATTTCGATATTCGAGATCCTGGAGGGGAAATGAAGCCGACTTAAGTTTGTTTCCTCAAATACAAAACCGCTTCAGCTTCCTTTTAACTTGGTGTGTGAGAGTTATTTGAGTAGTCTCCGGAAGTATGTGCATTTAGGTGGTTCAGGTAAATCTGCAACGTGCTGGAGGTAGTGTAGTGTTGAGAGGGAGTGTGTTTGTACACGCCGAAGAAGCGTAGCATCTGCCCTCTCTGCAGTGTGGAGTGGGCTGTAGGGGGTTATGTGGTTATGACGAAACTATAACAGAAGGCACGACGAGTTTCCTTCTCGTCGTGCCTTGCGTTGTAGCTTCCGGGTCACGTAGGCGTCGATTTCGTCTGGCCATTGACAAGGGGTACTCGGATCGTCGGTGGCGTGCGTAGATGAGTGGGCGGCCTTGCAACACCGGCGCACAATGCAAATATTTGCCTTTTGGCGCCGGTGCACCCCATGACTCCAGCAACGTGTTATGTTCCTCTTTATTCATATTTGATATCTGCCAAAAAGGTGAGCCTGTACTTCATTTTTTTCTTTTGTAATTGCATCTTTTTTGTCTTTTGTTAGTTGTTATCTTTCAACATTTAAAGCCAGCAATAAAAAATTGATTTCTGCATCACCCCTGCCTCATGTCATTTCTCTAGTTCATTTCCACCCGGACCTGTTGCCTGCTAATCAGTCAATATTTTTGTAGAAAATTGGTTGTGGTCTTTGCCCCTTTTACGGACAAAATGGCGGACACTTTTTGTGGCAGGTATAGCCCAAAGTAGATCGACAGAGTACCGGCTGATTCCCCACAGAGTGAGGTGCTATTTTACTGTTTTCGTTGGACCTACGCTGCCCAATCGGGTCTTTACCAAACACAGAATTCGTTTTATCGGCCGACATTCATGAAATGAACGACACGCTGGACGTGCAAAACACATTCTGTACTTCCTCAGCATGAACAAGCTAACGTAAATATTAAGCTTTTTTTTTAATTCAAAACAATATTAGCGATTGCGAACATGACAAAAACCCTGAAGATAAAGGAAACGACATAAATAAAAAAACCACAGGTTTTCAGATGCAAAAAAAAAGCCAAAACAATCATGTTGGTGAAATAATCGCAAACTATCCACAAAACCAAATTGTCGCAAGATTTCTATGACAAATGTCACGCGTGGCACGTGTGACATTTGCGTAGGGGACTCATTGAATAGTAGAAAGACCCTTTCTTGAAATCTGTTTGGGGATCTGACACGAAGGTCTGTCCAGAAACAGAGAATCGCTGATCGGCACATTGTAATTAAAGCCATTTTACACGCGTGTCGCTCGCGTAGCACGCTTCCAGCGCGTTTACATATCAATTAGTTATTTTCGCTATACGTAAAAATGTGAAGCTCGATTTTTATCAAATGGCTTTAATAGCAAGGTTCTGTTCAGCGTTTCTCAGTTTCTAGACAGACCTTCGCGTCATCTGCAAACAGATTTGAAGGAAGGATCTTTCTTCTATGCCACGAGTCCCTTACGCAAAGTGATCGAACAGAAGCGTCAATTGTTATCGCCTGCAGTTTTACAAAGGAAGCAACCACAACCCTCTCTTGGTACGCAAACGCCAATTCGTTTTAATGCCGAACTGAAGCTTACATCCCCCGGCGAAAAATATTCACATGGAAGAAGCACATCCGCCGCCCCACCCCCGCAGCGAATTTCGAAGACGACGACGTAGGCGATGCATTTTTCGTATTTTTGATTCCCACGTTGCTATGACCACCGTGACGTCTTTCACGAGCCGCGTTTGATTGGCTGTCCGTCCCCTTCGCAAGAGCGGCCGTTCGCAAGGAAAGTTTGGCAAAATACGGAGTAGCGAATTAGTCGAATTCGCACCGCAACTGCGTTGTGCCGCAAGAACGGCGTCGCAATTGCGAAATCGCAGGCAAATTCGCACCATGTGAATCAGGCAGAAGACAGGCGCACATTTGTGCGGTTTGGTCGGTACAAACACTTGGTGTGGTGTTTGACGATGAGGCAGCCTCGGGCGTAATGATGCGAAAAGGTCTCGAAGGTTTTGAACATAACTAGGGAGGTCAGGTGGTGGAGTGGGCGGATTACTTAGAAATTCTCCCGGAAGTCGAAGCGTTGTGCCGCATACGAGTTTTGCGGCCGTGCATCCGATGTCTTCTCAAAGAGTAGATCGGATGCCTAGAAGCACCAAGGGTCGATGGTTAACCCAGTTGCTCCTGTCGTCTCTAGCGATGAGTGAGGCCTTCATTGCCGATGTAGTCTCTCGACCACGCCATTGGCAGACAGATGGTAGGCGGTCGTTTTTATATGGCGCTGTCCCAGCATTTTAGAAAGTGATGCGAATAATCTGCTTTGGAACTGCCTGCCACAATCTGCGGTGATGATGGATGGGCAGCCGTAGCGTGCAATCCAGCTGGTGACGAATGCTTGTGCGACGGTTTCCGCGGTGATGTCTGGTAGTGGTGTGGCTTCTGGCCATCTAGTAAAACAATCTACGCATGTGAGTATAAATCAAAGCCCCTAGGATGACGGGAGGGGCCCAACAATGTTAACATGCACGTGGTCGAATCCGGCGTGTAGTGGTCGGAAATGATGCAGGGGGCTCTTGTTGTGTCGCTGCACATTGGCTCGTTGGCAAGGAGCACAGGTCCGCGTCCAGAGGGTAATTTTCTTGTTCATTTGGGGCCACACATATCGCGAGGAAATGAGCCGACGGCTTTCTTTCTCGATTACCGGGATGGCTGATGTCATGGAGCGAGTGAAAGATGGCGCTCCAAAATCGAGGGGAATGTATGGCCGCGGTGTCCCCGTTGAGCTGTCGCATACCATGTCACAGCTTGAGAGCGGCAGCGTAACTAGTCGAGGTTTTAACGATGAAGAAGATGCTTCCATTGTCTGCAGTTGGGAATTATCTTGTTGAGCCTTCACCAGTCTGGAGAAATTCAACTCAGGGGGCGCACTGCTTATCGCGATAGGTGAAAGAGCATCGGCCGCTTCATTATTCGCAAAAGGCACGTGACGCAGATCGGTTGTATACTCGGAGATGTATGCCAGAGGACGATTTTTGCGGTCCGACTGCGAGGTTCGATTAGCATCAAAAGCGAAGGTGAGGGGTTTGTGATCGGTCAGGACGTGGAAACTCTGGCCTTCCAGGAAGTGTCAGTAGTGTCTGACCGCTGCGTAGATGGCAAAGAGCTCGCGACCGAACGTGCAATAGCGCATCTCTGCTGGCTTCAGCTTCTGGGAGAATAGACCGAGTGAAAATTAACCCGTCTGGTAGTACTGTTGAAGCACAACTCCAGCTGCGACATCGGAGGCGTCAACCAAGAGCCTAGTCGGCGCATGGGGCCGCGGATAAGCAAGGAGTGTTGCTTTCACGAGGGCTTGTTTCGCTCCCGCGAATGCATTTATTCTGTTTGAGTTGCAGTCAACCGGTACCGTGGGGCTCTTATGATCGCAAGAGGTCTTTGAATGGCTTCAGAATTTGGGCGCAGTTGTTGATGAATCGCCAGGTGAAATTTAAGAGACCCAAAAATGTTCGTAGTTTGCGAATTGAAGTTGGTTGGGGAAAATCCCTGATGACGTGGACTTTAGACTGCTACCTTGAGGCGTTATTCGATGTCCAGGAACTCGAGGTCGGATGTTCCGAAAACACACCTCGTTGCGTGGAGGACAAGGCTGTAGTTGCGCAGTTGCTCGAAAAGCGAGCTTAGATGTTGTTTATACTCTTCAGTTGACTTGCTAGTGATGAGCAGGTCGTCGACGTACGCAAACACAAAAAGAAACCCGCGTGTCACCTCGTCTATAAATCGTTCGACTGTCTGTGCTGAGTTCTTTAGCCCGAAGGGCATTTGTACTTATTCGAATAACCCAAACGGCTTGGTTATTGCTGTCTTGGGGATGTCGGATGCCTCGATCGGTATGTGATGATAAGCCTTGACTAAATCGACCTTACTGTAAATAAATGTTCCGGCGAGTTGTTCCGTGAAGTCATGAAGGTGGGGCAAAGGATAGCGGTCCGGCAACGTGCTTACATTCAGGGCACGGTAGTCCTCGCACGGCTTCCAGACCCCTGGCTCCTTTTTGGACACCATGTGCGGAGGCGATGCCCAGTAGCTGTTTGAAGGCCGGATAATGCCAAGCTCAAGCATGCGCTCGAATGCCCGGCGAGCTGTTTTGAGCCGTTCACCGGAAAGGCCCGAGGTCGTGTGCAGACAGCCGGACAAGAGGTAACGATGGTATGAGTCCCTCCGGGCTTTGCCGGCTGCGCCATATTTGAAGGTCTTGTGACTTCGGGAAACTCGTTTAAGATTGCTGCATATCCTGTTGATGGTGTGCTGTGACGTATGCCAACAGATGAGGTCGTTGTAAATGTCCCATGCACAGTCAGGTGTGTCGCGCCGTCGAAAAGACGACGGTGGCGAATGCTCACGTTCAGGTTGAAGTAAGCCAAGAAGTCCGATCCTAAGATGGCACACTTAACTTCAGCGATAATAAAGATCTACGTGAAGGTGCCGCGCAGTCCCAAGTTAAAGTCAAGAATCGCAAACCAGAGGTTGCTATAGGAGTTCCATTTGCTACGAATACGCGTACGCCACAATTCAGGTTTTTGCTATCTGCTGTTGCGGGTGGGATGACGGACAACCCTGCGACGGTATCGACAAGAAGTCGATTACCTGTGAACCGATCAGCAACAAAGAAAAGACGGCTTGTTGGTCGGTCGGCGTCACCTACCGCCTCTAGTGACCGGCCGAGGTATTTTCCTGCCAAGTAAATATTTGAACTTAGTCAAATATTGTTGCTCTCTGCAACAATATTTGACTAGGTTTAGCAAACTGTGATGTGACCTAATCAATATATTTTTATGATATTTACATCAACGTAAAGCTCGAAACAAGTTATTTCTTTTGAGTATAATTTGAATATTTTGCCCTAAACATATAACGCGGAACATCTGCATGAAAAAAAATATTTAGGAAGACTTGGAAGTTTGAAGTAAATTTTTTTAGAAAACAAAAAACACTTTTAATTTCTTTCATTTTTTTGTTTACAGTTAGGTAATATAGTAATGTCAGGAACTACCAACAGAAATTGTAATATATTGTTTATCTGGCCGCTATTACGACTTGAATCTCATGCTATGTGGGTTTTGAACGGGACTTCGCATAAATGCTCAGGTGAGCAGAATGTTGAGCTATGTAAGGTTTTCTATTTATTGTAAGTACTTACCTCAATATTTGAGCCTAAAGGCCAGTGAAGCAACAATATTTATCCTAACAATATTTGTTTACTTCGCACTGGCGTGATTCGCAAGGTGTGTGAGCTTCGCCCTATGTACTGACGGAAAAGATACGTAACCTGTAGACTCTCGGACAAACTTAAGTCAAGAGGAAAAGTCTCAGTAACCCGTCATGAATCACTGAATATAGAAATAAAACCTGAACACATGACTAACACATTTGAAGGATTACACGCTACGAAATGCTCGTTATTTTACGAAAGATTTACTTTGTGTACAAAATAAACCGTACATCCTAAGCGCCAGGTACAAAATCGTACATATGTACAGGGTGCGGCCGTAAAAACTTTCACATTTGGCACGCCTAGCAAAAATCGAATTTCAAACAAACATACCTGAAATTGAGCACACGAACGTCGTTTATGCCAAAGTTTTTTGACTATTTTTTAACTATTTTTTTCAGACGTCAACTCGGAAGCAGCGAATTATTAGAAAGATAACAAAAATGGCAGACGTGCATTTCCTATGACCTATACCCGCCCGTTCACCGTCTGCTATCTAATTCGCGACGCCGCTCCCAGGTGGCGCACTGAACGCAAAAACGCGGGAAACGCCGCACGAAAGGCTGGTGTCGGGCGAGACAATCGCGATAAAATGTGACTTTACCTAAATATGTGAACGATTATGCCCTTTTACTTGAAATTTAGAAACTGGCGGACGCCCTCGTTTAATAAAAATATGTTCTAAAGCAGACGAACATGTGTCTTCCATTGTCGTCTGCTCATCTGTTGACGGGTCCGTTCCCGGTGAAAGCTCAACTTTGAAATCAAGAATGCCGCTGCTGAGGCATCTTGATTGTTCCTGTTTATTGTTTTTGTTGCACTATGTTCTGCAGTTATTATCCAAATATTTTCCGCGCCGCCCTGCGATGCCGCAATTCTCGGCAAGTGAGTGTGCCCAGGCAGTCAAGCGGTACGTGGAGCGGAACTCGGTGACCGCAGCACAACGAAAATTTCTCACTGCATTTCATAAACGCCCGCCTTCACGCCCGACTATTTTGACTTGGGCGAATCGTTTTGTAAGTGGAGAAGATTTTAAAAAGAAGAATCCAGTCAGTGAACGTGAGAGCCTGTTGAAAATGAGGAGCTCACTGAAGCGGTGCTTGCTGTCTTCGAGAGCGACCCGCAAATGTCAACAAGACGAGCAGCCAGGTTGTTTGGAATTTCGGAAAAATGCGTACGACGGATTCTGCTTAAAAATAATTTGCGCCCGTACAAGATGCAAGTTGTCCAAGCTCTGCACGACGGCGACAACGTCCGACGTTTAGAATTTTGCAAGTCGGAGTTGTTGCGAATCAGGAGCAACCTGGGGCACCTGCAATTACTTTTGTTTAGTGACGAAGCAAACTTTCACCTAGATGGACGTGTGAACCGCCAGAACAGCAGGATATGGGCTCGCGATAACCCTCATGCCGTGGACGAACGGCATCTTTATTCACCGAAGGTGACAGTGTGGAGTGGGATTTGGCGTGAAGGCATAGTGGGCCCCTTTTTTTTCGATGGCACCGTCAACGCAGATGCTTACTTGGACATGCTAAAAACAGAAATGCTCCCTGAGCTTCAAAGGTACCACATGACAAAAGAAAACTGTATATTCATGCAGGATGGGGCGGCTCCCCATTACGCAAAGACTGTGAGGGCATGGCTCAATAACACGTTCCCTCGGCAATGGATGGGTCGGGCATCAGGTTATATGGACTGGCCTCCACGATCCCCCGACTTAAATATGTGCGAATTTTTCGTATGGGGATTTATAAAAGGACTTGTCTACAAGAAGAGGATCCCCAGCATCGAAGAGCTGAAAGAAAAAATTGAGGGCGCGTTCTCGAGATCGACGATGGGATGCGCGAAAGGGCTTTCCTGGCGTACGAAGCTCGACTTCGGCTTTGCGTGTCTGTAAACGGCGGGCACATCGAATCGGCCGAACCCTGGTCGTTCAAAGGGCCGCTGCAGCAACAACGTTATTTCAAATCGCCGTGACAAAAGAGGTGTATCAGAAGATGTATTTTTCAAGAATAAACAATTGAATGAACGCACCGCTTCCACTTCCTAACGGAATTTAAACTATTAGTTTCCCTCTTACTTTCTCTCGTGCTGCTTGCCGCACGCGGAGAGCAAAGTAGAGGCTGCTAATAGAGGTACCAATGGGAAACCAGCAAAAAGACAACTATCTCTCTCAAATACCGGCTATTGTATCACCGGCCCACCGAAATGACTACAGCGCCGTAAATATTGCTACAATTAATATGATTTCTTTCTTTTTTTTTACAAATATGTCTTATGACATGTGTGTTAATTATACCCAAGCTGTATGAAAAAAATACTTTGTGTTACAGCGGCCCTATGAAAATCAAAATGAAATGATAACCCAAAACGAACTTGTCTGCAACGGTAGCAGCACCACTTGCTATGCCAGGCTGTAAATAAATGATCTCGTCGCATCATGGTGTCTTCTTGCTTGCATGACGATCTGTCAAAACTTTACTTGAAACAGGTAATTTCAACAATCGTTCATATATTTCGTTCAAATCACTTTTTATCGCGATTATCTCGCCCGACACCAGCCTTTCGTGCGGCGTTTCCCGCGTTTTTGCGTTCAGTGCGCCACCTGGGAGCGGCGTCGCGAATTAGATAGCAGACGGTGAACGGGCGGGTATAGGCCATAGGAAATGCACGTCTGCCATTTTTGTTATCTTTCTAATAATTCGCTAATTCCAAGTTGACGTCTGTAAAAAATAGGCAAAAAACTTTGAAATAAACGACGTTCGTGTGCCCAATTTCAGGTATGTATGTTTGAAATTCGATTTTCGCTAGGCGTGCCAAATGTGAAAGTTTTTACGGCCGCACCCTGTATATGCACTGCATATCTGTCTGACATAAAAAATGGCAATTACACATCAAGTTTGGTGTTTCGAGCTCAAAACCGAAAGCAAAAGGCCCTAGAGGAATTGTCTAGCGATCTGCAATTCCCCGTATTGGAAGGAAGTAAGCGCTGTGCCCTCACTTGTGGATACGGCATTCTAAGTAACTTTTTTGTGTACACTTATCTGAATTTTATTAATGTTTATGATTCGATATTGAGGTAAACTGCTAACTGCTAACTGCTCAGCAGAGCGCCTGTGGGAAGCCCCGTTCCAAACGTACATACCACGAGATTCGAGCCCTAATAAAGGCCATACAAACAATACATTACAATTTTTGTTGGTAGTTCCTGATAGAGTACTATATTACCTAATTGGTAATAAAAAATAAAATAAATAAAAGTTAGTTCTTTTTAGAGAATGGACTCTAAACTTGCTAGTTTTTCGAAAATTTGTTTTCCAGGCACATGTGGCGCACTATATATTTTTTGGAAAATATTCAAATTATACTCAAAAGAAAGAACTTAATTGGAATTTTACGGTGATGTAGAGATCATAAACATATGTTGATGAGGCCAAACAGCACAGCTTGCGGAACTTCGTCAAATATCGTCGCAGAGAGGTGGTTTCACAAAAAAAGAATCATTAAGAATGTTAAGCCCTAGACGCATAATGAGCATAAAAAAGCATATCTCGAGAGTGTTTCCCATAAAGTTGCATTGAGGTAGCGTAAAAAGTAGGGAAAGGGATGGACTTAAGTGTGAAACCTTCGATAAGCTGGAAAAATGTCCGTTCCCACCTTGAACGCTTCAACGGTTCATTACTGGAGAAAAAAAAATCTGACGAACTAGCCGTTTCCTTCTGCTTTTAATATAGGAATTGCACGTGACCATGTATCCCTTTTTTAAATTAAAATTTGACCCAGAATTTGTGCCTGAGTTAAAATGAAGTCACCCATTTTTTTTAATTTATTAATTGTTTATTGGTAATAAACGCCAGTATAGCGGAGAACACGCTTTCCTGGTGATTCTGAAAAAAAAAAGGCTTATCAATCAATTTTTTACATAAAACCAGCTTTATCTTTTTTCTTGTGACTTCTTAGGTTTTATATATTCATACTTTGTATTAATGAATGCACTACCTTCGAGTACTATGTAGTAAGTCCCAGCGCGATAAGTTAAGCAACCGATTTATGCGGTTTTTTCGATATCAACACACGCGACATTGCGGGAGCAAGCTACTTCGATTCTTAGACAAAACGAGCCAATCGGGGAGGAAACTGTTTTTGGCGTCAAGAAAGATTGAATTCTTGCAGAAGATCGCTTTAGAACGTTTTATCTCGCCAAAAATGCTGTCTCTAGAAAACGTAAATAATACAGGAGCATCAGTCGTCCCGGGAAAACATGTTCTTGTTGTCATGGAAATGCCACGAAACGTTCTCTGGGCAAAGAAGACCGAAAACGTGCAATCCACAAAAAAGTAGAAGAAGCCTGCAAGCGGCTTCGCCTAGAAGTAGTTCGAGAACACTGATTTCGATCCTTTAGAGTAGTGGAACTTGCGCCATCACGAGTTTCTGCTCCTCATTTTTGTAGCGCAGTTAGGGCATACCGTCCCAGCATCAATTTTACAGTAACAGAGAAATATTACTCGTTAGCGTGTTTCAGTTAAAGATAGACGAGTCTGTCTGAATCCATCCGTGTTGACAATATTCAGTTTCTTCGAACAGCAACTTCGACAAGTGAAACGTTACACTCTCAAGAAAAAAGGGTGTAAAAGGGTTTATCGTTACACCGTTTGTCCCACATAATACACCCCAAAACTTCACTTCGACGTACAGCGCCCTACAGTCGAACAGACGGCCCCAAAGTTTACGAGGGGCTTGATAGCCGTGTGGTACAACTCATTAAAATAGCTAATGTGCGTTTTACTGAACACGAAAAAGAAATAATCGTTTTTTTTTGGACCCACCGCAAAAAAAAAAAAAAAAAACTCGGTGGTTTCTTTCTGTGGTCTTTGATAAAGACTTTAGCTATTTAAAAAGTTATATTGCACTGTTATCAAGCCCCTCGTAAAATTTGGGGCCGTCTCTTCGACTATAGGGCTCTACGTCGAAATGAAGTTTTGGGGTGTATTATATGAGACAAAGGGTGTAACTATAGACCTTTTTACAGCCTTTTTTCTTGAGACTGATCGTCCCAGGTAGTACTGAGTTCTGAACCAAAACGTGACTTTTGTCTGGGAGTTTAGGGCATTGAAAAGCACGAAGAAGCCAAAGCAGAGCCAAACCTGACCTTTCATTGCAACAGTCTGGGTATTTTGGCCCTAATTCGACAAACAAGTGCCAAACTTGAGCTTCACTGCCTGGTAGTTCGGCCATTATCTGGCATCTTTGGGCCTAAATCGCCTAACCAATGCCAAAGTTAGGCTTCACTTTCTGATAGTTCGGCTGTCATCTCGCACCTTCGGGCCAAAATCGCCACAGATGTGCCAAAGTTAGGCTTACTACCTTGTAGTTCGGTTGAGATCTGGCATCTTTCGGCCCAAGTCGCCAAACAAGTGCCAAAGTTAGGCTTCGCTTGCCGATAGTTCGGCTGTCATCTGGCAGCTACGGGGCAAAGTCGCCAAGCAAGTGTCAGAACTAGGCTTACTGCCTTGGAGTTGGGCTGATGAGGTATTTGATGTATGCACGTGGTCTTCATCTTAATTAAATCGAAATCACGTTTTATTTGGCTCGCAACTTTTTTCATTTCTTTTGGGTGTCTCTTAATTTCTCCAGTCCAAAGATGGGCTGAATGTTTTGCCGCGGCTGGATCAAGCTTTGCAAACGGAAATTGTGCCGGATGTCGCACTCGTGCGTAGGTACATACGCCAATATGGGGACGCGCCGTTAGACTAGTTCCACATTAAGGCGCGCTCACACCGGCGATGCGATTTAGTCGCGCGATAACGTTTATCGCAAAAGCGACCATTGCGGGCAAAAAGCGACGCGATTTGAGCAGTCGCTTGCTGACCCGAATTTTTGCGATGTGATCTAGTCGCGGAGAGGCTGAGCCAATCAGCGGCGCTTGGAGCGAGAGTTCTCGAGAAGCTACTCGCCAACGAAGGCCTTGGACTCGCTCATCGCGCACGCCGGTGTGACCATCTAATTTTTTTCTTTTTTTGCGATGCCATTTAGTCGCACAGCGCGACTGCTTACATCGCCCGTGTGAATGCGCCTTTACGGAAAGTGCTGCCATCGAGCTAGCGTTGCGTGAGACTGGTGTGCGCACGCCTCCTCAAAAGATATCATTATTAGGCGGCGCACTACAAAAGCGAGCGTGGCTCAGTGAGTGTCTGGCATTGTGATTGAGCACTGTCAAATCCTAGCGATAACAAAAAGCGGAAACGACCGGGGCTCCGTGGTGCCGCTCCCGCATCACACTTGGGGAATCAAGATGAAATCCCGTAAGCGACGATTTTTTAAACGTTAATTTCAAACTTTTGAAAGCAACAACCCAGGCACACCTTTCTCTCGCAATTTTTCAGTCTCCTCCCCCCCTCCCCGCAACTAAACAAAGGTGACAATCCACGCTAACCGCTCAGTACATCTAAAGGTACAGGGAAGAGAGAGTGCGTATTCCAACCAGTTCGTGAGGGGAGAATGGGGAAACGAGAGATAACGGCTGCGATTTCCCCGGCCCTTATTTCCCTCCTCCTGAGCAGGTCAAGATTACGTCTCTCCCCTGTAGCTTTAACTGCACTGCAGGATTTTTTTTGTATAAGTTGCCTTCGTTTTCCTTACAACATGGCTTTACTGTAGCGGACCAGAGAAAAGCCAAACTTGGTGTGGCCGAAATTCGCAAATTAGGCGTTGCTTTGGCAGTTATGGCTCCAGTCTGGCCCTTGATTTGGCACAACTATAGCAGACCAGAGAAAAGCCAAACTTGGTGTGGCCGAAATACGAGAATGAGACGTGGCTTTGGCAGTTATGGTTCAAGTCTGGCACTTACTTTGGCAGAACTGTGGCGGACAAGAGAAAGGCCAAACTTGGCATGTCCGAAATACCCAAATTCGGCGTTGCTTTGGCAGCTATGGCTAAAATATGTCACTACTTCTGCACTCCTTTGGCGGACCAGAGAAGAGTCAAACTTTGGCACGCCTTAGTATCGCCCAACTTGGGCTATAGTTTGGCAACGTACTTTGCCACTGATAAACGCCATGGTGCAAAACCTGCCAAAGTTGGGCCCTTAGGTTTGTCAGAGCTTTTTGCCCAAGTTGGGCATATCTCTGGCGTGCTACCTGGGGTGTGTGGTTTTTTTTTTCCACAGATGGCACAGAGGTTCTTAAGTGTATGGTTCCGAGGATGCAGTTGAGAGTTGGCAATAAAGACTAAAACTGATAGGAGGTGCTATCATTATTGAATATTGTGATATTTTCCCTGTGGTAAACTCGCGCCTTACCGCATATTCACGAGTACTTTGCAGCGGGAAGTGAAAGCCCTTCCTCTCCCACTTTTTTAGTGTTTGGCCTAAATAAAATTAAATAATCTTACTAGTTTGCCATTTCTTAATTTTCACGTTTATAAAACGGGTGTCTGCTTGAAGTTTCCGAAATGCAAAAAGGAAAATACATAATAAAAATTGCTTCCTTTAAACGCATCTTCCGGGCAAAGTGCCAGTGTCCGAAATGCAAAAGGAAAATACATATTAAAAATTGCTTCCTTTAAACGCATCTTCCGGGCAGAGTGCCAGTGTCACGGACCACCAAGGCGATCTCATAACTGCGATCATCTTTCCAGCGATCTGAACTGTCTCTGGAAGGATGATCGCTTATTTCATAAATAATATAAAACAAAATACGATAAAATGACCTTCACCGCGTTTTGACACGAAGAGTTCGGTGTACAAAGGTTATCAAACATAATATATGATACGATACGGATGCTTTTTATTCATTTTTATTGATGCTTGATTTTTTTAGTAAAATGAATGCGCGAATTTAGGGTGGAATGCGGTTCCAAATTTTGCGAATACAAAGTCTGCGGATGCAGAGGGAATGCGGATGAACAGGATTTTATGCATGCAGAGCTCTACCGGGTGATTCAAGGAGACGGCAGGCTCTTTAAATCGACCGGAAAATTCGGTTTCCTAACCTATCGCGCTACGACTTTGTGCAGCGTTGCCCACAGATGGTGCATTTTTTTTTTTTTGTAAAATTTGCAAAGAGCGAATTTACCTGAGGAAAAAGTAAAGGAAGAAAAATTCCGAGCTCCTATGGAAACGCAGCGACGCCATCAATCTTCAAACAACACGGTGCCGTTTCGCACGGGACACACGAGATGGCGCAACAAAGAGCTGGCGTCTTTAGCAGACAATCGTTTCGACTCTAAAGTGGAGCACGTTCCGAGGGCGGCGACAGTCGCAGAAACAAAAACAGGCGCGGTAACAACAAGGAACTGCAGTTCCTTGTCTGCTAAAGACGCCGGCTCTCGGCGTCTTCTGCTCACTCGTTGGCGGCAGTTGGCGTCACGACCGCTTGCGCCATCTCTTGTCTCCCGTGCGAAACGGCGCCGTGTTGTTTGAAGACCGGTGGCGTCACTGCGTTTCAATAGGAGCTAAGCTTTTTTCTTTCTTTACTTTTTCCTCAGGTAAGTTCGCTCTTTGCAAATTTTACACAAGAAAATGCACCATCTGTGGGCAACGCCGCACAAAGTCGTAGCGCGATCGGTTAAGAAACCGAATTTTGCTGTCGATTTAAAGAGCCTGGCGTCTGCTTGTTTCACCCTGTAGTATCGGTAAGCCACGTTTCGGTTTCAACAATAACGTAGGTCACATAAGCATACCGAAATTGTATTTCACGATTCTCCAAACCATTGTCTTTTAAATTAAGTCACAGACAATGTTGTTCAATCGCAATTTTTTATTTCTTTTTTTATGTATCTATTTTCGACGCGCTTTGCGGCCCTCCATGACGGCGGATCTATTGGCGCCAAGCGGCGGCGCAGGTTCAGGTTCTGCCGCGCCCTACCTCCTCCATCATGTTACCGCCAGGGTTGTACGGTGATCTGTTTGCAAAGTCGCTCCGATTGCTTCTTTTACGTGGCGTAGACGAAGACGCTAAACGCCGGCTGTTGAAACGGGCACTGCGGAGCAGGTTACCGAGTGGCGCAGCTCGATCGCTCTGTCCGGCCAATGGGCATTTTTGGGTCGGTTGTACAAAAATATATTATGAATTTTCCCTTTAAACTATGTCCACCTCTGTTCTGTTAATTTGCCTTTTCCTGACCACCCCGTAGCATTTTTACGTTTTTTAATAATAATAAAATTGTGAAGAACGGGTATATGCACGCTCCATTTATGGCAACCGCGTTAGCGTCAATTTGGTCATAATTCTCGCTTTAGGACTTTGAAGCGACACAAATATTGCATTACGTTTTTGAGACTCTGTTAGTACATTTAATAAACGTTAATTTCAGAGAGTGTAAAAAATATTAAAGATGGCCTTTTTTTTAAATGATTTTCAAAATAATGCATTTTTAGTTAAATGCCCCTGTGTGAGAAATTCTTGTAAATTTCTCGCGCTAACCAGAACAACAAATTTTTTCTGCAGAGGTGAACTACACAGAGGGTCACACATTTGCAATGTTTGAAGATTTTAGCTTTTATAGATACGGAGAAAAATATTCTTTAATCCAGAGCGTTTCACGCATTTTTTTCTCAAAATAACTACCCTAAGACTCGGTGATTAATACTTTTTGTCAATTCTTCCGATGTCTGATTTGTCAATGAATATTTCTAGACCGTAGCCAGAACAGTTTTTCGGGGCAATCCGCCCGAAATGTCAACATCACGCGATACGCAAAACGTGCACGTGACTGAGAGGGTGCTTACAATTCTTTTTTTGGAAAGACAATTTTTGTTTCCTGAAACAAGGGTTAGTTTTATTTTTCTGGGCATAAAGCCAGCAAATTTTTTTTTTCATCAAAATTAGAAATGGTCACCGCACATGGTTGTTTGATCTTTTCTGAAAATGCCCAACATTACGTGAATTTTTTGCTGCAAAAACAATCTTCTAATCGCCGAACAATCACTCTTTGCCTAAATGCAGTGCTAGCCGTCTGAACCAGATGCCAAAGTTTCAGAACTTATCGTTATCTTATTCAGAAGTTTCAAGTGATTTTCTGAAAATGTCAATGGTGAAAAATGTTCCTGTTTTTGCTCGGTGTCGGTATTTGGCGCGTAGACCTTCATTTATCGGAGGGCTCAGTCGGTGGTCATTTTTCCTCTAAAAAGTTTAATATATTCTTTATAAATTTTGCACGAGATAACGATTAGTGCTGAAAGTTTAATATCTGGTTCGGAGGTCTAGCGCTACACTTGAGCGGAGAATGAGCGTCCTGCAGAGTGTGGCTAATTTTTGTAATATAAAATAACTAGTTTGTTTTTGTTACTTGTTTATGTGTTTTTTGTCGTTTTTCTTTTTTTTTTTTTTGGGGGGGGGGGGGCGCTTTGGATATAGGGTGATTACATAAAACATCGAGCCCTGTGTGCACAATCGTCCGCAATGCACAGTCCGCTAGTATGCAACTCTACCCAGTGAGGACAAAAATGTCCGTTGGGGTATAAAGTGTCACATGCACAATCGCAGCCTTCGCGTAGGGCTGGCTTTCAGTAGTGCTAGATTTTCATATCGTCACCAAAGTGTAATTTCTGTGAGTATGGGAATAAGGGAATCTCCGTTACTACGCTATCACGTTTGGCGAAAAGGACATTGAAATAAACAGTTCACCTTTATCTGAAAGTTATACACTGACAAAAAAACCTTTCAGCTGAGTACCGCGGTAGCATACATAAGTCACACTACCGCAGGTAAGTTTGTACAAAGTAAAAAAAACAACATTTATTTTCAATGTTGTTTCATGGCTTTTAATGGCTAAATGGTGTTTATACTGGCCTGAGATTGTATGTTCCTCCCGAATTTAAACTTCCTTGGAGAGCTCTAAATACGGAATTTGTAAACTGCCCTAAATTTACAAAACGCTATATTTAGCTTCACATGATACCATTTTTTTTCTTCCAAATATTCAAACCAGGGAGCCAGAAAATGAGCTAAAGAGGTATTGAGGACCTCAGAAAGCGTGACGCGTAAAATCAAATGCTATGTTTGTTTCTAAATGCAGTGGCCGGGCCTTCGCATTTTTTACCGAACATATCATGGGCAACGGCGGGATTAGAACGGTAGGGCGAGTTGTTCAATCACCCGGCAATCAGCGCGCGATGAACGCTTTCCGTCATGCTTTACCTGCGGGGCTCCCTAGACGCCGAGGCCTCGTCCAAGGTAGGAAGCTCGCACTGGAGGTGACACAACTGAAGCTCATCTCTTCAGTTCACATTCTTTAAGTGGCAATAGCTCACTTTTTTGCGAGAAGAAATTTCACCATCTTACAAAAACCTTTTTGTTGTTCTTGCCTACCAGCCCTCGCCAAGGTGTTCTGCGTGTACACTGGGTTCTGAGAGGGAGCATGCTCTGTTCTTAATCTTAGGGCGGGAATTGCAAAATAAAGGCGAAAAATATCTCTTTCAGGCGGAGTTGTTCATCGTCCACGAGGAGTATTTTCAACCCTGGCAACACGACATTGGCCTGATCAAGCTCTCTGAGCCTTTCGACTTCAAAAAGGGCAATGGACGCATTGGCACAGTGTGCGCTCCAGCCGCACCCTACGCAAGTTTTTCGAAAGTTACGGCCATTGGATGGGGAAGGAGAAAAGACGGTAACAACGGTTTCCCTTTCAAACTTGCAAAAAAGAAACAAAAAGCTATTTTTGTGGCTGCTGTTAAGGAATACGTAATCCGATGGCATTTGGGATTTGCTTCATCTCTTTAGATGCCCGTCGGTCTCGGCGCTATAGGTCTGCCTCAGCGCGTAAACGTTTTCGCGCCAATACATGGCTTGCATGTGAAGTCATTCGCGGCCATGAGAGTATTTCATGCGCCGCCAAGGTTATGTTTGCCATGTCACTTTCGCGGCGCAGAAGTTATAGTTCGAAAAACCAATATCTAGAAATAACCGTCAGTGCCCAGCAATGGTGACGCTTGCAAGCTAATTATAGAACATTTAGAATGCTTCGTATTCTGGTGGCCCAAAAAACAGCTTCAGTTTTTGACGAACTAGTGAGGGGTACCCTCACTTTAGCACGCCAATGGCAGATGAGTAATAGTTCTTCGATCCTGTCAGAAGTTTTAGTGCGCAGCGCTTAGGCTATGATTATAATGCAATTGAATGCAAAGGTGCAAGCAAGGTTTACAAGAATGTCGAAAATAATCCCTGGATAAGGGGAACAAGAAGGACAAACACAGATCTCCAAACACAGCTAGGTGGCTGATGCGCGGCCGAAAAAATCCGCCTGGTCCGGGTATCGAAACCGGGACTCTCCGTTGCAGATGAAGCGCTCTAACAACTGAGCTAACCAGCGGGTAGACGTCAGTAGATCAAACAGGCTTTGTCAGCTGCCACCAGCCAACACCAACAAGGGTGAAAGGCTTGCATTTTAAGGTTATGATTATAATACAATTAAATGCAAAGGTGCAAGCGAGCTGGACAAGCATGACGAAAATAATCCCTGGAGATGTGGAACACGAGGGACACAGGACAAACACAGATCTCTAAACACAGCTAGGTGGCTGGTGCGCGGCCGTGTAATGTCTTTACAAAGAGCAGGAGCTCGTTAACTTTTTGATTACGAATCTTGTTTTATTTTGTGGGGTCCTCGCTTGGTATCAGTTGGGTGCAGGAGAGTTAGTGGACACCGATTCTTTTTTGAATGCCCGAGACTGCGGTACGAAAACCAAAACTTTTAGACAAAGGAAAGGCACAGAAAAAAAGACGTTTCAAACCCAGCAACATTCTTTGCTTCCACGAATCATCATACGCACGTAAACTAAGGCCTACGACAGCCATCGCTGAACTTCAACAAAAAGACCCACAATTACAACAAAATAACAGGTTAACAGACATCGAACGTACACTTGTGTCCCTAACATTGGTCACTTAAAATATAGATAAATATTAACCTATAATGCTTCTCACCTTGTCTCCCACCTTCAACCTCAATTGCACCATTGGTGCAATTTAGATTAATTTAGATTGAAAGTGGACGTCCCGGTGACGAGGGTTATACCGGCGTCCGTCGACTCGCTGTTGGTTTTGAATCTTGATTCTTGCCAGTTGACGAGCTTCCTCCGCGCGTTGAGAGATCAGTTGAGCGCCGTCATTGCCATCATTGGTTGGCACGTGAGGCAGCATGGCGTCGAGCATCGTGGTAACCGCCCAGCCGTGTACCAGTTAAAACGACGTCCCTCCCGTTATTTCTTTAAGCACTGTGTTCTTCGCAAACGTAACGTACGGCAGCACCTCGTTCCACATCTTATGCTCCACGTCGACGTGCATGGAGATCATGTTGGCGATCGTCTTGTTGAGCCGTTTGTCTGCGGATGATAAGCGATTGCTAGTCAATGGCTGGTGTTACTAAGCCTAAAAACCTCTTGAGTCAGCTGTGCCATGAGATATGGTCCTCAATTTGTGATTAGCACTTCAGGTCCTCCGTGTCGAAGTAGGATGGATTTGACGAAAAACTTCGCGACTTCCACCGCTCTTTCCCGATGGCAGGGCTTTCGTCTCAGCATATGGTGTAAGATAATCGGTGGCGACGGTAATCCACCGATTTTCTTGCGTCGATGTTGGGAACGGCCCAAGTAAATCCATTCCACGCTGCTGGAAGGGCGTAGTTGGGAAAGATATCGGGTGCAGGGGTCTTGCTGGCTTCGTTAGAGGCCTCTTACGTCGATGGCACACATGGCACGACCGTGTGTACAAATGGACTGTTTTCGGGAGTCTCGGCCAGTAGTACTTGTCACGAATCCGGGCGAGCGTCCGGCTGTAACCAAGATGTCTAGCCGTCGGATCGCGGTGGCATGCTTGAAATATTTCTTGGCAGGAACCACTAGAAGCCAGGCAGGATTGCTCGTTCAGAAGTTCTTCTCGAACAGCACTCCTTGCCGCAGAACACATCTTGACAAGTCTTGGACAAGACTCGTGGAACTTAACTTCCTTGACCTTCGAGGTGGTTCATCACGGGGCGAAGTTCCGTGTCGTCTCGTAAAAATCCTCCCATGTCGGTATCTGTAACTCCTCCGAGGAAACGGGCTTCATCGTCGTCGTCAGTACTTTCGGGAGGAGATTCGATTGGGGCCCTAGACAAAGAGTCGGTGTCATTATCCTTGCGGCCAGACTTATGCACAATTGTTACGCCGAATTTTCGCAGTTGAATACCCCAGCGAGTGAGGCGTCCTGACTGGTCCTTGAGGTTGTCGAGCCGACAGAGAGCGTGGGGGCCAATGACAACGCGGAACTTGATCCTGTAGAGGCACGGGCGGAACATGATTGACGCGCAGATAACAGCTAGACATTTCTTGTCAGATGTTCAGTAATCTTTTCTGCCTTGGAGAGTGCCCGGCTTGCGTAAGTGACCACCGTCTCTGCTCTGTTTTGTCTTTGGACGAGTACCTCGCCAAATCCGGCATTGCTGACGTCCGTGTGAACTTCCGTTTCTGCTGATGGATCGGAGTGTCTGAGGATAAGGGGTGACTGGAGTCTTTCCTTCAGTTGGTTGAACGCTTGTTCTTGCTCCTCTTTTCACTGGAAGTTTACGTCGTCCTTTGTCGGATGCGTCAGCGGTGCAGATATCTTGGCGAAATCGCGAACGAAACGTCTGTAGTAAGTGCACAGCGCAAACAATCTTTTTACAGCTTTCTTTTCTGATGGCTTAGGAAATTCGACAACAGCGGATGTCTTTGCAGGATCAGGGCTTACACCCTCAGCACTCACGACATGGCCCAGGATTTTGAGATTGACGTAAGTGAGCCGACATTTTGACAAATTTAATGTCAGTCCAGCATTCTGGATAGCCTTTAGCACCGCTCGCAAACGTCTGAGGTGCTCGTCGTAGTCGCTTGCGAATATCACGACGTCGTTGAGATAGACGAGACAGCTTTGCAATTTCAAGCCGGAAAGGACGGTGTCCATTACGCGCTGGAAGGTCGCCGGTGCCGTGCACAGTGCGAACGGCATCACTTCAAATTCGTACAGTCCGTGCGGCGTGACGAAGGCAGTCTTCACACGATCCCGTTCGTCAACCTCGATCTGCCAGTAGCCACTCTTCAGGTCCATCGACGAAAAGTACTGGGCGTCGCGCAGCCGGTCCAGAGTGTCGTCAATGCGTGGCAGCGTGTAGACGTCCATTTTTTGTTACGGCGTTCAGTCGACGATAATCCACGCAGAACCGAAGGCTCCCTTCTTTCTTTTTCACCAGGACTACCGGTGAAGCTCACAGACTGTTTGACGGCTGGACGACGTCGTCGTCGAGCCTTTCTTGGACCTGCTTCTGGATGACTTCTCTCTCTTTCACAGAGACATGGTACGGCGACCGATGAACAGGAAGCGCGTCGTCATCAGTAAAAATTCGATGTTTCGCAACCGTCGTGTGCCGCACATTTGAAGATGTGAAAGAATATTCAATGAACTCGGCGAGAAGGTCACTACGTTATCGTCGTTGTGGGGCTGGGAAGGACGGGTCGATGTCGAGCGTTGTAACCCACAGCTGTGCCCTTTGTAAGCTGCTGCGAATCTTGCCGGAAGTTGGTCAAAGGCTATGGTACGGCCGTCCTGGAGCTTGGTTATGCCTCCTGCAATGCCAATCCTTCGTTCAAGGAGAAGTTAGACGCTTCCTTCCAACATCGCTACACCGCAGGTGACATCTTCTGTCCCGAGGGGCACAAAGATACTCGACAGTGGCGGCAGGTTTACGTGGCTGATAAGGACTTGCAATGCTGCTAATGTCGCTTTGAGATTTTCCGCCGATGGGACAGGTTTCCGAAGCGTCAGATTTTTCTCCGCAAGGTCGATGATTTTGCCGTATTCACACAAGACCTCCATTCTGAGAATCACGTCCATCGAACAGTCTTGCAGAACAACGAACTTCAGAGGTTAGGTTTCACCGTGGATCTCAACGCGAGCAGCACACCTGTCGACAGGTGTGATGAGAAGTCTGCCGGCGGTTTGTACCAGCGGTCCATCCCACGACGTCGTAACTTTCCGAAGGCGGCGAGAGAGTCTCCCTCAAAACGAAGTAGTCTGCTTCGGTGTCGACGAGTGCCGTCGCGTCGCGGCCGTCGATGATAGCAAAAATGTTGTTCAACACTATTGCAGTAACGTAGTTTTGGGGCGTTGCGCCGTTAGAGTGGGAGTGCTCCGACGATCTTGGAGGACCTTGGCATTGTTCGTCCAAGGAAACATCACCTGCCGGCATTGCTGCGCCTAGTATTCCCGGCGGGAAGCGACGGGTGACAGGTTGTCTCGGCGAGACCGGCGGAAGGGCGATGGCGAGCGTCGGAAAGACGGCGAACGGAATCATCGGCGGGAAGTCGACTCAGAAGCTGAAGAGTGGCGGAGGTAGTCCTCGATGTTCCGAGGTTGCTCTACGAGTCGTGGCCAAAAACCGTTGGGTGCAAACCCTCGTAGGCCCAGCCGGCGGTAGGCGCATCGTCGGTAGGCGCATCGTCGGTAGATGTGTACCGCTTCTCCGCAGTGGTAGCACAACGGGTGTCGATCGGCCGTTCGCCACACGTCGGTCTTCCTGGGCGCCGGTTGTTCTCGCCGAACGTACTAAGGTTGATCGTCGAGACGTCGGGGGTACGGCTGTGCTGCTGCGTCCCGTCGTCGTGGCGCAGGAGGTTGATAGGCAGCAGGCGGCGGTCGTCGGGTCATGGCGGCGTAGCTGACCGTTGGTTGTTTTTGTGTTGGCTCGATGCACATCCCCTCGCACTACTTCGGTCAGGGAGAGCGAGGCAGAGCGATCGACAATGGACAGGACCTTCCTGATCTCCTCCCGAACGACATCACGGATGATCTGGCGAAGTTTGTCGACACCAAGGCTGCTCAGGTCAAGTGGTGGCGATGCCATCGCCGAAGCAGTATGAGAGCCGGCGAGTCGATTGTAGTGGTTCGATCGTGCTTGCAAAGCCCGCTGAATGTTCGTGGCTTCAGCGACAAATTCCTGTACTGTCGTGGGGGCATGACGAACAATGCCACCAAAGATTTTGCTCTTTACGCCCCTCATCAGGACGCGCAGGCTTTTTCCTCGCTGGCCATATGTTCGGCGCGGGAGTTCAGGCGCAGGACATCTTTTACGAAGCTCGTGATATCTTCTTTCTGTTCCTGGTCCTCGATTGTAGCAGATCTTCGGCCCTCTCTTTTCGGTGTTGACTGGCGAAGGTGCGCGTCAGCTCATTTTTGCGAAGGTCCCACGAAGTGAAGGAGGCTTCGCGGTTTTCGAACCAGCTCTTTGAAGTATCTTCAGGCGAGAAATAGAATTTCGGTAGGCGCTGTTTGTAACTCCACCCATTGTGGCGGGCCACGCGATCGTACTGGTTGATCTAGTCTTCAACGTCCTCATAGATCTCGCCGAGAAAAGGAGCAGATGTCCGCGTAGCGACGGGCAGGACAACAACGGGCGGGGTGGTCACGGTCGGGATTTTCTTTCTCCGATTCTCGGGCAAGATACCCGATTCGGGGGACTTACCTTTGGTAGGACGGCTGCTTGGGGCTTCGGCGTATTCGCCGAAAGGTAGCCTTCCAGGGCTAAGCACGTTGCTTAGCCGGGAGGTCTTCGGAGGGGTACGCTTAACGGGCATATTCCCCGCACCTTCACCAAAATGTCACGAATGACATTTTGGTGAAGGTGCGGCGAATAACTGAAGAAACTAAAGGCTTAATGAGGTGAACTTGTGCCCAAAACAAAAAGAAAACAGACGATAAATACAGGGTGTCGCGGGCGTCAATGTCGGCGTAAAAGCAGAATCGAACGCTGGGGTAAGACTGACCGCGGCTTGCCACGCGGAGCCCCTTTTGTACACGCATGGACGTCTGGAACAATCGACGCAGAAGGTTCGCGCATATAACTTTTTAACCAGGAATCAGCAACATGATTTTGGAATTTACCAGAACATCACATTATAGAGTCAAGAAAAATGTGTATCCGCGGGTAGGAATCGAACCTTGGCCTTCTGCGTGGAAGGCAAGCGGGATAAATGTTAGGCCACGAGTGCTCTTTTTTTCCTTTATTGGACTCGTTTGTACAATTCATCCAACACTAATTCGTCGCAAATGAATGCGACGTCAAGAATTTACCGCCTAACATCGTGCGGGCGCACTAAAATACCTTCTTATTTTCGAGATCATCCAATAGTGGTGCTGAAAGAACGATGTTTTTTCAGACCGACAGAACACTGAATTAGCCTGCGCGACCACCTCGATGAAGTACCTTCTTACTGTTTTGAGTACTACATCTGCACGTCTGTGGGACATACGAGGATTTACGCATGGAATAGATGCCTAATGCAAAAAACATATCGTAAGGCATTTGTTCGTTCTTGTCTATAGAAAGTTAACGAATCGTATAGGGCGTAACACATAACTCTTTCTTCAGTGTGCGCTGTAACACGTTCCAAAAGAACACTGCGTCCCAGCATAGTATAAGCACATGTTCCACTATTTCTGGTTGCTTGCACAATATGCATTCAACGGACAATTGAACAAATATGCTCTGTCTCTGAGCCATGTATTCACAGGTAATGTGTTACTGTGAAGTCTAAATGAAAACTTTTCACGGCTGGATGAACGCACATATTCTTGACACCGCAGAAGACATCTTGACCAGGCCTGTCACTATACAGAGAGCGATCAGTGGTGGGGGGAGCAGCACTTGGATAAGGTATTGATACACTATCTTTCTAGTGAAAGTACTAAGGTACTCGATAGAAAATCTGGCCTGTAAATACAATGTTGCGTCTGGGACCTCTTTTAGAAATCCAAACAGGCGCGGGTAATCATTGTGATTTCTAGTTACTATTACTGGTGGTGAAGAGCTTGTAAGTTTTGCATGTATTATGGTTCGTATGAATGGGTGTGTCTGATCTCGTAGAAAAACAAACCTCGTCACAAGCTGTCGAACGAAAAGGTGCGGAAGTCCGACTCCGGAATCCTTCACCCGGCGGAAAAGATTCTCTCGCTTCATTTTTTTCCAGCTTGACTTCCAGTGGAAGGTCATGAAAATCCTGTGGAACATTTGTGCGTTAGTATGCGCACAATGCACTTGTAAAACATATCCATACATCTGCTACCAGAAATATACTGCATATTTTTGATCGCCCAAATATTTAGAGGTCACGGTTAGCCCACTTCGTAGCCTTACTATTTAAAACTTCTGCCTTGTCTGCCCAGTCCTGTGAGCTGTTCTTAAAATGTTAAAGTGTAATGCCTAGGTACTTGCACGGCGTGCTAGTCCAGTTCATAAGCTAATCCAGTTCATAAGTAGGCTTCTATCATGTCGAGAAATGATAGAAGCCTACCACATCACGAAGAACAACAGTTCGTGTGTGAGCCAACCATCGGTGACTCTAACTCCCAGCGAGATGAAGTTTTTGGATTCAGGGTGACAAAAGCTCCCGAGGAAAGGAAGAAGAAAACAAATCTACGATCGGGGAAAAAAGAAGAAGGGACATATTTCACGAGGCGCCAAGCAAGCGCGCGAACATTTGACTCCATGTTTTTCATATCATTGTCATTCTTCCTTAGTGTGTAATACAAACCAGTTGATAGTCAGCGCTTTGTCCTGTGTTCTCTTCGTCTCTGTGTCCTCGTCTTAGTCGCGCTGTTTTTCAACATGAACTCTCACCAACTCGCCCAGTTATCTATCCTTATCCAGTTCATAATGTGATATCAATCTGGTTTCGTCGCCAAGTCTCTTGACCATATTCCGCAACTTTTTCCCCAATTGAGAACAGCACCAGTAACATTACAGAATCCATCAGTGGCTGTAACGGCTTCGTTGACACTTTGGTTTTCCGTAAAAAATATGGCGACGTCGTCGGCATACGCGAGCTTCATTATTTTCACTGATTCTAGTGCAAAGCCGTGAATCATTTTACTCTAATGAACGCTTAAGCTAAGCGGTTCTATGTACAACGCAAACAACAATGGCGGGAGTGGACAGCCTTGTCTCACGGAAGATAGAACCAGTATACTTATGGGTACTGCATTATTTATATTCAATTGTGTTACGCAACCTTGGTAGGCCATCTGCACGCCCATCGATATTACTGTGCCTACTTTGACATGTGCTAATATTTTCTGCATTAAATCATGCCACACGCGATCGAACACCGATTCAATATCCATCTGAATCATTGCAACTTGCGTCTCAGAGCCTGAACAGCACTCTAAAATGCTCCGCGCAACATGAACATTAGTTTGTATCGACCGACCTTTTATGCCACACCTTTGATGGTTTGTGACTGCCTGGAGCTGAACTGGTTGGTAGGACATGATTCTGAAGGTTTTCAGCTGAACGTAGAGAGAAAAAACCAAGGAGTGGAGAAAAAGTTATACACACTGCTGGACTGTCAACCCATTACGGAAATTCTTGTTATTTCTTTTTCATCTACCCTCATGAATTATACTATTTAGTAGAATTCTTCTTATTCCTCTACCCTCATGATTTATACTATTGAGTTTCCATGGGTAACTTCTTCTTCTTCGGTATGATATTCGGTAGCTAGAGTTCACCTGTTCCTGACTTGGTTTTTCATTTAGGGCGCCCCCAGAAGATACAGTTTTTTTCTCGGAAATAGCGTAATGGAGGCGGCACTCACGTAGTCATACCCGTGCGCCTCAATGGCCAGAGATTCCAGGATTTTCCTTGCAAGCTGTTTTTTGTGTTTTCCGACGATGGTAATGTTTTCGAAATCAGGAGCACATTGGCATACTCCGCAATGCGCCGGAAGGTGGCCAGCTGACATTAGTGCGCCAACGGAAGCTGCATGCTCCCTGCCGCGGTCGCTAATACACCGCCCAGTTTGGCCAATGTAGCATTTGCCACATGACAACGGAATACTCTACACGACTCCTTTTTCGCACGGGGCGTACGGCGTTCGGTGCGCGATGCCACAGGTGGACCTCTGATTTTGTTCATTCCTACAATTTTCCTTACGGCACATGGCACATGCCTTGTTGGGGGCTGAGCATACGACCTGTACGCCTTGTCGGCCGGCGATCTTTTTTAGGCGATTCGTTATCGCGTGGATGTATGGCATCACCACAAGAGGTTTGGGGGGCTTTTTTTTCGTTGGTTGTGCATTGTTTTCCTGTTTTTGCAGCACTTGTTTGCAGAGGCTCTCGCATACTGGTATTTGGAGTGTGCTTGCGTAACCAGAGTCTTGAAGCCTACAGAGCTGTTTTTGAAAGGGGTCAAGAATTTGTAATGCCGAGACGAGACCTTTTGTGGGCAACCCTCGTTTTACAGTTTTTGAGTGTTCCGAATTGCTTGGAAGCAATACTTTACATGAGCGGGCTTCATACATCCAGCACACGTGGGTATTTCTGAACTCAAACCGTATGGACTGGTTTACCGGAAGTTCCTGGGTGAAAGATAGTCCTGGGCAGCTGTGTTTCAAGTGCGCATGACACCATCTAAACACCCGTTGCTCGGCTCGTCTACATCGGAATTACACAGTATAAAAAAGTCATCTACACACCGGAAAATGGCCTCGCTGCGTTGATCTTTCAGATTTTCTTGGATAATCTTACCGCATGCTGCAAGGTACAACTCGCGCAAGTATGGGGCTACTCGGGATCCTATGTAGACTCCATATTTCTGTACATAGTGTTGCTCCTGGTGTGATACCACAGTCGCTGTGAGGTAGATTTCTAGAAGCTCCAAGAAGCTATCGAGGATCATACCAGCTGCACTTTGGAAGCATCGAAGGTCCTTGATGGTTGTTCGGAGGATTATCAGGAGAGTGGCATGGTGAATCGAATAATACATGCCCGTGATATTTAAGAAAAAACCCGAAACAATTTCACATCCTTTTTTCCGGGAGAAAGGATATCACTCGGTCACGAGTATGGTATTCTGAAGGGGTCGTTTACTTTAACTTGTGATAGAATCTTCGCCAAAACCTGTGACACTTTACTTTACCATGTGTCTCTCTCTGATACGATGGCGCGAAAAGGAACATCGTTTTTGTGTGTTTTTGCTGAGAAAAAGACACACAATTCACCTTGTTTTGATCCTCTGATCTTGTTGATGAGGCTTCTGCATTGTTCCTTTTCGAGTAATTTTAGGGTGGCTTTTTTTGCTGATAGAATTTGTTTTGAATCTACTTGTTTGATGTTTTTCGTTATGGCTTGTGGGATTTTTTTTCTCAATAGGACCCCGCGTCCAGGACTACAAATCCTCCCTCTTTGTCGGAAAGGCACAGCCTTACCAACAAAGACGACATAGTTACTGCACCTTTAAGGCAATTGTCATCTTTGGAGTGTCCGGGTTGCGTAAGTTGACCAGGCATTCAAGTCCCACATTGATGATTTGCAGTGATGTTTCCTGAGGTGCTTTGGACGCGATTTCCCGTACCATTAGGACCTTATCGATGACGTCTTGCCTTGGTGGGAGGCAGAACTTAGTTCCTTATTCAAGCACGCGTCGGGCTGGTGCCGAAAGAGACACGTCCCCGATTATCTCTTTACGTTCAGCTGGAAACCTTCCGAATCATGTCATACCAAGCAGCTCAGCTCCAGGCAGTCACGAATTATCTTTCTAGCTCTCTGAGCAAATCTTCTCTTTATTTTCACCTTCTTGACCCGCAAGGTCTTTGTCATCTCAATGCAACCAACATCTGCCAAGCTAGGCTGCTTGCCCGCAGCATCAAAAAGAAGACACTTCTTGACGAGGTACGGCATTTCTCCAGCTTCATTGAACCATCACAGGGCCATGCCCAACGTTTCGAAGATTCTGAAACCTGAGGCATGGCGCCAAGTTTGCATTCTCACTGATTTTCTCAGGGTGAAATCTTTCAGCCCCAACGCTTTCTCCAACCACATGACAATGACCAGATACACCACGGAGTAGCTTTGGAAAATGCTTATTTTTCCATCATGGAAACAACATCTAGCACAAAGAGTCATGACGGCACCCAAAAGCTCGCCGCTCCAGATCATCGGGGACGTGTCTCTTTCGGCACCAGCCTGACGCGTGCTCGAACAAGGACCTAAGTTCTGCCTCACACCAAGGCAAGACGCCATCGATAAATTCTAAATGGTACGAGAAATCACGTCCAAAGCACCTGAGGGACTTGAAAGCTTGGCCGGCTTACGCAACCTGGACATTCCAAAGATGACCATTGCCTCAACGGTGCAGGAACAACGTCGCAAAGACTTAAGGTTGTGCCTTTTTGACAAAGAGGGAGGATTTGTTGTCCTGGATGCGGGGTCGTATGGAGAAAAATCCCAACAAGCCATAACGAAAAACTTCAAAGAAGTAGATCTAAAACAAACTCTATCAGGAAAAAAAGCCATCCTAAAATTACTAGCAGAAGCGTCGCCAGTTGAGGAATGGCGCGAGCTTACTAAATTGTATTCTTTCCCAACAAACGGGGGGCGATATCTGCGTGTAGGGTTCTTCCCGAATAAACTTCCTAGGGGAAGGAGGCAGCGAGCCATACCACGAGCTGCACATGCTTTGCTCGAGGACGCACGAAACGTTCTGAGGCTTTGACAAGGCATTTGGAATTAACTATTTATTCCGGTCGTTTGTTGTCCACGATGGTCGGAGCTTATGGTTTGACCTTGCTTGAGGAAAGTTAAAGGCTGGGGATCTGTTTGTTCTGTCTTCCCAGTTTCGAAATTATGTTTAACTCACTGGTAATGTGCCCGTCACCTCGTAGCCTATGAGCAGTCCATCCCTAGGCTGACGCGCTATCAGCTTAGGTGTGAATGGTGGAAGCTACGGGTTTGTTGGAGCAGTCACCCGTCTATCGTTCGCCACGTAACCACGCACTCGTTTATACCCACGCGCATAGAAAGGGGCGGGACACGTGATTAAAAGAGGGTGTTTGATTGGTTCTGGTTAGCTTGCAGCTCCCATCGCACTTTCAGCTACGGGATGAACGAAGTATAGTATAGTCATGATGACTCGACGCCGTGAATCTGTCGTGACTGAAGCTTGAAAGCTATTGCCCTCCAGAAATCATTACACATAAGATTTTCCCCTTCGTCTATCCAGTCTTCCTCTGTGCATCTTTCCAGTTCTTCGTACGAGGCGTTGCGCTCAGGTGGCCGTCGTTTATTTCCTCTGGTGCTCTTCCACAACATTTCACCATGCGAAATTATTTTTCTCTTCTTTTTTAAAGCTTGCAAACAAACTTTTTAATTTAGGAGAAAGGTAATTTCAAAAGTAATGAGTAATTTTCTCGAAATTACTGCTTGAAAGGAATTTGTTTCATTACTGAACGACTAGCCTAGAGAAGTAATCCATTACATTACTCACTACTTCGAAAGGTTATTTAATTACTGTAATTCTATTACAGTAATGTCAATACTGCCATCTCTCCTATATGTTGACTTTGATTTGGCAGTAGTCACTCTTCAGAACCATTGACAAAAAAAAATCGGGAGTGGCGCAGCCGGTCTAGTGTTTCGTCAATACGGGGGAGCGGAAACACGTCTTCCTTCGTCACCATGGTGGGCGGGGGTAGTTGACGCAGAATCAAAGCCTTCCATTCTTCTTTTTTCACCAGTACGACTGGAGAGGCTGACGGGCTGCTTGACGGCTGGATGATGTCATTGTTCAGCATTTCTTGCGCTTGTTCATAAATGGCCTCACTTTCCTTTGCGGAGACCCGGTACGGTGGCCGACGCTCAGGGAGCGCATCCTCGTTTGTAACGATTGCAATGTTTCGCAACTGTTGTCTGGCGCACTTTCGACGTCGTCGCAAAGCAATCGCTGACTTGGGCGGAGGTCACTGAGCTATCGTCGTTTCGTGGAACTGAGCTCTAGGTTAACGCCGAGCTGCGGCGGCGGTGTATTGTACGGCTAAGATGGCGAGGGCTCATCGGAGATCACGGCGATCTCGGCGGCGTTCTGGAGTTCCTCGACGTGGCCTACAGCGGCACCTTTCGTGAGGTGCTGCCCCTCCTGTCGAAAGTTCGTCACAAGGACCACAGTGCGTCCATCCTGCAGCTCTGCTACGCCCCTTGTGACGCTTATACCTCCTCAGAGAAGCCGTTGTACGTTGCCTTCGAAAAGAACTTCCTCGCAGACAAGTGCATCGGTCAGGACGGGCGCAAGAACACTCACCGCGGCAGCAGGTTCACGTGCTCCGCACTTACTCGGACGGCGGCTAGCGCTTTTGTTTTTATCCCTCCCGAGGCAGAACGGGCTTTCGCAGGGTCAACCTATTTGCTCGAAGGTCCATCACAGCACCGTGTTCATACATGAAATCTATGCAAAAGATGACGTCTCTTGCACAGTTCTGAAGGACGACGAAGTTGACTAGACATGTCTCCCCGTGATTTCGACACGAGCTGTGCACCTCCCAACAGGCGTAATGAGGTATCCCCGGCGTAGTGTATTCGCGCGCCCCCCCAGGGCAACGTGACTTTCCGAAGGCGGCAAGGGTCTCACTCAAAACGGGGTAATCTGCTCCGCTACGGACCCTGAGGTCACATGCACAACCACTCTTCAAAGTGCCAGCACGAGCTCCCACTAGCAGCAGCATGTATTTCATTCATGCCGCAGGAATCACCAGCATAAAATTGGCATTTCATATTGCAGTACAAGTATGTTTTTCGGTGTTCTATGCTACTCAAAACCAGTTCAGAGTTAAACCGCCTATACAAAGTGTTTTTTTTTTTAAGACTGTCATAATTTTCTTTTTTATCACGCACTTCGTCGATTTGTAGTGTTAGTGGTATCTGAACATTTTAAGTTTGTTTACAAATTTTGTGATAACACATTTTACCCGCCTTAATGTCAGCCGAGGTCATTGTAATAACTACTTACTCTAATATTCTAGTATCAATCGTTCAGTCGGTATTTCTCAAATACTTGACAAAAAATAAATAAAAGGCGGAGCAAAGTGAATCTAAATTATGCGAGGGCCAGGACCGAGTTTGGGGTGAACGTGTCCATCGCTATTTTGTATATTGCTAGTCGAAAGGCGCATTCACACTGAGCAAAAAATGCGCGTTGTGGTCGACGTCGACGCCGGCGTCGTAAAATACGAAGCAGTCACGCAAGGCCACCCGACGGCGGCGGCGTCTCGGGGAATCTCGCGTGTGTCGAGAGAACACGGAATTTGTTTCATTCGTCTGCTTCGCTCGATCCTTGTTGCCTTGCCTTCGCGATTGCGTATGCGGGGGGAGACAACCGTCTTCACTGAATGAACAACGGCGATGATTACATATACGTTTACACTCCGGATAAATGCAGCATTGGCGAAAGGCACGGACTCGAGTGGGCAGCTTCAGAAGGTGCCTTTTGCCGCGTTCTTGTGGAAACAAAGCACGGTGCTACGCCGGCGCGTCCCAGAGCCTTCGAGTCCGTACCTTTAACAGTGCACGCAGCTTGTGCGAGAGTGTTTTCGATGGAGAACTGTTGTATTCTGTGGTGGTGGGTGCACATAAAGACTACACAACACATTGGGGGTGATCGCTCCTGCACAGTCGGAGGTCGCCACAGACCGCGAACTTCGGTGGCAGCTTTCGCGCAAACGATGAAGAGCAGTTTCACGGCGTCGTACACGCACATAAAACACTGCTCACAGTCAGATGTTCCAATAGGCTTGCTTCTTTCCACACTGAAATGCTGAAACGTTTGGTGAGTGCACGAATCCCTCGACCCCTCTGCATTTTCGCCTTCATTGTGGGTCGAAAATAAAAACAGCGAAAACATGTCCTAACCGGAAAAGGGCGCACGTCACGTCCGGATGCTCGCTGATTGGCTCAAGCGCGCGCGTCGAGGGAAAAATCGGGTTCCGAGGCGTCGTCTCCCTGCGTCGTCCTCCTCGGAGCGCGACTGTTTTCAATACAAAAATAAGCAAAAAATTCAACCCACGACGCGCGTCTTTCCGCGGTGTGAATACGCCTTAAGAGTCTTTAAAATGTTTGATATGAATACACTTTTCAGGTACCATGTTTTAAGTTTTCAGCTTCAGCACACCAAGAAGTATATATCCATTCAAGTCGAGAAAACGTGTATCCTTAAAAGCACAGAAGACTTGTAATTGGCCTATATATTTTAATATGCTTATTGACTTGCATATCAATAAGAATATAAAAAATTGTAAACTTATGCAGATAAATGTATACTAAAGATGGTCGATGAAAATTTGATTCAATATCAAGAGACATTATAGCGACTTAAAGCTATAGCTTTCTGCATCAACAAAGGCTTTATAAAGTATGTCTGCTCATGCGGTTAGGAAGTAGTTTAGATATAGCCGATTGAATTTAATATAAGAAGAGATGGGATGTAGATCGAATAGAAAGTCGGGAAAGTCGCTAAGTCGCACAAATGCAACATACATACAAAAAAAAAAAATCACAAGGGAAGCTAAGGGCACAAGGGACAAAGGGACTCCCAATTCTCCTAAATTCGGCTAGGATTCCGTGTTTTCAAAGTTTTTGTGTTTTTTGTTTTTTTTGGCGAAATCGGAGGGGTGTTTTTCTAAGTTATTTTTTCGCTAGAAATTCGGATTTATCGTAGTTTATTTCCGTTAGATTCTCAATTCATTAAAATTCGAAGTTTAATTTTACACTGTTCTCATTTTTCCAGAAATAAGAATAAAATTTGATTGAACATAAACGTACCGTATAATATACAAACGTCATCGGTACCCAAACGTGTCTCTGCCGCTGCATTTGGCCTCGAAGCCCTTAAAATTGGCGGTTATAACTAACTGTCTCACGACATATCCTGAAAACAAGTGTAATTATAATAAACGTGTGTACTTCGAAATGGCCAAACACGCATAAAACCTTCAGCTTCCCTCCCCGTGCTATAAAATATACAGATTTACATTTTTCACTATCACAAAAGCACGGCCCCTCTTCCCTCTAGAAAGCACGACTGTATCAGGTTTCAACTGAAGAAGAAATTACTTTCGCTCAATGTTCATACGTCGTGCGAAGTGTTCTTTCGAGATTTGGTTCTCGGAGGCAGAAGCGATGCCTTCGGCGTTTGAAACGTGCACGTCTTGGTAAGGTAACATATATCTAATCTAAAATACACCTACATATCTCTTTCCCCACTAAATTTAGAGGTGGAAACTGAATTGGAGGAGGAGGGGAGAGGAGGGGTAGTATGAGATCAGGAGTGGAGGAGGAAACGGTACGGAGGAGGAAGAGGGCCATTCCCTGCCCTCTGTACCGTCCCCTCGTTTTCCTCAAGAGCTGCGCTCTAAGTTCGAATTACAGAGATCTGTAAGCGGCGTTCCTTTTAGAGCGCAGCTCATAGGCGCCCATTTCCAGCTTGAGCTGCGTCGGCGTAACCGCGCGTTGCATTGTGGGACGATTCACCGCTGAAGTTAGGGGGTACATTTTCCCGCTCAATATAGCGGGAAAAAAAGGGAGTTTTTGCAAAATATTTTTGTCGTTCCACTACGCTCTCCGCAACCTGCTACGATACCCAGAACTCTACAGTCAAGGCCATTGGCGCGCAGGCGCAGTAGCGGCTTCTTCGTTGCGGAGGGCTTAGCGAAAGGGGAAACGCGGTTTACGAAAACTTTATAATTTTACCGCTAAAATTAACAAGGACATTTTTCCGCTAAATTTAGCGGGCAAAAGTTTCCGCTAAACTTAATGGGAAAATTTCCCGTTAAATTTTGTGGGGAATTTCACCCGCTAATTTTTGCGGAAAAGTTTCGTCGTTAGATTGAGCGGTAAAACTCCCCTGCTATCTTTAACTGGTTAAGGTCGCCCAATAAATTTAGCAAGGAAATTTACGTCACGTGAACAAAGAACAAATTCAGCAGCAGGAGGGAAGGAGGAGGAAGGAAGGAGGGAAGGAGGAATAGGAGAGGAGCGGAGGTAGGGAGAGGTGGGTAGGAGGAGGAGGAGAGGAGGGTACGGAGGAGGGTCATACTCTCCCCTCCGTATCCTACCCTCCTCCTCCTCAAAGGCCGTGCTCTAGTCTCGCATTACAAAAATTTGTAAACGACTTTCATTTTTTTTTTGCTACGGTTCTTGAGGTGAAAACGAGTACAGCGTGCTCAAAACTGGAAACCGGAACAGTGGCTTTGTTCGTAGTTTACAGTACATTGGCCCATTGAACTGAATGAACCTCAACAAAATAAACCGGTAACTTTCTTTGTCAATAATCCAAGATTTCGAAAAAAAAAAAAAAGAATTGTGGTCTACTTAGAATCACGGCTCTGTGCTTTGACAAATTGAATTAGTAAAACCCTGTCTTTTTTGTTTGTATTTTTTTTCTCCTTATTTCGAAATTCTGAGGTTTCTCGCATAAATCCGAATCGCGGAAAATTGCACCGGCAAGTGGTTTTCGGAGTGAATCGGATTTATACGAAAACACGGAACGCTTGGCATAGCCAATACCGCCAGCCAGTCATTCATCCTGTAATAGAAGACATGCGTTTTTCTGGAAGTGCTTCTCTGGTCGTCTTGACAATGCCTCGCAAGAAAATATAAGCGGACTGAAGGGGACTTCGCTTAGCAGATGCTGCGGCCTGTTGAGGCTCAGCGTGTTCGGGGTGCCAATGAGACGCAGGAAAATTAAGAACAACGTTTGGCTAGGAACAAAGAAGCAATGTGTGCCGGTCACACTTAGGTTTGAGTGAAAGAACAAGGTTTGCATGTATTTAATCCCTAATATACTATCTTCATTTGGGGGGGGGGGGGGGGGGGGGGACAATGTCGAATAGCATATTTTGACGTTCGTTGCAGCGAAACACCACGGAAACAATTCCATTCTTTTTTTGTTAGATACAGCCAATCCCGTATGATGGAGCCCTATAAAAACCAGGTCAAAACTTGTTTTCTCTCTTTGGCGAGCGAGCTACTGTGTTGTGGGTTGGAGTAACCTCACTTCAGTCATTCTGTTGCTTACAGTCAGTTTTACCTGTTATCTGAAACTTTACTTTAAATTGCAGAAAACGGCTTTCCGCCCTAGAGTAATAAACAGTTTCGTTTGTCTATGCTAGATCGTAAACTCAACGATGAAGTTAACTCAATTGGTCGTTGATTGGCTGCCCTTTTGATCACGTGATGTGACGTTGCGATCGAGGCTTTCCCTACGGATTTTGATAGAGTTTGAGTTTTGCTAGTGAATTATTGAAGTTTGTGGTGAGGTAAAAACGTCGTCAGGATTGAGTATAGTAGTGTAGATAGCTTTGTTAGTCGTCAGGCAGCCGTAGTTGACAAAGTTAGTGAAGGTGCGACGTTCACACTCGCGGACACGGCGAGTCAAAGCAAGCTTTCACGGACCATCGCTACGTTTTTTATATGTTCGGTTAAAAGTTCGTCAGGGACGTAATCGGGGAATTCTACCCGAGACTCGATCACCCGGGGTTCAATTCTTGGGTGGGCTTCGGGCTATGGGAAGGCGGAACGTTGAGAACCGAGTAGTTCAGCGATGTAAATTCAGAAGTTTGTCTGGTAAATGCTCTCACGTATCGATACGCTGTGTTTTAATACAGTCTGAATAGAAAATTTTCTCAATGCGCTTACACAAGAGCTCTCGGTAGAAAACGAGCGCCTCATTCACCGTGATGAGTGACGTGCGAGATGGTCGAACGCATTCAAGCCTCTTCTCGTGATCGCATGTGTGTCATGTACCCAAAGGTCTCGGGCCTCATCTTCGAGAAATTATTTAGCTGCAGCATGCTCTGTACGTTTTCACTTTATGAATACCAAACTCAATTGACGCTGCACCTCTTTGATGTTCAAGGCATAATCTCTGGTATTGTGGAAGGCAAGTAAAATACCTCCACATTGTTTCCTTGCAGATAAATATTTGTATTATCACGTCTGGTTTCTTGGGATGTTATGGAACTACTAGCTTCAAGTAGAGGCTGTATTTATCTAGGCTTGATGTGCTTTTGGACAACTGGAATGATTACAAAACATTCACGTCAAATACCGTCTTACTTTTGTGACAGTGACTGACCCCTGAAGCCAATTCTTAGCAAACACAATTGATGCTGCACTCTCCCGAGGCTAAGCTTAACAAAAAGCATTGCTTAAGATTCTATTGTAGAGCAGTGAATAGGATGCTCAAAAGCACGTTCCAGCAGTTGTGAAGGTACTGGGCACAGCAAGAACATTTGACTTTCTGCAGAATACGGGCTGGTATAGCTCTATTTGGGGGCCTCCCCCCCGAGCCCCAAAAGTTCGACCCCGGGGATGGTGTGAGCTTTGACAACAGGGGACAAGCTGTGCAGCACTGAAAATCTGAGAGGTGGCCGCCTCTGCACCCCAAGTATGTGCTGTCTACCAGGGTCCCCTGCTCAATCTTTAATCCTGACAAATGTCGAGTCTGTTACGAGCATTGTCTCTCAAATCATCATATCTGCGAAATATATCTGTGTGCATCCGCTTGCGATGTTCTGTCATACTTTGCAACGTGCCTAATCCAGTAGGCACGGCAAGTATCTTTTGACTGCAGAGTGGTCTACCTAGCAGACAGTCCAAGAGGCATTGAATTCTCTCAGGGTAATAGACATAATGAAAAACTTATGGTGGATGAAGAAACAGTTTCATACAAGGACTCCTTTGGCGTGACGCAATTGCATATGCACGAAAGAAACTTACCCCAGGCACATGACAGGCAAGTGTGGCACTTCAGAAAATGATGTTTCCTACTAGACAAACGAGATAGATATCACAACAACATTTTTTTTTTATGGCTGTGGTACCTGGGCTGAAGAAACGCCGCACCAAGCATGTGCTGTCGGAGATAGTTTGTATGGTACAGGCACGTAGCTGGGAGGGGGGGGGGGAGGGGGCATAGGGCCCAGGTCCCTCCCCCCCGATATCTTAATTTTGCTTGGACCTCCTCTCCCCCCTCCCCCTCATACAAAATTTTGTCATGGGTGCCCCCCCCCCCCCCCTCCGAAACGAAATCCTGGCTACGTGCCTTGTACCTAAACTTGGAACTTTGCATGTTTGTGATGAGTTACTTATTCTGAAAAAGCTTCTTAACAAAATGTTTTTGACTAGGGTAACCTGGCAAAAATAAAAACCGCATAAACGACACGCCAAAGCAATGCATCGGAGAGATTAAAAACAGGGCCTTCTCACAAGTGGCATCTTATTTTCAATCGACTGCGTAAGCATTCTGGCTCTAACAGTGTATTATTGTTCTAAGCATGGAGGAAGAAAAGGCGAAGAATTAACTGTGGCTGTTCGTATCTGGACGATTGGAGTTCCACCACCGTACCGCCGTTAATTGTAAAATTTCTGGTTCCCAGTATATAAAATACACACTGACATCAAAAGTCGAGGTACGGGTCTTGGTACATAGGGACTTTCACCGAGAATTGCTGATGCAAACATATCCTATGTATAACAATTTTGCCGGTTATGACCAAGGCACTCCCGAAAATCTTTTTTCATTGCTATACTGAAATCATAACAGACGCAGAATGGTTCTTATGGATCATGTTTTATTATGAATGAAAATGTTGCAACTCCATGAGGAGCAGCACGAGTGTGGTCAATGAGGATGACTGCCGGGCATGTGTGACTGCCTGTCCCTCCACTGCCTGCAGACAAAGTTCATGAAAAAGGCTAATGCTTACAAAAACATGCATTTTGAAATAGCGTGCCAGCGAATTTACATAGACCAAGATACTCCCAGTAGAATGGTGAGCAGTAGTGTGTGGCATGCCACTGCTTTTCTATTGTTTTATAACTCTCATGCAGTACTGGAAATAGCAAAAATGTGAGACTCCTGAAAGGAATTAAGTTTATGCGAGTGCCTTCCTAACCAGGGAAGTGATCCGACCAGCACACTCCCTGCTGTGGGTTTCCCAGTACAACACACAAGCTATGAGACAATTAAGCAGCCCTCTACAGTGTGCACCTAGCTTTATCTAATCACTTTCCAGTAAAACTGGTCTGCCCTGTCAATCACGTGAAGAATTGAAAAGGGAAAAGTTTGTGGATATCAGTCACTTTGAAACCCCATAAAAGGTCAGAAAATGAAAAAGGGGGAAAGCACAAGAGTTCTGCATTCACTTCCCTTTTTGCTAGAACCGTCTTTCATGGTTATTTACAATGACAATCTAACTGTTGTTCCCATCAATGCTCTTGTTGCTGTGGAAGTCGAGCTTTTCAGCATTGCGTTGAGCAAGCAACAAGGAGTGTGAACACGAACTGCTCCGGATGTAACTGAGAGAAACAATGACGAAGAAACTCAGCCTCAAATCTCTCATTAGCGGCATATGACGCAAGTTTTCTTCCTACAGTTTTCTAAACAAAGCTTTCCAGCCAATTTTGCAGCTTGACGGCACTTCTCTAAAACCAGGGCATTCGTGCTGCACTGTTGGATGCCTAGGAGCATGTGCAATGCAACGAGCTGCTCCTGCTGAGTGGGCGAGAGGTGAACCGAGGAAACCGGTTCCTGCCAGGGGGCAGCCCGGAGATGAACCGAGGAAACCGGCCACCACCCGTCCAAGCGACGAGGCAGCGACTTTGTCCCAATGGGTACGTTTACATGGATGCGACTGCAGCGGATCGCATCCAGTTAACGACTCGAATCGGTCCATGCAAACAGCTCGAATCGGATCGGATCCGATCCGATCCGATCCGCTGGGTCGGGGTGGTTTGAGATGGTCAATCCGAATCGAGACACTCCATGTATAGGCTAGCGGATCGGATCGAGTGCTCGAGCGAGGGATTACGAGAGCGTTGCTTTGCATGCCGCTAGGCAAACCGGACACTACGGAAGCAATCTGAAGATCACAAGTTTTGCGTTGTGATCCTTCGACACGAGGTGCGGCTACTGGCCGATCCGAATACATAATACAAACGTAGTGGTTGAAGTGAATCGCATTCGCTAACTGGATCCGATGCGCCGCGGTCGCATCCATGTAAACGAAGCCAATATGCCAAGGACCCCACGAATGCGGTAAGGAAGGCGGATGAAATATCACCACCGCCCCCCAGAGGTCGCCCACGATTATAAATAAGGGGCTCCGTGTGGCGAGACGGAGAGTGTCTCGGACTGGCGCGCTGTCGTGCTACTTCGCCGACCTTCGATGCCTGTCACGATACCTCTTTGCAATTCTGTTTTTGGGCACAAATTTGAAAAAAAAAAATCATTTTTTTTTAATTCGCTTTTTGATCGTCTGTCATCCGTGACATTTTAGCGGAGGTACAGGGCATTAAAAATATGAAAGCGCGGCCAGACGTTGAACCTCTGCTCTTTGCGTGGGCACCGAGCACAATAACCTTTCCGCCATAGGCGCGCTTGCTCGGAGACGCGCGTGGTAATATGCGTTAGTGCGGACATTTGGTCTATGCCTAGGCAGGAGTTCAAACCGTCAAGCGATCAGGGCAGTTTTCCTATGTTTGTCCAGTTCAGAATGCAGAAATTATTGCCCTGTGTTCTCGCGAGTACAATCTGCTACTCACTCTCAAGTGAACTGTGAAAGATTGTGATCTCAAACTGAAGATGTGGGACTTGGATACCTGAGTGCAAAATAATAAGAGAAATACGCAACACTTGAGGATAAATGACAGTAGTTAATTGCTTCGTAACTACTGTCATTTACGGAATAATGTCTAAATAAGTAGTTGCTGGCATTTTATTAAATCAATTAGAGATTTGACCTTTTCACGCCAAGTGTTTGGAGTTGCATGCCAGTCATCGGGCAGTCTAATGAAAAGCTAGCTAGCTGTGCGAACAGGTGGGTAGCAAAGTAATTTGGTCGGTTTTTAGACAGCAGGAATTTGCTGTTCCAGAGTATGGCGACATTGTTACCCACTGTAAACAAGAAATTTAGCCCATACACTAGAACTGCTCGCCCGGGGTTTTGAACGTGCATCAGGAGGTAGTAATACACGAGTGGACGTCGGTGAGACGTTCACTCAGATACAAACAATAAGGATCAGAGATTGAACCGAGGATTCCATATGGGTTCCACTATACTTGAAAGCATTGCGAACTGAACCGGCGACATCGTCAACGAGAACGTATGTAATCAGTCGTTTCTGTGGATGGTTCTTATTTCTTTTTGGCAAACAAAGCACAAAGCACACTTTCAAAATAAGTATATTTAATGCGAAGGTTACGAGAACAGTTAAGTGGATTGACATTCCGAAACGGTCAATAGCTTGTTAGTATTAAAGAATACTGCAAACTAGCTTTTACTGATGCGTGATGCTGAGCTGTCATGAAATGTTGACCTACCAGCATCAAGCATAAGCGACAAGCGGCAGCAGAGTTGGAAAAGTAAGTGATTAGATAAATCGTATTGTAAATGTGCCGAAAATTCCCATATGGTATGGTAGCGCCGGACATTTCTATAATATGGGCTGCGAGATGTGGGAAGAAAAAGTGAGCATATGTACTGAAGAAAAAAACCACTGCGTAATGTCAAGAATGTCTGCAACAGTCTTGGATTGTGGCACGAGCTCGGGGTCTATGCACCTGCTTATGGCGTCTTGGGATTGTAGGGTGAACGTCCATACCGTATCAACCAGTAGTGTAGCCAGTTTTCATCCAGTCGCACCTCGCCCTTCCTCTTTTTGAAATCCTTCCGACGCTATAATATTGTCACGAATGACACGTGATGAGACGATAATAGCTGGAGAAACTAAACGTTTAATAGGGCGAACTTGTGTCCAAATATGAAAAGGGAACAGAAGAAAACACAGCGTCGCGGGAGTCGAAGTGGGCGTCACAGCAGAGTCGAACGCTGGGGCGAAACTGAGTCCGGTTCGCCACGCGGAGCCCCTTATGTACATGCGTGAGCTTCTGGAATAATCGCCGTAGAATGGTCGACGCGTAGAACCATTCGGACCTCAAACACGCCACAGGATTCTCGAATCGACCAGAAAACTAAATTGCGGGAATAGCAAAAGATGCGGCGCTACCAGGAATCGAACCCTGGCTTTTGGCGTGGGAGCAGGCACGATAACCGATAGGCCACGCGCGCGCTGCCTGCTTGGCCACCTGCGCGCACGGCATTACTCCCCCCCCCCCCGCCCCCGCTTTAAAAAATGGATCGCCCCGATGCAACGCCAAACAAAACAAAGCATATAAATAGAAACGCAAACTAAGGAGTCTTTTGGTACACATAAGGTCCACAGTCCTATCGAGCGTAGTACGGCTTTAGACGAACGACGTGGACGACTTCAGGTCGTGGTGGGCGGCGTGATGATGTTCTTGCTCCGTCGGGCATCACATCGTAGTTCAACTCCCCGAGGCGACGAAGTACCTTGTACGGTCCAAAGATCGTTTCAGCAATTTTTCACTGAGGCCGCGGCGATGGATGGGCGTTCACACCCCCACCCTGTCTCCGGGCTGGAATTGAACGTCCCTGCTACGAAGGTTGTAGCGGCCCACGTCGACGCGTTGCTGGCCTTGAGTCAGAAGTCGAGCGAGCTGGCGGACTTCTTCGGCCCGTTGAGCAACCTCCTGGGCGTCGTCACTCTCACTGTCAGCTGGCTCATGGGGCAGCGTCGCCTCCTGCATGGTCGTTACTTTCCGACCATGTACCAGCTGGAAGGGTGTGAATCCATTGGTTTGCCAACTCAAAAATTGAAAACCCTCAAACGGAATCCCAAAAACCGCTAAATCCAAAACGCAGTGCAAAAATGACTTTTCAACAATTTTTTCGCTTTAATTCTTGCCCAAAGGTATTATAACAGTATAGATAATATCAATGTCATGTGAAAGGAAGCTTTCCTTTTGTTGTGACCAGCAATCTGTCACGCCGCGACACAGTTCACCCAGATGATACGAAGCCAAAATTGTGGAGTGAGCGCATACGAACATGGCAAGGGAGCCTTCAGCAGTGCGTGACTGGTCAGACTTCCGTTCAACTCGTAAAGTTGTCTACCTGGCAGAGGAGAAAGGTGCGCGACCAAATCCACGTGCTGTGCAGATAGTTCCGACCTGGTTCGTCCTCTATCACCAGGAACCCCAGTAGGCAGTCTTTACGTTTGGGGTCTTGTAGCAAGGCTTTTCTAAACTTACGAGCAGACTTCACCCGGCCCGTTTCACGAGGCAGTCACAAAAACGTCAAAGGAACATTGAAAATTCATGCTGCTCAAACGCGCGCGCACAAAACAGGGAGGCATGTTCCGATATTCGACGCCTTAAAGTTTTGATGACCGTCACAGGCGTTACTCTCACTAACCAGAGCAATATTGAGTGTAAACAAAGACGACTGTGACTGATTATGAATACGACAGGCGCATAGTTCACAGTAAATCGATATAAAACTTCTATGTCTCTAAAAAACCGCCAAGATTACATAAAACCGGCAAAAATTTCCGCCGCCCGCAAAACAATAATTTAACCCGCTAAACATAACCGAAAACCACAAAGTTTAGCGGGAAAACCATAGAGTAATATAGTAAACGTAAAGAGAGACACAGGAGCCGATTCGCGGCCCAGATAGTGCGTTTCATACCCTCCGCTACGTGGCGCTTTTCTACAATTTGGTTAAAATTAATTAAAACTCTTTCTCTGAAAAGTATTTATTTTTTAAATGGCAATGCTTCAAAATTGTTTAAAGTACTTAAAACGACTAAATAGATTAAATCAAATACGTCACAAAAACCACGTGATGAATGGCGCCTGCCATGGCCTGCCTGCCTGCACGCCGTCGCCTCTGCATCATTCTGCATGGCCTCTGCTCGTCCCTGCGTCGTTCGTTTGTGCCGTGGGCGCCGTCCATCTGTACTTTCTGCTGCATCATGTTCGGTCGACTTTGCGTCAATCAAGGTGACGCATGACCGCCCGCGTGCTCGTATGCTCGGCGTGAATTCGTGGAGCCGATCGTTTCGAGCTTCTCGCGCTGTTGTTTCTGCCGGGCTGTCTGGCTGCACTTGAACGTGTGTGCATGTTGATTTCGATGAGATTGTTTTAAAAAAAGAATTTAACTTACGACCTTGCACACGACATTGTCCATGGGTTTACAGATGACGGTGTTGAACGAACCTCTAACAGTGCAGATATAGCCTTGGTTGTTATGCTGTCTGAAATTTCCAGGAGCTGCGTTTGCACACACTGCTCTGCACACTCCAACAACGTCTTCTGTTTAACGCAGTCTCCTCATTTCTCTCGTTCGGGAGCTTAAAGGGGCGGTGCAATGATATTCAATTGGAATGTTTTTCACTTTACACGAGCTTACTGGCACTAGTGGGACTCAAGGATACTCGCACGCAACGCCACTGACCAAGAAACTCCTATGTTGCGCTGTAATATCGAAGACAAAACCCAGTGTTTTTATTTAATCTCTTCTTCGAAAAACCTGATGACATAGCTGGACGGTAGCAGTACCGTCCAGCGACGATATTTGAATACGGCTCATAGATTGGACCCGAGCATGGCGTGGACACTCGATTTGGGCTCGTGATAATCGATAGCTCGAGAAACATTCGGGTAGTGTCCTGTGTCAAATCGCTGCAATGACGACAACAGCCGAACCATAACAATGTCTAGCGCGTGTCCTGTGCCTTGCCAACCCCAGCGCATGATTATGATCAACATTGGCGGCATATAATCGGCTCCAGATCACGGGGCCGCTTGTTCTGGCTGCGAGTTGAGAGGGTGAACTCTGCTCGTTTTTCTTTATTTTTTTCTGCGACTTCGATTGCATGTGGTGAAAACGAACGGGTATATTTTACGGATAATTAACGTCAGGGATTCGTTCTAAGCGGTATTTGCGCAAAATACAAATATCAGTGCATCGCCCCTTTAAGACTGTTGGCTTCACAGTAAAGGCTGTGGTCTGTGGTTAGGGGGCTTCAAACGTAAGCTTGGTGTGTGTGGTGATAAGCCATTTTTTGAAATTGACAACGAACACGTTTACTTTGTCTTTGATGTTCCGCACCTTCCCAAAACACCCAAGAGCAATCTCCAAGCCCACAAACTTTGCATTAGAAATGAGGTCATTGAGCGGTCTTCTATTGTTGAACTTCATTGTTCTATCCATGAGATGAGCTTGCAATTGACTCCGAAACTTACTCAGAGACACATTTATTCAAAAACTTTTCTGTAACATGGAAGAAAATTGTGCCCCACAGGTACTGAGTGCCTCAATCTTTCTTGTAATGATATCTCTTGTTTATGCGAAGGAGCTTCCTGAGGCAGCCATGGCTACAGCCTATTTCTGTGATAGGATGTGCATCCTTTTTGATTGTCTAAATAGCTAAAACATTCAAGAAGACAGGGCAGAAGTTGCGTCATGCCATTCTAAAGGGAGAATCTCAAATACTTGATTTTCTCCTCTAGTAACTCGGATGGATTTCAGCATGGCAGTTCCAAAGTAGGAGGCAGCCATAAGCCACCCTTGGGTGGCAAGGTACTATAAAAAGTGTCCTCATGCTCTGGGATGAGCTTTCAAGCAGCCATGACTTTAAGTTCTTACTTACACGACGCCTGCAGCAAGACACCCTTGAGAACGTTTTTGGAGCTATATACGACAAATGCTGGGCTGCAACACAAACCCAAATGTGCATCAGTTCACTGGATAAAGAAACCTCTGGATAAAGAAACTGTTCAAACTGCCGGACAATGAAAACGTAGAAGATGACAAGGCTGACCTCCTAAAAGAGTTGCAAATATCTTCGCACCATGAAAGTTTAATTTCAGACATTGTGGAATGTCTTCCAATTGATAACTTCTCGCCACTAGAGGATATTTCTGAGCTGGCATCAGACATCAGGTCTAACATAATTGATGACTCGTCCCCGTTTTTATTACGTTTGGGGCTATTTGATCAAGCTTTTGCTTGAACAGACAACTTACAGCTGTGGCTGTTCTCAGCTGCTATCATATGAGTCTAATAACTTGACCAGGCCTCACCAGTACTGTCTTGTTCCTAAAGCATACCACGTGCCTGGAAAATTCTTCGGGAACTTAGCAGTACCATCACAGGCTGCCTTTCATTTCATTCAGCAACTAGAAAATCACTGTTTTCCCATAATAGAGAGTGTGACACATGTTCGAGGGGTGTGTGCCGCCTTGTATAGCACACTTTGAGGTATGGGTGGTTTTCGCCTTTGCCCAGAGGAGTACCACAAAGGGTTTTTAAAATTGTTTTGCAGCATACGCTTGTGTTGACATGTTTGCTTTCTTAACCGGAATTCGGACAATGTTCGGTTGCACTCTTCAGTGGCTAGTAAGAACAAGACGGGTTTAACTGTTAATAGCGTATTAACAGAGGCGGTTGCCAAACTAAAAACCAAAAGTGATTAAGTGGGCGGTGCAGCTTGCTCTCCAAATATTTGTTTCCCCTTTTTCCAGCGAATGTGTATCACGGCTCCCTAAAAAAAAATATTTGTCCACTTTCTAAAAAAATTCGATAGAAAATGGTGCGTAGAGGCTAACAATATCTGAAAGAAAATGTATCCACTTTTGTATCCACTGTCCATAGTTTTTTAGCCGCTTTTTTCTGAAGCCATATTTCTTTTCTAAACAATTTCGGGGAATATTTAGGGACGTTGAATCTTGTCAGATTTCAAATAGAGTTCTCATTGTTTGGTAATGGCTCGCCCGCAGTGAGTTTGAGGCTATGCAAATTGGTGTTTTTTTATATTTGCCGGAAATTGGGAATTTGTACTGTCCGGCGTGTGCTTCGCACTGTTATTATACTTTTATGACTGGTAATGATAGCGATGTCTTATTTATTTTTGCACTTACTTCCCGTACCTGAGTCGGCGTGAAAGTGAATGTATCATACAGCATGTTCTCCGTGGAGGGTTTTGTTAACTTGGTTCCGCTAAGAATCTATTACGAAGTGTACTACTGCCGAAGTCCTTCGTATTCATTTATTTTTTAGTATCGATCTCTTTCGTATAAAACATACAGAGCTTCTGAAGTAAATCATGTGTACATGAATGTGGTCCAATAAAATGTGTTCGAACCACTTACTGTTGTTGACCCCAAAATGCTCCACCAGCCAGGAGTAAATGCGGTGACTGTGTAACTTCAATGCTTTACAATATAAAAAGAACAAGAAACATATATACTTCTGCTTTGTGAAGTAAGTTGAAATATTGTTTGACAGATTTTGCGCGGACTCTATCGTAAAAAATAAAGCAAAAGTGTGTCAGTATTAAAAAAAAAAACAAAAAAAACAGCGGCTTCGGGAGTCAAGGTGCTCCCGAGAGATGAGCGAGGCGGGGAGGAAAGAGAGAGAGAAGGGTATTGGAGAACCGGAGCAAAAATGCCCAAACCGAAACCGAAACTAACTTGACCGGAAACGGAATCGGATTATACTTAATACATACGCCCGCTAGGAGCGCTACCTGTCACAGGTCTATCTGGGCCGCTGGGGCCTGTGGCAGTGTCCGCTCTTTACCTTGTGTATATTACTCTATGGGAAAACCGCTAAATTGGCAACACTGCTCTTGAACCGCCGTATTGTAGGCGAACGGGACGTAGGGCAACACCGCGTCCCATGTCTTGTGCTCTACGTCGACCTACATAGAGATCACGTCGGCGATTGTCTTGTTGAGTCGCTCCGTCAGTCTGTTTGTCTGAGGGTGGTACGCAGTTGTACGACGATGGCTGGTGTGAATGAGTCGGAGTATTTCATGGATCAGCTGTGCCATGAACGATGATCCGCGATCTGTAATCAAAACTCTTGGAGCGCCGTGCCGGAAGACGATGGACTCAATGAAAAACTTGGCAACTTCCACAACAGCCCCTGAAGGAAGGGCTTTCGTTTCGGCGTACCGAGTGAGATAATCTGTGGCGACGATGATCCAGCGGCTCCCCGACGTCGACGGCGAAAACGACTGGACGTCGGGTCGTCGTGACAGGCTTGGAAGATCTATTCTCGAAGTTCAGTCAGGATTACCAGCAGCCACGACAAGTTGTTATCCCTGAAGTTCTCTTTGTCGAGTACACTTTGTCGCATGACGAAGGTTGACAGGGCCCGTGAGAAAACACGTGGCATAATACTCCCGCGCCCTTTCAGGTGCTCTATTAGTGCGCGCAGCTCGGGATCGTCTCGTTGACGTCGTGCCATGTCGTCGGTGTTCACGGCGCCTAGGAAGCACTCGTCTTCATTGTCGTCGCTGCTGCCGGAAGGTGTTTCGACGGGCGCTCGAGACAGGAAGTCAGCGTCGATGTGCTTGCGGCCTCACTTGTAGACCACAGTCACGTTGAACTCCTGTAGTCGAAGACTTCATCGAGCAAGGCGTCCTGACGGGTCCTTGAGGTCGGCGAGGCAACAGAGCGAATGGTGGTCCTAGACTACGCGGAACGGGCTCCCGTAGAAGTACGGACGAAACTTTCTGATTGCCCAGACAACCGCAAGGCATTCTTTCTCAGTCGTGGAGTAATTTTTCTCCGCCTTGGATAGTGTCCGACTTGCGTAGGCAATAACTCGCTCGGTGCCTTCTTGTAGTTGAACCAGTACCGCACCAAGTCCTGTGTTACTTGCGTCCCTGTGAATCTCGGTTTCCGCATGCTGATCGAAATCTCCAAGAACACGAGGAGTCTGGAGTCGTCGCTTCAGTTCGTCGAATGCCTGCTGTTGCTGCTTTTCGGCCCATTCGAACTTCTCGGCGTCCTTCGTGAGGTTTGTGAGCGGTGCCGAAATCCTTACGAAATCCCGAAGGAAGCGCCGATAATAGGCACATAGTCGCAGGAATATTTGCACGGCCTTCTTGTCTGTCGGCGCTAGAAAAGCCGTGACGGCGCGAGTCTTCTCTGGGTCTGGGCGAACGCTATCATTGCTAACCACGTGTCCTATTAACTTCAGTTCGTCATAGGCGGGTCGACACTTCGATGGCTTAAGGGTGAGTCCGGCGTTCTGTATGGCCTGTAGAACAGCTCGGAGTCGTCGCAAGTGCTCGTCGAAGTCGCTTGAAAACACTGCGACGACGTCAAGGTCGACGAGACAGCGCTGCCAATTTGAGCCAAGCTAGTACGCTGTCTATGACACGCTGGAAAGTTGCTGGCGCCGTGCATAGTCCAAAAGGCACCACCTTAAACTCGTACAGTCCGTCTGGCATGACGAAAGCTGTCTTTTCTCGGTCTCGTTCGTCAACTTCGATCTGCCAGTAGCCACTCTTCAGGTCCATCGATGAGAAATATCGAGAGTGGCGCAGCCGGTCTAGAGTGTCGTTGATGCGGGGGAGTGGGTAGACGTCTTTCTTCGTCACCGCGTTCAGCTGCCGGTAGTCCACGCAGAACCTAAGCGCTCCTTCCTTCTTCCTAACCAGCACGACTGGAGATGCCCACGCACTGCTTGAAGGCTGGATTATGTCGTCGTTCAGCATTTCTTCCACTTGGTGTTGAATGACCTCCCGTTCTTTTACGGAGACTCGGTACGGCGATCGGTGCACAGGGAGCACGTCGTCCTCGGTGACGATGCGATGCTTCGCAACGGTGGTTTGGCGCACCTTCGACGACGTCGCGAAGCAGTCGCTGTATTCGGCGAGGAGGTCACTCAGCTGCCGTCGTTTCGGACCTGGAAGTTTGGGGTGAATGTCGAGCTGCGCTTGCGACGTAAAGTCTTGCTGAAGTGGCGGTGATTATTCAGCAATCTCGGCAACTTCGGTGGAGTTTCAGAGTTCCTCGACATGGCCTACAGCTGCACCTTTAGTGAGGTATTACTTGTCGGAAATTCGTCACGAGGACCACAGTGCGCCCATCCTGAAGTTCAGCGTCTCCTCTTGTGACGCCTGTTCCTCTTCCCAGGAGCAGTTGAAAGCTACCTTCCAGAACAACTTCGCCTCGGGTAGCTGCATCGGTCACGACGGGTATGACAACACTCGATAGCGGCGGCAGATTCACGTGGTCGGCAGCGACTCGGACGGCGGCTGACGCAGCTTGGTTTTTTTCTGAAGGCAGAAGAGGTGTCCGGAGCGTCAATTTCTTTTCTCCAAGGTTGATGACGGCGCCGTATGTACACAGGAAGTCCATGCCGAGAATGACGTCTCTGGAACAGTCTTGAAGAATGAAGAATTTCACAGGACACATCTCGCCGTGAATTTCGACGCGAGCGGTGCACCTTCTACAGGTGTGATGAGGTGTCCCCCGGCGGTTCGTATTTTTGGTCCATCCCACGGCGTCGTGACTTTTCAAAGGTGGCGAGAGAGCCTCCCACTCAATACTGAGTAGTCTGCTCCGGTGTCAACGAGTGCCGATGCGTCGTGGCCGCCTATAACAACGTTTAGGTTGTTGGACACCGTCGCAGGGACGTCGGTGCGATGCGGGTTGTCGGGAGAGGGGGAGCGCTCTGGCGTTTTTGGAGGCTGTTTGCTTCCGTCGTTTTCGGCAACGTCACCTCCAGGCGTTGTCGCACTCAGTTTTCCCGGCGACGCATTGGAGACAGGCTCTCTCGGCGGGGTCGTTGCGCTGGGGAGGCTGAACGTCGTGGAGATGGGGAGCGGTCTTCATGGCGAGAGACGACACTGGGAGGGCGAGCGTCGGAGGTACTCCTCGATGTCGTGAGGGCGTTCGTCGTACCTTAGGCGCGGGTCATTCGGGTGGAACCCGCGCAGCCCCAGTTGTCTGTAGGGGCATCGACGGTAAATATGGCCGGCTTCACCGCAGTGATAGCACAACGGGCGTCGATCGGCCGTCCTCCACACGTCGGTGTTTCGTGGCGCTGCTTGTTCTGGGGGGGGGGGGGGGGCGGGGGGGGGGGGGGGGGGAGGGGGGAGGGGCGTGCGACCGATCTTCCTGGCGTCGAGAAAACTGCGGCGCTGGAGGTTCATGTCGGGGTGGCGCCGTATACGCGTGAGCAGGAGGCGGCGGTCGTCGGGTAGCTGCGACGTAGCTCAGCGTCGGTGGTTCGGGAGTGGCGCTGACAAGAACTTGTGGCTGCAGCGCCTGCTGAACTTCTTCCCGGACGACCTCGGCGATGGAGATTGTAGCCGGGCGCTCAGCAGTCGGCGAAAGCTTCTTAAGCTACCCCTTTTTTACGTCCCGGATGATGTCGCGAAGGCCGGGGATGCTAGGGCTTATGTCGTAGCCCGATGCAGAAGCGGCAGCGACGCTCGAGTGCCGATGGTAGTGGCTTGCTCTGGCGAGAAGGGCACGTTCCATGTTAATGTCCTTCGTGACGAAATCTTCGACGGTGGATGGGGGGGGGGGGGGGGGTTGCGAACAAGACCACAGAAGACGTCATCCTTCCCACCTCGCATCAGGATCCTCAGTTTTTTTTCGTCGGTGGCTTGAGGGTCGGCGAGAGCGACCAGGCGCAGAAGATCCTCGACGAAACTGGTGACGGTCTCGTTTGCGCCCTGGGTCCCCATTCGAAGAAGGTCCTCGGCACTCTCCCGTCGGTAGTGGTTGGTGAAAGTTCGTCTCAGCTCATTCTTGCATTCGGTCCAGGAGATCGACGAAGTCTCGCGATTCTGAAACCAGTGCCTGGCCGTTCCTTCGAGCGCGAAGTAAAGATTCTGTAGGCACTGGTCGTCCGTCCATTGGGGTTGCTGGGCCACCCGCTCGTACAGTTGAAGCCAGTCCTCAATGTCTTCATAAAGCTCACCATGGAAAGACGCAGGCGTGCGAGGAGCGACGGGTAGGACAACGACGGGAGGAGTGGTCATCGTCGAAGTTTCCTTCTCTGGTTCCTGCGGCAGGTGTCCGAGTCCCGGAGGGTGGTCTTTGGTACGGCGGCTTGCTCGGACGTTGGCTTCTTCTGCGAAGGGTAGCCTTCCGGGGCTGAGCATTTTACTTCGCCGGGATGTCTTTGTAGGTGTACGTTTCACGGGCATAGAAAGCGATACCCAGCACCTCCACCAAAATGTCACGAATGGTAAGTGATGAGGCGATAATAACTGGAGAAACAAAACGTTTAATAGGGCGGACTTGTGCCCAAAAATAAAACAGGGAACAGAAGAAAGCAGAGCGTCGCGGGCGTCGAAGTGGGAGTGACAGCAGAGTCGAACGCTGGGGCGAAACTGAGTCCGGTTCGCCACGCAAAGCCCCTTATGTACTACATGCGTGAGCTTCTGGAATAATCGGCGTAGAATGTTCGACGCGTAGAATATTCGGACTTCGAACACGCCCAACAGGATTCTGGAATCGACGAGAAAACGAAATTGCAGGAATAACAAAAGATGCGGCGCTCCCAGGAATCGAACCCTGGGCTTTTTGCGTGGGAGGCAGGAACGATAACCGTTAGGCCACGCGCGCGCTGCCTGCTTGGCCACTTGCGCGCGCGGAAATATACACGTCCAAACCTCAAGTAATAAAAATCTCAGCCACCCCAGTGCTCTACCCCTACCCCCGCCCCCTTAAATAAAAAAAAAATAAAAAAATTACTTCGAAAATTAGTATTAGCATCACTCATCAGTTTTTTCGAAGCAAGCAGGCAAAACGCACACTACAGAAAACACACTTGTCCAAGGGCTGCATTCACGGGGTTACCAAGTAACACGCACTGAATTTTGAAACGCAACGCATTCGCTTTGCAAAGTGCTGGCAAACTTATAATAATAATAATAATAATGCCTTTATTTTTCATCCGGGCGATGTGGGAGGTTGGGGAAAAAAAGCTGAATGAATCAGCTTGACGAGCTCCCTCCTCCCCAGAAATTATACAATGTAGAAAATAAAAATAAAGCAGCCTGTACAGCACATCGCGCAGAAACACTTTGTATAAATCATACCAACAAGCTTTTTTTTTTTATGAGATTCTCTTTAAACATTTCACAACCATAACATTGCGATACTCACAACTTCACACTCGTGTTAGAAAAGAAAAACTTCAGATCTTTTTTTGATGTAGATTCTAGTTGTATGTCGCAATTATTACAGAAATTGAGCAATTCTGGGAGTTTGCGTTGCATCATTTGTTCTCCATAACTCGTTTTACACGCATAAATGTTCCATATGTCGATGCTACGTGTGGGATATGTGATTGTTTTTTTACATAAACAAGCTAACTGAGTAAAAAAATTCATGTTGTTTTTTGCTTCCTGTTTATAGGTTATACTTAAACGAAATGCATACATATTATGAATGTTCACTATGCCATGTTTTTCAAAAAGCGGTGCAGAAGGGTGATCATACGGAACGTTATCGATATTTCTTAGCAGTTTCTTCTGCAGTAAATAAACCTTCTGCAAATTTTGGATGGTCGTGTTTCCCCATACTAGATGACAATAATTTATATGCGAATAAAATAATGTGTTATGTACGAGAAGTTTCACTCTAGTAGGTAAAATTTGGCGATGAATATAAGTTAAACCTATGATACTCGATAATTTTGATACGACGTAATTTGTATGTTCTTCCCAAGTCATGCGTTTCGTAAAAACTACTCCGAGGGTTTTGAAGGCGCTGACTAATTCTATTTTTGAATCAAACAAATTAATATCTCCATAAACGCGTATATTTTTTGTTTTTTGGGCGAAATAGGACAGCTTTAGTTTCACTTGTATTTATTTTTAGCGCGTTACTCAGAGTCCATCTTTCCAATTTTACAAGGGCAGCATTTGCTCGGGAAATTAGTTCAGAGGGACTTTTTTCGGAAAACAACAATGTAGTATCATCTGCGAAAATAACAAATTTTGCGACGTTATCGATGTTTACTATATCGTTCAAGTATATGTTAAATAAAAACGAACCCAGGATACTCCCTTGCGGTACACCTGATAAAATTGGTTTTATATCGGAGGAGTGACCATCAAGTTGTACAAATTGCTTTCGACTCCCTAGATACGATGTTAACAGCGCTAAACCGTTTCCACGAAAACCATAAATTTCCAGCTTTTTTAATAGTAAGTCATGATTCAAATAATCGAAGGCTTTTGTAAAATCGACAAAAATTGCAAGTGATAATGTTTTGTTTTCAAAACAATTTAGGATGAATTCTTTCTGTTCTAAAAGGGCGAGTTCTGTTGACCGATGTTTTCTGAACCCGAATTGCACATTCAGTATAGAATGCTTATCGCAGAAATGAGACATTCTAGATAAAATAATCTTTTCTAGTCCCTTCGAAAAAACAGGCAATATTGATATAGGCCGATAGTTCCCCATATCGTTTTTGTTCCCTTTTTTAAACAAGACGGTGACTCTTGCTATTTGCATTTTTTTAGGAAATACGCCTTCAAGTAGGCAAAGGTTAAAAATATAAGCTAGATATGGCGATATTAAATCTAAAACATACTTTACGGGCTTAATTTTGATACCATCTGCATCGCAGCTTCCAGTGTTATTTAGTCCTAGAAATACAGATGTCACTTCAGTTTCTATTACAGGGCTTAGGAAAAGAGACTTATTATTTGGTCCTGACATATAATTTAAAGCATTACTGTCAAAATTGCCTCTATCGAGGTTGACAAAGAAGTTATTAAATTCATTAGCTAAGCAGCTTCCCCTCAATTCTTGATTTTTCAGACAAATTTTCGCGATTGGTTTTGGTTTACACGAGCGATTCAGTACTGTGTTCAATTTTCTCCACGTTGCATCCGCCTTGTTTGCGCACTTGGAGAAAATGTCGCCAAAATAGTTTGCTTTTGCACTTCTAATCTCTTTTGTTAGCTTGTTGCGATATTGTTTGAACGTTTTGAGGAAATCACGATCACGCGTTTTCAAGAACTTTTCATATAATCTGTATTTCACTTGAATTTTGTCCAGCAACTCTGGGGTGATCCAAGGTTTCCGGATTTTTTTTGACAACCGGAGAAGCCTATAGGGAAACCATTCACTATACAGTTTTTGAAACTTAGCTAAAAATATATTATAGGCACGATCTGCGTCTGTTTCTTGAAATATGTCACTCCAATCAAGGGAGAGCACTTTTTGCCTGAAGGTGTTCAATGAAATATCTTGAAAATATACTGACTCAGCTCCTTTCCCGTTCAACGTGTTTTTTCTTAAACAAAAATAGATACCATGGTGGTCGCTTATGTCTGTACTTGTTACTCCTGCCAAAAAATGAGACGTGTGTAGGTTAGTTATAAACAAATCAAGTAATGTAGAACATGTAGGAGTAATTCGGGTAGGTGAGGGGATCACGTTCACACATCCAAATTGTTGTAAAAGCTGTTCCAGGTTTCTTTTCGCAGGGGTGTCTGCAACCATGTTAATATTAAAATCGCCGCCCATAATCAAGTTGTATTTATTTTCATTTGCAAAACTCAAAATTGACTCAAGAAAATCAAAAAAGGTTTGAAGTTTCCCCTGTGGAGGCCGATACACAACGGCTACCACATTTCGATTTATGCACAAAGACAGAATTTCATAATCTTGGTTTACACACGAGTAATTAGACAGTATTTCGCATGAAAAATTCTGTTTTACCATCAAAGACACACCACTGCCCCGACCGGAGGTTCGATTTAGAACAAAATTGTTGTATAACGGTAGATTAAACATATGATTATCTTCGACATACCAAGTCTCGGTTAACATAATCACGTCGAACGACAACTTGAATTCACTAAAAAGCACTTCAAGCTCGGTTATCTTGTTTTTCACGGATTGTGTAGTTATGTGAAAGAATTTTAATGATTCAGCATATTCTCTTCCACATACACTCTCAAAATCTGATGGCACAATGTAAACCGGAGCTGCCATGATCGGGGTTTAACTAATATACTGACAGGTGTCAGCAGAATTTACACAATCTCATCCAGGTCACTTTCACTTCGCACAATGATGGCTCTTTCTCCGTCTTTCTGTCGAATGTATATCCTTCCATTCTTGTGCCAGACATATTTGTAATCATGATTTCGAGCCCAGTCCTTGGTTGCCGTGAGTAGAACTTTGTTTCACTTTGTTAAATTTTCCAGAATAAAGCAATAAATCTTCAACCTGTTCAGTTCACTTTTCTTTGCAAGAAAGGCATCTTTCACTGATTGCCTTGCAAAACGAACAATGATACCCGGCACCTTATCTCTGGCTGCAGGCAGCCTGTGTATCGAAACAACGTCAGTCACGCTAAGTTCCGGAACATTTATTTTTGAGGCCACGTCATTGACCTTCGAGAGAAGATCTTCATTTTCAGATACGGGAATTCCATGAAACTCGAGATTTAATTTTCTGCTCTGCCATTCAAGCTCATTAACGTCCTGCATAAGCTGGTGGGCCCCACCGGATTGTTCTCGCCTTTCAAGAGCATCAACTCTTTTTTTTATTTGGCTTATCTCCTTGTCCTGATGATGCACGTGGACGAGAAGTTCGTCGTATTGGTCCGACATTAATTGTACAGATTGCTCAATACTTTCTACAGTGTTCTTGAGCGTCATTAGCTTTTCTAGTTTTTCGTTGATACCTACAAGTATGCTTGCAACGTTATCATCTGACTCTTTCTTCGATCTACCACTCTGGCTACCCCTTGCCTTCACTGCCCTGCATGTCGGACAGTTCCACGTCTTCCTCCATGACTCTCCTTTTGTCTTGAAAGTAGATTCCGCGACTCCTGAGCAATCGCCAAATTGGTAGAAGTAGTCACACGCCCCACAAGACAAGGCTCCCCCATCGCTACAATTGTTGTTACACCGTGGGCAAACATCACTTTCATTACCGCTCATGCTTAAACAAGTCTCATACAAATAAACAATTATACTGCGGTTAACATTGTCCGTTGTCGTTGCCTAATGAGTCGCAGTCAATGCTACCGAAATCTCGCTAAGCCTACTGTATGACTCGTTTTTTTTTTTTTTCTTGTCGGTGAAATTTGGCGGTTATTGACACATGTCTTTCTCAGACCGTTCGTCGCAGCCTCCGTACGAGCGGAAGCATCGCTCGCTTGATTCCAAAATGAGGTTAGGATTATCGAAGTGTGACATTGAATAAAGAAGGGTCTTGTCGCGTCTTTATAGACTCAGCAGCACCGTCCTTGCAAACTACAACAAGCACCATCTCTTTCAGGCGTTACAGCGCAGACACACGTAGAAGCCGAAATTTGCACATCTCCAAAATTTAGGTTGGCGAATTTAACGCCATTTCACCGTGCTCTTTGACCCGGTGCTGCCACCGAATAAATACAATGAACATCACGAAAGCATTTCCGTGTTCCTTGGTCAGGCCGCCGATCCATAAGTCGAAGCCCAGTCGCGGTCAAACCAAACCGCATCGCTGCCATTTTCTACTGAGTGTTGCAGTAATGTTCTTTCTAGTTCACCTTGCCAAGTGTTGTGGTCGGTTTGCCTTGCTGCATACCCGACCCGGAGGAATAACACGGAGCCAACGGCTTCAACAGCAAGAAACTACATTTAATGGGACATGGACGAGACGATTAACATGGTTGCCAACGGCGCCTCAGTCCAGGCAGCGTCTCCCTGTGCGCCGCCTCTGATGCGCCTTAACAAGGCGGCGCACGCGATGTGCGCGTGGCTGGCGTGACGTCCCCACCACGCGAGAAACGTTCGGCACCTTTGCCTCGCAGTCGGGCAACTGGGCTCCCTACTGAAAAAAACCATTTGGCGCCCATATGAAAATAAACGGGTCCATACCGGTAACCGTTTAACCATACTGGTCGCCAGTTTGTCAAAGGGGTCGCCCGTATGGCTCAAAGGGGTCCCCCGTATGAGCCATAACGGTCACCTATTTGGCAAACGGGTCGCTCGTCTGGGCAAATGGGCGACTCGTTTGGGCAAAGTTGTCGCACGTTTGCTCAAACCGGCGACCATGTTGCAAACTGCACCGGTTTAATCAAACGGCTCTCCGGAGCCCGTTTGATATTGAACGTACAGATCGACGGCGTGGGCACGCCTAGCGTTTCAGCCGTGGCAGCCAATGTTTTCCGGAAGGCTGGGAGCGCCGGTTCATCGATTTCAGATCGTCCGCGTAATGCAAGTAATTATATTTATATTTCAATTGCGCTGATTTTCGATTATACTGCAACTAAAACTAACACCTTTTTTTTTGTTTTACGTAAACGCGCGACGTTGGTGAGCCGATATTTTTGACAGACCTTTAATACTTTGTCCATCTTTGTTGCCTCAATTTACTTATTCAGATCGAATCTCTCTCGCAGAAGACGCGACTGCGTTGAAGAATGTACGTCTAGACTCCGTTTCACTTTAATTCAAGACGCAGCGAAGGTAGCACGCGTACACGCGGCTGCAAGAACATCGAGCATTGCGAGAGCACGCCCGCCGTTGCAGCACTCAAACTACGAGCTTGCGCTGAGTTCTTTCTTCGCTCGGGCGCAAGCCGAGCTACTGGCAGCCCCGCCGCCATTTCCAAAGTTCGAGCGCGCGCGCGCGCGCGCGTTTGTTCTTCGGGACTACAAAAACGCATCTCCCTGGAATGCCTGGGGAGAGGGAGAGGGGCTGTCCCGGTGGTCCCAGCGCCTTGACCTCGCCCCCTCCCTCCTCTCTTGTCACCCCTGTCACGTGACCCACAGCAGCGCGCGAGCTACACGCTGATAAGCATCGAGATCCGGAAGGGCGCGCCTTGCAGCTGCTTTTTTCTTTGTCTGCTTGTTGTCAGTTGCTGCTCGAAGTTCGCTCGTCCTACCTGCTTCAGTCTGTCGCCTAACCCTGCGGTCTTATTGGGATGTCTCTCGACAACGTATTGGATGTGCATCAAAGCTATCAGTGTTCGAAAAGACCCACGTGTATGTCGACAACCAGCGATTCTTCAAAGAAGTCGCGAATTCTCGCGGTTTGGTTGGGTTCGGCAAATGACAGCTTGTGCGCCGCATCGTGTTGAAACTTCCAAGGAGCCGTTCCCTCTCGTTTGTGTTTGTGTGGTTGTCCTGCTTTGACCGTGTCGACAAATATCACGGATTACATCTTTCAAGTCCGCTATTGTTATGGTAAGTGCACTGCAACCTACGTTTGGCAACGATTGACCGTTCTTCTACGCGTACTCTTCTAAATTATCTAAAAAATTATGCAGCGCCTATTCGCGCGGCAGCCAGGAGAATAATTTCCCCGAAAGTCTACCTGTATAGTGTTCACAGATCGCTTGCACGTTTGTACTTGTCTACAGAAGAGGTAATAAACTTCGAGGATAATTGAAAACAATCTTTTGTGTCGGTTTTCCTGTCCACTTACAAGCACCTACGCGAGTGCATTTGTTCTACGTGTTTTCTCCATGTTATAAATACGTTTATGAGTTTCGGGACGTCTTAAATATGTTTAAGATAACCAACCTCCCAGACGATACCCATTTAGGGCTAGCGCATAATTTGCCATTTCGAAGGGCACGTTCAAACGTGTGGTCACGTGCCATGTCGAACGGGTACTCGTACCATACGGCACCCGTATCAAAAGGGCACCTGTATCAAACGGATACCGTCTCGAACGGGTACCGTTTCCAAACGGGTACCCGTATCCCATAATCACGTTTGATCCAAACGGATCGACAGGTTTGATTCAAACGGGCGACCAGTTTGCCACCCGTTTGAATTTCAAATGGTTTTTTTCAGTAGGGCTGGGAAACCGCCAGGGTGCCCCCCCTCCCCCCCCCCCCCCCCCCCCCTCAAGCTTCGTCCAGCATGTCGATGACGGAGACGTTGTTGGCGTCAGGGGGTGGATGGCGCTGTTGGACGGACTGACGTTGTAAGTCCGGCCGGCGCCTGCTGGACGAGCGTGGCGGCTGCTGACGAGCGCGGCGGCTCGGTCAGCTCCAGCTTGTCGCTTGAGCCTGTTCTGGATCAGGGCTCCAACTTGCTACTCCAGACGGCCTCCAGCAGGTGGCTGCTCTGCACGTGGTCCTTGATCCGAGTCAGCTGCCGCTCCATCCTGTAGAGGGTGGCGGCGGTCCACGGTTCCCTGGGCCGCCCCTGGCGCGCCAACGTCCTTTGTGGCCTGGTCCACCATGAGACCGGCCGCCGTGTCCTTCCGATCGCGGCTGGGGTGACGGTGTTGTCCATGAGCCAGCTTCGTAGAAAAACAAGGAAGCAGACGACATGGGGCTCAGTTGAGGGTTGAGCCTGACGTTGTCTTCGCACCCCTTCCAGACAGTTTGAAATAACGGATCTGAGGTGGGCACACAATCTTCTCCCCCCTCTCTTGAAAAGGGGGCAGATCCGTGGAAGTACAAAACTACCCCCAAAATGCGAGAGGCGAAGCCAAGCAGACAAAAAGGAAGGTTCCTCTTTCTTTAATGTCACCGACGTCGCAGGTTATACCGCCGCCTTGGTGGAGACAAGGTGGTTTCCGGAACGGGACTGCCGTCAGTGCCGTTCCGGTCCTGCGAGGAATCTTCGTCTTCTGCTTGAAAAAAATAGTTTAAGGTCGGTGACATGAACAGGTCCGGTTTCCTCACTGGACTCGCAGTGAACTAGTTTGTAAGTGAGCGATGAGCACTTTTCATGCACGCGAAACGGACCTTCCCACCTGTCGGCGAGGGAGGCTGCGAAGCCTCGAGCGGCGTCATCCCACCTCGAACTGCAAATCACGTCGCCCCTGGCTGTACTGTTCTGCCTGCTGTACTCGGGCGATATCGAGATTTTCTCGGGCCTCTCGAAGGTTATCGGAGAAGCGCTCAGTCATGGGTAAGTTACTTTTAAAAAGTAATTCATTACAGTTACAGTTACTTTCAGAAAAAAGTAGCGAAGTTACCGTTACAGTTACCGCAACAAAAGAGTAACTCGTTACAGTTAGTTACTTTCAGAAAGTAACGACGTTACTTTTCAGTTACTTTTCTATAACACAAAAATTAAGGAAAAACTAGTGTTTGAAAGAAAAATTATAGACACGAATCCAGTCGGGCTTCCACCATAGTGGTAAACTCAAACTTAATAATTTAGCTGGAAAATTAGTCAATATTATGAAAAAAATAAAGGCCAAAATTCAACTGGATGTGTTTTCTCAGATTTGAACACGAAGACTTGTTGTCGGAGTACTGCTTGTTGCAAAGTTTGTGTACTGCGGTCAAATAGTTAACAGCCACCTTCACCACAAAAAAAAAAATACTCTCTGTACGTTGGCCATGCTAGTTTTTTGTTCTCATTAACATCCCTATCCTTGGTAGCACTAGCACATTACTGGCTCGTTGACGGTTGCGCTGGGTTTATGGACTCCTTTGATATATTTCAGTTCGTACCCGGCAAACCAGAAACAAGCCCTGCGCAAACAGGAGTAAATTTTGCCTCCACCGTTGAAACCACGTCGGAGTAGTGGCGCAAATAAAAATACAAAACATGCACAGTGCAAAGTAGTGGTGCTAATCAAAGTACGAAACATTATAAGTGCCCTCCGTGTGTATGGTTGTTTCACAGTTTATTCACCCGATTAAAAAGCGTGGGCATAAAAAGAAAAAATGCAACAGGGATAGTGCATCAATATACTAAGATGTTAGTGTTCAGTCACAAAGTACAAGCAAGAGCGTAAAGATAACTACAGTATTCTTTCTTTTTTTTCATCAAATCTACACGTGGCTATAGTGACTCGCGAGAAAGAATGTATTCTCAAGTTTGTGCAAGGCCAACTGACACTCGAAATGTCGGAACAGACAATTTGGAAAGTGCAAGGAATAGTTAGATTATACTCGTTCAATGATATATTATTTACAAAGAACTGAAAAGTAACGACAAAAGTAACGTCGTTACTTTCATCGTTACCTCAGAAAAAGTAATAGAACTACAGTTACAAGTTACATTTTTAAAAAGTAACTCGTTACAGTTACAAGTTACCGAAAAAGTAACGAAATTACAGTGACGCGTTACTAGTAACGCGTTACTACCCAAGACTGGAAGCGCTTTCGCAGGTCCTCTGCAAACTTCACGTAGGAGCGAAGCCTTCCTCCAGACTCTGTAGAAAGGAGACTTAAAAAGCGGCAACGTGAGCTCCTTGCCGAAATTCAATTGGGCAGGAGTGAGACCCGTTGACCGATTACTGGTCGTAAGGGTTGCGAATGCCAGCTCGGGCAGTTTCGCGTCACAGTCCTTGTGGCGCTCTGTGTAGGCCACTAACATCATCTTAAGGTTCCGATTTACCCTTTCCGTGATGTTTGCTTGCGGGTGGTATGGGAAAGTTCTTTTGTGCTTGAATCCTAGCACCGCGCAGGCGTCCACGAACACCATACTCGTTTGATAGGAGGCATTATCGCTTACAAGCTGAGCAGGAAAGCCAAACCTAGCGAATGTTTCGAGGAGACACTCCCAGATTTTTTGCGAATCTAGCTTCCGCAAAGAGAATAACTCAATCCACTTCGTGAAGTGGTCGGTTACCACGAAAAAGTACTGACTGCCACGGACACTACGTGGGAAGGGGCCCATGACGTCACAGCAACAAATCTGCCAAGGGCTCTAACTCACGATTGGTTGCATGAAGCCAGGGGGCTGACCACCACGTGGTTTTGCCTTTCGGCACACCGAACAGCTACGAACGTGTCGGAGGACATCTTGCCTCATGCCTGGCCAGGTAGCGATTTGGGATAACTTTTCGTAAGTCTTGCTCCCACTGCTGTGTCCTGCTAAGGCAGAGTCATGCATGTACCGGATGAAAAGCTTACGTAGCTTGCGGGGTATCACGGTCCGGAACGCCGAGCCATCCGGATCGTCGTCGGCCTGGGGGATGTAGCGCAGCAGGAGGCCGTCGTCGCTCATCAAGTAGGAGTCGAACTCCTCGTCACTTGGGCGGTCGACTGGACCTCTTGCTGCCATCCAAGCGGACAGGCGTTGGCAGAGTCCGTCATCCAGCCGCGCCTTGCGAAGCTCCTCGCGGCTCACCAATGTACCCCACCGTGAATCTGGGGATCGTCGTGTCGTGGCCGCGACGGTCACCAAGCCATGGGTATCCTCCGAAGTTTCTTCGGGAAGTGAAGCACGAGAAAGCGCATCAGAAGCTTTGTTAGTTGACCCCGGGCGGTACATAATGGAGTAGTCATACTGTTGTAGCGTGAGCGCCTAACGAGCAAGACGTCCAGCTGGGTTCTTAAGACCTCTTAGCCATGATAGCGCTAAGTGACCAGATTGAATCTGGAACGTTGCGCTGTCTAGGTACATATCGAAGCGCTTCAAAGCATGAATAATGGCGAGACATTCACGTTCTGCGACACTGTAGTTGCGCTCGGCTGGAGTTAGCGTGTGGCTCGTGAAAGCAACTGGCCGTAGCACACCGCCATACTCCTGCAGCAAGACAGCACTCAGGCCACAGTCGCTTGCATGTGTCTGCAGAAAGAACGGCTTGTTCAAGTCTGGGAGTTGTAAACAAGCGTTGTCAGTCAGGGCTTTTGAAAGGGCTGCGAATGCGCATTGTTGTTCGGCCCAACACCACTTGACGCCTTTTTTTAGAAGGTGATTGAGCGGGTGCGATATCTCGGAACAGTGTGGAATGAAATCCCTGAAGAACGCAATCATTCCGAGGTATCTTTATAGGCTCTTTACGTCATGTGAGCTTGGGTATTCCGTTAGCGCGCGCAACTTATCTTCGTTGGGGCGGAGCGTGCCGTTATCCACAACGAATCCAAGGACGTTAATCTTGGGCGTGGTCAACTGAACCTTTCCGGGATGAATCGTGAGCCCAGCTTTACGCACTCGCTCAAGTACAATGCGAAGGTTCTCGACATGCTCTTCGATAGTTCTCGAGAAAACAACCACGCCATCCATGTATGCCATGGCAAATTCGCACTTCGAGTTCCCAAGTACAACATCCATCAGGCGTTGAAAACTGGCTGGTGAGTTAGACAAGCCAAACGGAAGTCGGGTGAACTCAAACAAGCCTCTGTGTCAGATGAAAGCCGTTTTTGAAACGTCTGATGGGTGAATCTCGATCTGAAGAAACCTGCGACTGCAATCCAGCGTTGTAAACACGGTCGCGTTTCCGAGCGCATACATCACGGTGGAAATGCTGGGGAAAGGGTAGCTGTCTCGTACGGACACATCGTTAAGCCGCCTGTAATCCACACAGAGTCTGGCTGTTTCGTCTTTTTTCGGAGCGAGAACAAAGGGCAATGCCCAGGGGCTCTTCGACTCACGTACTGAAGCTGTGTCGATCATTTCCTCAAGCGCCGCATCAAAGAGTGCCCTTTTGTGAACGCTGATCGGTCGAGGGTTGCACCTCCGAGGTGGCGCGTCACTGGTTTCAATGCGGTGCAGCAGGATGTCAGTCTTTCCAGGTGTTTCCGTGAACATCGGTGAGAAATACTGCAGGACGGCTTGCAGCTCCTGCTTCTGCTGGCTGCTTGCGGGGCACTTTCGCAACGATTCTTGAACGCCGGCAGGCAAGACGTCCGGCACAACGCTGAAATGGGCTGCAGTGGGCAGGTTACGGATGCAGTCCTCCCGTCTGGTGAACAGAGTCAGCTCCGTTCGTTGTCCCAGCCGGTATCCGCCACCAGAAAAGTCGAGTGTTATGCTTTCGCCTGTAATGAAATCTCGGCCCAAGATCACGGGTACCACAAGCCCTGGCAAATAAAGAAATCGCTGACGCCGCTTCTTTCCATTAACCCAAATCTGCAGCCTCACGGCTCCTCCAGCTGTTGTCGCTGTACCAGAATCTAGCTTTTATCGGGTTTCGTACTCTCGGAGGCTTATCTTTTTTGCTTTGCAGAGATCAAAAACGAAATCCCCTATGAGCGGGATAGCGGCCCCAGAATCCAAAAGTGCGGCAATGGAAAAATCGAGCAGTGAAATCGTCATGCGCGGTTCAACGATGTTGGGCTCGGGCTGGATTCGACATGCCGATGGTATCTGTGCCGCGGCCTGACCGCACCCAGGGACTGCAACGGCCGTCGGCGGGTGGCTGTCTGGTTTCAGCGTCGCCGGCCGTAGTAGTTTCCCTGGTTGTTTTGGTTCCGGCCCTTTGCCGCCGTCTCGTGTCACCTCCGGCCCTTTGCCGCCGTCTCGTGTCACCTCATGTTTGTAGTGTCCAGAAGCCTTGGACACTGCTTTCGGTGATGGCCGGGCTGCTCGCACTCGTAGCAGCAGTCCGACGACAGTTGCCTGCTCAGGTCACCCGCACCGAGGTGCCCGTCGGACCGCCTCCAGTGATCGGGTAAGGAAACACTATGGGAGGGCCTCCACCAGGCTTGCGACTGGTTGTTGTGAGGAGGGCTTGTTCCGTTGCGGCGGGGGTCAATGCTGCTGGACAGCGGGTTTGCGACCGCACCGTGCCAGTTTTCGCCAGCACTTGCAGGAGCAGACTGATGAAGATGGTTCGCTTGGGTGGTGATCTCTGTTGGGCCCCAGCTTGCGATAGGGCACGAACAACGACCTCCCACCTGTCGTGGCGACCCCAATCCGAAACCCTCACGGGCCCCGCTGTGACCTCCGGGGACCTCTCGGGGAGAGTTAGGCGAACATACGCTTATCCCGCACGGGAGATCACCATGCATGCCACGCCAACTCTCCTGATTGACGTGGTGGGGAAGGGAGGTCTCGTTCAGACAGTCCACTTGCGTGGAGGCCTCGGGGCAGGGTGTCGAACCGGAACCGAACCGAACCGAAAACCGGAACAGAACCGTTATTTTTAGCCGAACCGGAACTGAACCGAACCGAAATCTTTGCCGCCATCGTGGAACTGAACCGAAACTGAACCGGAAAAAAGTATAACGGTAACCGGTTCAAAACGGTTCACGGTAATATTTTTTTTATTACAAAGTGAGTGTTTGAGAAGTAAAAATTGGCAGCTGGCATTTCTATGTAGTGATCAAATTGTCATATACCGAACTGCAATGTATAAGAAATTGTGGGTTTTCTTGGCGCTTTTGTATTGGCAGTACGGTTAATCGTGTGCCACGCGGTCACGTCACGTCATGGTTTCAAGACATGCTGTCAAATAATGTCACGTCACGCGGTCCCGTCGCGTGGTCGCATGACTCACCGCGTCAAGTCGACTTATATTCAGAACGTCAATTTCCCCCTCTCTTCTCCAACGTTTCGTATGCGTTTTCCTACCCGGCAAACTTGTCCCTCGCCCTACCTTCTTGAGTTGCAAAGAAATACAGGTGTATTAGCGTTGTTGACACCCTGACGTCACATGCAATCACGACTTCTCACTGCGAGTAACGCGACACCGTGACGTACTCGGTCGTCAGGAGCCCGAACCGAGTGCTTGTGTTTTTGACAATCATCATCGCCAAACATTCGTGTTGACTCATGTTCAATCAAAGATAAGAATAGCTGAACTCTAATAATGCCTAAAGCTCAACCCATGCTTTATTCTTTGCCAACCCAAGCGCATGACTATGATGAACACTGGCGGTATACAATTAGCTTCAGATCACATCGCCGCTTGTTCGAACTGCGAGTTGAGAAAGGGAAAGCTGTTCTTTCCTTTATTTTTTCTGCGTCTGCCATTGAGCAGAGAAGGAAACTAATGGGTGTTTCTGCAAGCTATCGACGTCGGAGATTACCTCTTAGCGGCATTTACTGAAAGTGAAAAAATTGTTGCATGAATCATTTTACATGTACATATCATTGAGACACTAAGACATGTTTTTGTTGTTGTTGAACAGTCTTCGAAAGTTGTCCCCCAAAATAAAAGGATTGAAAGAACTACATATGACTTATTAATCTGACGATAAATAGAGCTACAAGTGTGTACGGCAGAGATACCTGAAAAAAAAAAAAAAAGAAAAAGATTCTAGTGGTTTTTGAGTGACAGCCGAACGTCGGCAGTCGCTCAAAATCTCGCAGTTTTGTTTAAAGTTCACAGTTTTTGGGTGCAAAATAAAAGAAACGGAGAATTACTGCAAACAAATGACAGAATTATAATTGTCGAATCGGCACCCCCAAACAAAGGAGGGAGTCTCTGAAACTAAAAAGTGTTCTGTAGAGGAGCACCGTCAAATGAAGAAAAAAACCAAAAAAGGGGGGGGGGGGGGTTAAAAACCTGATGTGTTGTGAAGGTTCCTCTGCTCCGCATCTTCGGCGCAGAGCAGGCATCGTGATCTTGCCAAACAAACCTCGTTTGCGAAATCACTCCTGCCAGAAAGCGCGTTTTTGGGGTGAAAGACGTTCGGGCCGTCCCTCACTACGCTGCGCCATGCAAGAAAAAATTCTGAATACATGGGTTGCGCTGAGCGCGAACCTTTTGCAGCGTGCATTTTGCACCTCAGAATTTGATTTTCTGACCAAAATGCGAACCATGTTAAACAGTGCAGTTTTCTGTAGAAATGTGATGTACTCAACACAATACTCCGTTCCACTTTAACCGCTCCTTCACACTGGAAGCGGATCCGCGTTCCCAAAGCGGTTGCGAACGAGGTTGTATAAAGATCCAGTGCAATTGCACCCGCACTCGATGACATCAAGTGCGCGTGCAATTGTACGGGATCTTTATACAACCGCGTTCGCAAAGCGGTTGCGAACGCGGATCCGCTTTCAGTGTGACTGAGCGGTAAGTGTAAGTATTTCAGAAGCTAAAAAAGCGAACTCTGGGCTTTCAGCGTCCAAGCACGCGCGTTCCTGCAATGTGAGTGCTCGGGACCAAAGGCTCGCGCTTGTGCTATAGGCTGCATCTGTACTTGAAGAGGCGATGCAAAGCGTTTCTGGCCATTTTTTGTTTTTTAATTTGCATTGCTTTCGCTTGAATTAGTGACTGGAATTAGTGACTAGCAACAGATTAAACATAAAATATACAACAAACCTAGCGTATTTTGAACATAATAGGTTAAAGAGATTCAGAATTTTGAGCAAATTTTCTTTTGTTGATGACGTCCTTGGTCTGAACTAGTAGAGAACCGAAACGACAAGAGCGTGCAACAACCATACGCGATCTTCCTAAGTGTTGGAAATTAACATCTAGTCATGAAGATGTGAACGCTCCACCAAATTACGGGTGTTACAAGCAAATATTTGAGTGAGAGTCACGTGCTTGAAAGGATCAGAAGGGGTCCTTGCGCCTATTCAGCCAGTCCTACCTCTAGAATTTTATGTCATCATTATCCCACGTTCTAGACCAATGTCGGCACTGAACGTTCGTGTTTGACACTGATAGGCACGCCGTTCGAAGGAGCATGTGATTTTCTTCGTTCCTTTGCAATGCCGCTTTAAGCTGAAACAAAGTATAGCAAAAAGGGATCTCCAAATTGTAAAGTTTTGCATTATATATAGCAGTCTCGCGATGATGTTCTGCAGTCTAATAAAATGTAAGAGCGCGCATGACTGATAAAGCACGGAGTTGTAAAATTAGGCCCCAAAACAAGTGCACGACTATTTGCACGTGGAGAGCAGCAGCTCCTTTTCTATCTACGGTGTGTCGTTTGCTTCACCCACTTCTTCTTAAAGGGGCCCTGCAATCATATTTAAGCGTCTACCTTTTTTGCGGTTTCCACGTCTCTTGGGGTTCGGGCAAGCCAGCGGGCACGGAGAGAGTAACTAAATATCAGTGCGTCATATTTTAACCGGACGACGCGGAAACCTCCTCCACTGACGAAGGCGACCCGCGGTACCGAAAGCGCGCAAAATGTGACGTCTTTGGTCCTGGGCTTACTACTGGTCAGAGGCGCTAAAAGCTTCTTCGTAGTCGAAATACGAAATATAAGTTGCGCGAACCGTTCCAAAAATTTATAAAAGTAGTTTTTGTATAGTATTTTAGATCAGAAAAGAAACAAATGCAGTTTAGAAAGTACGGAAACAAGAAATGACCCGTCGAAATATCCGCCACCAAGCGGCGGAAAAAATGGCGCATACTAGAAAGAGCTAGTGGAATGACGCACCACCGAACGGCAGGCGTAGAAAGGTCCCGGATGTACGCGGCGGCGCTGCGGTCGTATACCGGCTCGAGGATCCGACCGGTTCCGAGCGTTCCGAAGGCTCTCGGCGTGGGCTTGGCTGGCGATTTGGCCCTTTGGCGGTATGGCAGCGCGAAGTGGCTCCCGTTCTGAACTGATCTTTACCCCGTGTTTGCTGTCGTTTGTGGTCAATGAAGTGCTATGCCGAATTAGTCTTTAATTGCGCAGCAAATGCAATGCGAGCCGCCTTGGCCACCCGCTTCATACAGCCTATCCAACACGTGCTTTAGTGGCGCCCTCTCGAGTCGTCGACACGGAGTGCGGAAGCCGTGAGCGCTCGCTGAGATCACTACCCCTCCTCTAGTTCACGGCCCCTTAAGCCAGGACCTACGACGTCATGAAGGAGGTTATTTTTTGCTTGTTTTTGTAATTCTAATTTGCCTATAACTTTTAAAATACAGCGAAATTTGAGAAAAGAAAAGTTCCTTTAAGTTACTACGTTCAGTGCGCTCAGGTTCGGTGCAAATTAAAAAGCAGTAAAAAGTTGTTGCAGGGCCCCTTTAAGTGCCCTAGTCCGTTGACACACGCCGAGGGTTAAGCGGCTTTTGACCTATTGAGCTCGACCAATTGAAACGTGGGGCCACTAAATGTTTAGGACTTGGTTTGTGAAAGTCTGTATTTCTCAACTTTTTGACCCAACCAGACGGAGTTCTGTCAAAGGTGTTTACGTTTAAAACATCCATTCCTATATATCTCTTTTCACAGTAATTGGCGTCTTGAATGGCATTATTTAGATGAATATCATTTATTATCTCTATTTCTGCCCATTTTGTGTATTTGCCTTCAAATCTGTAACGTAAGCGCACAGTTCTTCTTGGCATTTCCCGTGAGCCGGTGTTTCACACTGCCAAAGAGCGAACAAATAAGCCCGTTCCGCAGACTCAACGGATGGCTATTTTCGAGCATCATCCTCCCGTGTCGGTCTCAAGCGGTTATGTGAACTCCATACAGTAAAATTGATTGATGACAATAGCAAATATTTATTTACTACCTCGAGACTTGACAACATAGATAAAGGGACGATCACCCTAAAGACATACATCATAAGTTAATGCACCCCCACATTATCCCCTGAAATATGCTCTGGAAATCTTTTCCGGCATTTTTATCCCCGAGAGGCACTTGCATAAGTTATTTGAAAATAACTTAGCGATTTTTTTTCCATTTTGAAGCTAATTTAAATGACACGTGTTCCTGACGAGTATTCAACTTCTCAAACATATAGAAGTCTGTTGCATCTTTTATTTGATGAACAACGATTTTATGTGTCTGTGGGCTGGATGAAAAAAAAGCACACAGTGGCGCGTGGCGGAACTATGACGATCGCGCACGCAGACCGTCAGAAAGTAACCAATTAAGCAGCTGTAATGTCTAGTAGAGAGGAAAGAAGACGAAGACTCATGGCGGAGTGGACGCATTTCGCATGAGCTCCGCAGTCTTTCAACTATTTGTGAGGAAAATCGGATTCCAGCCAGACTTCAACGCTACCAGCCGACTCAGCTCATTGTAGTGTATGCGTGGAACCTTTTCTGTGACCAACTTCGCAAGATTACTCCCAACGTCGGGTTCGTCCGCCGCCGACGGGGGCCGCATCGCGGACTCCCCTAGCCCAAACTCAAACGACGAAGAGGATATCGCGATGAACCACGATTCCAACGAAGGTGAATACTCAGAGCTCTCCACAGAACATGACTCAACTTGGATCGATGTCGTCACCAAGGCACAGAGGCGACGCCAGCGCAAGCTCAACGATGAGGTAGGCCCAACCGCCGTGCCCAAACCTCCAACTTTCCTGCCAGTACGCAAAGCCGCCCCCAGGCCCAATCCACTTCCCCGCGATGATTTTAAATTAGTTCTGCGCCCACAAGACGGCCTCAAGCTTGCAAATCTGGACATAGCCGAGGTTTCCCTGGCTCTGTTGAATTCGATCAACTTCACGTGGCGCCAAGCCAATCTTAGGGTTCGCGTAGATGCCACGCAAAATACGGCCACAATCAGCACACCCTCTTCAGATGCAGCCAAGGCCCTAGGAAACTTGAAACAACTCAAGATCGGCAACACCATTCATATGGTCACCCTGTATGGCCTGGCGCCCGATGACTCATCCAAGGGACTCGTTCGGGGAGTGCCGCTGCGCTTCTCCGACGCCGAAATCCTCGCGTACTCCGACCAAAGCCAGTTCAAAATCTACACCTGCCGCAGACTGGGCCAATCCAAGATGGTAATACTCACCTTTGCGGGGCTCAAGGTACCCTTCTTCGTGACATTATTCGGCGGGGAGTACCCTGTCTCGCTGTATAAGAAGACAATTCCCGCGTGCACCGTATGCCACGAAGCCGGACATCGATCCACGGCGTGTCCACAACCAAAAGTCAATGTGTGCCACCAGTGCGGCCTCAAAGACCCTCACGAGGGCCACACCTGCGAACCTCTGTGCACCCTCTGCGACGGACCTCACCTCACGGCGGCTCGAGGCTGTCCCAAGCGGTTTTCTGAGCCCTACGTTCTCCGACGGAGAGCGCTCGCGAGGCAGGCGAGAGAGCGAGCCGTGCGGGGGGACCCGACACCGCAACGCGGGCGGCCCAGAGACTGTTCCAGGACCCCGACTCGAAGGCGGCGTAGCAGCTCGGGCCCAAGGTCCCAGTCTACCTCCCGAAGCAGGGAACCCCGGCCAGGCGAGAGCAACAACAAGCAAGTCAGCTGGACACAAATTGTGTCTCCCACTGCTCCCAGTACTCCTAGACCCCCAGCATCAGTCCAAACCACACCCTCACCCGTACCCGTACCGTGTCCGGAATGCACACAACTCAAAGCACAAATAGCAGTACTCCATGCTAGACTAGAAACAATAGAGAAAGCCCAGATAAGAGATACTACAGACAAACGCAAGAAACCAAACCGCCCAGAGAGGGAGCAAACACAAATGGACGTGGTTCCACCACCACCATCCCCAAATAACGACGCACAAAAAACAACACCCCAGGTTCCCGCGAGGAGCGAGGTCCATACGCCAGATGCCTCACAAGTCGCTCAACCCCAGTGGTTTCAGGCAACCATAACATCCATATTGGAGCCGCTTACCACACGCCTGGATGCACAATACAATGCCCTACGACAAGATATACAGACAGTACACCAAGATGTGCAGCCCCTAAAGCAAGATATGCGCGACCTAAAGCAAGATGTACAGTCTCTTAAGCAAGAAATAGAGCGCCACACCATTCGCATCGAACGCCTTGAAACAGTAAACCCACGCAGTAGCCGCAGACCCACCCCATACGAACGAGAATCCCTGGTTGAAAGCAAGGACCCAACCAAGCAATATGACGACTCGCCCAAACAATAACACGAACGGTACGGTGGCTCTCCAGTGGAACTGCCGAGGTATAAAAGACAAGCAGGGAGCACTGCAGCAATACATCTCCTCCCTAGACCCTCAGCCAGAAATAGTTGCCTTACAAGAAACAAATAGAAGCCCTCATCTGCCAGGATACATCACCTATGCTGACCCAACAGAAAAATCCACAGCCATTCTCATAAAAGGTTGCATTGCGGCACTGCAACATCTCACGACGCAGAAGGACTGCGAGCACACGCTCGTAGAAATTATCTCAAAGTCAACGAAGAAGAAATCTAATCTCTTCATACTCAATATGTATTGCCGGCCATCGCGCAAGCAACCAGGAATACGAGAAGTTATTCGGGAAGCCTTATTAATAGCAAAGGACTCACCCCTTCTAATCGTGGGGGATTTTAACGCCCCACACCGACTATGGGGATACACTCACAACTCCAAAAAAGGAAAAGCACTAGTCGAATCCATCGAACAGGACCATCTAACCCTGCTCAATGACCCCCAAACGCCTACCCGAACGGGCACCAGCGTATCCAGAGACACGAGCCCCGACCTTACTTTATTGGCAGGAACTCTGGACATTACCTGGACTAATACACAGGATAACCTAGGATCGGACCATGACATAATCCATATTTTAATTAAAGACAAAAGCTACAAGGCCCACATCGGTTCAGCCCGCATAACCAACTGGGATAATTTCCGCAAGGACAGAAACTCGCAAGACCTCGATCAAAATCTCTCCTACGAAGAACTGATCCAAGAGGCCTTAAAAGATTCCGAAACGCACACTCAGACTATTGCCACCTCATACAGAACGCCGTATGTAGATCCTAAACTCCTTCATCTTTGGGAAGCACGACACAGCCTCACAAGAAGATGGAAACGGCAAAGACACAACAGGAAGCTCAAGAAGCGCATAGCTCTCATAAACCAACAGGCTGCTGAATACGCAGCTGCGCTATGCAAGGAGAATTGGCTACAAGAATGCGACGGCCTACAAGGCACCTTGACCACAAAGAAAACATGGCATCTGCTTCGGCACTTAATCGACCCCCTGAAAAGTAGAGGAGAGTCTAACAGAAACATGACGCGCACACTCAATGCCTACGCGGGTAGCAGCGAAGAACTCCTCAAGGACCTGGCAAAGAAGTACCTCCCGACGGGGGGAGTCTATTCCTCCCCTTCGTATGACGGAACGCCCAATCAAGAACTAGACAAAGATATCCAACTGTACGAGCTACGAGAGGCAATAGCGGACAGTAAGCGGAACAGTGCCCCGGGTGCAGACAAAATCACAAATAAGCTCCTTTTCAACTTAGACGACCGCACCATGGATACCCTGCTCAGCCACTTTAACAGCTTCTGGACGACAGGCAAAATCCCGGACCAATGGAAGATGGCGGGGGTACATTTCACCCCAAAGCCCGACAAATCGCCACATATTGAAAATCTAAGACCAATCTCTCTTACATCCTGTGTCGGCAAAATCATGGAGAGAATCATACTGAAGAGACTTCAGAACCACCTCGATGCTACGCAACAAATGCCGGACACGATGTTTGGATTCAGGAAACACCTCGGTACCCAGGACGTGCTCATTCAACTAAAAGAGGACATCCTTGTCCCAGCCACACGTAACTCCCCGAGAGCCATCCTCGCTCTAGACTTGAAGGGAGCGTTCGACAACGTTGCACACGAGGCGATCCTCCGAAACTTGGTCAACACAGGCTGCGGGGAAAGGACATATAACTACATAGGTGACTTTCTCTCTAACCGCACAGCCATACTTAAGATCGGGGGCATCACCTCCAAAGCACCCATCAACTTGGGATGCAAAGGGACACCACAAGGTTCGGTCCTCTCCCCCCTGTTATTCAACATCGCGCTCCTGGGCCTCCCTGAGCAGTTGGGACGAATACCGAACGTAAGCCATGCCCTGTACGCGGACGATGTGACCCTTTGGACGGGCACCGACTCCCTCGGAGGCTTGCAGGACACGCTCCAGCTCGCCGCCGAGACGGTGAATCAATACGCAAAAAGCTGCGGACTGTCCTGCTCGCCACAGAAGTCCGAGCTTCTCGTGGTGAGGAGACGGCGAACCAAGAAGGACGACGACAACATCCACGTCACTCTCGAAGGGCACGACATCAAGCCAAGCAAGTCCCTCAGGATCTTGGGCTTGCTAATTCAAGCAGACGGCAAGAACGACGCAATGGTGCAACAGCTCAGTAAGACCTCTGAGCAAGTCATGCATATGATACGCAGAATCACAAACCGACACAGAGGCATGAGAGAGAGCGATACGGTCAGGTTAGTTCAAGCCTTCGTCCTCTCGCGCATAACTTACGCTGCTCCCTACGTCACCCTGAGTAAAAAGGAACAAGACAAGCTCGACGTGCTCATACGCAAGACGCTGAAACAGGCTATCGGATTACCCGTAAACGCATCTACGGACAAGCTACTTCGTATGGGGCTACATAACACCGTGGGGGAACTCATTGAGGGCCACTTGTCAAGTCAAAGGACACGACTCGCTCACACTCAAACCGGCCGCAACGTGCTGATTAAACTCAAGCAGGTTCCACGGGACCAGACCCTGCCGCTGGCACTCCCGGAATCGTGGCGCCAACACATATTTGTTTACCCAATCCCTCGAAACATGCACCCGAACCACCATCAGGGCCGCAGAGCAGCAAGAGCAAGAGCACTAAATGAGACATACTCCCGAATACCCACAACGACGTATACAGACGCAGCCAACTACAAGGCAAACGAGCCATGGTGGCCGTTGTGACAGACGGGCACACGTACCTGACCAGCGCCTCCGTCCCACGGGGAACGGCTAAAGAAACAGAAGAGCTTGCCATCGCCCTCGCCCTCACACAAACCAAAACTTCCACAATAATCACGGATTCGCAAGAGGCATGCCGTAGCTTCCAGTCGGGCTGGGTGGCACCTGTCACGCTACGTATCCTAGAAAACAAGGCACCGGACAGGCAGGTCGACATTGTGTGGACCCCAGCCCACTCCTCCATGAGAGGCAACGAACACGCCCATCTCACGGCCCGAGACCTCGCCCACCAGGCCACGGAGGAGACACTGGAACCCACACCCCTCACGACCTATCAAGAAATTACACAACATTACAGGCTCAACAGAAGAACATTACCCGCACCACACCCTTCCCTCACGAGAAGTCAGGAAACCACACTCAGATTACTACAGACTAACACATTTCCCCATCCAATTAGGATGCACCTGCTATTCCCCACACAATTCGACGCCCAATGTCAATTTTGTAACCAACCCGGCATCCTGAGACACATCATATGGGAGTGCGACAACAACCCAGACATGTCACCCCCTTTTCCTTCCCCTACCCCCGAACAGTGGGAGACACTGCTGTCCAGCTCCCTCCCTCAAGATCAGCTCTTGCTGGTGGAGAGGGCCGATCGAGCCAGGACGGCACATGGGTACCTGAATTGAGGATCCACCCCACAGCGTAAAACGCTTAATAAATATTTTTGTCCTCCTCCTCCTCTAGTAGATTATGAAATACTACTTTGTTCTGTTTAACAACAAATCACCAATTAGCAAAGATGATGCTTATTTACAAAGTGGATTGACCGGCATCTTGTCAAGAACAAACATCAAACGCCAAGCTCTGTCGAAGATATGCACTTCAGTGCGCTCTATTTTAGGCCAGATCCGTGCTGAATACGAAGGTCACTCTTTTCTGCATAATTATTCGCCTGCGTCATGGTGCTGAATGAAAACAATATTAGTCAGGGAAGCAAGCATTGTGCTTGCCGCTCAGTGTTCTATAAAAGGTAGACTGAAAGGGTTTGTGCTAAAGCTTTCCTGACATTTTGAAAATATTATTGCTTTTAGCTTAGTTGTATCGTCATCATATATATTGTGAAACGTACTTTATAATCTAGATTTCAGGATATATATGGCGAGAACGTGCCCATTTTATGACTGTATGCACTGTAATTATTTTTTTAAGTACAAGAGCACAGTAGGGCTCGACTTTTAATATTGCGACGCAATGGTCTACTAAGCATGTGTATTTTAGGCGACACACCAGACTGATAACCTTTAGATTCAGGTAAAATATATGCGACTGAGATAAAAAAATGTGATGTTCGGTCATATATGTTAGTCTAGCTTTTGATTTACTGTTTCATCTAAATGAAACGACGCGATTTATTTTTGGTACCTGAAAATAAAAGTGGATTCAACAAATGAAAAAAAGAAGGTAAATAGTTACTCGTTTCACTCCTGAAAAGTGGCTATAGCCAAAGAAACGCGGAAAACATATTCACAGTTTAGCGGTTCGAACCGGTTCGAACCGGTTCAAACCGGTTCGAACCGTTATTCTTCGGTCCCCGGAACTGAACCGGAGCTGAACCGAAATTCGTGAACCCGAACCGGAACCGAACCGATAAAAATTTCGGTTCGACACTCTGCCTCGGGGCCCCGCCATGCGCATGCCGGTTCGAGCGCGTACTTGGCTGGTGGCGGAAGGACGTAGTTCCGCTCGGCATAAAGAGCTTCCTCGATCAGGCGGGCGCCCCGGGCTACCTTTTCAAGGGTCTCAAAGGTGCGGTTGATCAGGTAGACGTGGTACCTTGGGTGACACTGTCTTCTGACCCGAGCTACTCTGTCCGACTCCGGCGACATCGTGTCCGCCCTCTTGAAGAGCCCTTGCATGACCCGAACGTACCGGACCAGACTTTTGCCCGGGTGCTGCGTCCTTGCCTCGAGCTCTCGCAGAATCTACGTCGCGTAGCGTGCAAGCAGGAACTCTCTTCGAAGCCTAGTCTGGGAGTCCTCCAGGCTAGTGAAGAGGGCCTGCGACCCCCACCAGTACCTGGCGCTAGCTTGTAACGCCAGCGGGACAATCCAGTCCACGATGAAGGCTTCCGAGGCACCGGAGGCAAGGTGGTATGTCTGCGGCTCGCCCAGGAAGTCTGCCACGGACTTGACGTCGTCGTACCCCGTGTAGACCGGAACTGTCAAGTGTGGTCGGGGCTCTCGCGGTGGGGTTTCCTGCTGGCCAGGCGTGTGGGCCAGGCGCTGCATCACGGAGTCGCACATCTCCGTGGCCTCAGTGAGCGGGTTCATTTGTGCCGCTGCGGCCATCACGACTTCCTGCTCCCGCGTGAGCATTCCTGCAAGCACAAAAAAAGAAACGCCCACAAAAACCCAACACAAGCGCGCAAAACGATTGCCGAGCTCACAAAAACACAGTCAGAAACACGCCAATACAACGAATCCGGACGTGACGGAACCACGTAACGACGATAGGAAACACGGGGTGTGGGAAAAAAGCTTACCGAAAGAAGAAACCAAGACCCATGTAATTCCTGCGAGTGGGTAGCATACCACGGTTGGGCGCCATTGTGGTCGGTTTGCCTTTCTGCATACCCGACCCGGAGGGATAACGCGGAGCCAACGGTTTCAACAGCAAGAAACTACATTTAATGAGACATGGACGAGACGATTAACATGGTTACCAGCGGCGCCTGAGTCCAGGCAGCGACTGCCTGTGCGCCGCCTCTGATGCGCCTTATCAAGGCGGCGCACGCGATGTGCGCGTGGCTGGCGTGACGTCGCCACCACGCGGGAAAAGTTCGGCACCTTTGCCTCGCAGTCGGGCAACTAGGGTGCGCACAGTGTACGGTTGCCGAGTTTAAAGAGTGCAAATAACCGCGTGAAATTCAAGGCTTACGTCATTTTGCCGTCACAACCACAACTCAGAAAGCCGGAGTTATTTGCGAAATTGGGCATTGTAGTCGCGCAAACTTCTCCATGGCAAACATCATCCGATCCTAACGTGCACCGTGGCCAAAGGGATAGCGGGGCATCTTGGTAGAGATAGGGTCACAAACTAAGCAACGTTTTAAGGTAACGACACTTCAGACATATTGGTGCCTAAGATCTTGGTGGCCAGTTATCGGAAGTTTTATTTGAAATCGCAAGAAACGCCTTTTTGACTTCCAGAAATGTATGATTAGTTCGCGACACAGCAAAACGATATAACTTGAGCTAATTAACACTGCATCTAAAGCTGGGAAGCCCAATATTTGCATTGTGTCGATCAACAGTTGCGTCTGCTCTGAACGGAGCAGCAAGATGACGGAGTCCGCGAGCAGACTGGGGAACGGAGTGCCAATTCTTTATTTGTATAAATATTTTGTTTACCCTCCCGCCAGAGGCGTTACAGAGGGGAGTGGTTTTTGTATTAGGTAAAATAACACAGCGTACCACGTAGAGACGAAAATGTTATACAGTAGAGGGTTCTTTGCAACAAAATGTGGAAAGCGGCAATTTTAAAACACTCGGCATCCGGGATGTCAGCAACGGCTCCGGGAGGTGTATTCACATCACTGAGGCGCTAGAAATGAAAGGCTCATAAAACATTTTGTGCGACAACAGTGTATGCCAATTGTATAAAAATTCAAAAGCGCAAACACCAAGGAAAAGAAGAGGGGACAGGACAGAGGGCTTACAGCAACTGGAAGTTTAGTGCATTCCCCGAGGAAGACATAAAAGAAGAATTAGGCATGTTAAGGTAAAAAAGATGAAACATTTTTGTTATAGTTCATAGATGCATTAAAAATTTAAACTAAATCTGACTTAACCCTTTGACACTAGCGAAAAAGGAATGTAATACAAATTTAAACTACGTTGATGTTGCAGTTGACGTACTTGTGCGTATGCTTGACGGTGCAGTTGTTGTTATTTTCATTTTGAGAATTAATCTTAGGACACAATTCGTTTAGTTTGTTTGGAGCTGATAGTAGCACTGGTACTTCATACTTTGAGGCTATCCGTTTGAAGTTTGGGATATGTTGTGGAAGTAGGGTATCACTGCCGGCCGCGTTTTCTTCTCGCAATTTCGTTTTCTTCTTCCCTTGGGAGTTGTCAGACATTCTGCTACATCAAACAATAATGAATTGGTGTATCCAGAATCCTGCAGCCTTTGCACTTGTGCTTCGAAACTACACTTAGCCGTGTGTACACAGGACTTGTGCAGGGCCGCTTTGAAGCAACTCTGCACTATTCCTCTTTTGATGATCTTAGAGTGGGCAGAATCAAAAGGTAGGAGTCTTTGTTTGGACCGTGGTGCATAAGTCCAACAAGTGTGTGATTCTTCAAAGGACAGTTGTAGATCTAAAAATGAAAGCTTGCTATTAGTAGGCAACTCATGTGTGAATTTGAGTCCTTGAGCTTGTGTCAAGAAAGTGCTGCTTATGATGTTAAATGTAGCACAATCATATTGGTCAGGTCCGATGGAAAGTAAAACGAGATAGTCATTGACGTATCTAAAGATACGTGTTATAAGGTTTGTGGGAAGGCTCTGGGCTATTCCCCGGTCACACGTGGAAAGAAAAATGTCGCATAGGACAGGTGCAACACAGGAGCCAATGCAAATCTCTTTCTTTTGAATGTAAGTATTGTCGCTAAAAGTCACAAAGGTGGATGTGCGGTAGAACCTAAGGAGTTCCATGAAAGATTCGGATGGTATACCACATTGATTTCGTGCTACATTTAACATCATAAGCAACACTTTCTTGACACATGCTCAAGGACTCAAATTCACACATGAGTTGCCTACTAAAAGCAAGCTTCAATTTTTAGATCTAGAACTGTCCTTTGAAGAATCACAAACTTGTGGGACTTATGTACCAGGGACCAAAAAAAGACTCCTACCTTTTGATTCTGCCCACTCTAAGATCATCAAAAGAGGAATAGTGCAGAGTTGCTTCAAAGCGGCCCTGCACAAGTCCTTTGTACACGCGGCTAAGTGTAGTTTCGAAGCACAAGTGCAAAGGCTGCAGGATTCTGGATACACCAATTCATTATTGTTTGATGTAGCAGAATGTCTGACAACTCGCAAGGGAAGAAGAAAACGAAATGGCGAGAAGAAAACGTGGCCGGCAGTGACACCCTACTTCCACAACATATCCCACAACTTCAAACGGTTAGCCTCATAGTATGAAGTACCAGTGGTACTATCAGCTCCAAATAAACTAAAAAAATTGTGTCTTAAGATTAGGGACGCCGCTAGGGGGCCACGGAGTGCGGACGTGTGTCGCGTCGGCTCCGCAAATTTCCCACGTTTGTTTTGGCGGATTCTGGACATTTTCGTGAAAGTTGGTTACCAGACGTCGACGGAAGTTACGAGGACCTCCCCGGTACCAAATTTAACCAGGTGGGCCCGTTTTTTGCCCGTTGTTCGGCATTTCTGTGCCGCTCCGCCGGCGGGAAACGCTAAGCCTTACGAAAAGAACACGCACGACGCCATAGCCCGGCCGCTGAGGCGGCAGGGCGAGCTAGGCCCACCGTATCGACGGACTTTTTCGGAGACCCCCGATTCCCGTCAGAAACGTGCCAGGCGTACTCTAGCGCCAAATGGACGTCGTACAAGTTGAAGGGCAGGAGCTGCGGCCGGACGAGTTTGGCGAGGGCTCGGGCTGGTGCGAAATCAAAAGAAACAAGAAACGGGCCGACAGCGCGATGGAACCGGCAAAGACCCAGCAGCAGGGGCACCAGCAGACGGGGGCCACCTCGACCTCGGGGATTTCAACGGTTGCCGACAAGGCGGCGAAGTACGGAAGGAAGAACGCCCGCAAAGTGAGTCAAATAGCCATGGCGAGCCGGATGCCAGACCTGCCGACGGACGACCACAGGGTCGTCGTGCGCCCCCGAGGTGGCTTCAACGTGTCCGACCACAAGACGGACCGCATCTACTGCTGCCTCCGCAGCGCGGCGGAAATAGGCCGCGAAGCAGCCGAAGAGGACAGCATCTGCCTCAACGTCAGACAGAACGTCGTGGTGATTAGCACGCCGTCGGAAGACCGTGCCTATAAATATGGGGCCATCACCAAGCTCCATATCGGAGAGCGGGAGTACGAGGCAAGGGCCTACAGAGCCGCTCCGGAAAACACCTCTAAAGGCCTCGTCAGAGGCATTTCCAAAGATGAGACCCCGGCGGACATTGTCAGAAGCCTGGTCACGAAGCGCAATCCAAGTGTGCTGCACGCCAAACGCATGGGAAACACGGACAACGTGATCGTTCTTTTCGACGGTTTCCACGTGCCGAGATACGTGTACTACGGAGCGATGCTTGTCAGGTGCACCCTCTTTAAGAAGCAGGTCGACGTGTGTCACGAGTGCGGGAGGCTGGGACACAGAGCCGACGTGTGCCCCAGCCCTAACGACAAGATATGCCGCGGGTGCGGCTGCAGCAACCCGCTTCCGGAACATCGGTGCGAGCCGAAGTGTCTCCTATGCGGCAAAGGTCACGTCACGGGAGGCCAAATACAAAATCCCATACCTGGTCAAGCGGCGCCAATGGGAACGAAGAATACGAGAAGAAGAAGAAGCCGCCGCGGCCGAAGCCTATGGCAACGGCTACAACAGCAGTTGCAGCAGCAGCGGAGGATACTACTATGCCTCGGAAGATCGCCACCTGGGCAATGGCAAGAGAAGGCGCTCGGCGAGCCGCGGAGCGAGCGGAGGCGCGGGAAAGTCCCGTTCGAGATCTCGCGCACGATCTGGTGCGCGCTCCCGCACCGGCTCCCGGACCTCGAGACCAAGAAGCAAGTCAACGACGCGCGGTGGAGCCGGCCCAGGCGCCGCCGACCACGTCAATCGGGGCGACAACAACCACTACGGTAGCAGCCGCAACTGGCAGCAACAGCAGAAGCAACTACACTGCAATCGCAACGGGCAGCAGGTGAGCTGGGCGGCCGTCGCTGCCTCCCCCGGTGGTGGCGGCGTCGCGGGGCGCCCCGGTGGGGTCGCCGTCGGTGGCGTTGGGGGCCCCGGTCCCGGTCGCGTGGGCGGCGGCGAGCTGGAGCGAGCGATACAGGAACGCCTAGGGCCCTTAGAATCGACAATTAACGAACTTAGACGCGAAACGCGTTTCTTAGAGAGCAAATTTCCAAATTGCAAGGCGTGTCTACACAACCGCAACAACAGCAGAAACGACAGATGGTGTTAACACCGCCGCCACCTCCGCCTCTTCCGCCACGGCCTTTGCCGGCCGAGGTAACTGAGGGGGACGGGGGCTCGGTGGAGACGACGGACGAGCCTGAAGACCGCCCGGTCTCTTCGAAAAGGGTCGCATTAGACCCCGAGAGGCCTGAACCAAGTGGCGGTCGCTTCGAAAGACTCAAGAAGCGCGTAGAGAACATCGAGAAGAGCCTGGACGAACGTTTCGCGAGACAGACGGAACAAATCAACGAAATGTTTAACGTGGTTAATAACTCAGTGGCCCTGCTCGCGGAACAACTAACCCAGGCGCTCGCGACGCTCACGGCGCGCATGGACGACGTAGAAGCGAGGCCTCCGCCCGTTACGGGCAGGCCGATTCGGGCACCAGGGAAACCGTACGCCAGACCGCAGCAGCAGCAGCAGCAGCAATCCCCGCTGATGGAAGCAAAAACGCAGGAGAAACAGCCGAGTTGATCGGGCGGCGGGCAGCATTAACATACACGTTTCACCATGGCTAGACACGACAAGAAAAACACGCACGCTAGCAAATACCCACAACAGTACACGATCTGGCAGTGGAACTGCCGGGGCTACAGGAGGAAGCGGGGCAATCTCCAGCAATTCGTTCGCAGCCGCGAGAAGAAGCCGGACGTGATCCTGTTACAGGAGACAAACGCTCCGGTCAAACTCGCGGGGTACAAAACAATAGATGCGGCGGGGACTAGCGAGGGGCAGAGAAAGAGACGCGGCCGGGCGGTGGCGGCGAGGCGACGAGGGCCGCGAGCGCCGCTATCGTCGTCGCCGGCGCCGCCTCCTCCCTCGCCGCCGGCCGCCGCCGTGCTCGTTCGGCGCAACGTAACGACGGCGCAGCGCGAACTTTAAGGGATTAAGATACCACACGTGTTCGTCGAGCTAATTCCGAGGAATGGTCAGGGATTGTTCGTCCTGAACGTATACAGCAAACCCTCGATGCAGCACCGATTCGGGGAGCTATTCCGCAGGGCGCGTGCAGTTGCCGGCGATGGGCCGCTACTCATCGCTGGCGACTTCAACGCGCCTCACGCTGCCTGGGGGTACGGACGAGAAACGCCCAAGGGCAAGCGCCTGTGGGAGGACTCGCAAGACCAGGGACTGGAATTCATCGCGAACCCTTCTGATCCCACGCGGAGGGGTAACAGCGCGTGCGTCGACACGCTACCGGACCTTGCGTTCGTGGCGAACGTAGCCGCAGCGCAGTGGCAGAACACGCAGGAGGATCTAAGAAGCGATCACTTGCTGATCGGGATTCGAATAGACACGGGGCAGCACGGTCGCGGGTTTCACTCCGACGGCGACAGGAAGGCGAGGGGACGTAGGCTCCTAATCGTGGAATGGGACGCGTTCCGTAAAACGCGCAAGGAACCCGAACGAGGCGACGGGCCGATTACGAACATTGATGTATGGACCGAGACGCTTAGAAGAGACGTTGACGCGGCAACGCGCGAGGTCCCGCCCGAGGCGAACCTCGAAGTGATCGACAGCAGACTCCTGCACATGTGGGAGGCCAAGCGGGCCCTCCTAGACAGGTGGAGACGTCAAAGACACAATAGGACCCTACGCAGACGCATAGCCAAACTAGACAGGGACATAAAGGAACATGCCTTCCAGGTGTGCCGCGCGCTATGGGAGGAGACGTGCAACGGCCTAGAGACTCAATTGAGCGGCGCGAGCGCTTGGCGCCTCTTCCGGCACCTACTGTATCCGGAGGAGACCAGGACCGCCCAGGGGCACAAGATTCGCAGACTCGTACGCGACTTTCGGGGCACGCCAGACGACTTTCTAGAGGCCGTGCGCGAACGTTACTTCAGAGCGGGCGAAAGGGTCCAGCACCCTGCGTACGACGGAGCCGAAAACGAGAAGCTAGACGCGGAGTTTAGTGAAGCGGAAATCAGGGCGGTTTTAAGCGGTCTCACTACCAGGTCGGCGCCCGGCCCGGACCGGGTGACCAACAAGACGCTTCGAAACCTGGGCGACGAGTCGATTACGCGACTCACGGCCTTCGTTAATGAGTGCTGGCGCGAGGGCTCTCTCTCCGACGCCTGAAAAAGGGCCCGCGTGGTCATGATTCCCAAACCGGGCGAGCAGGTGACGATATATAACTTAAGACCGATCTCGCTCACGTCCTGTGTGGGGAAAGTCATGGAACACGCGCTACTGACTCGTGTAACCAATTATCTTGAGGACAGCGACGTTTTCCCGCACACAATGCTGGGATTCCGTCGCAACCTCTCCACGCAGGACGTGATGCTGCAGCTCAAACACCAGATTGTAGATGATACTTCCAGTTCCACCAAGGCGATCCTCGGTCTGGATCTCAAGAAAGCGTTCGACAACGTTGAGCACGCGGCGATTCTTGACCGCGTCCGATCGCTGGGACTAGGCCTAAGGACGTACAACTATGTACGCGATTTCCTCACTGGCAGGCGCGCGAGTGTCGTCGTGGGCAACGCGGAATCCCCGGAATTCGAGACGGGTCCAACGGGCACGCCACAGGGCTCCGTCGTGTCGCCCATGTTGTTCAATTTGGTCCTTCTCGGGCTCCCCGCGAAACTAGCAGAAATAGAGGGGCTGCATCACAGCCTCTACGCGGACGACGTCACCCTCTGGGTCCCCGGAGGACGATGCGACGGCCACGTGGAAACGACTCTGCAGGCAGGCGTGGACGCGGTCCAAGAGTACTTGCGGGGTACTGGCCTCGAATGCTCGGCGGCCAAGTCCGAGCTCTTACTCTACAGACCCACAAGCAGGGGTCGTAAAAGCCTCCTACATGAGGATGGGGGGCGTTCGGAGATTCGAGTAGTAATGGCTGACGGGGTTCCCATACCGCGCGTGAACCAGATCAAGGTATTGGGACTGCATCTGCAGTCCAACGGACACAACGGCGAGGCAGTGCGAAGACTCGGGCGTTCGGTACACGATCCGACTCCTTCGCCGCATAGCAAACAGACGCAGCGGCATGCGGGAACACTGCGCGATCCGCCTCGTACAGGCGTACGCGATCAGTCGCATAACGTACGTGGCTCCTTACTTAAGATGGCTGGCGTCCGAAAGAAACAAGGTCGAGTGCATGATACGTAAGGCGTTCAAGAGGGCGGTCGGCGTCCCCGTCAACGCGAGCACGCACAGGTTCCTCGAGCTGGGCCTGCACAATACCCTGAGCGAACTGATCGAGGCGCACGACGTGGCGCAGTACGAGCGACTGTCCAAGTCCAAGACGGGCCGGCGCATCCTCGAGTCGCTCGGCATAACCTACCACACTCAATGCGGGGAGAAGACGGCAGTTCCGACCCCGGTCCGCGATCGCCTGCTCGTCCCGCCGCTCCCTAAGAACATGCACCCGACGCACCACGTCGGGCGCCGCAACAGACGAGCGAGCGACCTTCAGAGGAGGTTTGGTAACAGCGACAAGGCAGTGTACGTGGACGCCGCGCGATACGGAGAGAGAAGGCGCGCTTACGCGATCGCGGTGGTAAGCCGAACTGGCAATTGCATCGCGAGCGCCACGGTGCGCACGAGATACACGGAGGCGGCCGAAGAGGCCGCGATAGCCCTTGCACTGGTCGCGGCACCGGACGCCGCAGTCGTGATCGGCGACTCGCAGGCGGCCGTCCGCGGCTTTGCACGCGGCCGAGTCTCGCGAGAAGCGGCCCGCATACTTCAAACTCGCTATGGCGGCGGGGACAGAGGCGAGCCTCGAGAAACGACGTCGTCGACGTCGTCGTCCTCGCATTCCCAAACCGAAAACGCGAAGGTCTTCCTCCTGTGGACCCCGGCCCACGCCGGCGTCCCGCTGGCGGGCAACGAGGCGGCCCACGCCGCGGCTCGAGGTCTCACTCGCCGAGCCGCGGCCGATACGGTGGCCGCCTCCGCCCCCGAGAGCGGTGCGGTGGCGATGGCGGCGGGGGACGTAACAACAGAAGAACAGCAGCAACAACCGGAATGGTCGTGGGGCGATCGACGGACCACGTTCAGGGACATCACCCAACATCACAGATTAAACAGACGGAAATACCCGCCACCACACGACAAGCTAAACAAAACAAAGGCTGTAACCTGGAGATTACTGCAAACGCACACCTACCCCAGCCCGGCGACTCTACGCCACTGTTACCCGAGCCTATAGACCAACACACTGTTTACAAACAAGCCCGCGTTTGCCCACACCAGGTGTGGGCACTGCGCAAGCGCATGAACCAGATTCGCGTGAGGTGAAGCTTCTGCGCATGCGCAGTGGCGACAACAGCGCCACCGCAGAGGTGTGACGTCAAAGCCGCGTGTTGGTCTATACCTAACGGACGCGTGTAAAACGTGCGGAAACAGAGCTACGCTGCGACACATGCTTTCGGAATGCGCCGGAAAAGAGAGTATCCCGGCCACTGCTCACGTTGCGGCGGACGTTAGCCAGGGAGAAAATTCGAGCTCAATCGTCGCCGCCGCCGCGCCGGGGCCGGGGGCAGCCGCGGCTGCGGTCGCCGCCGCGGGTCCCCTCCGGCGGCGTCGCCGCCGCTGGGAGGAGGCGCTCACCAGCGACGACCTGGCCGACCAGCTTTGGGCCGTCCGGCAGGCCGAAGATGCCTCCCGGGTCCAAGGACTCCGAGCCGTCACCTGAGGCACCACCACCTCCATCATCGTCGACGGAGGGTGGGACGGGACAGGGGTTAATCCCCTTCTTCCCCATCTCGCCCGAAAGCAAAACTGCTGGGCCGAGTTCAATAAAGTTTATTTTCTCTCTCTCCTAAGATTAATTCGCAAGATGCATATAACAAAAACTGCACCGTCAAGCATACTCACAAGTCCGCCAACTGCAACATCAACTTAGTGTACGAAATTCCATTCACATGTGGGAAAATCTACGTCGGACAATCTGGGCGCTGTGTGAACGTGAGACTTCGAGAGCATCAACTTTCTCTGAAATCATCACCATCGGGACATCTCGCCATACAAGTCCGGGACTGCCCACTTCACACCCACATTCCAACAAACTAAGATCCTCAAGCATTACCATAAAAAAAAGATCCAGAGAACTCTATGAAGTGAAAACTGTATCAGTGCTCGGTGGCGCCCGAAAGAAATGCGACTGACTCCGTGTCACGGCAAACAAAAAAGAATGTTTATTCCCTCGTGGCCCTGCACAAGACACGGGCCCCACGGCACGCGGCAGTCTCGAACGAAGCGATTTACAGCGCGTGTCCCTGGTTTTGAGAGTATACGTCAGTGTTGCCCGACTGCGCTGAGCTGTGGAGTTTCTCGTCAGTAGGCTGTGGCAGCCTGCGTTGGCGCGATTCCGGACGCTGGTGGCGGCTGAATTGCCGCGTTTTCTTTTTTATCTTGTGTTTTGTGGCGAGCATAATTTATAAAGGTCTTTAACAAAGCGGTGCTCTATTTTTGGGAACAAAAACAAAGAAATGAAAGCTGTTTTGGTGAGTCCGTGCGCGACAGAACAAATGAAACTGGAATGTTTGTTTAATTTTATGTTCATTGTTTTACGGCACAGTAAACTCAGCCGTGTCAATCTATAAAGGTCAAAATATTTGACCACACAGGGTATCCGTACTGCATGGATATTCCCCGCCCACAACATAAAATTCAATGAGTCTCATCAATCGAACAAAAAATATATTGTACGTACCCCTCGGTGCCGCGTTATCTGAACAGAATTTGAGAAAGGTCTCAAATAACACAGCATGTCCAATATACAGTGTCGACGATAGTCACTTCACGACGATCGGACTGAATCCGGCGTGTTTTGGGGAACATGCACAAGAGAGCTCCTTTTTTGCGCAGCTTCATAGCAAATGAACGAATGTGCTTATTATGTCGCCACACCCCGGACCCGACCCTATCAGCTAGTTTTTGCGAAGACCCGGAACACAGCCTGGATGGCTTTTTGGAGATTATATCGACGGAAATAATCCTCCAAGCACGTCGAACTGCCTGTGTCGCGGGCTGCTTGACGTTCGCCCTCTTCGTTCGTTTCCTGTGAAGGCCGAGCGGGCTACGAGCCCTGGTATTCCCTGGTTCTCACAGTGGAAGATAACATACAAAGGGTAAGCATCCTAAGCAAGCGAATAAAATAAAAACTTCCAAGAAAAGCCGGCGAACACCGAATGCAAAATGCAGGTGGGGAGTCACGCTGACCGGGTTTCCACAGCTCAGGCGGGTGCCAAAAATTTCTGGCTGATAGGGGTCGCTCGATTCGCAAAATGGCGGCGGCCAGAGCGCTCTTTTTGGAAAGGTCTATAGAAAGCGGTGTTGCGATAGGCCTTGGCGAAGGTCACGTCCTTCCTTCGCCTCCCCTTCTTGTCCACCCGGCAGGGTTTGGCCTTCGCATTTAGGATCGGCGCCCGGCCGTCTGAGCCGTTGTTGACAGAACACGTCGCCCGGCGCCGCGTGGACGCCGCCACACCTGGGAGCGGAGCTGAGCCGGACTCCTCTCTCTGGCTGCGGGGTCAGTCGATCCAGGAACCAGCTGCCCTGCCGGGAGAGGATTCCGGGGGACGACGACGGCGGCGGGACTTCCGGCCGAGTACGTTCGGCTCAAGTTTTCGTCCGGCGTCACTTGCGGATTATCCCGCTAAACCTTTCCCGAGCCAGGACGCCGCATAATGAGGGGATCATCTCCATCACGGTCAACGTCTCACGAGCTGACAGCGGACCCTTCGTCACCGACTCCTGGCGCGGCTTATCGAGGTCAAGAATGCCCCGGCGCCGGATTGGGAAGCCCGTCCGGCGCTGCAGTGTGTGCGTGTATGTGTGTGCGCGCTCGAGAGGATGAGTGGGGGCGGGGCCTGAACGTGACGTCCGTTGGCAGTTCGGCCACCATTGGCTGCCAACCGCTGGAACATCAACAGCGACTGTATAAAAAGAGCAAACGAGAGGCCGCGAGTGTGCTCTCCGACGAACAAGAAACTTCTGTACATATGTAATATAAACAGAGTTTATCACGAGACACCCTCCCGTCTCCTGATGTCCCTGCCTGGAGTCGGCCTGCGGTTCCTGTCCTCGCCTGGCCCTGCCTGAGGCTGCCTGGGGAACTCCTCGGTCGCAACAACGGGAAGTTCAAAAGAGGCTCACGCCACATCTCCCTCTGGGGATGAATAAGAGTTTCGAGTAGCCTGTAGCTATTCACCAAACCGTTAGGGGGCAAACACTTTTCTTCCAGCCTTCGTCACTGCCACGGGAACTCTGCAGTCTTGCGTCGATGACTGAGACTGCGAAGCCTGCTGCAATGTTGGTGGATGCCCCATGGCGTCTTCCTCGGGTAAAGCAGGTCCATCAGGAGCGGTCGTGTTGGCTGGCCACAATACCAGCTTGTCGCGTTGACCAGAATGAGCCGGAATTCGGTTGACGGCTCTTGGGTTGCGACGGACGTCCCATCTTGTGGTTCTGACCAAGTAAGACCTTAGCGTGTCCGCTTGACGGAGGACCTCCCCTGGGCAATAGAGGTCCTTCAACCACACAGTCGATCCGGGACTCAGTTTGGGTAGCCGTCGAGCTGCATGTCGGCGGTCGAAGTGTGCCCGTTGGCGCTCTTTGACTTGACGGTCGCGTCTAGTCGCGACGTTGTCGTTGACTTGAACAGGAGTCAGAAGAGCTGGGTACACCGGGATCCGCATACGCAGACGTCACCCCATGAGGTGTTCGGCTGGAGTCCGCCCTGTCGGACCCGGGGTATTCCGGTACGTAAGTAGAGCTAAGTACGGGTCCTCTGCTTTCTCAAGCAGATTCTTCATGGTCTGCACGGTGCGCTCGGCCTCTCCATTCGCCTGAGGATGAGGAGGGCTGCTGGAAGTGTGATGGAAACCGTAGTTCGGGGCAAACTCTGCGAAAGCATCACAGGAGAACTGTGGTACATTGTCGCTTACTACCGTTGCAGGTACCCCATGGCGGTCGAATATGCTCTTTAGACGTTCGATGACAGCCTCAGCTTTCGTTGACGATATATAGCCGATTTCGGGAAAGCGAGACCTGTAGTCAACCCAGAGCAAATACTCCTTGCCTCGTAGATGAAACAAGTCCAGCCCAACCATTTGCCATGGCAGAGATGGCGTCACCGTTGGCACTGAAAGGGAGATGTGTCTTTTTGTTGACGTACCATCGTGCATACAACGCAGTTATTGACAACCCTTCTACGCTCGGACGACAGGCCTGGCCACCAGACAGTTTCTTTCGCACGCTGCCTGCACGCTCCAATTCCCTGATGTCCCTTGTGGAGTCGTTTCAGCATCTCCTTCCTTAGGGAACCAGAAATAAGGAGGCGGGTTCCATAAAGCAGAACGCTTTCGCAGTGGGACAGGCTTGCTCTGTACTCCCAAAAGGGCGACACGTCGAGAGGATGTCTTGACTTTGATGGCCATCCGTTTATGCAGCACTCCCGAAGCATCTGGCAGAGAGCTGCTTCGGAGTCGCATCTCTGCTCCAGCAGTGAATGACTGAACCTCAGCGCAGGTCATTGTCTCCGCTGGCTCTTCCTCACTCACCGGAGCCCTTGATAGAGTATCAGCCGTCGAGATGCCTTTGCCAGGAACATACTGCATTCTGAAGCGCAACCGCCTGTCAAGACTGAAGACGCCGACTTGGACGCAGTGGCGAAAGGCTCGTCATCTAAGCCTCGCAGCGCTCGATCTTCTTCGAATGCGAAGCGAACCTCAAAAGGATTTGCCTAGCCTGGCGATCCATGCCGGCCATTCCGAAGCGTTCCCAAAGTGGGAAGGTTCAGGCGGCCTGAGGGCGAGTCCGGTGGCGACGCTTGCCCCATCCATGACTCGGTGCGGTCCGTAACCGCAAAGCGACGCCCGAAGCTTCAGAGGCGGTGGGATCCCACTTCTGACACCATGTATCGGTGCTCGGTGGCACCCGAAATTAATGCGACTAACTCCGTGTCACGGAAAACCAAAAAGAATGTTTATTCCCTCGTGGCCCTGCACAAGTCACGGGCCCCACGGCACGCGCGTGCGTGCCTCGCTTATATTGTCACGGGTAGTGACCAAAAATAACAAATAAACAAGAAGAAATAAACGTTTAATGTGGCGAACTTGTTCCAAAAAAATAAAAGAGTACAAAAGATAATAATAGAACGTCGCAGGCGTCGAAGTCGGCGTGGCAGCAGAGTCGAACGCTGGGGCGAGACTGAATCCTGCTTGCCAGGCGGAGCCGCTTTTGTACACACGTTGGCTTCTGGAGCGTTCGATGTAGAAGGTTCGACGCGGAGAACATTCTAACCTCGAATCAGCTAGACGGTTCTCGAATTCACTAGAACATCACATTACAGTGTAAACAAAAATGCGTAGCCGCGGCCAGGAATCGAACCCTGGCCCTTCACGTGGGAGGTAAGCGCGATAACCGTTGTGCTACGGCCGCGGTGCCTACTTGGCGCGCGGCAATATGAAGCGGGAAGTTCTCGGGGGATCGGGGGAGCTTGCATAAGCGCACCATCAATAGCGCTGTCCGAGAAAGAGGTGAAATACCTCGACCTTTTTTTTCTTAACGCGGGTCGCTTTAATGTTTTCCAGCCTTATCTTTGACCTGCTGATTTTGTTTATACTTCTGAATTTTTATTACATTCCTTTTTCGCTAGTGTCAAGGGGTGAAGTCAGATATAGTTTAAAGTTTTTAATGCATCTATAAACAATAACAATAATTTTTCTTCTTTTTTACCTTCCCATGCCTAATTCTTCTTTTGTGTCTTCCTCGGGGAATGCATTAAATTTCCAGCTGGAGTAAGCGCTCTGTCCTGTCCCCTCTTCTTTTCCTTGGTGTTTGCGCTTTTGAATTTTTATACAATGTGTAGTCAACTAGCCCAACAGTTAATTTTGATTCAGCATGCCAATTTCATGACGATAACTGATGCGTGTTTAAACGTGATTAGGTGTTGTGAGTAGTATTTTGTCTGAATCAAATGATTATGATATATCTTATAAAACAAGCAGACACAAATAGGTTTTATACGTTGCGAAAAAAGCAAGAATGATACTCTAGCTTTCATTGTGGTCACACTGGATGTACAATGATGACTTGAGAGGACGAAACGAGACGCGCGGTTCTGAATCGCTTCTAAGTCAAAGATAAATGGTGCCATAAGAGGATCCCAAACGGAAGCTGCATATTCTGATTTTTCTACGAACTAATGTTTTACTTACAAGTAATTTTAAAGTGCTCGGAACAAGGTAACAACTTCTTTCAAGATTGCCAAGCATGTGGTTGGCGTTGTTTACAATATGCTCAATGTGATACAACCAGAAGAGATTAGCAGATATATGCACACCCAGATATTTGTACAATGATACGGCTTGAAGAGATATGTTGCTTTGTTGGTACGAAGCACTTGTAGTACCAAGACTTGCTAATCATTAGTTTCATGTTAAACAAATCACTCAACTCAGAAACATGGTTGATATCTGACTTAAGATGAGAGACATCGGAATGATTTTTAATTTTGCGATAAATGACTCAATCATCAGCGAAAAGATAGACGGATGAGCATATAATGGCGGGCGTGTCGTTAAAACAGATGTGAAAAATAGGGGCTCCAGAATAGAGCCTTGGGTTACTCCCGAGCCAACCAGAAAAAAATATGATTATTAATGCGAAAGCATCAACTGTCTCATGAAACGAGCCCACGTAATCAGCCTTGAAACCATGCAAAAGGGCACGTAATGAAACCACGCGCAAAGCTAGCCAACGGCACCTTTTGCACTTCGGTCCCGTTTGCTGGTGCGCATGGACGAGGCTCCCATTAACAGCTACCCGTCAGTTTGTGTGGTGTCATCCTGACTGTGTTATCACACTGTTGTGTTGTCGCTCATCACCACATTCACTTTCCTCTCATCGGTTGTACAGCGCGTGCCAATATATACGGCGCATGCCATAAACCAAGGGGTGCGTTCTGCTGGGAACTACGTTGCTGTCGCTTCCTTCCTCGCGCCGCAAGACAAACGACAGTTAGAACGATCATTCACCCGATGGCACTCCGTGTCCGCGAGGCAGCGGCTCCACCGTTTTATGCCCAAGATCAGCGCGGTGTACGCCGCAGGTTAAAGGGGGGAGCGAAGAGCGGCGTGGTGTGCTTTTGCCTTCACGACTCATAACAAGTGCTTAGGTGTACCTCGAGCCTTTTATTGTTAGCAGACATAAATTGATACCGATTATTCAGGAAGGAGTGCAACCATGCAAGAACGCTGGTATATGAGTGAAGTTTAGTCAGCTTCAAGGAAAGTAGTTCGTAGGATATTTTATCGAATCATTTTTGAAAACTCCTGGAATAGGCAGTCCGTCAGGAATCCACGATCAAGAATAGAATGTAGACCAGAATAGAATGTAGAATAGAATGTGAAGTTCGCATGAGAATGACTTACAAAAATCATGCTGGGACGAACTGAAGAAGAATTGGACTCTAAGAAACTTGTAAGATTTGAGTATATGACATAGGTAACTCATCTAGTTGCTGTGGGAAGGGACATCGGATGACGTTTTTGAGAGAACCATTTGTGACAATGTTCGCACGAGGTCCCCAGCAACAAAATGTAATAGAAAACGAGTTCCTGAGATTTGCGGTGAAGCCCATTCATTCATCGAGGACGCTTCAAAGCAAGGTTTGTATTGAATTTCGTCATAAGCACTGCAGATAACAGAGGGACCAAGCGCACCGACGCACGTTGAATGGTGCTCACGACCTGCAGATTATTGTGAATCAGCCATTGTCAGCGCGTTATCTTTTGACTGATATTTTTTTATATCTATATTTAAACTTTCCACAAGTGTGAAGGCGGTTGGGACAAAAGGTGATTACAATAACATGGCCAGGTCGAAACTGCCGATAAGTTCCCGAGCGCAAATACCTAGTCGCAGCCACCGGTAAAAGAGACACTTCATTCACGGCGTCGCAGATGACGCTTCACAGAGGATGATCGGTGTCGCAAAAAAATTACGAGGAGCCCCAAGCAGTTCTTATGAGTTGTGAATGCGAAAGAGCATGAGTGTCGAATTAAACGCCGCTGAGTCTTCCTTCGAGTTTTGCAGTGCGAGTATTGAGGCGCCGCCATGTTTGTCGGCGCCGAAAAGCCCCCCTTTTGGGGGATTCGGCGAGCGCCCGGCACCGTATTAACCGTGGTCCTTTTACCAGCGCTATGGTACCTCTATCAGCCGGCCGCTTCTCTGACAGGGTGGACACACCGCTCTCGCCGGCGCCATATTGTGGCGATCCTCCGGCTTAGCGGCACTGAACGCTGTGTGTCCGCTGAGCGTTCTTGCGTAGAAAAACAAGCCGCGACTTGTTAAAATTACATGCATTATGCCCTGAGTACTGGCCCTGAATAAGGGCGGTTCCCGTTTCAACCCATCCCCCCCCCCCCCCCCCCCCCCCCAATACAAGCTTCCCGTTTCTACCTTCCCGTTTCGACCCGGCTCGAAACGACCTTCTCATTTCATCCTTTCCCATTTCGCCTTATCCAAAACAACCTTCCCGCTTCGGCCATCGTTCCTTTTCAGTTGGGTTGGTTCGTTTGTTTTTTTCGTTCACAGTTGAGTAGGTTCAAGTGTCAAGTGTCTATTCTCCTTGCTCACCTAACTTCCCCCCCCCCCCCCCCCCCCCCCCCCCCTGAAACAACCTCCGAGGAATGGCACCGTGAGATAAACGATGTGTCAGGGAGGGCGCACCTGAACACTTACAGCTTCATCGACCTGATCAAACGGGATGAGGCCTTGACAAGGATACCTCTGCACCCGCTTGCAAATGGTGGTGCTGTGAGGGCCAGGTGACACCCGCAAACTGTTACAATTGGAGTGTCGCCTTTCTGATGGCGCAATTTACCTCCTCGAGATCCTCAACCAAGGCGATAGCATTTCCTGGTTTATGATTTTCTCCTGTGTACGTGATGGTTCTGTTTTTGAACTCGTAAGAAAATGAAGACACAATCATATGATCGTCAACCTGTCTGATTTATCACTCTGCAAAATGTCCCGCTCACTATGGGGACGTTTTAGAATAAAATAACGTACGCAAGCACTTTGGGTAACCTGAAATCAGCGACACGTTATAACATCTTAGGCAACGTTAATTTTTTCTTACTCAAAGTGCTTGCCTGTGTCATTCTAAGATTTCATTAGAGAGTTTTCGTGGACCGCGTTTCCCCCTCCGCTAAGCCCTCCGCAACGAAGACGCCGCTACTGCGTCTGCGCGCCGGTGGCCTTGACTGTAGAGTTTCGGCCATTATAGCGGGTTGCGGAGAGCGTCGTGCGACGGCGAAAACGGTCTGCGAAAACTCTCTAATATTGTACAGAGCGCGCCACTCCTAGCGCGAACAAGCGATTGATGGTTTTCGCTATTTGTCTAAAAAAATGAAAAGACTTCCATCAATATTATTAGTGTTTTTGCAAGGGCTCATCTAAACCACTAACCTAAGCGCTGATTTTTGGTCCCTTCAAATACCATTTCCAAGTAAAAGTAGAAAAATCGCCAACATTGTGTACGTGGTAAATTTGTCGCGCAGTGTACATATACGGTTTCGTAGATACATATTTTGAGGACCGTCTTGAAAGATACACTTTAAGTGGTTCAAGTAGAAATATATTTCGTTGAAGCTTGTCTGAAAGTGTTGCATACTTTATGAATACGTTGTCAAGTAAAAGTATTTCACAACATAACAAAATACAACGCCTGCACCTTTGATTAATTGCATTAATATGATTTCGGGGCTTATTGTTAAGCAGAAAACAGCGCAAACCAGGGTTAGAGCGATGGCCTCATTTCGCGAAGAGGTTGAGGCGTGCGGGGCTTTATACCAACGGGTTCAAACGGGACGAGTTCAAACGAAAGGATGTTTGGGCTACGGGTTGAAATATGAAGGCGTTTCGGGAACGGTTGAAACGGGACAGGTTCAAGCGGGAAGGTCGTTTCGAGATAGGGTCAAAATGGGACGGGTTCAAGCGGGAAGGTCGTTTCCGGAGTGGGTGAAAACGGGATGGGTTCAAACGGAAATGGGTTGTTTCGGGCTACATCCCTGAATAATCACACTTTCATTGACGTTCCTTCAGCAAAATAAAGTTAAGTTACAAGCATACAGCTCGTGCGTCGCGGATCTGAAATGCAAAGTGATCGCCAGCTCATTCGTGAATAGTTTGTTTTGCGGAGGTGCCAGCAATTTCACTACCGGTCCTAAAGGTGACTCGACTCGTTCTTGACACTCAAATTTATCAAAATGCCTATTTTAATATTGTGAAGTACTTTAGACGCTTAATTCAAGTGGTAACAAGGTATGTAGTATCTTTTCAGGCACTATCTCAAACATCAGATAAGCTGGCAAACAACAATATCACATTATATCAAGTGCGTAGACACAAACGCGTCGAAACAATGCCACAACAGTCGAAACATTTTTAATTTATTAAATAACAGAAATTTGTAGATAGTAAACTCCAATGCTCAGCTAGCACGAAGCGCTTTTTCACATAAAATATTTTAATCTCTACTGGAGAATTGCATCGGCAACAGCCTTGCCGATGTACTCTTGCCGATACGACTCACTTGTCGCTTCCGGAGCGTCTATCCAGCACACATAAACGTAAAGCCGCATCGGTACAAAGCGGTTCAACAGGAGCACGACGGCATGTCTTGCTGAACACAACCCTCGGTCTTTCACTCGGAGTGCATCATACACAGCTGCTGCCGCTGCCGCCGATAAGAAGAAATATAGCCACGATATGGCGCCGCCGCGGCGCCTGCCTGGTCAAAGGGTGCCTCCACCCTGTGAGCGGAACCGGCCGGCAAATGGAGGCACCCTAACCAGTGCGGGGCCGCAGCGCCATGGGGTGGCGTTCCTTAAACCTTTAACGCGCGCCAGCCAATGGAAAGTTATCCATCAATTCGCTGCAACAGACTACAGGCTTCGTTTTATCGGACAGGGGACATTTAGGTGCGGTCTGCCGTGGCTCCAAACACTGATAATGGCGCTTCTCTCCATAAAACAAACAAAAGGTTCCGCATTAAAACAAAAACATAAACAATGACGGCGCATTTGAGGCGCCAACACCAACACGACATCGTTTCCATGTCTTCCACCAGGTTTGTTTTGGAGGAGCGTAGTAAAAACTTTAACAATCTAAATTCAGCTATTGTTTCTACATTTCCTTTACATATTAATTAAAAAAAAACTATTTTATTTTTAAACATTATAATATTTTTTGGTTACCTTTATTTTTTCGGAATTCAATATTTCATGCATGATTGGCGCGCTTCAATCGCTCAACAAAAGAACGTAGACTGGAGAAAAACAGACAACAATGCCGAGACTTCTGCGCCCCAACTGCGTAGACGCGTCATTGCCACATAGCGGGATCGTCAGTTTCGAATTGGCCGCGTGCTTGATCCCGAATCTGGGGTGGATCCTGAAACACAAATCTTTCAAAGTTTTATGCTCCGCCCAACATTTGAGTTACATCAACAACTCGAGAGGTTCGCGTTTGCGCGCAGTATAGCACCACTGCCGCTGATACAAAAAGAGCTCACTTAGAGCGACGTATTGAAGCGCTGAACTTATTGCTACCTTGATGCAGCGGCGGTGGTCGATCTTCAACTGAGGGCCGCCGTCGTTCCAGTGAGGGACAGCGATGATTGTGAGAGATGGTCTCCAATGTTCAACAACAACACCTTCTGCGCCGGGGGTTTCGGAAGGGGATCATGCGGGGTGAGTCCATAAGGGACATGTCCTCATACTTGGTGTTATTCGCAGCTCGAGCCCAGTGCCATGAATTTAATTTGTTCTGTTGCAAATATTGGACTCCAGGGGGCGCTAGTTTTTTATGTACTCTTCTACTGTCCTATCTATAGGTGGTGGCTTTCCGCTACCCTCCTTCACGCCTTTTCTGCTAGGTGGGGTTGCCTCGTCTGGATATGGCGAAAGCCAAAAATTTCGAGAGTGTTCCACACAAGCTTGATTACACTTGTCTTCCTTGGAGAAGGATCCTCACAATCCCATTCTCCGCACGAAGGGCATGCGTGAGTGCTCAGTGATATTAGCAATATTTAATTTTATTGTTTTGCGGAAAATCAGGCAGAGTGTCAAATGACAGCCTTGACTCCCAGCTCCCAGACTGCAGAACTCTTGGCGATCTGCGGTGCATTAAATTCGAGTATGCTTCGCCAAGAAAAACAAGTCCACGTATTTACTGACTTAATAAGAGGATGTGAGCGCTGGACGAGTCACAATCGTCTCCTTCACAAAACCTAGGAACTCGTTAACATTCCACATACCATAAGATTAGGTGGCACTAATATAAACCCACGAAAATACAAAAATACCGGGGAACGAGAATGCTGACCCGGTTGCGAGGGATTCGCTAAACAGAGCCAACCCTCATAAGGCTCCTTCTACCGCTCGGTCCCAACTGACTATTGCATCCCACCGTACCAAGAAAAGCTCAGACACGATGCCAAGCATCATTAAGACTTGAATTTGGGCTAGTTTCTTCATACCTGTTGAAAGGCAAAAAAGCGCGAACAAAACAACTACGAGGAAGGCATAAAGATGACAAAACAGGCGGTTCTCTTGTTGACTTTGTGTGTTTATTTCCCTCGTCTTGTTCACGGCTTTTAAACGTTTACCAAACCATAAAAGCCCGGAAGACTCGCCTGGCTGCACTGCTACCCGACGACGGCTCTTCCTTCTCCTCTGAGCACTCAGATTCGGAAGGGGCTGCCTTCCCAGGTTACACACAATCACTATTCCTTGTTTTTGGCTATCTACACAAACCCACATCCCTAGAGAAATCGGGCCCTATTGTCTATTGCGCACACAATGCCCAGTGCCAGCCACATGCGCCCATTTGTTCTGGGACTGCTCAAAATGCGTTAGCTATTCGAAATCTTCCCGTTGGTACCTTGCCCCTAGTGCACTACCCTGCAAGTTACATCGAGTGGCCAAGCCCACAGTGCACTAAGCCTCCCGATCACCGCAAGAAAATCCTGGACTCTGCTTTCTTGCGTGTGAAAGGCCGACCTCACTCTATATATCTCGTCACCGATCTTCTCACCCAATCCATTTCACACATTTCCTCATCCTCCCCCTTTCTCTCTGGCTCGGATGACCTTAGTAAAATAGAACCGAAGTGTATCTCTTTTCATGTTAATAAGCATTGTTTCCTTGTTATTATTAACATCAATTGTTGCACTTTCGAAACAATCACAATGGACGAGTGTCAACTTACACCTCTATAGGCTTCTTGCACCTGACGTCACTACCGGTTAGACTCGAAATCAAAAACAACATTGTCGTCTGCTATCAGTGCCTCGGCGCCATGTTGGAGGCAATCGGCGTGGTATTGCGGCAGCAGTAGTGCCGTAATGCCACAGAGCCACCTTTGCATAACCGTATTTCAGAATATGTTCTTGTCCTAGCTAATTGCAAAGGTGCTGCTCACTTGACTTGCAGTACGGTGCACAGATCCTTGGTTGGGGTAAGAAGCTTTTCTGTCGATATCATAGCGTTAATACAATATTCTCGAGTGAAGTTTCCCATGCATTTTGTCGCTTCGGCACTTCGGAATGGAGGAGCATTGAAGCGGACATTGGCGGTCCCAGTTGGCGGTCCCGATGAGCCCATATCACTTACAACGCCTTGCACAAAGCAGAAGCAAAACATCCCCTGTAAGGTTTAAACAATGTTATATTTATTTTTCTTTGCAGAAAGATACCGGAATCGCGCATTGACAAAATAAATAAAGTTGACAAGCGCTTGAGCAGCTTCAAATTGTCGCGGCCAAACGAGCACGCCTAACTCTTTGTCTTTTTTTCTTCCTCTGCTCTTTTGTTGCTTTCTACCTCGTTCTTTCTCTCCGGACCGGATATGTTAACGCCCAAGGTTGGCCGCGTTCTGCTCCTCGTTTTGTTTCCGCCTGATCGAAGTTATGCCGGCGTATCTGTCGAGCCATTCATAACGGCGACGAATCGACTGCTCGAGCCTCGACTTCTCCTTGTTTAAACTTATTCCTGGAATTCTAGAAAGAAATTGAAAGACGTTTAGAACACCCTGTAACGCCGAATTAGAGCGCAGCTCTTGAGGAGGGGGAGGGAAGGGTACTGAGAGGAGGTTATAGACCTTTTCTGTGTACTCTCGCCTCCAGCCACCTAATAGGCGTATCCGGTATGGGCGACGAAAAAATAATCCAACGTTTCAACCTGCAAATAGTAAAAAAATAAAGGGGAGGCAAAACGACAAAGTGTGGCGTTCACGCTTCTATCCTAAATGCCTTCTATTGGCGTGGCAAAGGCAAAACAATGCTTTCACCCATACTGGAAGTGACGTCAATTCAAGATGGCGGCGCACTTGCAGAAAAGGTCTGTACTCCTCCTCCCTCCTCCTCGCCTGCTCATCTTCCCTGCTACTCCTCCCCTCGTCGTCCTCCTCCTCCCCGCCCTCCTCCTTTACCTACCCCTTCCCTATCCTTCAAGCTCCTCCCCTCTCCTCCTCCTCATTCCTTCTCTCCCCCTCCTCCTCCTTCCTCCTCCAACTCCGTCCCCCTCCCCCTCTCTCCTCCCCTCTTGCCCTCTTCCTTCTCCTCTTCCCCCTCCTCGTCCCCTCCCCCTCGTGCTTCTCCTGCCCCCTCCCCTCCTCCCCCTCCTCGTCCTTTCTCCCTTGTCATCCTCCCCATCCTTCTCCTCCCCCGACGTTTCGGCATGGTACCGAAACATCACCGTGGCGAAACGCCACCACGGTGCATTATGGGACGTTTCGGCATGGTGCCCAAACGTCACCGTGCCGAAACGTCACCTCGGTTACACCGAAGGCGACGCCGCTCAAGCCGGATACGGGCACCTAAGAGCTGCGCTCTAAAACAATGCTACTGACCATTATTCCGTGGTCACCGACTTTGACGGCATGAACAATTATTTACAGTGCAACTGACCATTTTAAACTTCGAATGAGAGGACAAACTACCGTGCGAACACGGCCCCAAAGCACACGAAACATAGCATAACTGCGATAAATGCTTCCAACATGTATTAAGGCGGGCACCGGTGATATTTACCAACCGGTAGTGGCGTTGCATCGTGCTACTGTGCAAGAACCCCATATCATGAGGGGCTGAAATCCCCTGGTATGCGTGCCGACATTGCCACTTTCGGCACGAGACCATGGTATTGAAATGTTGAGAGCTGGGATAGATGGTAATCATTTTACATATTGACATAAAAGAGCGCAAAAGTCCAGTTTGTCTCTTCCTTTGTATCTTTTGCGCTGTTTTATTTCATTATGTACAGCGATCATGCTCACCTATTAACTGAAGTCAGTGGTTCCGTTTTTATTTGAAGAGACGGAGTTCTTAGCTCTCTCCCAGCTTCTTTTCAGATTTCTGAGGTCTTTGTGGTAGTTAAAATGTATTATTTAATCAGTATTGAAAAAATTACTTATTCATATTCATCTTTAGTTGAGTCAATATTACACAACAAATAACTAATTAATTTAAAATTCGGCAGTATATTAGTAAGGACAGTACTATTCAACGAGATACCTGAAATATAAACGATGATGGAAGTAACGAACGTGTAAGTATTAAGACACAAGGAGCACACGCTACGCAACATATATCAACATAAATTCAAAACTATGAAAACTGATATAACTTCAAATTTTACATCAACAGGCATAGAGCAAGAAGGCACGTATAGAAATATATTAACCTCTTAAATACCTTATAACGAAACTTACATATTTACGTAAAAAAACAAAAAAAAAAAAAACAACAACAGAGACGTGGTTTTAATTTTAGTCACGAAAATCGTTGATAATTTTTAACGAGAATGCTTAAGGTTGGGACTAGCAACAAGAGCTTCGGTAAGGTTGTTCCAGTTTCTGATGGAACGGGGCAAGCGGGAATCTAGCTGTCTGCAAGTTAATGATAAATTTAGTAAGGAGCATTAGGAATTATTTCGCCCGCCATAGACTGCGGGAAAGCTTTGCAAACGGGCAGCCGTTTTTGTATTGCGCGTACTGAAGCTACCAATATTTTCTCTTCGTGCTTACATCAGTAAACACTGCTTCTGGAATAATTTGAATATTTGGACATTATTTGCTCTAGATTGATTGGGGAAGTCCAGCTGTCGTGAAAAGCTCACAAGGGTGGGTCGTGGTCGGAGTGACATCGTACATCTTCAAGTGTGATATCCATCCTGCATATTACACCAGCGTGATGCAGTACGTGGATTGGATTAAAGAAAAAATAAAGAAGCACAAATCCCGCAGACGTAGAGGGTAACACGCTGGAAAAAATAAAGTGTTCAATGGCGCCAGACGTGTCCAATTGTTGTTTTTCAAGCGGTAGCATTATAGGCCAAATACCATTCAAGATTGTGTCCTCAAAGTCATGTAACGCCCATGGCTGGAGCAATGGTGACTGAAGCATAAGCTCCGTCACGTTAACTCGTAAGCGCCGTCCACGTAAGCGCCGGTTGCGTAAGCTCTGTCCGCGCGCGCGAGAACGAGAGAGAGAGGCAGAAAGAAAGAGAAAGAGAGAAAGAAAGAGCGCAGCTACGCTTAAGGTCGCGCTATCAAGGTGTCGTTAAGCCCGTTGCTGTAGTGAAGAGTAAGCTCCGGTCAAGTTAGCTTGCAAGCATCATTCGCGTAAGCGCCGGTTCCGTAATTTCCGTTCGCGTAAGCGCCGGTTGCTAAGCTTACTTGAACTGTAACTCTTGGTGTCCTCCTCGACGTCGCTTTGGAGGTCGTCCGTGAGATCGCCCAAGAGGTCGTCCTAGACGTCGTCCTCGACGTCGTCCTTGAGGTCATCCTAGATGTCGTCGTACAGGCCGTCCTAGACTCCGTTCTTGATGTCGCCCCCTAGAATGTCGTCCTTCATGTCGTCCTAGACGCCGCCCTTGACTTCGTCCTCGATGTGTGTACGGCATACTACACCCATTTCATCACCGCACCATTATCTTTCCTAATTATTTCAGTAACGACGTTCCTGTAAAGCTATCGAATTTTCTCGCACTTAATCGAATAAACAAAGCTGTTTAATCTTTTTTTTTTTTTGTGAAACGTTCTGAGAAATAGTTTGTATTATTGGTGCTAATGCGTGAGCATCAGTACTTACATGGCAGGAAAATCTCATGGCGTCCGTCTGTGGACCAAAGGGTGGAAAGGGAAGCGCACCGCGTAGAGAGGAGGAGAGTGTTCAAGGAAAAAGGCGACAGAGAGGCGACGTCGCTGGGCGAAAGCCCATGCGCGCGTGGATGCTGGGGTGAGTCTGAACTTTGCGGTGCGCGGAGCGAATACGCCTTTATTTTTTGCTACAAAATGGAATGCGAACCAAGTACTAGCGCTGGTCCAAATAGGCGGCAAAAGAAAATAAATAGTGAACGAAGGAGACGAGCTGCCGAAACCGTTCAACAGCGAAAGCAGTGTCAAGCAGCGGATGCTGCTGGTGGGCGTGCAAGGCGGACGAACGGGAGCCCCCAAGGCCGGAAAAAAATTAAAGGTTCACTGGTGGATACTTAGGGAATTTGTTAGCCTTTCGGAAACGCCACACACGTCCCCCTTTGGAAAGCGCTAACACTGACCCCGTAACATAGCCAAAAAAGGCACAAAAAAATGGAGGAAGCAACGACTTAACCCCCCTCGAAGAGTGAGGAGAAACACAAGATTTTTAAAATCAAGCTTTACGTTAATATGATCGGAACCAAAATATGATGTGAAACCGGCGCCGAAATCTTGGTAAAAGGAATAAGTATACTAATAAAATAATTAGGCTCTCGAGAGATACCTGCGAACGGAACACCGCGGTTCACGGGAGTCCCGTGATCACGTGATGTCAGGTCACGTGACACCATGATGTCAAGTGGTCACACGTCTTTTGTCCTCTACGCTACTTCTTTCTCTCAAAACCATGAACGAGCAACAACAAAATATTGATTTTGTTTTAGAGGGCCGCTATCGGGTTAGTCACGGACAAAGTCACATTAAGTAAAATGCTATCATTTTCGCGCAGAACGCTCCATCTTGTTCTAATCGAAACCTCCAATGAACCTTTTTTGGAAACTCATCGAGCAAAATTAGCCGTCACCATGTTTTGGGCACGAAGTGCGTATGGGAGCCCATGTGCTCGCCAAACACCGATGCAGCACTCGTTTTCGACACCGGCTGAGCCGTGTACATCTGAATGCTGATGCAACCCTCCTGCCCAATATATGTCAGATCACGTGTCCAAAGAATGGCAGATTAAGATCTCTTTCGAAGCGGCTGCTAAATGGCGCCAACTTTTATGAAGCGTCGATTGGAGACGGTGTAGTATTTTGCCCTGTGTCGCGAAAGCTGTATGGCATCCCCTGCCCCTGCTGATTCCCAAGCGGTACCGATTGAGGTATGTTATTTTCAAATGCACTTTCTACCTCATCCTAATTAGTGATTGCGTCTCTCAATGAGTGGGGCAGTGCTCTATTCAATTCCTGAGCTGCATTGACGGGGTCCAGTAGGGCGGATGAAGCACAACCTTGAGGCTTTTGGTGTAAAATCATGAGAACGAATGCCTTACCGAGACATTGCGCTTCCAAGACATTGCGCGACTGGAACAGGCGTTCACGAGCCTCCGAAAGGGCCATTGCTGAGGAGAAGCGCACAATAGATTCTAAAGTTGCAATAGCCTTGCCATTTATGATGATATTAAAGTTGAGTAAAACCCACTAAAGGCAAGAAAAACTGAAAGTCTGTTATGAAGGCACCCATGCACAGATGCTAAAAACCGTCTATGCTCCATTTCACTTGAAGACAGGCCGCGGCCGACGTTATATCCACAAACGGACTGCTCAGAAACAAACACGTCTTTGCCCGCAACGGGTAAGACCAATGCGCGTGGGCTAAAAAAAAAACGAAAAAAAAAAAAAAACAGATACGGGTGAGGTGAAGCTGCTGCGCCTGCGCGGTGAAGTCAGCCATTTTCCCGCAGTGGATTGACATCAAAGTTGAGATGGCCTGAAGAGGTTGTAATTTATTGATTTACGTATTCCTTTACTTACCCTCAGGGTCAAAGTACATAACAGAGGGGAGTAGTAAAGACATAAGCAAACAAGACTGCAAAAATAAACACTTATGGTACGTCAGAAAACCACAAGAAAGACTGGACATTTTTTTAAAGTAATTGGGTCAGGTAAGGTTTACACATGGTGAGGAGGGTGTTTCCCTTCCGCAAAAGCGCGAGGGATGTACGAATAGAAAAATGCACTCGTGTTGCAGGGCAGAACGCCAAACTAATGCTGATGGTCTTATCGGCCGAAAAGACATCCCGGGGCCCTTAGCAGGTTTTCACGCAGGGCAGAATGATAGTAAATTTTATGAAAGAATGATAAGCGAGAACGTTGACTGTGTAAAGCAAGTTTAGCAAAGATAATGATAACTTCATGGAGGCTACGCTAGAAGTGCGATAATAGAAATAGTAAAACACGCAGACTTGTTTTAAATCGATACTAATGACTGAATGAGGTACTTCATGCCGGCGTCTCAGGCGGAGGCTGAGTACTCAAGCTCCTGAACCCTCATCCCACATCAAGAGATGAGGGAACAGAACAAAAATTTCTTCATAGAAAGCATTGTTAATTACGTGCACCATATGACCGTTCCACGACAGTTCAGACGTTATATGAAGACCAAGGTATTCTATATATCTTTTCTCTGATTCCAATCGCAATGTGTTACGATAGTGAATAGGCGAAAGTGTGTTACGATGGGATGCGTGCATTGATTTGGCACTCGGTGGTCTTCAGTTCCATTAGCCGTGTGTTGCACCGGTTAGCCAGTGAGATTAGATCATACTGCGAAATGCTTATGTCATTATCGGCTTATGTTTATCGGTCAACTACAAACTCATCGGTCTATAAACCAACAGAGGAGGAGATTCAGGCCGGCACATCGCTAATATATATTTAAAAAAAAATTTTTTTTTCATACTGCAGCTTTGTCGAGGCTATTGCAGGAGTGGGGGAACGGGGGGAGGCATATCACAATTCCATTTGAATAAGAAAGGAAAAGAAACATAAATCAACGTAAAATAAGATCAACCACTGTCAGCCGCACACGGAAACTCGTCTGGAGTTAATGAAAGGATGTTACCGGGTAGCAGATTCCAATGTTCAACTGATCTAGGGGAAAAAACTCTATTTAAACATGTCAGTACGTGCTTAAAACGGTAAAATGTTTAGGTCGTGGTGGGTCCTTGGTGATGATGCTATGTGAAACCTTATGTATGTGTCTAACGAGGTGAGACGTGGCGAGTTAACCAGACCGTAGGGGACATTAAGTCTCTCAGTGTGACGTCTATTGGAAAGAGAAATTAAGCTTAGAGCAGAAAGATTAGAGAATGGAAAACAAATCTGTCGTAGCGACAGATAAATAAAACGTACTGCTTTCTTTCGGACTCATTCGATTTTGCCAATATAAGATTGTTTCCAGGGATTCCTGATGACTGAACCGTACTCAAGGATAGGGTGTATTACTATAATATATGTTAGAACATTGGTTTATTGTGGGTCAACGCGTAGGGTACGTTGAAGATAGGCGAGTTTTAGGTCTCTTGTTACAGGTAGATTCGATGTGCTTTGACCAAGAGATGTCTTGCGAGAAAAGAAGAACTATTCAATTCAATTTAATTCAAGGTTTATTATCGCGTGCTTACCAACAGCTCAAAGGCCTTTGTGGTAAAGCACGAAGCATAAAACATATGCTTATCATAAATTTCCATGGTTCAAATTATACGCATGTTTTAAAACGTATGTATATATATATATATATATATATATACATACGTAGCATATATATATATATGCTACGTATATAGCATATATATATATAGCATATATATATATATGCTATATATATGTATATAGCATATATATATATATGCTTTACATTATTACATATGCAAACAATTCTGGCAATTTTAGAGCAACCCCGTACAAACAATAAGGCAAGTTTGTACAAAAGATATAAACATTTCCAAACTTCAAGTCTAAAATGCGTTGAATTCGTGATATCGGTAACAAGTTGCCATGAATATCTGGGTAAAAAACTCTGAGATTTCTAGAGTTTGCACTGACAGGAAAACGGAAGTGCAAAGAAGAAAGAAGTGCAGGACTCTCTATAGACCCTTGGACACCTGTGCAAAAACTTAACATCCCGGACAGATCTCCTGTTATGTAGAGTGAAGGGTTTTAGTTTGGATAAAATTAAATTATATTCAAAAAAACATTGACAAACAGAATATCTGTCATAGACAGTCCGCACAAATCGGTTTTGTATAACTTCAATTTTTTCACTCACTGTAGTAGAGATGGAGTTCCAAATAACCGGTACAAAATCAAGTCTAGAGCGTACATGAGTACTGAAGAGTCGCAACAGACAATGATGAGTGCTAAATGGTCTAGGTATGTGGGCCATTCTGCCAACATGCGCAGACTCTGAAAACAATAGAGTTCACGTGAGAATAAAAAAAAAAGATGTTCATCCACAAGCACCCCTAGACCTTTAACTATTGTGTTCCGACTTATACTTTCATTTCTATACAATACATATACGATACGCTTTCTGGACAAAGACATCAATTGGATTTTGCGGGGGTTCAAAACTAAATTGTTCAGAATACACCATCATTGTATTGAATAAACATCTTCTTGCAGCAAAGCACAGTCAGCGATAATGCTGACCTGCCTGAACACTTCAACGACGTCTGCGAACATGAGCACCTGCGAGTGTTTCACAAAGGACAGCAAATCATTTATAAAAATAATAAACTGCGAACCAAGATTCGAGCCCTGAGGTACACCTGAATTAGACATGAAAGGTTGTGTCTGGTACCCAGGAACACTAACACAGTTCTGCCTTTCATTTAGATAACCAGATAATATATTCAGGACCGAGCCCATAGTTCCCAAGTTTCTTCAATAGCAATGCATGATTGACCTTGTCGAAGGCTTTGGACACATAAATATATTCGGTATCTACCTGACCCCGACACTGAACAATCGGCATAAAATAATAAAGAAATGTGCAAAAATTTGTTTCAACAAATCTTCCTGCTAGACAACGATGCTGCATATAAACTACCTTTCGTTTAAGATAATTACATAAACGGTTGTACATCACCTGCTCGGAAACTCCTGAAAATGAATTGAAAAGAAATACTGGACGACAATCGCTGACGCCACTAAAATTACCAGATTTAAAAATTAGGACAATTATTCAAGATGTTCAGTTTTTTGCAAATAAACCTGTTTGCAGTGACGAGTTTAAGAACTTCTCAAGGATAGGAGCGCAAATTTCGCAGCAGCCCTTCACAATAAAATTGGGAATACCATCGCAGCCGGTTGATATTTTAGAGTTTAGTTTTCAATAACCGAAAGCACCTCATCGACTGTAATTTTCGTAAGAGCAAATAGTCACCAGACGCCCATGTCACAAGGGAAGTGGTATTGACACTACAAAGACATAATCTAAAATGATGTGAACACTACTCGCAAACAGACCTTGGGGACGTATGAACACGAGATTTACTGCGCAGCGTTATATTGCTTGATTCCTTCCGTGTATGCTTCTTTACAAAGCGCTAGAATTCTTCAGGTCGTTTGTTCAAGCTCAGCTCTACTTGCTTACGATACATATACCGGCTATTAACGAGGAACTTCCTTGTGAGTTCACGTCATATGCTATATTTTTCATACGAAAAGTTCAGTTTTGTCTTTTTATTCAATCTGTGGTAATGCAATTTTAACCTTAAGTAATGACGTAGGTCCTTAGAGAACCATTTTGAATACTTCTCGGGAAGTTGAAGGTGCCTAGGAATAAACTTATCTCTTGTTTTAATGACTACTGATCTAGGACCGCCTGCCATTAAATATTCATTCGAATTTTGTAAAATAACGCTCTAATCATATTTCTTAAAATATTTAAATAACCCAAAATCATCACCGAGACCGTACGTATATGTAAGCACGCAGCAAGGTGGCATCACCCTTAAAGACATTAAAACAAGATTGCGAGCGGAAGGTGGTAAGCATCAGCAGAATATGAGGCAGGGGGATAATATTATAATCTAATAAGAAGGTTGAACCAATCTGAGGAAGTTATCTCCACCCAAACCGATTCTTGATAAGTTTCTAGATCGTGACGTCTATGTGCGTTCAAAGGTTGCCTGCAAGCTAAAAGTACACCACCGCCGTATGTAATCCCGGAAGTATATTCACGATCGCTTCGAAATACAGAAAAATGGAGAATAGTCACAACTGGCGATACTGTCATGAAGCGAGGTTTCCAATAATAAAACATTCTCACAATCACTGCCTAGTAGTTTAGACATAGATTCATCTATTTTGGTTCTAGGACCACGGACATTTTGGTAGCACACGCTAAGATTTCGAGCAATGCTCAGCTTGACTTATGTTATTCGGAACAGCCACGTAATGCCGTGAGATAGGTAGCCTCCCAATAAAAAGACGAATACTGGAGCCTCCCGGCCACATATCGTAACTCTTTACCGTCACAAACGCTTCCTCATGGATGGCGAGATGAAACGAATTGCAGGTAGGATATAACGTTTTTAGTCTGAATCTACTTGCATTCAGGAACCCTTTCCAGTGCGTAGCCATTGAATGAATATGTGAACATGGAAGGGGGAGCGTACGCTTAGAAAAAGTCATTAAGACGGTTTCGCGAAAGTTTATGGTCATTTGCCAGGTGTTGCACGAGGTGCAGATGTTTGCACCTGGTAACGGGCCTACAACAGAACTGAACCTTGCGGAAGAGCTTAGTTAAGATGTGTTAAAGGAGAATTAGAGCCACTAACAATCAAGGAATTACGGTTCAGAACTGTACACAAATAATGAGTAAAAATAAAGTTGCGTTTTGCAAGAGAATGATTTACGAAAGCCATGCTGACATTGTCAAAAAACGTGCTTGAGTCAAGAACGTTAGCAAGATTCGAGAGAATAATACGCTCTAAAATTTTCCAGGGAACGCTTGTTAGAGATATTGCCGTGTTGGAAAATCTTGATGATGGAAAGATAATGGGAAAATCCTCATACAATCGTAAACATGATATGGGACATCCTATACCAACAAAAAGACGGGTCCAACATATTGGATCAAGGCGGAACGATACAGGTGGGCGGAACCATACAATCGTGTCGTATTATGGGACATCCTATGCCAGCGTAGTGGATTATGGCGGAACCATGCAGCTGCTCGGAACCATGGAAGCGCACGGAACCACGCAGGCTCACGGAACCATACAAGCATTACATAATATAGGACATCCTATACCAGCGAAAAGGAGATACCGGCATGGTGGAGCCATATGGTTCCGCCATGGTGGTATCGCCTTTTCACTGCACTCTAAGAAAAAATGACTACCCTGGGTAGTCAAATGGCGCTTTGGACGCTTTGACTACACAAAAGGCGACTTACTAGCGTTTGGGCAAAGTTGCGACCACAAACCGCTGTGGAATGACCAAATTTCTGCAGGTGACGACGGGGGTATGGTCACTTTCGAATCCGATATTCACGTGCAGGCAGTCGTAAATGATATTAGTAACTTAGATAACAACAGGAAGACTATAAATTACATTCTTCCTTAGCTTTTGTGATCCTTTAAGATCCGCAAAGATCACATCTGTTGTGCAATTCGCGTAGATTGGTGGAATAAACATTTTGTCAGCGCGAGCAGCAACACTGGTCTTGACAGCCGTGGACCATGGTAAGGTGTAGCTGTGGCATCATAACAACAACAAACGACGTGGGTGTTTGCCGAACTGAGGTGACGATATCGTTTTACCCTATTTCATTGTAAAGAATGTTGAAAAATGATTACTTGTATATCTGATCGTGTTGAATCATTGAAAGCTGAGACCGAGGATCGGCAGGGTAAACATGCTCAGAGGTATGTAATGTGTCGCCAGTACTATTTTCATCCATCTAGGACTGGTTATGGGGTGCCATCAGGGCACCCCATAGCGCTGCCGCTCTACCGGCCCTTCCTGGATGTCTCCTGCTGCCAAGTAGTGGCCCGATCGTCGAACCACCACCATCGTCGCCTCTCCACCAGAGGATCACTACATTTTGGTGCGTCAGCTACCACTATATTTCGGCGCGTCAGCTACCGCGACATATTGGTGCGTCGGCCGAGCGTGTCGGCCCATCCCGTTTTTTCCGACTGTTTAACTCTTTTTTTTTGGCGGAAAAAGAGCCCCCGTGGTTTTTCACAACGTTCTTGCGCTCGTGCTCGTTCAGTTTTTTTTAGGGCAGTATATAAGCTTCTGAGGTTCCTTGCAGTGTTCCAACACTTGCGTTCCTTCAGTTTTTTTAGGACAGTAAATAAGCCCCTGATGTTCTTCACAGTGTTCCAACGCTCGTAATTGTTCAGTTTACCAGTCTGTGGAGCAAGACGTGGCCTTTCAAACCTTCTGAGCTTTTTCACTTGGCAGGTCGCCCTTCTGTCCCCGGTTTTGGACTTTACGAAATTTCATTGCATTGCGCGCGTTCAGTAGCGGCTCCCTCAGCTCCGAACGGAGTCACTCGAGTCGGAGTCATCGGAGCGCCTACTGAGCGGCAAAAAAACCCGCGACTCCAAACTTTCTTCTACGCAATTTCCGCTTCTCCCCCTGTGCCAGGCGGTCTTCGAATAAACTGGAAGCAGACGATGGCGAGCACGATCGCTTTTATTTGACGCCGGTCTTGAAGAAGTCTTTACAAGGTCGTTGAAGAAAAAGCGAGTGACTGCACACATCAGCGCTGCTGTTCGAAGCAATGCAACGCGATCGAGCCCTTCGCTTCTCGGTGCAAAGGCAGCTACTGTTATAAAAGCCGACAAAAACGTCGTGAGCACGCGCAAAATATAGAGCTCGGCGAATCTACGCGGCCGGTTGCGATACTTTTATAGGGCCATACGTTTTTGCTGCCCTTCGTAACGAACTTCCTATAATGTATTCGGCCGTGTGTATACGAAAAACATCAATCGAGATCATGCTCTGCGTGAGTGTCCAACCGAATTTGCGTTCACATCCTGCCTTGCTCTGTTCAGCGCGGACAGGACTATCGTCGATATTCACCGAGTCTCCGTGCAACGGCGATCAAGACACGGCGTCAAATAAACGTTTACGTTGTTTATTAGCATATTCAAACCAAACAAAATACGGTCCAATGCATTTTCCGAAAAGAGCCTTACTTGTAAAAGAAATTCGAACACGTTATTCGTTTTACCTTGAGCACTTTTCATTAACAAAAACGAGCAAACCGCACAACCGCGACAAAACCGACGCAGCTTAGCCCCCCATTTTTTTTCTCTTTTCTTGCCGGATATCGTCACCAGTCAGGAAATTACGTCATCTTTAGCTCCTTTGACTCTACGTGCACCGTCTCCAGACTCGATGCTTCGGAGATTGACTCCGAAGCCCCGGAGTTACGTGCACCGGAAGTGACTTTTGGCCGTTCTAAAAAAGAAATCAGTGACTCCTTGACTCCAGGGCCTCTACTGAACATGCTATTGAGACATGCTGCCCTATACTCCGTTCACCCCTAATCTGAGACAGAAAAGTTTGGCCATTTGTTGGGAAGTATAGGAAACAAATGAGGAGGCGCCATTGGCCGAAAGCTGGCTGGCCGTGTTCCAGGGCGTCTTCACAAATTCGAAGGTGGACAATCAGAAGCCGGAAATAATACCCTGGCGGTGGTTGCGAAAAACATTAATACGTGCGTCGGAGTGACCCTCTGTGACTGAAAATGTGGTGCACGTGATGTTTCAATCACGGTCATCCGAAAGTATGGTGAAAGAGTGCGGCTGGCGGAACGATCGACATAATCCGTGCGCCGAGGGCCGGGAATCTACTGTCTGAGTGGTCACACTCTCCCTGAGCAAAACAGAGTTGAGCGGCACATTTGTTTCTTACATCTTTCTGCATGATCATGATTGTAACATCCTGTGCACCCTATTTTCAACCATGAAGGGTCACTACAATTCACACTTACGTGCTTATTAAAACCATACACCAACATATACCTATGGTTAAAACAGTTTCTCGCTACTACCGCTAGGGATTCGTTTAGGCTTCTGGTTGGTCAAGAGAGAATGTCAAGCCCACTTTCTGCTTCTGGTGCACGCCCAGGCTCTGCCCACGCCTCCCATTGACCAAACACTCTCTAAACACGGCTCTGAGCTGAGACTGCAATGGGAACTACGTGCCCGCCGAACCAATCAGCCGCTTCCCTTTCATCACCTGACCCAGTCCTCGGTATGTGGATATGAGCGGGAGCGTGATCACGTGGCGAAAAAGGGATGTATGACTAGTCCATTGAGGAGGTAGCTTTCACCGCTGTCTCAGCTTAGGGATGAATGGAATATAGTCAGCGCGCAAGATGGCCACCCAGCTCTGGAATCACAAGAAGTTGGTGTTTACAAGACGGCCGCTGTCTTCATTGGCCTCCTCGCTCGAAACCGTATGCTGAAGAACCAGCGTGCACCAGCATGCGACACGAAGCTTCATCGACGGCTGCCCGTGCGCGGAGGAGCTAGCATCTCCTCCGTTCTAGACGGGCGCTTTCGGTGAATCGCAGTGCTGGGAAATTAATTGTTTCTCTTTCGGTGTTTCTTATAAGAAAGCGTTTTTTATCATAAATGTCTGTGACCTCTTCAACAGCCGTTAAGTCGACATTTTCCTTTGACTGCAACTATCTCAAATATGACTAACTTTCCTCGGATATGAAGTTTTGCCAATATCATTTCTCATTGATCACTTGTGTGTATTAGAAGATAAGTGTCGTGTTCTGGTATTTTTATTATTGAAGTCTCCCTATAGCTACTGTTAAAAAATATTAAGAATGGGAGTGCAGTAGTTTTACGTTCTTCTTTAATGGGGTACGGAAGCAAAATTTTAGCGCCTATTTCTTTGTGTAGACATGGTCTGCTTCATGACAGCAGCTTACAAACAGCAGTCTTTCGTCTGTAAATGCAAGAAAAGCAATTGAGGTCCTAGCTTTGTTGGAATGTCTCATGTCACAGGCCCATCGGGAACTACGCCACGGTGTGGCGTGTCCGATGGAGGCGTGCGGGAGCGTGTGGCGCTTGGCGCACGTCTCAAGTCTAGTACACCGTACCTCGGGCATTCCAGTTGGCAGAATTGTAACGCGCTGACGATAAAGCTGGCGCCACCTAGTGACGGCGATCGTAATTACTATACCCTTGGCCTCGTATGGGCTCGTGAGGTTGCGAGCGTGACGTCACGGGCAAATATCCCGAGATGCGTTGTGCCGATCGATGGCTGATTTTGAAGCGCTCGCCAGAATCTGTCGGTTGGAACAAAAAATATAGCCATCTGCTGAAAATACAAGCGTGTCATTATCGTTTACGGATATTATGGATTATATTTCTCTTATTTCGAAGTGTTCCGGAAATATTCAAAGTTTTGATTCTGTGCCCCCTAATGTCTTTCTTGGGGATTTGTTTAAAAAAAATATAAGGAAAGGAGAATCTAATATTTTGCTTTTACTAGTTTGTTACATCTTCACAGACACTATTTCTACTATTATGAGTGCAAGTTCGAGCCCGAGCTTTCACCTCTTTGCCATTCTTGTTCTGATGTTCTGCTCTATAATTAATGAAATCTAAACCTAAAAGTCAATCACCTCTGCTTTGTCGCCAGCAGGGTTCGCGTTGACTGTGAGCCACGCCACGACTCGTCTCCCATCTGGGTACCCCATCACCTGGCCGCTCTACCAGCGCTTTTTGGATGTCTCCTGCTGCCAAGGAGCATTCTGATGATTGAACCACCGAACCTCCAACATTGTTGCCTCTCCGTAAAAAAACTACTACAGGTAGGCTGGCCCACTTGTGGGGAATCTGTGTCCAGAGCTGATCTGCCTGGTGTTGGTGCTGTCCTCTTGGGGTGCCAACTGTTGTCATTCGTATACCATCAAGTGAGTAGACAATTTCAGGAATCCACCATAGACCTAAACTGCGCGCCCATACAGTCTGTCCCACACCAAAAGGATGGTTGCCTCCCATGTGCGGGGACGAGTCCAAATGCATATCGACAAAAATCAATCTGGAATCTGATGTCGTAGCCAAATAACAGTTAAGAAGAGTACTTCGTATCTTTTGCTGAGATTCTGCAGCAGTGGAACTTCAACAACAGTGGGGAAGTGCTTGCAAGCCTGGTTCCAAGACTGTGAGGTTGAACCTCATAAATGCCCCCTTGTCTCCACATATCGCATGCTTAGATAACCCGATGAACTGCAGGTGATACAAAGTGGTGGTGGGTTGATGCACATGACCGTTGTAAAAACAGTACTATTATTTTGGGTTCGTTGTCAAACACAAGTGTCCTTGGCTGTCCAAATTGATCAAAGATGTCGTACCGGGCTTCCACTGTGGTCTCGGCCGATGCTTCTATTTGCTTTGTGTCCGAGTGGACCACGATCGATCAGTATCACCTAACTCTTCAGCAGTACGACAAAATATAAGCCATGTTCAGCGTTGCTTGGTATTCAATCAGCTGACCCGAACCTGCGCCAGGGGCATTTAACAGTACTGGGCACATGTTTCGCACCTTCTTACGTGGTCTTAAATGTCTTTGTCAACACCGGGGTACCAGAAGATGGTTTGTGAGTGACTGACCTGCCTGGGGCCCTATGTTGCGCTTTGTGGACTCCCACGGCGACTAGGAACAAGGAAGTGACGTCAACAACGCAGCAGGCACGGATTAAGTGTTGATTAGTGAAAGTCGCGATGACGAATTTCCGCAGAAGAAAACAAAGCTCACTTTTTTCTTTGTTTTCTTCTACTGAAATTCGTCATCAGCAACTCTCACCAATCAACATCTAATCTGCGTTTGCTGCGTGTTTGACGTCACTTCCTTCTCCCTAGTCGCCGTGAAAGTCCAAAAAGCGCAACATAGGGCCCCAGGATAGGCGTCATGGAGCATAGCCTCCTGTACACTGATAATGCCTGCTCAATTGCCAGTTGCCAGCTATCACTACAAGGGTGTGTCGCCTTCTTATACAAGGCAGAAAATGTGAATGAAAATAAGCCTCTCGTGCGTTCTTGTATTCTTGGTGCTGTTTTTGGCATTTGTCGTGCTACCTGTGGGCAAGAACTTGCCGGGGCTGTCATTTCACGAAACCCCAAGCAACACCCGGGATCATGAAACGTGACTAAAGCTTATTTTGAGGAAAGACTGTGGAATATTTGTATGAACTTTCATCGGTTTCATTGAAGACAAAGGAAAGGACAAATACTCGATCGCGAAATTTCAAAACAGAATGAAGAGGAGGATGAAGACGTGATCGAAAAGAAACGCCTCAACGGACCTCAACGCCTTCCAAATGTAAATATTGCATATAAATCCTTTTAATTACTCCTCCTGCACCGATATTTTACAAAAATCTTGGTGCCGATACCCGGGTAATAACAAAAAAAAAAAAACGATGGAAAGGCTCAAGAGAAGACGAGGAGTAATACGGTCCACTGTTACCAAGCTTGTCAACGACATTTCCTCGGCATTAGAGCTGACTCCGCTACCAGAAGGTGACATAGAGGAGAAGCTCAAGTTCCTTACATTGAAAGAAACGTCGCTACACCAACTAGATGCAGAGATCGCAGACCTCATTGACCAGAACGAAATAGAAGACGAAACACAAACCTGTACCACGTACGAAGATACTATAAGCAACATTAAAGCAAGTACGGCCCGAGCGTTACGAAAACAGCACTGCAACGGAAGAGTTTTTTCTAACAACGACACTGAAGCAAATGACCTTAGAGAACGTCAAGCAAGTGAACCTAACGTCAAGCTTCCAAGACTAGAACTTCCAAAATACAACGGAGATCTGGAAGACAAGAAAACGTTCTGGGACCAGCTTCAGTCATCTATAGACCACAATCCAACACTGTCTCCAGTCGACAAGTTCAAATATCTGAAGATCTACCTGGTCGGAAAAGCCGATGCTGCTGTCAAGCGGATTCCCGTGACCAGTGAAAATTACAGCGTTGCGATTGAAGTCTTAAAGAGAAGATTCGGTCAGCCCACTGTGATAGTTAATAACCATCTTTCCCATCTCATGGACACCAAGCCAATAAGATCCTCAGAGGACACAGAGGGACTCAGGAAACTCCATGATGATGTAGTGACAAGCATCAGGAGCCTACAAAGTCTAGGAGTGGATGTACATTCTTACGGTGTTCTTCTGCGCACCGTACTCCAAAGAGCCCTCCCTTCTGATCGTCTGCTGAGGTACAACCGGAAGCTGGACGTCAAAGGGCCTCAGGGGACGGGGAAGACGATTTCACATTACTTCTTTCATTCCTTGATGCAGAAGTTATAACAAGGGAGAAGTGCTTTCAACTCTAGACACACTCTTCAAAAGAAAAGTTCCGTTCATCACAGGGGTCTATTGTTGACAAGATAAGTTCTGCATCGGCTCTTCCTACATTAGAAAAAGTCAGCGTCCACTGCTGTGTTTTCTGTGGCTCTGGTGACCACCCGCTGCAGGAATGCACGAGACACCTGACATTACAAGAGAAGAAAGAGAAACTTAAACAAGACAACAGATTTTTTCGATGTGGAAAACAATTTCACAGAGCAAGAGAGTGTCGAAGCGCACGAAGGCTTTCTTGCGCGAGTTGCGGTGGCAAACACCTCGCAGTGTTGTGTGATCCAGAATGGGCTGCACTCCGACCATCACCTAACGTTCCTGGAGGGCCTTCGCAGTTCATCGGGATATCTAGAGCGGGATCAAGCCGCCCCCAACAAGTGTTAGTTCAGACTGCTAAAGTACTAGCTAAGGGTCAAACTGAGACAACACTTCGAGTCTTGATCGATGGGGGGAGCCAGCGTTCCTTTGTAAAACGGACTGTCTCAGAAAAGCTCCGTTGCCGACCCGTCGGTGAAGAAGACCTCACCATTTTCGCCTTCGGTGACACTGCACAAGGAACGAAAAGAAGGTGTCGCCGCGTCGAGATTCTTCTGAAAAGCCATCACAGCAGAGCACAGATTGCCATAGAGGCCTTGGAAGTCCCCGAGATTTGTGGAGAAATTCTCTGCGTAACAGACACCAGCCTCATACAAAATCTACAGTCGAAGGGTATGACTCTGGCGGACCTTCCCTTAAAGAACGAAAAACCAGAACCTAGAGTGAACATCCTCATCGGGTCTGATTATTATTGAAAGTAACGACTGGAAGTGTCAAACGTATTAACTCGTCTCTAGCTGCTGTGGAGACCATATTTGGCTGGTCTTTGCAAGGTCCCGTAAAAGTGAGTAACGCCTCTAATGTACGTACCGCCACTGCTATGTTCACGATGAGCGTCGGCGAGGCATCTAACGACCTCTGCTTAGAACTGCGCAAATTTTGGGAACTAGAAAGTCTGGGAATTAGGGACTCGCCATCCAAAAAGGACCAAGAGTGTGGCTCTTTTCTGTATTTACTAAAATCGCTCAACTCCTCCGTGATGAAGACAGACGGAAGATACGAAGCCCGGCTATTATGGAAGCCCCCTGAACCTCTGTTACAAGACAATAAGGATGTTGCAGAAAGTCGCTTAGCTGCATTGCTCAGAAAACTACGTAGAGATGACTGTCTGCTCATGCAGTATGACAAGGCTGTGAGGGAGTACCTTATTAAAGGGTTCGCCGAACGAGTCCAACCTGATGATGATGAGGAACACAGTGAAAAAACGTATTACCTGCCCCACAGAGCCTTGATAAAAATTGATCGACAGACAACCAAGGTCCGCATAGTGTTCGATGCGTCGTCTCATGCCCCACGTTCTACTTCTCTAAATCAAAACCTCCATGCAGGACCAAACTTAAATCCTGACCTGATGCAAATGCTCTTAAATTTTAGAAGGCACCCGGTCGCCCTTTGCGCTGATATTGGGAAGGCTTTTCTACAAGTTTTGTTGCACCCGAAGATTGAAACGCTCTTCGTTTTTTTCTGGTTTCGAGACATCCTAAGAACTGCTCAACCGCACAACCCTCCAGAAATCTGGAGAATGACAAGAATCCCGTTTGGAGCAACCTGCAGCCCGTTGCTCCTTGCAGCCACTATACGACATCATTTTGACAGTGTCTGAGGCCGGTTTCCAGAAACCACCATGACCTTATCTTGCTGTCTTTACGTTGACGATTTACTCTCTGGATCGAAAACAGTCAAACAACCTCAAGTGCTTCACGAAGAAGCTAAGGTTATCATGGGTGAAGCCGGCATGAACCTCCGGAGGTGGTGCACAAATGACAAAGATTTACAATCAATCTTTGATAAGAGCGAATCATTAGAGGAAACACAATTTTCACCAGACGACTCTATTGGGAAATTTACGAAGATACTAGGCCTTCTTTGGAGCAGGGCCAGCGATCAACTTACTATTAACGTTGACAACATTCTGGGTTTTGTAAACCTTGCGAAGCTAACGAAACGCAAAATGTTGTCAACGTTAATAGTAAGTTGATCGCTGGCCCTGTTCCAAAGAAAGCCTGGAAACGCAACATTTTACAGACTTCAGCGAGAATATTTGACCCTCTTGGATGGAACGCGCCGGTGACCGTGAGGGTGAAGTTGCTGTTTCAACGACTATAGGAGCAGGCAGTAGGATGGGACGACGACCTTCCAGGTGACATCACCAGAGAATGGGTAGATTGGTGCTCGCATCTGTCAACTATTCACGAATTAACGATACCCCGGAGATACTCAAACCTAGACACTAAAGCGATTGTACAGTCGTAGAACTTCATGTTTTTTATTTATTTATTTATTTAGAGGATGCTACAAGCCATTGAAGGCCCAAGTAGGTGTGGGATACAACATATACATTCACACATACAACGAAAACAAATAACACGACATTAAAAGGTTTACAACTAACAAGCAAATATACAGGATATATTATTTTAAAAAAAGGGGAGGGGGGGGGAAGCAAGCATCAAGCAGTATGTAATTCCATCATGCACTAATACAAACTGACCTATCCAGATGTAGTATGAAGGTTTATACAATCTTCATGTCCATGCGAAAAAGATGAAGGTGCAGCAATGTACAAAGCAAAACATGCTAATTATCAAGACGCTCAAGACCTTCTACAAAGTTGGTGTCGATAAATAGTTCTAGAGGTAAACCGTTCCAGTCGCTAATAGAGCGAGGGAAAAAGCTAAACTTAAACATATTAGTACGCGCAAAAATGGGTGTTAGTGAAAACTGATGTCTGTGCCGCGTAGCTCTTGACGCTAAATGGGAAATGTATTGCAATGGGTCTATGCGAGTCTGTCCTTGCTGAAGATGAAACAAGAATTTCAACCGCGCTAGTTTCCTTCTGGCCTGAAGAGTCTGTATTCCGTTGGCCTGAAGAGTCTGTATTCCGTTAGCCTGCATAAGTTGAGATTGTGAATCCAGCTTTCCTTCAAACTTTCCGTACTTTCCGTAAATAAACCGAACCGCTCGACGTTGCACCATCTCCAACTTCCGGATATCTTTCTGAGTGAATGGATCCCAAACAATATTTGCATACTCCAACCTGGATCTGACTAATGAATAATACGTATGTAGCTTAACCTGAATCGGAGCGTCGTTCAACTTTCTTTTAATAAAACCCAACTTCCCGGATGCCGAGGTACAGATATGTTTTATATGAGAAGACCAAGAAAGTGTGTCCGATATAATTAAACCAAGATATTTACATTCTCCCTCCACAGTAACCGGGGTGTCCGCGATATTATAAATGTATTCAAAGCGTTGCTTCTTTTTTGTAATACGTAAAAGTGTTGATTTAGCAGAGTTAAGCTTCATTTTCCACGTATCGCACCATGATACAACGGAATGCAAACTATGATCTAGCAATAACTGATCCGAGTTCGAAGTTATTTATTTAAAAATAATGCAATCGTCGGCAAAAAGACGTATATGGACACCTGCGTCAATGATTGATACAATATCATTTATATACACCAAGAACAAAAGAGAACCTAAAACGCTCCCTTGGGGGACCCCTGACGTTACAGGCAGAACTGGAGAGATGCAACCTCCGACGGAAACAGTGTGTGTGCGATGTGACAAATATGCAGCAATCCAGTTAACAAAACCATGTGGAAGACCAAGCTGTTCAAGTTTAAAAAGCAGTTGTTCATGAGGCACCTTATCGAAAGCTTTGCTGAAGTCCAGGAAAAGCACATCAATTTGACGTCCCCTATCGAGGATTTGCGCAAACTCATGAATGGTAGTGACGAGTTGGGTCGTAGTTGATAAGCCTTTGCGAAAGCCATGTTGAAATTCTGTTAGAAAATTACGACTGTCCAGCAGTTCATTGATTTGGCTGCAGATGATATGCTCTATTAATTTACACGAAGAAGAAGTCAAGGAAATTGGACGGTAGTTCTCAACTGCTAGGCGATCCCCTTTTTTGTGCACAGGTACCACTATGGCAGTGCGCCAATCCTCTGGCAGCGAGCTGTTTGAGTATGATGCACGAAAAATAATGAGAAGATAATGGGCTAGGGACTCAGCGTACCGTCGTAAAAACGTGTTTGGATTCTTATCGGGACCAGCACTTGTTTCCGTTTTCAGTGACAACAGCAAAGAAACTATGCCGTAATAAGTTATGAACTCAGAGCGATTGTTTGATGTGGTGGAAATCACATAATCATGGTTACGGATATCGGAGAAACCGACTGAAAATACTCATTAAAATGGCACGCTATAACACCAGGATCAGTTGAGACTGTGTCATTCACCACGATTTGCTCGACAGGCTTATTTTTTTCAGTCAAGTAGCGCCAAAACTTTTGGGGGTGATGTTTAAGATAGTTTAGAAGCGTACCGGAGAAGTAGTTGTTTCTAGCCACTGCAATTAGGCTACGAAGATCGCTCTGCTGATTGGTGACATCACAGTTAACCGGCCTTGATTTCTTCGCTCGTTTTATCCTGCGTTTGAGATGTATGATTTTTCTGTTAATCCACGGATTATTACGATTGATACGCTTGTAATTTGTAGGTACAAATTTGTCAAGGCAGTATTCACATAAGTTCTTAAATTTTAGCCAAAGGGTATCAACATTTGTATCAGTGAAATTATCAAGATTTATGTCAAGATAATCGAGTATGCTAGTATCGTCAGCTCTCGGGTAGTCTTTGAAAGGTGAATATATAACTCTTTTTGTAGGTGAAAAGCGCTCAAGTAAACAAGTCAAGAGGACCAAATAGTGATCAGATATACCCTGTTCAACAGATATGGTGCAATCACTAGGCGAATTGTTTACGAAAACAAGATCAAGAATTGAGTGACTTGTACCATGTACTCTGGTTGGATCCTGAACTAACTGCGTCAGATCAAAGGCGAACATCATATCAAAAATAATTTCAGTTGCAGAAGAAGGACCACACATATTCGCCCAGTCAACGGACGGGGTATTAAAGTCACCAGCCAGGATTATTTTATGACTGCTAAATTTAAGGAAATGGTCAAATAACCTGCACAAGTAGTCAGGAGTAGCAGAGGGGGGCCGATAAACAGTTCCAAGGATAACAGTGTTGCCCCAACAGTTAAGGCGTAGAAACAAGCTTTTATGATTTTCTATTTGGGTTTCCAGGACCACTTCAATGCCTGGTTTAAGTAAAACAGCCAGTCCGCCACCCCTTCCATCACGATTTCTGCGAAATACATTGTACTGATCCGGAAATACTTCTCCGTCACTAATGTAATCAGTAAGCCAGGTTTCGGTTTTAACACAAACATGCGGGTCATGCGTAAGAAGGATAGATTCAAGTGCGTGTGATTTGTTGACGACACTTTGTGCATTTAAGTTCAAAAGTCGAAACTGTTTACGATTAGGTACAAGTCAGTCAGAACGGGTGGTTTTTATCTGGGTTGAAATACTTGCGCGTGTATTTTTGTTTTCGCCCCATACAAATACATCGTCATTCACGTGAAGCTTATCATTAAATAGATAAACACGGGCGCCTTTATCTTTATTGTTTCTGGCACTCTCCCACAGCATTTTTCTTTTCATCAGTGTAGCCTGCGAGTAATCATTGTTTATAAACACTTTCGAGCCTTTAAGTTTTTTAGCATTACGAAGGATTTCCGTTTTTTCATTGTAATCCTGAAAGTATAAAATAATCGGTCTTTTGGAGCCATGTTTACCAAGCCTGTGAGCACGCGCCACGGACGAACACGCAACGGCCAGTTTGTTTTGAAAAAGTTCAACGAGTACTGTTCTTTTTAATTGGTCGTCGGTTTCATTGGGAGTTTCGGGGATGCCATGGGTTACAAGGTTTGAACGGCAAGTTCTGTCTTCCAGATCAGTAATTTTTGCATTTTGTTTCAATATAATTTGCTCAAGAGCAGTTACAGTTTGCTTTAGGGAATCAATCTGCAAAGTCTTTATTTGTATTTCGCTCCGAGTTCTCTCGATTCCCGTGCATTTAGACGTTAGGTCTTCAATTTTTTTGTCATTACGATCGTGTCGAGCCCTCAGCTCAGATATTTCACTTTTAATCGCGATTTGGTCATCAATGATTGTCTGAAACATTTCTTCAGTTGTAGGCCCCGGGTTCGACTCCACATCCCCACACAAAAGAACCGTACATACTAACAAACAGTCATGCGCAATGTGACACAACGTGTGTTTTCAGACGCAAGTTCAAGGGCATACGGTGCGGCAGCATACTTCAAGATTGACAATGAGAAAGATGTCACGACTGGTCTGATCGTATCCAAATCCAGAGTAGCGCCCATGAAGAATCTTACACTTCCAAAACTAGAACTTATGGGGGCCTTGTTAGCCGCTAGGTTTTAACGCTATCTTATCGAGAATTTACACATACACATACAAGCCGTCCTCCTGTGGACTGATTCAAATATCACGTTGCACTGGATCAAGGGTTCGAATTCAATATGAAAACCTTTCATTGTGAACAGAGTAGAAGAGATCCAACAACTAACGAATGCTATACAGTGGAGACATTGTCCAGGTACCGAAAATCCAGCTGATCTCCTAACAAGGGGTGTTACTCCTCTTTCACTTGCGTCAAGTGCAATACGGTGGACTGGACCACATTGGTTACAAAAACCATCGCGAGAATGGCCTGAACAGTCGATGAAAGATGAGCTAATGGGGGATACCATATCCATAGAACAAAGACAAACAGTTGATTGCACGACTCTCTTGATTGTAGAACCCCTTATTTCACTAGAAACTCACAACAACCTTAATCGCCTTTTACGTGAAACGGCCTGGATTCTCCGTTTTGTACACAACTGCAAAATATTGACCAGGAGACAGGGAGGCTTGACTGCCGTCGAAATAAAATAAGCCGAAATTACATTGATAAAACAAGCCCAACGTGAAGAATACGGCCATGATCTCATGACCCACAAAGAGAGGAAGACTCTTGACAAAACATCACCTTTGAGTTCTCTCACACCGATTCTCGACTCCAGTGACATCATACGAGTGGGCGGAAGACTACAGAAGACACAGCAAAGAATAGAAGAAAAACATCCCATCGTTCTGCCCAGTACACATAAGTTCACGGAACTATTAATAAGATCTACTCACGAGAGGCTTCTGCACGCTGGTCTTTGTGACACCTTAACCAGTCTCCGAGAAAAATACTGGAAAGTAAGAGCACGGCAAGTTACTAAAAGAATAATCAAGCAATATGTAACCTGCGATCGCTTTCGATGCAAGCCAGCTAGCGAAACAACCGCACCGCTACCGAGTATGAGGGTGAACCAAGCTGTTCCCTTTGAAATCTTCGGCATGGACTTCGCGGGTCCCCTCTTCTCTAAAGAATGTGGCAGTGTAAGCAAGTGCTACATTCTTATCATTGAAGGTAAACATGTTTGAGAGAATTCTCTCTGGTTCGGTAAATAATAAAGAGATAAGATAATCCGCCAAACAAAAATTGAAATAGTAGCGACCCTACGTTTCGAAACCGTTCGTTTCTTCTTCAGGGGGATGAATGAAGGACAGCAGCTTCTTCTTCTTCTAGATTTTGAGCGACTTCTTTTTCTTTTTCATTGGTCTTAGTAGGCTGGTCGTGCCGTGCGCAGTCTGTTATAACATCTTGGAGGCCGGTAATATATAAAGTTGGAAGTGCCCCTAAGGACCTATTGATGTTGTTAGAGGTTGTTTGTATGTACCATGACTCTACGAGGTGTCTTCTACGTAGATTTGATGCCGTGTCTAGGATGCTTGCGTTTTCAAAGGCAATGCGGTGGTCGAGGGTCTCGCAATGTTCAGCGAGAGCACTGCGTTCTCTGTCGAAGTTTCGCACGTCGTTTTTATGTTGGCGGAGTCGATCGTGGAAGTTCTTCGATTCGCCGATATAGGAGGCGGGGCATTGGGAGCATGGCATCTTATAAATGACGCCCTGGGCCCTGTCCTTCGGTGGCTTGTCCTTTGGGCGGGGTAGGAAGTGCCCAAGAGTTGACACCGGTTTGTGTGCAATCATAATATGTTCCTTTGCGAATAGTCTGGATAGTAGTTCGCTCGTTCCTTTCACATAAGGGATGCTGACGCGTGCTAGCGGTTTGGAAGCTGTTCTTGCAGGTTGGTTTATCCTATTATGGTTCTGACGGCGAACCACATGGCGAATGAAATTACCGGTATAGCCATTCTTTTTTAGGTCGCTGATGATTGTCTATTCCTCTTTTCTTTTGTCGTTTTCAGAAGAGCACACAGCCTTAGCTCTCGTAAACAGTGTGGAGACGACAGACGCCTTGTGGCTAACCGGGTGGTTGGAATCGAACCGGAGGTAACGTCCAGAGTGAGTTGGTTTCCTGTGCACGGTAAATTTTAAAGCATCACCTTGTCTTCTGACCAGCACATCGAGAAAGGGCAAAGTGTTGTTGTGTTCGCGTTCCACGGTGAATTGTATAGCCGGTTCTATAGAGTTGAGGTGGCCGAGGAAGTTGTCCACTTCTGATCCTTGTATGATGCAGAAGCAGTCGTCAATATACCGTAGGAATATCTGGGGTCTGGATGCAAAAGATTGTAGAGCCTTCTGTTCGATTACTTCCATTGTCAGGTTGGCCATGGCAACGGAGATGGATGCGCCCATTGCCGTGCCACTAGTTTGTTGGTAGAATTGTTGTTTGAAGGAGAAGTAAGTATTGTTCAAGCAGAATTCTAGGAGACGACATATCTCATCGATGCTGAGGCAAGTTCTTGTGTCTAAGTCTTCATCCTTCTCGAGAGCTTCTCTTGGTGCGGTGACAGCGAGAGGAATCGGGACGTTTGTAAAAAGGGATACAACATCGAATGATACCAGACACTCGTCATTGTCGACCCTTATTTGCGATATGCGTTCTACAAAATCGCTGGAATTCCGTACGTTAGTCGGCGTATTCCCGGCGAGAGGGGATATTACTCTGTGTAAGTAGTCTGACAAAGCTCGAAGTGGTGAAGTTGTGAAGTCAACGATGGGTCTCAGAGGAACGTCGGGCTTATGGATCTTGGGAAGTCCGTAAAATCCTGGAGCGAATTCATTTCTGCAAATAAGTCAAAGGTAAAGGTTCTTTGACTCCGGGTAGTTTTTAAAAATTGTTGCCAGCATGCTGTTTAATTTTCTCTGTATGACGAGTGTCGGATTCCGTTTGAGCTTCTTGTAGGCGGAGCAATCAAGAAGTTTTTGGGTCTTTTCTTCGTACGCTACTCTGTCAAGGACGACAGTCGTGTTGCCTTTGTCCGCTGGTAAGATGACGACGGTGCTGTCTTCTCTGAGCTTGCGGAGCGCTGTGTGTTCCTCCTTAGAGATGTCGTATGGTTGACGTCGTGGGAGTTTCGACAGTGCGCTGATTGCCTTTAGACGGATTCCTTCCCGTCCGCTAGGATCTTGTGCATGATGCCGTCCTCGATGGCAGCAGCCATATGCGCCATCGAGGTTGGAATCGAACCGGAGGTTCGATTCCAACCACCCGGTTAGTTACAAGGCGTCTGTCGTCTCCACACTGTTTACGAGAGCTAAGGCTGTGTGCTCTTCTGAAAAAGACAAAAGATAAGAGGAACAAACAATCATCAGCGACCTAAAAAAGAATGGCTATACCGGGAATTTCATTCGCCATGTGGTTCGCCGTCAGAACCATAATAGGATAAACCAACCTGCAAGAACAGCTTCCAAACCGCTAGCACGCGTCAGCATCCCTTACGTGAAAGGAACGAGCGAACTACTATCCAGACTATTCGCAAAGGAACATATTATGGTTGCACACAAACCGGTGTCAACTCTTGGGCACTTCCTACCCCGCCCAAAGGACAAGCCACCGAAGGACAGGGCCCAGGGCGTCATTTATAAGATTCCATGCTCCCAATGCCCCGCCTCCTATATCGGCGAATCGAAGAACTTCCACGATCGACTCCGACAACATAAAAACGACGCGCGAAACTTCGACAGAGAACGCAGTGCTCTCGCTGAACATTGCGAGACCCTCGACCACCACATTGCCTTTGAAAACGCAAGCATCCTAGACACGGCATCAAATCTACGTAGAAGACACCTCGTAGAGTCATGGTACATACAAACAACCTCTAACCACATCAATAGGTCCTTAGGGGCACTTCCAACTTTATATATTACCGGCCTCCAAGATGTTATAACAGACTGCGATACGACACGACCAGCCTACTAAGACCAATGAAAAAGAAAAAGAAGTCGCTCAACATCTAGAAGAAGGAGAAGCTGATGTCCTTCATTCATCCCCCTGAAGAAGAAACGAACGGTTTCGAAACGTAGGGTCGCTACTATTTCAATTTTTGGTTGGCGGATTATCTTATCTCTTTATTATTTACCCAACCAGAGAGAATTCTCTCAAACATGTTTACCTTCAAGTCTCTTCACGATGACTTTGGACAAAAGACTACCCAGCTAGCGAAACGGTACGTGAGCATCTACCGCAGCATCTCTTCATTCAAGACACACTTGAATTTCACGAAGGCTTGCCGTGATGCTGATGTTATTCCTCGAAGCTTACGGTTGAAACGGATTGTCCCAACACCAGAGGGTCATAAAGTTTTGACGCAAGCGGAGCATCGTCTGGTAAATGCTCGCATTCACGAATGCAACGCTATCCTTAAACAGAAACAGCTAGACTTGTTTTATGTACGTCAACAGCTTGAACATCGAATTCCGCACATGTTTCCATCAGTACAAGCTTTTGCCGAAAAATGCGCCCGAAACCGCAACTCAGAAACACCAAATCTCTCAGAAAAAAAATCTGTTGACTCTGAGAAGACAGAAGGAGACGAGGCGGTACATGAATAACTCCTCTTTTGTCACCAACTTGTCCTCGAGGTCACTCTCCCAACGTGAAATTTATGTCCTCGCCAGGGGTCATAACTACAACCTCACCACCACACGGCCTCCTTTGGGGCATATGGCTGCTGCCATCGAGGACGGCATCATGCACATGGATCCTAGCGTACGGGAAGGAATCCGTCTAAAGGCAATCAGCGCACTGTCGAAACTCCCACGGCGTCAACCATACAACATCTCTAAGGAGGAACACACAGCGGTCCGCAAGCTCAGAGAAGACAGCACCATCGTCATATTACCAGCGGACAAAGGCAACACGACTGTCGTCCTTGACAGAGTAGCGTACGAAGAAAAGACCTAAAAACTTCTTGATTGCTCCGCCTACAAGAAGCTCAAACGGAATCCGACACTCGTCATACAGAGAAAATTAAATAGCATGCTGGCAATAATTTTTAAAGACTACCCGGAGTCAAAGGAGCTTTACCTTCGACTTATTTGCAGAAATGGATTCGCTCCAGGATTTTACGGACTTCCCAAGATCCATAAGCCCGACGTTCCTCTGAGACCCATCGTGGACTTCACAACTTCACCACTTCGAGCTTTGTCAGACTACTTACACAGAGTAATATCCCCTCTCGCCTGGAATACGCCGACTAACGTACGGAATTCCAGCGATTTTGTAGAACGCATATCGCAAATAAGGGTCGACAATGACGAGTGTCTGGTATCATTCGATGTTGTATCCCTTTTTACAAACGTCCCGATTCCTCTGGCTGTCACCGCAACAAGAGAGGCTCTCGAGAAAGATGACGACTTAGACACAAGAACTTGCCTCAGCATCGATGAGATATGTCGTCTCCTAGAATTCTGCTTGAACAATACTTACTTCTCCTTCAAACAACAATTCTACCAACAAACTAGTTGCACGGCAACGGGCGCATCCATCTCCGTTGCCATGGTCAACCTGAGAATGGAAGTAGTCGAACCGAAGGCTCTACAATCTTTTGCATCCAGACCCCAGATATTCCTACGGTATATTGACGACTGCTTCTGCATCATACAAGGATCAGAAGTGGACAACTTCCTCGGCCGCCTCAACTCTATAGAACCGGCTGTACAATTCACCGTGGAACGCGAACACAACAATACTTTGCCCTTTCTCGATGTGCTGGTCAGAAGACAAGGTGATGCCCTAAAATTTACCGTGCACAGGAAACCAACTCACTCTGGACGTTACCTCCGGTTCGATTCCAACCACCCGGTTAGCCACAAGGCGTCTGTCGTCTCCACACTGTTTACGAGAGCTAAGGCTGTGTGCTCTTCTGAAAACGACAAAAGAAAAGAGGTACAAACAATCATCAGCGACCTAAAAAAGAATGGCTATACCGGTAATTTCCTTCGCCATGTGGTTCGCCGTCAGAACCATAATAGGATAAACCAACCTGCAAGAACAGCTTCCAAACCGCTAGCACGCGTCAGCATCCCTTACGTGAAAGGAACGAGCGAACTACTATCCAGACTATTCGCAAAGGAACATATTATGGTTGCACAGAAACCGGTGTCAGCTCTTGGGCACTTCCTACCCCGCCCAAAGGACAAGCCACCAAAGGACAGGGCCCAGGGCGTCATTTATAAGATTCCATGCTCCCAATGCCCCGCCTCCTATATCGGCGAATCGAAGAACTTCCACGATCGACTCCGCCAACATAAAAACGACGTGCGAAACTTCGACAGAGAACGCAGTGCTCTCGCTGAACATTGCGAGACCCTCGACCACCGCATTGCCTCTGAAAACGCAAGCATCCTAGACACGGCATCAAATCTACGTAGAAGACACCTCGTAGAGTCATGGTACATACAAACAACCTCTAACAACATCAATAGGTTCTTAGGGACACTTCCAACTTTATATATTACCGGCCTCCAAGATGTTATAACAGACTGCGCACGGCACGACCAGCCTACTAAGACCAATGAAAAAGAAATAGAAGTCGCTCAACATCTAGAAGAAGAAGAAGCTGCTGTCCTTCATTCATCCCCCTGAAGAAGAAACGAACGGTTTCGAAACGTAGGGTCGCTACTATTTCAATTTTTGGTTGGCGGATTATCTTATCTCTTTATTCTTATCATTACCTTCGCTGTGACCCGAGCGGTTCATCTCGAACTTGTAAGTGACTTGACTACCCAAACATTTATTCTAGCTTTTAGACGATTCATTTCTTGCAGAGGAGTTTGCCGTGTGGTAATGACGAATAACGCACAGACATTCCGCCGCGCAAATCGTGAACCGTCAGAACTGTGGAACTGCATACGTCGTGAGGAAGTCACAGCCATGTTTGCGTCTTTCCGAATCGAGTGGCGTTTTATAGTAGAAAAGGCAGCTTGGTGGGGGGAGATTTTGGGAGCGTATGGTTTGTTGTGTGAAGACTTCATTGAAAAAGGTTTTAGGACGTAGTTACCTGAAATTTGAGGAGTTGATCACGGTATTAACAGAGATGGAAGCAGTGCTTAACTCCAGACAGTTGACCTTCGTATAGTCAGAGGTTGCAGAACCATCCCCTCTCACACCAGCGCACTTCCTTGTTGGAAAGCGACTTACCTCACTCCCCCGCAGCGAACCTCCGAGCATTGTAAGTGCAAGTTCCCTTGACATTCAGAGGCGGTGGAAGCACAGAAAAAAGGTAACATATCACTTTTGGAATAGATGACGAAGAGAATACCTTAACGAACTCCGGTCTGCCCAACATTCTCGTCCCGTCCTGTCACGCACTTTGAAAGAGGGGGATTTTGTGTTAGTAGATGAACATTTACTTCCCCGACAATGTTGGAAAATGGGTCGAATAGCACAAACGTTTCCTGTACGTGACGGCAGGGTGAGATCTTTTTCGATAAGGCTGCCATACGGCAAAGTTATCAAACGCCCTATACAACTTTTGTACCCATTAGAGTCACTTAATGAATAAGCAGAGCTGCTCATTGCGGGGGCGGAAGTGTGTACAATATTTGTATGAACTTACATCGGTTTCATTGAAGACAAAGAAAAGGGCAAATACTCGATCGCGAAATTTGAAAACGGAATGAAGAGGAGGATGAAGACGTAATCGAAAACAAACGCCTCAACGGACCTCAACGCCTTCCAAATGTAAATATTGTATATAAATCCTTTTGATTACTCCTTCTGTACCGATATTTTACAAAGACTGCGTCCCAAATTTGACCTCCTATATACTTAAGAGCGTGTGGTAGGCACTTTTTTGTGACGTACATGAAGGAAGGCCTGTCTGGTCCTCCTTCGTGCATTCTGCTGAGGCTCCACTCAAAGCCCAGCTTGGCTCAGGCCTCTCTGGTGTCAAAGCTGGATGAGCCCATGTACCCTTCCACGTCCTGTTTTGGTGCTGCCTGACTGGCTCTTACTGTTTACCTACGCACATCTTTCTCGCACTGTTCGAGGTATATAGTGACGGGCGCCTGACAACAGGCACACTGAGTAATTACGAAACGTGAGCCCGGCACAGCTAACACCTTCCACAGTGCTTACCTGACTTCGTAGCGGTTGTTACCCCAGAGGACCCTGGCTGTTGCAATTCCTCTTCACCTTCTGAGCTTTAAAGCAAAACCGATTATGCAGCAAAACCAAAGCATGCACTACCTTTCAGCATTTTAGCACCGCTTCTCGGCATCATTGTCCTTGTAACAATGCTTTGTTTGTTTGTATTTGAGATGGTGATATCACAACACCTTCCTCGCCACTCATGGCGCTTGCAGTAACTTCGCTGAACACGAAAACATTCAAACTGCATACAGTTGACGCTGCAGTGGGATGACCAAAATATGCGGTTGCAATTTCTGCTTGCGTCGGCCAGCTACCCAAAATGCGACGTCGGGACGTGCCATGTCACAGTTTCATAGGTCGCCAGCTACGACTGATGTGAGAACCATCATACTGCCACAGTTAACAAACACCTCGATTGTTCGCGCCTGACAGCGCGCCTCGGTCTTTTTCGGTTCTGCGCGGGGCTCGCGCCTGGTGCTCTCTCGTGCCCCCACGCAATTTCGAAGAACTGCAAGCAGATCTACCGGACCGGGCCTTCGCCTTTTTCTTTGATCCTGCTTTGCAGTCCGCTCATTAAACCCTTCTTGGGTCCTACCAATGCCAACGTCTCCTTCGCTTACGTGACAATACAATGCCTGTCTTTGTCCTGCATGTGTTTCACATCTACTTTGCCAACTCATGCAGTGAAGAGTTTTTGTTGAAGGCTACCGAGTTGGCAGGTTACGACCACCTGAGCATTCAGCTAATTGGTGATTTTACCTGGCTACTAATTTCAGTGGAATGTCTAATCTTGATTCTGTTTGTCCATGTTCTATTTATTGGCTAGTTTGTTGGAAAGTAACTTAGTCGGTCTATCTAAGAAAGCCTCCAGAAAAAGCTTTGCTAAGGCAGCACTAGCCTTAATAATTTTTTTCTCTTCAGACCGAGATAAGACTACCTTATTTCATTTTGAGCAAGCCAGCACACTGGAGAGGAGGAACGACCCAGATTTAGCATGAAGTTATAGGTTTCACATGAGCACATTCCATTTGTAGTTGAAAGAGAGGTGTCACTTAATTAGAAATACGAGTGAAACAAAAACATTATTAGGTATTTCAGTTAAGAAAGCTGTGCATACTTACGCGCAGCGTTCAGTATTTTGAACACACTTTGCTTTGTAGCTTTAAGTTTATCTATGATAACTATTAGTTCACTTGGAGCATGTAAAATACATTTGTTTTGACAGACAACCGCACTTGGGCATCTATCATATTTCATTTTATTTCATTTTATTTATTATACTCTCAGGGCCCGAAGGCATTACAGGGAGGAATGGAATTATACATCAATATAAAGTGAACAATGAAAACAAAACGCGAAGAACAAAACAAAAGGTACAGAATCGCTATGGAACATTATTAAGAACATTAGTTATGGCGGTTTTAAAATCAGGAGCGTTAGTAAGTAAGACTACGGATGCGGGAATGCGATTCCAGTCGAAGGAGGTCAGGGGTAAGAAGGAGGCATAAAAGGTGGAGGTGATGCAGTAGGGGATTCCTACTTTTAGTGGATGATCGGTGCGCGGCGATATGTATGATGGTTCTGAAAATAATGAGGTTCGAAGTGCTAGGTTAGAGTGATAAATCTTGTGAAATAAGCAGAGGCGAGCAATTTTTCTACGAAATGAGAGGTTAGGCAAAGGTAGAGACGCTTTCATGGAGGTGACGCTGGCTGTACGGTGATAGCTAGAAAGTATAAAACGTGCGGAGCGATTTTGAATCGATTCAATGGATGATGCTAGGGATACGCCAGGGTTCCAGATAGAGCCTGCATTCTCAAGTTTGGTGCGTACTCAAGTTTTATATAGTAAAAGTTTAAGTGAAACAGGGGCAAGGAAAAAGTTTCTTCTGAGATGGCCTAATAAGCGATTAGTGTTATTAGTGATATTGTCACGAATGACAAGTGATGAGGCGGCGAATGACTGAGCAAACTGAGCGTTTAATTGAGCAAACTTGTGCCCAAAAATAAAGAAGGAAACAGAAAAAAGCAGAGCGTCGCGGGCGTCGAAGTCGGCGTGTCAGCAGAGTCGAACGCTGGGGCGAAACTAACTCGACAAGGTCGCGGGCGGCCTCTTATTTAGAGTGCGTCACAATCTCGAAGATTCGGCGATAGCAGCTCGAGCGTCGCGCGCTCGGGGCGAGAATGAACACGCACTTTCTAGAAAACAAAAGCAGGAATAAATAATAGGAGTTACGGCTGGAACAAGATAAACGAGAACTTTCGAGAGGTCCGTGACCCAGTGTTGCTTTCTCAGCCCTGCGCGCGGCATTATCCTCCCCTTTAAAAGTGCATCGTCCCAGTGCAACAGAAAACGAAAAGAAGGGAAAAAAAGTGAAAGCCGTTTGCAACTCCCTGTAACACCGAATTGGAGCGCAGCTCTTGAGGAGGAGGAGGGAAGGGTACTGAGGGGAGGGTAGACCCCTCCTTCTCCTCCTTCTCCTCCTCCTCCCCCCATTCTTTAATATTCTCAGGGGGGGTCACCTGACCTCGGGGGGAGGGGGTCACGTGACCTCGGTGGGGAGAGGGTGTCACGTGACTTCGGGGGAGGGGGGTCACGCGACCTCGGGGAGGGGGGCCACGTGACCTCGGGGGGTCACGTGACCTTGGGGGGTCAGGTGGGGGTCACCTTGGGGAGTCACGTGACCTTGAGGTGACCTTGGGGTGACCTTGGTTATGCCGATGGCGACGCCGACGCCGCTTAAGCCGGAAACGGGCGCCTAAGAGCTGTGCTCTAAAACAAAAACAAATCCACAACGAAAGGACAACAAAATCGCGAGCCAGAGTTGACAGTTCACAGTTCACAGTTCACTCGTCGACGAGAGTGGGAGGTTTTATCGGTCGTAATACGGCTTCAGCCGGATGACGTGCACCACCTCGGGTCGCGGCTGACGTCTTGTTGATGGTCGTGTTCCGTCGTGAAGGACTTCGTAGTTCAGATCCCCGAAGCGTCAGGTGATCTTGTAAGGCCCAAAGTAGCGCTTCAGGAGCTTTTCGTTGAGACCGCGGCGACGAATCGGCGTCCACATCCGAACTCTGTCTCCGGGATGGAAGTGGACGTCGCGGCGACAAAGATTGTACCGGCGAGCGTCGACACGTTGTTGATCGTGGATTCCAAGGCGGGCTAGTCGGCGTGCTTCTTCTGCTCTCTGACTAACCGCATGGGCATCGTCGCATCCGTCATCCACCGGTTCATGGGACAGCATCGCGTCCAGCATGGCCGTCACTTTTCTGCCATGCACCAGCTCGAATGGTGTAAACCCGGTTGTTTCTTGAACTGCGGTGTTGTAGGCGAACGTGACGTATGGTAATACCTCGTCCCACCCCAGGTAGCACACCGATGTTGGTCCGACATTGGCCTAACATTGGCAAAGACTGGACCCAATATTGGACAATATTGGAAGCGCTACCCTTCCCAATGTCAGCCCAGTGATTGGTGCCAATGTTGGGCCACTGTTCAGCCATCGTTCCAGCCGATGTCGGCCCCATCATTGGTGCCAATGTTGGGGCATCGCTAAACCATGGTCCCAGCCAAGGTGCTCCCACATTGGCGAAGACCGGCGTAATATTGGATAACACTGGAAGCGCGACCCGATCCAATGTTGGCCGTCATGCTGATTTTTGGCCATCGTTGCACTCGCCCAGCTCTTTGCAAGTGCCCTTGCCAAGTTGTTTGCAAAAGGGAAGGTAAACAGACACAAGGGATTGTTTTGAAATCTCCTAAAAGTTTATTACACACAGCTTATTCTGTAGACAAGCACAATCTCAGCAATTCGTAATGGCTGTGATACAATTAAGAAGACTGCAAAGCAAGCAACAACCGGGGTAATTCTTGGGTAGTGTCCAGTCTCCCGGCAGCTGACAGAATTTTTTCGCCCAAATTCTACCACTAGTCGCCCCTCATTGGTGCGCAATCAGTTCATCGAACTACATTTCATAGACAGATCGTTTCATCAACACGCGATGTTTCATAAAAAAACTCAAAATATGTTTTCTTCTTCTTTTTTTTTTTTTTTTTTTGTTGCAATGAACCGCTCCAGACTTAGCATGAAGCGGCGTGAAAGGGTGGGCTGGTTCGGTGAGCACGCGCCTCAGGAATACACGCGCAACGAAATGCCCCTACAGCGCGCAATTCGCGGAACGAATGTCGATGAAACGTAAATGTCGACCAGAAAGGTGGCAACGAAACGTGTTTTTGCGAAACGCAGGTAGAATAAAAAAAAGTCAGTATTGTACCTGCAGTTGTGACATTATTTCAGACAGATAATGGCGGGCGACTGTCGGTAAGATTGCGGGAAAATTATTCTCCCAGCTGCCAGGAGATAGGCACTGCCCAATTCTAGAGGTTATCCAGAAGATCACCCATACAAGAACGGACAATGATCACCAAGTAGGTTGCAGCACACTTACGTTGAAAATACCGGACTTGAAAGATGTAATCCGACTTATATGTCAACACGGGCACTGCAGAACAACCACTCAAACACAAAAACTAGAAGGAAGTGATCCGTGAAGATTCAACACGATGTAGCACACGCTGGAATTTGCTGAACCGAACACTAAACTGTTCACAAGAATGTCTTGGGCTTCTTTGAAGAAATCGACACGGGTAGGACTTTTCGAACCAGATACCATTTACCACAGAAGCGAAATCCACAGCGGGCCTGCACCCGGCAGGCCGCATCACGCGCGAAACTAGGTCCGGTCTTTGCGACGCAGGCATTCCGAGTTTGTTAACGGCTAATGCGTCATCCGTCAAACCCCGTGATCACGCTTCTGCCGTCAAGTCCCGGCGAGTACGCACCGCAACCGCGCCTTCAGCTTAGGGAGAGAGAGAAAAAAGAGAAAAGGAGTACAAAGCAAGCAGGCCAGAACGGGGGTGGGGTGCGCTTACAAAGGCTTATCTTCAGGGGCATCTCACCAATGAACGGAGCGAGAGAATTTGTCACTTCTACCCAAGGTTGATAGTGCAGTAGATGTTATGCGTGACCTTGTGCTTTAGGCAGGTTCCGTGCTCTGCCTTGTCACCAGCTTTGAGACAGTAGTCACGTGACCCTAACCGGAGACACGATTGGCCTTAAACACGCATAGCGTCTACCCTGCTGTCAATACCGAGTGAACAGGACAGCTCTTTGAAGGTCAGCTTTCGAACTTCTAAAGAAACTGTCCAGTCCAAAAGTGGTTCTAAACGGGGCAAGTGTGACGACAGTATGTTTTGCGTCGTATAACTTACATTAGAATTTAGAATGAAGAACTAAGCGCGACTATTTTTTGCGCACGATGTACACAAATATATCCATAAATATATAAATATATTTTTATCAATAAATTTAAAACTGTTTGTACACTGTTAGGTTCGCGTTTTTAAACTTCAATTTTTTTTACGAAAGAGTTACACATAAAAGACACCCCGAACAGCATATCGTCCGACTTTCAACACACGATGAATCGCCGACGCTCGCAGTAAGAAGGTTGCGATGCTGCGCTAACGGTTTCTGAATGATGCTGCGTAAAGTACGCCGGGCGCAACGGCTTCGCGACCGTTCGAAGGGCAAATGATTCGCGACAACAAAGTAGCGTCTTGCAACTTCAGTAAGCTAACGGGGCTCGAGAATCCCACGCTCACATTTCCGCAGAGCGAGCGCGGCCGGCCAGATCGAGGCGCAGTATGCTCTCGCGTCGCGATTGCTACGTCGTTGCTCTGCCTATATTGATGACATGTGCACTGGCAGTCGAAGCAACCCTCTTGAGACTTCACTCGAGTTTAATATATGGCTTTATAGCGCGATAGACTCTTGTAAAACTAAAAGTAGAAGTCACTTCGGTTGCGACGTAAGCGGGGGCTTTATGTTTGTTGACACCTGCGTCAAATACGATATAGCTTCGCCAATACTGGAAACTCCTCCGAAAACACATAGGAGCGGCGGCGAACGTGACAGTGGCGCCTCTAGCGGACTCGGAGTCTACGGAAGCAGTCGTCGCAATGGAAAAGTATAGGCTCCGCGACGTCCTCGAGCTTTACAAGCCCCGTATCGTCACCCTAACAGCAGAAACAATTTATTACGGTCAGTTCGCTTGCAAAGCGGAATGCACTGACCGCAACTGCAACGACAATCGAATAACAACGCGCGCATAAACAAAGATAGAGCAGTTTATTTAGCGGTCTCAAACGCCTCTCAGGGGATGACAAGCGTTTGAAACGCGTCTGGGAAGCGGGAAAAAGGCGTTTAGCTACTCGAACTACTTCGTAATCGTTAAAACAGGCAAGAACGACATATTAATATTACCAGAGCAAGCGGACGACCTGCTGGAGCATAAAAACAAAACAAAAAGTAAGGATAAAAATGAACGTGCAAACACTTACCGAACTTTGCAGAAAAAATGGTGTCGCCATTCCCGACGAAAATAAGAAGAAACGGGAAAGAGAAGCGAACAACGGCGAATAAATCAAAGAAGCTAGCAAAAAACTATTTCAAAGACGACTATCGTTGCGGCGCTTATAGAAAAAAAGAAAGAAAAATGAAAAGCAGCAAATGAATAGCTGGTGGTCGCCACCGTGTTGAGTTCACGACAAAAAAAGCGGAAGCAACAGACGAAACTAATGAAAAAAGAAGAAAGCGTCCCTTTTTTTTTTCAGCTGCTTGTTGTACATTTCATTATTTGCTTTCGCGGCGTAGGTACGAACTAAAAACAATACAGGGGAAATAAATAACGTAGTGCAGCTAACACTGCCCGGTAAAAAAGAGTCGCAGAAATGTTTTGGTCGCAGGCAGCAATCTTCGATATGTGCTAGCAGTGAGTAACCTTTTTTTGCTTTCGAATTTCTTTTTCCAGTGACTTTAGCGGGTTGTTCGTTCGCTCGCTTGACGAAGCAGTTTAAAAGTGCATTCAAGTACTTGTTGACGTAGGTGTCCGAAGGCTGACGTAGGAAGCAGAAGAAAGATTTTCCACCACATCGCACAAACTTGTTCTTGCAATGGTAGGCACCACATCGCACAAACTTGTTCTTGAATGCGGCCGGTTGATCAACAAACGATGACCCGTAGCAGACGTGCCGGCCGGAGTACACAAGTAAAATTCGAATAAAAATGGGTCACGAGCTTACATTTCTTAATATATTTAATAAATATCAAAAAGCACGTATGACGATTTTGGATTAGAAACTCAATCGAAGGCGAAAATAGGAGGTTATCGCAGACGACAGTGGAAGAAAACAACAACAACAACAGCAAAGTTGCAGACGCCCTCAAAATGGCCGGGCCTAGCGCAGACGAACCTGGGGTAGTAAGCGCCGAAGCGAAGGAAAGGGAGTAAAAACTAAGCCAAACAAAGCAAGGATACGCAATTGTTTACACGTCGGGCAAAAAAAAAAAGCAAACAAAAAATATACACAGATATAAGCAGGAGGAAGAAATAACGCGGCAGAGTGACGTCGCCTCAAAAATATAAAAGAAAGAAGACTCAAAAATTGAAAAAGTGGAGACGGTTCAACGGGTGTCGGCCTTTATCGTAGAAGAAGTAAAGAAGCTGCGAAGCAGAAGATGTTGGTCGTCCCCGCGCTAACAATCGGAATTTGTGCACTGAAAATAACGTGACTGAAATCATCTTTTTTCGCGGGGCTACGACGCTCTCCCCTTCTTTCTTTGCAAGCGCGAGAAGTCTGCTTTTTTCGTAACTCCGCTTTTGTTAATCTATAATCGCGGCAGATTTGTATATGCACAACGACTTCTTTCGGAGCATACTGACATCGCCGTAACGTACGTGGTTCGAAATTGACTTCTGCTTCTTCATCCGGAGACGATCTTAACGGGATTAGCCAGCTCGCCTGTTCGACGAAACGGTTATAAGCAAGACACTCATGAGAAATGGGAATTGCAACGACAAAACGAATTGACTGATAAGAACAATAAAGTTGAAACGAAGCTATGTTCTGAAATGTTTGTACATTTCCCTTCTTCACGAAACAGCGCGAAGGCATACATTCGTGTTTTGCTTGGCTTACATAAGTTGTGACAGAATGTTTTCTACGGGAGAACTCCGAAATTGCACCCAGAAAGCTGTAACATCTTTCCCACGCGAAGAGAATGTCTTTCACTCATGAGCTGGCACCCATTTTTTCACTTTCAAAGCAGCGAATGTCCGTGACAATTTTTTTTCGTTGGTCACCTCGCGGGAGATAAGCAAAACCAATGCATTTTGGAGAATTTGTCTGCCAGCGGAGACTCCGAGCTCGCCAGGGGCGCTGCAATCACTTTTCGCCCGTTTTCCGCGGGAGTTGCCAGTATTGGCTTCCACGGTATTTGCCTGCGTCGACAGTGACTAAATATACACAGAAACATTAAATATAAAAATAGAGCACGCACAAAGAAATACAAACATGGCAGGGGCACGGACAAAGAGAAGACGTTAACGCTACGTATACACACAAAATACATTTGAAACGACAAAAATACTTAAATCTAAAAAACGGAATTAAGTTGTCACCGCCGAGGTAAGGCAATGCGAAGGGAGAGCAGCCGGCAAAAAACTGCAATAGTCCTACAGGCAGCTAAGGACGTATTTGTGATCGCGGTTATAAAGCGCCGGCGACGTACGCCCCATGAAGTTGGCTAAATGAAATTCTCGTCCGAGCGAGCTCAAGAATGACTCTTTTCCAATTTCCTACCTCTGCAATGCAAAAAAGAGGGTCGTGGGTCTACAGCCTAGGCGACACAAATATCGATAAGCCATTGGCTATGGCAGTACAATATTGACCAGCCTATACCAAGACATCACCAATATTGGAAAACTCTTGGCTTTGACAGATTAATATTACCCAGCTTAAGCCAGCGTATATTCAATATCGGAAAACCATTGGCTCTGACAGTCCAATATTGTACAGGTTATGCCGGCGTATATCCAATATAGGAAAGCTATTGGCTTAGACAGTCCAATATTGGACAGCTTATGCCGGCGTATAGCCAATATCAATCAATCAATCAATCAATCAATCAATCAATCGTTTTATTTATGGCCTTTAAGCCAACGGAGACCCTAGACAAAAAGCTGCCAGTGGCAGCTTGACGAGGTCTGGGGCCCGTCTAAAATTTGTCAGCAGGACATCCATTCAGAACACAAAAGGATATTACATGCAAAAATACGCTGAGTAATCACTTCATGCATTCAACTTCTAACAGCATTATACAAAAAGAAAAAAAAATATTCGCAGAACTTGTGACAGATTGAAAACATATACAGCTACATATAGAAGAAAATTACGCAAAACAACACAAGGCGCACAAAAACGCATAACTTCTAACAGCACTGTACAAAATGCAAAACTTATACAAAGGTATGGGTATGCTCAAGAAATTTCACGGAACAATTCACAAGAAATGGTAATGATTTCCTTCCCATTTGATATATATCAGTATTATTATTAAGAAGATGATTAAGTAATAAAGGTAGACGATATGTAATTGACTGGTAAGTATAGTTATACGAGCTCGTGGTACTATCCATTTTTCGAAAAGACGGGTGTTGAAACTACGAGGATGTTTGGAGAGCTCTGACATCTTGCATAAAAGCGAAGCATGCTCAGGAAATGAAAAACGAAAGCTGTGCAGTAATCTATAGTCATACATCTTATCAAGATTAATTATTTTATATTTGGCAAACAAAGGTTTGGTGTGAGCGCGATAGTGCTCATTGGCAATATGACGAAGCATCTTTTTTTGAAGTAAAGTAAGTTTTTCTATGTTTGTTTGTGTAGTTGTTCCCCAAACAAGATGGCAATAATTAATGTAAGACTGAAATAGTGAATAGTAGATTTGTGATTTCACGTTAACTGGGAAAATATTGCGGCAGTGTGACATAACTCCAACCAGCCTAGACAGCTTCGTAACAAGATAATTGACATAATCATTCCACAAAAGATGTTCAGAAAAAATTATTCCAAGCGTTTTATGTTGTTTCACTAACTCGATTGGTACGCTGCCTATTGTAATATTATAATTAATTGGCAGAGCCCTGCCCTTTGGTCGAAAAACTATAGCTTTCGTTTTCTGAATGTTAATTTTAAGGCCACTGTTGTTGGACCGTATAAGGAACTGGCTAAGAACATCATTTGCGTCTACGATTAATTTTTCAACACTCGTTTCGGGAAGAAATAGGCTGGTATCATCAGCGTATATTATGTATTTTATTTGTTTGTTTATATTTACAATATCATTAATATACACATTAAATAACATTGGCCCTAGTATACTACCCTGGGGAACCCAACATCGTATGTTAAGAAAAGGCGATGTATGACCATCGATCACAACACATTGCTTGCGGTGCTCCAAATAGGAATGTAAAAGGGACAGAGTTACACCACGTATTCCATAACAGTATAGTTTATCAAGTAGTATTTTATGGTTTATGAAATCAAACGCCTTGCTAAAATCTATAAATATACCAAGGGTAAACAGGCGATTTTCTATATTTTTCAAAATAATTTCTTTTTGTTGAAGCAATGCAGACTCAGTTGACTTTCCTTTGCGAAAACCATATTGAAAATCCGAAATCACAGAATGTTTAGCAAAGAAAGAATTGAGGCGTTTTAAAATAATTGTTTCAAGCCCTTTGGAAAATATAGGAAGTATAGAGATAGGCCTATAGTTTGTCGGTAGATTTTTATCTCCTCCTTTAAATATGACTGATACTTTAGCTAATTTCATTCTACTAGGAAACGTCCCCTGTGACAAGGCAAGGTTAAAAATATGCACCAGGCAAGAGGCGATGATATCTATAACAAATTTTACGGGTCTAGCTTGTAAATAATCTGTGTCGCAACTACTACTGTTGCTAAGACCCGAAAATATAGAACACACTTCGTGTTCATCAGTTGGTTCTAAAAAAATTGTTTCGTGTACTATATCTTGTATAAAACTGAAGGCATTAGCATTACTTGGCGGCGGGCTTAAGTTTACGAATACTTTATTAAAGTGTTGTGCTAGTGATGCCCCAGAAACGTTTTTCCCGTCAACAGAAAGTTCACCAATAGCTTTACGCGGTCTACTACGGTGTAACACCTCATTTATGGATTTCCAAACTAATTCTGGTCGTTTTTTGCAATTTCGGTTAAAAAGTTGTGTATGGTACTCCAGTTTAGCTTTCTGCAATTCAGATGTCAGGCGGTTACGAAATTGCTTGAAAATTATCAGTTTATCGGGATCTCTTGACGTTAAAAAGACTTATATAAACGATTCTTCTTTTTTAACATTTTCAGGTGCAGAGGAGTGATCCAGGGCTTCCGAATATTTTTAGAGACTGTCTTTATTAATAAGGGAAAATTCGAGCTATAGACATTGCTAAAGATGCTAATAAATGTGTTATACGCCTCATCTGCACATGTTTTAGAATAAACTGGGCCCCAATCCGTGCGCAAAATTTGAACCCTGAAATTTTCCAAATTGCGCTCGGATATGTTTTGAAAAACATATGATACTTTATTTGATTTCACTATGGAAGCGCCAACCCCACAGGATATAAGTATAGGAATGTGATCGCTAATATCACTAATTATTGTACCAGCGTCATGGACGTCTGTGCTAATATTGGTAACGAAAAGGTCAAGGGCACTGGAGCAGGAAATATTTATTCTAGTGGGAGACTGGATCACATTCACGAAGCCATTGGAACTGATGATGTTATTTAATAGCGATGATAAAGTCGAGTGTAACAGTGTGTTCACATTGAAATCTCCACCAAGAAAAAGGGTTAATTTATTTAGAGATATAAATTCAAGATACCTATCTAGAAACGAACTAAACTTATCAAAACACGCCGATGGCGGTCTATATACTACTGAGAAAACTAAGTTGTTACTTCGTACAGTTAGTATTTCAAAATCATCTGTCATTTCAGTATACCTTACTAGAAGTTCACACCTAATGTTTTGCCGAACGTAGATGGAAACACCTCCTCCGCGTTTCACCTGACGATTTAAATAAAAAGGAGTATAGCCTTGCAAGGCATACATATCATCGTGATCATGGTACCATGTTTCTCATGGCCAGAAATTTGTGACAAGCTGTTCTAGTTCACTTATTTACCGACACGTGGCGTATTCACCTTTAACTTTTACGTCGTGTGCAAACTCCCGCCAAACCGAAATGCGTTCCGCGTGCAATGAATAAAATTGTGAAAAATAGAAAATAGAGCTACGTTATCAGAGCTTCTCAAACAGTACTACAGAAAGGAGGAAGATCAATTGATGGACAGCACAAAGAACACGCAGAGAGCGTGCTGACGCGGCAGTAAAACCCGCGCCAGTGTTGGTGGTTAATTCGACGAGACGGGTTGTTTGTGTGTGTCAGTGTGTGCGTGCGTCCGTGCGTGCGCGTGTGCGTGTGAACGCGCGCGCGTGTGTGTGTGCGTGTGGTGGGGGAGAGTGTAAAAGCAGCCTGTGAGCGCATTTTGAGGCAAACAAACGCAAGACGGGCGCAAAGAGCGGACGAGCACGCCGTATCAGCGCCTCCCGGTTGCAAGAAGTCGATAACACTATCATTCCGCGTTTTCATATCTAGCGATATGGAAGCAAAAAAGTCAGATCTGCGGAAGAATTCCGAACAAGTATTCGAAAAACTACCCGACAATACATTTGCGATATTTTTGGAAAGTTGTTTGCAGATTGGCGAGTGTGTCGAGTAAACTACAACAAAAAGGATCCATATTTTGTGTTGCCTAAATTAGGCTTTCATGAACTCCACAACCATCGTATCGCTACACTGCCTCCGCTGAAGTCATCAGGAGCGAAATATTCTCTTTGGTATGACCACTCGCTGTGCTGATGTCTGGCTTCCTTTTTTCTTGGGATTTTTCTTGAAATTGGTAAAACTGAAAAACTCTGAACTGAAATTTTTGAATTAAATGAAACCCCAGGTTAACTGGAAGAATTGCTTTATTTCTGTTGACCCCGAAAACAAACCGCCCTTTTCCACGAGGCTGCTTCCTTCTGCTGCAATTATTGTTTCTGCGTGGGCCACTTAGTGATAACTGGCGCGAATAGCATTGTGTGTTGTAAAAACGCGATAGATGTGCAATAGCTTTTACGACGTAAGCCCTGATAAAACCTGATTTCTGGTCGACACCAGAAATAGATACCGAAAACAGAGAACTTTGAAAAAATGAACACCCAAAGACACCCTTAAATTTAAAAAAGAATACACAAACATACGGAACCCTACTTATAAGTTATAACGAAATCTAAAAGCTGCACCAACATATACGAAATCCAGCTTATAATTAGGATTCTGCGTTTTCGGAGTTTATTTCTGCTTAAAATCGCGGAGTGTTGTTTAGTGCTTATTTTTTACCATAAATTCGGAGTTCTTTGGAGCTTTCTTTCATCGTACAGAGTTTTTCGGCTTTTTCGGTGAAGTGAACGAAAGGTTGAAAACAGCAGTTTGTGAATTTAGTAAAAGTATCCTTTCCAATGAGAAACGTGTTCGACGATTCCCCTTTTTTAAAATAGAAGCTAAACGGAAGTTCTTTGTGATCATACAAACGAAAGTTGATACTGCGAGGGCCTGAAAAAGGCCTGCAGTTTTTCAAATAAATAAATAAATATTAGATATAGAGAAGTAGAGCAAAACTTGTTCGAAGATCCCTGGAAAATATTAAGACCAGTAGGATTCATAGCAGTTGGCGGTCCTGAAAAATCTGAGTTTTTTGGGTAAATATAAATATTAAAATATTTTACCGGAAGTATTTTTTTCGATTTTATCGAATTTGTCCGAAAACACAGAAGCATACTTATAGTACTCACGTCCGCCCCAGAAACCGGAATACGCCTAATAGAATCTCCACGGAGACGATAAAAATAAAAAGCCGGTTTAATTATGCGAACTGTGTTAAAATAGAAGGAAATAATGAATTATTTATTTTGGAGGTATCGTTGAACTGTACCCGACCGTCATCTCGATCCTTTCAGTGCGAGCGCTCTCTCCTTCCTCTTTCTTAGTTTCTTCCGTGTCTATTTAGTCTCCGGAAGCTTGCACCTTCTTTTTCTTAGTCTACAATACTTAATGATATCACCAAACGTACAGAATTACGCATTCAGAACCCGTCTAAAACTGTACCGCGCTATTCATATAGTCTCATTCTCGATTTATTAGCGTGTCAGATCTTAGGCAATGTAAGTTCATTCATCCTCTCCAGACTCGTCGACTAATCTCGCTCTTTTGCTTACTTCATCGGTTCCTTCAAAACTTCGGTCAGTCCAGTTCACCTCTTTTGGAACCACTGCCAAGCGGGGCAATGCCAGCTCCAACGGCAAGGCTAAGTCCGTCCTGATATTTTTTATAGCGTTGCTCCCCCCCCCCTCTCTCTGTCTGTCTCTCTCTCTCTCTGCCTCTCTTTCTTTCTATTTTATTAAGAACCACCGGATTCTTTTCGTAAAAAGCAGCGAAAGCTTCCAGCGAATATTTCCTTCAGCATCCATCCTTTTAAAACCTCAGCACTTCCTCGTGCCATCCAGAACTCAAACGATCTTTCCGACAATAATTGACACCATATCAGATCGCAAAAAGTTGCGCGGTGCACTGGTTAACAGTTTCTTTCCACCAGACTGGCACTCAACAAACTGAGTTTTTTCTTCTGTTGTTGAGCTATTGTAACCCTTACATTGTGTTCTTGCTCCCAAGGGCTTACTTATCAAAGCACGTTTATTCCGATTATCACAAAACGTTCGTCTGCCGTCGAAGGAATATTCTAAACTGTATCTTTGTTTTTTGTGTGTCACTATTGGGCTTATTCACATGTCATCACTTTTTACATTAGTGCTACATACCTCTTCCGCGGCAGACGTTTTCAGCGCTCAAGAATAAATAAAGTTGTGGCTACGCTTTCCGTGAGAAAGTCAGGAAATGCATGAAATACATTTGTTTATTGTTCATTTTTGTTTATTTATTACCTACAGTTCGCCCTTGGGGCATTATTATTTTTGTTTATTTATTACCTACAGTTCGCCTTGGGGTATTATTATTTAAATGGCGGGGAGAAGTTCGCACAAATATGTGGCCGAGGACTCGAGATTGCCTTTTCGAGTAACAAGACACTTCGTTTGTTTTGACGTTCGCTCGCTATGTAATACCTCACCTCAGCTTTCAGGCCCACGTGACAAACTCCCACAATTCAGCTCAAAACGGCGTTATGACCATATCAGGGGTTCTTAGTACTTATCAGAAATTTGCACACGCCACCACGTTTTTGGAGCATGACATAAGAGCAGTAGTGAGGACTGCTGCACCGAGATTGTGAAGATTATTCACATTTCAAGAAACAGGCTGCTGCGCATGTGCGTTGTATATAATCAAAAACACGTACGTGTGGAAAAATACAAATGTTTTTCTGTCAACAACATGAATGATATTGCCTTTTTCACTTCCGCATAATTCCAGCGTAACTTTCTGATACTCCTATCAGAAAGGTAGTTCCAAAAGTGCAATGCAACGCCGTTCTTATTCTGATGCGTGAGTACTACTCCGCTGACACAGCGGCCACCGAGCCAGATTGGTTCCTGCTAGTAAGAAGAGGAAATCGGAGGATTTAGGAACGACTTTATAACTCCACAGTAAATTCAGCTGAAACGAGCGGAACTCCCGAATCTTTGATTTTGTCCAAACGCCGAGGTCTAGTATAAAAACTAATTCACGTAAATATGCGATATATTCCTGAAGTATGCAATTCTTTGGTCCTATTCCGTTAATTGCTTTAAACAGACACAGTCGTTAAAATTTGATCATATAGCATGACCTCACTACAATGATTAGAGCCTGTGTTCCTCAAGGCCTTCAAATACTCTAACAAAAACGTCGTGAGCTTATGTTAATGTCTGCCCTCACACATCATAAAGTTAAAAAACCTTTCTCAGTTTTCACGTCGGTCGGTCTGTCGAGGGGGTGGTGGTTGCAACCACATAAGATATCGCACCTTCGGTGGTCGCACGGACACGTGATCATGATCATAAGGGATCACCTGTCCATCGTCACTGAGGTCACGTGACCATAGTCCGTGGGGTCCCGTCCACCACGTGACCACATAAGAAATAGCGCACCTTTGATGGCCACACATGGTCGCGTGACTGAGTCGGAAGCAACCTGACAATACTGATAATAGCGCACTTTTGCTGGCCACATGTTCATGCGTAAGCGTCGTTTGTTTGTGGGTGGGGGTCACGTGACCATGGCCCATCGGTTTTCGTCCACCACGTAGCCACACTAGAAATAACGAACCTGCTGGTCGCACGGTCAAGTGCCCATGATCCGTGGGGTCACGCGTGACCGTCGACCACTACGTGATCCCCCCGCAGTACCTTTCCGGAGCATCTTCAGAATTTCAAAAAAGCACTCACGGAAGAAGCCATATAAAGGACCTCACGGAAGTCGACAAAGATTCATGGAGGTTCCATAACAGTTCCAGGCCCCTTTAACGAAGAAGCGTTTACGCCATAAAAGACGGTGCAAAATGCTGCGAGTTCCATGAGAATCTCCTACACGATTTGGTTTATAATTTCTTATTTATAGCTATATCTAATTTTTCTCTTCAATGAACCGCAGCAAACGTTACGATTCATCCCAGCCAACCCAGCCCGGTGAGCGTGCCACATTACTTTACATTTTTCGCACTGCTGCGCAATACCGTCTGATCACGTGGCGCACTCTCTGTGTTGGTTTGGTTCCGAGGTTCGTGAAGTATTTTTCTGTTCATTTGTGACTGAGACAGAGTAATACCCGTTTCTTTCTCAATGCTCTTTATTCCAGGGCTAACATAATTTTCTACAGCAGTACGCTTCCGGCCACCGTTTTATTGAACAAAGACTGAGGGTCTGGCTACTTTATTAGGAAAGGGGAGATCAAAGTTAGTGTTAAAGAAAAAAACATAGCTTAGTTTATCACTTCGCGTCCGCATACACGATGCACGCACGAGCGCACGTTGCGCTTTTAGAATTGCTTTGAAGGCTCGTTGGGCGTTGTCGTGTTGTCCATGGGCCAAGCAGTTTGGCGAGTCTGAAAGGTTTCAGTGTTCATCCGCTCAGATGTTGTTTCTATGATATCTCCTCGAACCTTGGTCTCTCTATACTCAAGTGGTAGACGACGCGAAATATATAATTTTCATCCCTCTGCTACATGCTGGTATCATGGCAAATACTTGAAAATAACTCTATTTTGAAAAAAAAAAACGCTTCAAAGTGGACCTGGTTTTTCAGTACTGACGGTTTCGCCCTACTTTTCAAATTTGAGCACACGCGCCTTCACAGGGAACTTTTGGAGCACGGCTCATGCACCCATTCTGGGCGCAATATATAATTTTCATCCCTCTACTACATGCTAGTGCCATGGCAAATACTTGTAAATAAATCTGTCTTGAGAAAAACCGCTCCGAAGTGGACCTGCTTTTTCCGTTTCGACGGTTTCGTCCCATTTTTAAAGTTTGAGCACCCGCGCCTTCACATGGAACTTTTGGAGCACGGCTCAATCACCCATTCTGGGCGAAATATATAATTTTCCTCCCTCTACTACATGCTAGTGCCATGGCAAATACTTGGAAATAAATCTGTCTTGAGAAAAACCGCTCCGAAGTGGACCTGGTTTTTCCGTTTTGACGGTTTCGTCCCATTTTTAAAGTATGAGCACCCGCGCCTTCACATAGAACTTTTGGAGCACGGCTCATCCACCCATTCTGGGCGAAATATATAATTTTCATCCCTCTACTACATGCTAGTGCCATGGCAAATACTTGAAAATAAATCTGTCTTGAGAAAAACCGCTCCGAAGTGGACCTGGTTTTTCCGTTTCGACGGTTTCGTCCCATTTTTAAAGTTTGAGCACCCGCGCCTTCACATGGAACTTTTGGAGCACGGCTCATGCACCCATTCTGGGCGAAATATATAATTTTCATCCCTCTACTACATGCAAGTGCCATGGCAAATACTTGGAAATAAATCTGTCTTGAGAAAAACCGCTCCGAAGTAGACCTGGTTTTTCCGTTTCGACGGTTTCGTCCCATTTTTAAAGATTGAGCACCCGCGCCTTCACAGGGAACTTTTGGAGCACAGCTCATGCACCCATTCTGGGCGAAATATATAATTTTCATCCCTCTACTACATGCCAGTGCCATGGCAAATACTTGGAAATAAATCTGTCTTGAGAAAAACCGCTCCGAAGTGGACCTGGTTTTTCCGTTTCGACGGTTTCGTCCCATTTTTAAAGTTTGAGCACACGCGCCTTCACAGGGAACTTTTGGAGCACGGCTCATGCACCCATTCTGGGCGAAATATATAACTTTCATCCCTCTACTACATGCTAGTGCCATGGCAAATACTTGGAAATAAATCTGTCTTGAGAAAAACCGCTCCGAAGTGGACCTGGTTTTTCCGTTTTGACGGTTTCGTCCCATTTTTAAAGTTTGAGCACACGCGCCTTCACAGGGAACTTTTGGAGCACGGCTCATGCACCCATTCTGGGCGAAATATATAATTTTCATCCCTCTACTACATGCAAGTGCCATGGCAAATACTTGGAAATAAATCTGTCTTGAGAAAAACCGCTCCGCAGTGGACCTGGTTTTTCCGTTTTGACGGTTTCGTCCCATTTTTAAAGTTTGAGCACACGCGCCTTCACAGGGAACTTTTGGAGCACGGCTCATCCACCCATTCTGGGCGAAATATATAATTTTCATCCCTCTACTACATGCTAGTGCCATGGAAAATACTTGGAAATAAATCTGTCTTGAGAAAAACCGCTCCGAAGTGGACCTGGTTTTTCCGTTTTGACGGTTTCGTCCCATTTTTAAAGTTTGAGCACACGCGCCTTCACAGGGAACTTTTGGAGCACGGCTCATCCACCCATTCTGGGCGAAATATATAATTTTCATCCCTCTACTACATGCTAGTGCCATGGCAAATACTTGAAAATAAATCTGTCTTGAGAAAAACCGCTCCGAAGTGGACCTGGTTTTTCCGTTTTGACGGTTTCGTCCCATTTTTAAAGTTTGAGCACACGCGCCTTCACAGGGAACTTTTGGAGCACGGATCATCCACCCATTCTGGGCGAAATATATAATTTTCATCCCTCTACTACATGCTAGTGCCATGGCAAATACTTGGAAATAAATCTGTCTTGAGAAAAACCGCTCCGAAGTGGACCTGGTTTTTCCGTTTTGACGGTTTCGTCCCATTTTTAAAGTTTGAGCACACGCGCCTTCACAGGGAACTTTTGGAGCACGGCTCATCCACCCATTCTGGGCGAAATATATAATTTTCATCCCTCTACTACATGCTAGTGCCATGGCAAATACTTGAAAATAAATCTGTCTTGAGAAAAACCGCTCCGAAGTGGACCTGGTTTTTCCGTTTCGACGGTTTCGTCCCATTTTTAAAGTTTGAGCACCCGCGCCTTCACATGGAACTTTTGGAGCACGGCTCATGCACCCATTCTGGGCGAAATATATAATTTTCATCGCTCTACTACATGCAAGTGCCATGGCAAATACTTGGAAATAAATCTGTCTTGAGAAAAACCGCTCCGAAGTGGAACTGGTTTTTCCGTTTCGACGGTTTCGTCCCATTTTTAAAGTTTGAGCACCCGCGCCTTCACAGGGAACTTTTGGAGCACAGCTCATGCACCCATTCTGGGCGAAATATATAATTTTCATCCCTCTACTACATGCCAGTGCCATGGCAAACACTTGGAAATAAATCTGTCTTGAGAAAAACCGCTCCGAAGTGGACCTGGTTTTTCCATTTCGACGGTTTCGTCCCATTTTTAAAGTTCGAGCACCCGCGCCTTCACAGGGAACTTTTGGAGCACGGCTCATGCACCCATTCTGGGCGAAATATATAACTTTCATCCCTCTACTACATGCTAGTGCCATGGCAAATACTTGGAAATAAATCTGTCTTGAGAAAAACCGCTCCGAAGTGGACCCGGTTTTTCCGTTTTGACGGTTTCGTCCCATTTTTAAAGTTTGAGCACACGCGCCTTCACAGGGAACATTTGGAGCACGGCTCATCCACCCATTCTGGGCGAAATATATAATTTTCATCCCTCTACTACATGCTAGTGCCATGGCAAATACTTGAAAATAAATCTGTCTTGAGAAAAACCGCTCCGAAGTGGACCTGGTTTTTCCGTTTCGACGGTTTCGTCCCATTTTTAAAGTTTGAGCACCCGCGCCTTCACATGGAACTTTTGGAGCACGGCTCATGCACCCATTCTGGGCGAAATATATAATTTTCATCCCTCTACTACATGCAAGTGCCATGGCAAATACTTGGAAATAAATCTGTCTTGAGAAAAACCGCTCCGAAGTGGACCTGGTTTTTCCGTTTCGACGGTTTCGTCCCATTTTTAAAGTTTGAGCACCCGCGCCTTCACATGGAACTTTTGGAGCACGGCTCATGCACCCATTCTGGGCGAAATATATAATTTTCATCCCTCTACTACATGCAAGTGCCATGGCAAATACTTGGAAATAAATCTGTCTTGAGAAAAACCGCTCCGAAGTGGACCTGGTTTTTCCGTTTTGACGGTTTCGTCCCATTTTTAAAGTTTGAGCACACGCGCCTTCACAGGGAACGTTTGGAGCACGGCTCATCCACCCATTCTGGGCGAAATATATAATTTTCATCCCTCTACTACATGCTAGTGCCATGGCAAATACTTGGAAATAAATCTGTCTTGAGAAAAACCGCTCCGAAGTGGACCTGTTTTTTCCGTTTTGACGGTTTCGTCCCATTTTTAAAGTTTGAGCACACGCGCCTTCACATGGAACTTTTGGAGCACGGCTCATCCACCCATTCTGGGCGAAATATATAATTTTCATCCCTCTACTACATGCTAGTGCCATGGCAAATACTTGGAAATAAATCTGTCTTGAGAAAAACCGCTCCGAAGTGGACCTGGTTTTTCCGTTTCGACGGTTTCGTCCCATTTTTAAAGTTTGAGCACCCGCGCCTTCACAGGGAACTTTTGGAGCACAGCTCATGCACCCATTCTGGGCGAAATATATAATTTTCATCCCTCTACTACATGCCAGTGCCATGGCAAATACTTGGAAATAAATCTGTCTTGAGAAAAACCGCTCCGAAGTGGACCTGGTTTTTCCATTTCGACGGTTTCGTCCCATTTTTAAAGTTCGAGCACCCGCGCCTTCACAGGGAACTTTTGGAGCACGGCTCATGCACCCATTCTGGGCGAAATATATAACTTTCATCCCTCTACTACATGCTAGTGCCATGGCAAATACTTGGAAATAAATCTGTCTTGAGAAAAACCGCTCCGAAGTGGACCTGGTTTTTCCGTTTCGACGGTTTCGTCCCATTTTTAAAGTTTGAGCACCCGCGCCTTCACATGGAACTTTTGGAGCACGGCTCATGCACCCATTCTGGGCGAAATATATAATTTTCATCCCTCTACTACATGCAAGTGCCATGGCAAATACTTGGAAATAAATCTGTCTTGAGAAAAACCGCTCCGAAGTGGACCTGGTTTTTCCGTTTTGACGGTTTCGTCCCATTTTTAAAGTTTGAGCACACGCGCCTTCACAGGGAACTTTTGGAGCACGGCTCATCCACCCATTCTGGGCGAAATATATAATTTTCATCCCTCTACTACATGCTAGTGCCATGGCAAATACTTGGAAATAAATCTGTCTTGAGAAAAACCGCTCCGAAGTGGACCTGGTTTTTCCATTTCGACGGTTTCGTCCCATTTTTAAAGTTCGAGCACCCGCGCCTTCACATGGAACTTTTGGAGCACGGCTCATGCACCCATTCTGGGCGAAATATATAATTTTCATCCCTCTACTACATGCAAGTGCCATGGCAAATACTTGGAAATAAATCTGTCTTGAGAAAAACCGCTCCGAAGTGGACCTGGTTTTTCCGTTTCGACGGTTTCGTCCCATTTTTAAAGTTTGAGCACCCGCGCCTTCACAGGGAACCTTTGGAGCACAGCTCATGCACCCATTCTGGGCGAAATATATAATTTTCATCCCTCTACTACATGCCAGTGCCATGGCAAATACTTGGAAATAAATCTGTCTTGAGAAAAACCGCTCCGAAGTGGACCTGGTTTTTCCATTTCGACGGTTTCGTCCCATTTTTAAAGTTCGAGCACCCGCGCCTTCACAGGGAACTTTTGGAGCACGGCTCATGCACCCATTCTGGGCGAAATGTATAAATTTCATCCCTCTACTACATGCTAGTGCCATGGCAAATACTTGGAAATAAATCTGTCTTGAGAAAAACCGCTCCGAAGTGGACCTGGTTTTTCCGTTTTGACGGTTTCGTCCCATTTTTAAAGTTTGAGCACCCGCGCCTTCACAGGGAACTTTTGGAGCACGGCTCATGCACCCATTCTGGGCGAAATATATAATTTTCATCCCTCTACTACATGCTAGTGCCATGGCAAAAACTTGGAAATAAATCTGTCTTGAGAAAAACCGCTCCGAAGTGGACCTGGTTTTTCCGTTTTGACGGTTTCGTCCCATTTTTAAAGTTTGAGCACCCGCGCCTTCACAGGGAACCTTTGGAGCACGGCTCATGCACCCATTCTGGGCGAAATATATAATTTTCATCCCTCTACTACATGCTAGTGCCATGGCAAATACTTGGAAATAAATCTGTCTTGAGAAAAACCGCTCCGAAGTGGACCTGGTTTTTCCGTTTTGACGGTTTCGTCCCATTTTTAAAGTTTGAGCACCCGCGCCTTCACAGGGAACTTTTGGAGCACGGCTCATGCACCCATTCTGGGCGAAATATATAACTTTCATCCCTCTACTACATGCTAGTGCCATGGCAAAAACTTGGAAATAAATCTGTCTTGAGAAAAACCGCTCCGAAGTGGACCTGGTTTTTCCGTTTTGACGGTTTCGTCCCATTTTTAAAGTTTGAGCACCCGCGCCTTCACAGGGAACTTTTGGAGCACGGCTCATGCACCCATTCTGGGCGAAATATATAATTTTCATCCCTCTACTACATGCTAGTGCCATGGCAAAAACTTGGAAATAAATCTGTCTTGAGGAAAACCGCTCCGAAGTGGACCTGGTTTTTCCGTTTTGACGGTTTCGTCCCATTTTTAAAGTTTGAGCACCCGCGCCTTCACAGGGAACTTTTGGAGCACGGCTCATGCACCCATTCTGGGCGAAATATATAATTTTCCTCCCTCTACTACATGCTAGTGCCATGGCAAAAACTTGGAAATAAATCTGTCTTGAGAAAAACCGCTCCGAAGTGGACCTGGTTTTTCCGTTTTGACGGTTTCGTCCCATTTTTAAAGTTTGAGCACCCGCGCCTTCACAGGGAACTTTTGGAGCACGGCTCATGCACCCATTCTGGGCGAAAGATATAATTTTCATCCCTCTACTACATGCTAGTGCCATGGCAAATACTTGGAAATAAATCTGTCTTGAGAAAAACCGCTCCGAAGTGGACCTGGTTTTTCCGTTTCGACGGTTTCGTCCCATTTTTAAAGTTTGAGCACCCGCGCCTTCACATAGAACTTTTGGAGCACGGCTCATGCACCAATTCTGGGCGAAATATATAATTTTCATCCCTCTACTACATGCTAGTGCCATGGCAAATACTTGGAAATAAATCTGTCTTGAGAAAAACCGCTCCGAAGTGGACCTGGTTTTTCCGTTTCGACGGTTTCGTCCCATTTTTAAAGTATGAGCACCCGCGCCTTCACATAGAACGTTTGGAGCACGGCTCATGCACCCATTCTGGGCGAAATATATAATTTTCATCCCTCTACTACATGCTAGTGCCATGGCAAATACTTGGAAATAAATCTGTCTTGAGAAAAACCGCTCCGAAGTGGACCTGGTTTTTCCGTTTCGACGGTTTCGTCCCATTTTTAAAGTTTGAGCACCCGCGCCTTCACATGGAACTTTTGGAGCACGGCTCATGCACCCATTCTGGGCGAAATATATAATTTTCATCCCTCTACTACATGCTACTGCCATGGCAAATACTTGGAAATAAATCTGTCTTGTGAAAAACCGCTCCGAAGTGGACCTGGTTTTTCCGTTTCGACGGTTTCGTCCCATTTTTAAAGTTCGAGCACCCGCGCCCTCACAGGGAACTTTGGGAGCACGGCTCATGCACCCATTCTGGGCGAAATATATAACTTTCATCCCTCTACTACATGCTAGTGCCATGGCAAATACTTGGAAATAAATCTGTCTTGAGAAAAACCGCTCCGAAGGGGACCTGGTTTTTCCGTTTTGACGGTTTCGTCCCATTTTTAAAGTTTGAGCACCCGCGCCTTCACAGGGAACTTTTGGAGCACGGCTCATGCACCCATTCTGGGCGAAATATATAATTTTCATCCCTCTACTACATGCTAGTGCCATGGCAAAAACTTGGAAATAAATCTGTCTTGAGAAAAACCGCTCCGAAGTGGACCTGGTTTTTCCGTTTTGACGGTTTCGTCCCATTTTTAAAGTTTGAGCACCCGCGCCTTCACAGGGAACTTTTGGAGCACGGCTCATGCACCCATTCTGGGCGAAATATATAATTTTCATCCCTCTACTACATGCAAGTGCCATGGCAAATACTTGGAAATAAATCTGTCTTGAGAAAAACCGCTCCGAAGTGGACCTGGTTTTTCCGTTTTGACGGTTTCGTCCCATTTTTAAAGTTTGAGCACACGCGCCTTCACAGGGAACTTTTGGAGCACGGCTCATCCACCCATTCTGGGCGAAATATATAATTTTCATCCCTCTACTACATGCTAGTGCCATGGCAAATACTTGGAAATAAATCTGTCTTGAGAAAAACCGCTCCGAAGTGGACCTGTTTTTTCCGTTTTGACGGTTTCGTCCCATTTTTAAAGTTTGAGCACACGCGCCTTCACATGGAACTTTTGGAGCACGGCTCATCCACCCATTCTGGGCGAAATATATAATTTTCATCCCTCTACTACATGCTAGGGCCATGGCAAATACTTGGAAATAAATCTGTCTTGAGAAAAACCGCTCCGAAGTGGACCTGGTTTTTCCGTTTCGACGGTTTCGTCCCATTTTTAAAGTTTGAGCACCCGCGCCTTCACAGGGAACTTTTGGAGCACAGCTCATGCACCCATTCTGGGCGAAATATATAATTTTCATCCCTCTACTACATGCCAGTGCCATGGCAAATACTTGGAAATAAATCTGTCTTGAGAAAAACCGCTCCGAAGTGGACCTGGTTTTTCCATTTCGACGGTTTCGTCCCATTTTTAAAGTTCGAGCACCCGCGCCTTCACAGGGAACTTTTGGAGCACGGCTCATGCACCCATTCTGGGCGAAATATATAACTTTCATCCCTCTACTACATGCTAGTGCCATGGCAAATACTTGGAAATAAATCTGTCTTGAGAAAAACCGCTCCGAAGTGGACCTGGTTTTTCCGTTTCGACGGTTTCGTCCCATTTTTAAAGTTTGAGCACCCGCGCCTTCACATGGAACTTTTGGAGCACGGCTCATGCACCCATTCTGGGCGAAATATATAATTTTCATCCCTCTACTACATGCAAGTGCCATGGCAAATACTTGGAAATAAATCTGTCTTGAGAAAAACCGCTCCGAAGTGGACCTGGTTTTTCCGTTTTGACGGTTTCGTCCCATTTTTAAAGTTTGAGCACACGCGCCTTCACAGGGAACTTTTGGAGCACGGCTCATCCACCCATTCTGGGCGAAATATATAATTTTCATCCCTCTACTACATGCTAGTGCCATGGCAAATACTTGGAAATAAATCTGTCTTGAGAAAAACCGCTCCGAAGTGGACCTGGTTTTTTCATTTCGACGGTTTCGTCCCATTTTTAAAGTTCGAGCACCCGCGCCTTCACATGGAACTTTTGGAGCACGGCTCATGCACCCATTCTGGGCGAAATATATAATTTTCATCCCTCTACTACATGCAAGTGCCATGGCAAATACTTGGAAATAAATCTGTCTTGAGAAAAACCGCTCCGAAGTGGACCTGGTTCTTCCGTTTCGACGGTTTCGTCCCATTTTTAAAGTTTGAGCACCCGCGCCTTCACAGGGAACCTTTGGAGCACAGCTCATGCACCCATTCTGGGCGAAATATATAATTTTCATCCCTCTACTACATGCCAGTGCCATGGCAAATACTTGGAAATAAATCTGTCTTGAGAAAAACCGCTCCGAAGTGGACCTGGTTTTTCCATTTCGACGGTTTCGTCCCATTTTTAAAGTTCGAGCACCCGCGCCTTCACAGGGAACTTTTGGAGCACGGCTCATGCACCCATTCTGGGCGAAATGTATAAATTTCATCCCTCTACTACATGCTAGTGCCATGGCAAATACTTGGAAATAAATCTGTCTTGAGAAAAACCGCTCCGAAGTGGACCTGGTTTTTCCGTTTTGACGGTTTCGTCCCATTTTTAAAGTTTGAGCACCCGCGCCTTCACAGGGAACTTTTGGAGCACGGCTCATGCACCCATTCTGGGCGAAATATATAATTTTCATCCCTCTACTACATGCTAGTGCCATGGCAAAAACTTGGAAATAAATCTGTCTTGAGAAAAACCGCTCCGAAGTGGACCTGGTTTTTCCGTTTTGACGGTTTCGTCCCATTTTTAAAGTTTGAGCACCCGCGCCTTCACAGGGAACCTTTGGAGCACGGCTCATGCACCCATTCTGGGCGAAATATATAATTTTCATCCCTCTACTACATGCTAGTGCCATGGCAAATACTTGGAAATAAATCTGTCTTGAGAAAAACCGCTCCGAAGTGGACCTGGTTTTTCCGTTTTGACGGTTTCGTCCCATTTTTAAAGTTTGAGCACCCGCGCCTTCACAGGGAACTTTTGGAGCACGGCTCATGCACCCATTCTGGGCGAAATATATAACTTTCATCCCTCTACTACATGCTAGTGCCATGGCAAAAACTTGGAAATAAATCTGTCTTGAGAAAAACCGCTCCGAAGTGGACCTGGTTTTTCCGTTTTGACGGTTTCGTCCCATTTTCAAAGTTTGAGCACCCGCGCCTTCACAGGGACCTTTTGGAGCACGGCTCATGCACCCATTCTGGGCGAAATATATAATTTTCATCCCTCTACTACATGCTAGTGCCATGGCAAAAACTTGGAAATAAATCTGTCTTGAGAAAAACCGCTCCGAAGTGGACCTGGTTTTTCCGTTTTGACGGTTTCGTCCCATTTTTAAAGCTTGAGCACCCGCGCCTTCACAGGGAACTTTTGGAGCACGGCTCATGCACCCATTCTGGGCGAAATATATCATTTTCCTCCCTCTACTACATGCTAGTGCCATGGCAAAAACTTGGAAATAAATCTGTCTTGAGAAAAACCGCTCCGAAGTGGACCTGGTTTTTCCGTTTTGACGGTTTCGTCCCATTTTTAAAGTTTGAGCACCCGCGCCTTCACAGGGAACTTTTGGAGCACGGCTCATGCACCCATTCTGGGCGAAAGATACAATTTTCATCCCTCTACTACATGCTAGTGCCATGGCAAATACTTGGAAATAAATCTGTCTTGAGAAAAACCGCTCCGAAGTGGACCTGGTTTTTCCGTTTCGACGGTTTCGTCCCATTTTTAAAGTTTGAGCACCCGCGCCTTCACATAGAACTTTTGGAGCACGGCTCATGCACCAATTCTGGGCGAAATATATAATTTTCATCCCTTTACTACATGCTAGTGCCATGGCAAATACTTGGAAATAAATCTGTCTTGAGAAAAACCGCTCCGAAGTGGACCTGGTTTTTCCGTTTCGACGGTTTCGTCCCATTTTTAAAGTATGAGCACCCGCGCCTTCACATAGAACGTTTGGAGCACGGCTCATGCACCCATTCTGGGCGAAATATATAATTTTCATCCCTCTACTACATGCTAGTGCCATGGCAAATACTTGGAAATAAATCTGTCTTGAGAAAAACCGCTCCGAAGTGGACCTGGTTTTTCCGTTTCGACGGTTTCGTCCCATTTTTAAAGTTTGAGCACCCGCGCCTTCACATGGAACTTTTGGAGCACGGCTCATGCACCCATTCTGGGCGAAATATATAATTTTCATCCCTCTACTACATGCTAGTGCCATGGCAAATACTTGGAAATAAATCTGTCTTGTGAAAAACCGCTCCGAAGTGGACCTGGTTTTTCCGTTTCGACGGTTTCGTCCCATTTTTAAAGTTCGAGCACCCGCGCCCTCACAGGGAACTTTGGGAGCACGGCTCATGCACCCATTCTGGGCGAAATATATAACTTTCATCCCTCTACTACATGCTAGTGCCATGGCAAATACTTGGAAATAAATCTGTCTTGAGAAAAACCGCTCCGAAGGGGACCTGGTTTTTCCGTTTTGACGGTTTCGTCCCATTTTTAAAGTTTGAGCACCCGCGCCTTCACAGGGAACTTTTGGAGCACGGCTCATGCACCCATTCTGGGCGAAATATATAATTTTCATCCCTCTACTACATGCTAGTGCCATGGCAAAAACTTGGAAATAAATCTGTCTTGAGAAAAACCGCTCCGAAGTGGACCTGGTTTTTCCGTTTTGACGGTTTCGTCCCATTTTTAAAGTTTGAGCACCCGCGCCTTCACAGGGAACTTTTGGAGCACGGCTCATGCACCCATTCTGGGCGAAATATATAATTTTCATCCCTCTACTACATGCTAGTGCCATGGCAAATACTTGAAAATAAATCTGTCTTGAGAAAAACCGCTCCGAAGTGGACCTGGTTTTTCCGTTTCGACGGTTTCGTCCCATTTTTAAAGTTTGAGCACCCGCGCCTTCACATGGAACTTTTGGAGCACGGCTCATGCACCCATTCTGGGCGAAATATATAATTTTCATCCCTCTACTACATGCTAGTGCCATGGCAAATACTTGGAAATAAATCTGTCTTGTGAAAAACCGCTCCGAAGTGGACCTGGTTTTTCCGTTTCGACGGTTTCGTCCCATTTTTAAAGTTTGAGCACCCGCGCCTTCACAGGGAACTTTTGGAACACGGCTCATGCACCCATTCTGGGCGAAATATATAATTTTCATCCCTCTACTACATGCTAGTGCCATGGCAAATACTTGTAAATAAATCTGTCTTGAGAAAAACCGCTCCGAAGTGGACCTGGTTTTTCCATTTCGACGGTTTCGTCCCATTTTTAAAGTTTGAGCACCCGCGCCTTCACATGGAACTTTTGGAGCACGGCTCATGCACACATTCTGGGCGAAATATATAATTTTCATCCCTCTACTACATGCTAGTGCCATGGCAAATACTTGGAAATAAATCTGTCTTGAGAAAAACCGCTCCGAAGTGGACCTGGTTTTTCCGTTTCGACGGTTTCGTCCCATTTTTAAAGTTTGAGCACCCGCGCCTTCACAGGGAACTTTTGGAGCACGGCTCATGCACCCATTTTGGGCGAAATATATAACTTTCATCCCTCTACTACATGCTAGTGCCATGGCAAATACTTGGAAATAAATCTGTCTTGAGAAAAACCGCTCCGCAGTGGACCTGGTTTTTCCGTTTCGACGGTTTCGTCCCATTTTTAAAGTTTGAGCACCCGCGCCTTCACAGGGAACTTTTGGAGCACGGCTCATGCACCCAGTCTGGGCGAAATATATAACTTTCATCCCTCTACTACATGCTGGTGCCATGGCAAATACTTGGAAATAAATCTGTCTTGAGAAAAACCGCTTCAAACTAGACCTGGTTTTTCCGTTTTGACGGCTTCGTCCAACTTTTCAAATTTGGGCCTCCGCTCATCCACAAGGAACTTGTTTAGAACATTCGGGTCTTTAACTGGGAATAATGATAAAATTTAAGTCCATCAAATCAATCATGGTACAACTGCATATCCTTGAAAATAAACCTCTTCGATGGGAAAGGCGTTCGAGCGAGGACGTTACGTAGTTCTCATTTTCCAATGTTCTCCTCGCTGGATCGACCGACATGTTTTTTACTTGATATTTTGAATTTATGTGCTTGACGTGTCATGAAGAGACCATCAAGTACAGTCAGCTTCCTTGCCAAATAATCACTCAATATTCCCACTTTATTCGCCCTAAATGTAGTTTCGCCAAGGTCAATAATTTCTTAATGATTAATAACAATATTTCTATACCTTTTCTTAGCCATGATAAAATTTCTAAATGAAAAAAACAAATAGTTGCTTTCTTTGTTTAGTAGTTTAGTGATCCTAGCAGCAGAATGCAGGAAACGATTCTGAACAGCTGGCTGATCGATTATGCGCCTGGTTCGACAAACTGGTCTCAGGAACCCGAGCAAATAAGTTTGAGAGAAGACAGAGCGTACACTACGCTTTCTGGATGTTTTTGCCTTGTCGCAGTTATATGGCAAATCTCGTATCTTTCTGTATTTTTAAATTAGGGAGGTTTGAAAATCACTTTGTGTGGCACGTTTGGGAGAGGTGCCCCAGAAGGATGTTTTTTCTACGCATTACAAAATATCATACAAATCACGAAACTTTGTCATATGATTGGGGGAGGGTTGTATTTATAATATAAAATTAAAATTTATTTCACTCACCTAATAATATATTTTAAAAACCGATCAAACCTGATACCGCCCATAGTGGCTATGCATCAAATAATTTACTCGAATGAGGAACCTGCAGTTTATGCGCTGTAATCTTGACTTTTTTGCGGAAGGATTGGATCGGGTCAGAGATTGGACGGGTAGCATGGCAAATCTGAAAAAATGTGATGTTGAGCAAATATTGCCGTATTTCTATATTTAATACATTGCTTCTATGGGAGCGTTGCCATAATCCGCCAAGAGATGGCGCTAGCATGCGATGGCACAGATTTCTGGGGATGGTTGGCATAAAGACGTCGAATTGAGATGGAAAATGAGAAATTAATGTGTCAAATGTGCCCACTTTATTTCTGAGAGAGCGCACATTGAGGTGAAATGCAGAAAGAGCGTTCTTAGTTTGTAAGCATTTCATTACATCGGATGGCAAAATACAGTCATGATACCGCATTTCCATTTGGCGAGACAGTCATTTACATCAATATCTAGCAAATTTTGACGAGATCATCTTCATTCACAAGTTGAACAATAGGCGTGCTGTCAGACTTCCGGGCGAATATCTTTCCATTTTTTGCCCAGACAAATTTCCAGTGAAATTCTCGCTTCCTCCCGATAGCTTTGCCAAGCAGACGCTTGAGCGCTGGGCATAAGTGCTCATTTACAAAAACTGGCAAAGCCGGCGAGAGGCCAAGATCAACAGAAGTGATACGCCTCTTCCTGCCTTCTCAAGTACAGCATCGCGTTTACGGCGGTTTAGAAACTGGACGATGATGTTGCTTTCTCCAGCGATACGCGTCGGTACACGATGACAAACTTCGATGTCGGAGTGCAGAAAGCTAGTGGCTCCGACAGTCCAATATTGGACAACTTATTCCGGCATATATCCAATATTGGAAAGCTATTGGCTTTGACAGTCCAATGTTGACCAGCCTATGCCAACGTATCACCAATATTGGAAAACCATTGGCTTTGATAGTCCGTTATTGTCCAATGTGTTTCCAATATTGGGAAACATATGGCTCAGTTGGGCCATTGTTGGGCCATTCTTTGCCACCTCAAATCCAATGTTGGCCCAATGCTGTGTGCTGCCTGGGACGTCCTGTGTTCTACGTCGACGTACATGGAGATCATGTCGGCGATCGTCTTGTTGAGGCGCTCTGTTAGCCCATTGGTCTGTGGATGGTACGCAGTGGTCCGGCGATGGCTGGTGTTGCTGAGCCGAAGGATCTCTTGCGTGAGCTGAGCCAAAAACGATGACCCTCGGTCGGTTATCAAGATTTCGGGGGCGCCATGTCGCAGGAGAATAGATTCGGCGAAAAACTTGGCGACTTCCACTGCTGTCCTCGACGGAAGGGCTTTCGTCTTTGCGTACCGGGTGAAGTAATCTGTGGCCACGATTATCCAGTGGTTCCCCGACGTCGACGGCGGGAAGGGCCCAAGCAAATCCATTCCAATCTGTTGGAATGGCGTAGTTGGGGCCGATATCGGTTGCAGGAATCCCGCAGGTGTCGTTGGAGGCTTCTTACGCCGTTGGCATTCGTGACATGACCGTGTGTACAGATGAACAGTCTTGGGGAATTTCGGCCAGTAGTACTTGTCACGAATCCGGGCAAGGGTCCTGCTGTAGCCGAGATGTCCAGTCGTTGGGTCGTCATGGCACGCTTGAAAGATTTCTTCTCGGAGACTGGTAGGGACGACCAGTAGCCAGGGAGTTTTGCTGGTTCCGAAATTGTTTCTGAAGAGCACGCCTCTCCGCAGGACAAAGCTCGATAGGTCCCGAGAAAAGGCCCGTGGTACTGAGCCTCCTCGACCTTCGAGGTGGTCGATCACGGAGCGAAGTTCTGTATCGTCGCGTTGAAGTTCCCTCATGTCGTTAGAGGTAACTACACCAAGAAAACGGTCGTCGTCATCGTCGTCGGCACCGGCAATGGGAGGTTCGACTGGAGCCCTAGACAAACAGTCAGCGTCATTATGCTTGCGGCCGGACTTATGCACAATGGTTACGTCGAATTCTTGCAGTCGAAGGCTATAGCGGGCGAGGCGTCTAGGCGGATCCTTGAGGTTGGCGAGCCAGCAGAGGGCGTGGTGGTCGGTGATCACGCGGAACGGGATCCCGTACAAGTACGGACGGAACTTGGTTATCGCCCAGACGACAGCAAGACATTCTTTGTCGGTCGTTGAACAATTTTGTTCTCCCTTGGACTGCGCCCGGCTTGCGTAAGCAATTACTCTCTCTGCTCCTTCTAGTCGCTGAACCAGTTCCGCACCGAGCCCGGTATTGCTGGCGTCCGTGTGGATTTCTGTCTCTGCCGACTGATCAAAATGCCCGAGGATAGGGGGCGACTGGAGCTTTCGCTTGAGTTCGCCGAACGCTTGTTCTTGTTCCTCTCCCCACTGGAACTGCATGTCGTCCTTCGTTAGATGCGTCAGCGGTGCAGAAATGTGTGCAAAGTCACGAACGAAACGTCTGTAGTATGCGCACAGCCCAAGGAATCTTTGGACGGCTTTCTTGTCTGATGGCTTCGGGAATTCGGCGACAGCGGACGTCTTCGCAGGATCAGGGCTTACACCCTGAGCACTCACGACGTATCTCAAGAATTTCAGTTCACCATAGGCGAACCGACACTTGGAAGGCTTGAGTGCCAGCCCAGCAGTCTTGATAGCCTGCAGCACGGATCGCAGTCGTCTCAGGTGCTCGTCGAATTCGCTTGCAAACACCACAACGTCGTCGAGGTACACGAGACAGCTCTGCCATTTCAAGCCGGAAAGACGGTGTCCATAACGCGTTGGAAGGTTGCCGGTGCTGTGCACAGTCCGAACGGCATCACTTTAAATTCATATAGACTGTCCGGCGTGACGAAGGCTGTCTTCTCACGATCTCGTTCCTCGACCTCAATCTGCCGGTACCCGCTCTTCAAGTCCATCGACGAAAAGTATCGGGCGTGGCGCAGCCGGTCCAGGGTGTCGTCAGTGCGGGGCGGCGGATAGACGTCCTTTTTCGTTACTGCGTTGAGCCGGCGATAGTCCACGCAGAACCTCAGGGTTCCGTCTTTTTTCTTCACCAGGACTACTGGGGAAGCCCACGAACTGTTCGAGGGCTGGATGATGTCGTCATCAAGCATGTCCTGAACTTGCCTCTCGATGATTTCCCTTTCTTTCACAGAAACTCGGTACGGTAGCCGATGTACAGAAAGTGCGTTGTCATCAGTAACTATTCGATGCTTCCCAACCATCGTCTGGCGCACCTTTGATGACGTGGCAAAGCACGTCTTGAACTCGGTGAGGAGGTCAGTCAGCTGTCGTCGGTGGGAAAGGGGAGGGTTGGGTCGATGTCGAGCTCTGAGGATGACGCTGTCTCGCGTTGCGACGAAGGGGAGACTTCAGAGATTGCGGCGACTGCGGCTGTGTCCTGGAGCTCCTCGCTATATCTCACGGTGGTACTCTTGTAAAATGCTAAGGCTCTTGTCGGAAGTTCGTTACAAGGACAGCAGTGCGTCCACCTTGGAGCTCCGTCACACCTCTGGCGACGCCGATCCCTCTGCCTAGGAGCAGTTGAACATTACCCTCCAGCAGGGCGTCTCCGCAGATTGCCGTTTCAGTTAAGACGGCCACCAGCACACTCGAGCGCGGTGGCAAGTTGACGTGCTCGGACAGTACACGCACTGCGGCTGAGGCGGCCGACGTTGTTTCCTGATCCCCGGACGTCACAACAGGTTTCCGCAGTGTCAGCTGGTTGGTTGCCAGGCCGATGACGGCGCCGTATTCGCACAAGAAGTTCATTCCGAGAATGACGTCCCTTGAACAGTCTTCCAGAACGACGAACTTCACGGGGCAGGTTTCACCATGGACGTTGAAACATGGACGCTGGACGTTCACGTCGGGGGGGGGGGGGGGGGGGGGGGGGGGTGGCGCCGTGTATGGACGCGGGGATGGCGGTGCTCGTCGGACCATTTCGGTGTAGCTTACGGCTGGCTCCTGCTGTGCTGCTGCGGTGACGGCAACCTCGGGATGGAAGGCTCGGTGAACTTCCTCTCGGACGACGTCGGCGACTGAGAGTGAGGCTGGGCGATCTGCAACCGGTAGGATCTTCTGGAGCTCTTTCCGGGCGATATCCCGGACCATCTCCCGAAGGCTGTCGACACCGGTGATGCTCAGGTCCGGACCGGTAGCTGCGACGGTTGGAAGAGTAGGCGCGCCGGCGAGTAGGTGGTAGTGGCTTGCTTGGACCGTCAGTGCGCGCTCGATGTTCGTGGCTTCACTCACAAAGGCATCGACGGTCGTCGGGGGATTGCGAACCAGGCCTCGAAAAATTTCTGCCTTGACGCCTCGCATGGGGATTCGAGGTTTTTTTCCTCGGCGGCCTCCGGGTCGGCTCGGGCACTTAGACGCAGGACATCCTCAACAAAGCTGGTCAGGCTTTCGTTGGGGCCCTGCACCCTTGTTTGAAGCAGGTCCTCTGCTCGCTGGCGACGACGGTGGTTAATGAATGTTCGCTTAAGTTCGGCGACGCAGGACTCCCATGTGGGGAAGGAGGCTTTATGGTTTTCAAACCAGTGCCTCACAGTGCCTTCAAGCGAGAAGTAAAGGTTGTGGAGGCACTGCTCAGTCGTCCACCCGTTGTGGCGGGCTACATATTTGTAGTGTCGCAGCCAGTCTTCGATGTCCTCGTGGACCTCCCCGTGGAAAGGCGTCGGAGTCCGGGGTGCGACGGGCAGGACGACGACGGGCTGGGTAATCATGGTCGGGATCTTCTTCTTGCGGTTGTCGGGCAAGAGACCCGATTCGGGAGACTGGCCTCTTGTACAACGGCGTCTTCGGGCTTCGGCTTTTTTGGCTAAGGGTAGCCTTCCGGGGCTGAGCACGTCGCTTGGCCGGGATGTCTTCGGAGGGATACGCTTAACGGGCATAGAATGCAATGCCCCGCACCTCCACCAAAATGTCACGAATGAGAAGTAATGAGGCGGCGAATGACTGAGCAAACTGAACGTTTAATGGGGCGAACTTGTGCCCCAAAATAAAGAAGGAAACAGAAGAAAGCAGAGCGTCGCGGGCGTCGAAGTTGGCGTGTCAGCAGAGTCGAACACTGGGTCGAAACTGACTCGACAAGGTCGCGGGCGGCCTCTTATCTAGAGTGCGTCACTATCTCGAAGATTCGGCGATAGCGGCTCGAGCGTCCCGCGCTCGGGGCGAGAATGAACACGCACTTTCTAGAAAACAAAAGCAGGAATAAATAATAGAAGTTACGTCTGGAACCCAAATAAACGAGAACTTTCTAGAGGTCCGTGACCGAGCGTTGCTTTCTCAGCCCGGCGCGTGGTAATATATTCAACATGGATGTTCCAGGAGAGATCGTTAGTTATGTGAACACCGCGATATTTTTAGGTTGACACAGAAAGCATGGTGGAATTATCAATACAGAAGGAGGGACAAGTGTTATTTTGACGGGACACTCTCATGGATTTACAATTAAAGGTGTTAAGTTTCATAAGCCAATTATCGCACCAGCGGAGCCTTCATTTTTTTCAGTTGAAGTGTATCTCTCGCTTGGCTTGATCAGTATCTACTTCATGTACTGAATGCCTTTTTACAGGATTTCGTTGCAACAGGAGACTTGTGCGCTTGTGGGTGTTTGGTGAGTGGTGACCATGAGCTTCCAGCCCAGCGTGGGTTCAGACCCCTGCATGCCTGGTTGTGCTAGGTGTCCCCGTGTCTGGTGAAACTGGGTCTTGGCTGTTGAGCCAAGCACGGGCTAGGTTTCCTTCAAAGGCCCCTCAGGTTAGGCAACACACCACCCCAGCTCGCGCTCCGCAGAAACGGGTGTCCTGCGTTGGCTCGCCCAGGACGATTCGGTAAGTCGCCTTGCTTCACCTCTCCTTTCTTCTGACGTTCGTCTCCATCCCTGTTTTCAACCTCTCATCTTTCTGATGTAACAGAATTTTTTGAAGGTGAAGAGGAATTATATAGCCCATGGGTTTTGAAAACCACCAGGGTGTGACATAACGACACCGAATACTTTACTATGAAAATATCTCACCCCATGAGAATCCAATGTCCTTGGTAAAAACAGTCTTTGCGTGGTTGAAACGACTGTATGTGCAGCAGCCTCAGGGTTTTTGCCTTTGAATAGACCAATCTCACCAGCCAGTTTCGTTAAACCGCCGCTGCCAGAATGCATCCAAGGAACCTTAGTCTTTCTGCATGTGGGAGAACCCCGCTGGATTTTTGCACGTGACGAGACGACACGAGCCATCTCGTGCACTGCCTCCTGTGAACTAAAGTTATGGCGGCATCACGTATGCGTGGAACGCTTAGTGAGATCTGTCAGTTGGGACAATTGATGGCAACAATAGATGACTGTTCCCGTCAACGGTTGTGTTCACCTGGAGCACTAGTCGAGACAGCTGCCTCTACTGTCTCGGCAAACCCGGTATCTCGGTGTGCCCGCGGCAGGCCTCTCCCTTGGTGCGGCGTGACTGCTGTACAGCGTGGACGGTGTGATCGTCATGCATTCTCTCAAATGTGTGGTGTCTACACCGCTAGGAGAGCAACATTTGGCACTATGGGTGAGCTGGCGCAAATAAATGGAGACAAATGTATTTTTCGTGGTAAAGTATTTGGTGACACTGTCAACTGGCATGCTTGCAGCCAGGCTAGCAATGACCGTGGTAAGGTGACTCGCATCCCAAATGTCCCAAGGTGTCTCTGTCACATTTCAATGACTGCGTTGGATGTGCTTGCAAGAATGTGACATTTACAATAAAAATATCGCAATACATTCAAGATAGATATTAAATATATTTTTAATGAATCTGTATATGCTTGTAGTTTAATTTAATTATCACTGCAAGATCAGAAGGTTAATTGACAACAAAATTTGATTGCTTTATTTTTTCTAGTTTTGTAATTTATGGTTCCAGATGCATCAGCAAAAGACATACCCAGGCAGCACACCAATGTTGGTCTGACATTGGTCTAACATTGGCAAACACCGGCCTCAATATTGGACAATATTGGAAGCGCTACCCCATCCAACGTTAGCCCAGTCTTTGGTGCCAATGCTGGGCCACTGTTCTGCCATCGTTCCAACCAACGTCGGCCCCTTCGTTGGTGCCGATGTTGGACCATTGCTAAATTATGGTTCCAGCCAATGGTTGTCCCACATTGGCAAAGACCGGCGTAATATTGGACAATACTGCAAGTGCGACCCGATCCAACGTTGGCCGTCATTGGTGCTGATTTTTGGCCATCGTTGCAATCGCCCAGCTGTTTGCAAGCGCACTCGCCAAGTTGTTTGCAAAAAAAAAGGCATCAAGTTGCACGGAATCCGATCCAATCCACAGAACTGCTGGAAGAAGTGGACGGTCGCCTGCTGTCTTGCTCCTTTGTCCTTGTTCTGTGTTCGTTGCCTCATTTTTGTTACTATCTTAACGTCCAGCGATGTTGGGTGTTTTGATCGGAGACATCCAGCTGAAGTTCCTGACCCCGGACCGGCTGCAATTCGCGGCAAATGTGCAGACATGCACATTCAGCGTCGGAGGTGCCACTGTTGTATTTTTGCTGGCAAAGGTACGACAGTTGCACCTTCGGTTCATGAACTTCGTGGTTATCTACGTGGGAGGTAACGACCTCAGTAATGGATGGAACCCCGGCGGCATTTGCCGCGAGATGGTAACAAGTTGCTTTCTCTCCCTTTAATTCTAAGGGCATGGAGTGTAGTGGCCACGTGTAACGAGCTTTTTCTGTATTTCTAGCTTCTGGTCTAGGAGCTTCTGAGGACGACGACCTCCACAGTGTTCCTGTTTAAAGTTCTGTCTCGGTGCGGGGTAGACGCTGCGGACGAGGCCAGTCGCGTGCAGCTCAATCGCCGGCTGGCGACGGGGTGCGGCGGATGAGTGCTGTCGTCATCATCAACCCCGACGTAAGATCCGAATGTGTCGCTCACTCCATTCGTATTTTTTGCAGGCCACACGGGGTCACGTAAGTGTGGCGGTATCGAGCCTTAATTTCAGTAATTCTGTCGTTTTTAACACCCTGTTGTTTGTTTATGCTGTGGTACACTGCAAAATGTACCAATAATGTAAACATATAAGTTGCCTTTCCACATTGTTTATGTGGATGTCTTCGACTTGACTGGCTCCTGCAGGTCTTCTTCCTGGACAAGAGGCAGCCGAGGAGGGACCACTTCGCGGGAGATGGGTACCACGTCTTCCACCTCGTAGATGTTCGGGCCCTACTCGGCTGATCATGGTCCAGGTCGCCCGCAGGCTGGGTGCGGAGTGGGTGGGAGACCGACCCCGGCTCGAGGTGACGGAGGTGCTGCTGTGCCGCACGTGCGGTTGCAAAGGCCATCCGCGAGACCGGTGCCTCTTTTTCAAGGATTAAAACTAGCCACGGTAGGAAAGCTTTGCTTATACTTTTCAGTGCATGTCCTAAGCAGTGCACCTGTTTTCCATGAGGGTAGGAAAGAGTATAGTATGCTTCATACGCATTATTTGTGGTGTTCAAGGGCAGCTACATTGCAGAACGCATTTGGTTAACCTCGCGCATGCAGTCGAATCTTTAAAAGAACCATGAAGACAATTTTGAAGTTTTATTTGATGATTGAAATGGGTGTCGGGCACATCTCAGATACTGTTTTACCAAGATCCAGCCCGAACAGAAGTTTGGGTGCCGTACCAATCAATTAAACAGTTCTGGTAACAGTCGCGCCAAAAACAATTCCCTAAAACGCCCCCCCCCCCGCCCCCCCGCCCCCCCCCCCCCGCCCCCCCCCCCGCCCCCCCCCCCCCCCCCCAAAGACGGTGGCCCAAAAGTTGACTGACGTGCGCCGTCGAAGCGTGACGACAAATGGCTCCTCGTCAGGCGATTGGTTCAAACGAATGTTGCGCTCTTCGTTTCAAATTTGGTGGTGAGGTGTGATGAAAAAAAGGAATTAGAACGTCGGATAATTTTTTAAAGTTGTAGTTTGGAATTGATAGGTTTCGTAGCGTGTATAAAAGCATAATCTGAAGCGATTTTTCCGTTTGCAACTAGTTGCAGGCATCCCCCACTGCTACCTTGGGCGCGTAACGAGCATAAAGTAACCAGGGGCAAAAAAATGGAAAGTTACAAGCGGGGGACGTTTGGTTTTGGATTCGTATGCCGTCTCATGTTCGCTTTGCGACGAGGGAACAAAAAGGGACATACACACCACCGTTTCAAAATCAGCACAACATACAGCTGTCATTTACTTCCACAAGTCTTCTACATTGTCATCCTTACGCTCTGCAAACGGGCGTCTGTTCAATCATGCCGCGTTTATGTGCTGTAGTAAGCTGCGCATTGTGCTCCCATAACGATGTTGCGTCGGCGAGTAGGGCGGAGAGTCTGTGGCAAGTCTGGGGTGCCCTCATTAAGCGCCAATCCAGAGTTCTGCGTCCTGAGCAGCATCTCCTGTTCAGTCGGCGTGAGGTCGCTGTACAGGAGCTCAAACTCGTTTGCAAGCGCTGCGTTGTCGTCCATTTGTTCCAGGTTTCCTTCATATACCGTCGTAACTATAACCAACGACGGGAACCGCGCCGAGCGGCCACTAACTCCTACCGATACCGACAGTGCTTCTCGACGTCGCTTCTCTTTCCAGAGGCGAAAACAGAAATAAATCTATCTGAATGTTCGTTTCGGCTACACAAATTTATTTGCAGGAACAAAAATAAGTCACAAAGTTATGAAAAAAAAATTTAGTGGCATGCCAGGACACTTATTGCATTCGAAAACACCTTCTTTTAAAGACAAATTAAGTTGCCTTCATGGTCCCTTCAAAAGCATGCATTTTGTGTTTTCTTTCGGTATTGGCAGTAATATTTCACCACTCCTCACCTCTCTTTTCAGCCCGGAGCCATCCAGCGCCACCTCCTTCCTGTCCTGTGGTGCAAGAACCACCACAAGGGTAGTGCCAAGTGGCATGGGTAGAGGGGGCACAGGACGTAGCAACTGGATGGCCGATATACTACGATGGAAACATTTTAGTATATCGGGCACCGAGTTGTCACGCCCAGTGCCTGTTTTAGCCATACTACTTCATACTACCCTCGTGGGAGGCTTGGCACACCCCTCTCCAAACGGCCTTTCTCAAGGCCACACAAATCGTCGAACGGGTGTCGTCAAACAATGGGCCCATACATCTCCCGTGTCTCAGTCATCACTTATCAAGAGCAAACGTTGCCCCTTTGCCGCTCCGTGGCACGGTTGTCGTAGTTACGTAGGCGAGCCTGGTTCGCCCAAGGCGCTACTCCTGTCGGTTGTACAATTTGTCAAAGGCAGATTGGCAATTGGACACGCAGCGACACATGTTGTATAGAGCTGACTGGGATGTACCAAAGACCTGCAGGCATTCTGCATTTTCTCTACTCTGCAGAAAGACCTGCCCTGGCAATGTGCTTGATGTGGGCTTCTTCCTGCAACAAGGCCCAAGGGCTCAAGTAAGGTGAGAGAAAGAGCGAGTGGGTACATCAGAGCAGATTTATTCCTAGCAATCTTCTCGAAACGAAGTCTTCTGCCGCAACCTTCAAAACAAAACTGCTGCTCGGCCAGGCAACTCCTTGCGGTACCTGCATGCCAGTTGGTTCGCGAGTGCAAACCCTTAGCCATCAAAATGGAGCCCCTCGAAAACTGGCACAATCCGTGCAACTTGATACCTTCCAACAGTATGCGGCCAAATGCGACCATTTGATTGCTGACCTGTGCCTTCAAGGTAATTAGATTGATTTATGTGAGAACTCCATTGTGAAGGCTGCCTCCTATTCACCACGTGGGAGACGCGCTCCCTAGCAGTCAGGCTCTGCCGAGAGCCCGCACCTAATCTGGATCTGGCCCCCACAAGCCGGTTAGGGAATAGGTAAGGAGATGTGGAAAATGTGGGGAATACTGAAGGTAACAACACCAGCAAGGATGTAGCAGCTGGTGCACCAGATTTGAATACCTTGCCCTCGCCTGCACCTGCTACTGAGGGAGAGGCACGCTAAGACACAACACACCACCGATGCTTGCAATGAACCAAGCGTACGGACCAACAGAGCCTCGCTCGGTAGGAGATCTAGGTGCATGCAAATTAATCCCGAGCAGCAACATCGCTCTTCAGCACTTTTGGTCATGCACTTTTAAAAAGACAATGCAGTATTTTAAAATTACACACCTTGCTCGTGCGTTAGAAAAAATAATTGTGCTATATAGCAACAGTAGAAAAGCTTGAAAGAAAATGTTGTGCAGAAAATATACTTGGCAAGAATCGGTGCTAAAATGTCCTTGCACTGGTGCGTTGGATATACAGTAGGCTTGTTTGATTTACCTGCACCGGTGCACAAAAATGTAGGTCAGTGTACTTCCGGTATGTGTATTCAAATACAACCAGAAACGCACCGCCCTACATTTTTCTCCACCGGTGCAAGTAAATCGTACACGCCTTGTATAACTGGTGTGTTAGATGGAGAGGAAATCCTAATAACACTGCATGTAAACACAGAAGTAAAAAGAGCCAGTGGAATTCTGGAAGTAAGATATACAATGCCATAAGGAGCAAATTTTGCTGTTCTATACTCGGTGACCTTAGAAAAAAAAGGAAGTTTTGCACATTGTTTATACACCGTGCGATGTAGTTCTTATAAGATTTGGTTGTCGGTGCAAGAGGCGCTTGAAACGTGAACGGCTTAATAAGACGTCAAATGTCTAAGCTACGATGCACCTACATTATATCTTAACTCTCTGCATAAAGAGAGACACTAGCAATGCTGCGCGAAGAGACTGACTTTTTTCACTATGATTGTTGAGGTGAAAACGAGCATAAAAGAGAGCAAAGTGGCTGAAAATGAGAGTACATGATGAAATTCGCTGTGATAACGAAAGGTCCCTAAAAGGCCGCAGCACTGATCCTCTCACTAACACTGCATAGTCTTGTTAGTATTAGAACAGTTGCAGTTGCGAGGGGTTAGTACAGTGAAATCCGTTTATAACAAACCCAGGTACAGTGAATTATTGTCAATATCGAACTCACGAAAAAGTTAAATAAAAATGCACGTAAAAGGCACTTTTTATAACAAACAACACACTGGTTATATCAAACTTTTTCCCCCAGGAACGCTTACAAAAACGTGCAAACAATCGTCTCCCTAGCCTCCCCCCCCCCCCCCCGCTAAAAAAAAGTAGGAAAGAAAGAACATGTTAAAAGCTGCAGCCTCAAACAAAATTGAGCAAAGAGAAGCAATTCCGAAAACAAAAGCTAAAAAAAAAAAAATAAACTGTGCACACGCACAGAAAAGAAAATGTTTTCATCGGAAGCGGTTGCCCGCAAGGAAAAGCGATTCAGAAAATGAAAGCTAAAAAAACCAATCCGCACGCATGCAAAAAAAAAAAAAGAAAAAAAGAAAAAAGAAAAAAAAATTCAGCGCTTTGTTACTAGGCGGAAGCGAAGAAATGAGAAAGAAACAGGAGCTCTCGCCTGACAACGAATGCATCATGGAAGTTCGTTGTAAATGGTGTTTGCTATATCGAACTACTTGCGATGTCAAACTGATTGTAGCGTTTCCTGCTGTTCTTTATAAACGGGTTTGACTGTATAGCATGGAACTTCTCAAAGTGTCGCGCGGCGAGATCCACGGGAAACCTTATCATATTGCCATGACACTTCTCCCATCGCCGAGCAGAAATAATTTGCAAAAGCCTGACGTACGTTTTGACCTCGAAGGGACTCATGGCCACTGTTGATCGGTTCTAGACTCCGGAAGCGGAGGCTAGGGTTTTCTTGGCCAGCAGCCTTCTGCCTGTTTGCATCCAACTTGAACAAAAAGAATTCTGCCAGCATAACGAGGGAGTGCTTTTCGACAAGGCAGCAGGAGAGTCCCCGACATCATTTTCTGGCCGAACGGGCACTCTCTGAACACTCCACTGTCGTTCCAGCTGCCATATTCACCAATGTCGACCATCACGAATTTGTAGCTTGCATCAACCACCGCCAATAGGATGATACTGTTTTTTGTTTGTAGTTAAAAGTATCTGATCCACGTCCCTCCACTGCAATGTGTTTCCCGTCGATTGCACCCACACAGTTTGGGAAGTTCCTGTGCTCACTAAAACCTTGCGGAATTTTTTCCCACATCTCTTGAGTTGGGACAGGCATGTACAGAGGCTCTAGCACTTTCCGCAGCGCCGCACTTGTTTCCCGCACTTTTCGGCTTGCAAATGAAGTTCTGTGGCAGTAGCTCATTGCCACCGACTTTTGGGACGAGCCATGGGCCAGGTTCCTAAAGCATGAAAAGGCAGTGCAAAAATACTGAGTACTGAACTACATGGCCAGTTAAAACAATCATATTTCAAAAACTTCACAGTAAATGGCTATTCCAAAAGTTTTAGTAAAATTCGTGCACCTTCAGGGAAGATGTATAATTAAGAATACATGTTCTTAGGCTGATTTTTTTTTTTTTTTTTTTTCCTTTTTTACTGCTGCCGAACACAGCACGTTTGTGTTTTCTACCTGCAAAGCGTGTATTTGTGTCTCCTGTTTCAAAGTGCATCACAGATTTTTTTGTGTCGTTATAAGCAAACAACTCCTTGTGATAAACGAGAGATGGCCAAGGAAATGGCCAAACTATTTGAAGACCTTAAGAGAGAACTGAGGCAAGAACACAAAGAATTAAAAAGCACGATTGAAAGAGAGCTGCGCGGAGAGTTAAGGGAAGTGAAAGCAAGTATGGAATTTATTAACAAAACGTTTGAGGAAATGAAGGATAAGCTAAATGCAACAATAAAGGAAAATGCGGAGCTCAGGGCGGAAAACAACGAACTTCGATCGGAATGCAAGAAATTGTATCAACAGACCAGAGAAAGTGAAAGTCGGCTTGTATATTGCGAGCAATACAGCCGAAATCGAAATGTTGAGATAAAGGGAATCCCACCCCAGCAAAATGAAAACTTGCTTGACATCGTGGGAAAACTGGGAGTCGTGATTGGCGCGCCCATACTTGAAACTGATATCGAGGTGTGTCACCGCGTTCCCGTTCCGAACAGTACGGCTAGGAACATTGTTGTTCAGTTCATACGCCGGGACAGGCGAGATAACTTCCTTGGGCATGCCAAAAAACGACGCGTCAGTTGCGAGGACCTTGGCATTAGTTCGGGTAGCTCTGTGTATGTGAACGAGCACCTTTGCCCCGCGCTAAAAAAACTGCTGGGAGTGACTGTAGCAAAAAAGAAGGAATGCAACTGGAAATTCGTTTGGGTCCGAAACGGTAGCATATTTGCTCGTAAGGCTGAACAGACGCCGTTTCTGAAAGTAACGTGTGCTGATGACGTGTGCAAGATAACGGCGAGCTAGCAAAAATTTTTTTTTTTTTTTTTTTGTTGTTGTCTCTTGAAAAACGATGTCTGAATCCTTCATTTCACCTTTCAAACTAAAAAATCTACTTGAGAATGAGTCTGCATTTCAAATGACAATTATCCACCTAAATGTTCGATCTGCAAGGAATAAGCACGATGACCTCGCTGTTTTGTTTGACTGCATTGGACCGAATATTGACGTCGTCATGCTAACTGAAACGTGGTACAGTTGTAGTGCTGATTACTTTCTGCTTCCGGGATATTCTCATTTCAACCTAAATAGAAATGATAGGCTAGGCGGTGGTGTTGCTATGTTGGTAAAAAATGAAAAAAATTGTGAGATATTAGAATCGTTCTGTGAAATTACTGATTTTTATGAGGTTGTAACTGTACGTTTCAAAAATACTCTGCTCTCCGTCGTATATAGGCCACCAAATTCTCCGGTCATACCATTTTTTAATTTTGCGGAGACATTGTTCAATTATGTCAATGATAACAATTACAAGGTAATCATGGGTGGTGACTTCAACATTGATATGATTTCGAACTCTGGCCAAAAAATCTCTTTCTCAAATCTTATTGCTTCAAATGGGTTGTCGAATATTATCACACATCCTACAAGAATAACAAATACGTCATCTTCTATGCTTGATTTGTTCATCACGAACTATGAAAAATCGGTGGTATCATCAGGTGTTCTTTCTACTGATATCAGTGATCATCTTCCCATTTATTTTTGCTTGTACAGTGAGCACTCCCAGAAAAACCGCAGTGACCCTGTTCCAATGGTTAAAATTCAGTCTATCACCCCTGATCAATTGCGTAGTTTTCGAGAAGAAATTGAAAAGACATCTTGGCAACATATTTTTTCAACAAAATCAACAAATTCCTCATATAATTTATTCCTCGATACATTTAGTGCAATTTATAGTAAACATTTTCCTTTTGTCAACCTCAAAGCATCTAAGAAGTCGCGTAGGCCTTGGGTCACGCCAAAGCTACTCTCAATGATACGGGTTAAGACTAATTTATATCAAAATTTTTTACGAACAAAAGAAATTAGCAAGCTTGAAACCTTTAAGAAATACCGCAACAAACTCACAAGTCTGCTAAGAAATGCTAAGCGTGACTACTACAATAATCTTTTCGATCCGTTAGAAACTAAGAAACTTGACGTTATGTGGAAGAAGATACGGTCAGTACTGAATCATAAGCCATTTCAAAACGTGCCCCATGAAATAAGTATAAACTCCATTAAAATAACAGGAGTGAACATGGCAAATGCTTTCAATAATTTCTTTGTAAATGTTGGTACTTCTGGTGTGTCATCGTCCTGCCTAAACAAAGTTCTAGATTTCATGCCAGTATCGTATACGAAATCGATGTTCCTATTCCCCACGGATGAGTCAGAAGTCTACTCGACCGTCATAAATCTTAAAAATAGCAAAAGCGTCGACGCTGATAACATGCAGGTAAAACCTATAAAATACGTCATTGATATTATTGCACCATATTTAACATACATATATAACCTCGCATTAGAAACAGGCTGTTTTCCCCTGAGAATGAAGGTATCAAAAATTAGTGTTCTTCATAAAGGTGGTGATAGGCTTGACATAAATAACTATAGGCCCATCTCAATCCTTCCTGTCTTTTCTAAATCACTTGAAAAACTAATACACAATAGACTCATAACACATCTTGATAAGCACGCTTTAATTTCCGATGCGCAATTCGGTTTTCGTAAACATCGATCTACCGAATTGGCTTTATTAAACCAGAAAGAACAAATTGTGAAAGATTTTGACGAAAGAAAGATGACACTAGGCGTCTTTCTTGATTACTCAAAAGCCTTTGATTCCATCGATCATGATATTTTACTTGCCAAATTACCATTTTTTGGAATAAGAGGCGTAGCACTCGATCTCATAAAATCATACTTAGAAAATAGGAATCAATACGTGTCTTTTCTGAATTTTCATTCGGACAGGCTTTCTATCAAATCGGGTGTTCCTCAGGGTAGCATTTTAGGCCCATTGCTATTTATACTATACATAAACGACATTGTGCATGTGGCCAAAAGCGATGATGTAAAGCTGATAATTTACGCTGATGATACAAGTATTTTTTTCTCCCATAACAATCTTTCTACTTCTATTGCTACAGTGCACGAAGTGCTAAAAAAAATCGCCGCCTGGACGCTTAACAACAAACTAAAATTAAACTGTAAAAAGACCAAAGCTATTTTGTTTAGGCCCAAAAATAGGAAAATAAATAACCTACCTCATCTTACAATAAACAATGAAGAAATTGAGTTTGTGGATTGTATTAAAACTTTGGGTGTGTTGTTTTCTTATGATATGAGCTGGAATGCACACATAGACTACATGCAAGCAAAAATATCTAAAAATGTAGGCCTGCTTACAAGATTTAAAAGTTTACTTCCTACTCGAATTAAATTAACTATATATAATACATTAATTTCTTCTCACTTAAATTACTGTAACCTGATATGGGGCACCACAACAAAAAGTAATCTGAATAAGTTGCATCTATTACAAAAGAAGGCCGTACGTGCAATTTCAGGAACTCCATTTCTTCATCCAACTAAATCACTATTTAAATCCCTAAATGTCAAAACCGTTGAGCAAATGTATCCTTACAAGCTTCTGTCAACGTATCGCAGGGCTCTTCAACACAATAATGTTCATTTTATTAAACTAGTCAACCTAAAACATCGCGTCATCCTACGCAACCTAAGACAAAATGAACCCTGGATGATTCGCCCAACGCGTACAAATTACCTAAATCAGACGCTCCATTTCAGATTGTCCACCATGTTAAATAGTTTGTACAGAAAAGGTCGCCATTTTGAATCACTATCACATAGGGAATTAAAAGAACTTACTTTTCTAGGCGATTTTTGAATACTGCTGATATTTTTCGTTATGAACTGGATGTAATATTTCATGTACGATTGTATCAATGCTTTAATTATTCGAGTTCTTCTTTCACTGGCCTGTGTGTTTTTCGTCTATATGTTTTCAACAAATTTAGTATTGTATAAATCAAGTTTCTGCATTGGTGTGTACTAGTCTCTGTACACTGTGTAGTTGTAAACTAAATTTTAGTCGTTAAATTGTTTGAAGCTGTCGCAAACTGTACGGGGGCTGGGACCCTTGTCAAGCTGCTCTTTAGCAGCTTTTTGCCCCAGTCCCTGTTGTCATGTAAAATGTGACAACGAATAAATTTGATTTGATTTGATTTGATTGCATCGTAGCACCTGGGGGAGAGTCTACTGTGCTCTCCTTTATAACCTCGGACACGTAATGAACAAGGTTTAACAAAAATGTATGTTGAGGTGAAAGGTGCTACAATACACCCTCTTCAAAAGTGCGCGCCATCTTGTAGCTTTTACGGCAATTATTTGAGTCCACCTTTCCTTGATCACATACTTCATGCTTTTGGCGTGAACTTGACTCGGCTTGCATCGAAAAGAAGTGCTGCATCAGCGATTGGCAAGGACTCGAATCCAATCACGGGCTATACACAGATGGTATAAAAAATGCCCATCTGTGTATTTTGATGAATTTAAGTAAGGAGATTATTCTTCCATTTTGAGGTTTGCCATCTTGGAAATACAACCACATTGAATTTGGATAATTGTCAACTTTGTGGTACTTGGTAGTAGAGCTATCACAAAATCAAAGAGATCCAAGCGGCATAGTGCAGCGCAAAGCAGCTTGGTATCCCATTGGCCACGGTTTCTATTTCGTTTGCCAACCTCAATTCAGGACATCCCGCAACAACGAAATGGAGTGCATGCAGTTTCTGATATGTGACTCTCCCTTTTCTTTACAGGTGCAGTGACACCATGGCTTGTCGTCGAACAGAGCTGTTTATGTTTTTCTGCTCAATGTACCTGCATAAATTGGTGTGGTAGCCTTGCCAACAATCAAGACGAAGAAACAGCCACGTCTCCAGGTGGAACCAGAACTCTCGCTAGCCGTTTATGAAAATGTGATTTGACTTGAAGGAGAGGTTGCATGCAATACTGACTATACATTTTTTTCTTTGCGCTGAGGAAGCATGCTTTAGTACAAATTGGCTTTCTTGGGCTATTAATAAAGTATCAAGAGACTGGCTGCACTCAATATTAAGTATAATTGGTCTGCTGACGGTGGGTTTGTCAGAAGCGGACTTAGCATTCTGCTGGCCCCCAGCCCCGCTCCCCATAATTAGTGGCCATGGGGAGCAGTAGTGGGGGGAAATAGCCAAGTGAGTACTTTTTCAAAGTAGATAGATTTGAAGCTGGAATCCTAGAAATAGCTAAAGTCAAAGCCTAATATTAAAGAAAAAGAAACCATTTTGGGAGCAGTTACAATTTGGCCGACCACAAAATACTGCTGCCCCTAGGCAGCTGCCTCCTCTGCCTATTGGTAAGTCTGCTCCTGGCGGTATGGCTTCAGGGGTCGCTGCACACCATTTTGATGTTTGGGGGGGGGGGGGTGCAGTGGCCTGACAAATAGGCACTACTCTAGGCTGCAACGAAGGAACTGGACCCCCCCCCCCCCCCCCTTGAGGTGTAGATGCCGGTGATATTAGTTACTTCGATGCTATTCACTGCCGTCTCAAGATGTTGGCGACAATTATGAATAAGCAACTGGCTCACCTTAGAAACAGGATCAGCCTTTCTGATGCAGAAATGGTGTTGCCAACGTTGGTGGTCTCCATGGTCAGAAGCGGACCGACAAGATCAAGGAGACGCTGAAACCTAGAAATAAAAATTTGCTACAACTTTACATGTAGCTCACTTTAAAGTGTCCAAAACCTTCATGCACATATACATGCACAGATGCAGGATGTTTTAACTAAGGCTATGTAGAATTTCAGAAAAATGGACGCTGAAAATAGTACATTGATTTTTTTAGGATAACACTGCACACCATGGCAGAACAGATGTGGCATATTTTGAAGAATGACAAAATATCTTTATATTTACAATCGAAGTTGAAGCAAAAATTTAAATGATAATTTCACAGACATAAGTCCCAGTTGCCACTTCACGCTCTGTGCCAGACGTCTGCTTCGGTAGATAATGTTATCCCAAAGCTGCTACCATCAGTGAAGAGTGCGTTCGTAGGAGGGTCTTGCTCTATCAATATGTTTGTGGGAAACCCCTTCTGACGAACACATATTCCAGTCAGTCGGAGTAGTGAAAATTTGTAACCTGGGAAAGTTGACGAAACCAGGACCTCAATAAATTAGCAAATACTGAGGCCGTGGAAATAGAGTACTTAGACGCATTTATTCAGCTGTTCGGAAGTATTGGTTTCATTCCCTCGTCTGGACGTATACCTGCCTGCTGTCAAGAGGCTGATGTGTTTTAGCCAAACAACTTTGATACACTAAATTGCAAAATCGTAATGTCAATACATCAACAAAAGTACCATGCCCACAAACAACACGAGAGGTAGTTTTTTTTATTATCTACGGCCTAAAATAACCGCACTGCAATACCGGGAACTCCCCACAAAAAAGTTTTTTTTTTCTTTTCTGCCGGGTGAACAAAAATTATGCGTCGCAGAGAGATCAAACTCCGCGATAGCTGATGCTAGTGGTTGGGATAGAACGTGAAAGTTTGAAAACATGACGTTACCTGGATAAAAAGAAAATTGTGACAAACGGGATTTTTTATGAGCCTATGTCTACCTTAATTTAATGTCGTCAAAACAAAACCTGATATTGTCGGCACCTGTACCTCTATTTTAGTAAAAAAAAAAAAACTTGTCAAAATAAAGGGGACAAAAACTATTTTCTAACTGCCAAACGTTTTTCACTGATATAAATCCCCAAAGCGTCGACGATACGTCAGTTTTTGTTTTGACGATGGACGTACAGAAAAAATTGTTCGTCTCAATTATTTTTTGATGCAGGCAACGTCATGTTCTCAGACTTCCGCGTTCTATTCCAACCAGTAGAATCGCGTTATCACGGAGTTTGATCTCTCTCTGATGTATAGTTTAATTACACCCGGCCGCAAAACACGGTTGTCTTCCGAAGCACAAGCACGAGCATGTTTCCCTGATGAAAGTGATTCCAAGAACGAGGGCGCGTGCTCGGAAGGCATGCTGAAAGCCCGGAGCTGGATCTTATAGCTTCTATTGCACTTGCAATAAATCGGGGTTTTAGGCAAAATTAGAAATTATAAAAAAAAAAGTTTTACTTACCTGGCTTTGGTCATCCGGAAGGTGTCGAAAAAGTCCTGGCCACTGGAGTCTAGGAACATTTGCTGCACAAAGGTAGAGTACTCGCCAACCTGCTTCCTCGACCGTAGAAGCAAGCGGAGAGCTCTCCGCTTTTTTTTTTTTCCTAAGGCTCTTCAAGTAGAGCGCACTCGCAGCGGCAAAAGTAGTTAGTAAATCAGGGTCTATTTTAAGATGCAAAGATCCGCCAGGGCTGCTATGCGCTCAGAATACGGAACCGCGTCGGACGCCATCACGGCGAAAGTGAATCTCGACAAAGAAAGCAGATCCGTGGCGGGCGAAACGCACCCTTCGACGCAGGAATGTCCCAAATCCACCCAAAGCCGGACCTCCTTGGCCTTCGAGCCGAGGCGACGGCGGTACGCGAGGGCGTTGGCGAGGTCAGCCAGACGCAGGTGGCGTGTGACGTCAAATCTGACGAGCACCAACGTCAGAGAAAAGTGGAGGAGGCGAGGAGAGCAGTCGTGATCGTAAAAATTTTCACGATTCCTGCAAACATTTTCCCGACTCCGAAAAATCGTAAGAATAGAAGCGTCCGCTTCGATTTTCACGATTTGTCTGGGTCGTGCGTTTTCTAGTGTCCTGTTTCGGACACCCCTTTAGGCTCCTGAATATCGTCTACATGCGTGACCCGATTAAGCTTCGACAAAAAGAGTGTCAAACGGCGTCTCGTCCGAGGCAGGACACTCACCTTAAGGGGTGTCCAAACAGGACACTACAAAACGCACGACTCCGACAAATCGCAAAAATTGAAGCGGACGCGCCCGCTTCAATTTTCACGATTTGTCGGAGTCGTGCGTTTTGTAGTGTCCTGTTTGGACACCCCTTTATTTGTCCTAGCAGTCCCGCTTGACGGCTTGGTTCTTCTTTGGTACCCGACCACGTTGAAATCGAAATTCTCAGCACTCTCGAGTGCAGCCCTCGCACCACACCAGAAAGTGATTTCGAGTTGACGCCGACTTTAGTCAGCCGTGGTACAACGTTGGCGGGCGTGAAAGGAGTTGTCACAGGCGTTTAAGCAGCGGATGAACTTCCTGCTCCGGAGGCGAAAAAGGGCGGTGAAAACGACGAAAGCGGCATCCTCTCAAGCACGCTTTGAAGAAGTTGAAGCACCTCGGAGCGAAGGCTGGTGTTTTTTTTCCTGGGTCACTTGAACTCAGCCGTCAGTATGTCCAGCATGGTAGATAGGCTCTTTATGACGTGCAGGAGGCCCGTCGGGATGACGTTGTCATCTGGAACAGCGTTTGACGACTCATTCAGCGAAGCTAGAGCGGGGATTGCTCTTCCGGTGGGAGTAGGAGGATTTCCCAGTGACAAGCTGTTCCTCCTGGTACAGTCCGTGCACTTGAAAGCGCTCCTACCACTGCTCATGTAGACGTTCGTATTCTCCGCTGCCGATGCTAAGGCATTCGCAACAAGATGGCCAATTAGAGCCAGCCGAACAAACAAGAAGCCGTGCTTAGCGTAAAATCGAGGCGCACATGTGCCATATACGTCTTTCATCGGAGTGCTACTAGACACGTCTTTCGCCTGCGGATTTATTGCGGGGAATTAAGCCGCAGGCGAAAGTTTGTTTGAGACCAGCACTCTAAGGGCATAGAAGAACCTCAAAAACACAAAGGATGTTGACGTCAGAGGTTGGAAATAAGCAGTAATATTGTCCGAGGTAACAAAGCCAAGTTTTCCATTTTAGACCCCGAAGCACCGAATGAATCATGCGTTCAAACCTGGGTGGCGCCTTATATAATCCAGAGGGCAAAACGTTGAGTTCGAAGGGTCCATCTGGTGCAGCAAAATCCGTATTTGGTTTAAATTTCTAAGCCATCGGTAATTACCAGTAACTTGAACAAATTTCTAGGGACTAGATAAATGAAGCACCATATAGCGAATCAAGGCCGGGACCATTGCGGGACATTGGGTAAGTGTCTTTACGTGTTTATTTGCTCAGGCAACGGTAGTCAACGCAGGAAATGAATGGCTCATGTGGTGTTACTGCAATCTAGTTGAGTTTGGACTTGCTAGGGTTAGCCGCATCGCGTTGGCATCAGTCTGTGCCGTGTGTGTTTTTCTTCCTTTTTTGTTTTGGACTCGTTCGATCTGGGATCACCATGTAACGCGCTACTACAAAGCACCGTCTTTTACGGTGGTTGTTATGGATATAAAAGTACAGTTTTTCTATGACATCCAGTCGTTCGCTACCTGAGGAGTGGCCGCTCGGAGGCGCGCCATGGAATCAGATTAGTAAAAGACGGTGAACGCCAAGTGAGCGCGTCAGAAAGTTAGGCCTCGCCACCTTGGTTCAGCTCGAACCCGAACGCGGGACGCCGCTACGCAAGCTTGGACGAGATGGACCCTTCGGACGGAGACTCGGCGGCTGGTCACGTGAGTGAGAACGCCATAAAGGATCAACCGCCACAAGACTCGAGACCGCGAAGAAAAAAAAACGTTGTCGCAGAAGGCCTTGCTTAACTTGCGGGCATCTTCCAGCTCCGGTTCCCTCAGACCCTGTCTCCGGATGAATATGACACTGCAATACTTCGCTCTCGGCAAAAGGGTTTATTCACTCACTCATTGCCTTGGGGGGGTTTCGGGATCGGGGGACGGTCATCAGCGAGGCCGGGGGAGAGTCCGCTGCCCGAGCAGCTTCTCCAAGTCCCAGCGGTGGTCGCCCACACCGCGTCATGGGAACATCGTCGTCCAGGGTCACTGTCCGGTCCGCTTATCGAGTCCGCCACTCGACGTAGTGCCCGCACTCCCTGCGCCAGCGTCCGGCGCCGTCCGAGCTCGCCTCCATGACCGGTCCCTTGTCTAGTCGGCCGCCCAAGCCCTCTTCCTTTGTCTCCGTTCCCCTCTTAAGACCATCCCAAGTCCTTGTCCCGCCGACCGTCCAATCGGGAACCTTGCTGCGAGCCGACCCTCCGACGTCAGCGCTGGGTGAGGGGGCGCTTGCTCCGTTCCTCCCGGAGAGCTCGGACGTTCCGCGACAGGACGGCGACTGGAAACGGGAAGGTCACAGGGAACGAAGGAGCGCCCGACAATACGGCGGCGGGGACCGGCAAGGTCACGGAGAGCGGAGGAGCCAGGGAGAGGGTCCCCACACCTCCCCTCCCTCAAGGCTCGGACCCCGGGGGGCTTGATGGTTGCGTGGTCCCCAGGACCCTTGGTAGGGAGCTCGTTCAGCTGAGCGTCACCGATGACGACGAGCACCCTCGATAATGATGATGGCATCAAACCAAGCAGGTCAGCGGTGAACGTCCATTGACTGGGAAGCTCGAGACCGACGGAGCACGGTCCACGAACTGGTCCGGAGCACCACAGCTCACAACACGGACGGGCACTCAGGCACACACAACACGCCGGCTCTTAAAGTTCGCTTCCGTCCCTAATGTAGCAGACAGCGAATCGCGCAAAAATGAATAGCGGCACGCTATATCAGACAGCGCGACGAAACCAAAATCTTTCGATCGTTGGACATGCCACGAAATAATAACAAAACTTTTCATTTCAATACCAACAGGCAGGCAATCATCAAGAACGTCAAGCTACACGTTCAAGAGGTGCATAAGAGGAAATCTATTCCTGAACTAAAAAGCGTGAGCACTCATTGTATGCTCAAATCGTACATACGCCCACTATACAGCATTTGCTCCTATCAAACTCAACCGCATTCTTTTAAAACAGTAAGCAATCTACCAGAGCGTCAGAACCGCACACCTCTGACAACAATATTAATCTCCAACACACTCGCGAAGAACGCACAAAATGTCAAAAACTAAGAATAACCTTCCGTAGAAAAGAAACGGTCACAAATCCAGTCCCGTTCGCGAGGTGCGACTCGAAAAAACACGCTGCCAACAACCCATGACGGGCACTCATGCACTCGGCGTTCACGCTACCCGAGCTACAAACACGCTACAGCCAAGCTGCGCAGCACGCCTTCATCAGAAGGGGTAATCACCTTACTGAGAGGCCGTTGTTCCGTGGTACCGGCCACTTACACCAGTACAAAGGGAACAGTACCTGGATCGTGCGAACAGCAGATCTAATTGGACAGCCTATTTACAAAGCTATGTCCGTAACGTCTGGGCATGTACCAGACGTTACCGCTTCACCGCTCGGAGGTGACCACCCAACAGGAGCGACGAGCGCGTAACGGCGGTCCGCACCGAACCCCGCACGGGCTCGATAACCGCGATAAGCGCATCGACGCGCGTTAGAGTTCTCCCTCGGCCAAACCCCGACACCGCATAACTAAAAAGTCTTCCAGCTGATGTCAAGGCCGGCCGGGATCGAGCAATAAAGGTACGCCGTCAACGCGTCTCGCGACTCTTCAACGTTCTCGAATCGAGCAACGTGTCCACATACAAACGCAGTAGGTTGCGCACAAAGCTCGCCCCCAGCCAAGTCAACACGCCGCATGACTGAAAAGTCTTCTTGCGACTGTGAGGACAGGCAGGGTTCGAACAATGTAAGTATCCCACACGCGCACCTCTCAACTTCCGCGCAACGAGCGCGATACCAAAATGCCAAGTTATTAACCGGCCAGTCTTGGAAATGGACGAGCTAATAAACTATATTTGCTCTGCATAAACAGTTTCCGCAGCGTCGAAGTGTCTACAGCATTTACCGCCGCATTCCAACACCCGCTACCCATTGATGCAAAGGCTGCAGTTTGTACAGCGACGGGCTGACCCAACGCACAACAGTTATAAGCCGCCGACGGCCATGCCGCTGCCATAATTTCTAGGCTTCCCGGGCACGTACCCGCCGACGTAAACCGTACGTTTTCCCGGGCCAACCGCGCATCTGTGCAGGATAAAACTATGAACTCGTCACATCCTCGCAAGACCGCCACTCCCCTCGTGCAGGTTTTGACTGCACGAGCCCAGCTCTTTCCTCACCTAGCTGTCTTTTCTCCCCTAAATTTATAATTTATCTCTAATCCAGGCCTCTGCACGACCAATTACGCTCTCTACGCCCTCGCGTCCCAGCGCGAACCATAGCACGGCCGAGAACCGTACTGCATCCGGCGGCAGCGCAGAAGCGCGCGCGCTTGCCGCCGCTCCTCCGGAAACGGAGAAAACGAAATTAAAGAGTAACTCCCGCCTCGAGGCTCAACCATCGATATGGCGGTGTGAGGATCCGGAACCAACTGTGCGCACAATCAAACGGGATCAACCTCACGACTCTACAACCAGATACGCACGGGTCATGCCCATCGCGTCACACTGGACTCCACGGAGCATTACACACGCACAGCCACTGATAAGTGAACACGGAAACTCTGTGGCTTTCGGGATTTCGATGTCTACGCACCAGACATCGCGTATCCGGCACAATTTAGTGGGCTCAGCCCCTAAATGTAGCCTATGGCCACAAGGTACTCGTTCAAAGCGATCTTGGTCGGAACCACAAGAGCGCATTCGTACCTTGAGACGCTGTCAACTAACGAAGCTCAAAACCGCGCTGACAGCTCAAGCAAGGCCAACTGGGAGCTAGCATGGGATCAAACCGAGACGCTAGTCTCCTCCCGGACAAAATGCAATGCGGGAATAATTTCCAAACACAGTACCTGCAACCGCCATCCGCAATGGGTGCGTTCTCCACCCGGAGCGATGCCTCTCTAACGCGTCCGATCGGTAACAAATGTTCCAAAACATTACATCGATATGCGAGCAAAAGCGGTTAGGCGCGTCACATCTCCCGAGGCGTGAGCCGGCATCTTTCCCAGCAGAATTGGACGGCCGGAGGCGTAGGTGGGGGGACGCCCGACGCTACATGCCTCGAGGGGTGCGGTAATTTCGACGCACACAGCGCTTTTGCGTAGCAGGATCAACCTGCCAGGGCATCGAACGGTGCGCTGAACAGCAAACACTCAAAGCGCTTCTCGTAACGGGGAATAGGCGAATCCCTTAAAACAGCGGTCAAAATCCGCGCCTCCTAGTCAGACAGGCGATAATGTCAGGGCCTCCGTGCGGCGCTCCCGCGACAAAGATGACCCCCAAAAAGAGCGCGAAACAGTGCCCTAATTCAACCGGAAACAGGTTAGAAATCGGAATGCCTGCCTGATCAAAAATCAGGCCCCACGCTGCGGCGCCAGTTTATGCGGGCATCTTCCAGCTCCGGTTCCCTCAGACCCTGTCTCCGGATGAATATGACACTGCAATACTTCGCTCTCGGCAAAAGGGTTTATTCACTTACTCATTGCCTTGGGGGGGTTTCGGGATCGGGGGACGGTCATCAGCGAGGCCGGGGGAGAGTCCGCTGCCCGAGCAGCTTCTCCAAGTCCCAGCGGTGGTCGTCCACACCGCGTCATGGGAACATCGTCGTCCAGGGGCGCTGTCCGGTCCGCTTGTCGAGTCCGCCACTCGACGTAGTGCCCGCACTCCCTGCGCCAGCGTCCGGCGCCGCCCGAGCTCGCCTCCATGACCGGTCCCTTGTCTAGTCGGCCGCCCAAGCCCTCTTCCTTTGTCTCCGTTCTCCTCTTAAGACCTTCCCAAGTCCTTGTCCCGCCGACCGTCCAATCGGGAACCTTGCTGCGAGCCGACCCTCCGACGTCGGCGCTGGGTGAGGGGGCGCTTGCCCCGTTCCTCCCGGAGAGCTCGGACGTTCCGCGACAGGACGGCGACTGGAAACGGGAAGGTCACAGGGAACGAAGGAGCGCCCGACAATACGGCGGCGGGGACCGGCGAGGTCACGGAGAGCGGAGGAGCCAGGGAGAGGGTCCCCACAAACTACGAAGCGAACCGGGACGAGCAACGTCAAAAGCTCGATTGCGTCTGGGAGCGCATCGCAAACGATCTTCGGGAAGTTGAACAGGCTACAAACGCCGAAACGCAGCAAGCGGCGACGGGCCGTCTCCGAAAAGAGTACGGTCGTTACCAAGCGCTGTCGGAACGCTACGTGGCCTACTTGTCGGGGATCAACGCGGAACAAAGCCAGCTAGAGCTAGCCCTACAGAAGACAACGGATCGCGACAGAGCTCGCGCGGTTCAGAGCGCCTTGATGGACACCGGAAAGACGCCCGACCGCGCCACGAAGTCTCGGGACTCGGAACACGCTAACTCGGAGCGCTCGTCGAAGTCTGCCGGGCCACGACTTCACGGCTCGAGACGTTCTGGAGGATCGACGCGTTCGGAACACTCGATTGCGACCACGACAAGCACGGCTGCAACGAGGGCACGCGCCGAGGCTGCAGCGGCGCGCACTCGTGCTTCTTTCACCAGAAAGGAAGTGGCCATGAAACTCGAAAGAGCAAGGCTCGAAGAAAAGGAAAAGAGTGCGGCTGCGGCTAACGACCGCAGGAAAGCAGAACTAGACGCCGAGTTACAGATCCTACAGCTGGAAAGGGAAGCGGCTGCTATGGAAGTTCAAGCAGAAATCCTGCAAGCGGCGGCAGAACAGCACGGCGGGGAGCATCGCTCTGACCGAACCATCTCAGATGTATCAGAAGTCCGTGCTCAGCGCACTGTAGACTATGTGCACAACCAGGCTGCCGTCCACAATGGCTCAAATGAACGGCCCGCAGAGCAAGTTGCTCCAGAATTGAGTGGTGTGCTGAAGTACCTGGTCCGTCGAGATTTGGTCAGCACAGGACTCGTCAAGTTTGATGATCACCCCGAGAATTACAGAGTATGGAAAGCCACATTCAAAAGTATGGTGCAAACTCTGGAAGTTACGGCAAATGAAGAGTTAGATCTTCTCGTGAACTGGCTGGGCCGTGAGTCTTCGGTCTATGCAAAGAGGCTGGGTTCAGTACATGTCGACAACCCCGCGGCGGGGTTAGAGATAGTCTGAAAAAGACTGGAGGACTGCTACGGGCGACCCGAAGTAATAGAAGATGCGCTCTTCAAGAGGATCAAAAGCTTTCCTAAATTCTCCGACAAAGACACTCACAAACTACGGGAACTGGGAGATCTGCTTCTGGAACTGGAAGCCGCAAAAGCTGATCCCCACTTGACAGGACTGAGCTATTTGGATACGGCAAGAGGGGTGAACCCCATCGCGGAGAAGTTGCCACACCGTCTCCAAGAGATGTGGATCTCGAAAGGCTCAAGGTACAAAGAAGATCACCACGTCTCTTTTCCCCCTTTCTCGTTCTTTTCGAAGTTTGTCCGAGACCAGGCCAGGATGTGGAACGACCCGAGTTTTGCTTTTGGCACAACGGGAAGCACCTTTCCGAGGTTCCCAAAGAATGAGAAGGTCACGGCAAGAGAAGGCTTCAGAAACACGCCCGTTTCAGTCCATGCGACCGACGTTACTCCAGAAGCCGTCGACCATTATTCGCCAGCCACAGCCGAGAGGATGGAGGACCCTAACAGACAGTGCCCGCTTCACAAGAAACCTCACCCTCTACGAAAGTGCCGTGTGTTCAGAGAGAAACCACTGCAAGAACGCAAGTCTCTGCTGAAACAATTTGGGATCTGCTTCAGGTGTTGCTCCTCTACAAACCACCTCGCAAGGGACTGTAAAGTTGTGATCAAGTGTGACGACTGTGACAGCACTGAACATACCAGAGCGCTTCACCCGGACAGTTCCAAACCTTTGTCTTCGAGCCTCGGACAGGATCCCGAAGACGACACCATTCATCACGGACTATCACCTGACGTATCTTCCAAGTGCACCGAGGTGTGTGGGAAAGGTTACGGTGGAAGGTCCTGTTCCAAGATTTGTTTGGTGAGTGTGTGTCACTCAAGCACACCTCAAAAGGCTGTGAGAATGTATGCCATCTTGGACGACCAAAGCAATAGGTCACTGGCAAGGACAGAATTCTTCAACCTCTTTGATGTCCAGGGAGAGAGTTCGCCATATACCCTCAAGACATGTGCTGGAACAGCAGAAACGACAGGAAGGAAAGCCTCTGGGTTTCTGGTTGCAAATATTAATGGCAGCGTGAAACTACCTCTCCCAAACCTGATTGAGTGCAATCAGATGATCCACAACAGGAACGAGATTCCGACGCCAGACGCTGCACGTCATCACCCACAACTAAAGGCTGTAGAGAGCCTCATACCTCCATTGGATGCGGAAGCTCAGATTCTGCTTCTACTGGGAAGAGACATCCTGAGAGTCCACAAGGTGCGTCAGCAGTGCAATGGGCCTCCTGATGCGCCCTTCGCTCAACGACTAGACCTAGGATGGGTGATCATAGGAGACGTCTGCCTAGGTCGCACACGCAAGCCGGACTGTGTCACCAGCTTCAAGACAAATGTGCTTGAAAATGGACGACCCTGCCTTTTTGAACCATGCCGCAACCATTTTCTCGTCAAGGAGAAATTCACTGGTCCCGTCAATCCAACCCGGCATGTACCACCTACCCAAGGTGTACCCATCAAAGACTACTTTGTCAAAGAAACGACAGACACGTTGTTCCAGACGACGAAGGACGACGACCAACCAGCTCCATCGGTGGAGGACAGAAAATTCCTAAACATCATGAACAATGAAGTCTTCAAAGATGAGTCATGCAGTTGGGTAGCCCCTCTCCCTTTCCGTGTGCCAAGACCTCGGCTTTCTAATAATAAGGAGCTTGAACAGTCTCGTCTTGCATCACTGCGACGCACACTGCAGAAGAGACCAGAGATGAAGGAGCATTTTGCGACATTCATGAACAAGATGTTTCAGGAATGGCCACGCAGAAGAAGCGCCACCGCTAAGAGAAGAAGAGGAATGCTGGTATCTTCCAATCTTTGGTGTGTATCACCCACGCAAACCAGGCGAAACCAGGGTCGTGTTCGACTCAAGTGCTCAGTTCAAGGGAACTTCTCTGAACAATGTTCTTCTCACAGGACCAGACTTGACCAACAGCCTGCTGGGTGTCCTGATTCGTTTTAGGAAAGACCTCTTCGCTGTCACAGTGGACATTCAGCAGATGTTCTACTGCTTCCTGGTACTAGAAGACCACCGAAACTACCTGAGGTTCTTGTGGTTTCGCAACAATGACATCCACGACAAAGTGGTGGAATATCGGATGAGAGTGCATGTCTTTGGTAACAGTCCATCACCAGCAGTGGCTACATATGGACTCCGGAAGACAGCACAAGAAGGAGAGGAAGAATTCGGCAAAGACGCCAGGGAGTTCGTCGAAAAGGACTTCTACGTAGACGACGGGTTGAAGTCTCTCCCTACGGCAGATGGTGTCATCGACCTGCTGAAACGCACGCAACAAATGTTGGCAGTTTGTAACCTAAGGCTTCACAAGATAGTATCAAACAGCAGTAGAGTGATGGAAGCTTTCCCCAAGGAGGACCACACAAAAGATCTAAGGGAACTCGACCTGAGTCACGACATTCCACCGATCCAACGCAGTCTTGGAATTTGCTGGGACGTAAAGAAGGACGTCTTCACCTTCAGGGTTCCAGTTCAGGACACACCATTCACCCGGCGTGGTGTCTTGTCAATGGTGAACAGCGTGTACGACCCATTTGGATTCGTGGCTCCAGTTACCATACAAGGGAAGTCTCTCCTACGAGAACTCGTCACAGAAACCTGCGAGGGGGATTCCCCACTTCCTGAAAACAAGAGGAAAGAGTGGGAGAACTGGAAGGATTCCCTTCAGGCTTTCGAGCAACTAGAAGTGCCTCGCACTTATGCGGCCGTTTCACTTAGCACGGCTCAGCAGAAGGAAGCGCACATCTTCTCAGACGCCTCGACCAAGGCTGTTGCAGCTGTGGCGTATCTGAGAACCACAGACTCGGATGGTGCGTGCCGTGTCGGCTTTATAATCGGCAAAGCTAAGCTAGCACCACGTCCACAACACACCATTCCGAGGCTCGAACTGTGCGGTGCGGTACTGGCTATGGAGCTGGCAGAGCTCATTCAGAAAGAAATAGACACACAACTAGATGTGGTGCATTTCTACACCGACAGCAAGGTGGTTTTGGGCTACATACACAACCAAACAAGAAGATTTTACGTGTATGTCGGCAACAGGGTCGAACGCATCAGAAAATCTACACAACCAGAACAATGGCATTACGTTCAGACCGATGCAAATCCTGCAGATCTTGCTACAAGATTCGTGCCCGCAGCCCGGCTACAGGAGACGGCTTGGCTAACTGGTCCAGAGTTCTTAAATCGTCAAGAAGAGTCTTCATGCGTCTTACAGAACGAGTTTGAGCTGATAGACCCAAACACTGATGCCGAAATCCGGCCCGAAGCAAGCGTCTCAGCCACCAGTGTGACCACAAATGAACTCGGGACTAATCGTTTCAGTCGTTTTTCAAGCTGGCCTAGACTGATGAGTGCAGTGGCATACCTCATACGTGCTGCTGGCAACTTTCGGTGCCCTTCTCGTGCCGACGAAGCTGACCTGCCACGTGGCTGCCTTCAAGCAGGACAGCTATCTGTCGAGCATTTGTCTCTTGCAAAGAATGTTGTCATTCGCTCCGTCCAACTAGAAGCATATGCAAATGAGCTCGAGTGTTTGTCACAGGGGAAAGGAGTCCAGAAATCAAGTCCACTTTGGAAACTGGATCTTCGTATTGATGACAACGGCTTGCTGAGAGTCGGTGGTCGCCTCAACAACGCACAGCTGAGTCAAGAGGAGCGGAGACCTCTAATCATACCTGGTAAACACCACGTCGCCTTTGCTGCTTGTAAGGTACTACCATGAGCAGATCAAGCACCAAGGTCGACACATTACTGAGGGAGCAATCAGATCCGCAGGTTTCTGGATCATCGGAGCAAAACGCTGCATAGCGTCGTACATACACGGGTGCGTCATGTGCTGCAGACTGCGAGGAAGACAGCTGGACCAGAAGATGGCAGACTTGCCAGTTGATCGACTCAGTACAGAACCTGCATTCACATATGTGGGGGTTGACGTTTTTGGACCATGGAACGTGACTGCACGTCGAACTAGAGGTGGAGAAGCCAGCAGCAAACGCTGGGCTGTGCTGTTTACGTGCATGAGCATTCGGGCGGTCCACATTGAAGTCATAGAGTCCATGGATGCGTCAAGTTTTATTAACGCTTTCAGGAGATTTTTCGCACTCAGAGGACCTGCGAAACAGCTGCGATCCGACTGTGGAACCAATTTCGTTGGAGCATGTTCAGAGCTCAACCTGAGAACTAGTGGTCTCGACAACGACAAAGTACAAGCATTCCTTTCAAGCCAAAATTGCAGTTGGGTGTTCAACCCTCCTCATTCTTCCCACTTTGGAGGAGCTTGGGAGCGGATGATCGGAATCGCACGTCGAATTTTGGATTCCATGTTGTTAGGACACGGTCCGAGCCGTCTCAGCCATGAAGTTCTGGTGACATTTTTGGCAGAAGTTTCAGCAATCATAAATGCTAGGCCTCTTGTTCGTGTTTCGATGGATCCGGAATGCTGGGACATCTTGTCTCCGTCTACACTCCTTACCCAGAAGGTTGGTGGAGACACGTTACCACCCGGCGAGTTCAACGTCAAGGATCTCTACAGAAGTCAGTGGCGTCAAGTGCAGTGGTTGGCAGACTTCTTTTGGCACCGTTGGTGACGTGAGTTCCTGACAACGCTTCAGAGCCGTCGCAAGTGGCAGGATAGCCGTCGAGACCTCAAGGAAGATGACATTGTGCTCCTAAGGGACAAACAGGTTCACCGCAACGAGTGGCCTATGGGTGTGATTGTGAACACTTTCCCGAGTGCGGACGGAAAAGTACGGAAAGTCGAGATCAAGACGGCGACCAGAGGAGAACTAAAAACTTTCCGACGGCCAGTCACTGAGACTGTCCTTCTCATCTCAAAAGAAGACTGATCCAAAACTTCAGTGCGTGTCCAGTTTGTAAACTTTGCGTTATGGTGTCATAGTGGTATCTCGTGATACCAGATGGGGAGTGTGGTGTTACTGCAATCTAGTTGAGTTTGGACTTGCTAGGGTTAGCCGCATCGCGTTGGCATCAGTCTGTGCCGTGTGTGTTTTTCTTCCTTTTTTGTTTTGGACTCGTTCGATCTGGGATCACCATGTAACGCTCTACTACGAAGCACCGTCTTTTACGGTGGTTGTTATGGATATAAAAGTACAGTTTTTCTATGACATCCAGTCGTTCGCTACCTGAGGAGTGGCCGCTCGGAGGCGCGCCATGGAATAAGATTAGCTCATATGTATTCTATACATAAACGACGTGGTAGGACAAAGGGCAAGACGTTTTAATGGCGACTCTGGACAGCACATCTGCCACATGAGTCTCCATTGCGTTCCGTTTGCTGGAGACACGCGGTATGGTAGTTGTCTGGTGATGTTATATATTCAGTAGTTATGCATTTGCCCCAGTTATTTGTTGCTGTCTTTGCTGTACATCCTGCCCCTGCTTCTGCCAACAGTCAACGAAGACCAGAGACGAACTCTTTCACAATATTCATCTTAATAGCAGCGATTGTCCTTAAACGTTTTCAGGTTCATATTAAACACAAGGATTGTGAAGAGCGGTAAATGTTTTATTGCTTAAACTTCTCATAAAAGCGGTTTATTATACTCCTAGGATTGCACCCTCCAAACTTCTACGAAATTTCAGTATCGCACTTTATTTTCAGGTATTGTGAAAGGATAAATTTTGTATTGATAGATATTCCCATATCAATAAATGCAACTTGTGGACAAGAAAGTCTACAAATGAAAAATATCAAGTTACGTGTATATCCAAAAAGATTTTCTTTTACCACAAATTAGCCTTTATATTACAAAATAATTATAAATTAAATTATCATGATATACATTACAACCAGTAGTCAGTGACGATTGGTACTCTAGAGTTTGGAGCTGTGCGTGGCCATGTCGTCATTTTATTTCAGATTGTTATTAGACAGTTTTAGTATAGCGTTGCTGGCTGTTACGTAAGCAATACGCAATAGTATAGCGTACGCTAAGAACGACCCGCTCGGACCGATTTTAGTTCTGCGTTACGTTTCCGAGTGAACACCTGGCATGATCTTGGTTAAATTTGCCAGATTCGCGGAATTCCGCGTGCTTATAGCGCCACCATGCTCCTGAAAATGAATATCGCAAATGAAAACGTGTCCAGTTATTTTATTCAAAGGCAAACCAAGCCGCAGCTGCCTCGTCCAGCGCGCTTTTCTGCGGGGTACAGAGGCTACGAGTTTGGGTGCGTAGCCAAATTCGATCACGGAGCCTCCGTCACTAGTCCCGTGGAGATGCCACCTTTCATCAATGCTATCGCGGAATGAAATCCATGACCTACTGAAGTTCAGTGCATAGCGAGAACTTCGGCGATTTCTTGAAGAGCCGTTCGTTCGTCGACAATGAACTGAGCGAATAGAGGGCATTCACTGGACGCCATATTTGAGGGTGCTGTTGAGAGCGCATGCTCAGAACGAGCTCACATTAATAGGCTGCTAACCGCCGAATTCAGAAACCTCACTCAAACTACACTCAAACTGAACGGCCCCATCAGTTCCTCGAGGAAGGCGCGAGGGCCGGCGCTGGCCAATCGTGAGGACGGATCCGCCGTCGCCATTGGCCAGCGCCGGCCCTCGCGCCTTCCTCGAGGAAGTGGAGGGGCCCTTCAGTTTGAGTGTAGTTTGAGTGAGGTTTCTGGAATTCGGCGGTAAGACCGGCAATCTTGACGGTGCGGAATGCACGTTACAAAAAAACTGTGCAAGCTTGTCATCCGCACGCGCTCAGCATTTGCGCACACGGCTATGGCCGTCAGTGAATACTCCCTATAGGCCAAGCGTCAAGCAGTTCGCAGCGTTGACGCACAATTCGAGCGGTGAGCACTTTCACTGTGCACTCTTCCAGCTGCATGGCGATCTGAGTCGACCGCGGTACGTCCCGGAAAAAAGTGCCGCGCTGAACACCGCATTATTTCACCGTTCGCGTAACACAGAACGTAGAGAACACCACGACGCCCTTGCTCAACACCACCTAGACTAGGAGAAGGCCTCCGCACTTCTCCCCTCCTTCTCTCTGACGTCATCGCACCTTGCCCCAGAAATTTCAAAGCTCCTAACTATCTCGCCTCCCGACATATGGCGCTAGCTGCGTCACCGTCGTACGCGAACCCGCGAGGGAAGCCGTCGCCATTTTTGCGGGTTGCTGACAGCCCGTGCGTTGCTTGTTTTTCTGTCATCGTACGGCCGTTCCATGTTGCAGTGTTCGTTTTCGACGAACTTCTTTCGTTGACGAATGCATACTGCGACCTGGGGCGGTGTTGTGTACCGAACTGTCGAGGGAACTACGACAATGGTCCCAAAGTTCGCTTGTTTTCTTTTCCGAGAGACGTTAAGCGAAGAGCGGAATGGCAGCGGGCTGTCCGGCGGCGCGACGTCGACGTGGGGCTGTTGAAGGACCCCAAGGTAAGCTGTATCCAGCGTGCGCCTTCCGAATGGCCAATAAGTCTCGTAATTATCCCAAGAAATACTAATTGGTGTTTTGTTTCTTTCACGCGCAGGTTTGCGAGCGTCACTTCAAACCGGATCATCTGCGTACAGGCGGGAGCAAAAGTTTGCGGGGCACGGGAGCGCCAGCCGAAAAGACTGGCTGCGCCTTCTCACGGCGCGTTGCAGCTCTCCAGACTCACACTTTGCGCATGCGCTTCCTTTCTTGTTCGCAGTCATGCTTTTTTCGCTCGCTTCCGTTCGACGCCCACAAGATAACAGGGACTGGCGCAAGGTGCCGCGAAACGTTATCTGTAGCAGTCGCGACCTCCGTCACCCATTACGGTGGCTGAGGCAGACGCGCGGAATGATGACTGTCATAGCGGCACCTTGCGCCGGTCCCGGTTATCTCGTGCACGTCGGGCGGAAGAGAGCAAAAAAGACAAGACCATAGAGTAATATAGTAAACGTAAAGAGAGGACACAGGAACCGATTCGCGGCCCAGATAGTGCGTTTCATACCCTCCGCTACGTGGCGCTTTTCTACAACTTGGTTAAAATTAATTAAAACTCTTTCTGTGAAACGTATTTATTTTTTAAATGGCAATGCTTTAAAAATAGTACTAAAAACTACTAAATAGTTTAAATCGAATACGTCACAAAAACCACGTGATGAATGGCGCCTGCCATGGCCTGCCTGCCTGCACGCCGTCGCCTCTGCATCATTCTGCATGGCCTCTGCTCGACCCTGCGTCGTTCGTCTGTGCCGTGCGTACCGTCCATCTGTGCTTTCTGCTGCATCATGTTCGGTCGACTTTGCATCAATCAAGGTGACGCATGACCGCCCGCGTGCTCGGCGTGAATTCGTGGAGCCGATCGGGGTTCGAGCTTCTCGCGCTGTTGTTTCTGCCGGGCTGTCTGGCTGCACTTGGACGTGTGTGCATGTTGATTTTCGATGAGATTGTTTAAAAAAAAAACAATTTAACGTACGACCTTGCACACGACATTGTCCATGGGTTTAGAGGTGAGGGTGTTGAACGAACCTCTAACATTGCAGATAGAGCCTTGGTTGTTATGCTGTCTGAAATTTCCAGGACGTGCGTTTGCACACACTGTTGTGCACACTCCAACAACGTCTTCTGTTTAACGCAATCTCCTCATTTCTCTCATTCGGGAGCTTAAAGGGGCGGTGCAATGATATTCAATTTGAATGTTTTTCACTTTACACGAGCTTACTGGCACTAGTGAGACTCAAGGATACTCGCACGCAACGCTACTGATCAAGAAATTCCTTTGTTGCGCTGTAATTTTGAGGACAAAACCGAGCGTTTTCATTTCATCTCTCCTTCGCCAAACCTGATGACGTAGCTGGGCTCATAGAACGGCTCATAGACTGGGCCCGAGCATGGCGTGGACACTCGATTTGGGCTCGTGATAATTGATAGCTCGAGAAACATTCGGGTAGTGTCCTGTGTCAAATCGCTGCAATGACGACAACAGCCGAACCATAACAATGTCTGGAACTCAGCGCGTGTCCTGCGCCTTGCCAACCCCAGCGCATGACTATGATCAACATTGGCAGCATATAATCGGCTCCAGATCACGGGGCCGCTTGTTCTGGCTGCGAGTTGAGGGGGTGAACTCTGCTCGTTTTTCTTGATTTTTTTTTCTGCGACTTCGATTGCGTGTGGTGAAAACGAACGGGTATATTTTACGGATCATTAACGTCAGGGATTCGTTCTAAGCGGTATTTGCGCAAAATACAAATATCAGTGCATCGCCCCTTTAAGAGTGTTGGCTTCACAGTAAAGGCCGTGGTCTGTGGTTAGGGGGCTCCAAACGTAAGCTTGGTGTGTGTGGTGATAAGCCATTTTTTGAAGTTGACAACGAACACGTTTACTTTGTCTTTGATGTTCCGCACCTTCCCAAAACAACCAAGAGCAATCTCCAAGCCCACAAACTTTGCATTGGAAATCAGGTCATTGAGTGGTCTTCTGTTGTTGAACTTTATTGTTCTATTCATGAGATGAGCTTCCAATTGGCTCCGAAACTTACTGAGAGACACTTTTTTTTCAAGAACCTTTCTGTAACATGGAAGAAAATTGTGCCCCAGAGATACTGAGTGCCTCACTCTTTCTTGCAATCATATCCCTTGTTTATGCCAAGGAACTTCCTGAGGCAGCCACGGCTACAGCCTATTTCTGTGATGGGATGTGCATACTTTTTGATTGTCTAAATAGCTAAAAAATTCAAGAAGACAGGGCAGAATTTGCGTCCTGCCATTCTGAAGGAAGGATCTCAAATACTTGATTTTCTCCACCAGTAACTCGGATGGATTTCAGCATGGCAGTTCCAAAGTAGGAGGCAGCCATAAGCCATCATTGGGTGGCAAGTTGCTATAAAAAGTGTCCTCATGCTCTGGGATGAGCTTTCAAGCAGCCATGACTTTAAGTTCTTACTTACACGACGCCTGCAGCAAGACACACTTGAGAACGTTTTTTGGAGCTATATACGACAAATGCTGGGCTGCAACAGAAACCCAAATGTGCATCAGTTCACCTCAGGACTAAAACACCTCTGGATAAAGAAACTGTTCAAACTGTCGGACAATGAAAACGTAGAAGATGACAAGGCTGACCTCCTAAAGGAGTTGCAAATATCTTCGCACCATGAAAGTTTAATTTCAGACATTGTGGAATGTCTTCCAATTGATAACTTCCCGCCACTAGAGGATATTTCTGAGCTGGCATCAGACATCAGGTCTAACATAATTGATCACTCGTCCACGTTTTTATTACGTTTGGGGCTATTTGATCAAGCTTTTGCTTGAACAGACAACTTACAGCTGTGGCTGTTCTCAGCTGCTATCGGATGAGTCTAATAACTTGACCAGGCCTCACCAGTCCTGTCTTGTTCCTAAAGCATACCACGTGCCTGGAAAATTCTTCGGGAACTTAGTAGTACCATCACAGGCTACCTTTAATTTCATTCAGCAACTAGAAAATCAATTTCTTCCCATAATAGAGAGTGTGACACATGTTCGAGGAGTGCGTGCCCCCATGTATAGCACACTTTGAAGTCTGGGTGGTTTTCGCCTTTGCCCAGAGGAGTACCACAAATTGTTTTTCAAATTGTTTTGCAGAATACGCTTGTGTTGACATGTTTGATTTCTTAACCGGAATTCGGACAAAGTTCGGTTGCGCTCTTCAGTGGCTAGTAAAAACGAGACAGGTTTAACTGTAAATAGCGTATTAACAGAGGCGGTTGCCAAACCAAAAACAAAAAGTGATTAAGTGGGTGCAGCTTGCTCTCCAAATATGTGTTTCCCCTTTTTCCAGCGAATGTGTATCACGGCTCCCTAACAAAAATATTTGTCCACTTTCTAAAAAAAATTCGATAGAAAATAGTGTATAGAGGCTAACAATATCTGAAAGAAAATGTATCCACTTTTGTATCCACTGTCCATAGTTTTTTAGCCGCTTTTTACTGAAGCCATATTTCTTTTCTGAACAATTTCGGGGAATATTTAGGGACGTTGAATCTTGTCAGATTTCCAATAAACTTCTCATTGTTTCGTAATGGCTCGCCCGCAGTGAGTTTGAGGCTATGCAAATTGGTGTTTTTTTATATTTGCCGGAAATCGGGAATTTGTACTATCCGGCGTGTGCTTCGCACTGTTATTATACTCTTATGACTGGTAATGATAGCGATGTCTTATTTTTTTTTTTTGCACTTACTTCCCGTACCCGAGTCGGCGTGAAAGTGAATGTATCATACTGCATGTTCTCCGTGGAAGGGTTTTGTTAACTTGGTTCCGCTAAGAATCTATTACGAAGTGTACGAATGCCGAAGTCCTTCATATTCATTTATTTTTGTGAGTATCGATCTCTTTCGTATAAAACATACAGAGCTTCTGAAGTAAATCATGTGTACGTGAATATGGTCCAATAAAATGGGTTCAAACCACTTACTGTTATTGACCCCAAAATGCTCCACCAGCCAGGAGTCAATGCGGTGATTGTGTAACTTCAATGCTTTACAATATAAAAAGAACAAGAAATATATATATACTTCTGCTTTGTGAAGTAAGTTGAAATATTGTTTGACACATTTTGCACGGACTCTATCGTAAAAAAATAAAGCAAAAGTGTGTCAGTATTAAAAAAAAAAAAAAAAAAACAGCGGCTTCGGGAGTCAAGGTGCTCCCGAGAGATGAGCGAGGCGGGGAGGAAAGAAAGAGAGAAGGGAATTGGAAAACCGGAGCAAAAACGCCCAAACCGAAACCGAAACTAACTTGACCGGAAACGGAATCGGATTATACTTAATACCGCCCGCTAGGAGCGCTACCTGTCACTGGTTTATCTGGGCCGCTGGGGCCTATGGCGGTGTCCGCTCTTTACCTTGTGTATATTACTCTATGACAAGACTTCGAGCACGAAAGGAAGCACATTCTCGAAGCGTGATTCTTGAGAGCGGTCGCGCGCAGTCAGAAGGCGCAACCAGTTGTTTCGGCTGACGCTCCCGCGCCCCGCAAACTTTTGCCGCCGTCTGTACAACGTCTACGTATACGGACTGCGATGGACGAACGATTGAAGCTCCCACGAAGTTGACGCGGCTAACTCCAGACGCCTTCCCAGCCATTTTTCCTGACTGTCCTTCGTATATCTCGGATGCGCGCAAGTCTCGAGAACAGCCTGAAGTGAAAAGAAAGCGAACTGAAAATGAGTTACTCCGAAAAACCATTCAAGAGTCCCTAACAGCGTTTGAAGAAGAAAAACAGCACAAAGTTCACAATCTCTGTGAACTGGTTTCTCGTGTTAACGAGCAGCGAGATAGGGAGTTTTGGTGTACAACAGCATATGAGACGTGCCTCATCTTCTTCGCCCACATCGAACCGGCATTGCAAGCCCCTGAGCTGCTTGTGTCTGTGGTAGTGTCACAGGATCTCTCCATTCGCGTGCATTTTAAGTACGCTCCGTTGGTGTCGGATGATGTATGCATTCCTGGCGAAATCCGTGACGTTCGTGTGCTGGATAACCTCCTGGACGACCTGCAGCGCTCTATTGAAAAGAAGACCCATCAACAGGAGGACGAGGTAGGAAGAATGCTTGGACTGGCTTTCTCATTGCTCGATGACATTTGTGACGATGAGTTGCATGATGATGAGAGGCCTGACGCACTTATCTTCCTGAAGGAACAGTGTAAGTTTGCTGACAAAGAAGAGCGGAGGTGCGCGGTATTCTGCAGAGCTTTTAGTTTTTTGCAGCATATTGCACACAATTTCTCCGCACGCATCCAAGTTTTTCCGACACAGCAACAAGCTTGTCTTGCCACATGACACAACCATCAAGCCAGTTTGTGCTGCTCTTGATGTTAGCCCATCGCAGGAACAGTGCGAAGAAGGTTTTCTCAGGTACAGTAAGCGCAGGGCAAGCATTCTAAAGCCTCGTGAAAAAAACGTGACGCTCATGCTTGATGAGATACACCTTTAGCAGTTCTTCAGCCACCATCCAGATAAGGTACTAAAGAACATTTTAAAACCGGCTGTCCAATACGCTCCTGAAAAACTATGCTGCTCGCAGGAATGACACTATTATAAAAGAAAAAGGGTGCAGAAAGCAAAGAAAGTTACTAACGCTACAGTAAACTTTGCTAGTTGCCAGTTTACTCAAAAATAAAGCGAACTTCGGTAATGGCTAGTTTTCTTAAGCTGGCAGTTTCGGCTTTTTGTTGCACAATGTGATTATGGCTGTGATTATGACTGTACCAAATGCTTAAAGTTTGTTCTTTAGGATGCTCTTCATACATTGTAATAAATGTTCTAATGGCTAGTTTGTTTTGTTGTTAACGTTGGCCAGTTTGGTATTTCATTTTGTCGCACAATTTGATTATAGCTGTGAATATTACTGTACCAAATGCTGAAAGTTTCTTCGTTGTCATACCTTATTGATACATTGTTATGAATGATCAAGTGGCTTGGGTTTCTTTTTTCTTTTCTAAAGCTGGTTTGTTCAGGTTTTTTTCGTCGCACAAGGTGGTTATGTCTGTCATAATGGCCGTACTAAGAGGTAAAAGTTCGCGTCTTCCTTGTGATACACTGTACTTATATTGTGATAAATATGTTGCGATGTAGCGGGCCTTGTGTACCTCTCTTTTAATGCCACCGGAAGCAGTCACGACCGCCGTGATGGAGCGCAGCAGCAGTATTCCATCTCCATGTAACTTAGCATTCGGTAGAAAATTTCATATGCTATGCATCTATCGCGGCAATGCAGAAATAAGCGTTTTACGCAACTCTAGTAGGCGCCGCGCGGGAAGCTTCTGAGGCTCAACAGCTGTCGTCGACGGGCCAGGTGCGTGACGTCACGGAGGCAGTGCGGAGGCCTTCTCCTAGTCTAGGTGGTGTTGCCTTGCTGCGCCAGTCAAGGTAACCGCCATCTTGAAACTGGCGCTCTCGTTGGGCCCGAGATTTCTCGAGAGCTTCACGCAAGGCCCGCTAGCCCGCAGCGCAACATCCCCAGCGTTGCGTGCGTACACAATACGCTAGTCCTTCTACTGCGTTCTGAGCATGCGCACTCACGACCCGCAATTTCCTTGCGTACGCAAAGCTATAGCGTACGGTCCGCTAAAACTGTCTATTGTTTTTGTTAGGTCCGCAATGTAGCACAGGGCATATGACGCAACAATGTGGAAAAAAGAATAAGGTGTAACCGTCTCAAACATTATGTTTAGCGTGAAATCCCACACCAAGCAGTTTTCGATTAAGGCGTTTTCTTTTGTCCCTACCAAGGAGCCGAGCCGACACAGTTCTAATGTATCTGCCTCTGCATTTGTTTCCTATCGGGTCCCCCGTTTGAGTTTAAAACTCCAAATAACCGCGGATTGTAATATTTAGTTACTCTTTTAGTCATTTAGTTATTCGTTTACTTGTCTATTTATTTATTAGTCCGAAAAGTAAACCAAGATATTTTATAAACAATAAAAAGTGTGAAGTTAACTATTTAAAACAAGAAAGACTTCCTAAACTTGTAGCACGTTTTGTCCTTGCAAAGGTTTGAGTGTCAACTGCCATCACTTCCTACAGCGTGACCGGTTTCGCTCTGGAGTCTATGAAAGTTTTTGACAGCGCGGTGTTGGTCCTTGAGGCAATCTGTGGACAAGCAGACGTTCATGAAGTCGGTCCCCGACCCAAACGGCGCATCAACTTTTTGGGTATGTCTACAATTATCTTAAAGCCCCTCCGAGCGTTTTCTTTTGCCTCCAAGGGCGTCGTTTTTTTTTTTTTTTTTTTTTTAATGATAAGCAGGAACATAACCCTTCCTTGTAATGTCAACATGTCTGGATGTTTATGAGAGTTATATTATGTAACCCAAGGTCACTATTGTTAGGGTCTAGGGGTTTATTCTACGTAAATTCGCTCCACCGAGCTATTTTCCAACCATTTGAGTCCTTAGTTCTTTCTTCTCGCTCGTGTCCGGCCTGGCGCACGCTCTGCTGTGCCATCGCATTGTCCCCCGTGAGCAACAATGCCTTGATGCGCCACCCGTTGGGCAGTGCATGAACTCCGTGCCCAGCACGGTGTGTGGCGCGCGAGTGCCTATGTTCTGTGCATAGCCGTCGCACGCATAGCACGCCCCCCTCACCCCCCCCCCCCTTATTCTGTGAAGGGGACCCAAGGCTTGTGGAAGAGGGCAAGTTGGTCTGCATTAGCCAAACCGCATGCTCTTCCCGTGGATCTGTTCTTCAGCTTATAGACATTCTGCCCGACTCGAGCTGTAACAGTGAAGGGTCCAGATCGCTTAGGAGCAAGCTTTGCGGTAATTCCCTTGCTAGCATTGCTCAGAGTATGCAAGTCTCTTAGGACCAAATCACCCACATGAAAGTGGCCTGGTTGTCGGGTCGAGTTGTATTGTCGTCGCTGAATTTCATGGGCTTTGTTTTGGTGTGCTCTCGCAAAGGCCAGGGCATCCTGTGGGCGCTGGTCAAGTTCCGCTGCAAAGGCGTGGGGTGCAGGGGACGAGGCCTCTGTGTCCTGGGCAAATGTTGAGTCCCACGGAGTGCGGAGGTCTCGACCATAGCATAAGAAGGCTGGCGTGTAACCTGTCACTACACTTTCGCTGGTTCTCATGGCAAAAGCTATTTCGGGAAGTCGTTTATCCCAGTCACGATGTGCCACACAGTATGCCATTATGGCTTGCTTGACGGTGGCATTGTGGCGTTCTACCAATTGTCCAGATGGTCGGTATGGCGTTGTGTGCCGGTCAGCGATACCCCAGTGACGTACAACACCTTTCCACAGGGCGCTACGAAGGTTTTGCCGTTGTCACTCGAGATGCTCTGTGGAACTCTGTGCCGACAAAAAACTTCCACCATTTTCTCTACTATAGTCCTCGACGTTGGGGCACGGATGGGGAATAACTCTACGGACTTCGTAAATTTGTTGATCACAACTGGAATACGCCTGTTTTGCTTGGCTTTTGTTTGTAGGGGTCCGATCAGGTCGACACTGAGTTGCTGCATGGGCTCTGTAGCCCAACTACTGTCAATTAGGCCTTTCGGTTTTTGTCGCCGTGGCTTCAGAGTTTGGCACTGGCGGCAGGAACGAACGTACCGAGAGATATCTGCTCTCATACCCAACCAGAAAAATTGGTCTTGGGTAGGTCGCATTGTTTGAAAGAAGCCAGCGTGGGCGCTTAGAGGATGGTCGTGAGATAACCTTAAAACCAGATTACGCAAATGCGTAGGCAGCCACGGCACTCTCTTTTCTCCTTTGATGTACATGAGTACCCCGGTGTCGTCGATCTCACTGTCACCAGCAAGGTCTTGCACCTGACGTGCTTCACCGGCATCAGCCGGTAAACAGTTGTTTTTCGGGTACAAGAGTATGTTACTCAATAGCGGGTCTTGCATTTGCTCTGCAACCAATCTGGTGCCGTCACTTAGTTGGGAGATGTCATCCTCTTGTGTCACTGCAGTCTCTTTGAAATGGATCGACTGCTCCGGTTCTTCTGCGTCAATAGGAAAGCAGTCTTCGGCTACACACTGGAAGGACGAACTGGCAGTCACCACTGGGAATCGGCTTAGTGCATCGGCAGGAATATTGGCATTTCCTCGGGGGTGCTTGATGGTGCAATTAAAACCCTGGAGCCGAAGAACCCATCTTCTCACCCGACTAGATGTCTGCTCAGTGCTGAACATCCATGAAAGTGATGCGTGGTCGCAGTGGATCTCGAAGTAGGTGAACTCTATATATAAACGAAACCCGTCGAGTGCTCAGACGACTGCTAAGCACTCCCACTCTTGGACTGTGTAGTTTTGCTCTGCAGGGGTCAAAGTCCGGCTAATGAATGAGACGGGTCTGAGCTGTCCTTCGGTTTCTTGAAGTAACACAGCGCCAATTCCCACACCACTGGCATCTGTCTCAATCACAAAGGGCTTGTTCAGGTCCGGAAGGGAAGCCACTGCATTGGCTGTCAGCTGGGCTTTTAGGCAGTCAAAGGCGGCCTGTTGAGGGAGTTTCCAACTCCAGCGGACATCCTTTCTCAGCAGCAACGTAAGGGGCTTGGACGCATCCGAGAATCTAGGAATAAATGTCCGTTAATATCCCACCAGTCCGAGAAAGGCCTGAAGCTGCTTCACTGAAGTTGGTTCTGGGAACGCTGTCACAGCTTTTACCTTTTCGGGATCAGGGCGACACTCCCCGGGAGCAATGATCTGACCTAGAAACTTCAGGGAACGCTTACACAGCTGTACTTTGGTGGGATTGATTGTGAGGCCTGCATTAGAGATTCGGTTCAGAACCTCTATCATGTGCTCGATATGTTCGTCAAAGGACTCGGAGCAGGTGAGGACGTCGTCTAGAAAGGCTATGCAGTATGTGTGCTTTATCCCTTCCAGTACCTTGTCCATTAAGGCCTGGAATGTGGCCGGACCTCCTGCCACGCCGAAGGGCATACGCTTGAACTGGGACATACCTTTATGGCAAATAAATGCCGTTTTGTGGATGTCTTTTTTTGCCAATGGGATTTGAAAGAACCCTTGCGATATATCCAAGCTAGTGAACCACCTAGCCTTGCCCAGCTGAGCCAGTACCCAGTCCGTCTGAGGCATGGGATACACTGGAATGTCTGTCCAAGAGTTCAAAGGTCGATAATCAATGGCTAAGCGATACCCTCCGGTTTTCTTGGCCACCAGTACAGGTGCACTGGCCCGCGAGCTTTGACATGGTTCTAACAGGCCTTGGTTTAGGCGATCGTTTACACATTGATCGATTATCGCTCTCTTCTGAGCATTCGTCGGCCTCAGTTTACAGTGAACTGGAGAGTTGGTGCCACTGTTTATTTTGTGCTCCGTCAAGGAAGTTCAACCAGGCTCTGCACAGAAATTGTGCTTATAACTGTCGAGCAAGCTTGCTATGCGTGGGTCACTTTCAGGCATATTCCCAGGTGTGTCTATGACGGACTCTGTGGTCATGTCTAAAGTGTTGCTGTCAGGTGGTTCGGCAAACAGGGCCTCCAACGAATAGATGGGTCCGTTGTTGGACTTGTTCAGTAGGCTCTTTCGTGGCACCCTGTCGAATCGAACAACCTCTTGTCCTTCCACTCCTACTGTCCAGCCACCCAAGCCCACATGAACAGAGATTCCCGTAGCCGTAAGAAAGCCCCGGCCCAGTGCATCGTCTCGGCACAATCGCGAGATGTGCAGGAAGCGCTGTTTGCGGGACCCACCAGACCAACGTACTCAGCATCTCACAGACGCGGTTGTTTGTGACCATCCTGTGGCTAGCCGAAGGAAATAAGTCGCTTCACGTGCTGAAACCCCTGTTGAATTGGCAGCTTCCATTGCTGTATCTCCCAGAAGACTAATGCTGGACCCAGTATCCAGGAGGGCGTAAAACACCTGGTCACCGATGGTGACTTCGAGCAGTGGCTCCTTCCCTCCGGCGGTTGCTGCCACTTGCAGCGTGGTTTCGTAGAGATAGGCCGGGGCAAGCTCTACGATTGTCCGTTTCCCGGACAGTTGGCTTGTATGTGGCCCGTCAGGTTACATCTGTAGCACCGGTGCTGGTTACGAGGTCTTCCTGTGGCGCAGTGACGTGCGGCATGCCCGACGCCGCCACAGCGCTGGCATCCTCGCCCCGCGGAATGTGGCCACGTGGGTACTGGCTCTACAGGCGGGGACCACGGAGTTGACCACGGGTTTAATGTCGGGGCTGTCAGTACAGACTGATCTCGGTATGATCCAGGTACTGCTGTCGGGTGGAGAAGCCATTCTTGTTGGGCACCCGGTGTTGCGGTTACAGCACTCTGTGTACAGTGTACTGCTGAAACTTTGTTGGAAGGGGCATGATGTTCTACGAAAGCCAGGTCCTTGGCAGCCTGATCTCCATTCGTTGGTGGCGGAACGTACCGGAGGCGATGCCAAGCGCGCTCCATGATAGATCCTGGCGTTTTTGCCATTTCTTGGAGATTTGCGAAGACCATGTGTTCCGAGAGATCTTGAAACTTCGGATGCATTTGTCTGCGTACTCTTTGCACCTTTTCATAATCGGGCACTGGCTCTCCAATGCGATCATAAAATTCTGCAATCACGTGAATGAATTGCTTCAGATTTTCTTGCGGGTGTTGGGTTCGCCTCTCGAGCTCTTCTTTCAGTCTATGTTTGTAGTCCACTGAAGCGAACTCCGACTGGAGCTCTTGGCCAAAAGACTCCCAGTTGTCGAATCCCCCCGTGAATTTCCACCATAACTTGGCAGTTCCCTCGAGTGCAGCGGGCAGCACTTGGCGCAGGCGCTTGTCCTGAGGTACCCCAGTTAGCGAACAAAACATCGCTAGCTTCTCCAGGAATTCTTTAGGCGTTTGCGTATCTTCGTAGCCGATGAATTTCGGAAGTGATAAATTCAGGAACTTCCACGACATGGATCCTTGCTGGCAAGCACGATCTTCTGGAGATGCTACCGGTGTGTTCATGAGCAAGTCCCGTACTTGTACAGCCATCCGTTCGCGGCCCATTGTGGACCCGCTTGTCAGGGCTAGGAGTTCCTGAACAACATTGTCTGGCGTCGTTTGTCCGGAAGGCGCGCTTACATTTCCGTTGGCTTCCATGTCGACTCGTAATTCCTTAGGACGAGCCCCCACGTGTTAGGGTCTAGGGGTTTTTCTACATAAATTCACTCCAACGAGCTATTTTCCAACCGTTTGAGTCCTAACTTCCTTCTTCTTGCTCGTGTCCGGCCTGGCGCATGCTCTGCTGTCCCATCGCATTGTCCCCCGTGAGCAACAGTTCCTTGACGTGCCACCAATTGGACAGGGCATGAACTCCGTGCCCAGCACGGTGTGTGGCGCTTGGGCGCCTATGTTCTGTGCATAGCCGTCGCACGCATAGCCCGCACCCGTCACACTATTTGCTATATTACTTCTAAAAAACTCACGGATTTGTTTTTCTTTTATAAAAGACTACATGACATTTGTTTCTGCGGATTTTCTTTGCATAGAAATAAATCAATAGTACATGGAAGACGAAGTTTTAGAGCGCAGCTCTTAGGGGCCCGTTCCCGGCTTGAGCGGCGTCGGCGTCGCCGTCGGCGTAACCAAGGTAATCCCAAGGTTACGTGGCCCCCCAAGGTCATCCCAAGGTCACGTGACCCCTAAGGTCACCCCAAGGTCACGTGACCCCCAAAGTCACGTGACCTCGGGGGGTCACGTGACCCCCCAAGTCACGTGACACCCCCAGGCCACGTGACCACCCTCAGGGTCACGTGACCCCCGCCGAGGTCACGTGACCTCCCCGATGACGTCATCGTCACTGATGACGTCACCGGCATCCGCATCGTCATCGTCATCATCACTGATGACGTCATCAGTGACGTCACGGATGACGTCACCGGCATCCGCATCGTCATCGTCATCATCACAGATGACGTCATCAGTGACGTCACTGATGACGTCACCGACATCCGCATCGTCATCGTCATCATCGCTGATGACGTCATCGGAGCCCGCATCGTCATCGTCACTTTCCCCCCCAGTGAAGTGACCCCCCCCCCGAGGTCACTTCACCCCCCCAGTACCCTTCCCTCCTCCTCCTCAAGAGCTGCGCTCTAATTCGGTGTTATAGGGAGTTGTAAACGGCTTTCACTTTTTTCCTATGAAAGACGGGGCTGCTAGAATTTGGTATTTTGTGCAGCCCTTTGTTTTTCTAGAAAGTCATCGTCACCATTCAGCTGAAAGAAACCCATTTTAGAATTCTCGTAACTGCGAGACGCCCGAATTTATCTCGAATCGCCGGATCATTTAATATTGTCATTATCATTTATTACGAATCAAGTCTCTAGGCCTAAATAAAAAGAAAGAGCATTCAATGTTAAAAAGGAACATTATTTTAGGGGACCGAGCAACATTTCAATATCTATCTTATCAGTCCAAATTTCGAAAAAAAAAACGGTTTGTTGGAGGGTTTAACCGATAACCGCAATAAAAAAAAGAAAACCACAACCTCAAAAACCCAATACGAAACCGACTTCTTCAACAGAACGGTAGCCGTAACCAAACCGCTTTTATTTTCGGTCCGAATTTCTTTTAAAAAACCTGTGCTGATTTCGTAAGCAAAATAGGTCATAATATTTTACTAGATGAAAAATGTCTCAGTACCCCAGAAAAGAAAGTTTAACAAACCTACGTATAGAGTTTGAGACAAAAAGAGAGCAGCGGGGTTAGTAGATCAAACAAATCAGAGATGGCGCAAAACACATAGTTGCAGACACAACTCGCTGATGGCGCCACAACCTCGGACTCCAACGCTCTTTCGTCTTTAGTTGCCCCATCGTCGCCCTTCGTGAAAAGTTCTCCCCGTCCTGGAAAAGCTCCGCAGTGAAACGATATAGAGACAGCAAAACAATAATGCATTTAAATTCATTTTAATTTAATTTAGTCCCGGAGTGAGAAAGGAGGTAATATGGTCAAAAGACAAAAAAGTCTAAATGATAGAGCGTAAAAAAAAAAAAACTGTTTTTTGCATTCTCAGACTGGGAGAGGAAAGTAATAAACGACATTTCTACAGGATATATTGAGTAATAAATTAGCAAAAACTTAGAAAGAAAAAAAAAAATCGCGGAACAACTTTTTTAGATTTATATCGCGCCCTATCTCAGTTACGAAGTTTATGCGCCCTGCCAGTATGTTTGTTGAAGCCCATCAGTCTGTCGTTGTAGCGATGCATGATGAGTTTATTTTTTATCTTTATCTAAGTGTAATCGCCGCAGTTTACCGCAATATGATAATACTGAACGCTGAGGAGATTAAACGGTTGATAGATTTATTATGACATAAAGGTCTGCCGTTTCAAAAAGTTTAGATTGAGCGTAAAAATATGCGTGCAGTCCGGTTACCTGGATCAAACGATATAATATATCTACGGCACAAAGGTAGAAGCGAGATTGCATTTAGATAGGATGAGTACTGAGATCGATGTTTGGATCATATTTTATGGCAAGTAGCGTTTATAGTGTTTATAAATCAATATGTTTCGTCACTCAAGCCGGGCTATTATGTACCCTCTGTGAACGTCGTAGTTGTTTTCTAGACTACATGTTGTGCGTTGTTACTATAAAAACTTGCCTGAAATAAAATATGAAATAAAGATTAAAACGGTTCTTGCACGCGTGAAATTGTTCTGCGTCTTTAGCGCTAAATATCGAACATGTTAGAGGCAACAAAACGAGCCTTTCCCGTATTGGAGCAGCTGAGCGATATGCGCACTGTCTATTATACAGAGTGTTTCAGCTATTATTTTACCAAGACTAAAAAAGAGGTTGAGCGATATTGCGCGAGTTGAACCAACGCAGTGTTCTTCACAGTCCTTTTGAGTCAGTCAATACACGAGAGTGGACCGGAAGGTAAATGCAATTATCTCCTTGAGGTTGGTGTCTGGTAGAGCAAGTTCCCTCCGTTAAGTGCGTTTTCCAGGAACCGCTCTCCATTAATGTAGCAGTCGGCGGTTTTGTGAACCACAGTGTTTAGCTTAACTGGATTGTGTTTGCAGTCTCTTTCAACTCGTCTCACTCTTTCGTGATAGCTGGTTTATTCGCCTCTTTTGCTTTCCAACACACTCAGTGGCGCCTTCTATTTGGCAGCCCAGGCACACTTGCGATTCACGACCATTTCCATAATTTTGAGGCATGATTTTTTTTTTCCACAGAAGTGAAGTAAGTCGTACAATGCTATAAGTGGCCATCTTGAAAAGATAGAGTGCATATTTTATTTCACAAATACAGCGAAACACGCCAAAAAGTTCAGAAACAGAAGTGGTGGGGAATATTTGCACACTGGCGCCACCACGTTTCAACTCACGCAGGAAAGACCGAATACTAAAACGTACTCCAATAAAATGTTTTTTTTTTCCCTGTAGAATAACAAATTGCGACGGAAATGGCTGTTATACTACATACGGTTCTAGAGAGCGTTGATATGAGTAAAACACAAGTTTACGAATGGAGTTCGAGATTAAAACAAGGCGAAATGTCAATTTACATTCAATTTCGTTCAGGGCGATGTTCCACCAGGCGTACTGAACAGATTCGTCGCAAAATTCGTCCACCCATTTTCAATCACCACAGTCTGACGATTGCTAAAATTGTAAAGTTCACTGGAGCGTCATGGATTTCCTGTTAGATAGTTTTATTGGAATATTTACAGCTAAAACGTGTTGCAGCAAAATTCTTGTCTGGCATCGTCAGATTGGTTCGTCCACCACGGCAATCTGCCTGTGCACACCACGCTCTGCTCAGCAATTTTTGTTCAAAAACTGCATGACCCCGACAATCCTCCTTCTTTATTCAGCCGACCTCGCCCCGTTTAATTTTAATTTTGTTTGGACGATTGTTTTTTTTAACAGGGAAGCATATTTATTACGTTTCCTTCGCCACAATATCGAGGGGAAACAAATAATTGGCAGTAGCACTGCAAGACAAAAACTTCCACGCTTATAAAGGCTGCTTTCAGCATTGCAGAAAACATATCATATGAGACGGAGGATATTTTAAAGATAAAAAAAAAATATTGCATGAGTAAATAAAAATCCACAGTTTTGTAACAATCAATTCTGTTTATATGTCGGATCCTTTTCGCAATTTTGACATTTACAAGGAAACCCTCTAAAACAGACGTTCTAGAACGCATTGAGAAAGATCCTCTCTTATGGTGTCATGTAAGTAGCCTTCGCGAGCAAAGTCTTTAGAGCTATAACGAAACGCTCGAGATCCAAGCAAATTTACTTGAGTGCTAGATAAAAAGCTGCGTTGTTATCGCCCTGAGTGGCCCGTTTAGAGCCGCACACTGTCTCTACCCCAGACTCTGTGTCAAACACCTCTTAATCTCAGAAAACTCGAAGCGCCTTCCTTTTCCATAAAGCATACTCCCCACATGCACGATTCGCTGACAAGGACCCCATTATTCTACTGACGTTGCTTCGCGGATTCGCTCTTTCGCCAGCTCAGTGCCTGCTTTCGAAAAGTAGTGACTCTCGAGGTTTAGCGCCGATCCCTGTTTAAGCTGAGAGCACGGTTGTTGCTACAATTTGTTCTCTGCCAATCTCACTCCCGAACGTACACGCCTCCGTTATTTCAGAGTTACGTACCGTAAATGTCGCATAGCTTGTTGTTTAGCCTGTCGTTAGCTTTTATAGCACAGTTTGAGGTCTACATATTTTGTGTTAGAAAGTGGCCAGCTGAACAGGATAGAACAAGAAACACAGGCAAAACAAATTTATATTAATACCACTGGACTGGAGATGTTTACTTTATTTTTTTTTCATTTGCCTTTCTGCTACGGTAGAGTGACTTTTGTTTTCTTTCTGCTAGTTACTCATCGTCTTCACCGTTATTGATCAACATTTCTCCAAGCTGTTCGCCTGAAGTAGCTTAGCATTGTTGATATATCGAAGCTCCGAAAATTTATGTTCTCCAGTGGTATGTTCTCGTACAAAAGAAGGAACACTGAGCGAATATTCCGTCTTCTCATCAATGGCTAGGGCTTCGAGTGATTCTCGCCCGCGTTGGTCTCAACGTAGGCCCAGAATGAAGAGGTCGAATAGTCTTGCATCACATTTGCATTCACGACAAAGCTGCAAGGTGCCGCACTGCAGTTCATTTTCTTAAGGATGCAGCATGCTCTCGTATGTGGTCGTTGATACATCGGCCGGATTGGCCACTATAACACTTGCCAGATGCCCAGGGATACGTTACACACAACCTCTTTTTTGCATTGAGCATAATTGTGTTTTGCTCTTTGTCACATTTGTTTTCGTTGGTCCTTTTGTCTTCGTCTCTTTTTTGTGTCCGTTGGTCCTCGGGTTTTTGTTTACATTGCTCCACGTGGAATAGGCCTCGTTCGGCCCAGGCCATACAAATTAAACCTCTTGCCGGCCTGCGATCGTTTTTAACACGTGAGGACCTCCATACAAACATGGCACCGAACACCAGTTGAGAGTTGTGCGCGTTAGTGTATCCTTGTAAATAGACCACTTTGAACTTTAGAATTGTCCTTGTACACGAAGAAAGAAAGGACGGGAGGGGACACACAGCTGACTGCCAACATTGTTTTGGTGAAGACTTCTTCCGTGCGTGTTTACTTCTTTATTTAGAGGTAAAAGTAGAGACCGAGAAACTTACTGGATCAACAAACCTATTGCCCTAATAAAGGTTACTCCTGATAATTATAATTTTACAAATTTCTACAGAAAAATTACAGAAAATACCTAAATAATATTTGTTTTAACTGACCCGCCACAAGCTCGTGCGGTTGTTCGGGGCGTGATACTTCATGTACTCCGTTCACCCTTGAGTTTAGACTAAAAGCTCCGCATTTAGTGCGAGCTTTCTCCCATTGCTAACGTAAGTCGGAACGTCCAGGCACGCGCAACCAAAGCACTGCGGAAGTCAGCGAGCTCGCGCTGAAGGCGGAGCTTCTTGTCTCGGCTTAGATGCGAACGGAGTATAGGTATTTTCTTTAATTTTGTGAACGGTGATAGATGAGGTGCTGACTCAATCTTCCGCGTGTTCCTCGATAGCGAGCACCTTGAGTATCTCGTGTGTATGAGGATTGTATAGTAATCTTATTGAAAACGTTCAGGGCGTAAGTTTATAAGGATCGTATACGACCGATATATTGGCCGCCACCGATTCTACAATTATCATTCCCTGCCCACTGACCTCGGTCTAGTGCCTCTGCGCAATAGACGAATTGCAAGAGACATGCATTTCCTGCGTCAAATTGTAGATGGTTCTCTTGATTGTGCCCAGCTGCTGATGTCGCTGAGGTTCCGGGTACCGTCACTGACATGGCTCTTCGGAGGGGTTTCCAGTTTTGGCAAAGCTATATCGTATTTGTCACAACTACGCTGCATTCACTGGAGGCCACAGCTGCCTGCGCGACTGCTGAGCGAGAGCTGATAGCGGACTAGCACAGTTAATTTGCAACGTGCATGCAACACCATCAGGATTGCCTGTCTTAGCAGCCTATTAATGTGAGCTTGTTCTGAGCACGACCACTGAAGCACGCGATGGAGCAGGCCATGGAGCAGACGATGGAGTAGACCAGTGGTTCTCAACCACTGATGTTTCGCGGACCCCTTGTGGACCAGCGGAATGATGGAGGACCCCTTTCGTGATGGGGGGAGGCGGAATGTATAAGTTGAATATAATATTGACATTATAAATGGATTTAGCTAAGGGCTAGTGTGAAGTAGACTTCTCTTATTGACATACAGATGAGAAAACTAGCCCGTAAATGGAAAAATTCCTTCTCGGTCGGAAGAAAATACAACTTTTATTGCCGGGCTTTACAGATGAGGCAGGGCTCCGCGGACCCCCAGAATGCCTTCGCGGACCCCTTAGGGTCCGCGGACCCCCCTTTGACAACCACTGGAGTAGACGATGGTGCTCATCCGGGCTACCTAGGGGGCGCTAAAGGGATCTACTAGTGATGACGTTTAGACGAGGAAACGCGGAGGCCTTATGTTCTAGGTGCTATTGCTCAGAGCGAGCTAACATTAAAAGGGACCGGCCATCTCGATGGCGCTGAATGCACGTTGGAGAAGAACAGTGAAAGCTCGCCGTCAGTACGCGCTCAGCAGTCGCGCACACTAACGCTCTTTCATGTTTTAAAAGTAGCGCAATGTGCGTCGATTCAAGACGCCTGTGCAATGTGCAGCCCTTGAGAAGATAATAGGAGTTTTAGTAGATCGTTTTCAAAGGCCCGTTACCGCTACGAGCGCGCGCTTCAGAGCATGCATCGAAGTGGCAGCGCGAGCTCCCGCTACGATTAGCGTAGCCTGAAAACATGATCTACTAAAACTCTCTATTGGCGACACACCACACCTCTGAGCTAGATTTTATGTGCCATGATATTCCCAGAAGTGACGTGCGGCACGTGTCTCGAGCATTTTCACAACCATGAATGGCGCCACTTTTCCCAGAATAGAGGTGCTATAGCGCACACAGCTATGGCCGCCAGTGAATACTCCCTATTAGCGGCGAGATGTTTCAGTGGAGCACTCTCATGGTTCCTAGTAGTGACGTCATTACCTTGCGAACACCAAGTTTGATAATGTTCGTAAGGAGCATGGTGGAAGCTCCAAATCTTTGCGCTCTGAAAGCAACGCTGCCAACACCACCAAAATAGAAGTTCTTTCATTCCTCTTATTTCATTCAGAGAGAAATCTTTTGGTGACGTCATTGTCAGCATTCCGCCAATCGTGGAAGGCCGAACACAGCGACGCTTTCGATCGCTCACATCACCTGAAGTACTCAAAAATACATGGCCCCGAGCCCCAATTTTCGAGCTTTGGTAGAACGGTTCGTCCCAGACTGGTATTGCTCCAGTTTCTGTATTATGTTCATATATTTAAAAAGTAACGCGTAATCGAAGTAATTCGTTACCAACATTTTTTTAACAAAATTACATTGGAAATTACTGGCGCAAAAAATTAACGTGGCAAAAAGAAAATTAGTTTAAAAAGTAACTAATTGCAAGTCATCCGTTACGGGTAAAAGATTACTTCCCAAGTCTGTACCACGCGTACAACAAAAACGCAGTTCACAGTCCTATCGGTCGTAGCACAGCTTGAGGCGCACGACGTGAACAACTTCCGGTCGTGGAGTGCGGCGTGAAGTCCGTCTTCCGTCGGGCATCACCGCGTAGCTCAGATCCCCGAGCCGACGAAGCACTTTGGGAGGTCTGAGGTAGCGCTGCAGGAGTTTCTCACTTAGAACGCGACGGCGAATCGGTGTCCACACCCCCACACTGTGTCCGCCCAACTGAAAAAAAAAACATTTGGCGCCTATATGAAAGTAATCGGGTCCATACCGGTAACCGTTTAGCCATACCGGTCACCAGTCTGTCAAAGGGGTCGCCCGTGTGGCTCAAAGGGGTCCCCCGCATAACGTTCACCTAATTGGACAAACAGATCACTTCTGTGGCAAACCGGTCGCTCTTCTGGGCAAATGGGCGACTCGTTTGGGCAAAGTTGTCGCACGTTTGCTCAAATTGGTGACCATGCTGCACAGACGGGTGACCGGTGACGACTCTCCGGAGCCCGTTTGATATTGAACGTACAGATCGGCGGCATGGGCACGCCTGTTTCAGCCGTGGTTGCAGCCAGTGTTTCCGGAAGGCTGGGAGCGCCGGTTCCTCAATTTCCGATCGTCCGCGTAATGCAAGTAATCATATTTATATTTTAATGGCGCTGATGTTCGCTTACACTGCAACTAAAACTAACACATTACTTTTTTAATTTTTTTTACGCCAACGCGCGACGTTGGTTAGCCGATATTTCGACAGAACTTTAAAACTTTGTCGTTTTTTGTTGCCTCAGTTTACTTATTCAGCTCGAATCTCTCTCGCAGAAGACGCGACCGCATGAAAGAATGTAGTTCTAGATTCCGTTTCACTTCAATTCATGACGCAGCGAAGGTAGCGCGGGAACACGCAGCTGCAAGAACACCGAGCATTGCGAGAGCACGCCTGCCGTTGCAGTAGTCAAACTACGAGCTCGCGCTGAGTACTTTCTTCGCTCGGGCGCAATCCGAGCTTTTGGCCGGCGCCATTTCCAGCGTTTCAGCGTGCTGAAATGCGCGCGCCTGCTTTACGACGCTACAAACAGCGCTTACTGGAATGGCTGCACCACGGCCACTAGATTAGGACTCCCATTGGGAGCGGCCTGCCGTATGCCTCACTCCGCCGGTGAGATCGATAGTTCTACTTTACCCCGCAGCGCCAGCCGTGGCGCTCGTTATCGGTGAGAGATAGAGTTCCTTTCGGGGGAGCATATTGAGGAACTCTGCACTTTGTTTCACGTTAGTATGTACTTGTTAGCCGCGCGTGCTGAAAGCGCGAGATAGTTGCTTCGAAGAAAGCCTCGGCGGCTGCATGAGCGCTCGTGCAGCGAGTGCTCCAGTCAAGGCAGTAAAGGCTAGCCGCTCGCGCTAGCACAGCGTTCGCGGTTAGTCCATGCTAAGGTAAGACGAAATATAGTGAGAGAGGAGGAGTACGCCCGGCGCGGCCCGGTGTGGCTATTTAGATTTTTTTTTTTTTTTGTGAAGCCGCAAGTCTGAATTGAAACGAGTGCCAGATTGCATGAATGATGTGACATATCTGTGTAAAATAAAAGCACATGATTCTTTCCGCGAAAAGCTCACTCAGCTGCAGGCTGCGCGTTAAAGGTGCATTCTGCTGGCAGTATGAGCGAATTGTCGTTTTCTTGTTCCCGTAACTGTTGCCTCGTTTCTATTACCACTCTAATATAGGAGTTATAGTTGGATATAGCTAGGCCGTATGATTTCCGGCTTTAACCGACGCTAGAGCACGCGCGAGCTGTGCCATTTATTCATCTGTGAAGGATAATATAAAATCGGATTCCGCGTGCATAACTTCAGCAATATAAACTTCATTGTTCACAAAAAACAGACCAAGAGAGTGATATAGTTCACAAGCGGAGTGCCTTTCGGGAAAGAGGGTTCCGCGAAAGCCTCAATATATCCTCTAGTGGGCTGTTTAGGTCACCAGCCCAGTTTGCCAAAAAGTCTGAGGAGTTTTCTGGGAAAGAGCTCGCAGAGCTCTTCGCTGTGGTAGGGGTCTCGGCAGTTAACACACCACATCAGCGGGCAGTCCATAAGGTGTGGAAGCACAGCGCTCGAGAGGACCTTGCAAATCCTTCCACAACCACGAGTCTTTGCCGACTGTAGAGCTCTCTCGACAAAGGTGCAAACGAGCTTGCACAGCCAGACAGCTTCAGGTCGTGGATAGCTGAGTCCTCCTTGGTCAAGGCTAAACATGGACTGATATGCTCCGTCATGTGATGCATTTCCCTTAATGCGCTTGCATTCAGGACACGTCACCTGCAAAGTTTAGCGGGTTCTACACATTAGCCTTCCTTGCTTTCACTGAGAAATTCTTATTGCTTTGCTAGGTTGAATGGCTAGTTACTTTGAAATTACAGCAATTTCTACAAATAAAAATGGTCACCTTTTGTTCGCAAACGAAGGCCAAGTAGCCAGCCATGTAAGTCACCGGTGCGAACTCAAGTTCGGAAGAGACTTCATTGTACTTCATCAACTGCAGGTTTCCTGTTTCATTAGTGGAGTTGGGACATTTCATCGCCGTCTGGCACTCAGAACTAGAACGCGCATTCACAATTCCGGCAGCTTCCAAAATGCCAACACAAACCACACACGCGAGCGCAGAGTAACACTACGATATTTTCGCCGAGCACAGCGGTGCATAGACGGGGGAAAGCGAGTTTTGCTGCCTTCTGCAACAGCGGCAGCGCCTCGGTATCGGAGAAGCCAGTGACTGGCAGATATTTTATCTGGGTAGCCGAGCAAGAGCGCGGTGGGCGCCTTCTCTATACTCCGTTTCACCTGATGTTGTACCGCAGCGAAGGCCGGAAGCGCGAGCTCATAGCGTTGACAGCTGCCCTTACTGCACGAGAGCTTGTGCCGCCGAGATCTGCCCCAGAGCAAGGAGCTCGCGCTTACAGCCTTTCCTGCGGTACAGCATATGGTGAAACAGAGTATAGCTTTCAGCTCACAAGACCGCTCACCGATGTGCAGCGCCCCCACGGAAAATGGGAGAAGTTCTCCTCTCACGCGCGCTCTTTTGTTTTCGGAAAAACATCGGCAGGCCGCACCAACACGAGGGATCGAGTGGCCGTGCCTGCAGGGAGAAAGTGCGAGGCTGTCCCAGTGTCCTGCGCCAAATACTTGCCTGCGCCTTCACCGGGCCCCCTCCCTCCTCTCTTGTCACCTCTGTCACGTGACCCGCAGCAGCGCGCGAGCTACACGTTGATAAGCATCGAGATCCGGAAGGGAGCGCCTGGCAGCCGCTTTTTTCTTTGTTTGCCTGTTTTCAGTTGAAGTTCGAGCTTCGCTCCTTCTACCTGCTAAGATCTGTCGCCTAACCCTGCGGTCTTATTAGGATGTCTCCCGACAACCTATTCGATGTGCACCAAAGCTATCAGTGTTCGAAAAGTCCTACACGTATATCGGCAACAAGCGATTCTTCAAAGAAGTAAGGAATTCTTGCGGTTTGGTTGGGTTCGGCAAATGACAGCTTGTGCGCCGCATCGTGTTAGAAACCTCACTCTTAAAAAAAAGGGTGCGCAAAGGGACCAATCGCCATCTTTCATCCCCGCGACCTAGCGCCCCCTATTCAGAAGCGGTAACTCGAGCGATTCGTCCCGCGGGGATTTTGTTGTTCCCATTGGAGTTATCTCCTAATGAATGCTTTAGTCCGCTCGTCAATAATGGCTGCCGCAAGCCTTCGATGAAGTCGACGAAGCATCACTCGAGTAAGTACTCTGGAAAGAAGCCTTGGGAAAACAAGATTTTTGCCCCGGGATTTAGAAATTGTGACCACACGCGCATATTTAGTGAATGTTTCCGACCGCGAAAAACATGAGAACGGAATCCGAGCGACGCGGAGGCGCCGGTAACGAGGCTAACTACTCTCCAACTGCCGCGCGCGCGCCCGAGTTTGAACTAGAGGTGACAGTTGACCCACACCCAGTTGGCATGCGGCGGTGCGATGGAAGCCTCGTCGGATGCAGTCGCAGTGGCGACCGATTGAACGGTGAGTTTTGATTGCTTTGGCTACTTGTAGAGCAGCAGAAATGTTATAGGCATTTCAGAACGTACTTTATAGTGTCGCAGGGTTACCTTGTACGATAGGCGCTCGCTCTCTGACGCGGTCGGGCGCGTACTCGCCCATGTTAGCGTGCAAACGAGGCCTAGTACTTCAAAAATATGCCCGGCGGCAATCAGTTCATCAAACAAACGATGTTACACCGGCAAATCGTTTCGTCGACGGAGCAGCGTTTTAAAGCGACTTAGGTTCATCGAAAAGTTCCCGTGTTCGTTTCATCGACCAACCTTGCGACGCTTCATCGAAAGCGTCTTTCCGCATATATCGCCTCAGTCGGCGACCAAGGCGATGCGAGCTTGACGAAACCGTTGCCTTTCGTATGAGGCCTGGTGCGAGTTCGCGCCTCGAGAGTAAAGTTTCGCCCTTACGCTCTTAGGCGCAAGGTATGGTCGTACTCGGTTTGCGTAAATAAACACGTTCTAGATCAATATTAAAGTTTCCCCGAGAGGAGCGAGGGGTTTCAGCGCGTAGTGCGGACTGTTTGGAAGCGGCGATCGCAAATTCATTTGTGGCGTATCAGAGTCGCCTGGGCAAGTCCGGTTTAGTTGAGGTAGGCTTGCGGCGAACGAAGTTAAAGCAATAATGCAATCCCCGTGGTAAAAAGAACAAAACAAAGACGACGAGACGTTGTAGGAGCACGCGTTCACGATATTGAGCGGTGCCGCGAAGTTGTGCACGCGCGCGTTTAGTTAAGCATTATTTTATGTTTTTACTTTCTCTGGGAGTGTCCGAGTGTCTGTCGGCCCTCTATGTTTCGGCCGATGCTGGTCGGCTCCGCGTAACGGTTTATAGTTTCAACCATGGTCGGGAATCACCAAATTGAAATCGAACTTAAACGCTGTAACGATACACTTGTCTATGGAGCCCAGCGTGGAGGTGTTTTGTCTTGTAATACTTTTGCTTTTGAGATCCTCACTTCGGAGTTTGGCTTCGCCCTGTGTAACTTATCTTGTGCTCGTGGCTTCGAAATGTGTTTTGTACTCTTCAAAGCCGCTCTTGTAATCTTCGTTTAAAATGTTTATTTTTTATTTTTTGTATCCTTGTTATTTGATAGTTCTGCCTTCTTTGGGCTCTGAGCATTTTCAAACAGTCAGGTTAGGACACGCGTGTGAAAAACTAAATTTTAAGCGAATAAAAAATATTTAGTGCAATATTTATTTATTTATGTATTTATTTATTGAAAGTACCCTCAGGGCCCGAAGGCATTACAGAGGGGGAGAGGCATATACATAACATAAATATAGTAATATAGTAACAAGTCAACAATATTAAATATGCAACAAACAAAGAAAAACAACAGGTCTTGGGTCACTGCTAAAATAGTGATTGCGCGAGAAGCGATTTAGTCGGTAATCATGTCCTTTCCACTTGTTTTCTCTCGGCCTTTCGGGTGCGGGAAGGAGAGGTGGATTGCCTTGGCCACCGCCTTGAGGTGGAGAAATGGTATGACAATCTTATTGAGGGGGAAATTGCGTATTACCATGCTGTAACGTCATGGGATTAATGGAAAATTAATCTCGCGACGTCAATATTGCTAAAAAAATGTTTTTGCGCAAAATCGTTTTTTTTTTGTGACACTTGTGTCCCTTACAAGTTGTTTAAATTTTTTTAGGGGCCCTTTAGGGTGCATTTTCTCGTCTCGACTTATTCGATTTCGCATTAATAAATTCTGGTTATGAAAAACACTATGCTTTATAACAGTATTTTACACAAAGCATAGGGTTATACCACATAGCATCGTCATTTTGAAACAGAAGCTGCCGCAAATAAGTCACGTAAAAATACATTTGCACATGCCATGAACAGTTGTCATCACGACACAAAAGGTTGCTAAGCTTCATTTAAAGGACACTTTAAGTTTGAGTTGGCCTAGCAGCTCCTAAATACCAATACCTTACGACTTGATTTTCTTTGTCGATTTTCATATTTCAGTGCAGGGTACATAGTGGACAAAGCTATGTTAGCATTGGCCTAGAACTCGTGTTCAGTTGGTGAGAATATGTGTTCCAGCTGCACTGTTCCAGTTCCAAATGCAGCACTTTTTCCAGTCTGCCTTGCGATGACCTATGAGAGGGGGTAGAATCCAGCAACACTAAGGCCTTGCGATCTAGGAGGTGTTGAACTAACTGAGTAATCTCTGATTATTGAGCTCCTTAAACTATTGATTTGGGGCTTTTAGGCTCCTTTTTTTCTTGAATGTCATCAGAAAAGTACTTTTGATGTAGAAAAAATATTCGACCACAGACGGAGAACAGACATATGGAAAAGGTTGATTTATTAACAGAAGTATAGGGCGAAAACGAGCTGGTGCTAGTAATTAAGACTGTCTGCCTGTCCTTTCTTTTTCGCCATCTCGCAGTGTTTTTACTATGTTCAAGGTTGGTTTACTTCGTTCCTTCTAGTTTTCTGAAGCTGCATGCATCCTCGCCCGCGACTGAAGATTGAAATTTCATTGCCGGCCACATGGACGCAATGAGAAGAGAAAGGAAGGAAGCGGCTACGTTTATGAAGATGGTGAAAGATGCCATGGAGAGTACTTTTTGGCAAAGAGTGTACATCTCCAACATTGTAAACGACTATCCAGCCCTAAAACTCACAGACCAGGTAATATGTTGCTCATGCTTTTAGGAGCAGTAAGTACCCTGATAAGATCACGACCACCCCCATTATTGTGCATTCGCGCTGCTAGCGAATGAGAGCTACCGCAGGGAGATCTCATTGGTTCGGCGACGCGGTTGGGGAAAATGTTCCCCAACGCGCAGATCTGGTTTGCGGTTGCGGCTCTAGTCCTGGCATAAACGTGCCATTAGTCCTGTCATGGTGAAGGATGATGGGAAATCCTTTTTTATCCCCCTTACATCAATTAGGATTTCGTTACAACTATACTTCGTTTCAGCTTCCGTCTGAGCGCAGCCAAAGCTACGTGTGGCCGGAGCCAATCACTCGCCGGCAAAAGGTCACGCGATCTCGCCTGCACTTTTGTATCACTCCGCTGCGCCACTGGTCGTCCGCGCCGCCCGCGCTCTCCGAGTATTTCGTCTGCTACGGGTCTATCAACGGTATCGTCTGCTACAAGTTTAAAAAGAGCCCTTTCACGTTCTCAAATTGAGTCACAGTGGATGTCAGTACGTAGGCTGGCCGCTGGCGTCTGTGTCCGAGCTTTCCACCTGTTCGGCACTTCGGCATAGTTTCGAGATGTAAGTACATATTGCAAGGTGCCCGATGACCCGGCCGTTGATGTTTCCTTGTATTGTCTGGATATACCAGGGCTCGAGGCGCAGTACTTTCCACTAGCTTCTCGGCGTTCAATGTGATAGGCAGATAAAGGGGTGTCTTGATTTTGCCGCGTATCAGTGAATTGTAATGGCCCGGGCCCCAGACGCTTTTCTTGTTTACAACGCATTCGCGGTACGACGCGGCCGGAGTCTCCCGCCGAATTTGAAAGTACACGTTCATCACGACGCCCAAACGTGCCTTTGCGAAAGGACGCCTTGAAGCGACTCGGTGGGGAAAGCAGCGAAGCACATAATTCGGCCATTACGGGAACGAAATCACACAGAAAAACCGAGTGCTGCAGCCGTGTTGCCAGCGGATGTACGTGTTTTCACCGAACCACGTGCATTTACATATATTAATAAAAACATAAACTTCAGATATATAATTATTTTAGTTGAAAATCATTCTCAGCAGTACACATCTGGAATATTGTGCAATGTTTACGCACAAGACGGTTATTTAAAAAAAAAAAAGCTTTTGCGGACTTCTTTGTGGTGCGTAAGAATGCTCTTCTCGAAGTTGCGAACCGTCCCTCAGCCTTTGGCTGCGCTCGGATGGAAGCTGAAACGAAGTATAGTAAGTAATGATTTTTTTCGCTTTTAGAGCGCAGCTCTTAGGGGCCCGTTCCCGGCTTGAGCGGCGTCGCCGTCGCCGTCGCCGTCGCCGTCGGCGTAACCGCGCGGTGCATTATGGGTAAATTTCCCCGCTAAATCTAGCGGAAAAAATTTCCCCGCTAAATCTAGCGGAAAAATTTCCCCGCTAAATCTAGCGGAAAAAATTTCCCCGCTAAATCTAGCGGAAAAAATTTCCCCGCTAAATCTAGCGGAAAAATTTCCCCGTCAAATCTAGCGGAAAAAATTTCCCCGCTAAATCTAGCGGAAAAATTTCCCCGCTAAATCTAGCGGAAAAATTTCCCCGCTAAATCTAGCGGAAAAAATTTCCCCGCTAAATCTAGCGGAAAAATTTCCCCGTCAAATCTAGCGGAAAAAATTTCCCCGCTAAATCTAGCGGAAAAATTTCCCCGCTAAATCTAGCGGAAAAAATTTCCCCGCTAAATCTAGCGGAAAAAATTTCCCCGCTAAATCTAGCGGGAAAATTTCCCCGTCAAATCTAGCGGAAAAAGTTTTCCCGCTAAATCTAGCGGAAAACTTTCCCCGCTAAATCCTAGCGGAAAAAATTTCCCCGCTAAATGTAGCGGAAAAAATTTCCCCGCTAAATCTAGCGGAAAAAATTTCCCCGCTAAATCTAGCGGAAAAATTTTGGTCACGTGACCCGGGGGTCACGTGACCTGGGAAGTCACGTGACCCCCTCCCGAGGTCACGTGACCTCTGAGGGCACGTGACCCCCGAGGTCACGTGACCCCCCCCCCCCCCCCCCGAGAACACGTGGCCCCCAGTACCCTCCCCTCCTCCTCCTCAAGAGCTGCGCTCCAATTCGGCGTTACAGGGAGTGGTAAACGGCTTCCACTTTTTTCTTTTAAAAAAAAGCAGTTTACAAATATCTTCAAGTAGACTGAAGATGTGAAAATAATTTTTCGTGCAGATCTTTGCAGTGCTTTTTGTATTAGTACTGGCGTCACGGCAAAGGAGCGATTTATGAATATTTTTTTTAGAAAACCTGCCAACTGTTCTCATGGTGACTGAGGGAATACCAAGACCGGCCGTTTTCTGCGAGATCATCGTAAGGCTTCATGATGCAGAATATATATAAAAAAAGAACAGGTGCACTTTACCCTTTGTTGTATTACAGTTTTCTTTTGCAGCATATTTGCAGTAAATTAGCCGTTGTTCGTTTTTTGCTATTAATTTCCTTCCAAGGGCTCAGCTTACGGGTTGGCAGAAACTATGGGCTCTCTGGACAAGTATTTTATTAGCTGACCCTGCCGTCATGCACATGAGTATATGGAGAAAGCATGGTCACCAGTTTTATGATCGACAGCTGGCTGGATTTGAGAGCATACCCAATATGATAACAATTAAGGTTTAAAATGGCACTGCCCTGCCAACCTGTTGGAAGTTTTCAAGAGAGCAAGCACACTGTCCTTGCCTTGTTGCTCAATTCAGTGGAAATTATTCAAGTTCAACATGCCTTTAATAAAAAATTCTCTTCATAGGACAGTTCTTGCTTGCCTTTTTTATGGCAGCATCATAAGGAAATGCTTGCGTTTTAGTTATATTTTTGGAGGGCTAGAAAACCGAGCAAATACATTTATATTTTGGGAGGTTCCTCCTGCTGAGCGAGATTTGGTGAAGCTGAGATGCATCTGATTGAAAGTGGCCAACAAAACACTGCGCATTCAGAATTAGTAGGCTTATGCGGAGAATGGGGTACTTCATACTTGTTTTTATTTCTTTGTTTATTTTAAAGTAAATATTAACAGCATTTGTCAAAGCACGGGCAAACTAAATGTGATCGCAAGCATAATGAAATGTGCTTGGAACAAATTACTTTCAGAAAACTGATAACAACACCATGGCACTTCCCCCATGGCAAAAGCAAGCACCACGAGTCTTTTTTTTTTTATCCCACTGACATCTTTGCAATTACGATTCTGTTTCTCATAACAAAATGGAAAACTTTTTTTTCTTGCCTCCTGCTTTTCTACAGGATAGTTTACGATTTGTTGGTTGACTAAAGGTCAGCTATTTTTATTTCAGACTTTTGATGAGTTTCATCGCATCACAAGCATTGAAGCCAAGCAACGCTTCTTTTTTAAATTGCCTCAGAAAACCTGGCGACCGTCCTTGAACTGAGGAGGGCAAGACAAAGCCGGACATTTTCTACCAGACTGTTGAAAGGATGGATGATGTTAAAGAACCGGAGAAACAAGGTACACCTGCTTTACAATTTAGCCTTCATTGACTGCTAGCGGAAGTCCCAATCTAGCTAGCTTTCTATTGCGACCGAATTGGTGCCGACTCAGTTCATGTGATAGGTGGGTGCAAACTATGTAAATTAAATTTGAGATATCTAACAGTGAGCTGTAGGGCATCTGTCATTGCAAATGCTTATGTACATTAATTTTAAATTGTGAATGACCGTCTGGTGATGAGTGACATTTAAAAAAATTTGTGAATGGCTGCATTTAAGAAGAGGTGTAAATTTGCATTACTGATGTGACGCTTAAATACAGCCTTCATATTTTGTGTTGAATTGCCGTGAAACTTGGCACTGAGCACAATTGAATGGATTAGTTAAAAAAAACTACTAGCATGGGTGATTACCCTGTTCATTAACGGTGTGCATATAAGGAAAACAAATCAAGCCCTTCTTTCTCACCTGGTAGGATTTGCTGCATGGTATTACTTTTTCACCCTATGTCCGGATGCAGCGGATGCTAAGAGCAATCCGAGCCAATTGTGCTCTTTGAACATAGCACATAACACATGTCGCTGCGCCCACTCTCTAAGGACACATGACACTCGCTCGGCTTTGGATTTGCTTTGATGGCTCGCAGCATGCGCTGCGCCCTGACTAAGGTAAAACAGAGTATAGTGTAGATGGTGGTTGGACAAAAAAATCAAGTGTCTGTGCTATGTGGTAGGAAAATATTTTAAAGGGATATTTAACAAAATTTGATATATAACCGTCGTGTTCATAAATAGGTTGAATATGATCAACAATATCCGTAAATGACAATCTCGCGTTTGTATTTCGAGCCTGAAGGCTGAATATTTTGTTATTAACGAAATACCTTTCTGGCTGTAATGCAAGGCATTAGATGCATCCGTGTTAAGAGCCTTTGCACATACAGCAACCGCATCTAGGAGTTTTAGATATCGCAGTGCTCGCGAAACTTACTGTTGCCCGGAGATTGTCCATCTTATGCGTTGTTCGTGCTACTCCTTGGCCCACCACTCGAACCACGTGGTGAAGTTTGGGTACCCGATGATGACCTACCCTGGAGAAGATATTCCATCTGCTCAAATGACGAATTTAGCTTTGGTTTGCAAAGAACAATATTTGGGTAACTGTTTTGGGGTGTTAGGTATAAGGAGTCTGTACTGACACTGTTTCAGCTAGTCTGTCATCACTTACTTGCATCTGCTCATCATCAGTTATCTTCGTGTGCTCTAAGGGGAGGCCTCTTTCTTTTTTTTGTTAGAAATACTTTGATTTTATGGTTTGTTTTAATTCCCAACCTTTGTTTCAGACGTGCCCTGCAGTCTATTTCATTGCAGGGGTCCCAGGACCTCAAAAAAGCGCTGCAGTGTGCTTTTTGTAAATCAGGCTTATGAGACAGCGGGCCCTCTGGAAGCTGTGGCACTTTGCTTCTGCCAGGCATGGGTTTTCGACCTTCAGTACTTCGTTAAATACCGTCGCACATTTGTTTGTTTTGAGAGACATGTAGGTCTCAAACATTCAAAGCTGGGCTGCAGGGGCACAAGGCTGCTGACCAGCGTAAATTAGAAAAAAAAAGTTTTTTTACACATGTTGTTAAAAGAAATGTTTTCTGTGCATGTGTAATGCATTGAAGGAATCAATTCGCATTTAAGTGAACATTATTTTTTACTTCCTTGAGCACATGTATTCCTGAAGGTCTAAAACCATGCCAGGTTTTTTCTTCTGTTTTTTTTTTTAATTTATAAATATAGGGTCACCCGAGTCACCAGGCTCGATAAAAAATGGACCGTAAAAATCGTCGACTTCACGTCATAGACCGTGGCAAGTTTATTGGCCCTACTTTTCAATGAAAAAAGCTACGCTTTGTAATTTTACAAAAAAAAAAGAAACCGACTTGTGAAATACACCTTTGACGAAAAGTTTAGATCGCCACGTACAGGCGTCAATTTTTACGGTCCATTTTAGGTCGAGCCTGGTGACTTGAGTCATCCTATATGCTTTTAATTTCTTGAGCGGATATATTCCAGAAGTCGAAAACCCATCCCAGGTTTTTTTTTTTTTTTTTTATAAATATACTGGTAATTTTACTGCCTCATATTTTATGATTGCGAGCGTATTTACTCTGATTTTTGATTTTTTATACTAATTTTCATTATAGAAGAACACAAAGGACATTGAAAAGAGCTGTTTCTTGGTAGCTTTTTTTTTTCTCTCCAAGTTTTTTTTTATTCTTGAATTGATACATAGGGTGTCTACAATAGGTTTTAGTGTTGTGAAACGAGCCAGAACAATCATATCCTGCATGTAGAAAGCTCAATTAAGATTTACCCACATGTGAATTTTTCCTGCAGAAATTTTAAAGCTTAGCTCCCTTCACATGAAAAATAAGGCCAAGAAACTGGCCATTGTCAATAGCAGCCATGTCTGCAGATGATGGAGTTAGCGATGGTTGTAACTCCCGAGAGGCACAACGAGCAGATGAGATCGCCTTCTGCTTCCTGTGCTTAGAACAAAAAGACGTCGCAGTTTACAAGCATTGCTAACGCTCCAAGCACGCCCACCGTAGGCCCTGTCAAGTTGGTCTCATTTTTCATAGGAAGAAGGCGAAATTTCTTACAATTTCAACAGGTAACATGCACATTCAGTGAATGCTTTAACTTTTAATCTGCAGGCACCAATCTTTCGGGCTCGTTCCGCAGCACTAAGAACCGTTGTAGATGCCTATATATATGCTAGTGATGCGAAATTTCAGCAAGTCCTTCAGTGCCAAGATGGCAGTATTTTCTTGTATACTTTCATGTGATGTGCAATTGTTTTCATTTTCAGTGTTGTGTAGTTCTAGAATAAACATATTTCCACAATGAAAGTGATAATTTGTTTTCTTTAGATAGCTGGTGCAACGTGTTTCGTAAAATGGTGATGTTAGCTGTTAAAGCCTGCCTGAAAGTTCTACGAGTGTTGTCCGCATATGTAGTCTTTACAGCTTGTTTACCAACAAAGGCTTGCTTTTTGAAAATAAAGGTGTGGGACTTTTCAGATGTACTGCAATATTTAGCTGTGAGAAGGAGTGAAAGATATGCGGTATTGTATACCTCCCTGCTCTGAAAAGACACTTTGTGCAACTTTTCAGAAAAGATACCTTTTTAAACAAGTTGCACAATCTGCCTTTTCTGAATGGGGAGCTGTTCAATGCCGGAAACCTTTCACTCCTATTCACAGCTGAAGGGTCTCATGACTTGTAAATTCGTCTCTAAAAGAGTCAAAATTGGTCCACAAAAAGACGAAAGTCACTCCCTCATTACTGTAAAATTCATTCCTAAAAGGGTCAAAATTGACCCTCAAAGGGACGAAAGTTACTCCCCCGTCACTATAAATATCCCTTTAAGTGGCAAAATGAATCCCCAAAGGAACAAAATTTAGTCCCATATCAAAACAAGTTAGTCCCCCAATCACCACTGTTGATCTCCAAAGGGATCAAAGTTACTCCCCTAATTATAAACAGGACAGCGCTCAAGGGACCATAATTAATCCCCTGAAGAGTTAAACTTAGTCCCTGATGCCCTGCTGTAGGGATCAAAAACACCCCTTTTAATGGTTCAAAACGTTGACCTAAAGGGATCATTGGAAAGGAAATAGAAGAAAAGGGAGGGATTAAACCGGGGTATTGCCGTTTTGGGGGGATCACTCTCAGTGACATCGATTTACTCCCCAAAAAGGACGAAGTACTACTCCTTTTTTTAGAAGTGCAAGGAGCGGTTTTTGCTTGTTTTTGTGTTTGTGTGGTTGTCCGGTTTTGACCGTGTGAACATATATGACGAATTACATTTTTCAAGTCCGCTATTATTATGGTAAGTGCACTGCAACCTACTTGTTGGCAACGATTGACCGTTCTTCAACGCGTACTTTTCCAGATTATCCATAGAATTAAGCAGCGTCTATTCTCGCAGCAGCCAGGAGAATAATTTCCCCGAAAGTCTACCTTTATAGTCTAGAATTACCTCGGTTCTTGTTTGCTTTGCAATCTTCTCAGTTGTATAAAAGCTTAGAGCTCCTCTCACATTTCACAGACCGCTTGCACGTTTGTACTTGTCTACACAACAGGTTGTAATAAAATTCAAGGAGAATTGAAAACAATCGTTTGTGTCCGTTTCCTGTCCATTTGCAATCACCTACGCGAACACATTTATTCTACGTGTTTCCTCCATATTATAAACAGGTTTATAAGTTTTGGGACGTCTTAAATAAGTTTAAGATTACCAACCTTCCAGACGATACCCATATAGGGCTACTGCATAATTTGCCTATCCGAATGGCACGTTCAAACGTGTGGTAACGTGCCAGGTCGAACGTGCACCCGAATCAAACGGGCACCTGTACCAAATGGGCACCCGTATCAAACGGGTACCCTTATCCCATAACCACGTTTGATCCAAAAGTATCGACAAGTTTGCCACCCGTTTGACTCAAACGGGTCGACCAGTTTCCCAACCGTTTGAATTTCAAATGTTTTTTTTTTCAGTAGGGCGGGTTGGAAGTGGATATTCCGACAACGAAGGTTGTAGTGGCGAGTGTCGACACGTTGTTGGGCTTTAATCCTGAGTCTGGCGAGCTGGCGGACTTCCCCTTGGTCAATTACCTGGGCGTCATCGCGTCTGTCGACAGCCAGTTCGTGGTGTAATATCGCGTCCAGCATTGATGTTACTTTGCGACCATGAATAAGTTAAAAGGGTGTCACTACGGTGGTCTCTTGCACGGCTGTGTTGTAGGCATATAGGACGTACGGCAATATCTCGTCCCATGTCCTGTGCTCTAAGATGACGTACATAGAGATCATGTCGGGCTGGTGTGGTTGAGACGAAAGATTTTTTGCGTTAGCTGCGCCATGAACGATGATCCACACCCTGAGATCAGAACTTTGGGAGCGCCGTGTTGGAGGACGATAGAATCGATGAAGAACTGTGCAACGTCTACGGCAGTTCCTGAAGGAAGAGCTTTTGTTTCTGCGTACCGCGGGATATAATCTCTTGTGACGATTGTCCAGCGCTTTCCCGACGTCAACGGCGGAAAAGGGCAAAGCAGATCTATTCCGATCTGCTGGAAGGGTGCAGGTGGTGAAGGAATTGGCTGCAGCAGACCGGCCTGCCTTGTCGGGTGTTTGTTGCGTCGCTGGTACTTGTGGCATGATCGTGTGAATAGATGGACGGTTTTGGGGAGCTTGGGCCAGTAATACATTTCACGAATATGGGCCACACTCTAAGAAAAAATGACTACCCTGGGTGGTCAAATGGCGCTTTGGAGGCTTTGACTACCCCAAAAGGCGAGTTACGACCCCAAACCGCTGTGGAATGACCGCCTTTCTGCAGATGACGACCGGGTGGTATTCACTTCCGAATCCGATATTCACGTGCAGGCAGTCGTAAATAATATTAGTAACTTGGATAACTACTGGAAGACTATAAATGATATGCTTCCTTAGCTTTCGTGATCTTTTAAGATCCGCCAAGATCACATATGTTGTGCAATTCGCGTAAATTGGTGGAATAAACATTTTGTCAGCGCGCGCAGCAACACTGGTCTCGACAGCCGTGGACCGTGGTGGGGTGTAGCGTGTAGCTGTGGCACCATAACAACAACAAGCGGCGTGGGTGTTTGCTGAACTGAGGTGAGGATATCTTTCTGACCTATTTTATTGCAAAGAATATTTTTAAAAAATGATTAGTTGTATATCTGATCGTGTTGAACCATTGAACACTGGGACCGAGGATCGGCAGGGTAAACATGCTCAGAGGTATGTGTCTGTGTCGCCCGTACTGTTTTCATCAATCTCGGACTGGTTGAATGTCTGAGCTGCACCCGTCGTGGTTGTATCTCCTGGCTCTACGTACGTAGTGCGCGAACTTTCCAACTCAGTAGCAGGTTGAGATTCAGTGGCAGCGTAGTAATTGGCTTTTACTAGATTGTTGTGTCGTCACGAGCGCTATTTGTGCTTTTACAAGCGCCAGCGCGAGCCCGAACTTTCGCCTCTTTCACCGTTTGCGTTCTTCTGGTTTGATGTTCTGCTCTATGATTTCTTAAACCTAAATCTAAAGGTCAATCGCCTCTGCCTTGTCACCCATCAGGACACCCCATAGCGCTGCCGCTCTACCGGCCCTTCCTGGATGTCTCCTGGGGTGCTATGTTGCGCTTTTTGGACTCCCAGGAGACTAGGGAGAGGGAAGTGACGTCAACGACACAGCAAGCGCAGATTGGGTATTGATTTCGTTTTCTTCTGTCAACATCCAATCTGCGTTTGCTCTAGTCGTTGACGTCACTTCCCTCTTCCAAGTCTCCTGGGAGTCCAAAAAGCGCAACATAGCACCCCTGCTGCCAAGTAACAGCCGGATCGTCGAACCTCCATCATCGTCGCCTCTCCACCAGAGGATCACTACATTTTGGTGCGTCAGCTACCACTATATTTCGGCGCGTCAGCTACCGCTATATTTTGGTGCGTTGGCCGAGCCTGTCGGCCCGTCCCGTTTTTTCGACTGTTTAACTCTTTTCTGGACACAAAAAGAGCCCCCGCGGTTTTTCACAACGTTCTTGCGCTCGTGCTCGTTCAGTTTTTACTTTTTTTTTTTTTTAAGGCAATATATAAGCTTCCGAGGTTCTTTGCAGTGTTCCAACCCTTGTGTTCCTTCAGTTCTTTTAGGACAGTAAATAAGCCCCTGATGTTCTTCACAGTGTTCCAACGCCCGTGATTGTTCAGTTTACCAGTCTGCCTTGCAAGACACGCCTTTCAAACCGTCTGATCTTTTCCCCTTGGCCGGTCGCTCTGCTGTACCCGGTTTTGGACTTTACGAAATTTCATTGCATTAAGACACGCTGCCCTATACTCCGTTCCATATATGTAGAAAGTTTGGCCATTCGTTGGGAAGTATAGGAGACAAATGAGGAAGTGCCATTGGCCGAAAGCAGGCTGGGCGTGTTCCAGGGCGTCTTCACAAATTCGAATGTGGCCAATCAGAAGCCGGAAATATTACCCTGGCGGTGGTTGCGAGAAACAAAATTCATAAGTGCGTCGGAGTAACTCTCGGTGACTGAAAATGTGGTACATGTGATGTTTCAATCACGTCATCCAAAATTATGGTGAAAGAGTGCGACTGGCGGAATGATCGACATAATCCGTGCGCCGAAGGCCAGCAATCTACCGTCTGAGCGGTCACACTCTCCCCGAGCAAAACAGAGTTGAGCGGCACATTTGTTTCTTACATCTTTCTGCATGATCATGATTGTAACATCCTGTGCACCCTATTTTAAACCATGAAGGGTCACTACATTTCACATTTACGTGCTTATTAAAACCATACACCAACATATACCTATGGTTAAAACAGTTTCTCGCTACTACCGCTAGGGATTCTTTTAGGCTTCTGGTTGGTCAAGAGAGAATGTCAAGTCCACTTTCTGCTTCTGGTGCATGCCCAGGCTCTGCTTGCGCCTAGCACTGACCAAACACTCTCTAAACACGGCTCTGAGCTGAGACTGCAATGGGAACTGCTTGCCCGCCGAACTAATCAGCCGCCTCCCTTTCATCACCTGACCCAGTCCTCGGTCTATGGATATGAGCGGGAGTGTGATCACGTGGCAAAAGAGGGATGTATAACTGGTCCATTGAAGACGTAGCTTTCACCACAGTTTCAGCTTAGGGATGAATGGAGTATAGTCAGTGCGCAGGATGGCCACCCAGCTCCGGCCTCCCAAGAAGTTGGTGTTTACAATACGGCCGCTGTCTTCATTGGTCTCTTCGCTCTAAACCATATGCTGAAGAACGAGCGTGCACCAGCATGCGACACGAAGCTTTATCGATGGCTGCCCGTACGCGGACGAGCTAGCATCTCCTCCGTTCTAGACGGGCGCTTTCGGTGAATCGCAGTGCTGTGAAATTAATTGTTTTTCTTTCGATTTTTCTTCTAAGAAAACGTTTTTATCATAAATGCCTGTGACCACAACAGCTGCCATTAAGTCAACATTTTTCTCTGATTGCGACTATCTCAATTATGACAAACTTTCCTCGGATATGAAGTTTTTCCAATATCATTTCTCATTGATCACTTGTGTGTATTAGAAGATAAGTGTTGTGTTCTGGTATTTTTATTATTGTAGTCTTCCTATAGCTACTGTTAAAAAAAATATTAAGAATGGGAGAGCAGTAGTTTTTCCTTCTGCTTTAATGAGGTACGGAAGCAACATTTTAGCGACTTCTTTGTGTAGACATGGTCTGCTTCATGACAGCAGCTCACAAACAGTAGTCTTTCGTCTATAAATGCAAGAAAAGCAATTTTACAACAAATAAAAAAAATGTCCTAATACCACCTGGTAGTTGAGGTCTGAGCTTTGCTGGAATGCCTCACGTCACGGGCCCATCAGGAGCTGCACCACGGTGTGGCGTGTCCGATGTAGGCGTGCGGGAGCGAGCGACGCTTGGCGCACGTATCAGGTCTAGTACACCGTACCTCGGGCATTCCGACTTGTCAGAATTGTAACGCGCTGACGATAAAGCTGGCGCCACCTAGTGACGACGATCGTAATTACTATACCCTTGGCCTCGTATGGGCCCGTGACGTTGCGAGCGTGACGTTACGGGTAAATATCCCGAGATTTGCGTGCCGACTCGATGGCTGTTTTTGAAGCGCTCGCCAGAATCTGTCGGTTGAAACAAAAAATATAGCCATCTGCTAAAAATACAAGCGTGCCATTATCATTTACAGATATCGTGGATCATATTTCACTTATTTCGAAGTGTTCTGGAAATATTCCAAGTTTTGATTCTGTACCCCCTTAATGTCTTTCTTGGGGTTTTGTTTAAAAAAAAATTAAGGAAAGGAGAATCTAATAATTGGCTTTTACTAGTTTGTTACATTGTCACAGACACTATTTGCACTATTACGAGTGCAATTTCGAGTCCGAGCTTGAACCTCTTTGCCATTCTTATTCTTCAGTTCTGATGTTCTGCTCTATAATTAATGAAATCTAAACCTAAAAGTCAATCACCTCTGCTTTGTCGTTGGCAGGGTTCGCGCTGACTGTGAACCCCGCCACTACTCGTCTCCCATCAGGGTACCCCATCACCTGGCCGCTCTACCAGCGCTTTTTGGATGTCTCCTGCTGCCAAGGAGCAGCCTGATGATTGAACCACCGAACCTCCAACATTGTTGCCTCTCCGTCAAAAAACTACTACAGGTAGGCTGGCCCATTTGTGGGGAAGCTGTGTCCAGAGCTGATCTGCCTGGTGTTGGTGCTGTCCTCTTGAGGTGCCTACTGTTGTCATTCGTATACCATCAAGTGAGCAGACAATTTCAGGAATCCACCATAGGCCTAAACTGCGCGCCCACACAGTCTGTCCCACACCAAAAGGATGGTTGCCTCCCATGTGCGGGGACGAGTCCAAATGCATATAGACAAAAATCAATCAAGGATCTGATGTGGTAGCCAAATAACAGTTAAGAAGAATACTTCCTATCTTTTGCTGAGGTTCTGCAGCAGTGGAACTTCAACAACAGCGGGGAAGTGCTTGCAAGCCTGGTGCCAAAAACTGTGAGGTTGAACCTCATAAATTCCCCCTTGTCTCCACATATTGCATGCTCGGATAACCTGATGAACTGCGGGTTATACAAAGGGGTGGTGGGGTGATGTACATGACTGTTGTAAAAACTGCCTGAAAACAGTACTATTAATCTGGGTTTGTTGTCGTCAAACACAAGTGTCCTTGGCTGTCCAAATCGATCAAAGATGTCGCACTGGGCTTCCACTGTGGTCTCGGCCGATGCTTCTATCTGCTCTGTGTCGATCAGTATCACGTAACTCTCCAGCTGTACAACATAATATAAGCCATGTTCATCGTTGCTTGGTATCCAATCAGCTGACCCTAACCTGCACCAGGGGCATTTAACAGGACTGGGCACATGTTTCGCACCTTCTTACATGGTCTTAAATGTCTTTGTCAACACCGGGGTTCCAGAAGATGGTTTGTGCCAAGCTCTTCATGACTGACCTGCCTGGGGCCCTATGTCGCACTTTGTGGACTCCCACGGCGGCTAGGAACAAGGAAGTGACGTCAACAACGCAGCAAGCACAGATTAAGTGTGGATTGGTAAAAGTCGCTGATGACGAATTTCCGCAGAAGAAAACAAAGCTCACTTTTTCTTTGTTTTCTTCTGCGGAAATTCGTCATCAGCAACTCTCACCAATCAACATCCAATCTGCGTTTGCTGCGTGTTTGACGTCACTTCCCTCTCCCTAGTCACCGTGGGAGTCCAAAAAGCGCAACATAGGGCCCCAGGATAGGGATAGGCGTCATGGAGCATAGCCTCCTGTATACTGATAATGCCTGCTCAATTGCCAGTTGCCAGCTATCACTACAAGGGTGTGTCGCCTTCCTATACAAGGCAGAAAATGTGAATGCAAATAAGCCTCTCGTGCGTTCTTGTATTCTTGGTGCTGTTTTTGGCATTTGTCGTGGTACCTGTGGGCAAGAACCTGCCGGGGCTGTCATTTCACGAGACCCCAAGCAACACTCGGGATCATGGAAAGTGACTAAAGCTTATTTTGAGGGAAAACTGCGTCCCAAATTCGACCTCCTATATACTTAATAGTGTGTGGTAGGCACCTTTTTGTGACGTACATGAAGGAAGGCTTGTCTGGTCCTCTTTCGTGGATTCTGCTGAGGTTCCACTCAAAGCCCAGCTTGGCTCAGGCTTCTCTGGTGTCAAAGCTGGATGAGCCCATGTACCCTTCCAGGTCCTGTTTTGGTGCTGCTTGACTGGCTGTTACTGTTTACCTACGCACATCTTTCTCGCACTGCTTGAGGTATATAGTGACGGGCGCCTGACAACAGGCACAGTACGTCATTATGAAACGTGAGCCCTGGCACAGCTAACACCTTCCACAGTGCTTATGTGACTTCGTAGCGGTTGTTACCCCAGAGGACCCTGACTGTTGCAATTCCTCTTCACCTTCTGAACTTTAAAACAAAACCGATTATGCAGCAAAACCAAAGCATGCACTACCTTTCAGCATTTTAGCACCGCTTCTCGGCATCATTGTCGTTGTTGCAATGCTTTGTTTGTTTGTAGTTGAGATGGTGATATCACAACACCTTCCTTGTCACTCATGGTGCTTGCAGTAGCTTCGCAGAACACAAAAACATTCAAACTGCATACACCTGACACTGCAGTGAAATTACCAAAATGTGAGGTTGCAATTTCTGCTTGCGTCGGCCAGCTCCCCACAATGCGACATCGGGACGTGCCATGTCACAGTGTCATAGGACGCCAGCTACGATTCATGTGGGAACCATCATACAATGCCTGTCTTTGTTGTGCACGTGTTTCACATCTACTTTGCCTACTGATGCAATGAAAAGAGTTTTTGTTGAAGGCTACTGAGTTGGCAGGTTACAACCGCCTGAGCATTCAGCTAATTGGTGATTTCACTTGGCTACTCGTTTCAGTGGAATGTGTAATCTTGATTCTGTCTGTCCATAATCTATTTATTGGCTGGTTTGTTCGAAAGTAACTCAGTCGGTCTATCTAAGGAAGCTTCAAGAAAAAGCTTTGCTAAGGCAGCACTAGCCTCGACAATTTTTTTTTTGTTGAGACCAAGATAAGGCCACCTGATTTTATTTTGAGCAAGCCAGCACACTGCAGAGGAGGAATGACCCAGATTTAGCATGGAGTTATAGGTTTCACATGAGCACATTCCATTTGTAGCTGAAAAAGAGATGTCACTTAATTAGAAAGACAAGTGAAATAAAAGCATTCTTAGGTATTTTGGTTAAGAAAGCTGTGCATACTTTAGCTCAGCTTTCAGTATTTTGGGTACATTTTGCTTTGTAGCTTTGAGTTTATCTATGATAACTATTAGTTCACTTAAAGCATGTAAAATACATTGGTTTTGACAGACAACTGCACTTGGGCATCTATCATATGTCTGAGCTGAGCCTTAATTTTTTTTTCAACTGAAGTGTATCTCTCGCTTGGCTGTACTGAATGCCTTTTTACAGGGTTGCGTTGCCACAGGAGACTTGTGCGCTTGTGGGTGTTCGGTGAGTGGTGTCACCAATCACCATGAGCCCCGAGCCCAGCATGGGTTCAGACCCCCTGCAAGCCTGGCTGTGCTAGGTGTCCCCGTGTCTGATGAAACTGGGGTCTTGGCAGTTGAGCCAAGCCCGGGCTAGGTTTCCTTCAAAGGCCACCCAGGTTAGGCAACACACCACCCCAGCCCACGCCCAGCACAAACAGGTGTCCTGCGTTGGCTCGCCTAGGACGATTCGGTCAGTCGCTTTGCTTCACCACTCCTTTCCTCTGACGTTCTTCTCCATCCCTGTTTTCAACCTCTCATCTTTCTGATGTAACAGAATTCTTTGAAAGTGAAGAGGAATTATATAGCCCATGGGTGTTGAAAACCACCAGGGTGTGACATGACGACACCAGATACTTTACTATGAAAATATCTCACCCCATGAGAACCCAATGGCCTGGACACAAAGAGGCTTTGCATGGTTGGAACGACTGGATGTGCAGCAGCCTCAGGGTTTTTGCCTTTGAATAAACCAATCTCACCAGCCAGTTTCATTAAGCCGCCGCTGCCACAATGCATCAAAGAAACTTAATCTGCATGTGGGAGAATCTGCTGGAGCTTTGCACGTGACGAGACGACACGAGCTGTCTCGTGCACTGCCTCCTGTGAACTAAAGTTATAGCGGCATCACGCATGCGTGGATTGCTTAGTGAGATCTGCCTATTGGGACAGTTGATGGCAACAATAGACGACTGTTCCCGTCTATGGTTGTGGACACCTGGAGCACTAGTCGAGACAGCTGCCTCTGCTGTCTCGGCAAACCCGGTATCTCGGCATGCCCATGGCAGCCCTCTCCCTTGGTGCGGCATGACTGCTGTACACTGTGGACGGTGTGATCCTCATGCATACTCTCAGATGCGTGGTGTCTACACCGTTAGGAGAGCAACATTTGGCAGTGTGGGTGCGCCGGCGTAAATGAATGGAGACAAATGTATTTTTCCTGGTGAAGCATTTGGTGACACTGTCAACTGGCATGCTTACAGCCAGGCTAGCAATGGCCGTGATAAGGTGACTCGTATCCCAAATGTCCCAAGATGTCTCTGTCACATTTCAACGACTGCATTAGATGTGCTTGCAAGAATGGGACATTCACAATAAAAATATAACAATTCACTCAAGATAGATATTAAACATATTTTTTTTAATGAACCTGTATATGCTTGTAGTTTAATTTCATTATCACTTCAGGATCAGAAGGTTAATTGACAACAAAATTTGATTGCTTTAATTTTTTCTAGTTTTGTAATTTATAATTCTAGGTGCATCAGCAAAAGACATAGGCATAGTTGCAAGTGATCACTCCGAAAGTTTGGGTCTATGCAGCATGAACTAATTGTATTTTTGGATAGTGATCATACCAGAAATAGCATGTTGCTATTTCAGCGGTTGCTGCTCGTGAACTCAGGAGACTGGAATTGCAGCTATTGCTACTTCAAGATGTCACGAGATTTCAGCTGCTCGTCAGACCATGGCCAGGCGGTGGAATGGATCCTCAATCCTTTGGGGGGCGTGCTTGTTGGTTTAGATTGTGAAACTTCCAGAATTCTGTTCGCCTTGCAATGTCAAAATGTTGAAAAAGATTTTTCGTGTGAAGCCAGCCTAAAACAAATCTGTTTGCTACATTGTTACAGGTTTGTCACCCTGTTTTTTTGTTTTGTTTTTTATAGTGATTTAGAACTGTAGTGGGAAACACCAGTGCCCACCGCCGAGCACAGCACCTCATGTGGCAAGCACCAGCAAAAAGATGCGAAAGAGGGTTAGCAGATAAGGCCCACCATGTAATAGATGCCACCAGCCCGACAACCCACAGGACCACGTATTGTATGCAATGAATCAGTTGTCGTCGTTAACCTGTCTCGACGACGACATGCCGGCAGCGGTGGGATCCAGTGTTGCCCATGAGAAGAACAAAGGCTATATCAAAATCATAGGAGACAAGTGAACATTGCAGTATGCGCTTCTGCTATTTGTATTGCAGCCAACAACAGCTTGTCAGCTACCCTTGAATAGACCCTTTTCAAAAGTGTGCACCAGTTATACTATGTTCACCCTGCCGGACCAATCAGCCGCCTCCCTCTTATCACCCAGTGATGTGATTGCTGCGCCAATTGTGCCAAACTGTGCCTAAGTGCTTATTCTGCTACACTTGCTACATTTGATCAAAATGTGAGGAATTTGCACCAACATTGCACCAGAACTTAAGTTCAATTAAGTAATACTGAAAATATAACAGCTGCAGGCCTCGCTGCCGGGGCGAATCGTTAGCGTAGGCTCGTGCGGGTTTTCAGGACTTTCGATAATCGTCTCAAATAACATACTATTCGATTTGATTTCGCACCAAGCACTGACAGTGCTTAGAAGTTTCACAACAAGTCTCGTGTTCGTGGTCTGTTCTGGTGGGTTAGTTAGCTTTGTTGAGTGCGCTTCTCACCGCGTGGTGTAATGCAGTGAAGCAACAATTGCAAATTAGGCGTCGCTATGTTGCGTGTCTTGCTTCGCCGCAGCACACCTGCATATTAAGGGGAAAGGTACTCCTCCAGAGCGAGACGGGGTGCAAGAAGGTATATATGGACTCTTGTAGGTTTATTTTTTATGGGTTCTTTTTTTCTGAATTAAGAGTTGCAGTTTTGTTGCAACCACCCTTAGAACTTGAAGGACACATAAATCTAGGTGCTCAAAATGATTGTATTTTAACATTTTTTTAGTGGGATTTCGTACCTAAAATCATCGTCCACAGCCGTTTGCGCTGTTCTTCATCAGTCGTTGTCTTGTTGCCGTGTCTGGTGCTTCCACAAGCAACTAAACAGCTGGTGTTTGTTCTCCTAATATTTGCCATCTCTCCTCACATTTGCAGTGATATAAATGAAAATGAAGTGTGCGGTTGTGCTCCAAGAGCTCTTTTTGCTTCTCCAAAATGAACTTTTGGCTGCTCAAACAGCTGCTCCAAAATGGCTATGACCAATCACATCACTGCTTTTATCACCTGACCCAACTCTTTGCGCGTGGGTATGGCCGGGAGCGTGATGATGTGGCAAAAGAGAGGCGTATGACTAATCTAACGAGGACGTAGCTTCCACCACAGTCTCAGCTTAGAGGTGAATGGAGTATGGTAGCTGCAGCACCAATTATCGAAGTCTGCCATTATTTGGGCACATACTGTGGCTGATGTTGCTTGATGTTACAGAGAAAATTGCCTCATCTCAATTAACTTTATGCGAAATTGCTTGGTAGTCTGACAACACTGAGAGCGTCACTGTTTTAATGTTAGCAAGCGTTGTCGGTACTGAAGCACGGTGGAGGGCAGTGTGTGATGGCGCGGCAGCTGTGTTTTCTGCCTTCTGGCCATGGAACGGGGACGAACAGTTTAAACAACCTACCGCAACTGTCTGATGAAACTTTCGGAGGCCTGTGCACACGCTGGCGACAACCCGCAGTGTGTAAGCTTGTACAGCAAAGGCGAAGGACTTGCTCCGCTGCTTCGACGAGGTTGTTGCCAGCGTGCACAGGCCTCCTAGAGCTTCATCAGACAGTTGTGGTTGTTTGCTTAAATTGTTTGTCCACATTTCATGGTCAGAAGGCGGAAAACAGCTGCTGCGCTACCGTACACTGCCCGTACGGCTCTCTCTGATGCCTCCACCGTGCTTTGGTACCGACGACGCTTGCCAACATTAAAATGGCGACGCTCTCAGTGTTGTCAGATCACCAAACAATTTTTCATAAGGTCTATTGAGCCTCTTTGACTGGTTGCCATCTTTTTTTTTAAACATGGCATATATCGAAAGCTTTTGGTGCAGTGATTCGTTCCAGGTTGGATGCAAAAGTAACCGGAATGAATTTCTGAAAGGCGGGCTGTTTGTAGTACCAGCTTCCGCCGCTAGCAGCGCTTTGCAGCACCTCTTCCGAGCGAGTTTGCCGACTGGCATTGTCTGCTGCAAATATTTTTTCCAAGCACTTCAAAATCTTTTTTTTTTTTTTCGATGTCTGATATGAAAGAACAACATGGGGCTGTGAATTATTGCTTTAGGTAAAACTGTGCCAGAAACTCTTGTAATGCTTCAGAGAGCTTACAAGGAAGATGCTAATAAGAAATTGCAAGTGGTTTTCTCGCTTTAAGACTGGTGATTTTTTGATCGATGAGCAACCTCGTTCTGGGCGACCTTTAACCTCCTCAACTGAAGAAGAACACAAACATATTTGGGCATTGATCACTCAGAGTTTGTTCCTCTTGGTGAATCTGTTAACTAGGTGTTTTACCGGAGAATTTTGCGACACTTGCGAAACTTAGTAAGGCAGAAATGCCCCGATAGGAGGGAAAGGGGGAATGATAGTTCCATCACAACAATGCCTCAGCAGACACTGTCCTGGCATGACACCGCTTCTCAACCTCCCATATTCTCAGGACCTCGCCCCGTGTGACTTTTTTCTGTTCACCCGTATGAAAAGTCTTGAAAGGAAATCATTTTATGGATGTGGAAGGTCCTTCAAGTCAGACATTGCAAAAAACAAGGAATGATTTTGAAGCGCTTGGGGAAATTCACAACATGCCGCTAGATCCTTAGCAGACGCCGCCGGTCGGCAAACTAACTTGGGAAGGGTGCTGCAAGAGGTGGATGCTGGTACTACGAATGCCCGGCCTCCTGAAATTCATTCCGGTTATTTTTGGGTACCCACTCATACTTTCTTTTATTGTTGAAACTTTGGTTTTATGGCGCAGTATCTTGCTTGGTGTAAACCATATCCCTTTTTGTGTTATACATATTTTCAGGTATTCTTTTTTTAAAATGGTGAAGTGACTGTGATGTTGCATATTTTGATGACTTAATATGTTTGTAATGCATACATAACATTGTTTTTTGGTTAAACGTTCCCTGTTTCCATGTAAGTTTTCTGGTTTGTTTCATATTCAAAGGGTTGTTTCTGGCTTTTGAAAGTATCATTACTATAACTATTATAGTTTGATAGTCCGGTGCTGGAAAAGGACTCCTTTTCAGATTTCCATTTCCACAATGTGTCAAAAGTACCTACAAGGTTGTTTTATGAGTTTTATTTATTTTTTAGAGGAAAATATTTTCAATATAAAATTGTATAATCAGGTTTGGAAAATAAAAGAATACAAACAATTGCCACCTGAGCACTTTGTCTTCATTATAGCCACTTTATATATATATATATATATATACACAGTATAGTTTTGGTTGTAATATCCTAATAATTTGAGCTTAATACACTGTTTATATCAAGTGTCCCCATACTTGAAAAGTGCCAACCTTTTGTTGTCAACAGAAAACTGAAAGATTTAAAATAATTTGATATCGGTGTACATGTTCCCCAAAAGCAGCACAAAAAAAAAGGAAGAAATCTTGGCTATCCTAGTTGTTTTTGTTTCTTTTACAGGTACCCCAATCCTTTTTTTTTTCACACGAGTATAATTTAGGGGATTCTAAAGTGGAGCGAGTGGAGCGACTCATCGGTCACACGATCAACACGGGAAAGTGTGCCGCCAGCGTTTGCCCGCTACAATTGTCACCTATTTTCAAGCACTAAATTTAAGTGACGAAAATAATCCCTGGAGAAGGGGAACAAGAGGGACAAAGGACAAACACAAATCTCCAAACACAGCTAGGTGACTGGTGCGCGACCGAAAAGATCCGCCTGGTCCGGGTATCGAACCCGGGACCTTTCCATTACAGGTGGAGCGCTCTACCAATTGAGCTAACCAGGGGTTAGACATCAGTAGAGCAAACGGGTTTTATCAGCCGCCACCAGTCTAACACCAACAAGGGTGAAGCTTGCAATTTTAAGGTTATGATTATAATGCAATTAAATGCAATTAAATTCGTCATTCTTGTCCAGCTCGCTTGCACATTTGCATTTAATTGCATTATAATCAAATTTAAGTGCTTGAAAAATTTAAGCCCAAACATATTTCTAGGCAAATTAAAATTGTAGAAACTTGTGTGCCTTTATTTATGGCTAAGGTAAGTACATTCATACAAAAAGAACAATGAAATTTCAAACCAGTAAAAAATTATTGAACATATCAAATATGCTATGCTACACTGGGCTTTTCTGCTACGTCCTTGCCAGCTGCAGTCTCGTGGCTTGTGGTATTCAAAGAAACAGTTGCGTCGCTTGCTCAGACTCGGAGTTACAATGCATTTCGCGCACACAACCGTGCTACATGTGTTCACGCTGGGCACACAGTTCCTGCATCGAAGTCGGTTGCTCGCCATAGTTGGAAGATGCCCAACCCCGTCTTTTCTAACGTCATCTTGGGGATGACTTGGCGTGAACTTCCTCTTCTTCATCAGAGGCGAAGGCAGACTGACCGGCCATCCTCTTGGCGCATTTCCAGTAGAGATTGGGCTTTCTGATAAACTGGTAATGAAGGTTCTCAGCTTGAGTGGCCGCTCCTTCAGCTGATGGCTTTGGCGCCTGTGAATATTCCAGGCATTCACGACACAGATGAAGGTAGCATGATATATGAGGTACGTGTACCAGAGCCTCAATCGAATAGTGTATTTGTACAGCGACACCTGATAATTATGCTGGTCGATCCCCCCCCCAAAGCTGTTGTACATACCAACAATTGCCGGGCGTGTGATGTCAATGTGGAGTTTGGTCTTCCGGTCATACCGTTTGACTTGCTGAATTGACTCAACAGAGACGAAGTTTGACACTAGGGTGACAGCTTTCCTGTCAAACCAGCGAACTACCACAATTCCTTTGTCATTGTCAACTCTGTAGTCATGTGAGCCTTGCCCAACTTTTCTCAGAGTCTTCTCATCCTGGAGTTTGCAGTCTCGGCTGATTTTGCCTCAGAGTTCCAACGTACTGTATTCCTCTCGTTAGCCCTTCAACAAGGTTCAAAGAGCTAAAAAAATTGTCAGCTGCAACCTTGAAGTCTTCATTTGAACGTATTTCAGAGCAGATGCTCAGGACAGTATCACCCCAAGTCCAAAAATGTAGTTTTCTTTGGAGTGGCCTTGGTATACCTCGAACTGGTAAAGGACACCGGTTGTGCCTGCCCGTCCCCAAAGCGTGAAACCCCACGGCATCGGTTTGTTTGGGATGTACTGTTTTAGCGAGCTCCTTCCTGTAAATAACACCATTATCACATCCACCGCATTGAACTCTTCTGGTTCAATGCTCTAGAGGTTGTGCTGGAATAATAAAATCCAAGGACGAATCTTCCACAACTTGTCCTCCTTCGCTTCTTTGGTGGTTTCCATGTTGTTTACAACATGCATGCATTGAATCAGCTTCAAGAAACGATTTCTCGACCTCTTGTCAGGGATAGGAGAATACCTTATCCCATTCTCGCAGTAGCATATGACGTTCGGCATTTTGTAAGCCCCATTTTCAGGTATATTCTAATATACTGCTCCAGCTCTTGCAGAGTTGTGTCACGGAGCTGCCGTATTTCTGCGTACTGTACACATTTGTTTGCTCCACTCGCATAGTGAGCACATCAGTCCTTAGAAACTGGCGGAAAAGGAACAATGGTGAATCTATGGCATCCGGCTCAAAGAATACTTTGGAAAATTCAGCATGACTGTTTTGGAGCAATTCCTTTCGTCATTTGTTGTATGGACGAGAAGACGAAGCTACAGATGATCCGAAGGAATTTTCTACGGTTTCTTCATCATCACTTGTCTCAGAGGGCTCAGCCATGGCGGACGGACTAATTTTCGTCACTTTCGGACAGATCACTAAAATCGCTGACATCTTCGCCAGCGACGATGTTGTTCAATATGTTCCTAACTTAGGAACCTAAAATTAGAAGGAACAAATCAATAAAAAAAAAAACGGTTAAAACGTGTACCATTCAAAGCTTTACCAAGAAAACGTATCAGAATTGGTACAAAAATTTTGCCATCAATTAGGACCCACTGTATCGAAAATAATAATGCTTTATTCGGTTTCTAAAAACCCGGGCGACAGTGAAAAGGCTATTGCCCATGCCATAGAGGCCCACTGTACCCGCTACACAGACATATATACATTAAAAAAAAAAAGAAAAAAAAATATATATATAAATCTTTGTACACTGGGATTTGGGTCGGATTGAGTGTCAGATCACAGTTCTTTCAGATGGATGGTTGCACATTTACACAGTTCCTTTATGTCCGCTTTGCTTTCAAATGTCCCTTGTGTGACGTCATTCGGGAGGGAGCGCCAGAGCTCGATGGTTCTCGGGAGGAGCGTGCTTCTATGACGCTCCGTCCGTCCAAGGAGGGGTTGTAGTTTATCGGCGCGATTCTTCCTCACATACCCTAGGAGAGGCGTAGGAGGGCCACCCAGCGTGCAGGCTAGGAGGCGGAGCGAAGCCACCTGCCTACGGACAGACAGGCAGTTCCACCCCACAGCTCCGAGAAGTTCCGGGGTGCCAATGTCCCTGTATTGCCTCAGCTGCGGCGGCGATTGGCGACGCAGGATAGCATAGGCCGCGCAGAAATTTGAAGCAACGTTACTAAGCGGACGGGACTCAAAAACAACAGCGAACGGAATAATGTGGTTGCGCAACACTTTCTGAGCAAAAAAAAAAAAAAAAAAAAGAAAGTGCCGAATTTAGGACGGCTTACTGTTTTTCGAGTAAAATGACGCCGACGGTATGCCTTCGAGCGAGCTGCTGCGTGCGGCCATCTTGCTCTAGCTGCCAGCGGCAGCCTGGCGGGGCCTTGCTGAACTACCCAAATCGGAAAACTCTGTCAGCGTATGAAAACCGATACTGCAGGCTTTGGTCTTAGCCATAGAGTTATTACAATAATAACGCTATGGTCTCAGCTTCACGCAATTTATTGTCACTTTTTGAGTTATCAAACTCCACGTAGCAAATATGATACGCTGGGCTTTGTGCGGTATATAACAACACAAGACTAAGAATTATGTTACCTCTAGCCGATTACTGACTAGGAATGCAGATATTATTGTAACCTTTGCTGCTATTACACGCGCGGAACGAGCATGGGGCAACATGGCATTAGTAAGCTTATCACTGCGTGAATCTGAAACCGAAACTGATCGGGAGCATGCCATGTGGTGTTACTTTAGCCGATTACTTTCATATCATGGTGCCTTTCAAAGCGTTAGATTAAGAGAAGTGTCTAGCCGGCCAATCTAAGTACTCAGAACAACTGTATACTAATAATACTTGCAGATACTTTTTGTATTCATCAACTAAACAGCGGCAGTCACCTGCCTAATCCTTGTCAGAACCGGGTAGGGCATATATACGAATCGGGTCGGTTGGGTGGTCAGAGTAGAGAGTCGCGGTTGTGTTGTGTTGCAGTTGCTTGTGCCTTGTTGTACTGTTCATATGTATGTGCCCGGAACAGTGTTCGGTAGCGTGGTTGGTGTGTTGGCGCATGAGTTGTCATAGGTGCACTACGTACGTAGCTCTAGAGCCTCAGGAGAGTTAGTGAAGGAAGAGTATTTCTTTTTAGTGCATCTAGCGGTTACTACTACACCTCCTAGGTGGCGCAAGCTGCCGCCTGATTCAATAAGCTAAGTGTTGTGAAGTCCTGTAGCTATTGACTACAAACAGCTGGCTACGGTCCAGCCGTCCAGGCTCTGCGGTCCACTGGGCTCCCTACGTGCCTCTCAGATTGAAAACAATCGTAATAATTGTTTCACTCGGCCACCTAAATTATTGTTCTGTGTCGAAGAGCTGCGAAGTGTAGGCAGCAATGGATAACCACGTCGGTTGAGGTAGGCCCAAACAAGAAGAGATAGGGGAAAAAAAAAAAAAAAGAATGCGGGGCGTTGGTGCGAGTTGAACGCCTCCCGTCGTGTCGACGAAGGTGCCCAGCGATTCATCGCCGCAAACGACAAGCATACGTTGTCTTCAATAAAGTCAGCATACCCATTCCTCGCGTTACGATTTCTTTTTTGAGCGTTCTCCGCCGGCGGTAAAAATACAGTCAATCTAGCGAGATGCCGTCGGGTGCAATCGCGACGATTCCGGCAAACACGCTGCCGTCCTCCCCGCTAATAGGTACGGTACCGGTGTCTAAGGACGGATGTTTAGAGTGTCTGGTGGCGCCTGGAAGACGTCGAATAGGCGTATGCGCCCTATTCTCTAACTCGGCCGAAAAGCCGTGCTGTTCGCTAGGCCTTACCGGGGAATCCGAGCCTCGCTAACCGTCCGCCATGTTGCTTTTGGGGGTAGTCAAATTTCACTACCTACTTTTTGACTACGTGTGGAGTCGTCATTTTTACCCTAGGGGTCGTTATATTTGGGACAACTTTTTACCACCCCAAAGGTAGTCACCTATGACTACCTTTTTTTTTAGAGTGCAGTGTCCGGCTGTAACCAAGGTGTCCGGATGACGATGTAGCCGTGGCAGGCTTCAAAGAGCTTCACTCGAAGGTTGGTCGGGATTACCAGCAGCCACGGCGAGTTGTTTTCCCCGAAGTTCTCTTTGTTAAGTACACCTTGTCGAATGGCGAAGGTCGGCAGGGCTCGTGACAAAACAAGTGGCACTGTGCTCCCGCGCCATTCCAGGTGCTATATTAGTGCGCACAGCTCGGTATCGTCTCGTTGACGTCGTGCCATGTCGTCGGTGTTCACTGCGCCTACGAAGCACTCGTCGTCATTGTGGTCGCTGCTGCCGGAGGGTGTTTCGACGGGTGCTCTGGACAGGCAGTCCGCGTTGCTGTGCAGCCAGTGCTGGCAGCCTGACTTGTAGACCACAGTCATATTGAACTCTTGTATTCGAATACTCAAAAGCAAGGCGTCCCGACGGGTATTTGAGGTTCGCAAGCCAGCAGAGCGAGTAGGTGGTCTTTGACTACGAGGAAAGGGCTCCCGTGCAAGTACGGGTGAGGGTTCGCGATGGCCCAGACGATCGCAAATCATTTATTTTCTATGGTGGAGTAATTTTTCTTCGCCTTGGACAGTGTCCGACTTGCGTAGGCAATAACTCGCTTGGTGAATTATTTTATTTGAAACAGTACCACGCCTAGTCGTGCGTTACTTGAGTCCGTGTGAATCTCGGTTTTTATATCCTGATCGAAGTGTCCAAGAACAGAAGGAGTCTAGAGTCGTCGCTTCAGCTCGTTGAATGCCCGCTGCTGCTCCTGGGATCATTCAAAATGTTCGGAGTACTTCGTGAGGTTTGTGAGTAGTGCGGAGATTCTTGCGAAATCCAGAATGAAGCGGCTATGGTAGGCACATATTCCAAGGAGCCTTATCACGCCCATCTTGTATGTCGCCACAGGAAACGCTGTGACGGCGCGAGTCTTCTCTAAGTCTGGGCAAACGCTTTGGTTACTAACCACGCGGCCAAAGAACTTCAGTTTGTCATTGCGAACCGGCGCTTTGACGGCTTGAAGGTGAGTCCGGCGGTCCGTATGGTTTGGAGAACAGCCCGGAGTTTTCGCAAGTGCTCGTCAAAGTCGCCGGAAAACACTACGACGTCGTCGATGGAGACGAGACAGCTCTGCCACTTCAGTCCCGCTGGCACGGTGTCCATGACGCACTGGAAAGTTGCTGGTGCCGTGCACAGTCCGAAGGACATCACCTTGAACTTGTATAGTCCATCCGGGGTGACGAAGGCTGTCTTCTCTCGCTCCCGTTCGTCTACTTCGACTTGCCAGTAGCTGCTCTTCAGGTCCACCGAGGAGAACGATCGACAGGGGCGAAGCCGGTCTAGCTTGTCGTCTATGCGGGGGAGTAGGTATACGTCTTTCTTCGTCACCGCGTTCAGCTGTCGGTAGTCCACGCAGAACCTAAGCGTTCAGCCCTTCGTTTTAATCAGTAGGAATGGAGAGGCCCACGGACTGCTTGAAGGCTGGATTATGTCCTCGTTCAGCATTTCTCGTATTTGCTCCTGGATGACCTCCCTTTTTTAATGGGGCTTGGTATGGCTATCAGTGCACAGGGAGCGCGTCGTCCTCGGTAACGATGCGATGCTTCGACACAGTGCTTTAGCGCACCTTCGACGAAATCGCAATGTAGTCGCTGTACTGAGCGAGGAGGTTAATGAGATGCCGTCATCTTGGGTCCGGAAGCTTAAGGTCAATCTCGAGCTGGGCTTGTGGAGTACAGTCTTGCTGAGGCGGCGATGATTCTTCAGTAATCGCGACGATTTCGGCGGAGTTTAGGAGTTCCCCGACATGGCCCACAGCTACGCCTTTAGTGAGGTGCTGCGTTTCTCGTCGGATGTTCATCACGAGGACCACTGCGCGCCCATCCGAAAGTTCAGCTACTCCTCTTGTGACGCCTATTCCTCTTCCTAGAACCAACTGGGGGCTTCCCTTGAGCAGAGCTTCGCCTCAGAAAGCTTCGGTGAAGTCGACGGGTACGTAAACTCTGGATAACGGGGGTAAGTTTACGTGGGTGGCGAGGATTTGGACCGCGGCTGACGGCGCTTTGGGTTCCTGCCTTGGTGAAACAGGCTTTCGTGGCGTCAGCATGTTTGCTCCGACAATGCAGTTTTCACATTTGAATCACTACAATAAGGACTTTCTCATAATTTACATTCAGAAAATTAGTAATGAAGCATAATTCATAAGCTAATGCCTCAGCAGGTTTAATTTAAAAATAGATGAGCGGTTTTGTATTTTAACTGCGAGGAGTTGTTCCACTATGGGCAACATGCCGGTTTTCAGATGCAATATCAGTTATCTAAGTCACTTGAAAAAGGGTTTCGTACTCAGATATGGACGACCTATAATTTCTGAGTATGACACCATTTAGAACTCGAATGTTGGCGCAAATGAACTGCAAACAAATATGTGTCGGGTGTCTCTGAAAAAATTTAGAATTTTTCCCCCTCAATAAATAAAAAAGAACTTTGCATTGCCAAAGCCTCCGCCTACGCACCAAAATGTAGCTCTCTGGTGGTTTGGAACAGATGCCAAAGTTAAACAGCTTGCCGTTATCTGGTCCAAAAGGCCTAAACTATTTTTCTAAATCTACAATGGAAAAATGTGGCACGTTTCTCGTATTCAACACCATTCATACCTATTCATTCGCATGCTGAGGCTGAATTAGCCATTATTCGAAATCTTCGCTCTTTTATCATTTCTTTGTGACCCAGATTATTTTTTTATTTATTTATTAATGTCACCTCGCAGCGCCAACGAAGCATTAGTACGATGAAAAAACGATTATGTATTTTTATAAATTTAACAGCATACGAAGATACTTTGAGATGGCTGGATCCAAAAGTAGTAGCGGGGGCTTATGCCGAGAGACGTCCGCCATGATTGATAGACTCGTGCCTCTTATACTTGACGAGGTGAGTAATTTCCCGAGTGGCTCGGGACACGGCATACGAAGACCGATTTTCCCAGGAACTTGATGTCGCATCTCTGTAACAGGTAGTTAAACGTTAGTTCTTTCTCATTCGAATATTTTAGGCTGGAACAGTAAGCCTTCGTTACTGAATCGTGGACTCTTACTGACGCCTAGGGGAATCACTGACTTAAATATAGCGAATGAAGGCACCCCATTTGCAAATTGAAGTCTATATATAACCAGTGGCGTACCAACTTGCTTTTGAGTTGGGAAGGGGGGGGGGGGGGGGGCAAACCGGACCCTCCCCCCTGGGTTGCATATTTATACTAGTGATGGGCCGAACTTTTGCCAAATCAAAAATTCGGCGCAATTTTTGCCAAACGTTTCTAAAGATTTGGCTATGATTCGGCAAAAATACACTTTTACCAGACTTAACATTGATGTTTAGTTTTTTCTGACAAAAATACGTTTTCTTTTTCTTCACATAAATATAACATATATTGCCTATTGACACAGTTATTACTAAATAAGGTGATATTCTGCAAGATAATTGTATCGATGTGGTTTTTGTGTGTTTGCTTGCAAAAAGTGGCGTGACAACGAGGTTGGGTAGTAGCCGGCGCAGTCACGAATCACGCTACCAGAGTTTTGATTTTGACGCTTCATCAGCGCACGCCTGCCAGTGTGTTTACATTGTTAAAATGAAGGCAATCACTGCGTTCTTACTTTCTCTGGGAATCATCGTTTCGTGCGCGAAAACGAATGCAACGGTTGCTGAGCCTTCACCAGAAGAAATAACAATACTGCAAATATGCATGTTTTTCGATTTGAGTCACTTGACGTCAGCTTTGCATGAAAGTGTGCGTTCCATGTTCGAAACGTGCCATTTTTAACCTTTAAAATTCCGGTGTCTGGTGTTAGGACACACACGGACATTAGGATGATGGGGAGAGTTAGGAATGGTCGGATGTGCAACGTCGAGCATATTACTTCTGCATTAATTTTATGCAGAGACATGTAAATCGCGAAATAACGCGAACTAAAAAGCAATATTCTGTTTTGGCACAAACTACTGGTGAGCCGAAAACAGGAATTTTATAATAATAATACTAATAAAAATAATTTTTTTTGCACATACTGGAAGGGGCCAATGTGGTGGTGTGCGGGGCTAGGCAGATAATTGAAAACCCTTACGCAGAGCGCCTCCCAGCCAGACTTGTGCGTAGTTCAACTACTTCACTCAAATTACTGTAGTTTAACTACTTTTATGGGTAGTTTAGTAACTTTCCCTTGCATTTTTATTTTGGTAATTAGTAGTTTACTTTAACTACTTTTCCGAGCGACTTGTACTCAAATTACAAATTACTTTCGAATTTTAGTGGTTGTTTTGTCACACAACAGAGATAAGATGTTGGAAGATTAGCTGATATTTGCATAGACGGAAGCATGTGGCGTAGAAAAGGGGGGAGGAAGAAAGTGATTTCGATAGTCCAAAATCTACCAAAATGTTAACGAGCCCCCCACTGCAACAATACTGCTATGAGGCGCGGGGAGCGAAGAGTAGGGATAGGGAGCCTTCATGTGCGCTTTGCTAGGGTGATGCCATCCTTTGTAATACCACTCGCCGACAAACCAGCAGCCATTTTGTTCCTCGGCGATAATCCGTGGGGCTTATAACCATCCCGGAAACAAGCACCTTATCTCAGAAGTTCGGAGCAGCGTTGTGGAACCCACGGAGGGAGGATTAGCATTTTCCCCCTCAGATGGGATTACCGATGGACACAAAGGCCACTTTCCGGCGTACGGGGAAACAATGACAGAAACAAAATGGCGCTGGAAGAGGGTGTGAGAAAGGGAAACAGGCAGTTGGCATCACTCTATGCGAAGCGCACATGAAGGTACCCTAGCGAAGAGACTCGACGCAAGAGAGGCCGAGTAACTGTGGGATTAGCGCCGAAGACTGGCGTTTCTTTGTATCCTGAAGCTCAAGGAGACTTTACACATTTGAAGAAAGGGTTGTCCCCGCTTCTCCCGAATGTAGGAATTCTTGCCCACTACGGGATGTGTACACACTACATCCTCACTCAAAGAAGGTAACAAAGTGCAGCACCCGCTCCGAAGTCAATCTCGTGCTAAACTCAACTCTGTGGCGTCACGGCGCGGTGGTGCGCGTCGGTCGCACTTCCGGTCTGGGGCTGTGGGCAGAAGTCCCCATGCCAGACGTGTATTCCTGCGTTGTTTTGAAAGGAACCAGACAAAAACCTGCCTTCTCGTCAGAACGCCGCGACTGGGGCTGTACCAAAAGTGTCGAGAAAGGTTTGAAGGTCAGTTTTCACGTGCTCGGTTCGTCCGAGAATCTGGATATCTGCCGTGAAATGAGAAAACCAGACGCCGTCGGACAACGATTGCCTTGGGAGGGGGGGGGGGAGGGGGGGGGGGAGCACTCTGGGTTGAATTCATGATACTTGTGGTCATGAGGTTTATTTGTTTTGTCCCAACATGAACGCCAGGAAACCGTCAAGTTGTGCAGACAACCTGCGGACTACGTTCAATGCGTCTTCAAGTTCAAACGGACGTCTAATCGTTCGAACTGTCGTCTGCTCTTTCAAACGGTTCTGTTTGTTGTCTGGTCTCTTAGACCACGCCGGCCCGTAGACCAAGTGTTGGCCCGGTACATGCGATAAAATGTGAGTGCAGGCCTGAATAGACTTAAATTTGAAGGTTGGTAAGCAGGCTCGATGTAAATAGTAGATACAAGGAGATGTTGATCATTGTTACCAGTGACCATCACCAACTTGTTATCCCTAATGAACTTGGTCCGATTCTGCTTACGATTTTCAGTATTGACGTCGACCATCTCAGCTACCTTTCACGCTTTTGCAGCCCGAGCGGCGTGGCGACTGAAAATTCCCAGCGAAATCGCATCAGGCTTTAGCGTGCATACTGCGGCGTCCACGCGGAATGAACCGCCACATGTCACATCATTCACGCGAAGTTTTGTGGTGCAACGAGCCTCGGTAATTTCGCTGACGCCCCTCAAATAGTCAGTCATCCCCAGGAAGACGTAGAATCAACAATTCGAACGCGAAAAAGGGCAGGGGGACTCAAACCGACGCCGAAAACATCGCATTCCAGTGGTTTGTTTATGGGTGACGGCGAGCTTCTTGCCCACACCCCCATCGCGCATGCGCGGCGCCGGTTGCGTCCGCTAGGGGCGCTCTGGTTTCTTTGTAAACACAAGTTGGTGTATAGCTTGTACTGTCTTTCGAGACGTCATCTGGTCATTTCTCTGAGTGAAGAAATGGCGGCTATAAGACCGATACGAATAAGTGCCTTATAAGTTGATTGTGTTAAATGGTTCGTCAGCGAGAATAAAGAAATTACTGTATGGCGTATTAGTAGCTGCCATTTAAAAAAAAAAAAAAAAAAAAAAAAAACCGATGCACTTTTTATTTTGCCGTTTTTTTTAAGAAAACTGATGTACCTCCGATTTCACCTGAAGCAATGCCTACCAAAACCGGCAAGTTAAAAAAGAAAACAAAACAAAAAACGTTGTATAGAGAATGAAAGGGACTTCTGAAATAGTGTGTTGAAAAGTACTTCTTCTTTACTTTGGAAGTACAATGTATTTATAGTGCTTAACTTCAGGTACATTGCACCCGGTGTACTCACTACTTTACTCGAAGTGCATAACCACTCATTAGCTTTGTACTTTATGCAGCACTGTAAGCAATCAAACACTGTCTGCAAAATCAAGCTAAGGAAGTGCTGAACCTCAAAGGTGAAATGATGCATCTGCAGTACATCCTTGACCAAAAAGAAGTACACAAAAATTAGGCACGCAGAAGCAGAACCAGCTAGGTTAAAACACTTCTGTGAAAACCAGGGTGTCGAACCGGAACCGAACCGAACCGAAAACCTGAACAGAGCCGTTATTTTTAGCCGAACCGGAACTGAACCGAACCGAAATCTTCGCCGCCATCCTGGAACTGAACCGGAACCGAACCGAAAAAAATATAACGGTAACCGGTTCAAAACAGTTCAAGGTAATATTTTTTTTCTTCTTTGCTAGTATCACAAAATGAACATATAGGAATAAACAATTGGCGGCTGTATTTCTATCTGTTGATCGAGTCGTCATATACATAATTGCAACGTATGACAAATTGTTGGTTTTCATGGCACCTTTGTTGGCAGTATGATTAACCATGCGTCAAGTTGTCACGTGACCTCATGGTGTCAATACATGTTGTCAAGTAATGTCACGTGGCCTCGTGACGTCACGTAACTCACTACGTTAAATCGATTTAATTTGAGGAAGTCACTAGATGTATTAACCTTGTTGACAGCATGACGTAACACGACATCACGATTTCGCACCGAGAGTCACGTGACACCGTGACGTAAGCGATTTTCATAACCCCTAGTCGAGTGCTCGGGTTCATGACAATCAGCATGGCCAAACGTTTAGGTAACGGCTCATGTCATTTAGATATGATAATCAATAGCCCAACACTAACAATATCTGAAGCTCAGCCCAAGCTTTTGCTTTGCAAACCCTTGCAGCCTAGGGCATGACTGTGATGAACACTGGCGGTATATAATTAGGGTCAGATAACGTGGCCGCTTGTTCAAATTGTGAGTTGAGGAGATATCGACAGCTGGTCTCTGTCCTTTATTTTTTCTGCATCTGTTATTAGGGGAAAACTAATGGATGTTTCCGCAACCTATCAACGTCACGGGTTATTTCTTAACACTATTTATTGAAAGTACAAAAAAAAATGTTGCAAGACCAATTTTACATTATTGAGGCATTGAAACATTTTTTCGTTTTTGCTGAAGTATATCCGAAAGATGTCCCTGAGAATAGAAGTTTTGAAATGACTAAATGCGATCTATTAATATGACGTTACACGTGTGTACGGAAGGAATACCTAAAAAAAGAAGATATTTTAGTGACGTGAGAGGAACAGCCGAACGTTGGCAGTCGCTGTAAGTCTCACACGATCGTCGTTCTCAAGTTATTGCCCAAGTTTGGACCCCTCTGTATTTTGTTTAAATGAGCTAGAACATATTTCTATACATTACTAAATACTACTCAGGATCAGTCCCTAACGTTAATAACATATTGAACTTGGCTTTGCTCTTTTTTCTAGGCAATGGTAGTCGCCGAAAAAATTAGAGAAATATGAGCATCGTTCATCCCCTCAACTCGGAGCCAGAAGCGGCCACGTGGCCTGGTGCCTATCTTATGCGCCAACGTTAATCATACCCTCGCGCTGGAGTTTTAAAGGAAGAAAACGCGTGCTGGAGCTCCAGGCATTGTTAGAGTTCGACTATTCTCATCACCACAGTGGTTGAACACGAGCCACTACCCAAGTGTCCGCCGAGGCGTTGATTGTTACGAGCCGATGTACGGTGCTCACACAGTTCTTTTGCCCAATCCATGAGTCGCACTCGACTGTCGACAAGCGGGCGGTTTTTGATCCCACAATTACGACATCAATCTTTGAGAAGGCAAGACTAAAAGAAATAGTCTCGTCCAATCCTCGCAATTTAACCGCGGCAAAGAAGCTTCTGAATCAGTGGCGCCCTGTGCGAGTACACTTGGACCAGGGGACCAGTATGCCTCGGAAAAGTCATGCACATTCCAACCCGATATCGTTTCATGACCCCTTTAAACTTCACAGGGTGCAAAATAAAAGCAATGAAAGGTTGCGGTTAACAAGTGTCAAATAAAATTGTCGAAGAAACAGACACAAACGAAGGAGGCATTTCCTCAGGAGTACTTTCAGCCTTTCCACTCTGGTGAAGAATTAAGGCCAGAAATGCTGTACTATGGTGGGAATGAAGTAATGGCCGGCCGCAAGTCGGCAAGTCAGACTGGAAAGGCTGGAGGGGTTGCCGTCATTTATGAGCGACGGTGGCAACCAAACAACTGGCAAGCCGGCTGTCTGGTTGCCGTCGCCATTTATAGATGGCGGTAACGCATGACTAGCCCTTAACAGCACCACTGTATAAAGAAGTGCGTCTGTGTGTGGGGCCGGGGGGGGGGGGGGGGAGGGGGGAGTTTTAGAAACATACTGTGTTGTAAAGGTTGCTCTTCCCTGCATTTTTGGCGCAGACCAAAAAGCGTGACCCTGGAAACTACTTTGATTGGAAAAGCGCTCTTGCCAAAAAGCACGTTTTTGTCGTGCCAGACGCTGGCGCCGTTCCTCACGACGATGCACTAAGAATAATAATACTAGCCTTTCGAATACTTTGCTTTCTCTGAGCTTGCACCTCCTGCAGCCTGCCTTTTGCACCGTCGAATTTGACTTTCTCAGCAAGAAGGAATCAGAATGACCACCAGCCTATAGTGTGATAACGTCACGTCCATACCATGCGAAATAGTTCAGCTTTCTGGTGAAATATGATGTTCGCAGCACTAGCCATAGATGTCCTAATTGTAAATTTCTGAAGTATTTATAGCAGTCTCGCGATGAGCTATGGCAGCCTAGAGAAATGTTAGAACGCATGACTATTCTAGCATAGTGCTGTAAAGTGAGGGCCCAAAACAAGTGCAGGTAAAACCGAATATAACATTTGCCTCCCGAGGCAGTATTTCGGAAGTTTCGAGCTCATGCAAGCTGATGATATGTAATATACTAAGATTTCAAGAATCTTTGTCTTGTCTTTGCGCTATTTATGTAAAATCATGAATATCATTGCGTGCATCTTTACGCATCTCTTTTTGCAGTAAGGCGTTCTGGAAGAGATTATTTGGAAAACATAAAATTAATTATTTATCTCTTTTTGAACATTTCGTGTATTTGACTTCCAATTCATCATGTGAGCATAGAGTCCTTTTTAGCGTACCCTGCAACCCGATGTTTCACACTGTCAATCAGCAAACAGAAAAACACTTTTACGTAGACTCCACAGCTCGCGTAGCTTCGAGTATCGTCCTTCCGCGTCGGTCTCAAGCGGTTATGTGAACTTTATAAAGTAAATTTCTTTTTATCAATATAAAATATATTTAATTACAATGCCCCCCCAAATTATTTGAAAGCGGTTCTGCCAATCTTTCCGGCGTTTTTATCCTTGACAGGCACGTTGTAAGTGATATGGGACGGCCTTACATACATTTCTGATTTTGAAGCTAATTTAAATAACTATATGTTCCTCACACATATAACTTCTCAAACATATAGAAGTCTGTTATTGCCTTGTTTATCTGGTCAACATCAGTTTTATGTGTCTGTGGGGGCTGGACAAAAAAAAAGTAAACAGGAGCGCGCGGTGGAACTATGATGATTACGCACGCAAACCGTCAGAAAGTGTCCAATTAAGTAGCTGCCTTGTCGAGTAGAACGTGAAATACTACTTCGTTTTACTCAACAAAGAAGAATTTTGAAGGACGCTTAAGCTTCGCCTTTAAAAGTGGAACGCGATCGCGTCAACGTGCCTCGTTTGCATTGCATTCTCATTTGCCGCGCAAGCGTGCCTCGCGTGGTCTAGTAAAAAGCGTCTGACTCGCAACTAAAGGGTTGTGGGTTCGAATCCTGCCTAAAATATTTAATTTTTTCTTCAAGGCAAAGGAATTACTTTAAAAAGTAAAATCATTTGAAACTTACGGTGACCTTTATTTCGCATTACATATCATGTTTTAATCACCCTCATTCCACGCGTGATGTCACGTTTCACGTAAGCATTGTGGGTTGTTTGAAATTCTTGCGCTAGGGTATGTAGCTCTGACGTCATAAACCTATCGACCCATCAAGATTTTCCAGTCACGCCACTGACATCGGTTTTTCTGCGACAAGAGCTCGTTAACGCTATTGTGTTAAAATCATCAATTAGCAAGGGTGATGCTCATTTGCAAATTAAATTGTCCGGCATCTTGTCAACAACGAACCTCAACAGCCAGGCTATGCCAGCTTATTCTGCATAAGAAAATGTTCACTTGGGCAAGCGCTATTTTGGGCCAGATTCGATCTGAGTGCGAAGGTGCGTATATATTAGAGTGAACAATTGCAATTACTCCGTGCTCCATGATTAGTCGCATGCGTGCGGTGCTGAGTGTAAACAATGTTTGGTTAGAACAACAGGCATTTGGATTGCCGCTCGGTGTTTCTATAAAAAATAGAGTGAAAGGAGTTATCCTAAAACTTTGTTACATTTCGAAAATTTCATTGCTTTTAGCTCAGTTGGGTCGTCATCATATATATATATATATATATATATATATATATATGTATATATATATATATATATATATATATATATATATATATATATATATATATATATATCAGTGTGTCGAACCGAAAAAAATAGGGGTTCGGTTTACGGTTCAGGTTCAGGTAAATTTATTTTGTTCCGGTTCAGTTCCGGTTCGATTAATTCGATCCCCGCGAACCGGTTCGCGAACCGGTTCGGGGCGCTGAACCGGTTCGGAAATTATAAATGACAAATTGAAACGTCAAAATAACAATTCCAAAATAACATCAAAATAAAAAAAAAAATTAAAAAATTGCAACATCACGTTCTAGCAACGTGTTATGAAATGAGCACACAACAGCATATAGGATTTACGAGATTGTAAAAAAATAAAATCCCGCGACGCGATTTTTTTTTTTTTTTTTGCACAGCCCTTTAATTTCTTTTCTTCCGTGCGAGCCGCGACCAGCGCAATACTGGTTCCTATGTCAAGATTCATGGATGCAGCGTTTCTCAAGATTCATGGATGCAGCGTTTATATTCCTAAGACTGAGTGGAGAAGAAAAATATGTAAGCGAGGTGTGTGTCAGTTGACGGCACTTAAAAAACAAATGGCATTGATAGCACATTCATTGTCAACAGCGCGTGGCCGAACCGTTTTGACATGAGCCGGTAACCGTTATTTTTTTTCCGGTTCAGCTCCGTTCGGGTTCATCGCGATAACAATATAACGGTTCGGTTTTCGGGTTCAGTTCCGGAAAAAATACCGATTCGGTTCCGGTTTTCGGTTCGGTTCGGT